>NC_053489.1:552766738-553989238 GCF_905171775.1 Rana temporaria
GCACCACAAAAAAAACCCAGAGAAAACATATGATCAAATATATTTAGTGATCTGCAATACAGAGTAAAGCCTCGTACACATAGTTCGATTGTTGGCATGGGATTGTCTGTTGACAGACTGTTGTCCTAAAATCTGTTGTCCTAAAATCTTACCGTTAGTAAGCTCCTTTTGGCAATCGTTGTAAAATTTTCCGCCAACAAATGTTGGATGACAGGCTAGTAAATTTTCGGTGGACGACTGTTTGATGTCAGATTTTCGCATGCTCGCAATCAATGCTCACCAAACACAAAATTAGCAGAAGGAGCCCAAAGGGTGGCACTCAAGAGCTGAAATTCCTCATAGTACATCACTGCATTCGGGTTTGTGGCACGACAATTGTGTACCGTTAGCATGCGAGACAAGTTCCTGGCACACTCGGTTGACCAACAATTGTACCGTGTGTATGAGGCTTAAATCTCCACTACATTCTGAACCATCCTCACATTTTAGAATTCAAGAATGTTAAATAGTTTTGTACCCAAAAGTTTATATTTTAGTTACTCATGGAACCTGTTGGTCTGAGTAAGTTATATGTATTGAATCTTTTTACCATAATTCCTGTCCATAGAGGTGCTGCATTCTATACAATATAAAGGAGTTCTGCAGGGATAATGGAAACCCAGCATAGATGCTACAGCAAATGTGCTGACCTAGGAGATCAAGAGGAGATTATCTCACGTAAAGAGTCCCTGGGAAATAAAATAAACTGTCAGGTAATTTACCTCTCCAGCAACAAGTAGGCTGCAGGTGTTCTGATCTGTTAAGATATCACAATGTATTCATTCCCTAATGCATGTGAAAATTATAATTTAGACAACCATCAAATGTACTGTAATTTTTTTTGACAGAAATAGACGGTAATTTTCCTGGATGCTAATATAAGAAAATTGTGTCTTTTCACCATGTCACCATTTCACCAAAGTTCTCACCATATCTATTGTTCCAACGCATACTACTTTCTTCTTCTACACTATAGGCAAGTATATAAAATTTGAGCAAAGAACATTCCAGCTGCTATAAAATATATGGTCTTATGACAGAAAAAAAAGTGTGCTTGATAATACAAGTGACTGAATTTCAGGGGGAAGCAGGCCTACGTAAATCAGCATTAGGTCCACATGAAGAGCAACTGCTGCGTATAGTATAAACTTCTAGCAATTATTGCAGTACAGTTGAGTTGTTACAGATGTCCCTGGGGGAATAATAATTTGTATATAAATTTATACACAAATATCTTGTTTATTTATTTATTACAGGTACTTATTGATCACCGTCAATTTATGCAGCGTTTTACATAGTATCATACATTCACATCAGTCCTTTAAGAAGCTTATGATCTAAGGTAGGGATATGCAATTAGTGGACCTCCAGCTGTTGAAAAACTACAAGTCCCATCATACCTTTGCCTCTGGGTGTCATGTGGCTGTCAGAGTGTTGCTATGCCTAATGGGACTTGTAGTTCTGCAACAGCTGGAGGTCCGCTAATTGCATATCCCTGATCTAACGTCCCTAACTCACATTCATACATTCAAGTACTAGGGCCAATTTGGAAGAACCAATTAACCTACTAGCATGTGTTTGGAGTGTGGGAGAAAACTGGAGTACCAGGAGGAAAACCCATGCAAGCACAGGTAGTGCCATGATTGGGATTTGAACCAAAGAACTTTGTTCTTCAGTAGTTCAAGGCTGAATGGAAACCATGCCTACTAAGTGAATGGGACTTAGAGGATGTTTTTTCATATGCTAACAGTCTGTATTTTAGCAGGAAGCATTCAGTCACAAAGTATTCTCTCACCCAATTTTTTTCAGGACTAAATAAACACACCTTCAAAACAAAGGGACAATTTGTGTGGCTAAATGTGCTATTTAAACATAAAACATTTGTGTTTTTGGCTTTCAAAATCATTTATGAGTTTTTAAGAATAAAAAAGATATATTCACCAAAAGGTGACTTTTAAGCTCCTGCCTTTCAACTTGCCAAAGAAAACCTAACAAAAAAAGCATTTATCAAAAATGCTTTTCGCATGTTACATTTGTTTTGCACATACATTATACTAATAGAATGTAGTGGTACATTTTTACTTTTATGTTTTATTTGAATAGAATTACGTGAACACGCTTTTATTGCTCCCAAATGTTTTTAGGAATCCTGACAAATCAATGTATTTATGAGTTCTCCCCGATGATGCATTTGGTTTGATTTAGCATCTGATATACGTTACTGTCAGCCATATATAAAATACAATACACAAGGCTAATAGTGCATTGTGTTTGTTTCCATCTTATTTTCACTTGGTTATGCAAACACCAATGAAAATACAAAGATGTCTCACTTACGGTGTATAGTCATGTGAAAAGATATATGACTTTTTCAACACGTTTGAATTCAATTTTTATTCAACAGAATAAAATAAATTTTCAATAATTTATGCAACACAAATATCAAAAAATGTAATGGTGTACTATGGTAAGACAAGTACAACCATGGAAACAGAAGTTGGCATTGTACCTTTTAGCAGAAATGACTTCTTGTAGGAGTAGGTGTAACTGCCAACCATTCTCTGACATCAAAAGCAAGACCATATCAGCCCTGTGCTCAAAGAACTTCACTGGCTCCCTGTTACAAAACGGGCCGATTTTAAAATCCTCTGTCTGATCTACAGGGGCTACCACCAGCTGGGCCCACAGTTCCTATCAGATCTGACTCCACACTATGGGCCTGATCCATAAAAGGGATACGCCGGCGTATCTACTGATACGCCGTCGTATCCCTGTTTCTATCTATGGAACTGATCCACAGAATCAGTTTCACATAGATAGGCAGAAGATCCGACATGTGTAAGGGACTTACACTGTCGGATCTTAGGATGCAGTACTGCAGCCGCCGCTGGGGGCATTTCTCGTCGAAATCCAGCGTCGGGTATGCAAATTAGCACTTACGGAGATCCACAAAGCTTTTACGCTTCGTTTTTTCTCCGTAAGTATTAGTTTGCCGTCGCAAAATTAGGGCTGCTTTTACAAGGTGTAAACTGTTTACACCTTGTAAAAGTATACCCTTCTATCCCGCGTAGCTGTCATTTTTTTTTTTTTATTTTTTTTTTTCCCGCCGCAACTCTTTTTTTTCGCGATTCTCAAAACCCGGCGCATAATGAAAAACCGCGCAAAGCACATCGGGAAAATAACGTCGGGAGCGCGCCTAATTTAAATGGGACTCGCCCCATTAGATTAGGAACGCCTTGCGCCGGACGGATTTAAGTTACACCGCTCAAAATTTCTAGGTAAGTGCTTTGTGGATCGGGCACTTAGGTAGAGATTTTGCGGCGGTGTAACTTAAACGGGAAAAATTAAGTTACGCCAGGTTTTTGTGGATCAGGCCCTATATACCTAGACGCTGTCTTCGCTCAGCCGACAAAGCTCTACTCATTGGCAATACTGACTAATTTCTATAGGAGGAAAACGGATTGGCTCCGCGGGGGCGACTCTCTGGAACCAAATCCCGCTTAACATTCGCATCTCCCAAAGCCTATATACGTTCAGGAAGAAGCTGAAGACCTGGCTATTCTGCCAAGCATTTCAATCCTAGGCCAATTTTTCTTCGCTGATTTCTTGTTTTTTTCTCCCTTTTCTTTTATTTATGCTCCCCTCGCCAGAACATCCAGGCTATTTTGTCACAAAGCGCTTTGGCACCACCGACTGGTGGTATATGCACGCTTCCCAAATAAATAGTAATAAATAAATAAATAAATAAATAATCAACATTTTTGACAACTTTTCCTTGCAAAATTCCCTTAGTTGCAACATGTTTGTGGGTTCATTGGAATGAACTGTCAGTTTCCAAATCCCCCTAGAAAATTGTAATGGGAAGCAAATCAAGGCTTTGATTAGGGTGGTCTATAGCTTGCTATTTATTCTTTTGAGACATTCTTTGATGGATTTGCAAATGTGCTTTGGATAATTATCATTTCAAAAAGACCTATTTCTAATTTTGGACAAATAGCCTCTCATTCTCATCAGCACACTTTGATAGGATGCAATGTATAGGTGACCTGATGAGTGCAAGCTGCCCAGGTGCTGACATTTTTAGAATCAGATAGTTCATGTGCTACATTTTCTGGACCAGTCATTTATTTAAAATCTATGCCACTTTATTATTTTCACTACAGTAGAATGATTGATTTCAGAACATTTGGTGATTTTTTCAAATCTTTTGCCACAGGCATTCACAACCTTCTTTTTGAGGGCCTTAGGGAGCTTCTTTGATCTTGGCATGATGACACCACATATTTCCAACACTAAGAGAAAATCTAATCCTAGACAGCTGAGGTTTAAATAAACCAGATTCCACCCTTGTAGAAGTTTCCAATCATTCATTCCTAATCTGGAACACCCAATTCTAATTTCATAGGTTTCTATGACTAAGCCCTGGTGGGTGGGGCGAAACAAGTCAGAGGACATGGTATGTTTGGGTGGTGCAAGACTTAGGCCAGTTTATACATGTTAACCACATAGACTGGATAGGGATGAGCGGCAATTTTTTTCAAGCATGCTATACACTACTGGATGAGATTTAAATAAACCAGATTCTACCCTCATATACGTTTCCAATTTGGCACCTAATCTGGAAAACCCAATTCTGATTTAATAGATTTAAAGTGGTGGTAAATGTAGGGGTGTATATACTTTTTCCATATGACAAATCCGCATTTTGTACCACTTCAGTTTTATGGCTCATTTGTTCAAGTATATGACCTTCATCTGTAGTCACTATATGAATCAAGACCTAATGTTTGCCTGTTTGTATTTGTTGAAAAAAAAATCAACAATTTTAATGAGGTGTTTTTTTTTTTTTAGCAATTCTTGTTTTGTTTTTTCTGCTATCCATTGTTCAGTTGGAGAGATTTATTCCTACTTCCTGTCCTACTGACAATGGTTTTACGAGAGAGCAAGTAAGGGATAAATCCATATACAGTATGTGAATATACAGTGTTGTTTTAACTACTTCCAGACCACCCACTGCGCATATAGGGCGGCAGGGCTGCCCGGCTGCATGAAACAATGTACGTTGTTTGCACTTCCTGGTCTAGGGGCGTGAGCATACTTCCGGTGACCCGGATCCAATCGGTATGTCCAGTTGCTTATGTAAACAAGGCAGACCATTGTTCTGTCACAAAGGAAGAGAGAGATCTGTGATTTCTACCAATCAGGAACACTGATCTCTCTCTTCGTCTAGTGTCAGCATCCCACACACTGTTAGAAAGCACACATAGGGAACACATTTAACCCTTTTATTGCTCCTGATGTTAATCCCTTCCCTGCCATGTAATTTATACAGCGTCAGTGCATTTTTTTTAGCACTGATCACTGTATTGGTGTCACTGGTCCCCACAAAGTATAAGGCCTCATACACCCGACCGTTTTCCTCGACAGAATCCATCAAGAAACTTGGTGGCAGAGCTTTTTTGCAGAGGAAAACGGTTGTGTGTATGTTTTTCGTCGAGAAAACTGTTGTGGATCTTGACGAGCAAAAATGAGAACAAGTTCTCTTTTTCCTCGGCTGGGAGTCTCAATTTCCTCGTCGTGTTTCTCGTCGGGCTGGTCTACGACGAGGAACACGTTCGTGTGTATGCTTAGAAACCCGCGCATGCTCAGAATAAAGTATGAGACGAGAGCGCACCTTCGGTAAAAGTAGCGTTCGTAATGGAGATAGCACATTCGTCACGCTGTAACAGACTGAAAATAGCGAATCGTCTCTCACCAAACTTTAACTTAACACACAGTAACATGAGATTAGTAAAAGCAGCCCCAAGGGTGGCTCCAGTGGAATCAAACTTCCCCTTCACCGCGTTTGAGAACGACAAGATTTTGTCTTGACAGTGTGTACGCAAAGAAAGCTTGTCAAGATTCTCGACAAGTCTGACAAGGAACTCGTCGAGGAAAACGATGTTTCATTTACAACGAGTTCCTCGGTCGTGTGTACGAGGCCTCACTCTCGCTGATAGCTGTCATTACTAGTAATAAATAAAAAGTCACTAAATCTATCCCATAGTTTGTAGGCACCATAACTTTCAATCAATATATGCTGATTGGGATTTTGTTTTGCCAAAAATATGTAGCAGAATATAAATTGGCCTAAATTGATGAAGACAAATTTTGTTTTACATATTTCTATTGGATATGTTTTATAGCAGAAAGCAAAAAATATTGTTTTTTTTTTGTTGTTTTTTTTTAATTGTTGCTCTTTTCTTGTTTATAGCGCAACAAATAAAAACCACAGAGGTGATCAAATCCCACCATAAGAAATCTCTATGTGTGGTAAAAAAAAAGGACCCAAATTTTGTTTGGGTACAACGTTGCACTACCGTGCAATTGTCAGTTAAAATAACACAGTGCCGTATCACAAAGAGTAAATTCTTCCCAGGGCTAAATTGGTTAAGTATACACAAAAATAAAATAAGTTTCTCACAAGTGTAAGACTCAAACATAATCTATGTACAGTACTCCATTAAAACAGCTTAACATGCTGCCAATGTTCCTGTCCTCTCCTTTCGTCAGTCAATGTTTTTCCCTGTGAGTGAGCACTCACAAAATATTGTTTATTATTTATTTGCTGATGGATGAAATTCCTGGGCTTAGCAATAGACCACAGCTGTCATTGATATGGTTTACACGAGGAAAGATTTTAAAACTGCCCTAGCAGAGTGAAATGCTAACGTTGCACAATTTCAAGGTTACATTAGGGAGGTAAATGGTTAATTATCCAATGGCTTTCCATGTGTTTTTGATACCTAGTTTACTTGCTGAATGGTTTCTCAAACTTCAAAATTATCAATGTGCTGGAGATAACTACATCTAACCATGATGATGTTTATCTTCATTAGCATCCTCACCACCCATGATCGTTTATACTAGCAGGTGCAGAAAGACTTTGATGGATTTAGCACAGTGGCCTAACTAGATAAGAATGGCATCATCCATAATAAGTAAGACATTCCTCCAAAGTACACAAAAAAAACATAGAATTCTGTTGTTTATACTTGTTACTGTATACTTGTTACTGTATCTGGAACATGTAATTACACATATTCTAGGAAAGGTGACATGGTATGTAGATTACCTGGCTTGGTTTGATTAGATAATATGATTAATACCCTTAAATATTTTTTTTTTTGTAACAGAGTAAAATGGGAGCAGTTCTGTTCATGGACATTTTTTGGTCTCTAATATATAACCATGACGGTTTGTACACATGCCGTATATACTCAAGTATAAGCCGAGTTTTTCAGCACATTTTTTTGTGCTGAAAATGCCACCCTCGACTTATACTCGAGTCACCTTTTTGCACCTGATCACCCGGACTTTGGGGACCCAGTACCAGTCGGCCGTAGTTCCCCAAAACGTGGCACACATATAGCCCCACTCTTCCTCTACAAGTTTGCAAAGTTTGTTGTCTGGGAAACCTACGGCCGGGGAGCACCGAATTTCAAAGTCGGGCACCCCTTTTATGTTAAACGGTAATTTCTCCGGTAACTTTGGGGACCTGGTACTGGCCGGCCGTAGGTCCCCTGGACGCAAAACTTGGCACACATGTAGCCCCAGTTCTCCTCTACAAGTTTGCTGTCTGGGGGACCTACGGCGGGGGAGCACCGATTTTTCAAAGCCAGGCACCCCTTCTATATACTCCCATGTTAAATGTATGTCTAGTTTTGAACACAGTGAGGCATGGACACAGTGAGGCACAGTGAGGCATGGGCACAGTGAGGCATGGACACAGTGAGGCATGGACACAGTGAGGCATGGGCACAGTGAGGAATGCACATGGACACAGTGAGGCAAAGTGAGGCACAGTGAGCGAGGCATGCAAATGGACACCCTAGACTTATACTCGAGTCCCCATTTTTTTTAAGGTAAAATTAGGTCCCTCGGCTTATATTCGGGTCGGCTCATACTTGAGTATATACAGTAATTTAAAAATGTAGTCAGAATCAATTTAAAAGAAACACGGCATTGCAATATAATGTGTAATATATATACATTTAAAGAGGAAGTAAAGTGCTGCCTTTTTATTTTTCCATGACCTGCAAAGTAAAGGCATAATGTGCTACTAGCATACTTGCATATTAGCACTTTATGTAAAACTTACCTGCAAACGAAGACCTCGTTGTCACCACTGGAGCCCGCATCCATCTTTGCCCATCTTCCTTCTGAATCTGCGGACTCCACCTGTGTGGCTGGCTGGAGCCGTGTGACTTCACTCTCGCACGTGCACGTGGGAGCCACCGGTCATGGCACAGGGGTTCTGAAGAAACAGCACGGGTGGCCGTTCCTCCAGAGCGCATGCACCAATGATGTCATCGGCTGCATATACAGTAAATATTTCCTAAACGGTGCAGGTTTAGGAGTTATTTACAGAACCTATAAGTAAGCCTTATTATAGGATTACCTACAGGTACAAACAATCTATGAAAGTTTACTTCCATTTTAAAATAACAGTAGCATGAATTGCATAAAGTACATACAGTTAAGTGAACCAGGTGCTACTCACATGGGTAGTTTGAGCAAGTAAATGGAGGAGTTGATTTACTAAGATCAAATAGGCTGGGCACTTTGAAGGGAAGTTCCACATTACAAAAAAATATTCCCCATAGCTTAGTAAATGTGATGAAATTTAATTTTGCAAAGAATACCCGATCATGTGAAAGAAAATTCAGAAAAAAATGCATTTTTGGTTAAAATTTAACAATTCACTAAGCTCTGAGGTAAAATTCACACTTCAGCTTACCTTACAAATTAAACAGTTTATTTGCCTTTAATAAATCAACCCAAATAAATACTTGGGTTATATATACGATTATGTACAGCATAGTGTATTCAGTGCAGTTGTCAGGAACCTACAACATGTTGTAAAGTAAAATGATGGAGACAGCAGGGTTAATTTACTAAAGGAAAATATACTGGGCACTTGCTCCAGAGCTTAGTAAATGAGATGAAGCTTCACTTTGAAAATTAAAAACTGCATTTTTGTTTGTACTAAATTGGATGATAGAAACCAGCAGAGCTTCCACTCAATTCAGAGGTTCCCCTCAGATCTAGAGCAACTGTACTTCAAGTGCAGTTGCAGTGCACAGTTTATTTGCCTAAGTAAATCAACCTCTATGTAACAACCACAGCACTACCTGGATGAGAGAAGATTCTGGACAGCCGCACTCCAAAAATTTGCCTTTATTCATAAAAAATCAAATCAAAAATACATGCCATAGCAGGAAGGACAGAAGAACTGACGCATTTCACACTATCAAACAGTGCTTAATCGTAGCTAGGAATCTCAAAAAGTTTCAAATAAATAACCATGTGACCAAGTGAGTGATTAATTGAATCCAATCAACAGATTCTGTGGACTCTATCAAACACATGGCTAACATATGTGATTGAGTGAGGTGCTCATAAATATATCTAAGTGAAAGAGGAAATATGTAATTGAAAACCCAAAAAGCAAACAAAGAAGGGTTTGTGTGAAAAATGGATAATGACACTTATTAATTAATTCTTATTAACCCCCCTGGCGGTATTCCCGAGCGTGACTCGGGTGGGTTTTTCATGTTACGATCGGTAACCCAGAATCACGCTCGGGGTAGATATGCAGAGCCTGCAGCGTGCGCTGGCTTACCTTGTCCTGGATCCAGCGATGTCACCACGCTGTGTGAGCGAGCGGGTCCTCGCTCGATTCACACAGCGTCCTCCTGTGCCGCCGATCTCCGTTCCCTGCGACGTTACGACGCATGGGAGCGGAGATCGGCGCCAAATTCAAAAAAGTAAACAAACACTATACATACAGTATACTGTAATCTTATAGATTACAGTACTGTATGTAAAAAAAACACCCCCCCCTTGTCCCTAGTGGTCTGCCCAGTGTCCTACATGTCATTTTATATAATAAAAACCTTTCTTTCTGCCTGAAAACTGTAGATTGTCCATAGCAACCAAAAGTGTCTTTTTATGTCAAAAATGGTTTTAGATCAGCTAGAAAACAGCGATAATAAAATTATAATCACTTGCAGAATTGTGCGATAGCGATTTGCGGGGAAATTCGTCATAAAAAAAAAAATAATGACAGCAACAATTCTGCAACTGAGAAAATTTCAGTGATTTTGATTTGATTACATTATTGAATAATTTTTATTTTAATTATATTATTACTTGCTATAATTATTTATAATTATTTATTATATTATAATTTAAAATTTTGTTATTAAAAAAATGTCATACCCGGGAAGCCTATTAGATTCTTGTTTGGTCAGATTTAAGTGAGTTATTCCTAAAAATTACAGGCCTACAGTATAAAACGCCAAATTTCCTTGCAAATAATGGTACCGCTTTCAGCATGTTTTTTCAGACAGAATCATACCGTCAGGGAGATTAAATGCATGTGCATGTGAATGTAGATATATATGTAAATATATGTAAACATATATATGTATATATTAGATGTATACATATGAATATAAAGAATTGAATCACCTGCATAAAAAACCTATTGCACTTAATGTGTACAAAAGTGATGTAAAGATAAAGGTAATGTAATAAATAAACTAATATTAATAATGATGATGAAAGTTTTCAGAAACTAGTAAACATAACCTAAACAAAAAAATGTGGAAGAGAACAGCATATATAAGTACTTGTTCTCTTCCACATATTTTTGTTTAGGTTATATTTACTAGTTTACTAGCACCTCACTCAATCACATATGTTAGCCATGTATTTGATTGAGTCCACAGAATCTGTTGATTGGATTCAATCAATCACTCAATTGTTCACATGGTCAATAGAGACAAGTATGTATTTGAAACTCATTTTTGTGACTGCTAGCTATGATTAAGCACTGTTTGATAGTGTGAAACGCGTCAGCTATTCTGTCCGTTCTGATGTGGCATGTATTTTTAATTTTATTTTTAACGAATAAAGGCTAATTTTTGGAGTGCGGCTGTCCAGAATCTTCTCTCATCCTCATTGCTATGTGCATTGCCAGAACCTGTGGCTTCAAATCTAGAGGAGAGGTTAATTTCCACTTGACTTGCTTGGAGCGGTGATTCCCCTTTCCCAACAGCACTACCAGCCTGGAGTTTGCATGTTCTCTCTGTGCCTACATGGGTTTCCTCTGTGTACTTTGGTTTCCTACCACACTCCAAAGACATGCTGGTAGGTTAATTGGCTCCTGTCTAAATTGGCCGTAGTATGTGTATGTATGTATGTATGTGAGTTAGGGACCTTAGATTGTAAGCTCCTTGAGGGCAGGGACTGATGTAAATGTACAATATAAATGTAAAGTGCTGCGTAAATTGATGGTGCTATTGACTGTAAGTACTTGTAATAATAATAATAATAATATTGTAACATACAGCACTGAGCACTGACTGCAGTAGTCAGGAGTATGTAATATACAATACACCATACAAAGTGCAGTGTTGAATAATATGTAGCATACAACATAGCGTATAAAGTGCAGAAGTCAAGAGTATGTAACATAGTGCTTCTTATGTTGTTGGTCAGCAGCAGTAAAAATACCTCCCAAATCACTGTTGGTCAATGACAATGAGATACCTTTCTTTTCCCCTTTCCAAAGTATTGGCAAGCAGTTGCAATATGATGTCTCCCTTTCCCTGTCAAATAATTGATGATCAGTGGCAATAAAAAAGAAAATCCTTACTGCACCCCCTTCCATAAATCATTGTCAGTGACAATAGGGGAAAAACCCTTTCAGGACTGTGTAATATAGAGAATATAGTAATGAGCATTATGTGACCTACTACATAGAGTATAGAGTACAAGGGTCTGGAGCATGTGACACATTGCCTCTTACATTGCTGGTCAACAGCTGTAAAAAAGTATTTATGGTTAGTGGCAATAAAATCTCTTCACCCTTGAAAAACCTTGGTGGTCAGTATCAACAACCCCCTTCCCAAAGCTTTGGTGGTCAGTAGCAATAAGATACCCCCCTCCCTTCAAAGCAGTTGGTCAGTGGCAATAAGTTGCACCTGCCCCCAAAGCATTGGTGGTTGGTGACAATAACATAAATTCCTTCCCTGTCCCCAAAGCATCAGTGTCAGTAAAACACCCCTTCTCCCCCAAACAATTGATGGCGAGTTGAAGTAAGATTCCAACAGTCAGTGGCAGCAGGACCTCCCTCCTCCCAATGTATTTTCTGATCAGAGATTGGTGGAAAGGACCATAATGTACAGTGGGGGACCATTGACAAGTACCCTTAATATTTCCACAAGATTATCTCTTCAACCTAGTGGAGTGCGGCAGTGCAAGCTGTAGGGTGGGGGTTTGATTTGCATGAGACCTTTACTTCATGGCTCATTTTGTACCATTTCTCCTTTATATATAGACCACTAGAGCTTATACATTATTATGTAATAGAGCTTATTATCTGAAAGGTACAGTTTATATAAGGTAATACAATTCACTCTATTTTTATAGAATGCATATTTTACTGTTATAGCATTTGTATCTTTGTCACAACATACTTAATCATGATTCACTCCCTTTTGTGGCAAAATAAAAATTAATAACATGATTTAGCGGTGGATTGTACATTCACAGTGTTAAAATGTAGCCTTGGAATTGCAAAATGTGACCTCTCAACAATACAGACCATTATCTATTAACTTACAGCTTCAAAAACCACATATTTCAAAAGACATGCTGGATCCAAAATGATTCCTCAAGTCTCATAGCACATTCAAGCAGATTAAGGGTTCATCCAAAAAGTTAGGTATCAGTGTTTATTCAGCCCTCCACGACTCAATGTTAATATGTAGAGTGAAAAAATAAATCTCCAGGCAAAGTGAAATGATCCTGATATGATGCCATTACATCTGCAATTGAACAATAAAAAAATTGACAAGAATATATTGATAGAGGTCTGTGCCACCAAATGCATAAAATGATAAGCAGGAGGAAGAACTGGAGCCTATTTTTAGCAGGGTTTTATGTTGCAGGCCTTGAACATATTTACTATTTTACCTGTGACCATATATGAGTGATGCAGAAGAGTTTAATTTCATGGCACATCCATCAATATCCCTAGAGTCCCTAGAGTTGCTTTTTTGGGGCACTGCTAAACTCATCTGTTTTATGATCCAGCACCAAGTCTCCTCTTGGTTGCCCCCGGAATGCTGTAACCCAACTGCTACCTGTCTCCATTGTGCCTCCTTTGTTCAGCCTTCCCAAGGGCTTTTATGCCTCCTATATCTCTTGTAATCCTGGTAACACTTTTATGTCTTCAGTGATGTCTGTGTCTTCAGTGGCCCCTGTGTACTCATGTTACCCCAGAGCATCCTGTGTTACCTTGTGATCCACAACCATCCTGTGTCTGCCAGTATCATAGTGACACTAGTTAGTTATGCTGAAAAAAGACACAAGTCCATCCAGTTCAACCATAAAATAAATAAAAATAATAACAATAATAATAACTCAACACCAAGTTCACTATATGGACCCCTTATATATTTGTACATGGTGATCACTTCCCTCCTTAACATGCTTGCTTTTGCGCCTCTGTGAAACCTGTGTCTCCATGCGACCTCTTCTGCTAGAGTTGGACACACTGAGTGTGTGTGCTAATGTATACTATTTCCCAGACCATTGTGATATATTTTTCATATCACTGAAAAGTGTAGTTATTCCAAGACAGGATTAATAAAATGTTACTTTATAAAATTTAGATCAGAAGTTATAGCTTCCTCTTTGATTTGTTCAATACCTAATGTACCACTGGGCCATTCATACTTTTCTACATCAATAGAAGGGGTTGGGGCCTCCCCCAAAAAGGCAGGTTAAGTGTCAAAGATCTTTTGAGCTGCCTTTTGAGGTGTTCATCTTCAGTGCTAGATAAATCTTGGGCTACATGCCTGTTTAGCTCCAGCTTGGGCTCTTTAAATTTCACCCAGCAGCACCGACAGAGTAAAAATCCACAGGGATTGTTTTTTCTCTTTACACTTCACTGCTTGAATGAAGCTGCAGAAAGGAAGAAGAAGTATTAAAATGTGATTGACTGCTGTCAAGCGGCAGGACCTGCCTCTAGCACTTGGCAAGGATGACCTGCTTGGTCAGGGGACCTGGAGGCTAAGCCCCAACAAATCCTCACCCACAAAAGCACTCTCATTTTCCAGGGACACAATTACCAGCTGCTGCAGGACCTTTTGCCTCCAAGGTACTCCTTGGCAAGCTATAAAGCCCTACCTGAAGGTTCTTCTCAAGGACAAGAATAAATATTACTGGGGCTTCCCTCTTAGCCTCCATTTCACATACAAACAATACAAAACTGATTATAGCGCACACATGCAAAAATGACATTTATCCTGCAAGGCTAGTTAAAAACACCTGAACATATTCAAAAATACGGGGGTTTGGTCACACATACAAAGACACACAATACAGTAGCTCCTCCCCAGAGGAAATTCAGGAACACCTTTAGTCAGTACATCTTACTCCAGACGGAACCCCTTTGAAGATTCCCCTAACCCAGAGACTCAGTCCATCATCCTCTACTACAGTTCCTCAGTCATCCCCTTGGCATGATCCTCCACAAGGGCTCCGCCTAACACCAGACCACGGAGAACATGCACGTGCATCTTCAGAGGACCTGGCTCCAAAACAGGTTGGATGAAATTTACAGTAATGGCTTGTCTGTCCGCAGTGGATCAGCAGGATACATGTTGCCACCGGATGGCTCTCTAGTAGCGTCTTTGTTCATACCTTATGAATTTGCCTTATGCTCTACGTTTTTTTAAAGGCCAGCCTGGCTCCTGGCTATCTGTTTATATCTTATTAGGGCCTAATGTTTATTTGAACTATTGAAAACCATTATGGACTGTTTTATCCTCTGTATTTTTGATATTCTACTATCCTTTCCCCATATGACAAGCTTGGCCCATTTTTGTTGTTTTGTACTCTAGGCGATAAATTATGTTTCCGACTGTTAACCTATTGCCTTACTGTTTCACCATAGTCCTTTGTGTCTCTGTTATTGCATTCATAATGCATGTATTATATGCATGTTTACAGAAGGTAGTCACTGCATCCTCCCTCTATACTCTCCTCCTATTCCAGAGATAACCTTGGGATTTAGATGGGACAGTTTTTTCCAGTACCTGTTTGGTGCCTTTCCATTTTCACCATTTCTTCAACTATTATTAGGTTGGTATTTGTTTCTAAAATCATTTATTGTTTTTGGTGGATTGCCTCTCTCTCTTCCCAAATTCCTTCATACCCAACTCGCCCCACTTTTAACGCCCCCCCAAACTCCTCCCTACTTTTTCCTTTTCATTTTTAACAGATTTCTCATTCAATCTATCAATAAGATATTATGTTTAAAGGGATGCAGACCCTGCAACTTTTCTCATTAGAGCCCTGCAGGTGCAGCAGCTGATTGATGATTATGAAACCACTTCCATTAGATTACATTTCTACATGGACACAGACAAACACACATGGATTTCCGAATAACAAAAGGTAAGAATCTGCAACAAAGTTTGCTAAAATCCATGTAATGTACATACATCACCCGGAATAGCTAATTTGTTAGGTAAATAGGGGGTGGAAAAAAGGCACTTTTGTGGTTCTTAACACTCGGCACATGCCTGTGTTTTGTCTCTTTAATTTTTATAAAAGTTGCTATTTTTTTTAAATTAAAATAACAAACATGTTATATTTATCTGGCCCCAAACCTCCTATTCTGGTGTCCCCCACCGGTGGGGGGTCCGCTCCTCCTCTTCTTTGTCTGGCCCCTATGCAATGGGGGGAGACATTACAGGCTTGCTCTCGAGCCAGGCTGTGTGTCTGTAGACACACATGACGTGGCTTGGCCATGCCCCCTGCTCCCTCCTCACTGGATTTTTTTGGATAGCAGCAAGAGCCAGTGGCTGGTAGAGAGAGTGAGAGCAGTGCAATACTATCCTGGGGCACAGTGCTGGATCAATATGGGGCTCAGGTAAGTTTTTGGGGGCGGGGGAGCTGGGGGGCAGCTAATCATTGAAGGTTTTTTTACCTTAATGCAGAAAATGTATTACAATAAAAAAACAAAAAAAAAATAGCTTTTAGAAACACTTTAAATAATAAAATACAACAAAAATTCACATCAGGTGAGTTAGGGATGTGTTGGGTGGTTATTCCAGGGCAGTCCAACAGCAAAGGACCTTGTCTCCTCCCTGGCTGTTTAACACCACTGCGCTGTAGTGCTGTGAGCTGAAAAAAGTACTGCATGCAGTACTTTGCTCAGTGCAGAGCAGTGCAGTCCGTTTTTTAAAGTTCGGCTGTGCGGGTTGCATTTCCTCTCCCACTTTTCCCTCCTACCAGTGCAGTTCTTGTATTCCTGTAAACACAGCTTCTGGCTACTGAATAGAGGAGCTGCACTGACAGCATGGAGAAGAAGTGGGGACACCATCCACACCTCCAGGTTCTCTCCTTCTCTATTCTCTGCTTTCAGCACTGCACTGACAGTAGTAGTGATGCCCCGCCACTATTCCTGTCAACCTTGTAAGCAATGTGAGCTCACCACACGGTGCCTCCATCCCTACAGCACACTCCTTGTCCCATACCTGGCCAAGAGCACAGAAGTTCTGGTGCAAGAGGCGAGGGTCTCTCTAAGTTTCTATATCACTTATTCTGGAGGTATTTTCTAATCAGCTGGTAGGTTGGCCATATAAAATGTTTTTTTTTTTTTTAAGATTCAAAGAAAATTCTTGGAATGTTCACTGGATATTCAACAAATATAATCCCCAAATTATTTTTTTTTTTAATGTTTTTATTCTTTTTTTTATGATTTTATTATTAATGCTTTAATCATTAGCAGATATCTTTTGGCCTTTAGATATAAATCGTGTCTCCCTTTATCCCAGACTACTTTAATATCAGTCCCTGGTATAAATATTGGAACCCACAAAGGGTAAGAAAGAGGAGAATGGGACTTTGTGATACTCTCAAAGTGTAAAGAAATAAACAAAATATAAAATCACATATTTATTGAGAATATCATTAAAAATAATCCCATAGCCCCAAAAAGCCTTGGGGAATAGTCGGCTACATACATAGTAACACAAATTAAAGGTAAATATGTTACATCATATCATAACATTTCATAGCATTTCATCACTGATGACGATGGAGAAATGGCATGAAAACGTGATGATGTCCTTTACACATATCCAGAGCCCTGACATGTTTCGAACGATTAGGTCTACCTCAGGGGGGTGCCAGTCTTAAACGATCACTAGGACATGCATAAAGGTCAGCATGGCAAACAGAAAATAGCCAAAGTATCATATATTTAGAGTACAATCATGTAAAGATGATAAGATACTCTTACATAATTCATACCACAACCGAAAACATATTATGCTTGAGGTTCCCAAAGGCATGGCACAGTGCTGTACAGAAGGTGTAAACATGTGTCCAAAGCACAATGGATCTACAAGTATTAGCCTATATGATACAAAAGGTCCTATTTAAAGACAAACAACAACTGTAAGAAACATATAAGAAATAAATATACAGGCTCAATGATTGCTTCTAAAAATTGTAATAAAATCAGGTCTATAAATACTGTAACGATCCGGGGTAATTATGCTCTAGTGGTGTATGCGTTTTTAGGAACATGGGTCAGTCCAGACTGTAGTTTTTAGGGCGTAGCAGCCCAATTTTATTCAAACAAAACAAACATCACAGAAAATCTTCCCTCGCAGGGGGTTCCACCATTATTGTATAACAGAAAACTTCAGCCCCATGGCTCACTCGCTCTTGCTCGTCAAAACGTCCTCCTGGAGCTTACTTGCTCAGATTTGTTCTGCTTGGTTGTGGGTCATATCTGCCTCCTGCAGACATACCCTCTCAGACTGCCACCTGCAGCCTTAGACTCCCAGAGACCACCTGTCTCTCTTTTGGAGCTGTCTCCACCTGAAAGCCCTCCCGACTCCTACAAAAGGCCAGCTGCTTGTAGGGTGGAGCTGTTCCCAAGTGTGAGCCCTGAGCTGTCTTCCTGAGAGCACAGGTGTGCTCATATGCACCTGTGACACAGTTGAATCTCCACATATTCTCCCCCCCCCCGTTTCGCAATGGAGGGAGAAATACAAAATCCTTCTTAAATGGGCACCCCACCCACCTCTTTTTCTGGGTGTGCTTCCACATGCACTTCTCCCTAATCTTTGGGGTCCTCCCTTTCTTTTCACCTCCCCCAGACCTACTCTCCCAGGACTGTAGGGAGCAATACTTCTACACCCACTGTCAGGAACAGATTTCTCTGAGTACTTGGCTCAACTTCAACCAGCACTATCTGTTTACCAGTTTCGTTAATACCTGTGTGGTTACCCTTGGCAACCAACTTCTTAAAAATGCACAATTTAACATCACCTGGGACTCTTGTCCCATCACCTGCTAGGACAGTGTCTGAGAAGGAACCCCACACAGGCCAGCAGTTACTCCCTATGGAACCTTGCCACAGATTTGCCTTGCCCCCTGTTGTCCAACACTCCATCAGCGACTGTTCTTGCATAACACTTTTTTCCACAACAGTTTTTACCATTTCTGTTACTGCCTTGTCTAACACAGTGTGCTTCTCATACACAACTGTGAGACAACTTTCCACGTTATTCCAACACATCGCATTAAACAATTCCACCATTTCTGATTTCTACACAGTACAGCCCGCAATATCCAGCTCCAATCAGCTGTGCCCCGTGGTAGGAGAGGATGGCAGGATATATACTGGATATACACTGGCTGTATATTGACACTGTGATACCTTGTATGTAGCATACTATTCCCCAAGGCTTTATGGAGCTATGGGGTTATCTTTAATGATATTCTCAATACATATGTGATTTTATATTTTGTTTATTTTTTTACACTTTGAGGGTATCACAAAGTCCAATTTCTCCCCTTTATTCCCCTTTGTGGGTTCCAATATCTTTTGGAATTTAATTGCATTGTGTTCTCAAAAATGGCTCCTCTGATGAGCTTATCCAAAGAAAATTGAACTTGTAAAATAATTAGGCAATTTTTGGTGCTCCAACTCATGAAACATTTGTGGCCTTATAAAAGTCTTCCCCCCACATCACATTGATTCGAGTCATCATATTGTTTCCCTCTCTTTCCCTGTATGTTCGTATCAGCCCTTATCTATTTATGTCCACACTATAAGTGAAGATCTTCTAACTTAGAAATAAACTGTTGGTATTTTATAGGTACCAACCAAATATGAGACATACGAGGGTTCTTCAAAACGTTTCTGCACTTTTTCTATACGTTTCACAGCCATCTTCACAAAAACATGACAACTTTTTGAAAACCCCTCATATTAAATGCTTAGTGGAGAGGTGTAGGATTAAAAAAACATTCATACTCAACTATGTAGCTGTAGCATCGAGCTGATGCTGCAGCTGTCCTGTTGTGAACTGAGCGATCACATTGCCAATTATCGCTCAGTCATTGGTCTTCACTAAGCAAAGCGCAGAGAGCCGAGTGGCTTTTGGCTCTGCCCATCTAGTGCTCACTAGACTGCCAGGCTGTGGAGGGGGTATAGGGGCGGGAGCAGCTGTCTTGGGCTCTCAGCAGCATGCTGAGTGTGGAATACTTTGTTTTTCTAGAATTTCACAATATATACCTTTTGACTTTGAGTATATTTACAGTATATTGCACATCAATCCCTGCCATCAAGGGGTTTACAATCTAAGGTCCCTATCGTGTGTTCATACATACACATACATAAATGCTTAGTGGAGAGGTGTAGGATTAAAAAATTATTCATACTCAACTATGTAGCTGTAGCATCGAGCTGATGCTGCAGCTGTCCTGTTGTGAACTGAGCGATCACATTACCAATTATCGCTCAGTCATTGGTCTTCACTGAGCAAAGCGCAGAGAGCCGAGTGGCTTTTGGCTCTGCCCATCTAGTGCTCACTAGACTGCCAGGCTGTGGAGGGGGTAGAGGGGCGGGAGCAGCTGTCTTGGGCTCTCAGCAGCATGCTGAGTGTGGAATACTTTGTTTTTCTAGAATTTCACAATATATACCTTTTGACTTTGAGTTCTACTTTGTACACCTACACTGTATGCATGATTGCATATCTTCCTCTGATAATTTGGACATTCCACAAGTATATTGTTTATTTATTAATTACCTAAGTACTTATATAGCACCTACAATTTACGTGGTGTTTTATATTTACAGTATATTGCACATCAATCCCTGCCATCAAGGGGTTTACAATCTAAGGTCCCTATCGTGTGTTCATACATACACATACTAGGGTCAATTTACACAGGAGCCAATTACTCTACCAGCATTTCTTTGGAAACCAGAGTACCCAGAGAAAACCCACGCAGGCACAGGTAGAACATGCAAACGCCAGCCAGATAATGCCATGGTTGGGATTTGAGCTGCTGACCCTAGCTGTGAATTATATTGTTAATGAAGATATGAAGTTGCCAATGAATATGAAACTAAAAATAAAAGAGATTATTGAACTATGTCTTGCTTATAAGTATGAGGACTTTGTGGATGCCAGATGTCAAGAGAATAAAGTGATGAACATTCCATCAAAATGGTTTAACACATAAGGACCCTTCAGGAAGTAGCTCAAATGGGGAGCAGAGGTTGTGTTTGGAGGAACCTTTAATCAAAAGGAGGTGAAGTTTTGTAAAATATCTAAGGGTTAGAATTTTGGACTGTATTCTCTTCAAAACTGAAAGTAATTGAAGAGGTAAAAATAAGCAGCATTTGACCAGCAATAGAAGTGTATTAAGATTAGGCAAAGTAGAATTTGTGGTTGTAATTAGGGCTGTCTATTCACGACAAGATAAGGGCATTCGAGATTGTGAGAAACAGTTTTTACTATGCTTATTATTATTATCATTAAAAACGGTAGGTGTATAATCTGGTTATCCTACCAATAAGCAGAAATACTATTTCCTACTTCTGCTTACACAAACTTCAAGTAATAGCAGGGCATTTTGCAGTGAAAAGGAGGTAGATCCTCAAAGAAAACATAGTGCTTGTCTGGCTCATGAATGAAGTATTGCCAGGGTAGGGTAGTTATTCTATTGCAGCTCTTGGTTTTCATAGTAGAGTACTGTAGAAATTCATATACAAATTGTTATGTACAATGTCACAGATACCAGTGTGCCAGAGTAGACAAACCATAGAAAAAAGAACATGGAAGGCTGTCCATACCCTATCCATGTAAATCATATATTATGTCGATTTGATTACATATATTGCTTTTCAATTACAGAAGTTAAAATGAAAACATTCCCAAGTGTGCAGCTTTGCAATAATCAAGAAGTGATAAGACCATCAGTACTGACGAGGGCTTTGTTCTCAAATCTATCCCATTTTAAATAATACCAGATGTGTGTTTGTGTATTGAATCCCTCAAGTACAATTTGGGCAGTTCCCTTTTATATTAATTAGGTGATAAGTCTTTACATTGCTTTGTGCATCAAATATCTGAACATAAGGAATACACTAGTTCCCTGTATAAGGATTTGTGGATGATGGTTTTATTTGTGTTAAGCCTGATAGTAATAGGCATAAACAGATTATGAGGCTGGATAATCTGCATTACAAATACAGGGTGTCATTTGTATTCTTATGTGAACTGCTTTATCCATTTATTGGAATGTTGGAGGAACATCTAAAAGGATCATAATAAAACAATCAAAAAGGATGCCATATACGCAGCATGTAGTGCTCAACAACACGTAAAAAGTCCAAACTTTTTTGTAAAGTTTATCTTGTAAGAGACTCTGAAGGACTTCTGGAACTGCCTTGAAGCCCATTGTCTTCCTGTTTTATGACCACAGATTTTTATTAAATAAAAGTTCTTTGTTTTAATTTTACATTATTTTAGCACAAATAACTCTTGCAAACCTATGCAAGCTGCCTTGCTTTATGAAGTATCATATGGGGCTTTGTAAGTCCTATCCCAAAGCTATTGTGGATTCCACCTATTCAGACAGTGCCCAGTCTCCCAAGTTAAATCTCTCCTCCAAGGCAGTATCCACCCTTCCCACACACATCAAACAAAAAAAACTCACAGATCCCTGCAACAACAACACAAGCAACGTGGATGCAGGGATCTCTCCTGCTGTGTCTATGTATCCTGACAGCGGGGTTATTGAATGATGGTTCGAACAGGCGGCAATACACATAGACTGAAATTCAGCCGATTCTTGCAGAACCGGTCGATCTACAGTATGTGTATCCCCAGCTTAAATCTCTTTTCCTAGGCAGGATCTGCCCTTACCCCAGTTCCATTATACTGTAGCCACCTTGCCCTAAGGAGGAGGGTCTATTTAGATTTAATGATGTTAAGCTGCAGTCACACTAGCTTTTTTAGGTTTCTCCTGGGTATTGGTTACTGTATGTGTCCTTCTGTTGCTAGTAGGTGACACTGCTGCCTCTGTTAATAGTATGAGAACTACACTACCCAGAGTTATGAATATTTATTTTTCCCTGGCCAACCAGTGGGAGGATTCTTGGGAGAGGGTGCACTAGGCCTCTTGTCTGGAGGTGAGGTGGTAATTGCTGCAGAAACCTCTTAGGACTGCTGCCTGAAAAGTTGACCATGTGACTGGACAAAAGCCTTGATTTGTTTCCTAGCCTGTGTAGTCTGGAAATTGAGGAGCCATGGAGGACCTCCAGAATCCAGATGTCTTGAGGGGCCGAAAGAGTCTATTTAAGACTCTGGCTCCCATGTCTGGTGAGCATTTTGTGAGTGGCTAGAGTACAGACAGGTCATCTGTCTGTCAGGGACAGTGTTTAGCTTCAGGGAAAGATTGTTCCAGAACAGTAGGGAAAGGGCAGAAACACAACATCCTTCTTCTATATAGATGGTAAAAGCAATGGACCAGAACATCAAACACAGCCATTTCACTACAGACCCATTTTATTTTATCTCAGCACAAATAACACAAAAGTATGGTGAGTTCAGTGCAGTGGCAGAGGGAGGCACCTGAGCTGACAGTTCTTATTCCATAGGTCCAATCTGATGGAGTTCTTCAAGCAGTTTTCTAAAAAATCTAAGTCTCTTTGAATCCTATGTTAGTCAGAGTCTGGTCATATGTCTAGCATATTTGATAGGCAGTAGGCACCTATTGTTAATCTGACTGCTGGAAAGTGAATGTTAAGTGGTTGCTATGTATTTTTATAATTTAATATCATGGCTATTTTTCATACAGCTCTAATAGATAAACATATCTGTATTATTATAATGACTGGCCTGCACAGCTCTCTGTAATATAAGGCTATTATTCCTCCTAACAACTACTGGCAACACACAATAACTATTCACTTTGGGAATAAGAAAAAAAAAGCAATATATTTGATCAAAATGTTGTATTGTTTTCTAATTAAATAGCTGTCAAAGTTATTATTAGGTATGCACAGAACAATATACAATATACTTTTATTCTCCATGGATAACTTGAAGCCAGTTTTCCAGTAATGATGTCTATATTAACACATTCCCATACATAATAACTTATATGAAATGTTAGTAATCTGTCCCTGGACAGCATTGGGGAAGCTAATTATTTCACCTCTACCTAGTTCCATAACCATAACAAGCATGCCCGTTGTTTTTATTTATTAACTTCACCCCACATAGCTTCTCTGAACAGCGGGAATATGATCATTTCCAAGATTGGCTGGAGAAAAACATTGTTATATCATGTTTCTGTTTCATGCTTATTAACAAGCAGAAGTCTGTGTACAAACTTGGTGCCGAAAGCAATTATTTATTCTTAACAACCCTGATGAATTTGCCAAGGCTTTAGAAAATGCATGTTCAGTCCCTATTCGCTGTACATTTTTTTTATGCTCGCTGGCATAGCTTCAGTGCTGGGACTAAGAATGACACTGTTTTGAACTATTGTGCATGCACTTACTTTTCTCAATAATTTCATAGGGGAAATAGCTTCTCTACTTTTTATCGTATTCAATTATTGCTTCTGCATTAGATAATTACTGGTTTTAATAATAATTTAAGACTTAAAATGGTTGTACACTGTACAACCGCTTTTACATACAGGTAAGCCTAGATTAAGGCTAACCTGTAGTTGCTGGAAATATCTCCTAAATCTCCACGGTTTAGGAGATATTTACAATAGAGACGAGCGCTGACACCTGTGCAGGCGCACTTTGGAAACGGCGATCGCGACGCTTCCGCGCGCAGGAGTGTCGTCACGCGACTCTGGACAGTCACAGAGCCGGAGTTCGCAACCCCGGAAAGAAGAGGGGTGAAGATGGACGCTCACTGCTAGTGGGACAGCAGTGACATTGCAGGCTTCGGTTTCAGGTAAGTGACACATAATGGGCTACTATGCATGCTTTACCTTTGCAGGGTTTACCAGGCAATATTTACTTCCTCTTTAAGCTGTGAAGGGCAGATGCAGACCAGCATGGAACCCATTCACGCTCCTGTGGCAGATGATGAAGTCTGAAAAGAAGGGTCGCACACCACTGCTATCATCCACAAGAATGTTTTTTTGAAGACAGAACATGGTTCTTCCATGGTGTTCTGTCTATATAGTCTCCAATAAAGTTTCTTGTGGATGATATCAGTGATGTGCAATGCTGATTTTTAACTGGCAAACAATTGTAATTTTCAAGTGATGCTTAAACTGTTGGCACTAAATAAATCCTGTATAATAATAATACTTATTCTCATAATAATTATAAGCAGATGTCCAGTTTACCCCACCCCTTTACTTCAGATATCAAGAGCCCCCCCCCCACCATCAGAAGTCAAGAGTGCCTCATCCTCCCTTACATTATTTGCATCCTCATACCTTGTGCTGCTGCCAGAAAAAAGTTATGTTCGAGGCTGGGAAGCAGACAATGTAGAGTCTGGAGTGGGCTTGGATCAGCTGCTGGAGTCTGCTGAAGGCTGAGAACAGGGGAGGCTGAGACAAAGGGGTGCTGTGGCTGCACAGAGAGGCGAAGGAACTATAGGAGGAGTTCTGCACACCTCTCTGCTGCTGACTGCTTAGACAGGGGTCACATAGATGAGCCTCTTCACAGCTGAACGTAGAAGCCCGGGATATGGCAGAGGACCACTGTCCTTCTCTCTGCTGCTGACTGCTGAGACTAGGTGGGGACAGAGGCGAGGGGGGTGCCACAGCTACAGGAGCAGGGCGAGTTTGACACATGTGCTCTTTAGTCATGCTTTGGTCTTTTTTTTTTGGTCAAACAGTGCTTTGTGCACTGTTCCCAAAAATTTGGAGGAGGGGGGGATTATGGTGTGGTTTGTTTTTTAGGGGGTTGGTCTTGGCTCCTTAGTTCCAGTGAAGGGAGCTCTTAAGGCATCAGCATATTATGACATTTTGGACAATTTAATGATCCCAACTTTGTGGGTAGAGGCAGAAAATAAGCCTCAAAAATAGTATAAAGGAACAGCATGCTCAGACATTAGAAAACAGGGCTCAAAATATTGCCCATAATATCTATAAACCACCAATATTTGAACAGTAAGACCACCTTTTGGGTGGATACACTAGTCCAGCAAAAGACCCCTGCATAGGCCAACCCTTAGCAAGGCAGCAAGGGTGGTAAACTGGGGAGCCGGTGGGCCCTCTCTCAATTCTCTCTCTTAAATTGAGAGAGGCCCCATCCGGCTCCCCAGTTACATCCTTGCTGCCTTATTAAGGGCTGGTCTATGTGGGAGGTCTTTCACAGGACTAGTGCGTCCTTGGGAGACCCAGACACCATCTGTGGGTGTGTGGGATATCTGTATCGATCTTTTATATGTGCTAGAAATGCTGTCACTAGCTTGAATGCGATTATGACCCCCCTAAATACATAATCTTACTGTTATTGGTGGTTCATAGATATTCTGGACAATATTTTGAGTCCTGTTTTCCAATGTCTGAACATGCTGTCCGTTTATACAGCTCCTACTTTTTATTTTCTGCCTCTACCCTATGCCAGCAGGATGCTGTGTCAATAATGATCTTCCCTTAGCTCAAACATATCCAACACCGACTTTTAAGATACTATGAGTCAGACATAGATAATGAAGCCTCTGTACCGCGAAACATGTTGGCTTTTACCGTATGACACGTGCTACACTATGTCTGATACATGTATATGTGTGTTTATCTATGTGGGCCTTTTTTTTGCCCTTGTTTTCTAAAAGGATATGTTATATGTAATAATAAAAAACTTCTTTATATTTTCATAGGCACTTATATGTATTCCTGTGATACACTTTAATGCACCCATGGGAACAACCGTTTATAAGTCCTCTACAGATTATCTGGTGTTCTTCTACTATTTATCGGGATCGTGCGTCCTATGGTTTGAGCCTTCTGGCTCAAAAGGGCCTTGCTTTCTATAATTAATTCACGTACTGTACATGTAGGGGTAGATCCACAGACATCTGCGTCGGGCGCAGTGTATCTAAGATACACTACGCCGCTGTAACTTACTTTGCTTTGGTTTGAATCCACAACGAATGCGCGCCATAAGTTACGGCGGCATAGTGTATCTCTCGCGGCGTAAGGGCGCGGAATTCATATGGATCTAATGGGGGCATGTTTTATGTTTTGGAACTGCGCATGTGCCGACCCTGGGGGTATCCCAGTGCGCATGCTCGAAATTAAACCGGAACCAATGCTTATGACGTCATTCTACGCAAATTCCTATTCGCGAACGACTTACACAAACAACGTAAAAAATTCTAAATTGTACGCGGGAAGGACGGCTACACTTAACATTGAGTACGCCTCAGTATAGCAGCTTTAACTATATGCTGGAAAAACCTGAACGCAAACGACGGAAAAAAAAAACGACGGGCCGTCGTACGTTCGTGGATCGCCGTAAATAGCTAATTTGCATACTCGACGCGGATTTCGACGGGAACGCCACCTAGCGGCCGCCGAAATATTGCAGCTTAGATCCGACGGCGTACGAAGACGTACACCTGTCGGATCTAGCCGAGATGCCGTCGTATCTTGTTTTGAGGAATCAAAACAAAGATACGACGCAGGAATTTTGAAATTACACCGGCGTATCAATAGATACGCCAGCATAATTTCTTTGTGGATCTACCCCGTAGTCTTTTTAAATGGTATAAATTGGTAATTTCTGTTAAGCTGGCCGTATACTAGTACAACTTTGTATTGAAGTTCTGAAAAAGTGTTCTTCAGAGCATTCTATCTTGCCATTGCATTCTATCTTGCCATTGCATTCTATCTTGCCATTGTTGAATCAAATAATTTTGCTACTTGAATGAAATTCCAGAAGTATTAAACAGATTTATTTTGTTCCTGGAACAATATACAATATATACAATATGTAGTATTTTTTTCCAAATTAAAACCACATCCACAGCATCCACAGCTAAAATGTATCCATTTAAACAAAAATCCCATCCTGCTACTTCAAATTTTCTTGTCAATCTGGTTAAAAAACTGTTGTCAGTTTGAGCCCATTAACCTTTAGAAAATTGAATGAATGTTCAGAAAATGAAACCTTTCAAATGCGATTCTACTAGTACACAAACCAGCTTGAGTAAAGCAGGGTATTGGAGTGAACACTGAAAATTCTGAATAATGACGAGGCAACTGCTCGTTAGGGACTATAATGGCATTGGCATCCTGTCTATGTAAACCTAGAAAGTTTTTAACAGCACAAGTAACTCAAGAATGAATCCATGAATTCCCCTGGTAGTGTCAGTGAAATGTTAGGCCAAACACAAGTGCTCCAGGAAATTCCTTAAATACAATCCTTTGAGGTCAGAGAATCAGACAGTTTGTTGTTTCGAGGAGTGACCTCAGCTCAGTTCTGTTCTAAACAAACAGCTCAAATGTTATCTTTGTCATGTCTCAGGAGATCTTATAACCAACCCTCCACACACCAACAGTAGCACATTCTGTGTGTTCTATCTTTTCCCCATCATAAAAAAGGCATGTTTTAAATGGGGTATGTTTTCATTCATTTACATTCTAGCAAACGTTCTGTATACCAGAATCAAATAACTGTAAAAACAAAAACACACATCTTCATAACATTTAAAGTGCTTTCACTTAGCGTTCAATAAACCGTGATTGTGAAACATTCTTTGTGTTTAATGATACATAACAAAAAGCCTAACAAATCTCCACCAGCAATCATACAGAATAAACCGTGTTGGGATTACATGTCTTCCATGGCTGTCTAGAGACACTGCGACTACATTCACAATGTATACATTGAATGTCTAAAAATAGGAAACGGCATGGCAAAAGTAAATAATAACACTTGGGATAAACACAATCTGAAATATTCAAATTCCTTTGTGGGTCTCAGTCATGTTTTAAAGCGTTCCAACACTAACCATGTGTTTTTCTCAGAATGACATGCAACAGAAACAAATGAATCTAATTGTCTCCTTCTCATGCTTGTTAAATTCCAGATGCCCAAGTCCCTTGATGTCTTTAAATTAGTAAAGAATTATAAAGTCTCATGCTGACAGATTACTATCAGTGACACACAGAAATGTTTGACAAAGTAAAGTGGTTGTTTCTACTAAATAATCCAATGATAAAGGAGGTTTTTACTCATCAGAGATTGATGAGTTTGTTCTCTAAATTTTTTGCACAGTTTTTGCTGTAGCAGTTTTTTGTATAACATTTTGGACAGAATAATAAAGAAATAGAACTCTTGTCAGGTTCTGACACCCTTGGACAGAGTACAGGCATACCCCATATTTAACCTCCCTGGCGGTATGATTCTTTCTGAAACAACATGCTGAAAGCGGTACAATTATTTGCAAGGAAATTTGGCGTTTTATACTGTAGGCCTGTGATTTTTAGGAATAACCCAACTTAAATCTGACCGAACAAGAGTCTTGTAGGCATCCCGGGTATGACATTTTTTTAAAAACACAATTTTAAATTATAATATAATAAATAATTATAAATAATTATAGCAAGTAATAATATAATTAAAATAAAAATTATTCAATAATGTAATCAACTCAAAATCACTGAAATTTGCTCAGTTGCAGAATTGTCGCTGTCATTATTTTTTTTTTTTATGACGAATTTCCCCGCAAATCGCTATCGCACAATTCTGCAAGTGATTATAATTTATTATCGCTGTTTTCTAGCTGATCTAAAACCATTTTTGACATAAAAAGACACTTTTGGTTGCTATGGACAATCTACAGTTTTCAGGCAGAAAAAAAGGTTTTTATTATATAAAATGACATGTAGGACACTGGGCAGACCACTAGGGACAAGGGGGGTGTGTTTTTTTTACATACAGTACTGTAATCTATAAGATTACATTATACTGTGTGTATAGTGTTTGTTTACTTTTTGAATTTGGCGCCGATCTCCGCTTCTTTGCGTCGTAACGTCGCAGGGAACGGAGATCGGCGGCACAGGAGGACACTGTGTGAATCGAGCGAGGAGGTCCGGCTCGCTCACACAGCGGGGATGCATCGCAGGATCCAGGAGAAGGTAAGCCAGCGCACGCTGCAGGCTCTGCATACCTACCCCGAGCGTGACTCGGGGTTACCGATTTTGGTAGAAAAAATCAATCCCGAGTCACACTCGGGGATACTGCCAGGGGGGTTAAGTACACAATGGGGTTTATTTACTAAAGCTGCAAAGCGCAAAATCAGGCTCACTTCTGCATAGAAACCAATGAGCTTCTAACCCCAGCTTGTTCAATTAAACCTGGTAATAAAACCTGGAAGCTCATTGGTTTCTAGGCAGAAGTGAGCCTGATTTGGCACTATCCAGCTTTAGTAAATAAACCCCATTGTGTACTTAAATGTGGGGTATGCCTGTAGTATTCTACAAAAGAAAAGTAAGAGCTTTGGTGACTGTCAAAAAAATTGCAAGCCAAAAAAAATGTTTTTTGCCAAATATCCCCAGGTTCGGTTTTAGGCCTCATACACACGACCGAGTTTCTCGGAGGAAACCGGTCGTGTGTACATTTTCGTTGAGGAAACTGTCGAGAACCTCGTCGAGCCAAAAAGAGAGCAAGTTCTCTATTTTCTCGACGGGAGTCTCATTTGGCTTGTCGAGATCCTCGACCGGCTGGTTTTTGACGAGAAACTCGAACGTCTGTATGCTAAGAAACCCGCGCTTGCTCAGATTAAAGTATGAGACAGGAGTAAAAGTAGCATTTGTAATGGAGATAACACATTTTTAAAGCTGTAACAGACTCGATGTGTTTCGCCGTCGAGTTTCTCGGTCGTGTGTACGAGTCCTTACTCTGGGGGAGATTTGGCTAATAAAGACATTATTGAATTGTGATATATTTTGTTATAATTTGTACATCATCATGTGTTGTCACCCAAAGCTAGGCACTACTGTCACATGTATGCTGCCAAGGACTGATACTAGTAAAAGAAAATTATGACGATGGTTTGAAAGAATTTCCCATTTTTGTTGCAGTATGTGTACTGGAGAAATGTACCATTAATTTCTGCCTTGATAAAAAATGTGAGGACAGCTATCCAAAGGTTTCCAGTGGGAGACAAGAAGCACGACACAGCAGACACTAATGGCCAGATTCACGTAGAGGCGCGTATCTTTATGCCGGCGTAGCGCATCCCATTTGCACTATGCCAACGTAACATAGTGAGGCAAGTACTGTATTCACAAAGCACTTGCCTCCTAAGTTACGTTGGTGTAGCGCAAATGGCCCGACGTAACCCCGCCTAATTCAAAATAGGCAGGTAGGGGGCGTGCTCCATGTAACTTACCCGTGACCCCATGGAAATGAGGGCCGTTGGTACGGTGCATGCGTGCGCATGCTCAGAATCACGTCGCAAATACTCCTTGCTTTCAACGTGAACGTAACCTACGCCCAGCCCCATTCACGTACGTTTACGCAAACAACGTAAAATTCGACGGCACTTCCGACGTCCATACCTTGCATGGGCTGCGCCATCTTTTTGGTGGTTTATCTTTACGCCTGAAAAACGCCTTACGTAAACGCCGTAGCTTACTGCGACAGGCGTGCGTACATTCGTGAATAGGCATATCTTGCTCATTTACATATTCTAGGCGTAAATCAACGTACACACCTCTAGCGACCAGCGTAAATATGCAGCTAAGATACGACGGGGTAGGAGACTTACGCCGGTCGCATCTTAGCAACAGAGAAGTGTATCTTAGTTTGAGAATAAGCTTAAAGATACGACGGCGCGCATTCGGACTTATGACGCCGTAAGTCTTTAAGAATCTGACTATCTGACTCTAAAAATAGTAATACGTATTCTACAATAATGGTAAGAGCTTTGAGTAACAATTTATTTTATAAAAAAATGATAACAAAATATATCAATGGTCAATAATGTCTTTATTAGCCAAATATCCCCAGGTTCAGTGTAATGCCCTGTACACATGATCGGTTCGTCTTTTGAAAAAGGACCGATGGACCGTTTTCATCGGACGAACCGATCGTGTGTGGGCCCCATCGGTTTGTTTTCCATCGGTGAAAAAAAATAGAACCTGTTTTAAATTTTTCTTATGGTTAAAAAAACGATAGAAAAAAACGATCGTCTGTGGGGAAATCCATCAGTCAAAAATCCACGCATGCTCAGAATCAAGTCGACGCATGCTCGGAAGCATTGAACTTCATTTTTCTCAGCACGTCGTTGTGTTTTACGTCACCGCGTTGGACACAATCGGATTTTTAACCGATGGTGTGTAGGCAAGACTGTTGAAAGTCAGCTACATCGGATATCTGATGAAAAAATCCATCGGTCCGTTTTCATCAGACAAACCGATCGTGTGTACAGGGCATTACTCTGGGGGTTAATTGGTTAATAAAGACATTACCATAAAAAGGACAAGAAATTATGGGGAATTTCCCCAATAAGGACACATACTAAAACAAAAATGGAAAAATTGTATCATACTGATCTTACAATTTTTTCTTTACTAGTGCCAATCCTTGGCAGAATACATGTTACCGTAGCCCTACCTACTACCAACCTGCAGGACCATTTAATAGCTATAAAGTATTTAAAGTGGTACTAAACCTAAAAACAGAAAAAAAATATTGTATTGCAGCTTTCTAATTCTTTTTTTTATTTTTTGACTTGTTTGCCTTAGATCTGGCCAGTAAGTCTTCTAATTTTCATAAAATTGGCAGTTAGAGGGTTGAGAAACACTATTTACGATTGTCAGAGGTGCTTACATAATAATTTTATATTAAACCTTTATCCTAACAGGGAAAAAAACAATTAGCTGGAGTTTAGCTCTAGTATAGGTAGACTTGAACAGTCCACAGTTCCTGGCTGGGGACCATGAAGTAGTATAAGCACAAGTAGAGGCAGACTTGAACAGTCCACAGTTTATGGTTGGGGATCATGAAGTAGTATGAGCAAAGTAAAGGCTTTAGTCCATAGGTGCAGACTCTTGCAAAGTGGTCCAGCATTCAGTCCATAGGGCTTCAGGGCATGGAAATTCCACTCATCTCAGCTCACAGATCCATCCCCACAGGGAGGAAAAAGGACAACCCCCTCTGGGCTCCAGAAAATGTAACAGCAAACTAATTCCATCTGTGCACACTTCCCCAAGGATAGGCTATGCCCTGCTGAATATTTAGACTGGACATTTAAATCCTCCTGGCCTAAGCACTAGAAAATTTTCCTAGAGGCAGGGGGAAGTAATCAAACTCTCAGCAATGGATGGGGCCATGTATTGTAAAACCTTGAATGAGAACCTTCTTCCCTTAGCCAGAACACCGAAGATGGGTTATGGATAGAGATGTATAGAACTGTTCGCCGGTGAATAGTTCGCCGCGATTTTCGCTTGTTCGCGTTCGCCACCGCGGGCGAACATATGCTATGTTCGATCCGCCTCCTATTAATTAACATTGAGCAAACTTTGACCCTCTACCTCACAGTCAGCAGACACATTACAGCCAATCAGCAGCATACCCTCCCTCCCTGACCCTCCCACCTCTCAGGAAGCATCCATTTTAGATTCATTCTGAACCTGCATTCTTAGTGAGAGGAGGGACAGAGTTGCTGCTGCTGATTTTATAGGGAAAGCGCTAGTTTAGGCCAGTGTACTCCAGTCCTGAAAGACTCATCTGATCTCTGCTGTTAGAACAGCACCCCAAACAGCCCTTTTTAGGGCTAATCAATCAGTCTGCTTTTTTTTTCTCTCTGTAATCTGTGCTGCGTGATTTACAGAGAGAGACAGACAGAGAGAGAGTGTAATTTTTTGGAGTTAGATAGAGCAGGCAGGCTAGTCAGATAATGTTACAGTGTGTAGAGGATATATATACATCACCAGGAGTTGTACATATATTTATACACTGTATAGTTTAGTTAGATTAGAGGTGCAGGGTGTTGTGTAATATAAAGGGGTCCAGTGGTGCAGTGCTGTGTAATATAAAGGGGGTCCAGTGGTGCAGTGCTGTGTAATGTAAAGGGGTCCAATGGTGCAGTGCTGTGTAATGTAAAGGGGTCCAGTGGTGCAGTGCTGTGTAATGTAAAGGGGTCCAGTGGTGCAGTGCTGTGTAATGTAAAGGGGTCCAGAGGTGCTGTGTATTGTAAGGGGTCCAGTGGTGCAGTGCTGTGTAATGTAAAGGGGTCCAGAGGTGCTGTGTAATGTAAAGGGGTCCAGTGGTACAGTGCTGTGTAATGTAAAGGGGCCCAGTGGTGCAGTGTTGTGTAATGTAAAGGGGTCCAGTGGTGCAGTGCTGTGTAATGTAAAGGGGTCCAGAGGTGCTGTGTAATGTAAAGGGGTCCAGTGGTGCAGTGCTGTGTAATGTAAAGGGATCCAGTGGTGCAGTGCTGTGTAATGTAAAGGGGTCCAGTGCTGTGTAATGTAAAGGGGTCCAGAGGTGCTGTGCAATATAAAGGGGTCCAGTGGTGCAGTGCTGTGTAATGTAAAGGGGTCCAGTGGTGCAGTGCTGTGTAATGTAAAGGGGTCCAGTGGTGCAGTGCTGTGTAATGTAAAGGGGTCCAGTGGTGCAGTGCTGTGTAATGTAAAGGAGTCCAGTGGTGCAGTGCTGTGTAATGTAAAGGGGTCCAGTGGTGCAGTGCTGTGTGATGTAAAGGGGTCCAGTGGTGCAGTGCTGTGTAATATAAAGGGGTCCAGTGGTGCAGGGTGCTATGTAAAGGGGCCCAGAGCTGTGGGGTGCTATGTAATGTAAGGGGCCCAGGCTCACAGGGTAAACTGTGCCCACCTGTCCAGTGCCACATCTCATCTATATTGTGTTGGCACAGTTGATGAGATTTAAAAACAAAATTCACTGCAATACATAATAGTAGTCATTTGTCTGCCAGGGTGTCTTTGCCTCACAGGGTAAACTGTGCCCACCTGTCCAGTGCCACATCTCATATCTGGTGGCACAATAGCTTGCACGCATAGTACAACTAAACTAATCTAAAAAAAATGACAGGCAGAGGCTAGTGTTGAGCAGAATATGCCATATTCGATTTCGCGATATATCTCGAATATATATTCGAATATTCGAGATATATTCGCTAAATTCGAATATTCGTGATATTTTATCGAAAGTAAATGATTGCGATTTTTCGCTATTGCGAATGCGAAAATAATTGCGATTTTTTGATAACTGCGGTAGGAGCACTCTGATTGGCTCAGAATATTCGTGATATTTTATCGAAATATCGCAACATGCGAATGCGATATTTATTGCGCAATTTCGAGAAATGCTGGAGGAGCGCTCTGATTGGCTCAGAATATTCGTGATATTTTATCGAAATATCGCAACATGCGAATGCGATATTTATTGCGCAATTTCGAGAAATGCTGTAGGAGCACTCTGATTGGCTCAGAATATTCGTGATATTTTACAATACAAAATAATTGCGAATATTCGGCAAATGCGGAAGGAGCACTCTGATTGGCTCAGAATATTCTTGATATTTTACAATACAAAATAATTGCGAATATTCGGCAAATGCAGAAGGAGCACTCTGATTGGCTCAGAATATTCTTGATATTTTACAATACAAAATAATTGCGAATATTCGGCAAATGCAGAAGGAGCACTCTGATTGGCTCAGAATATTCTTGATATTTTACAATACAAAATAATTGCGAATATTCGGCAAATGCGGAAGGAGCACTCTGATTGGCTCAGAATATTCTTGATATTTTACAATAGAAAATAAAAAGTGTTTTGCATTGGTGGTGATTCTTTACTCTATCCATCTGTCACAGCCGTTTGTCAATCAAACACCTTAAAGATTGAACACGTTCATGCTGCATGCTTTGGACTTTTTTTCACTTCACATATCAAAGACATTTTTATGAAAGATTATTTTTCTATTATTGGGACTATATTTCTTTATATATTTGTTTCACTGTGTATTTCACAAGTTATTTGCGCTTGCTTATTTTATAATTTGCCCACATGTCTTGTCACTAGACATATTTTTTATTCTTGTAGAGCGACTCCATTTTCTGTCTTGTATTAATTTATGTTGTATAACATTTTTGAGTTGCTGCTGTATTCTCCCCTTTTTTAAGGTATGCGCAATTTTTTCCTTCTTACAAAAAATAATAATATCAAACATACAAATATTCATAACATACACATACACATACACAAAGCCCCCCCCTTTTGCATCAGAGACAATCAGAGTTCTCCTACCACAGTTATCGAAAATTCGCAATCATTTTCGCATTCGCAATAGCGAAAAATCGCAATTTTTTTTTTTTCAATTTGGCAACATAATAGGATCGCCTCAGCTTAGCTACTCGGCCCAGGGTCTCTAATCATACCAGCAATGCTTTTAGACGTCGATAGGATGTGATCTGTTTTAAAAATCAAATTGAAAAAATGCGAATATTCGGAATTGCGAATATTCACCGCGAAATTCGAAATATAGCGCGATTTCTCGAATATGCTATATTCGAGTCGAATATTCGCAATGCGAATATTCGTGAGCAACACTAGCAGAGGCATGCCACCCCGCAGGGGCCGTCGTGGTCATGGTGCTGTGATTCCCTTTGGCCCTAGAATAATGCCCAGTGTTCAGAGGCCACGTACCTTGAACTCGAAAAGTTCTGAGGACATAGTCAGAGTTTGGTCTTTCACTGTGAACCCTATTACAGACAGGGTTAGGGTTACAGATAGGGTTAGGGTTACAAATAGGGTTAGGGTTACAGACAGGGTTAGGGTTAGGGTTACAGATAGGGTTAGGGTTACAGATAGGGTTAGGGTTACAGACAGGGTTAGGGTTAGGGTTAGGGTTACAGATAGGGTTAGGGTTACAGATAGGGTTAGGGTTAGGGTTACAGACATGTTTAGGGTTAGGGTTACAGACTGTAACCCTAACCCTATCTGTAACCCTAACCCTGTCTGTAACCCTAACCCTAACCCTGTCTGTAACCCTAACCCTTACATTACCTGATCGATACAACATAATACCTGATGTTTTAAAGCATGTTATTCCAAACAATTTATGAATCTTAGGTGATTTATGCCCTTTATGGATTAAAAACAGACTCTGCGACAACTACGTAATTTTCCATGGAAGTTTTGCCATAGATCCCCCTCTGGCATGCCACAGTCCAGGTGTTAGTCCCCTTGAAACAACTTTTCCATCACTATTGTGGCCAGAAAGAGTACCTGTGGGTTTTAAAATTCGCCTGCCCATTGAAGTCTATGGCGGTTCGCCCGGTTCGCGAACTTTTGAGGAAGTTCGCGTTCGCCGCTCGCGAACCGAAAATTTTAGGTTTGCGACATCACTAGTTATGGATGGGTTTTTCAGCATGACAATGACCCAAACATACAAACCCCTGAACAAGATTTCAATGGAAATCAAATCAGGGCTTTGACTAGGGAAGTACATGTTTGAGCCATTTCTTGGTGGGTTTGCTAGTGTGCGTTAAATCATTATCGTTTTAAAAAAAAGATTAAGTTCCAGGTCAACTTCAACTTTTGGATAGATGAATTTACATTCCCATTAAGCATAATGTGTAGCTGATTTCATGACTGCAGTCTGCCCAGGCCCTGAATAAACAAAGCAACCCAAACCATAACATTTCCACCACCATGCTTCATATTTGTTGTAAAGTCCCTCTCCTAAAATACCGTTTTCATTTTAGAGTGTTTGCGCTCCTCCACCTTCTGTTGGAGGATGCCCCACAGATGCTCAATAGGGTTTAGCTCTGGAGACATGATTGGCCTGTCCATCACCTTTATCCACAGTGGTCATCTTGGAGGTGTGTTTGGGGTCGTTATCTTGTTGGAATAGTGGCCTGCGGCCCAGCCTTCAAAGGTAGCGGATCATGCTCTGCTTCAGTATGTCACAGTACATGTTGGCATTCATAGTTCCCTCAATGAACTGTAGCTCCCCAGTGCCGACAGCACTCATGCAGCCCCAGACCGTGACACTCCCACCACCATGCTTGACTGTAGGCAAGACACACTTGTCTTTGAACTCCTCACCTGGTAGCCGCCACACACGCTTGACACCATCTGAACCAAATAAGTTTTTCTTGGTCTCATCAGACCACTGGACGTGGTTCCAGTAATCCATGTCCTCAGTCTGCTTGTCTTTAGCAAACTATGCAGGCTTTCTTGTGCATCATCTTTAAAAGAGGCTTCCTTCTGGGAAGACAGCAATGCAGACCAATTTGATGCAGTGTGTGTGGCGTATGGTTGGAGCCCTGACAGGCTGACCCCCCCACCCCTTCAACCTCTGCAGCAATGCTGGCAGCACTTATATGATTATTTCCCAAAGCCAACCTCTGGATAAGATGCTGAGCATGTGCACTCAACTTCTTTGTTCGACCATAGTGAGACCTGTTCTGAGTTGAACCTGTCCTGTTAAACTGCTGTATGGTCTTGGCCAACGTGCTGCAGTTCAGTTTCAGGGTCTTGGCAATCTTCTTATAGCCTAGGCCATCTTTATGTAGAGCAACAATAATTTTTTTCAGATCCTCAGAGAGTTATTTGCCATAAGGTGCCATGTTGAACTTCCAGTGACCAGTATGAGAGAGTGAGAGTGAGAGTGATAACATCAAATTTAACACATCTGCTCCCCATTCACACCTGAGACCTTGTAACACTAATGAGTCACATGACACCTGGGAGGGAAAATGGCTAATTGGGCCTAATTTGGAAAGTTTCACTTAAGGGTGCACTCACTTCTGTTGCCAGCAGTTTAGACATTAGTGGCTGTGTGTTGAGTTATTTTGAGGAGACACCAAATTTACACTGTTATACAAGCTATACACTCAGAACTTTACATTGTAGCAAAGTATAATGTATTCAGTGTTGTTACATGAAAAGATATAATAAAATATTTACAAAAATGTGAGGGGTGTACTCACTTTTGTGAGATACTGTATAACTGCAGTGGGATTCAAGTCACTGTGCCTAAAGCTTCATACACACGATCGGACTTCCATGGATTTTTGTCCGAATGGACGTAGACCATGAACTTGTTCTGCATACACATGCCAGAACATTTTCAGCCAACTTTCACTAGATCACATGGTTTTTCAGCTCTTTACCGCCAACCTTTGGGCAACTTCTGCTATTGTTGGCTGATGTTTAGCATTGGTTCTGAACATGCGTGTTCGCACTTTGGACTTTAGTCCGATGGACTTGTGTACACACGATTGGATTATCCTCCATCGGACATTTGTTGTCGAAAAGTTTGAGAGCATGCACAGCAAACATTTGTCCGTTGAAAAAATGAAAACAATTATCCGATGGAGCATACAGACCGTTGGATTGTCCAATAAAACACGTCCGTCGGACCGTTGTTGTCAAAAAGTCAGATCGTGTGTATGGGCCTTATGACTGCTAGTCTCATAATATATAGCATTCGACTTTGTTATGTCACTACTGTGCTGCTTGCTCTTTTCTTTTCTAGAGAAAAAGCTGCAGTGCAAGGATGTTCCTGCATCAGCTTCATTTATTCTGTAGATCTGTGCTTTGTGAACCTCTCCTGCTGCTGCTTTCTCTATTAGTCATCAGCTCACCAGTCATCAGTAGGGCAACACTGATATGAGAAAGCAAAGTCCTGCCTCTACCAAAATCACTGCCACAAAGTGACAGAGGCAAAGTACGTCAGTCCTATGGAAAATATCATCTGCATAACAACAGACAATACTGACGAGTAGCTCTTTGGCCTTTGCCTACCTTTTTGCAGGACGCAACATCCAACAGTTCTGGTTCTCTTTTTATTTTCAATAGATTTTATTGAAAGAAGTAGCAGTACAAGTTATGGCAAAAGCAACAGAATATTGTCACACGTCACCTGGTTTGTACATTTTCAACTAGGTGATGTTTACAAAGAAGAAAGAAATAAAACATTTTTTTCCAGAGTGCACTGATGCACTCCTAGGTGGTACAAGATATATTAATCTGTGAGAGAGACATAGAGGCAGAGTAGAATTTGTTATAACCTGGTCTCCAGGAACTGGGGGGGGGGGGTGCAAAGAAAGAAAGCAAAACATGAGGGATAAAACAACATCTGAACAGCAGATAACTGTATGGATCCTCTTTGCAGGGTTACCAAACTGTCAGGCCCTGTACACACGATCAGTCCAAACTGATGAAAACAGACTGAAGGTCCGTTTTATCAGTCCAAACCGACCGTGTGTGGGCCCCATCAGTCAGTTATCCTTCAGTCCAAAAATGTAGAACTTGCTTTAAAATTGAACTGATGGACTGATAACCGATAGGTCAAAACCTATGGTTAGTACGTAAAAGCATCGGTTCAAAACCCACGCATGCTCAGAATCAAGTCGACGCATGCTTGGAAGCATTGAACTTCGTTTTTTTTCAGCACGTCGTTGTGTTTTACGTCACCCCGTTGGACTCGATCGGTTTTTTAACTGATGGTGTGTAGGCACATCAGACCAACAGTCAGCTTCATCGGTTAACCTATAAGAACGGTCCTTCAGTCCGTTTTCATCAGTTTGGACTGATCGTGTGTACAGGGCCTCAGGCCTTGTACACACGATCAGTCCAAACTGATGAAAACGGACTGAAGTTCAGTTTCATCAGTCCAAACCTACCGTGTGTATGCCCCATCAGACTTTTGTCCTTCAGACCAAAGTTTTAGAAACTTGCTTTAAAATCGGACTGATGGATGCCTGACCGATTGGTCAAAACCGATGGTTAGTACGCAAAAGCATCGGTTCAAAACCCAATCCATGCTCAGATTCAAGTCGACGCATGCTTGGAAGCATTGAACTTCGTTTTTTTCAGCACGTCGTTGTGTTTTACGTCACCGCGTTGAACTGATGTTGTGTACGCACATCAGACCATCAGTCTGCTTCATCGGTGAACCGATGAAACAGAACTTCAGTCCGTTTTCATCAGTTTTGACTGATCGTGTGTACAGGGCCTAAGAAGGGGGGGGGGGCATACACCTACTGCATAGTAAATGGCACCTAGGCCTGTGTATATAGTTAAGAGCTAAATGTTGTCATCCTAGTTCCTGGCACAGTAGAAGGATAAAAGTTTATTATGCTCAGGTCCATGAGGCCTACTAGGAAAGGAATATTTTCAGGAGGTATCATCCTTATTGTAGAGCGTTGGGAGGCCCTTATAGTATGAAAAAGAGCTCTCAAATGTTTCAAGTTCCTCACAAGATTGTGTTGAGTACATGAAGGCCTGCCATCAAAAGTAGAGGTGTTTACTAGAGACGTTATGGTTAAAATCAGTGTTGATTTTGTCCTTGTAGAGTAACAGCAGAAGTTCCCATTTGATCTGCAAGATTTCCGGGCAATGAGAAGAGGTCCAGTTTTTCAAGATGGATATCCGGGCAACCAAGAGGCAGATCAGAATCCAGTCCTTGTTTTGAAAGTTGGCACTGGAGGACCACATGAGGAGTTGCTTGTCCCAGAATCCAAAGATGAGAAGCAGAGGGTCTTTTGGGAGTTGTAGCAGAGTAATCCCATGTATGAATGACATGACTTGGTCGCAAAATGTGGAGATGTATTTACAGGTCCAGAAACAATGGGTTAAATAAGGTCTTGGCTGGAGGGCAGGAGGCGGATTGAGGATTTTTTTTTTTCAAAAGGAAGGTTATATAAGCACGTTGAAGTATTTTCAGTTGTGTTTCTCTCCAAGATTTGCTGGGAATCAACTGCAGAGTTTTGTTGTAGACTTGCAGTATTTTGTCTAATATTTCTGCATCCAGAAAGTCTCTGCCCCAGTTAGCCGTTGAGGAGGAGGCAATAGTAGGAGCGATCTTTCGGATAAGGGTTTTGTAGATGTCTGAAATGGTAAAGGAACCTTCTTGGAGTAAACGGTCCGTTATAGTTACTCAGAATCTATTGCCCCCCTCTCTATATGAGAGACGAATGAAGCTGACACATTGTCAAAAATGGTAAGCATGGGACTTAGGTATGGAGATATTCTGTGCTATGGCCATGAAGTTGTTTGGAAATCAAGATTCCAGGTCACAAAGAGAAGAAAAGTTGGTGAGACCCTTTTGTTGCCATATGGATACATTTTTATGTTCCATCCCAGGGGGGAAACTGGGGTTTCCTTGGATTGGTATGTCTAGAGATGAATGGGGAGAGCTCCAACCATTTTCTTACTTCCCTCCAGGCTATGGCTGTATCACGCAGAAGGAGATTATGTTGCAGGTCTGAAGGTATGGATTTACATTTGCAGTGTAGGAGAGCCACCAAAGAGTAGGGGTGGGCCATCAATGATTCAATAGGGTAGTTTGAATAGTGTGAAGCCTGCGATTTCCAGTCCATACCTATTCAGGGAAGACAGGCTAAATCATATGCCCTGACATTTGGGAGTCTGGGAGGCTTGCGATCGTGGGCTGTTTTTCTTTAGGAAGCGGTCCATGAGTGTTCGGTAGACACCTGGAGGATTTGTGGGCAACGGCAGAGGCAGGGCAGGATTTTTATACCGATTTTCGGGTCGTGCTGTGGGAGCTATTATGGAGAACGGCTACTCCATGCGGCGCTGGAACTGGTTCTCTTTAAGTGTGTAGTTGCATCCTGTATGGCATGTCAACAAGAATAGTAATGGTGGGTTGATATTGGGTCAGAACAGTGGGTGCAGAGGTCTGCATTAACTGTCCTTTAAAACTGTATTCATACCAATGTTTTGAGTTTTGCATACATTGAAGCACACTTATAGCACTTGAGTTGGCATGCTTTTTTTATGTTTTGCATTGATGTGATTTTTTTTATTCCCAGCAGGGACCAAAATACTTACAGCATATTTTTCTTTCTCTGCTGCATTTTACATTGCATTTAAACATTTCATTTTCACCCAGCACACACCAACCAAGTGTATAAGTATGAACTGTGCCTTTTGGAAACAAAAGATCCCAGATTGTCATTGCTTTGGGTCTGTACTGAGCAAGCAGCTCAGTGCAACCCAATGCATACAGTGTGAATAGGCCCCTTAAAGAAATAGCCTAAGCTCAATTGGCATATCTTTATATTAATGACAAGAGGTAAGGACCAAATCTTTGAGGCTCAATGAGGCTGAAACTGCGGGGCACTCACACAGGATAAATCTTATAAAACATTAACTTCATTCAGCACTTTCCAAGTGTGCTGCAATTGGTGGAAACTGTGCAGAAGGTTCCTTGAATTGGATGGGTACTCCTAAACTCCAGGAATTTTCTGTCTTTTAAACTTACATTGGGTGAACTTGGTTATATGTACACATTCACATGCCACCGGTGATGCTGAAATTCATTGTAGCTATGCACAGCCCTGATCTGGGTGCTGCTGTAGCGACTTGCTGTTTGTATACTGAACACTTGCTTTGGTAAGTGCCAGTTAGCAATTGTGTCATATTTTTTTTTCCCAATAAGTACAAGGCGAACTCTAATTGAACCAAGTTGTTATCATGATGTCATCTGTCCCTCCTCTCCACTTTGTCCCATCTGAGAATGCATTGTATTCGAAAAAATACAAAAAAATGCAGGATTTTAGCTGAAAAGCGTAGGTAAAAGAGCAAGGGACTTCAAAAGCACCCACCACAGGACTAATTCTGTGAATTTCAGCATCCTCAGTGACTCTTGGATAATTACATGTAACCAATTTAGCCCAATGTAATAATAAAAAAAAAGACAATTCCTGGAGTTCAACTTTAAATAGCAACTCCACTTTTGTGGAGAAAAAAAACACTCACCTCTCACTGATCTATGTACATTGCAAGGATTTCAAAATAATAATAATAAAAAGTTTGTAGAAGAGTCCTACCTGTTTCTGTTCTTAAGAAAAATCTGTATGTTCTACTAAGTCTTTGGAATATTAATTTCTGGATGGGAGTGTTCAATCGAATCAGCTGATGTACTAATGAGGAAAGTTGCAGTGTCTTCATACCTTTAAAGGAAATTAACTCTTAGGGAGTATGTCACCAAAAGTATAATTTCTGTTGTAGACAATGCCTAAAATCTGACTTGTATCCTATCTTACTGCAGACTTCTGGGGAAATCAGTGGGCCAATCACACAGGAGGAAATGACATTTCTGGGGAAGTTCTTTATACCAACTGTGTACAGAAGGCCTCCATGTTGGAATATTGCATTGAATTTTACAGACAATTACAGCACTGCAGATTGAAAACGAAAGGTAATTTTAATAACATTTGTAGCACTACCCCCGCAGGAGCAGCTGAGTATTTTGGGCGGCATGTTACCTCTATTTTCTCGCTGTCTAGGGTAGTAGAAGAGAGTTGAAAAAGTTCAATGTCCACACGTTACACTTCTTTTTCTAAGATTTATTTGCAGAACTTGGTAAGAAAAGAAGAAGTTGTTAAAGGGGTGGAAGGGTAAATAGGTAGGTAGGTTCAGGTGCATAATTTAAGTAAGGAAACACTCCTGCTTTCAGCAAACAGTTCTCGTCACCACTCTAGCCAGAGTGGGTATTGCTCACCCGGATAGGTCCCTTTCACTGGTCTAGCAGCCGGAATGGCACACGGAATAAAGTACTGTCTCTGCCACCGGCCTTACCTTATGAGGAGACACTTTCGGTCCGGAATCCCCTAACACAGGGTTCAGAACCCGGATCTCTCCAGATTAACTTCTGTAGAACTCAGAACTGACAGGCGATCACCATCAAGCCTCTCAGTGTATGATGCATCCTTCGATGAAGTTTCCAGGCCTTCTCCCAAGATACCAGCCTCTTGCATAGTCCTCTCCAGGATAGGTCCTCCCCTGGCTTCCTTCCTCCCGCAGGACAGACAGCACAGGATCACCTTGAAAGCGCAGACCCAGTTTGACTACTGGGCCTACTTAGATAAACCACAACAATGGACCAACGTGGTCCCGGAGCCAGGATTCAGGAGCACGCTCCCCCGGCCAGTTGGGCCACGTGGGATGACAGACTGACGACCCCGGTCCAATGGCATCTGTTCCTTAAGTACCCCTCCCTAGCATGCACAGCAGGACAATTAGTCCCACTGATTGGCTGCCGAGGGAGACACCCAATACACCCTGACCACCCTTGGCCTGGGATGGTAATAACGACCCGGATGAACAATGGTGGTTACTCCCAGCACAGCCATAGCTGGAACAGAGGCTAAATTGCCCATAATCACATCTGCCTGAGTTAATTAACAACTCAGACCCACCTCTAAATTTAAAGCAGCGCCTGTTCAACAGGAGCAGGCCGCTACACATTAAATTTGAATACGGCTGGTGTAACAATTTTTATTTTACATTTTTATTTTTGTTTTTGTTTTTCTCACAAAAATGGAGTTACCTTATAAAGCATGTGGCTTAATAAAATGAGACTACTACCTAGTTCATGATTGTTCATGATTGAGAATTAAGGAAGAGTTCAAGGAGTGCTTTTGTCTATGAGGAAGGTTCCAGGAATTGGTAATTTCCCCCTGTGCTTACCAGTGAGCTGGTATTTCTCATTCAATTATAGCTTTACAGTACAGATGAGGCATGGTCTCAGTCTGTAGTCCTACAGGTGCCAGAAGACCCTGATAGCTGGGTGGCCAGACTTGCCAGCTAATCAAGGGTTAGTTTATACACAATTACTCTGCAATAAAATATACTAGTTACTGAATTTTGTCCAGATTTTTGAAAGCTACGATGATGAATTAAGTCGACGAGAATCTTATAAAATGTGAATGATCCCTTGGACATTAATATCAACATCTGCATTTCACTAGTAATTGACCAAATCACTAATCAACAAGAAAGCTTTAGAGTTTTCCCAGAAACGGCTGCCAGCTTTTCTCATCTTATGCAGACACATTTGAAGGCTACTCCCTAGTACTTGATGATAAAGTGTTATCCATATTATTAGTTGAACTGACAAATTACCCTGCATATCACAGTTTCAGCTGTTATATCAGCTGAATTACATTTTATTTGAAACAATGCAAGCATCTGTAAAGTTGACATGTTTACAATTTTATACAAAGAGTCCCTGTCTCCTAAAATGTTGTGACCTTTATTGAATGGGGTATTTTTGCACTGGTGGAACTTTGTAGCAGACATAAGGAGGGGTATTTATGCATTGATAGGGCTTTGAAGTATGTGCAGGAAAGGGTATTTTTACACGGATATGTTGTAGGGAGTATTTATGTATTCATGTAACTATGTATTATGTATTATGTGAAGGAATAGGTATTTTTTAATTGTTGCAACTTTGTAGTAAATGTAGGATAGGTATGTAATGTATGTAAACCCACTCTTTGACCTCCTGATAAACGAATGTAGCTCTGTATTCATTGCTACATCATTAACCACTTCCTTCCCCGGTCATAGACATATGACGTCCACAGGAGGGAACTCCCATCCTGGGCGGGCGTCATATGACGTCCTGGGCTTCCCTGCCATCTAGGGGGCGCGCACTACCGGTGGCGCGCGCCTGCCACGTCACTTGGGAGCCGGTGCCGTGCCCTGGTGGCCACCATGTCCGCCTTGCAGCCGTGATTGCCCGGTAACAGAGCAGGACCGTCCTGTCAGTGGAGAGGAGACCGATGGTGTGTTCCCAGTACAGAGGAACACCGATCGATCTCCTCCCCTTGTGATTCCCCTCACTCTACAGTTAGAATCACTCCCTAGCCTAGGTAACAAGTTTAAATCCTTGATCGCCCTCTAGTGTTAACCCCTTCCCTGCCAGTGACATGTACACAGTAATCAATGCATTTTTATAGCACTGATTACTGTATAAATGTAAATGATCCCAAAACAGTGTCAAAAGTGTCAGATCTGTCTGCCGCAATGTCACAGTCATTATAAAAATCGCAGATTGCCGCCATTACTAGTAAAAAAATAATAATAATAATAAAAATACCATAAATCTATCCCCTATTTTGTAGACACTATGGCCCAGATTCTCGTAGATCGGCGTAAAACTGGGCGGGCGTAACGTATCTGATTTACGTTACGCCGCCGCAAGTTTTTCAGGCAAGTGCTTTATTCACAAAGCACTTGCGTGTAAAGTTACGGCGGCGTAACGTAAATCACCCGACGGAATACAAATTCGGCGGGTAGGGGGCATGTAGCATTTAAATGAAGTGCGTTCCCGCGCCGAATGAACTGCGCATTCGCCGTCCGTAAAATATCCCAGGGTGCATTGCTCCAAATGACGTCACAAGGACGTCATTGGTTTTGACGTGAACGTAAATGACGTCCAGCCCCATTCACGGACGACTTGCGCAAACAACGTAACTTTTTCAAATTTCGACGCGGGAACGACGGCCATACTTAACATTGGCTGCGCCTCATAGACCCAGGGGCAACTTTACGCCGGTAAAAGCCTAACGTAAACATCGTAACTTTACTGCATCGGACGCGCGTACGTTCGGGAATTCGCGTATCTAGCTAATTTGCATACTCGATGCGGAATTCGACGGAAGCGCCACCTAGCGGTCAAAAAAAATGCAGTTAAGATCCGATGACGTAAGAGACTTACGTCTGTCGGATCTAATGGATATCAATGCGTAACTGATTCTAAGAATCAGGCGCATAAAATACGACGGCTCAACTCAGAGATACGACGGCGTATCTGGAGATACGCCGTCGTATCTCCTTTGTGAATCTGGGCCTATAACTTTTGCACAAACCAATAAATATACGCTTATTGCGATTTTTTTATCAAAAATATGAAGAGGAATACATATCGACCTCTGTGCTAGCTAACACGGGTTTCTCCACCAAGTACTAAGTTATGTTTTTCTTGGGGATCATATACTTATTTTACTCACTGATCTGCAACTCAATTTATTAATTTGTATCATGTGTTTTTTCTGAAATTTTAGTTGATATTAGACCCTTCATTTCTTGGGCAAACTTACAAAATCTGCAGGGGATCAAATAATTATTTTCCCCGCTGTACATAAAATGAAGATCCTTATCCTTGTGCTAAGGCTTTGTAAATTGAGTCTATAATATTTTACATAATAACTTCCTTGGTGGGAGATTGTTTGGTTTACGGGATAATATGCTATTATCTCTTACCTTACAGCAACTGTACTGTTTGTTCATCTTTCACTTACTATAGTGTCACAATACCATTAGACAGATTGCCTTATGATGACGTCAGGAAAGTTCAGTGAGAGGTACGAGCTATCCATGTACAGGGTGAAGGTTTTTGATTTTTAAGCCATGAAAGAGCTATATAGACTGCACTTTAAAATATATACAAAAGTGGTATTGGCCTATTAACGGATGACACTAATAAGCCAAGTAAAATTTATGTCTGACTGTGAGAAGACAAATAAAATAAAATTGGCATATACAAAAAAGAGCGTTCCAGCACCATAGCTTGTTTTTCTCTAAAGTCTGTTAGCATTACCTCACCACATGTATTGCAGGATCTCTGTCTCACTATAAGCATTGCAGAATCTCTGGGGTATGTGAGTTCTGGTTAACTATGGAAAAGATCAGGAAACATTACAGAATTTAAAGAAATGTAGATCTGTTGCTCAGCAGACTCCAGTATTATAATATTGTTGCTGCAGACCATGTGATCTAGTATTGCTTGAAACATGAAAGTGCAGCACTGCAAAGTAATCGCCTTTTTTTATTGAGGAAATAAAAACTGGAAAAAAGTGCTCCATGCTTTCTCAGTGGAGAAAGTTGTGTCTTGTATCAAATGGCATCTCTTTGTACTGAAACAAGCTGTACCTGGACAATTTTAAATCCTTTGATAGAAAATTGACAGATGTCGCAATTATTGCAATTATGACTTTGTTTTTTTTTTGTTTTTTTAACTAAAAGTAAAAAATTGGTTGTTTCAAGCATAACAATTCTTCATTGGCAGCTGAGCAGGTGTGAAATATGTATTTGTATATGATAGGTAGAGAAACATTTAAGCTGAATTACATTTTAGCCTGGGTTCAAACTATGTGCGACTGCGGGGCACAGCAGGGGGTTTGGTGCATCCCCGTTCACCATTTTAGGTCTGATTTTTTAATTCAGACCTGAAACACAGCCAAAAACGCACAGGATCCTTCAGCTGTGTGCTCCGTGGCTGCCCTGGAGATGTGTGGACCGTCTCCATTGAGAGCTGGTCACACTCTCCTGTCATGCAAATTGGATGCAGGGAAACCGCAGGAAAAATCTATTAACTACAAGAGTACTTATTGGCACCCTTGCATTTCATTGAGAAGTACAAGGTTCTGCCACAGTGGAAGAATGGACTTGTAGTAGTTCATTCATTCACAGAACTCTGTGTATGAATGACATGGCTGTGTGGGCAGAGCCCCGCACAGCCGCACTGTTTTTAAATTGCGATGACAGCTGCAGAGAGAGGATCCCCCACTGCCACAATGAGGGATCAGGGGGGTGTGGGGTCAGGGCCGATCCGCCCTATAGGCTCACTATGCAAGCTGCTTAGGGCCCCCCAAATTACTAGAGGCCCTGCCTGGTGAGAAGTCATTTTCGGCCCCTCACCCCACTTCTCAACTCGCTGGCTGCATGGGAGAAGAGGTAAGGAGTCAGCACCCCCGCTTCTTACTTTAATGTAAGATTTAATTTCCGACAGCAGAACACCCCCTCCTCCCGCTTCTCAACTTTAATCTTTAATGTGACATGTCACTGTCGGAAGCACCCCCCTCCCCACTTCTCAACTTTAATGTGACATGTCATTTTCGCCACCCCCCCACTTCTCAACTTTAATGTGACATGTCATTTTCGGCATCCCCCCTCCCCACTTCTCAACTTTAATGTGACATGTCATTTTGCTTAGGGCCCCAGGGAGGTCAGGATCGGCACTGTGTGGGGCTGCTTAGTAACATGTTACAAACAGGTTATAAATGCACTTGTAACATGATAGGCCTCGTACACACGACCGAGTTTCTCGGCAAAAACCAGCAAGAAACTTGCTGGGAGATATTTTTTTGCCAAGGAAACCGGTCGTGTGTACATTTTCGTCGAGAAAACTGTCGAGAAACTCGACGAGCCAAAAAGAGAGCAAGTTCTCTATTTCCTCAACGGAAGTCTCAAATTGGCTCGTCGAGTTCCTGGTCGGGCTGGTTTCCGACGAGAAACCTCGAGCATGTGTGTTCTAAGAAACCCGCGCTTGCTCAGAATAAAGTGTAAGAGGGGAGTAAAAGTAGCATTTGTAATGGAGATAACACATTTTTCAAGCTGTAACAGACTGAAAAGTGCAAATCGTCTCTTAACAAACTTTTACTTAACACGCAAACACATGATATTAGCAAAACCAGCCCCAAGAGTTTAGCCAGTGGAATCGAACTTCCCCTGCCATTGTATGTGTTGTATGTCACCGCGTTTGAGAACAAGGAGATTTTGTCTTGACTGTGTGTACGCAAAGCAAGCTTGTCGAGTTCCTCGACACGCCTAACAAGGAACTTGACGAGGAAAACCATGTGTTTCGCCTGTCGAGTTCCTCGGTCGTGTGTACGAGGCTTTACTAAAGGTGAGCATATCATTTAATTGTAGCAGAGAAAATAGTGTCATCTAAGGATTTAATCGACAAAAATTCAAATCATTTGATAGGTTAAATTGATTTCTTATATGTGTTTCTGTTTGCTGTTTGCTTGAAGGTTAGGTTAGTCTATATCCACCGCCTCTACATCGCCATTGGAGACAATACAACTAAAGCTGAGCTTTGTCTAAAGTCAGACCAGCTAAGTTAAAAAAAAAAAGAGCAGCAAGTGGAGTGGACATGCACAGGAGCTTAGATTCAATTCCCCCATTTAGCACCATAAAAGTATGTTTTCACATAAAGGATGATATTTTTTTTAATATGTGTATTTTTTTGTTGTTTACAGATTGTGTATTTCATTTTCTTGAATTCTTTTCTGAAAATCTATTTCTCCTTTCTTTGAAGAAGTATTTTCGAAAGTATAGGTTGTAAGACCACTGTTTAAACTACATGAACTTAAACAGAAAGAACACTCTTACACAGATATGGCATATGCTGTATTCCCAATTATTTATATGAAATGCTGCCATTAGTATTGTTTACATTGACTCTTTGGAGTTCATTAATCAAATTCTCCCTGACACATATCTGGAATAGCACTGATGTCCAGCATAACAGCACCACAGTCCCAAGGTTACAGTCAGATATCATTCTTGTCATGGAAGATTGTTATTTGATTACTCTGTTGCTAAAGAGACTTTTTTTAATAGCTCCCAGTATTTATCTTAGAATGTTTTACTCTAGCAGTAATCTGCAAGATTATTTTATTTGGTTACATGAAACAAGAATCTACGTATATGCAAAATAATGGGTTTTTCTAACTTTATTTTGAGAATCGCTATCATAATTCATGAGTCTATTAGATGCGTACATGATCATAAAAGACAACGGACATCAATAAAACATGAGTATTAAATCCTGCAAAAGATAGAAAATCCCATCTGTTTTAAAATGTGGAATTCAATCAGATGAGTTCATTTGCTTTTCTGAAAGCATTTATATACTGCGGGAATAAATACAGTAAACAGCAAAGTACATTTAAACCTGCGGGAGGTTTATTTGTGTACTGCGCATGCGTGAGTGTCATTTTCGGCCATTCAGGTGCACCTGTTCACTACGCTGGCAAAATATTGGTAAATGTTAAGTGGCGTAGCTGCCTTTGCGTGGGTTGAAGAGGCGCACCTGAATAGCCAAATCTTTTTTAAGTTACGCTGACCATGAATGGAAACTCGTGCCAAATTCTAAATAAAAAAACGGCGTGGGTTCCCCTTCAGGAGCATACCAGGCCCTTAGGTCTGGTATTGATTTTTAGGGGGGAACTCCTACGCCGAAAAAACGGCATGGGGATTCCCCCAAAATCCATACCAGACCCTTATCCGAGCACACCGCCTGGCCGGTCAGGAATGGGGGTGGGGACGAGCAAACGCCCCCCTTCCTGAACCGTACCAGGCCGCATGCCCTCAACATGGGGGGGTGGGTGCTTTGTTCCCATGTTGCATGGGGACAAAGCACCCTTGTTGGGAGGGGGGCTTATCGGAATCCAGGACACCCCTACCCATTCACCTGGGGAAAAATGTTAATTAAAAAAAACACACTACACAGATTTTAAAGTAATTTATTACTCAACTGGGGGGGCCTTCTGCCGGGCCCCCGCTTTTTTCTTTAAGCTCTTTTCCAAGGGGGGCCCGGACTTCTTTGCCGTTTTCTGCCGGGGGTGGACTTCACCGCCGTCTTCTGCTTCTTCTTCTTGTGTTCTGCTGGGGCCCCCCTTTCTTCTTTAAGCTTTTTTACAAGGGGGCATTGAAGTCCGGGACCCCTACGGCAGAAAGCGGCGAAGAAGTCCAGGGGTGTCCCGGATTCCGATAAGCTCCCCGCCCGCAGACCCCAACAACCAATGGCCAGGGTTGTCGGGAAGAGGCCCTTGTCCCCATCAACATGGGAACAAGGGTGCTTTGGGGTGGAGGGCAGGCGACGTGCTTGGATAAGGGTCTGGTATGGATTTTGGGGGAACTCCACGCCATTTTTTGTTTAATTTGGGGTTGAGTTCCTTTTAAAATCCATACCAGACCTGAAGGGCCTGGTATGGATATTTGGGGGGAACCCCCACGTCATTTTTTTTTAAATTTGACGCAGGGTTTCCCTTAATATCCATACCAGACCTGAAGGGCCTGGTAATTGAATTTGGGAGGACCATGCTTTTTTTTTTTGCAATGACTGTTCTCTGTATTGCCGGGAGCCAATTTTAAATGACTTTTTTTCCTTCAGAATGTCATTTTGTGCAGGTACAGTTCTAACCACTGGAAACATTCGCTAATTTACAGGCATACTATACACACCCCCAGGTACGAAATTAAAAGGAATATTTCACTTTCATTGTTTCACTTTAAGCATTATTAAATTCACTGCTCCCGAAAAAAACATCCTCTTAAAAAAAAAAAAAATTGCATTGATACATGTCCCTTTAAAATGAACACTTTTGATTTCTCCCATAGACTTCTAAAGGGAGTTTGGCGGCTTCTATTGTTTACATATTTATTATTGCATTGCTAATGTTTTAGGGCATTTTCCCTATAACTTTCTGACCCCGCTGTGAACTTTAATTTTTTAAGGACATGCCTACACAAAAGGTGACCCAATCCATATGAAAGCCTGTAGGAATCCATTAACACTAATGCAATATTTTTGTTACAATTCATCATGTGTTTATTTATTTATATTTCAGAGAATTGCTCCGTTATGCCATGATATATACAATGGGAATTTAAATTGCTTCATGGCATGTCTAACACCCTGTTCAATTGAAATCATAATTCTGCATCCAAGTACTGTTTTAATTAGAATATATTTCACTTGGCTACTGATTTAGGATAGAGTCAGTATGCGTCTGGAACATTTTTCCTGTAAATAATTTGTAGACAGGTTGTGGCTCTAATCTGTGCTGTAAGGGTGTGTGAAGCTGCTCTAGCACTTCGAGAGCAAAAGATTGTTGAATGTCTGAGGTGTGGACAAATATATGCATTTCTTTAAAAAAAATATGAAACTCTGAAAGGGCAGTTATTAATGCCAGTGTTTCTGTTTTAAGGTATATGCCAGGGGAAATGTTGCCAATGGTCTTATACCTCGTTTGTAGTAATATTAGCAGTTCTCAGCCCCACCATGTTTGCAGCTGACAATCACTTGGCAGAATGAGTGAAATGCAGTGATATAGAGGCTCCAATAACTGAAATCTACCACAGAATCAAACATAACACATTATCCAAAGCAAGTATCCCACAATAAATTCATTATAATATGCATTTTTGTGTATTTATTTCATAACTTAAAAACTGTTACAAGGCATAGTTATGGATAATTTTGTAGGCATACCTCCTAGTTTTCTAAAATGTGGAAGAGCGACACCTTTCACTAAATGTATCTAGATAAAGAAAAATGCTTCTGCCTTGTTTAGAATTATGCAGACCAAGAAAAATGGAAACAGAAGAGATAGGATAATTATAAATAATTAGAAGGATTTGGTTCCAAATGAAGTACAGTGCATCCAAATGAGGGCCAGTTGATAGTTATCAGTAAGTAATACAAGGTTGCCCTCTCTTTAACTTTATAGAGTCAGAGGCACTGGAGAAACCTCTGGTCACCATGGAAAATCAACAATATATTTTTGAGAAGGGTACAGCCCACAGACAATGGAGAACTACAGGTAACTGGTCAATGCATTTAACCCCTTGGAATCCTTTAAACTTAATTGTCTTCAAAAATATATTATTGTTATTTGTACCCCATACTTAGTAGAGTGGCATTTTTCTTTATCGTTCATTGAGGAACACAAGATGGTATAAATTCTTAAACATTTGGGTTATACCGTGGCCTGCAGGAGGTTTGGCCAGCTAACAAAAACTGTAAGGCCAGCCTCCATATAACCTTGCCTTCAGCCTTCTTGCCTCAATTTTTTTGGATGCCCTTTCCTTAAGCTCTGTTGAGAAAATTGGGATCTGCATTGTGGTGCTTTACAGACCCATGTGTATTGTGTTATTTATTCTAGATAGGCTTTGAGATAACTCAATCTCTGAAAACTCCCACAGTGTGTAAAGAAGTAAGTTTGGCATTAAGAAGCTGTATTTTGACCTAGCTGAACTGACATACATGGGATTGCCTTAAATGTGACATTCGGGCACCAAGCTCAGCATTGTGGATTCCTCCAAACCTCTGTATACTGCGTTAGTTAGACATGGAAGACTTTTGAGGTTCAGAGCTGTGGTAAAGCCTCTGGTGTGACCCAATACTAGAGGCCTCAAATAATTAGAATGGCTGGCAGGGTTGAAGCACTGAGTGCTACCTCACAGTTGGTACCATTGGGAGACATTTTAAATGTTTTCACCAATAAAATGTACCTACAGTAATGGATGGAGCTAGGCACTTATATCATTCTCTGTGTGGAGTGTTGCACACACTCAACATTTTTTGTCTTATCATTCAGACTTGAGGAAGCATCTTGGGGTTGTTGCCCCTGTTTCTGTGATAACTTGAAGAGTTTACGATGTCCAATTTAATTACAATGTGCCCCTACATTGAACTGGTCACATCTGGCCCTAATCACCATCAACTTCTTGTGTTTGTAAGTATACAAGGCCTTGCCTTACATTTTTCCCAGCTTCTCCATTGTGGAATGCCCAGGAGACCTTCTCTGAACACCGTCTGTGCCCTCTACATACTTGAGTATAGCAGATAATTTTCTATGTACCTCGATTTTTGAGATTGTGAGGGGAATTTCTTTCAAATAGCACCTGTGTTTCTCATCTGGTATTTGGGCAATAGACAAAACTGGTCTTTCCAAACACTTTTTTTCTACTAATTGAAACTAGTTAGACTGGGAATTGTCCCCAATCCTTCTTTTATCCTGGGAAGATTCTGCTCATGGATTTTTCCGCTTCCTTACTCCTTGAGTCTGTTTCATTGTAATAGTACGTTTTCCCAGTTTGAAGGATTCCTCTGTTAATCAGCTATTAAATTTGACCCCCCCCCCCTGGACTTCAGGCTACAAGATCTTCGCCTCTGGATACATTTGGCTTCTTCTGTAAATCTCTGGGTGTCTGACTCCCTGTTCAAAACAGTGTTAAAGTGATAATTAACTTGTACATATACCCATTAAAGTGACTATCCTAAGGTGACACACAGTGAAGAATGAAATACTACTACATAAGCTGTACCTTTTTATCTGCAGTATACTCTCATCTGCAGCCTTCCATAGTACACAGGTCAAAGGATATTTCTGAACTTCCAGGAGGCAGGAATATGATGCCACACCCTTCCTAACACAGAGAAGAGAGATGAAAGTAATCTGAAACTAGAGTGGAGGGAATGGAAACACCCCCGCCTATACACAGTATCACAGGGAAACAAGCACAGCTGAGGCTGTCAATCACCTGCTGTGTGCTTGGGGGATGGGGCCTCTCCAAGGATTGCCTAGTGTCGTGGACAACTGTCAGAAGTGTCTCATGCAGATTACAAAGGAAGAATAGAGCAGACAGTTCTACAGATTGAGGAAAATATATTACAGACTATGCTTTGTTCATTTTTAATTTCAGAGGTTTACAACCACTTTAACTGTGTCCTAATAGTCTACACTGTTTCTTTTTTGGACTCAAGTTTTCCTTTAAACAGTAAGGTCTTTCCTCCTTCCTGGAAATATCTATCTTCTAAAAGTCCTGTACTGAAATATCAGCCCTTGGCTCTTAGGCCTCGTACACACGACTGAACATGTCCGCTGAAACTGGTCCGCTGACCAGTTTCAGCAGACATGTTCGGTCGTCTGTACGTCCGACCGGACAATTTTCCGGCGGATCGGACAGGTTTCCAGCGGACAAATGTTTCTTAGCATGCTAAGAAACATGTCCACTGGAAGCCTGTCCGTCGGACATGTTTGGTCGTCTGTACAGACTCACCGGACATGTCCGATCGGCCGAAAGCCCTCGCATGCCTCAAAGTGATTCGACGCATGCGTGGAAGCATTGAACTTCCAGGGCCGCGCACGTCGCCGCGTCATCGTCGCGGCGATGGCACGGCCACGTCAACGCGTATTGTGTCCGCGCGGATTTCTGTTTGATGGTGTGTACAACCATCAGACAGAAATCTCCGAGTGTGTACGAGGCCTAAGAATCATACAGTATATTTTATAAATGGTCAGGCAGGTTATACATTCACTACTATGCCCCAACTCACCTTTTGTGCATGTACACCAAATTTCCTTACATTGTATCCTACCCTTTCTATGTACAGTAGGTGGTGCGGATTACCTCAAACTTTATTAATTGACACTTTTTTCCAGTTTATTGTTTACCCTTTATATTGCTGCAGACAGGACTGTTGCATGTATGCAAATTTCTTGAAAGATATCTTATTTATCAGATCTAACCTTCATTTTATATGGACCTTCCATCTCCCTGAACTCAAAGGCTAACATAAGTACATTTCATTTAAGCCTTCAGCTGATACTGGCTAGTTTTTTAAGAGGTACCTTGTTTTTTTTTTTTTAATTCCTTTCCCTGAAGTCAAGGGTTAATAACAGTGTTCCACTTCAGCCTTCAGCTGTTACCTGGTTGGTGTTTTTTGTTTGGATATTCCTTGTCTGTCCAATTTTGATTTCTCTGCAGTCAAGAGGTAGGTATCCTGTTCCACCTATTTTTCTTTGGTACATGACTGGTTGTCCTCCAAATTGTTCATTGAGGTTGACCATTCTTTCAAGAAGTAATTCCCCCTTAGAGGTAATTACCTGCCCTGGACTAAAACTGTGGGTTAATGCTTTTTCTCGGTTGTGGTAATTTCCATATTTATTTTTACCCTTTTTTATCTAGCCTTTGTCTAGGTGACTACTCCTTCAAATATCCTTTATAGTAAGATTTCCATTTCCATTGGATCTCTTAGCGGCTATTGCCTACCCCTCAATTATTTTTGGTTGGACAAAATGTCTAAAAATAACTATATTACTGCATCCCTCAATGAACAATAAAGAAAATATATTTGTTTTACTTGTCATAAATATCTTTATTCATATGTCCCATAATGGACTTTTTTTTATAGCAAGTACAACAATCTTTTTTGCTAGCCAAAATTTTCCCTTCCCAATCCTCACTTTTCTGGAGAGATTGTGGCAACTCTGGCACAACCCTACATATTTTTTGGCATTGTAAGAACCTATCTAGCTTCTAGAGGAAAATATTCAGTATTATAGCAGACAGCGTTAGAAATCCTACATTTAGGAATAGACAAATATCCACCGACATTTCACATAGTAGTTAGACATGTGCATTCGTTTTTGTCTGAATGCATTTTCGTCCGAATTTCAGGTATTTTCGTTAACATTTTAACAAACAAAAACGAATGCACAGAATACGAAAAACAAAAGATCCTACATAAACAAATGCTTTGTTTTTGTTTTCGTTGCAACGACAGTTCGATATAGATAGGAGATTCAACATGACGCTGACAATAACAATCTGTGTCTATCGAACCTGTGGTCAAATGTGCCAAACCTTAACTCCATTAGTCCCAGATTATTGTACATAGAGAGGAAATATTCGACATAGAGAGAAAATATTCGACATTATAGAGAGAAAAGATTCGACATTATAGAGAGAAAAGATTTGACATTATAGAGAGAAAAGCTTTGATATTATAGAGAGAAAAGATCGCTGCTAGAATTGGGTGGGGGAAGTAAAATAAAAATAATGATGATGATGAATGTTATTGGCTGATTGTAACCAAAGAGGAGGAGCAGTAAAATAGCTAGAACTAACTTGACAATTCGAAATGAATGATGAAGATTCGACAAAGCATCGAAAAACATACAAACGTTGAATCTGTCATTGAAGGCTTATGGTGTCTGTCGAAAGTTCTAAGAAGATTCGACGGAGCAGCTCAATATAAGCATAACAAAGTAACTTCTTTAAGGAGCACAGGGTTCTACATATCTTCTATGTGCATAGACAATTGTCTGCATTATTATGTTACTGATAAGCCTTGGCCCAACTTTTAGCTGATTAACCTAAATCATTTTTCATAAAGAAATAAAAATATTGTTGTTCTGTTTACTATTTTTATTAGCATTCATAATTGAAATCCTACTAAAGACAAAGGGCCAGATCCACATACATTTGGATCGGCGCAGCGTATCAGAGATACACTACGCCGCCGTATCTTACCTGGCGTATATTCGAATCCTCAGCGAGTTCGCGCCGTAAGTTACGGCGGCGTAGTGTATTTCTGGCGGCGGATTTGAAATTGGGCGGGTTGGGGGCGGGTTTCATTTAAATGAAGCGCGTCCCCGCGCCGAATGAACTCCGCATGCATCGTCCAGAAATTTCCCGCCGTGCCTTGTGCGAAATGATTTTGCAACGACGTCATTTTTTTAACTTACACGTGAGTTACGTCCATCCCTATTCACTGACGACTTACGCAAAAAAAAATATTCAAATTTCGACGCGGGAACGACGGCCATTCTGAACATGGCTAGTCTATCTATACGCCGCAAAATACCAGCTTTAACTATACGCCGGAAAAAGCCGACTACAGACAACGTTAGAAAATGCGACGGCCGCGCATACGTTCATGGATCGTCGTAAATCGCTAATTTGCATACCCGACGTGGAAAACGACGCAAACTCCACTCAGCGGGCGCCGAAGTATTGCATCTAAGATCCGAAGGCGTACGAAGCCGTACGCCTGTCGGATCTTACCCAAATGCCGTCGTATCTTGGTTTGAGGATTCAAACTAAAGATACGATGCAGGAAATTTGAAAGTACGCCGGCGTATCAGTAGATACGCCGGCGTACTTCGTCTGTGGATCTGGCCCAAAAAGTGCAAATTGTACAAATTGTTGTCTGGACTTTTCTTATCAATCTGGTTGTTCTGTAGCCATGGATTTTTGGAACAACAATGCCTTCTCACATGCAATATGTAACTAAATGTCCCTCAGCACAATGCCTTGCATTGGTCATGCATTATTAACCTGCCCAAACACTTTGTGGGACTGGTAGCTTTAAATCCTGATCATATAATTGCTCTGCCAAATACTCTAGGCTGAATGCTTCCTTGAAAATAAAGCCTCATTTTACTTGCAGTGGTATCTGAAGTGCCATCAGTGTTATACGGTCATTTTCCTGTATAAAAGCATGTTAACCACCACACTAAATATTAGCATGTTACACCCCTTTCCTTTACAGACCAATTTTAGGGTTTTCAGTGCTGTGATAGCTGTTCCTGACAAGTATTCTATCATCATTATATCATGCAGTAGTGCACCCAAATTAATTTGATATCACTTTTTTAGACATAACTTTAGTTTGGAGGTGTTTATTAACCACTGTTTTAATATACAGTATATAGGAAAAAATACCACGCATGTAGAAAAAAACCCTGTTTGCCTTGCCTTACTTTCTTGTCATTGACATAAAATAATTGATATTCATAAATTTGGACCAACATGTATTTGGTAATTGGGGTATCATGCTTACACATATACCATACCATATAAAGGACAGATCATTTATTTACAGGAAACAATTTGTTTCTAGGGCCCTAGCCACAAAAGTTTCAATTGATCATTTGAGCTTTGACTTACAATTTAAATTTATGCTTTAATGCTTTGTGTAAAGACTTATGATGAACTGAATTTCTTTAGACTCCTTATATGGTTACCACTTCCTAATCTCCCATTATGGGTGAGGTTCAGTACAGAAAAGGAACACCCAGTGGCATAACTACTGTATATGTCACAGGTCCCATGGGCTAAACCTATGTATGTAAAAAAGGTATGCACAGTACTTACATGCTGCCCAGGGGCAGTGGCAGAGCGATCTTCTTTGAATTTGACCTGTGGTCTGCTTCCATTGTGAGATAAAGGGAAGGGCTTGATATGTGTTTTCATTAAATTTAGTACTGTGATTTCTATCAGGTGGGTGCAATGCCCTTTATGTGGTTAAAACCAAACATATTATTTGGCAACATGTTAAAGAGCATGTGGATGATATTAGCAATGGAATCCCAGAGAGTCCCATTACGAGACACTTACGAGGACTGTCGCATGTGTAATCTGGTTAAGTTGGGGTTCCTGGCTATTGATAGGATACACCCTAACCCTAGGGGGAGGGGGATTTTGATAATGCCATCTTGCGCTCTGAATCACGATTGATCCTCACTCTTTAGGGCTGACTACTCCCCTGGGCTGAATGGGTTTGTAAGCTATGCCCCTTTCATTCATACCTGACTGTGTATTAAAACAAATCCCTTTCTCCCCCTCTTCTTTTTTTCTATGGGTGTCTTTATCTGGATTGTTTTATCTGTTGACTAAAGATCATGCGCCTCATAGCAAAAACAGGGTAATATACGAGGACCTTGTCAATGAAAAATGGGAGGTGAAGCAGGTATGTTTGGGCACCATTTGGCCGCGTCCCTGTCCCCCCATTGAGCTAATGTATGCATTGTAGTGTTTTTTCTTTAGATAATGGCCAATTATTTGAGAGCCCACCCAGCTCCCCAGTGACCGCCTCTTGTGTCTTTTTAAGGGCTGGTCTGTGTGGAGATTTTCTTGTTGGAGTAATGGGCTTTTGAGAGACCCGGGCACACACCCTTGGGCATTAGTACTGACCTTCTATGCATGTAGGATTGAATGACATTCAATTAAACGCTGACTACATTGGGGTAAGATTTGTAGTATCCATCTGACCAAACAATGGAGTCTATACTTGATACATAGGGAGGGTATATCTATCTGCATCTCTCTCTGTATATCTTGCAGTGGCTTCTTTTTTATTGGTGGTCTATATACTGTAGATGTTGGACTTTGCCTTGAACCCCATTTCCTAATTGTTTAATACATTTGGTGTTGTCATTTGGTGGTCACACCAAATATTGTTTTGATTTGGATTTCTCTTCTGTTAATTTACTTTCCATTTTGTTAACTGATAAAAAAGAAACTTATTAACACTTCTATTTCTGAACTCATCTTTAATTGACAGCATTTTTTCACACCTGCCCAAAACTTTTGGACAGTAATATATATTTCTATACTTTTCCTAGTCAAATTTTGTTTGGTTATGTATTGGTCCCTTATGTGTCAAGTTATGCATCTATGATTATACAAGTAATTGGATTAAGGAATGCTTGTTTTATGGCTGGTAAATTTCTGATTGCAAATAAATGTCTAAATAATGTTAACTGTAATGTTCCACATTTTTCTAAGAACTGTCCTAAACCTTTTTTTCAGTTTAGTATTATAGCAATTGCTTCAAACTAATGATGCTTTATGTGTTCCCTGGGGTAGATAGAATCATCAGTCTGGCATTATATTATATTTGACTTCTGACTCTGAACTAGTCTCTTACTTTATCACGTAAACATAGAGCCATCTTACTAAATTCATTGTGTGACTAGTTTCTGGCAGCAAAACGAATACTTTAAACATACCTTTGTCATTATGTTAAATAGCAAAGCAAGAATTTGATATTGTTTTTTAAGTAATTGTTAGTCATTAGGGATGAACCCAATGTTCGAGTCGAATGTAAGTTCGACTCGAACATCGGGGGTTCGCCTGTTCGCCGAATAGCAAACAATTTGGGGTGTTCGCGGCAAATTCGAAAGCCACGGAACACCCTTTAAAACTCTATGGGAGAAAGCAAAAGTGCTAATTTTAAAGGCTTATATGCATGGTATTGTTATAAAAAGTGTTTGGGGACCTGGGCCCTGCCCCAGGGGACATGTATCAATGAAAAACAAGTTTTAAGAACTGCAGTTTTTTCAGGAGCAGTGATTTTAATAATTCTTAAAGTGAAATATTCCTTTAAATTTTGTACCTGGGCGGTGTCTATAGTATGCCTGTAAAGTGGCACATTTTCCCTTGTTTAGAAGAGTCCCTGCAGAAAATTACATTTCTAAAGAAAAAAAGGCATTTAAAACTACTCGCGGCTATAATGAATTGACGAGTTCTGGCAATACTAATAAAAGTAATTGAAAAATACGGCATCCCCCCCCCCCCCCCCCAAGTCCATTACCAGGACCTTTGGGTCTGGTATGAATATTAGGGGGAACCCCAAACCAAAATGAAAAAAAAAAATTTGCGTGGGGGTCCCTCCAAATTCCATAATAGGCCCTTCGGGTCTGGTATGGATATTAAGGGGAACCCTGCGCCAATTGTTTTTTTTCATTCAACGGGAAGCTCCCATGGAGGCGGATCCTGTCGGCGTGGTTTTTCTTTCTGTATCCTCCGCTCGAGAATGGATGTACATCGCTGGATTTTTTTTTCTTTTTTTTTTTTAATAAAGGACTTGTTCCAAGCTGTCTCCTGCGTTTTTTTTACCATTCTTGACACTTTTTTTGTGAAATGGTAGGGGTACAATGTACCCCCTTACCAATTGCCATGGGGGGGAGGGATCTGGGGTCCCCTTTGTTAAAGGGGGTTTCCAGATTCCGATAAGACCCCACCTGCATAGCCCCAGAATCACAACCCCTGGGCAAGGGTTGTGGGCATTAGGCCCTTGTCACAGACCCCCAAAGCATCCTCCCTATGTTGAGGGCATGTGGCCTGGTACGTTCAGGAGGGGGGGTGCTCTCTCGTCCCCCCTCTTTTCCTGCGGCCTGCCAGGTTGCATGCTCAGATAAGGGTCTGGTATGGATTTGTGGAGGGACCCCCACACCATTTCTTTTATTTTGGCTCGGGGTTCCCCTTAAAATCCATACCAGACCTGAAGGGCCTGCTAATGGACTGGGGGGGAACCCATGCCGTTTTTTTTCAATAACTTTTATCTGTATTGCCGGGACCCGACAATTCATTATAGCTGCGAGTAGTTTTAAATTACTTCTTTTCCTTTACAAGTGTCATTTTGTGCAAGGACTGTTCTAAACATGGGAAAAATGCGCCACTTTACAGGCATACTGTAGACACCCCCCAGGTACGAAATGTAAAGGAATATTTTACTTTTATTGATTCACTTTAAGCATTATTAAAATCACTGCTCCCAAAAAGACGTTAGTGGTTTTTTTTTTTGCATTTATACACTTCCCGTGGGGCAGGACCCAGGTCCCCAAACACTTTTTATGACAACAACTTGCATCTTAACCTTTAAAATTAGCACTTTTGATTTTTCACGTTCGTGTCCCATAGACTTCAACGGTGTTCGCGTATTCATACAAATTTTTGCCTGTTCACGTGTTCTGCTGCGAACCGAACCAGGGGCTGTTCGGCTCATCCCTATTAGTCATATATTTCATCCAGGTATAGAAATTGCCACAAAAAGGTTGGTAATGAGAAATATCTAGCTTCTTAGAGGCAAAACTGACACAGGGGATTATTTTTAGTTTGTGTCCTTAATTTAGCATCAGTTTGGGATACTTTAGAGATTATTTAGAATTCATCAACAGATACATTTACAGTGGTAGTTACATCCGCTTTGTGATTTTTACCTACAGGTAGGCTTATAAAAAAGCTCACCTGAAGGTAAAATGAATATCTCCTAAACGTGCACCAGAGATATTTGGGTCATTTAGGTCATATTTAGTCACCGGCATCTGCGCTCTGAAGGAACGGCATACCTGTGGCGCTCTTTCAGAGTGCTGTGCCACGGCCATGACTTCTACGCACCTGTGCAGGAGTGGCACCAAAGCGGCTCTGCCATTCAAGCTGCCGGAGCCCTCAAACCTGGGAGAAAGACCAGTTGAGGATGGAAACCCTGCCAGCAGTGACAGCGCACCGCTGGAGGGCTTTGTTCTAAGGTAAGTATTTCATATTGTGCTAGCATGCGATGCATACTAGCAGTTTTTGTAATTGCCCTTGCAGGGGATTTTTTTCCCCAATACCGTGGTTTACTACCGCTTTACACTGAAGTTGATCTCCTTCTTTGGACCTGCTTCAAGCAGGTTTTTGCTTTCTCATAGAATTGTATGGGAGTGCAAAATACAGTTTGACGCAAACAATAGCCCATCAACACTGTCAAAGCCCCTGGGTATCAAAATCTGCAAAAGAGGGCTAACTATGAAAGCCATTGATTCTTTGTACTTGGAGGAGCAAGTAAAAGGGGGCATACTATGTAAAAGTTGCTTATATTTCCTGTAAAACAAAAAGAGACAATGAACGAAAAAATGAGCACTTTCAGCAGCAGTGAGTTACGGCATGTTGCTATGTGATGCAAAATATGTATTGAGAAGGTAAATTGGGAAACCATTCACAATGAATGGCACTACAGCGCACTGATGCACATGATGTGCATTACCATGCATTACTGTAGTCCACTGGTGTGAATAGGTCCTTATCTTTTGACATAATACACATGAGGACTCTTACCACAGATGCAAGCTTACAAATTTTGGCAAAAATACAAATAATACCTTGTGATTTTGTGCATTTGGTCTTTTTGTGAAGTAAGTAAAAAAATGCATACAAATACTTGCCAGCCATTTAATATAAAAAATAAATGGTATAGGCGTCAGCAGTAGTGCATCCATAAAGGGCGCAGGAGAGCCGCCCCCCTCTCCTGTCACTCTCTAATTACCATAGATAGATTCATGCATGGAGGACACGGACACCGGAACCACTCGCCGACTGCCGCCATCACCCACTGCTCGCCCGAGACAAGGTAAGTGCCAGGCAGATGACGGGGGCACAGTGGCAGCACATGGGGCACAGTGGCAGCACATGAGGCACAGTGGCAATATTTGGGGCACAGTGGCAGTACAGGGGGCACAGTGGCAGCACTTGTGGCACAGTGGCAGCACATGGGGCACAGTGGCAGCACTTGGGGCACAGTGGCAGCATTTGGGGCACAGTGGAAGTGTTTGGGACACAGTGGCTGAGTTTGATGGGCACAGTGGCTGCGTTTGAGGGCACAGTGGCTGCGTTTGGTACAGTGGCTGCAATTGATGTTTTTTTTTTTGTTTGTTTTTTCAGTTTGTTTGTGCCTCCCCCAAAAATGTTGAGCACCAGCCACCACTGATTAACGTTACAGTGTTGGAAAAGCAGCTATTAGTCTGGGAATGGGCAGCTTCTAAGGCCCCGTACACACGAGAGGATCTATCCGCTGGAATTGATCTGTGGATCAGTTCCAGCGGATAGATCCGCTGGTGTGTACAACCCAGCGGATCTTTTTCCGCTGATTTTTTTCGGGCCGACCGATTTCCAGCAGATAAAAATTTCTTAGCATGCTAAGAAATCTTTCCGCTGGAATCAGCTTCAGCGGATCGATCCAGTGGTCTGTACAGACTCACCGGATCGATCCGTCCGATTCCCTCCCTCGCATGCGTCGTAATGATTCGACGCATGCGTGGGTATCCTTATATGACAGCGTCGCGCACGTCGCCACGTCATCATCGCGGCGACGGCGCGACACGTCATCGCGACGGTATTTCGGCGCGGATTTCGATCCGATGGTGAGTACACTCCATCGGATCCAAATCCGCGGAAATCCTCGAGAGGATTTATCCGCGGATACGGTCCGGCGGACCGTATCCGCGGATCAATCCTCTCGTCTGTACCCGGCATTAAAAGTTTAAAATTGAATCACAGGCTGTCTGTGATGGCAAGTCTGCCAGTTTAAAGACAGCTCCTGAGCTTCTGATGCTTCCAGCCATCCTTGAAGAGGAACTAAATGCTGATATCTGGGGCTCCTGATCATGTGATTACTGTGATTGGCTGTCCCAGTGGTCACGTGATAGAGATCCTGTTTTACTGACTCCTGATAGTAAACAGTGACTAGAAGCTGTTAGTGAAATTATGGCCTTACAGTGCTGAGTGAGTATGCCTACAGAATAGAACAGCTCCTCTGACTGTATGCATATAACTGTCAGCACAGCGTTAAAGGCCACCACCATGCTGCCACATATATGTTTACGGCCAACAGAAAGGGGTTAAAAAGTATTGTGCAGTCAGAAATAAATTAAGTTTTGTATTTTATCATGGAGACATTTGCACCACTGTTTTAGAGGTGTTAACAACGCTGGTCTGGTAGATGTCTCCATTCTTCTAAAGGATAGCTTGTCAGAAGGCAATATAAATCAACAGAAAGCCTTGACCTATGATAATGAGAACACTGATGGTGTTTGTCATTACAGCTCACTGGCAGAACACAATACTCTTTATTATGCCAAAGTCCTAATGCAAGAAGCAGTTGGAATTACCTGGTATGTGAAAGGAGGACAGGATGAGACCACATAAATACCGTACTTCAATAATGTTGGCAGTTGTACAACCAATACAATAAACTTGCTAAAAATTACTTTTATAGGTTCTGGTTAGTTTTTAGTCACTTCATCTTTTTTTCCTTTTCTTACTGTTGTGTCTGGCTGTTACAACAAATCAGTTACTTTTAAAAGGGAATACATTTGTTTGAGCTCATAGGATTACTCTGTGGGCAAATGTGTTCTAAAAAGACACCAACAACTGGGTAAATTTTCATTTTAGGTTTTAGTAGGTACTGTATATAATATACACAATGACATGTAACATTTGTGCCAATACTTTTAAAATTAGACAGACATGTTTATCTTTCATATATGCATTCCACATCACAGTGGTAATATTTTAACAAAAGCAACAAAAGCATTGAAGCATGTTCAAACCCAAAAAACAAAAATATAATATATTACAGCTTATCAGCATAATGACCTTGCCTTATGCATTTGTGTCACAAAACAAGTAAAAATAGAATGTGTTACTGCTAGGCTGTAATTTGTCTGAAGAAATGTTTACATTTCTGGGCTCTGCAGGTTTTCCTTTAGGCCCCTTTCACACTGGGGCTGCAAACCGATCCTAAACAGCGGATGCTGTTTCTCCTGTGTGAAAGCCTGAGGGCTTTCACACTGGAGCGGTGCGCTAGCAGGGCCGCTCCAAAGAGCATCTTTGGAGCGGTAAGAGGAGCGGTGTGTTTACCGTTCCTCCACCGCTCATTCCCATTAAAATCAATGGGAAACCGCAGCTATACCGCCGGCAATGCACCTCTGCAGAAGCGCATTGCGGGTGGCATTAACCCTTTTTCGGATGCTAGTGGGGGTAAAAGATAAGCCCATGACCAAAAAGCCTCCCAACATACTGTAAAGTCTTCTACTTCTTTTCTTTTCTTTCTCTTTAGCAGAAATTTCACACATGTGCATTATTTGTTGTTTGTACCCATAGTAGGGTTAAGAAACAATTGTGCACATTGACACTAAATTAAAAAAAAAAAATGTATTCCTACCTAAAACACACTGACCAGACCCTGACCGTGACCTTGACCCTGACACTATGCTCATTTAAGCCCTGTAGCTTTTTTCTCCTTTTTGCAAAAAAATTTTTTTTCAATATTGAAATTCTTCTCCTCTGGCTAGGCACCACTATGATTGGAGGAAAGGATGCATTTGCGGGAATTTACTAAAATTGAAGCACACAGAATCTGGAACAGAAACTAGTCAGTTTCTACAGTAGCTTCAGTTTTTTTAGTTAAGCTTTCAAAATAAAAGCTAGAAGTTAATTGGTTGCCATTTAAACATCTGCTCCAGATTCTGGCTGCTCCAGTCTTAGTAAATGTTCCTCAATGTATCTTTTCCGCCATTCAGAGGTCAAAGAGAGCTCGTACAGGGGTGAGTTTACCAAGTGATTACTGTAATCCCCTACCAATCATAGGCTATTACAGCCATCATGTGAAAGGGAACTGATCCTCCTGACACCCAATAATTAGTAAAAGACCTGGAGTTTCAGCGACAGCTCAGTCTCTCTGCTGGAAGCACGCTTTAAAAAATGCTCCCATAACAAATGCTGGGGCACATATAGGGCTAGATTCACGTACCTGGGCGCATCTTTTGGCCGGCGTAGCGCATCCCATTTGCACTACGCCGACGTAACATAGTGAGGCAAGGCCAGTATTCACAAAGCACTTGCTCCCTAAGTTACATAGTTACATAGTTAGTTACATAGTTAGTCAGGTTGAAAAAAGACACAAGTCCATCCAGTTCAACCACAAAAAACAAAATAAAAAAACACAGTAAAATCCTATACACCCAACTCTATACCCACAGTTGATCCAGAGGAAGGCAAAAAACCCCAGCGGAGCATGATCCAATTTGCTACAGCAGGGGAAAAAATTCCTTCCTGATCCCCCGAGAGGCAATCGGATTTACCCTGGATCAACTATACCTACAAATCTTAGTACTCAGTTATATTCTGTACATTTAGGAAAGAATCCAGACCTTTCTTAAAGCAATCTACTGAGCTGGCCAGAACCACCTCTGGAGGGAGTCTGTTCCACATTTTCACAGCTCTTACTGTGAAAAAACCTTTCCGTATTTGGAGGTGAAATCTCTTTTCCTCTAGACGTAAAGAGTGCCCCCTTGTCCTCAGTGATGACCGTAAAGTGAATAACTCAACACCAAGTTCACTGTATGGACCTCTTATATATTTGTACATGTTGATCATATCCCCCCTTATTCTCCTCTTCTCAAGAGTGAATAAATTTAGTTCCTCTAATCTTTCCTCATAGCTGAGCTCCTCCATGCCTCTTATCAGTTTGGTTGCTCTTCTCTGCACTTTCTCCAGTTCTCCTATATCCTTTTTGAGAACTGGTGCCCAAAACTGAACTGCATATTCCAGATGAGGTCTTACTAATGATTTGTACAGGGGCAAAATTATATCTCTGTCTCTGGAGTCCATACCTCGGCTTAGCGAAAATGGGCCAGCGTAAGCCCGCCTAATTCAAATTAGGCAGGTAGTGGGCGTGTTACATGTAAAGTAACCGTGACCCCATGTAAATGAATGGCCGTTGGTACGGCGCATGCGCGCGCATGCGCAGAATCACATCGCAAATACTCCCTACGATACGACGGCTCAATGCGTACGACGTGAACCTAACTTACGCACAGCCCCATTCACGTACGACTTACGTAAACAACGTAAAAACTGACGGCAGTTCTGATGTCCATACTTTGCATGGGCTGCGCCACCTAGAGAGGTGTTTTATCTTTACGCCGGCGTATGTCTTACGTAAACGGCGTAGCTTACTGCGACGGGCGTACGTACGTTCGTGAATCGGCGTATCTTGCTCATTTACATATTCGACGCGTAAATCAATGTAACGCCCCTAGCGGCCAGCGTTAATATTCAGCCAAAATACGACGGCGTAGGAGACTTACGTTGGTCGTATCTTGGCAACAGTGAGGCGTAACTCATTTAAAGAATGCGCGCAAAGATACAACGGCGCTCATTCGGACTTACGACAGCGTATCTACTGATATGCCATCATAAGTCTCTCTGAATCTAGCCCATAGAGTTTATGGTGCCTTGGAAGAAGGCCCACCTCAAGGAAGCTGCATATGTGTGTGAAAATGGAAATATTCACCCGATATGAAGCATTTCTTCCCACTGCTGTCATAAACTAACTTGATGCACAATGTCACTTAACACTAATCTATCACCAGCAACAGGATCACTAAAAAAATCAGCCTTAGCATGTATATGTTATAGTTAGTGATACTGATTGTGGCTCTGTAGACATGTTTCTGGTTGTCTCACGTAGATACTGATTGTGGCTCTGGGGAGAACTCTCTTTCTCTCTCTGAAAGACACCAGTGCAAGTGGGATTTCTACATTCTTCCTCATACTTACCACCAACGTAAGAATGCAGTCTTTCTCATACTGACACCAATGTAGGGGGCATTCCTCCTTCTGCCCACCAATGTAAGGGGGCATTCTTCTTCTTATTAACCATCAATGTAAGGAGGCATTCTTCCTTTTACTAACCACCAATATAAGTGGGCATTCTTCCTCCTATTCTTTCTATAACTGATCATTAATGTATAGGGAGACATTTTCTTCCTACTGGCCACCAGCATAAAGGGGAATGTTTCCTTCTACTGACCACCAATATATGGGGGGCATTCTTTTTCATACTTACCAAAGTAAGGCAGCATTCTTATGCTTATTCTGCATGATGTGTTAGACTCAGAGCACTAAGGTATATTAGCTAATTTTACTTTTTTACAAAAAAACAAAACAAACAGTTTTTAGTTTAGTGTGTGTGAGGGAAGAACACAGTTTTTATGATAGGGCCTCTTGTTGACTTTGTCCACCAAATAAGATTTAGATCTTTGCCAGAGAAAGTCAATACCTGTTCAAAGAAAAAAGGAAGATGGAATAATGGGACTTTATCTAATTAAATTAAAAAGTATCAATTGATTTTAGTGATACTTTTTAATTTGATTTGGAATTAATAAACAATTTAATTATCAATATAAACTAGATATTTATTCAGAGACATGCCTCATATTAAGTCCCATTCTTCCCTCTTCCTTTAAACATATATTAGGGATGGAGGTTTACCACTGCTATGATTAGGTTGTGTCAGGTCACATTATTACAGAAAGTCAATACCTTGGCCAATAATTACATTGTGTTAAGATTAATTTGTATGGATTGGTTATATGCATTTATAGCTTGATTGAAAACCAGTAGTAAGCATTTTTGAGTCAGTAATCTCCAGAATCAGTCATACATATTTTCCAACATATTGGAAACTCTTTTGTATGACAAGACATTTTCCCCCTATATAACTCCCATAAGAAAGGGGTGATGTTTTCACTGCACACATGCTCAAAAAAACTTGAGTTGAGCCACCTCAGCTCCCAATGACCAGGCCATTTTTTTGTGATACAGCACTGCGTTACTTTAACTGACAATTTCACAGTCATGCAATGCTGTACCCAAACAAAATGTATGTAATTTTTTTCCACATAAATATAATTTTCTTTTGGTGGTATTTGATCACCAAAGCGTTTTTATTTTTTGCGCTATGAACAAAAACAGACAGAAAATTATGAAAAAAGCTATATTTTTTACTTTTTGCTATAAAACATATCCAATGAAAAAAATGTAAATCAAATTTCTTCATAAGTTTAGGCCAAAATTCTGCTACATGTTTTTGGTAAAAAAAATCTCAGTAAGCGTATATTGATTGATTCACACAGATGTTATAGTGTCTACAAACTATGGTATATTACAGTTTACAGTGATCTTGCACATATCCTATTGTCTCCCATATACAAAGTAAATCATAAATGGTGACAAGTTGACACAATAAGTGAAATAAATGAAATAAGTAAATAAAGCCACTAATATAATACATCCAATGTTCATCCAATAAATAGTGACACAAATAATTAAATATGTGCAGTGAAGTCCATAAATATAAATGGTCCAATACTCAAGATGGTGAAAATGGTGAACAAATGATAATAGCTTGGTGTTTTCTCAAATAAGTGAACCCGCTGACACCACACCGCTATGCTCACAGAACTCTCACTTCATGGGCATAAGTCATATGGATTGCAATCCAGTAGAAAACAATAGACTCCTCTTCAGGGATCCAGGATCACCAATGTACAAAAGGATGCTGCCCCACATATAAGATGTTTCATTCTGCATAAAAGGTAAATAAGACTTCAATAGTGTATTACCATTAAAAAGGAATTCATTAAACTTAAAACTGCCTGCTTACATGAATGTAGTAAAACATGTGCCAAAGCAAGACAAACAGTTGGTGTTCATGCCACCTCTCACATCTTTTCCGATCCGCGGTATACTCTGGCCACGCCCTACGCGTTACGTGGCGTGATGTAACACGTAAGGCATGGCCAGAGTAACTCGCACATACAGTAACTGGTTAATTTCCGATAAATCCAATACGGCTATGGTTCTGGAAGCAGCCTGCCTGGGTTCTTACGAGGTGCTGCGGAACATGATCTACCGTGGGCCCTGTGCACATCTTCCCCTGACAGTGGGGAAAGGCTGTTGTGAAAGCATGGCTAGTAGCTAATTCTCTGCGCCCTGTACCCCCTGGACATATTTCACCACATAATCCTCTTTGGTTTAATCTGAAGCTGTCTGAGTTTATGTCAATACCTGATCCCAGTCTGTGTGCACTCAAAGGTATTAAATATGTGGACCAAATATGTTCTGGGGGCCAAGTACAAACCTTTGATGAACTAAAACAAAAACACAACCTCCCTAACTCTCATCGGTTTCTGCAACTTAGGCATGCCTTCAATACTCAATTTGACCATTCCCAAACAGCCCTATATACATAGACTCTGGAAGATTTGCAATGTCCAAGCCCTTGTCCAGCATTTATAAAACATTACTTCCCAACGTGCACATGGGACTAGAAGCTCTAAAAGCAAAACGGGTGGGGGACTTATTTGAAATGGACACGGAGGAGTGGGAAGACCTATGAGAGTGCTCCTTCTCGCAACTGGTCTCGGCCAGGGACAGACTGGTCCAGTTTAAAATAACGTATAGATTGTATTTTACACCCATGCGGATACACAAAATAATATGCCACATCTGCTGCAGACTTTATACATATTTTTTGGAGCTGTTCTCTGGTCGAAATCTTTTGGAATGAGGTTACCACATTCATTCGGCAGTCACTATGGTTCAGGTTCCATTGAGGGTAGAACTCTTTTGGGCATACTACTTTATTACGTACGCAAGGCCATCATCATGCAATAGAAATTCACCTCCGCACCATCAATTAACTTATGGAAACATCTGGTCAATTCAGGCCTGACTTTATTCAAAACCACCTATATGTCTAGACTAGGTTGTGTCAAGAAATGTCATAAAGTGTGGAACATTTGGGTGCAATCCAATTATACTAGTGCAGATTCTTTGGATGACTAGTTAACACTTGGTTAAGTAGTTAACAGTATATATTGTTGTACAGCTCTACATCTATTTCATTAAAGGGAGTCTTTCCTGACACATAGAATATGGGAGAGTGCATATTTTCATAAATTCCAGAGATTAGCTTTGTAGGATGTTTGAGAGGGAGAGTGGCCAACAAGAATCCTAATATTTCAGCCTGCAGTTAGAGCATACCAATATTTCGATAGTTTAGAGTGTCTTGATTTTAGCTAGGTTGTTTTTATTGTGATTTTATTGTGCTTTTGTTTCCATTTTTTTTTTTTTTTTTTGCTATGCAATTGAGTCTGTGTATACCCAACAGACTCTGTTATATACTGTTAACTTCAAAACCTGCGATAAAAGTTAATAAAAAAACAGGCGATTTGTGAGATTCAGTTGTTACAGTGAAGTGAAGGTATTTTGCCTCCCCAAAACAAAACGGGGGGGCCTTCTTGATCATAGGGATGAAAAAGGGTGACCTTGATGTTCATTAATTTATGGGTTAACACAATTTTTAGGCTGGCTACATCGGTGAGGCTGTGAGAGCTTTGGAGATGCTTGGACAGACAAATACCTACATACGGTAAATCCTATCTATCTATCTATCTATCCTATCTATATGAATGGGAGATATTAGTACAAACAGATGAGTAGTGATCATTTCCTAAATTAATTTTCTAATATGTTTATTAAAAGTCTTAATTATATGGAAAAACTCATTAGGCTAGAGTACTATGAACTAAACAGACAGTCTCTAGGGATACAATATTTGTTGGCTGAATTACTAGTAGAAATTATGGCTCATTTCACATTTTCTAATTGGAAGAAGATGGATTTTCATCTAATAGTGAAATTAGATATTATGAGATTTTAAATTCAACAAGTATTCATATGTTCAAAAGCTATCATGGGAATAGCTTGATGGATTCTTTGCAAGCTGATTCAAACCGAGTAAAAATTATTATGAACAGACATACAAATTATTGTCTACATTACTATACAAAAACTCACTTTGGCTGAAAAGGAGACAATTATGGGATGTCTGTCATTAAAGGAGAATTTCAAGCTAGGGAACTCAGCAAACATGCATCATTTATAACTTAAGGAAACATTTATGAGTATACAAGACTTTGCCTTCTATATTCTGTTTACTTGCAAACTAGGAAGTGCTAGTCGTTTGGCATATGAATATCATATACATCTGTAAAATCCAAATGATAGCAGGCTGTTGCTGAGGTTGTAATGGATAAGTCACCACAAGTTCACTCTAAAATCACATATAGCCCAGTGGACAACCAAAAGCAAGGCTTTAAACTACACAAAATGGTGCAACAATTTGGATACTTTTATTATCACACACCATGCAAAGATCAGTTCTTTGTTCAACATCAGCATATTGAGGGGTGAGAACAATGTCACACAGGAAAATAAGTGTGCACTATAAGATGGCATGCACAAACATGAGAGTATATTGGTCTTTTGGCTTGAGAACCCCAAATCTATACAATTATTAAAGAATGCTAGAGAAGCATTAATAGCTAGCAGTAGTCACATTCATCTGGACTTATGTAGTGTTAAACATGATTTGTCACCCAGTCAAGTGGCTTCCTCAGTTTTAAGTGAGCGTAAGGAACACGACCAATTATGTATAGCAACCTTAACCTCCACAGTGTCAACAAATGAGTCAAGGCAGAAATTGATTCTCCAAGTACATGAGTGGAGGTGCAAAGTAAGGAAAGCACCCCAGTCTAATTTAACCACTTGAGACCCGCGCTATTGACAAAAGACGTCAACAGCGCGGTTCTCAGGTGCCAAGTGGACGTCTTTGGATGTCATTTGAAATGCATTACCCGCGCGCGGCACTAGGGGGCGCGCGGCGGGTAACCACTGGGGACCCGATGCGTGTACCTGGCAGCCGCGATGTCCGCCGGGTACACGCGATCGTCGGGAACACAGCCGGTAACAGCAGGGACATGGAGCTCTGTGTGTAAACACAGAGCTCCACGTGCTGTTAGAGGAGAGGAGAGGAGACCGATCTGTGTCTCTTGTACATAGAGACACAGCATCGGTCACCTCCCCCAGTCACCCACCTCCCCCCACACAGTTAGAACACACCCAGGCTACACATTTAACCCCTTCCTCACCCCCTAGTGTTAACCCCTTCCCTGCCAGTCACATTTATACAGTAATTAGTGCATTTTTATAGCACTGATCGCTGTATAAATGTGAATGGTCCCAAATTTGTGTCGAAAGTGTCCGATACGTCCGCCGCAATATTGCAGTCCCAATAAAAATCGCAGATCGCCGCCATTACTAGTAAAAAAAAAATAATGAAAAAAAATCATAATTCTGTTCCCTATTTTGTAGGTGCTATAACTTTTGCGCAAACCAGTTGCTTATTGTCGATCTTTTTTTATTGATAGCGCAAAAAATAAAAACCGCAGAGGTGAGCAAATACCACCAAAATAAAGCTCTATTTGTGGGGAAAAAAGGACGTCAATTTTGTTTGGGAGCCACGTCGCACGACCGCGCAAATGTCAGTTAAAGCGACGCAGTGCCGGAAGCTGAAATTCCGCCTGGGAACGAAGGGGGTTTATGTGCCCAGTAAGCAAGTGGTTAAACATTCAAACCACCACAGTGTCTTTGATAGCTGTTTCATAGGTAAGGGCGGGGCCACACGCTGATGTATCCAGCTGAACCTGCCCTGTCTGACACCACATGACATCACATGATGTCAGAAGGGGGCAGGGTCTCTCAGCTACATCACCAGGTGGCCCTGCCCTTGCCTATATAACAGCTGTCACAGCCAAGAGACAGCAGTCACCATGAGGCCTCCCATCGAGGCGTAGCTTTTTTTTCTTCTATTTTTTGGGTCTGCCAGGCGACATGATTGAAAATTGATGGACATCGTGGGACACAAGGAATTGTCAAAAACTGTTGTGGATTTTACTTTTTGAAATTTTTTTGGGTGAACAGGTAGGGGTACAATGTATATCCCTATCCATTCACATAGGAAGGGGGGCCGGGATATGGGGCTCTTCTTAAAGCCTACGTCATGTTTATGAGTACACCCCTAAGTAAAAATGTCCAAATCGGGCCCAATTAGCCATTTTTCCCTCCCCCGGTGTCATCTCTGACTCATTAGTGTTACAAGGTCTTAGATGTGAATGGGGAGCAGGTGTGTTAAATTTGTGGTTATCACTCTCACTCTCTCATACTGGTCGCTGGAAGTTCAACATGGCACCTCATGGCAAAGAACTCTGAGGGTCTGAAAAAAAGAATTGGTGCGTTACGTAAAGATGGCCTAGGCTATAAGAAGATTGCCAAGACCCTGAAACTGAGCTGCAGAACAGTGGCCAAGACCATACAGTGGTTCAACAGGACAGGATCCACTAAGAACAGGCCTCTGCTTGGTCGACCAAAGAAGTTGAGTACACGTGCTTAGCGTCATATCCAGAGGTTGTCTTTGGGAAATAGACGTATAAGTGCTGCCAGAATTTCTGCAGAGTTTGGAGGGGTAGGGGGTCAGCCTGTCAGTGCTCAGACCATACGCTACACACTGCATCAAATTGGTCTGCATGACTGTTGTCCCAGAAGGAAGACTCTTCTAAAGATGATGCACAAGAAAGTCAGCAAACAGTTTGCAAATCTGTTTGCTGAAGACAAGCAGACTAAGGACATGGATTACTGGAACCATGTCCTGTGGTCTGATGAGACCAAGATAAAATGATTTGGTTCAGATGGTGTAAAGTATGTGTGGCAGAAACCAGGTGAGGAGTACAAAGACAAAGAGTGTGTCTACAGTCAATCATGGTGGTGGGTGTGTCTTGGTCTGGGGCTGCATATGTGATGCCAGCACTGGGGAGCTACAGTTCATTAGGGAAACCATGAATGACGACATATACTGTGACATACTGAAGCAGAGCATGATCCCCTCCCTTCAGAGACTGGGCTGTAGGGCAGAATTCCAACATGATAATGGCCCCAAACACACCTCCAAGACAACCACTGCCTTGCTAAAGAAGCTGAGGGTAAAGGTGATGGACTGGCCAAGCATGTCCCCAGACCTAAACCCTATTGAGCATCTGTGGGGCATCCTCAAAGTAGGTGGAGGAGTGCAAGGTCTCTAACATCCACCAGCTCTGTGATGTCGTCATGAAGGGGTGGAAGAGGACTCCAGTGGCAACCTATGAAGCTCTGGTGAACTCCATGTCCAAGAGGGTTAAGGCAGTGCTGGAAAATAATGGTGGGCACACAAAATATTGACACTTTGGGCCCAATTTGAACATTTTCTCTTAGGGGTGTACTCACTTTGGTTGCCAGCAGTTTAGACATTAATGGCTGTGTGTTGAGTTATTTTGAGGAGACAGCAAATTTACACTGTTATACAAGCTGTACACTCACTACTTTACATTGTAGAAAAGTGTAATTTCTTCAGTGTTGTCACATGAAAAGATATAATAAATTATTTACAAAAGCATGAGGACACCCTTTACATTCACTTTTGTTAGATACTGTATTTATTACCACAAACTTAACAAGCAAGGAAAAATGCTTTATTTTAATTTGTATAGGTAATTGCGTAAAGAATCCAATGAGTGCTTGTCACCAGTTTCGACCAACCCTAAACCAAATACACCTTGTCACTGTAGCATGGTACGTTTAAGTGTTGCAGAACCTTGGACAGCAGCATGTATACAGCTAAGACATGCTAACCTCAGCTGTTACCAATTTTCTTGCCTGCTGAGGTTTTAAACCAATAATTCAAGAGGGATTGCCATCTTACTGCACAACCTGACAGGATCAGCAGCCACTCAAACACAAACAGTGCTTAATCAGTGACTCACAACAATTACAGCTTACTTTTCCATCTCCAGCTCAATATCACGTTGAGTCGATGCTCTTAAGTCATATTTTCTTTAAACATCATATTTCTGGTACTCTTTAGCCCAGGTCAAAATCTTCATATGCAATCAAAATATGAAAAAAATCAATCAGGAGCTCTGTCCCATTCTGGGATAATACATTTATGTCATCAACAAAACTCACTTTTTAACACTTTTGTGACTATATTCTACCACTTTGCTGGTGATTAGGAGAAGCATTAATAAACGTCTAATTTCTGCCTACAAAAATGTTTTTCTGCAGCTGGTTCTCAGTAAGAGCCGGTTCACACTGGGGCGACCTGTGATCTGACTTTAAGTCGCCTCAAGTTGCCCCAAGTCGCGCGGTCGAGAAAATGAATGGAAGTGAATGGGAGCCATCTTAATGTACACTACTGAAGTCGCTCCGACTTCAGAAAAGGTTCCTGTACTACTTCAATCCGACTTCTAGGCGACTTGTAGGCAACTTGTACCCATTGATTTCAACCCCTCCCTCCCCCTCCTTCCCACAGAGCTGATTGTTGTTTGATTGGCCACTGGAAAGCCTCCTGTCCTGGAGGCGACTTGAAGTTTCCTTTTACTGTCCTGGAGGCAACTTGAAGTTAGCTTGTAAGTTGCCTGATGATTCATACTCAAGTCCTGTCCAAGTTGCCTCCCAAAGTCGCGCTAGAAGTCGTGTTGCCCCAGTGTGAATGGGCTCTAACTCTGCTCATACCTCTCTGTTTCTTAACCACTTCCCGACGGTCGTACGAATATATACGGCCGCAGGGTGGTTCTACTTCTCTGGGGCGCCGTCATTTGACGTCCGCCCCTTTCTGCGTTCCCCACGCACGCTCCCGAGCGCGCAGCGGGGAACTTCTGTGCTGGCCGTGTCCCTTGGATCTGTGCGGCCAATGAGAGATGATCTCATATGTTTACAAATGAGATCATTTCTCATTGCCGGCTCTCACAATGACAGCGTCCTGTCAGGGAGAGAGGAGACCGATCTGTGTCTCTTGTACATAGGGACACAGATCGGTCACCTCCCCCAGTCACCCCCCTTCCCCCACAGTTAGAACACTATATAGGGAATACATTTAACCCCTTCCTCACCACCTAGTGTTAACCCCTTCCCTGCCAGTCACATTTATACAGTAATTAGTGCATATTTATAGCACTGAGTGCAGTATAAATGTGAATGGTGCCAAAAATGTGTCAAAAGTGTCCGATGTGTCCGCCATAATGTCGCAGTCACAATAAAAATCGCAAATCGCCGCCATTACTAGTAAAAAAAATAATAAAAAATAATAATTCTGTCCCTTATTTTGTAGGCGCTATAACTTTTGCGCAAACCAGTTGCTTATTGCGAGTTTTTTTTTTTTACTAAAATTATGTAGAATATGTATCGGCCTAGACTGAGGATAAAAAAAAAAAAAGCAACAAGTAAAAAATTATATATTTTTTTTCAAAATTGTCGCTCTATTTTTGTTTATAGCGCAAAAAATAAAAACCGCAGAGGTGATCAAATACCACCAAAAGAAAGCTCTATTTGTGGGAAAAAAAGGACGTCAATTTTGTTTGGGAGCCACGTCGCACGACCGCACAATTGTCAGTTAAAGCGACGCAGTGCCGAATCGCAAAAGGTCCTCTGGGCAGGAAGGGGGTTTAAGTGCCCAGTAAGGAAGTGGTTAAATAACAGTTTGCATCTAGAAGCACAGCCACAAATGTATTCTGTAAAAAATGATTGGCATTTTTGAAAAACATCTTCTCTCACATCTCCTGAACATAGAGCTTCTTTTTTTTTTTTTAAAGGAGGCAATAAGTTAGTAGCACTATACCTGTCTTTATTAGGTTCCAAATAACATGGCTTTCTTGTTCTTAGAAGGTGCATTTCTTACTATTGGCCACTTGTTTAGTAAAATAACCTGAAAAGGATGATTTAAAAAAGCTTTGCAATTAAGGAAAGTGTCTAAAGGCCGTACACACGGTCAAACTTTTTGCCAACAAACTTCAAAATGAGCATGTTTGCAAAAAAATCAGACCGTGTGTACGCTCCATCGGACATACTTTTTTGGTTTTCATCGGACAAAAGTTCGCTCTGCAAATGGACAAACTTTTCGGCAACAAAAGTCCGATGGTGCCTAGTCCGACCGTGTGTACAGCAAGCCATCGGACTTTTGTACAAAGTGCAAATACGCATGCCCAGAACCAATGTTAAAATCAACCAACAATAGCAGAAGTTGAACAAAGGGTGGGAGTAAAGAGCAAAAAAGAGCAGAATGTGATGTTGGGAAAGTTTTAGGAAAGTTTGCAGAAAAGCGTGTGTATGCTATGGGTGTGCCTGGCCAACTCACTTCGGACAAAAATCCAAGGTAAAGTTTGTTTGAAATCTGATCGTGTGTACGAGGCTTAAGTGTTTTGTCCATACATTGTCCAATTATAAATTTTAACAAACAATTGGGGTGATTAGATAAATCTTTTGCAACCTTTTTTGGTATTATGGCTGTGATAGAAGGTCACATGCCACATTTATAAATGCCGCACAATGGTTTTCTTGCTACTTCCAACATGTGCATTAAATTTGGGTAGTTCTTATGCGCTACATATAAATTCTGGATCTATGGCTGCAACAAATTCACTAAGAAATCTTTCCACGTTGGAGTAAATTGTGTCGCACATGTAGGTATTGTGCTACAAAAAACAAAATTCTGTCTGGAGAAATTTTGCAGAAAATAAATTTATAGTATATCTTAACCAAATTTATATAAGTTTGTTGCAAGATGAGTAATTTGTAACAAGGACACACTTCTAGATAAATTCCATGTATTTAAAAATGAGAACATTTATTTTAGCTGTGCATACTCAGGGGCCATTTTTAGTCATTCGTGTTACAACCAGAATCTTGTTGATATATTATACACTACGTCCTACTGTTCCAAGTTAAATAATTCTTGATTGTATTTTCCAGCTGAAGAAGAATCTATGGGCCAGATTCAGATACATTTACGTTGCTCCACGGCAGCGTAACGTATCCCATTTACGTTACACCGCTGCAGCGTAAGTGCCTGATTCACAAAGCTCTTACCTGTAAACTTGCGGCGGTGTAACGTAAATCTGCTCGGCGCAAGGCCGCCTAATTCAAATGGGGCGGGCACCATTTAAATTAGGCGCGTTCCCACGCCGAACGTACTGAGCATGCTCCGTCGGGAAAATTACCCGACGTGCATTGCGCTAAATGACGTCGCACGGACGTCATTTGTTTAGACGTTAACGTAAATGGCGTCCAGCGCCATTCACGGACGACTTACGCAAACGACGTGATTTTTTAAATTTCGACGCGGGAACGACGGCCATACTTAACATTGGTTAGTCGACCTAGAGGGCAGCCCTAATTTTACGACGCATATCTCAACGGAAACGACGTAAAGTTAGAGCGACGGGTAACGCGGACAGTTGTGGATCACCGTAACTAGTCATTTGCATATTCTACAACGACCGCAATGGCCTCGCCACCTAGCGGCCGGCATAGAATTGCATTCTAAGATCCGACAGTGTAAGTCAATTACACCTGTTGGATCTTAGGGCTATCTATGCGGAACTGATTCTATGAATCAGCCGCATAGTTAGGACGGGCGGATCACAGAGATACGACGGCGTATCAGGAGATACGCCGTCGTATCTCTTTTGTGAATCTGGCCCAATGTTACTAACATGTTGTAAACAGTATAACAATAAAGAAGTCAAAAAAGCATGTATGTGTCATAAAAGAGGATTTGAAAGGAAATAAGCACCTCTTATGCCCTGTACACACAATATGAATTTCCTATGGGCTAAAATCTGATGGAATTTTCTGTCAGAATTCCATTCAAGCTGTCTTCCATCAGTCTTGCATACACACTGTCAGACTAAATTCCGACCATCCAAAACTTGGTGACGTAAAACACTACGATGAGCCGAGAAAATTAAGTTCAATGCTTCCGAGCATGCGTTGACTTGATTCTGAGCAAGCGTGTTTTTTTTTCTCCGTCGGAGTTCCACACAGACGATTGTAATTTCCCATTGGATTTTTTTCCATCAGAAAAAAAAAAAACATGTTCTATTTCCAAACTCCGACAGAAAAAAATCCTATGGGGCCCACACACGATAGGAATTTCTGATGAAAAAATTCCATCAGACTTTTTTCATCGGAAATTCCTATTGTGTGTACAAGGCATTAGCTTCAAGAATGGGTCCTAATAATTTTTTTAGGAGTCCCACGCTGAAACATGGCTAGCTTGTGATTTATTTTTTCATTTAACAGTATCAAAATCTCAAAACAAAAATGTAATGTAGTGCAACTTACCAATCCTTAGATGTCATGGCTGAGTTTGTTTTCTTTCTTTTCTTTTATTTTCACCAGGTGATCTGGTCAGTAACATGCTTCCTATTTTATGGGGTGGCTCAACAGAGACACCAACACCCTTGGACAGCAGCGCTGTCTGGAGAGGATATTGACTGATGAACTAGTAGATTTGCATGGACATTATATAAGTATCTAACAAATTAAAACCTAACTCTGGGATTAAAATGTTAACTAAAGGAATAAAAGCTGACCATTGCAAGCACTCCTGTCAGTGTTCAATGGTTTGTCCCAACCCTACAACTTCCACTTTGTCTGGACAGCTTTGACTGTTAAAGGAAGTCCAAAAATGACAGGCTCACTGAGTATGTTCTTTGACTGACTTCTAGTAAGAACCATCCTTCTCCCTGCCTGCTGAGTCAAAAAAAAAGAAGAAAGATAGGCAAATACTGGTAAATAGAGATTAAGGGCCAGATTATCAAAAGAGATATGTCAGTGTATCTCCAGATACGTCGTCGTATCTCTGAGTCTGGCCGGTCGTATCTATGCGCCTGATTCATAGAATCAGTTACGCATAGATTTCTATTAGATCCGACCGGCGTAAGTCTCTTACGCCGTCGGATCTTAACTGCATATTTACGCTGGCCGCTAGGGGCGTGTACGCTGATTTACGCCTAGAATATCTAAATCAGCTAGATACGCGAATTCATGAACGTACGCCCGGCCGACGCAGTACAGTTACGCCGTTTACGTTAGGCTTTTCCTAGCGTAAAGTTACCCCTGCTATATGAGGCGTATATGCGGTGTACCAATGTTAAGTATGGACGTCGTTCCCGCACCGAAATTTGTAAAAATTTACGTCATTTGCGTAAGTCGTCCGTGAATGGGGCTGGACGTCATTTACGTTCACGTCGAAACCAATACATCCTTGTGGCATACTTTGGAGCAATGCACACTGGGAAATTCCACGGATGGCGCATGCGCCGTTCGTGAAAAAACATCAATCACGTCGGGTCAGGGTTAATTTACATAACACACGCCCACCTCTTCACAATTTGAATTAGGCGGGCTTATGCCGGCCTATTTACGCTACGCCGCCGCAACTTCTTTTGAGAATACGGCACTTGCCTGTAAAAGTTGCGGAGGCGTAACGTAAATAGGATACGTTACGCCAGCACAAACATACGCCATTCTACGTGAATCTATCCCTAAGAGACCAATTACATCCTCATTTTGTTAATATCATTTTCATGACTATACTATTAAAAATATCCCTAATTTGAACTTTTCATCTTTAAACTATTATGTGTTTTTTTTAGAAGGAAAGCATGTTATTAAATATTTTAGCCAAGTTGTTGTCCATGCACTATATCAATTAACGTATTTATGATAAAAATATAGTAGGATAAGTTCAATGCGTTATGGATTTCTTTGTATCATTGCATAAAATACAAATCCCTGAAGAACTTCCTGGAAAATTTATTGTGACATTAAACATTACTGACAAAACAAATGGTCTTAGAGATAACGGCCAGGAAATATAGCTTATCTCAATGGACTAATTTTCATGCTATATACTTGTCAACCATAAAAATTTCCTTTAAACTGTATTTAGCAAACCTGCTTATGCTGCCACCCAGGGGACTTGCATCTGAATAAGTCAGATGAATCATAGCTTTACATACAGCATGATGTAAATTTAATAGAGCCCCACTTTTTAAGTTTTATTCATTGATAATGTATCCTTTGGACAGATCCCCTGATGGTAACATAAATATATTTGATGCAGTGCTGCATTTTATATCCACTCTTCAAAAGAGGCACATAAGACCCTTAAAGAGCATTGCTTTTGTAATGTGGTTTGGGATCAAAGTATTACTGTCAAAAGATTTTTTACTCTAAATCCCTGTGTAATGTATGATGTCAATTATTACTTATAGGCTCACTGATTATTCTCCGGGCACGTAAAATGAATTATTAAACTGAGTGAGTGTTTAAGGTCTTCAGATATGCTGGTCCTAGATAACCAGGTTTGAGCATTTATTTCGATAGGTATTTATGAAAACGGTAGGCCCAAAGGAGAAGCAAACATTACAAAAGACTAAAAGTATGTAAAAACAATTTTCTCCCAATACATTTGATAAACATTTAAATGGGAGCTGTACATATGAATATATGAAATCTGTTATGATAGTAAAAATGTACAATGGCCCTATAGTTAGCAGTGGGGTCCTAAATTTGATATCACCATGGGTTTCCTTCTGGTTTATAGCTGTAATCCTAAATGTTGGCTGTGTTCTGACCACTCACTAATTTATCTCTGCAACAAGTAAGAGCCCAGTCCAAATTTTCGGTGGGGGGACAGGTAATGCTGGGTGCCATGGTGATGCTTCCTTCCTCAGAGGATAAATGGGTACTATGGGTGTCATCTCTGGTTTGATGAGTATTGCAGCCTGAGCTTATTTTTTTTAATAACCCTATGCTTCAAACAGTTCTGATGACATATCTTTGTTGTCACACTTTTCCATCATGATGCATAACAGAAGTAAATGTGTATTACAAATAATTAGTTAGGGCATGAATTTTCTTCATTGTAAGTTTCGAATAAGTCCCCTGGTCATAGTCTGTGCTTTGTTTCTGTGTCACGATCAAGGGTCAGGCTCAAAGACCAAATTGTCATAGCAGTAGCGGAATTACCATTAACCAGCAGGATAAGTACACAGGCAGTCACCCTGGTGAATGAAGGGCTCAACTAAGGTGCGGAGTCTAAGTACTAACCAATGTTCACCAGAGCTCCTGATGGTGGAGATGGATTTTGCTGCATGTAAGTACCAGGTCGCGGTCCTCTGGATCGCCCCACCAGGAGCTTAACAAACTGGGGTCCAGTAGCAGATAAGCAGGTAGGGATCAAAAATAAGTGTAGTCAGTAAACAAGCCAAAGGTCTATAACAATAATAATAGTTGCAGGTTGGGATCAGGCAGGAGCATAGTTCAGGAACAAGCCAAGGGTCAATAACAAATGGTAGCAAAATATGGACAGCAGCAAGGAAGACGGGCATAAGATATTGGCTGTACAGAGCACAATAATCTGGCAAACAGAAGGTGCAGAGACAAGGCTTAAATTAGGAAGTTCATGGGAGGAGAAAGAGTTCAGGGTTCAAGACAAACAAGGTTTAAGACGGGATCATTCAGGAAACATGCAAAATTCTAGGTAGCTCAGCAAGAAGAGACATTGCCAGACACCACAAATGTTCTGGGTACAAATCCAGGCCCTGACAATCTGCATATTGGAGCCTGGCGGTAAACAAATTAATTGCCATGGACTATACATTTCTTATTTTCTTTTGTTTTTAGCTTTAACTCAAGTTAGTGCAACCTTTTTCTCTGGGTACTAATTAATCCAATAATATGGGAACCAAATCTTTGGGGTTTGAGCTCTAAATAAATGATGTAATTTACATTTATAAGAACAGCAGAAATTCTCTTTGTGAGCATTTATGATGCCAAATAACCTTTTTAACACGATTGGTTGTGCATCTGTAGTTTAACATCCTTCTAACATGGCTGCTACTAAAATAAAACATGTTAAACAAAAGACTTTAAACCCCCTTAAATATAAAATAAAGACTGTGTCACTTGTTAGTGTAGCACTTACCCCCGAAAGAACCGCTGCTGGTTTGTTTTGGCTGGCATGTTACCTCATGTTTCTCCGCCGTCTAGGGTACTTGATGAGAGTTGTAGTAAATGGAATGTCCACACAACAGGTGTCTATACTGTGCTTTTATTTCCAAGCCTGGTAAAAACAGTAGAACTTGGTGAAGAATGAAGACATAGTAGAAATGAGGAATAACAGATTCAGGTGTAGGTAGATGGGAAACTGTCCTTTTCAATTGTTCTGGGCCAACGTGGTCCCAGAACCAGGAACACTGCGTAGCACGCACACCCTGGCTTGGAAGGCCATTTTGCTGGGGTGCCGTGGTATGGCTACCCTGAAGGTGGGCGCCACACGGGAAGAAGACCCAAGAAAACGATGTCTGTCTCATAAATACCCCTCCCCAGCATGCACAGCGAGGAAACCTCCTCCTGATAGGATGCTGAGAAGAAACATCCAAATCCTTTTTGCAAAACCAAATTCTGTTTTTACATTTACTGATGTCACCTTTCAGCCTTTTAGTATTATGTGAATAAAAAGGCATTTTATCCATGACCTGTGGTTGGTTGCATCCACAGTGATAAAACATAAAACGTGGAAAATCTAAATGTAATGCTTCAAGTCATAAGAATGGTGGCCAAAAGATTATAACTCAGGAGTAAAACATTTTCTATAGCCAAGGGGATGAGGAATGAAAATAAAAAGGTTGATTCAAGGTTGAGGAAATTTTCCAAAAATCTATGAAAGCCTTGTAATATGGGTATTATGTATTACTTTCTGCTGTTTTTCATTATGCCTTACCCATTGATACAGTTCATAAAATAATTGCTTCTTATGAGAATGACCATAATGTATTTATAATTGAGTTTATTAGTCACCTTGCAGCCAGAAATTTAAAGCAGGGATGCTTGGAGCAAAGGTGGGTGGAACATAGGATTTCCCATGTAATCACAGCTAATTGCCTGGCAATTGTATATATCCTCCAGACAGAGAAGATAGACTGTATGTATGTGAAGCATGCGGAGCAAGGTTATTGTCAAGGCAGATGTGTAGTTAAACCTGAACTGTTGCCAGAAAGGAAATGGCTAAAATGCCACTGAAAATTCAGACCTATTATATGCTTAGGAACATCTATAAAGACTGCAGCTCCACAATGGGTCACAGCAGATGTCATATAAATCTTTGATTTTAGCTTTATCAAGAACGCACCATGCTCAATAAAATATCAGCCTTGTAAGTAGTACAGTAGCTGACATGTGAACATTGTTTTGTTTTTACAACTTGACTATATACCATGGAGTTTTAATATGGTAATCCTAACTTGCAGCACCCAATGAACATTATGTATTTGTTAAGAAGATCCAGTATGATGAGATCTCTTAGGCCCCGTACAGACGAGCGGACAGTCCGATGAAAACGGTCCGCCGGACCGTTTTCATCGGACATGTCCGCTCGGAGATTTCTGTCTGATAGTTGTACACACCAACAGAAATCCGCGCAGACAGGATACGCGGTGACGTAGCCGCGCCGTCACCGCAACGATGACGCGGCGATGTGCGCGACCCTGGAAGGTCAATGCTTCCACGCATGCGTCGAATCACTTCGACGCATGCGAGGGCTTTCGGCCGAGCGGACCAGTTTCAGCGGACATGTTCGGTCCTGTGTACGAGGCCTAAGGCCCCATACACACGATAGAATCCATCCGCTGAAAAATCCCAGCGAATGGGTTTCAGCGGATAGATCCTATGGTGTGTAAACTCCAGCGGATCTTTTTCCGCGGATATATCTCCCCTGGGATGGATTCCAGCAGATCGAATATTCGCTGACATGCTAAACAAATCCATCTGCTGGAATCCATCCCAACGGATGGATCCGCTGGTCTGTATAGACTCACCGGATCCATTCGGCCGAAGGGATCCCCCGCATGCGTCGTAATGATTCAACGCATGTGTGGAAATCCTTATATGACAGCGTCGCGCATGTCGCCGCGTCATAATCGCGGCGACAGCGCGACACGCAGTATTTAAATAAATACAAACTACTCAATGTAATATTTCTAGATTTTCAGATAATGTATACAATTACCTCTAAGGCCGTGTACACACGGGCAAACATGTACGATGAAACCGGTCCGCCGGACCGTTTTCACCGTACATGTCTGCCCGTGGATTTCTGTACGATGGCTGTACTAACCATCGTACAGAAATCCGCGCGTAAACAATACGCGGGGCGTGTCCACGGTGTCGCCGCGACGATGACGCGGCGACGTGGGCGGGCCTGCCAGTTAAATGCTTCCACGCATGCGTCGAAGTCATTCGACGCATGCGAGGGATGGCGGGTGCTCGGACATGTACGGTAGGTCTGTACAGACAACCGAACATGTCCGAGCGGACAGGATTCCAGCGGGCTGTTTTAAAACAAGTCCAGGAATATTTGTCCGCTGGGAAAAGGCCCGGCGGGCAAATGTTTGCTGGAATCCTGTCCGCTCGGGCCTACACACGACCGAACATGACTGCTGAAACTGGCCCACGGACCAGTTTCAGCAGACATGTTTGGTCGTGTGTACGGGGCCTAACATGTATTTTACAGTATATTTTTTATTTGTTAAAGTAGGAAAACTAATAAATCTGATTGTACATGCTACTGTGCTCCTACTTTTGTACCACTAGGCCGCGTACATATGACCGGTCCATCCGATGAGAATGGTCCGACGGACCGTTTTTATCGGTTCACCGCTGAAGCAGACTGATGGTCTGATGTGCGTACACACCATCAGTTCAAAAACCGATCGGGTAAAAACGCGGTGACGTAAAACACACGATGTACTGAAAGTTCAATGCTTCCAAGCATGTGTCGACTTTATTCTGAGCATGCGCGGGTTTTGAACCGATGCTTTTGTGTACCAACCATCGGTTTTGACCGATGGTCAGCTGTCCATCGGTTCGATTTTAAAGCAAGTTCTCTAATTTTTGTCCGAAGGACAACAGACCAATGGGCCGTACCGATGAAACTGGACTTCAGGCAGTTTTCATCGGTTTGGACCGACAGTGTGTACGCGGCCTTACTGTTTGTTGCTCACAAGTTTTAATGATTGCATCTTACAGCCCATGTAGTCCCATGATGGTCATTGCCAATTTGTTCATGATTGCCAATTTTTTGTCCACAACAGCCTGTTTGTTGCCCCACATAATGTCATAATTGCTCTTTGTTGCCCTTGTTTTTATCATGGTTTCCCATTTATTGCCCACATGTTACCTTAAGGTAATACTAAAGGCTCTGTTATTTTTGTTTTAAAATAACAAACCTGTTATATTTACCCGCTCTGTGCAATGGTTTTGCACAGAACAGCCCTGATCCTTCTCTTTTTGAGTTCCCCATGATGCTCCTGATTCCTCCTGTTTGCTATGGGGCCCTTGTGTGTACTCACTCCCAAGTCTCATAGGACACTCTGAGTCGGCCCCCGGCCCACTCCCTCCTCAATGGCTCCTGCTGCTGTACCTGAGCCAATAAATAGCGAGAGACCTGATGGAGCTGCTGCTCTTGTGCACATTGCTGAATCAAGATCAGGCTCATTTATGTATTTAGGGGGCGGCAGGGGAAGCTGCATGCTAAAGTTTTTTTTTTTTTTACCTTACTGCATAGCTCTTGTTAGAAGACACATTGTTGAACACTTTTTCTTAAAAAATGTATGTTTGTTATCATTGCCCTCCTGCTTAGAGCTGTTTGGAATAAAATATTTCTGCTGAGAGCCGCAGTGTTCATTAGCAAAATGTAGTAGGGAAATACATACATCCACTGACTGAGTAAGTCACGGGACCAGTGATGCAACGCGTCGGTTGGAGCCTTGTGACATCAGTGACGTCAGTTCTGGTGGTGTTTTACGGAAGTGCGGTGAGGAGGCGAGTGTGTCACTACTCCCATTGCTTTTTATTGCATTTTTTACCCTTACTTAATGTAAGCAGCTTCTTTACTAAATTAATTTACTTTTCATTAGGCAATATTGCACTACGGCTGTTCTTTGTTTCCTTTAAGTGCCATGTATACAAAAAGTGTCATTCCTTGGAGCGAGCTGTTTCCTCTATATACGGAATTACCCAAGATGTTTTGATGCCACGTTTTGGACGTAGTTCTTCGTCTTTGCCTGGAACCTGGATGCCTTTACAGATCCATCAGCAGGATTCCTTATCTGACTATCCGATGAGCCTTGTTTGACCCTTAGGTCATGGTTGGCGGTGAGCAGCCAATTCATACATTTAACAGTCAATGTTTGGATTGATGTTTTGTCTGTTTTTTCTTTTATCAAATTATCCCAATGAGATTTTTAACTTTATATGAACTGACTCCTACGTTTGGGCTTTAGTTGGGCTTTTATTCACATTAATTTATTTGTATGTTTGGATACTCATCATATTCACTCTTTGAGTATATTACTTTATGGCACATTACTGAATATGTGCACCATTCAAATTTTTTTCTCTTACATTTATTACACAGTGTTTTTTGAGTACACTACTAAGTGTTTGCAGCTAATTCACGGTCACTATACATGTACTAGATAGATTTTTTTCTGAGTTTATTTTTACGATATTCACTGGAGGCTGATGGTTTATATTTGCTTAAAAATTAGAACATAGTAGCATGCAAGTTTTTTCCCTTATAACACATCCATCCAGCACACCTGGAAGTGATAAATGCTGGTGATTGCAGTAGTGGGTGTAGTTCTGAAAAAAAGCAAAGATTGGTTTTATTTGTGGCAGCACTGTTAAGTATTATTGTTGCATTTTTACAAGCAGATAGAGCAGCTTTAGGACATTACATTTATTGAAAAGTGCCTATATTAGGAGAATATTAGGAATGCCAAGAAAAATATCTTGTAGAGCTGTTTGCACACTGGACTGATGTGCAAAGCCTCCATATCAATGTTAAGGTTTCAAGGATGATTTAGTTGACACAACATAATTGGTGCACTAGCCTACAATGCAGTGTTTCTTGCTCAAAAATAATCTACATTGCACACTTTGATCTAATAAAACCAAAAAGTAACTGTTTGCCTACAAAACTATGTTGGGAGGGGGGACAAGAAAAGCATTTTAAACAATATACATCTTGCCTGCTGTTAAAAATGCCTGTGGATCTGTTGTGCTTTGAGGATGTGTGTGCAACAAGATATATAATTAAGGTTTTCTTCTTTGTTAGCAGTTGCTGCTAACACTATAGATGAAAAATGATACCTATAATACAGTTTACAGTCATATATTGTATATCAGTTAATTTTCTAAGAATGCCTATTTATACGTTTAAAGTGCTACATTTAAAATCTTTATTTTTTTTTAAAGGTTGTGCTGGATTGAAAGCATCACATCTGGATTGTACTCTATTTTGTGTTATGAATGAGAACATCTTTCAGATAACAGATATCAATATTTATTCCACAACATAGATCAACATTTTATCCAGCGCCATCTTCACTTCCTGCCATATGGACATATGAACCCAACTTTATAATTCAATTCAGATATGTTATAAAATTAAGAACATATTTTATATTAAAAGCACTTGAGTGGTTCATCTGTTAGCTATAGGGATTTGGCATCTGACACTGTCAGAATGCCCAGTGCTGTTGAACTAAATAAACAATAAAAAATCAATGCCAACACCTACACTGGTATTACCTCATCCATCACCTCCATTACTGTTTATTTTGCATATTATTATCAACAAGTAAAGTAACATTTGTATCAGTAACCTGCTAATTTTTCCTGTATTCAATAAGAGTGCCAGTAAGCATAGGTAGGCATGACTCTTTGCAGCAGTACAGGTGACAAGGCATCCCTATGCCATCTAAGGATAATGGATATCAAAATTCCCAGACACCGGGTAAGGCACCTTTTAGCATCTGATAACTAATCACAGTTGCTTCTTCTAAAACTCAGTTTATCATCACATCAACTTTGAATAAGTTCTCAATGCAATCAATTTATTTTATATTAGTGTTGCAGACCAGCTGAGTGTCTCAAGCTATAACTGAACTGTGCATGGGCTAAAGAACAAGCTCTAATACCAATCATGAAATCTCTGCAGTTTACTAAAGATAGTTAATTTGCTCACTTAGAAATGGAAGCTAGCTTTTTGAACTGTGTGTTGGGTGAAGTCATATATAGCATATGTATCTATATATACTGTATATATAAATAAATACATATATATATATATATATATATATATATATATATATATATATATATACAGTATATATATATATATATATATATATATATATATCAGGTTCTGCTTTATGCATATGTGCTGTCCAGCAAATAAAGACTGAATGCCCAGTGATGTCCTCACATCATCTTGCATCTTTTAATTCCAGGGTTAACACAATGGAGTGAAGTAAAACATACGACTAATATTAAAAATGTGCATTTTAAATTTATTACACTACCTACCTCAGATAATGATGACAACATTCTTTCATTCTTGGAGGTTCTCTGTTGCTTACTTCCTTTTCCAGGAAACAGTCAAAGCCTTAGCTTGCACTCAGTGAGCAGCTGATTGGCTAGATATCGTTTAGTACAGTGTACTTCATTTCATCACATAACTCACATCTGGCAATCTGATACTGGGACCAGAGCCATTGGGTTGTAGTATCTATCTTGGCTTTTGGCTGAGAATTCCAGTTTATAGCATCAGTCAAGATTTAATGCATGCTATTAGTCCACAGTGATAAATATATTCTATGCTTCTACACACTGCCAAGATCGAGCACCAAAAAGGTCGCCTCTCCTAGTCTTAAGTACGGTTTTATTCTTGATAAGGTGCATAGGCATCAAAACAATTTTCTTCAGAAGACATAGTCTATAAACCAAGGGAAAGCCTCTAAAGACACATTTTCACAAATGTTTAATGTTTTGTAAATATTCTACAAATTTTTATATACACACCCTGATAAGGATAAGGGGATAACATATTTAACTTGACAAAGAAGCAATATAACATATCCTGGTTATCAGTGTTGTATAAATATGTTCAAGCCATAAAATATAAGTCATTATTTTCACTTCATCACTATGGCATCATAATTAAACAGTTTGCATTCCAGTGATTTGTCTACTAGCTACTTTCTGTCTCATCCAGATGTCTAAGAGCAGTTGGACGTGCTTAAGTTGGACGCGCTTACTATGATCTGAGTTTTAATTTTTGAAATTACAGGCTCCAGTGATAAAGAAATTGGGGTAGATCCACGTACAACGGCGCATTATTGCGCCGGGCGTAGCGTATCTAAGATACACTACACCGCTGTAACTTACTTTTTTTGGTTTGAATCCTCAACGAATTTGCGCCGTAAGTTACGGTGGCGTAGTGTATCTGTTGCGGCGTAAGGGCGCGGAATTCAAATGGAAGTGATGGGGGCGTGTTTTATGTAAATACGTTGTGACCCGACGTAAACAACGTTTTTTTTAACTGCGCATACGCCGTCCGTGGGGTTATCCCAGTGCGAATGCTCGAAATTAACCCAGAACAAGCCAATGCTTACGACGGTGACGTCATTCTACGCAAATTCCTATTCGCGAACGACTAATGCAAACTACGTAAACAATTCAAAATTGTACGCGGGAACGACGGCCATACTTAATATTGAGTATGCCTCAGAACAGCAGCTTTAACTATACGCCGGAAAAAGCCGAACGCAAACGACGTAAAAAAATGCGCCGGGCCGAAGTACGTTCGTGGATTGCCGTAAATAGCTAATTTGCATACTCGATGCGGAAATCGACGGGAACGCCACCTAGCGGCCGCCGAAAAATTGCAGCTTAGATCCGATGGCGTACTAAGACGTACGCCTGTCGGATTGATCCCAGATGCCGTCGTATCTTGTTTTGTGGATACAAAACAAAGATACAACGCAGGAAATTTAAAATTACGCCGGCGTATCAGTAGATACGCCGGCGTAATCCTTTTGTAGATCTGCCCCATTGATTTTGTAGAAATTTAACATATTAAGCATTTAGTATTGATTTTCACAGTAAATAACTTTTCACCAACCTACAGTAATAACTGAAATCATAATTAGGTATATCATTTACAAAATTACTTCGTGATTTTTTGGAATTTGGGAAAGTGTAAGTGTTCAAATATGCAGATATGACTGTCAGGCCGCGTACAGACGAGCATACATGTACGATGAAACCGGTCCGCCGGACCGTTTTCACCGTACATGTCTGCCCAGGGATTTCTGTATGGTGGCTGTACTCACCATCATACAGAAATCCGCGCGTAAACAATACGCGGGGCGTGTCCACGCCGTCGCCGCGACGATGACGCGGTGACGTGGGCGGCCCTGCCAGTTCAATGCTTCCATGCATGCGTCAAAGTCATTTGACGCATGCGAGGGATGGCGGGCGCTCGGACATGTACGGTAGGTCTGTACAGACGACCGAACATGTCCGAGCGGGCAGGATTTCAGTGGGCTGTTTTAAAACAAGTCCAGAAATATTTGCCCGCTGGAAAAAGGCCCGGCGGGCAAATGTATGCTGGAATCCTGTCCGCTCGGGCCTACACACGAGCGAACATGTCTGCTGAAACTGGTCCGCGGACCAGTTTCAGCAGACATGGTCGGTCGTGTGTACGGCCCATAATAATCTCCATGTGTAAATAACTTTACAGCATATCATAGATCATATAGGCAAGACAGACAGCAATGGGTTCAGAGCGATACAAAAGTTCAATAACATTCCATTGATAATAATACAGTACCACTACCCGCACACGTGGAGTCAGAATATGGCATAGAAAAACCAAAGAAAAAAACAGTCAACATGAAGTAACTGGAAAAACTAGACTTCCCCTAATGGAAAGAGGAGGAACCATGTGCTCCACCTCAAAATGTTCCCTTAATTAAGGACAGCTGGGGTGGTTTAGTGACTGGAGGCTATTACACAGTGAAGGCAATCTCCATGTGTCTTAACCACTGGACTCTAAAATATAACTTTTATTCTAGATCAGTGTTTCTCAACCTTTTTTCAGTCAAGGCACCCTTTAAAAATTATTGACAGTCTCGAGAAACCTCATTCTAAAATGTAAAAACAATTCTAATAGTTTTACATAATGCAGCAACATCCACACAAGTAAAACACCCAATGTTAGAGGTGATTTATTCTTCCAAAGCAAATACACTTTTGCAAAGTGGAACTGACTAGTATTCCAGTGTTTCTCTACTCCCTCACTCAGCTAATGTGACCCCAATGCTAATGGAGAGGGGCAGGGGGGGTCAAACAAGGATGCTATGCAGGCAACTGACATCCTCCATATCAACTGATGATGCCATTGGTTGTAAGGATGTTGGCAGGTAGAAGGCTGTACTGGTGCATAATGAAAACCTGTGGCGTGGTGTAACTAAAAGATAGGCTTAATCCACACGCCGGCTTGTATATCATTTTTGGGCAATTTTTTGGTATATTGCCAAGGCCCCCCTGAAGAAACCTCAAGGCACCCTGGTTAAAAAAGATTGTCCTCTAGATGGTATAGACCAGTGATGGCGAACCTTGGCACCCCAGATGTTTTGGAACTACATTTCCCATGATGCTCATGCACTCTCCAGTGTAGTTGAGCATCATGGGAAATGTAGTTCCAAAACATCTGGGGTGTCAAGGTTCGCCATCACTGGTATAGACAATTATTCTTTTGTTTTAGTTTTTCCCCTAGTTCACAGGTTACACATGTTTAAACTATAACCTAATATCTTTCTTAAACTTTCTGCTATCTGGTTTCTTTGCCTCTATATAATTTAAATAACATTTAAAATAGTAAAAATGGCTTTTGAAGTTACCTTAACATTAGTGATTAAGTTTATGTCATATGTTACGTTTAAGTCATATGCTTTGATCACGTTTTTAGGACTAGGGAGCAGCTATGAACTCTACCTGGGAATCACCACGGATAGGCGATCTAAGGACCAGTGAGCGAGAGCTTGCAATGCTGAGCAGTTATTAATACATATTCAATGCTTTATTTTTATTGATTCATAGTAAGTACAATTTTAAAAGGGGGGTTTTATGGGAGTAAAATCCTTACCTGGATTACGCTATGAGGTCTGTTTTGTTACGAGATACTGAGACTGGTGGAGGTCCCAATCCAGAGTGATTTTATGATGACAAAGGTATGACCCAAAGGAGTATATATTTTGGAAATCTGATGAGTGCAAATTTTGACACGGTGTGGTGAAGGCTTTGTGTAGCTATACATCTGTTAAATCCTCAAAGGACCCTCAGTGGGGAAGGTTTATTATTGGACTCACCTGTCACAGGGTGCAACAACTTTTGAACTGTTTGGGAGTATGGTGTGTTTTACACCAGAAGAGCGCTGCTTTTGCTTCAGTGATTATAATTGTTGTGATCTTTTTAAGCATATGAGTTCTTGTTTATTAACAAAGGGGGTTTCCTACATTTAAAATGAGGGAGAAAAATGAGATGCTGTGGTGCAAACAAACGTGCAATTTTCGATAACATGTTGCAAAGGGCTGCTTTGCCTGGGTAAGTGACAAATATCAAACCAAAGCCATTTTTGGAAGTGATGTAAACCTATGCCCTTAGATTTATCCCTTACAGATATTCCTGCAAGGTGGGGATCCCATCAGTAAAGGCATCAAAGAGTTTTCTTTGCACCGCATGTTCAATGTAGGCCAAAAAATTGCATTCTCACTCCCAGCACCACAATATTCCTCCTAACTGCTTGTATCCACCTCCACAGGCAGATGGCAAGCACAGATAGGCTGGCTCAAACCTTCTGGTCTAAATAATGTGTACTTGCATACCTACCACTGTGGTGTAGCTATATCTACAAAGAAAATGTCACATTAACAGTCCAATAAAAAATAACTGCTATACACCCTTCAACCATAGTGAGAGGGCAGACCCTGTACCTACATGCATGCTAATAAAACCACAAAACAAAAAGGAAAACCAGTTAACTGTTTCTCCCAAAAATCTAACTTTACAGTACAATGAGACAGTTAGTCTAAATCATTTCCTGTTAAAATCATATATATATATATTTACATTATAGTCAAAAATAGGGTAAGAACTTCTGACGCACCTCGCGTCAGTCAAAAACAGGTGCCTGCTCCCCCCCCCCCCCAAAAGGTGACTTATATGGCACAGGAGGGGGGAGGAGACAAGCAGATCTTCTGCTTTTGGGTGGAGCTCTGCTTAAAATGCAGTTTGGAATCCCAAGTTTTTTACTTTTGGATGTATTTAAAGAATGTCCCACAGCCTGAACCAAAACACATTTGCTTATCCCTATGTGGGGATGCATTAGAAAAGTACATAGGTTCAAGCACAATATTGCCAATGCACACATTCCAGACAACAAATGCCTGTAAATGTGAGTGGGTGCTGCAGCAACTGCCAGCTGGAAACCAAAGACATTTAAAGTGAAAGTATCTCACCAGCACACCAAGGATCTCCAGAACGGAGCCTTGCAGGACCCTTTCTTTTGACATGTGACAAAAAGTACATACAAAGTACATAGGGCTCACTGTATAAGCAAGTTGAATTAAATGATACTGAAAACTAGCATATGAGAAATATTACACATTATTTTAATACCCATTTGGTTTCATAAAATGTTATTGTATTATGAAATGATGTGATCCAGCTGCTGTTAAATAAATCCACCTTCACATGAATTGTATTCAGACATAAAATAAAACATTTAAAAAAAAATAATCAAATTTAAATGTACTTAACGTTTGGAGCTGTACATTTTAAGTTTTGATGATCAGAATTTTGTTTCTGTTACAACTTGATCTTTGAACTATTCTTTCTTATTAGTATGTGAAATAGACCATAATAAAAAAGAAGAGGCGGAAACACCCAGAAAGTGAAGATAGTATTGGGTTGCATGTGGAGAATGTCTGGTTGTTGTTTCACACTTATGTGTGTAGATTGCTTGTCTTCTAGTAATGAATGATAATAATGATGATGTCCTTCCAATGCCATTCTGTCTCCACCTGTGCTCTGCTGGATAAAAATACATTTGTGATTCTTAAGAAATACCTTTTCATGGTCAGAAATATACTAGAGCTAACCCCATTAACCTTTCCGGGCTAACAGTCTCTGCTTGTGAAATAAAATGTGAAGCTCACATACATCTGTTTAAGTACATTAAACAATAAGATTGTAACATTGTAGCAAAGGTTACACATTTTATTTCTATAAACTAATTTAAATTAAAATAACCTAAAACATAACTTCTCTTTTTTGATAATTTTTCACAACACAATCACACTTGTTTCATGTAACTTACAGCTTTTGCTTTTTTGCCGTGGACACAAACAGCTACTATTATTTACAACTGTTTATCAACAGATCTTTGTATGTTTATAAAAAAATTGTAGTAACAAAATAAAAAGTATTTTTATTTTTTAAATAAAAGCATTTTCCACTGGGACCAACAAGTGTTTCAACAAGTAACAAATAGTATTTATAAAACTATTTTATAGCTATATCTTGCCATCTCAGTTTTGATAAACAAGATGGTTTACTTTCCAGCCTAGCTACAAGGAGTCCCCGAGTTACGAACATCAGACTTGTGAACGACTCCTACTTACGAACGGGAGGCTACGTGGCCACTTTTCAATGGTGGGCACATTCGACGGAACCTTTTTGACGACGGGCACATTAGAAGGAACCTTTTAGGCGGCAGACACATTCAACAGAACATCGGAAAACGACATATCTGCCATTCTGCACATGCTGTTCCAACTTACGAACATATTCGACTTAAGAACAAACCTACAGCCCCTAACCCATTCGTAACTCGGGGACTGCCTGTATATATAAATTAGTCATTCCTCTAAAAAAAATCTTTCCCTTAACAAAACCATTTTTATGCAGATGGGATACTATAACCTGTGCTGATATAACAATAGGGTTAATCTCAAGATTTTCAACCTTCTCTTGCTGCTTTTTTGTAACTGTAGTGGACCATGGTTATCTGTTGGGGCCATTCTTTTTAAGAAAAATATGAGACGTGTCCAGAAAGTAATGAGATCTATGGGCCAAATTCTCAAAAACATGTGTAAATTTAGGATTATCTAACTTATGTCATTTAAGTTACGGCGCCCTAAGTTGGTGTCGTAAGTACCGTATTCTCAGTGCATTTGCGCACAAAACTGCGCCATCCTTAACTTAAGTTTCAATGCGTAAGGCGTGGTTATGGCAAGTGGGAATGAAGTGGGCGTGCTTCATTGTAATGAGCCGTGACCCCATGCAAATGAAGTGCCGGCCGTACTGCGCATGCGCGCACGAATCTGGACCTCAATGCGCATGTGCAGAACTTTGGTCAGCGCAATCAGTGAGATAGGTAAAAGGCCAAGCGTACTTAGTTTGAAGATTGCCCTGTGTCTAAATAGCCCCAGTCAAACACACTTCCCTTGCAAAAGTATTTCCCTGTGTTCCCTTCCTAAAGCAAGTTGCTTCTGCTTTGAACGTTTGTCAGTGTTTGTTGGTAAGATTGGTTTGTGAGAAAAGTGTTTGTGGAGTTGGAGGGTATAGTTGGTGTTTGTTTTTGATAATTTGTTCTTTGTTTTGATTGTTTGCCTGTTTGTTTTTGATAATATTTTTTTTGGGGTTTTGTTTATATTTTTTGTTTTCCTTTTTTGCCTGTTTGTTTTCGAATTAATAGTAGCTGTCTGTATATTTTTTATTTTGGCTTGTTTGTATTTTCTTTGTTGTGTGTGTGTATTGTTGTTTGTTTTTTGGGTGAGTTCCCTGTTGCTGGGTGTTGTCTGTCATGGCTCCCAAGCGCAGGAAGCTTAATTTTACCCTGGCAGAGAAGCATATACTTGCTCAGGGCGTCATTAAATTTGGGCGATTTCTCCATGGCCCTGAGAGCCACACCACCACCCCGGCCAGGAGGAAGGAGATCCTTCAAAAGATCACCGATCGGATCAATGCGGCGGGGGGGGGGGAGACCAGGACCATCGCTGGAGTGCAAAAAAAAATAAATGACTTGAGGAGCGTGTCCCGGAACAAGCTGGCAACGCTGCATGCCCATACCAGGGGCACTGGAGGAGGGGGACCCTGCCCAGTCAGGATGAGTGAGGAGGAATGGGCAGTGGCCCAGTGTTTCCACCCACAGCAGGTTGTGGGCCTGCCTGGCTTTGACAATGATCCTCTTATGAGGACAGGTAATTTTTTGGAATTTCTATCTGGTGATTAGCATGTGTGGGTGGGGGAAGGGAAGATGTGCCAAGTGTATGGATCCAACAACCTGTGATTGTTTTGTGTCCTCCCCAGATGGCCAGGAGGTTGCAGCCCCATCAGCCCAGGAGGTGGCAGCCCCATCAGCCCAGGAGGTGGCAGCCCCATCAGCCCAGGAGGTGGCAGCCCCATCAGCCCAGGAGGTGGCAGCCCCATCAGCCCAGGAGGTGGCAGCCCCATCAGGTCAGGAGGTTGCAGGCCCATCAGGGCAGGCTGCTGCACCACCCCCAAGACAGGCTCATGCAGAGTCCCAAGAAGGGCAGGATTCGCCATGGGAGGGGAGTGCCCACAACTCCCCTAATTTGGATGTTGAGTGGGAGGAGGATGAGGGGGAGGAAGATGACAATATCCTGATTGGGCAGGAAATAATGATGGGCCAAGATATGACCTTTGAATCATCCCCTGAGGGAACCCCACAGGCGCCCAGAAGTCAGGCCACCATCATGGGTCGCCCCTTCCAACCCTCCTCCAACATGCAGCAGCACCCATGGCTCACTCCAACTCCTCCTCCAAGGCCACAAGCCTCAGGGGCAAGTAGGATGCCGACCCCTGAAAACAGGGGGGGGTTGGTGCGTCTGCCGGTCAGTCTGTTGAGGGACAATGTCCGGCAGACCCGCAGTCTGTCTGCAATACAAAAAACAATGAGCAAGGTGGAGCGCAGCATGGGTGCAATGAGGGAGTCACTGGGTGACGTGGCCACCAACTCCATGGGGGTCATCACCTGTTTGTGGGACCTGAGGAACGCCACAACAGGTGTGGCCCAGGAGGTGACTGCCCTCACCCAGGCTGTGCAGGCCAATACCCGGGCTGTGCAGGCCAATACGGCTGACATTACTTCCTGTCTGACAAGGATAGCCGTTGCCTTGAAGGGAAGGCCAGCAGGAGGACAGACACCAGGGGAGGCTGCTTCCTCCCCTGTACAGTCCCCCCCCCCTGAAAATACTCCCTCCCCTGTACAGTCCCCCCCCCTGAAAATACTCCCTCCCCTGTACAGTCCCCCCCCTGAAAATACTCCCTCCCCTGCACAGACCCCCCCCGTGAAGATCCCCCAGTCGGCCGTGGCCGTCCCCGTGGCCGTCCCCGTGCCCGTGACCGTGCCCGTGCCCGTGCCCGTGGGCAGCCCAGAAGGAGCACTCGGCAACATCCCTAATTTGCAGGGGTACTTTTTTTTTTTTTTTTTTTTACACTGTACTTATGATTTGGTTTATGTGTGTGAATGATGTGTGAATGTGGGGGGTGGCATTCCTGAAAACATAAGGGTGTCACCCTCAGTTTTGGTGGAGTAGGGATCCCCAGGACCAGGGAGAAGTCATCCTAGGTTCCTGAATGGTGTATGAATGCACAGTGACATAATTGGAGCCGTGGTGGGGCGTTACTGCTCCCAAGTACCAAAGGGGGGGGGGGTACTTGGATCTAATCCAATTCGATGTGCATGTGATGTGTCTGTGCTAGGGACCACAGTGACGTGCATTCATGCATTCTCATTGTGAGATAATTAATGTGCGTTTTGTAAATAAAAATAAACATTCTCTTTGGCATATAAGTAATGTGCATTTATTTTGCAAAATAAAGATTTAAAGGTCACATAATCTCTGTGATTTGTTCTGGGCAAATCAAAAACAAAAATATAATTAGGATCCATTTACTGGGCAAAGATGCCTTCAGACAGTTGTCTCCTGATTGCCTGGCCCTCAGCAGACCGGGTAGAGGGGTTTGGGGGGGGGGATTGCCTGGGTGGGGGGTTAGGTCAGGACATATCTCCACATGCATGCCCCTTCTTAATGCAAAATTGTGCAGTATGCAACATGCCCCAATAATTTTGCATACAAAGTCTGGGGAATACAATAGTGTACCCCCAGTCTTGTCAAGGCATCTGAATCTTGACTTTAGCATGCCAAAAGTCCGCTCTACTATAGCCCGGGTCTGGATGTGCACCTCATTGAATTTTCGTTCTCCGGGTGTTTGGGGGTTCCTAAAGGGGGTCATCAGGTGGGGTCCCAAGGCATATCCTGAGTCACCTGTAAGGGAAAAGACAGGAGGATATTAGTCATGCATGTGCCCCTTGTGATGTCTGCATCATGGGGGGGGCATACCTGACACCAATGTCACTCACCAATCAGCCAGCTGTCTCCATACACGTTCATCTCAAAGTCTCTGTAGATCTTGGTCTGCCTTAGGATGAAACTATCATGGCACGAGCCGGGAAACTTGGCACAAACGTGCCAGATGAGGCCATGTGCATCTACGATCATCTGGACATTGATCGAATGCCAGCCTTTCCTGTTTCTGAACAGGTGTTCAGTATCATGGGGGGGCTGGAGTGCCACATGGGTGCAGTCAATCGCCCCGATGGTCTTAGGAAAGCCAGCAATATTGTAAAAGTCTGTCATTGCTTGCACACGCTGGTCCTCCTGGGTGGGCATGACAAACTGGTTGCTCATGCGCCGCAGTATGGCAGGGACCACCTGATGTAGACATTTACTCATGGTTGACTGCACCATCCCAGCCGCACCTCCAGATGCTCGCTGGAATGAGCCACTCGATAAAAAATGGAGGGTTGCCATCACTTTTTCAAGAGGTGTCAGGGCATGGGAACGTAGGGTTGGGGCGATTAGATCCTCATGAAGGAGTTGGGTGATCTCCAGGATGGCCTCCCTATCAAATCGGTAGTTGCCAATCACCTCATAAGCTGGCATTTGCCAAATATCACGGCGTGGCCGATAAACACGCGCCTGTGCCCTCATCCTCCTCCTCTGTGCCCTCCTCCTCCTTTGTGCCTGTAAGGCAGCAAGTGCCGTCAAAATCATCGCTGGTCCTGGCATTTTTAAACAAAAAACTTCACAACTAGAGCTCTAACCTCTAGTCACTACCTTCAGCAAACCCTTCCACAGCATGTGTAAAATTAGGGCTGGTTTTATAATGTGGAAATTTAGTCAGAAAAACTAACAGGTGCGCACAGGGCGGAAAATACGGCACACACACTTAATTCTGAGAATCGCCCTAACTCCCTCATTTGCATCTTTGCCTATCAAAAACAGCGGCGAGCCTAGCGTAATTTGCGCCCGGGAATGCGCAGGTGTAACTAATTTAAGTACGGCTGAAAATACGGAAATCTTTGCTTAAGTCGTTTTGACGATCGTGCGCAAATATACGCGCCGTGTAAATTTAGAAAAATGGAGTTAAGTCTGCGTATCTCTTTTGAGAATTTGGCCCAATATTTTTACAATTATTTTATTGAAACATTTTACAATTGAATATTATCTCCTTTAAAGTATGCTCCCAGTGATTTTTCCCTGGAAGTCTTCAAGTGGGATGGCTTTCAGAGCTTGCGTAGTGGCTCTTTGGATGTTATCCACACTACCAAAATGCTGTTCTTTCTCATGTTTAAATCCTGAGTCACGATTTGATGAACAATTGACTTGGTAATTCTCGTTTCCTCTGCAATCCTCTTGAAGACTTCCAGGGATGCTATGAAGAATAGAAATATCGCTGGGAGCAATGTGTACACTCACAAGGTGCATACTTTGAAGGAGACAATTAAACATTATCAATAAAGAAATGTTTTAAATATCATTTTCATCACTTTCTGGACACACCTCGTAGTCCTACTATTGTCCTGCAAAGGTGATTAAATCGTTTTTACCAGATTATAATGGTATTTTATGTTAAATCTTTTAACGTTTACAGTGCACTTTTCCACTGCAAAATTCCAGTAAGCTAGCAGCATAATTACAATGAAATGACCTTCAGTCCCTCTACAGCTTTTTAAACCCCCTGGAAATCTCTATGTTCAGATAATGCTAATATTCTGAGGAATTCAAGCACCAGCCTTTCACACGTCCGGCGACATTCTGTCCATTCTTCAAAGAGATGGGCAGCTATAATGTCCAATATGAAATTACTGTGAGTGCGTGGGCTAACCCTTGGTTTCCTAAAAAAAAAAAAAATAACATAATATGAGATCATCTTATGATCACCCCATTTCAAATATAAGCAGGGGAACATGCATACCTTGCAGTTGGGTTATTTATAGGATGATTAAAGAGAAAAGGTTTACAAAATGCAACTTGAACTAAAATCATACTAACTACATTATACATTGGGCTATAACAGGCAAATCAGCATATTTGTTTGCACAGTGATTCTTTATAATGCAGACCGGCATTACCACGAGAAATAATTTCCAAGACCAGGACTGAACATTATTTGATACTTCAGCATAAAATGTTCCTATGTAAAATAAAAGTCAGTGCCTAAAACATCAAATGATGTCAACAAAAATTGTATATGTATGAGATGATGAGCAAAATATTTCAGGGTAACTTTTGGAAACTTAAAATAATACTAATAATATTAATAATAATTAATTAAAAAATAACTTGATTGCAAATCTTTTTATTTGAAACAGTTCAAGAAAAATCTGGTAAATTATAGTTGTGATTAAATGTACAAATAAACATCCTTTTGGTAAAATCACGAATACCCTAAAAAAGATAAATAAATGAATTTATTAATCTGGAAATATTTGTTAATTTGTTAATCTGGGAATATATTAACTGTTTATTAACTGTTTATACAGTAAGTAAAATGATAATAAATATAGTAACAAAAAGGACACAAAACACCAGTTTAAAAATGTTTGAACTTAAACCACTTCAAAACACAGGGCACTTATACCCCCTTTCTGCCCAGACCAATTTTCAGCTTTCAGCACTCTCACACTTTGAATGACAATTACTCAGTCATGCAACACTGTACCCAAACAACATTTTTATATTTTTTTTCACCACAAATAGAGCTTTCTTTTGGTGTCTTGTAATCACCACTGGGTTTTTTATTTTTTGCAATTAAGAAAAAAAGGGGAACCCCCCCAAAAAAACACTTTTTTTGTTTCTATTATAAAATGTTGCAAATAAGTAAGTTGATACTTTTTTTTCTACACAAAATTGTCATAATAACAAGTTATTTTTCACACACAGCATAAGCATACTTCCAATTACACCCCAATATACATTCTTCTATTCCTCCTGAGTATGGCGATACCACATATGTGAGACTTTTTCACAGCCTGGCCACATAGAGAGGCCCAACATGCAGGGAGCACCATCTAGTTTCATTCCTACCTATCACAATTTTGAAGGTCCTGGAGCACCAGGGCAGTGGATTTACCCAGAAAATTACCCCATTTTGGAAAGCAAACACCCCCATTGTATAATCTATGAGGCATTATGAGTCTTTTGAACATATAATTTTTTTCCACAAGTTTTTCTTATATGTAGAAAGAAAATTAACGTATTTTTTCTTAGAAAAATCTTATAAATTGAAAACTTTGTGTAACACATAGCATGTACATAGCAAAAATTACACCCCAAAATACATTCTGCTACTCATCCTGAGTATGGCAATACCACATGTGTGAGACTTTTACACAACCTGGCCCAACATGCAGAGAGCACCGTCAGGCTTTCTAAGAGCATAAATTACACATTATTAAATCTTCTGATGACCTATCACACCTTTGAAGGCCCTGGAGCACCAGAACAGTGGAATTACCCACAAAATTACACCATTTTGGAAAGCAAACACCCAAAGGTATATTCTTTGACTCTTTTGAACATGTAATTTTTTTCCAAACATTTTTGAAAAACATCTAAAAAAATTAAAACTTTTTTTTTTTTTTTTTACACAAAGTTGTCAATTTATAATATATATATATATATATATATATATATATATATATATATATATATATATATATATATAATATATTTTCTAATACATAGCGTGTACATTGCAAAAATTACACCCCAAAAAACATTCTTTTACTCCTCCTGAGTATGGTGACACTACATGTGTGAGACTTTTACACAGCTTGGCCACATAGAGAGGCCCAACATGCAGGGAGCAACATCAGGTGTTCTAGGAGCACAAATTACACATTTAGGGGCAGATCCACGTACATCGGTGCATATATAGGCCGGCGTAGCGCATCTCATTTCCGCTAGGCTGGCTCAACTTAGAGAGGCAAGTATCATATCCTCAGAGTATTTGCGCCCGACGTTGCCCTGGCGCAACGTAAATTCCTAGGCTTGAGCCGGCGTAATTAAAAGTAGGAAGGAAGTGGGCGTGTTCCATTGAAATGAGCTGTGACCCCATGCAAATGAAGGTCCGAACGAACGGCACATGCGCCGTGACGCTGACTATGTTCAGTGCCTCTCTGCGCATGCTCAGAACTAGGCCCGGCGTAATCAGTGAGATACGTACTAGGCCCGGCGTAATCAGTGAGATACGCCCAGGGCATAAATATGCCCAGACATGCGCCCGTCCAGTGCAAAAGTACATCCGCTTGTTTCCCCCCCTGAAGCAAGGTACTTTTGTTGTTTTCTTTGCAGCTGATTGTTTTTGAGCCATGTCTGCTCCAGCAGCTCAGAAGAAGAGGAAATTAAATTATTCCCCACAGGAGAAGGCGGTCATTATCAGGGCCATGGCCCAGTATGATATTTATCTCCATGGGGCAGAGAGTGCCAACACCACCCAGGCCAGGAGGAAGGAGATCCTGGCGCAGATTGCCACAGATGTCAATGCTTTGGGGAGTGAGGTCAGGACCCCCAATGACATTTTAAAAAAAATCAATGACCTGCGTCGCCTGGTGAAAGGTAAGCTGGCCAGCATGAACGCTCATGCCAGGGGCACTGGAGGGGGACCAGCAACTACCCTGACCTTGACTGCTGAGGAGCAGGTGGTTGCCCAGTGCCTCCACAGGCATCAAGTGGAGGGAGTTGAGGGCTTTACTCCGTTGAGGATGAGTTGAGGACAGGTAAGTGTGTTTTATCTCCTATCTGGTGTGTAGCATGTGTGGGGGTGGAAGGGAACATGTGACAAGTGTGTGGATCCTCCAACATGTGAATGTTTTGTGTCATCCACAGATGTGCAGGAGGGTGCAGGCCCATCTGGCCAGTCCACACCATCCCCCGGACATCAGTCTGAGGAAGACCACCTGGCAAGCCAGGAGTCCTCAGTGGAAGGGAGTGGCCACGCCTCTCCTCAGGAGGTGGTTGAGGAGGAGTTGGAGGTGACCAGTGGGAAATATAAATTGGCTCTTTACCCTGATCGGGGATGGGCTGTGTCTGAGGGACACGCCTCATCCCCGATGGTCGTGCTGCATGCCACCGGGGGCCCACAGGAGCGGCGAGACCTGGAAGACATCATATGACATCCACCCAGAGGGAGGAGATGTTCCTTCCGGCATCATATTACTATGGCCCAGTATGGAAGTGGTTAAAAACAATTAAAATAAAATTAACCCAGAATAGTTATAGGTTTCATTTTAAAAAACAGATAACGTGCAAAATGCAAACTCTAAAATTGCAAGTTAAATATAGTGCATGCATGCACATTTACAAAACGGTCTTCTGGCTTTTCAAGAACGTCTCCCAAAAACTTTGCAGGCACAATGCAGGCCCTTAGATTATTTATGACTTCTCGGCGTTAGCTGTGCTGCATTCTTAGTCTAGAGGTCTTAGGCGTTTCCTTTCCTTCGAAGTTCCAGTCATTTGTGTGTTTATTAAAAGTCAGCAGCTTCAAAAACTGTAGCTGCTGACTTTTATTAAACACACTCATCTGTCCCACGATCCAGCGATGTTTCACCAGCATGAAATCCAACTGTACCCAAATTGTATTCTGGTCACTTGGTTACTGGCTCTCACTTGGATAAATAATTGGGTGTGGTCCTCTAACACAGAACTATGAAGCAACTAAAAAAAAAATTATTATAACTGATGTACAGTACCACATGAGCATCTATGATCTTCCAGTAGAGTAATTTATTATTAACAGAAAGCATGTACTCTATATACTTTATGTATGTTTGTATCTATTTATTTATAAATTATTATTTGTGGTCGAGATTAGAGATGGCCTGCCGGTTTGCCAGGCGGTCGTTTTCGCGGCAAACTTTGGTCGTTCGCAGTCCGCCAAACCGTCGGACATCTGGCGATGTTCGCGGCGGTCCGCAATGTTACATGGGTAAGACCTTTGACCTATGACACATCCATCAGGTGGTGCAGGACAGCCAATTGAGACATTTCAGCACATGGACAAACCCCCTACCTTATAAATAGACCTGATCTGGCGGCCATCTTACATTCTGCTTTTTGTCATGCTAGGGAGAGGGTGCTGTTTGGAGCAGGGACAGGCTGTATTCATTCAAATAGCTATCTAAAAGGTCCTTTTAAGGACTGGTATAGGTGTGCTACTTGCTCTAGTATATAGGTGTCTAATACATTCATATACTTTTTGTCATTGTAGGGAGAGGGTGCTGTTTGGAGCAGGGACAGAGTTTAGCGACACAAAAAGCTGCATAACAGGTCCACAAAAGTCCTTTCAAGCACTGGTACAGTATAGGTGTGCTACTTGCTGTGCACTGCAGTATATAGGTGTAATATACACTTATAATATACTTTCCAATATCGAAAGCATATTATAGTGGATTTGTATTGTGCAGTATTGTGACTGGCGGTGTATTTGGTTACTGCTGGATTTTTGCCTCTTTCGCTGCGTTTCCTCTGCTACACAAATTAAAAAAAAATCCTGAAAAAAAAGTTTCATAGCTGGTGAAATAAACCATTGGCCCCCCAAAACGACAGATTTTGTTATATACCTTCTTCCACATATACTGCGCTTCTCTAGAGACTTTTGTCACAGGGTCATTTAAAAAATGACAGGCAGAGGAAGAGGCAGGCCCTTCCGTAGGGGTGGTAGGGGTAGGGCAGAAGCACCAGGCCAGAGCCAAAGTGGGAAGTGGCACAAGGTGCGTTCGATTACATCAAAGGATGCAACAGACTTGGTTGAGTGGCTCGCCACCAACACCACCACCACCATATACCCTCCGCTTGAGTCATTATTTTCCGATCCATCAGAAGACATTTCGGATGCTCAGCCATTCTTGGCATTGGATCAGGAAGAGGAGGTAGCAACAGCCGGCACTCAGCAGTCTGACGACAGTACTCAGATCAGCCCATGGAGATTGGTGCTCGCTGTTGCTGCCTACTCCGAGATCTCTACTGTTAGTGATGGGGAAGGTGACGTCGATGATGACGTGTCTACAGACGTCACGTGGGTGACCACAAGAGAGAAAGAGGAGGGGAGTTCAGAGGACCAGCAGATAGGTAGGAGAAGCAGGCCGAACTTACATTGCACAGGAGGGACAAACCGGACTCCTAATGTATCAGGAGCGAGCCATCAACCAGGTACGGTCACATCTGCCGCTCCCAGGACGCCGTCCCATGGCTCCGCAGTGTGGGCTTTTATTAACGTGTCCACTGCAGACAATAGTGTTGCCATCTGCAGCCTTTGCAGTCAACGCATAAGTCGCGGTAAGCCCAGCACTCACCTAGGGACGACTGCCTTAAGAAGGCACCTGGCCTCCCCTCACCAAGCCCAGTGGGAGCAACGCCATCAGAACCCACAAAGCCACACTCCAGGCTCTTACCGTCCAGCCTCTTCTCCTTCTCCTTCCCCTCTATGCTCACAATTGCCCTCCACTCCACCTTCCATCATGCCTTCCTCACGTTTTTCTGCAAAAAGGCAGGCAATATGACAGTTGGTAAAGTGGTGTGCGATAACGGTGCCAATCTGCTGAGCGCATTGAAACAGGGCAAAATTACACACGTGCCATGCATGGCACACGTCCTGAACTTGGTCGTGCAGCAATTCGTTGCCAAATACCCTGGGCTCCAGGAGCAGGCCAGGAAAATCTCGGCCCATTTCAGAAGATCTTACACGGCCATGACTCGCCTTGCTGACATTCAGCGGCGACACAACCTGCCCATCAGACGTCTTATTTGTGACTGCCCGACGCGATGGAACTCAACATTGTATATGCTTGATAGGCTGCTCCAGCAGAAACGTGCAGTTAACGACTACCTGTACGAACTTGGCAGGACAGGTTCTGGGGAGCTTGGTTTTTTGGCACCGCGTCAGTGGCTGCTCAATGCGCGACTCATGCAGACTTCTGCGGTCATTTGATGAGATCACCAAACTCGTCAGTCACAGCCAGGGCACCATCAGTGACATCGTACCTTACGCCTTCTTTCTGGAGCATGCATTGTATTGTGTCATTGATCAAGCCGTAGAGGAGCAGGAGCAGGAAGATGAGGAAGTCGCAATGCTGGATAAATTCCCAGGGGGGGCTACTCCACCCGAGACAAGTCAACAACGGGAGTCTGAAGAGGAGCCAGAGGTGGATGGTGCTGGGGTGGAGGAGGAGGAGCAAGAAGAGCATGCTTTAAACCTTTCTGGGATCCCTGGTGTTGTCCGTGGATGGGGGGAGGAGAACGAGGACGACATTATCCTGGATGATGAGCAGGAGCCAGGCCAGTACAGCGCTTCTAGTTTAGTGCAAGTAGGGGCCTTCATGCTCCGGTGTTTTAAGAGGGACCCCCCTTATAAAAAGCATAAAGGGCAAGGACCAGTACTGGGTGGCAACATACTTAGACCCCCGGTACAAACAAAAAATGGCGGAAATGTTACCACCATCACAGAGGGCTATCACAATGCAGCACTTCCAGGCCTTGCTTTGAGAAATGCTGCATTCTGCTTTTGCGTCCGCTGGCAGAGGAATTTCCACTCACAGAGAAACAGTTTCGGGTACCAATCCAACAGCGCCTGCAAGAAGAGGGCGGTTTAAAGATGTCTTAGTCACTAATGATATGAAATCATTCTTTCAGCTGACCCATCGACAGCTATTCTTCTGGATCCAGCATCAGGGAACGCCTAGACCGACAGGTGTCCGACTACATCGGGTTAACGGCCGATGTGGATGCACTGAGAAGTGATGAACCCCTGGACTACTGGGTGGGCAGGCTTGACCTCTGGCCAGAGCTTGCACAATTTGCAATGGAACTGTTGGCTTGCCCCAGTGTCCTGTCCGAAAGGATGTTCAGCGCAGCGGGGGGGCGCACTCGCCTAACTCACAACAGTGTTGACTACCTCACATTTATAAAAATGAATGAAGCATGGATCTCGGAGGAATTCAACACATGTGACAAGTAGACCATGTTTCATTCAAATTCTGGTGAACGCCTGTGGGCTAATTTTTTGGGCCTGTAATGGCCGACACTTACTTCTGTATCGGTGAATGCCTAATGTACCACCAGCCACAGAATACAAGGTTGTTTGCTGTCAGGTGAACGCCTTTGGGCTTATGTTTGGGGCCTGTAATGGCCGACACTTACTTCTGTATCCGGTTAATAGCTTAATGTACCTCCAGCCACAGAATACAAAGCTGTTTGCTGTCAAGTGAACGCCTGTCGGCTAAATTTTTGGGGCCTGTAATGGCCGGCACTTACTTATGTATCCCTTTTTTCACTTAATACTTCTGGTAGGTCAGTGTCCATGTTGTGGGACTATTTGTGCACAGCTAGTAAGTATTTTGTGGCTGCAAATATGACTTGAAGGTTTTTAATATTCGCCTGCTATTAAAGTCAATGGGGCCCGCCACAAACTTGCGGTTCGCGGACATTTGCGATTGTTCGCAGTTAGCGTTGCCGAACCGCCCCGTCGAATGTTCATCCATCACTAGTCGAGATATCTTACATGAACAAGTATACACACATAAAGTGTACGTGTACGTGTATGCAATGGTATTTTTCTTTGTACAGGCAGAGCGACTGTATATTTGTTTTCCTTGTCTATGACACTTTTTAAACAACATGCCTGAAATACTGAAAATGAATCTAAATGTTAACTTTAGACAGCTGGAAAATCTTTCTAATAACAAAGTATTTTTTTACTTTCTAGTGGAATTTAAAAGCATAGTCATGTCACTCTACTGAGAGTTTTTTCTCTGACAGTATGTCTGTTTTGGAGTGCTATACAAGCAATAATAAAGAAAGCATATGCCAAGGGAAAACCTTATCACACAGAGTCGCATGACAATGTAAATCACGTTGTTTTTAATAGAGCCCAAGACTTAAGACTGAGCGATTTTGAAAAAGGTTTCTGTACTACTTTGGTGCGATTCCAGCGTGATTTTGGCCCCATAGAATAAACAAACTTGATCAAAATTGCATCGAAGTTGCACTATATAATCGCACTGAAAGTCAGATCAAACTCCTATCACAATGTGAACTCAGCCTAAATGAAGACTCTTGTTACCACCCTCTGCACATCCCTCAACAAGATAGTGTCACTGTGTATTTTGGGAACTGTAGTTTGAAGGCAGTCAGGTGGTCAGTAGAGGGCAAGCAATAAGTAGCACTCATTGTACAGCTTCACTGATGCATTTTTTGATGGCGCCGGTGCACATATGCATAATAGAAACCAATTTTAGCAAACAAAGCATGTATTGTGTAATGTTTTTTTTAGGGCTGTTACTGATTAAAATGTTCGTGTTCGATTAATTTAATTTTTTTTAATCGATTAATCGACTAATTTTGATTAATTATTATGCACATAAAGATCCAACTACTTTTAGCTGATCTCCTTGCAGGCTGATTCCCAGTGCAGCTACCAACCACTGGAAATATTGACAGCAGGATACAAAAAACACACAAAGGCAGCGCTCGATGGGAATAACATTAAAACTTTTATAGTCTTCAAGTAGGTAACACAATAAACATTGCACTGGAGATAAAATCGATGTAGCTACATAAACTGTAAAAATGGTGCGAGTAATACCAAACTGTAGCAAAAGCAGTCATAAAAACATGTAGCTAAGTATGATACTGGTATAAAAATCTGTACAACCATAATACTGCTGAATCCAAATGAGGAGGGGTTAACATCAGTCTGTCGGCATGTAGATGTCCCGTGAAGGGAACTGTCACAACTCCCAGTGGATGGCTGTAGAATCCCAGGTTGATAGAGGGAAGTGATAGAGGGAACTGCCTTGCGTTTGGCAGATGGTAAGGTCCCACCGGCATGCAGATATGAAGGTAAGGCAAAGGAAAGCCCCGCTGGTGTCCGTGACATCACCGGACCTCCGATGGAACTCCCTAAAGACCCGGAAGCCGGCTGAGAGGTGAGTACCAATCAAAAGAATTTTGATCAATCAAAAAAATTAACGATTAATCGAGGAATTAATTGTTAATTTCCGCAGCCCTAGTGTTTTTTGTTTGTTTTTTATTTTTTTAAGTTCATATTCAACAGCATTTAAGTTATCTTCTGTTGGTTTTTAGTCTGTGCCTATAGTTCAGCTTAAAGGATGAGTTGGTTGATTGTCAGGTAATCTTTCCCAAGAGCATTATATATTTGTCCAATCATGTTATGTCTAAAACAATTTTTTATTCTAAATGTCTTAATGGAATAAGGCCAAGCTTGAAGTATTTACATATACAGCCATGGAAACCATGCAAAGCGTTCTTAAGTCTGTTGGAAAGAATTTTTCAGAAATACTTCATGTCCCTTAGGGATAGTTGTTGCTGAACATTATATTATTAAATGAGTATCATGTTTTATAATCCTCTGTTTTGTATAACCATTGCTTTGCCTCCTAGCCTGGACGGAATCTTTAATATTACTTAGATCAAAAGCAAAAACTATATTTTGCTCAGAGGAGCAAATCAAATGTTGGACAATGAATAGTGGTAACTGTAGACTGGATATGGTTGTATTTTGTAACACTCTATAAATAGACAAGTTTTACAACAGGTGGATTATGTGGAACTATCATATAACACACTTTTTTCTTGGCATATACGAGTATCAGTATCTTACATATTGATTTTCTCTGATTAAAAATGATTAATGTAGCACTACCCTCGCAGAAGCTGCTGATATATGAGGGTCTCTCCTACCATTCCCAGTAGTTTTTCACCCCGTAACTGGACCTTACAACACAATGACACACCAATGATGAAAAAGGTGCTTTATTACAACATCAAAGAGACCTGAATAATACCGATGTTTATTGGCAGAGTCTGCCAGTGGTGCGGCCATTTAAAATCAATGGTGGTGTGCTCAACCATTAAATAAAGGTATTTGTAATCCTAAAGTGTAAAGTTATAATTGCAAAGTGTCCTAATACAACCGACAGTGAGAAGGTGGGGAGACTACCCTTAAATAAAGTTTGCCATAGTACTAGTGTCCACAAACAAGTGTAGTCAAGCTTCAAAGCACAAGGTGGAGGCTAAGGGAGGCCCACTAATCTGATATTCTACTAGTGTCCACTAGGATACTGTTTATCCTCTCATGGTAGGATGGATGGAGGTGGATGAGAGGTAGGCCACAATACTTCTGGTAGGTCTGCCTCTCTTGTGCCACACAGCTTCTGTTTTGATGAAATGGGCTGAGTGGGGTTAATAAACTATGTTGTCTGGTTCCTAGTGAGTCTCTCTTAAGCCTCGTACACACGATCGAATATCTGACGGAATCTAATCCGATGGATTTTTTCATCGGATATCCAATGAAGCTGACTTTTATCAGTCTTGCCTACACACCATCGGTCAAAAATCTGACCGTGTCCAAACACGGTGACGTAGAACACTACGACGTGCTGAGAAAAATTAAGTTCAATGCTTCCGAGCATGCGTCGACTTGATTCTGAGCATGCGTGGACTTCCACACAGACGATCGTTTTTTTTATCCATAGGAAAATTTTAAAACATGTTCTATTTTTTTTCACCGATGGAAAACAAACTGATGGGGCCCACACATGAAAACGATCCATCAGTCCATTTTCATCAGACAAACCGATCGTGTGTACAGGGCTTCACAGTTTAAGCTTGCACCCCTATTCACTTCTCTCCCCTGGAAAATCTGTATGTTAGGGCCTAGGTTCTCAGCTAACAATGTGGATAATACCATCCCTCTCCTTCCTAGTGAGGAGGAGGAACAAGCTGCAGTAGGGCCATAATGACTCCCACATCTTAAGGAGGCCACTGGTCAGGTCTACATATAGTAGAAGCAACAGGAAGAAACGGTATAGCGGGGTCATGTTGGAGAAGTACTAGAAACTGCAGGTACAATGGGTCAGAAGGAGGATTAGATACACAGCAAACAGGCCTAGGCAGCAGGGTAAGGATGACTGGGAAGGAATGGCAGGTAAGATGAGTCAGGTGCAGGGCAAAGATAAGGATCAGGTTCACAGAAGGCAAGGACAGGAAGTAGAAGTAAATAACTGGAAGCAAAACAAGACACTGAGAGATTCCATAAGAGGGGCTAAATACCCTCCCTGCAGCCAGCGCCAGGGAAAGGCTAATTTTTGGGACCTGCTGGGGGACACCCACTGGCAGACATTGGAACTTTACTCTACATTGTCATCGGCAGGTGTTTAGACTCATAACAGGATGTAATGATCATAGCATTACAAATGAGATATAATTGCCATCAGCCACAATGATTTATTTTTTGCTTGCATAGTGCATCACGTATCAGATAGAACCTTTGTTTATTGTACCAGTGGCACTTATATGTTATAGTAGCATTATAGAAAGATGGTCTATTGGATCTATTCCATAGCTATGCTGCTTTTAGGAAAGATATTTTTTTTCCTTCCCTGTTTAAGCAAATTGGGCCATGCATTTCAGGGCTTTTGCTATCATCCAGAACATCTGCAATATTTAGGGACACGAATGCCATATTATCTAGCCAAATCAACTATATAAAATTGTAATATTTATTATTTTTATAATCTACCTGATCAGGGTATACTTGCTCCATAGGAAATGGATGTGAATGATTAGGTATAGCGGACATACTAGGGGAAGAACAATGGTTATATACAAAGTGAGGTAACCCATGACAGGCAACAGAGGAGGAGTCTGGAGGAGCAAACAGATACCTGGCCTTATTTAACTGTATGTTACAGGACACTGGACCTTAGTCTTGGACCATGGGTTATGAAGCTACCTTCAGGTGAATGGACACTGGCAAACACAGCTCTAAGTATAGCCCTTACACTTTAGCAGAGCATTTGTTTTTTCTAGTGTGCTTAGGTGAATAGACATTTTTTCTCTTATCTGAAAATATAAACCTTTTTGCTTTGCTATTTTAAATTTTCCTTTGCCATTTTTTACATCAAGACTTTTCTAACAACTTTACTAGCTGCTCATAGCCTCTGTGGCTTTTACCTTGCAGCTTCATGGATCAGTTTACTACTCGCCTGGGCAATTGGGGATTTTACCTAGGCCCCGCCAAGAAGTAGATGTGCGACTGGTCTTTATGGTTGCTGTGGGCACTGGATCTTGCACTTAGTGCAACATGGTGAGTTAGCCACAGGGTGCTGTATAGGACCAGGGCTATGGTTCATGCACTGGTGGAATGCTGTCCCTGAAAACTCCCTAGGAGATATTCCCACTGGGAGGGTGAAGACCTGCATAGGTTTAATCTATAACATCTGTTCCTTAGCTGATGGAACTGCAAGACCACCATGGTAGTTAAGAACTGTAGCCCTATCAAGATGACCAAGGGTTAACATTGAGAGCCAAGCTGCACCTTTTTTGGTCATAGACCATTGCAGTAACCAGCAACTGCATTGCACTTTTGAATTTGGCAACCTTTTCCTCCTCTGTGTATCCCACACTCAAGAACACAGGCTTGGACATAACTTTGTTTGTTTAGGCATTCATCTGAACACAGAATATTTAGCTTGTTTGACGGGAGCTAAACATTGTATGTAGTAACCTTTTTTACAAATTATTTACTGCTACTATATATTACAGCTTTCTCTATTAATGGTTGCTACCATTGAGCATCAATAGTGTTCAATAGTGTTGTTTACAGTGATTGATGTGGATCTGCAACACTGGATTATGTAATGAATGATAGAGTTACATCATAGGATTTTTTGAGGATTTTAATTGGTACTTTTTCATTATCTGGGAGCCAGTATTGTTATTGTCCAACTGAGAAGGTCAATTAACATTGGTCTTGTACTGGGTTGCCTCTTCCCTCTTCTGAATGGATGTGTGATATATGCCAATGGTGAGCCCCAACCTCTTGGAAAAGTAAGGAGACTGAGGGGCAGAGGGATGTGGTTTCAATGTTAGCATCCTATGAGGAGAATTTCTGGCCCTTCGTTATAAAGGGACCCTCTAACCACTCTCAAATAATTACAATGTGTTCATTCTGACAGCAAATAGATTGTTGTGTACTTTAGTGAAGCTGTCCCTTAAGTTTTCCCTTACCCATGCCAATATTTTGTGATTCTATTGCCCTTTATGTGCTCTTCTCATGAATATTTTTTTTTTTAATTTGAGACCTCCAAAACATTTTTCCTCCAATGAAAAGGAGTCCTTCTGGTGAGAAGGCTTTGCAGCAATTGTCACAAAATGGCATTATACTTCCAGAAGCTAGCATGTAAAAGTGTAATTTGAGGATCTACATGTCTAGTGTGAAAATGACAGTGGAAACCTGGATGGAGGGAAGTAGGAAACACATCATTACAGTGGTGTGGTTTATGTATTGTTGATGCTAGGAGTAAGCTTCCATAGTGTAGTGTAAAATGCAACTGAAGATGAGTCAAATGAATGCAGGGGACTGGAGGAATTGTATGATGCAATTGTGCCTCATGAAACTGTGTGAGAAGGCTAATCCCCCGTGCACACGAGCGGTTTTCCTGTTGGAAAAAGTCTGATGAGAGCTTTTGGTCGGGAATCCCGACCGTGTGTATGCTCCATCAGACTTTTTCCAACAGAAAAAATGCTGCAAAAAGATAGAGAGCAGGATCTCTTTTTCCGGTCAGGAAAAAAACTGATCAGAATTTCCGATCGTGTGTACAAATCCCAACGTGCAAAATTCCGACGCATGCTCAGAAACAAATCGACGCATGCTCAGAAGCATAGAACTTAATTTTCTCAGCTCGTCGTATTATTTTACATCACCGCGTTCTTGGCAGTCAAAAGTTCACCGAACTTTTGTGTGACCGTGTGTATGCAGGGCAAGCTTGAGTGGAATTTCATCGGAAAAAACATCCAACTTTTTTCTGATGGGAAAACTGCTCGTGTGTATGGGGCATAAGAAGAAAAAAGGAGGACTGAACTGAAATAGATGAGACTTTGTTCATGAGGATGAAAAAAAATGTAGGTTGTGTTATTTCCACAACAATAGATTTTTCAGGGGAATTTGCAGAGAGTGGGGGGAATACTTCTTTGTTTAACTTTCCCTCAGATCCCTGGCTACCCTCCCACTTCACATACAACCAAGAAAACTGAGTGGAATCCACTTTCTACTCTAAGGCCCCGTACACACGACCGAGGAACTCGACGTGCCAAACACATCGAGTTCCTCGGCGAGTTCAGTGTGGAAGCCGCCGAGGAGCTCGGCGGGCCGACTTTCCTCATTGAACAACGAGGAAATAGAGAACATGTTCTCTTTTCGGCCCGACGAGTTCCTCGACGGGTTCCTCGCTGAAAAGTGTAAACACGACCGAGTTTCTCGGCAGAATCCAGCTCTGACCGAGTTTCTGGCTGAATTCTGCCGAGAAACTCGGTCGTGTGTACGGGGCCTGATTCATGGATGACATACTGCTCCAGCAAACTAGAAGAGGAGGGCTTCAACCACCTTGACATCAATCATAGATACTACTTTTTTGACCTACAGACAGAATTGCATACTCAAACTGTCTAGAGACTATGGGGCAGTTTAAATGAGGCACCACACGACATTATAAGAAGCCATACTTCGCAGAGTTCGTGTGGAAGCAGAAGCACAAATATGATGGCATGTTCCCTAGTGTACAGAGCGCTGACACAAAATATTGGCCTCCTGAAACACATAAAAAAGAATCAATAAATAAGTTATGAAACAAATAAAGACATCATTTTCCATCCATCTATTATTTTCTTAATCAACTATGGGGGGGATTTGTTGGTCTTTGTGGCCATTTTGACACAGGAAATTTCAGATGTCTAGGTTCAGAATGCTGTATCCAGGTGCTACAAATTGGAATTTTGATCTTTTTTTATGAATGAGTAGGAGTACTATGTACCCCTTACTCATTTTCATGGGAGGTGGCAATATTTTGGGGCCCAAATACCTCTGGGCCCCAAAGGGGACTTTCAGATTCCTATAAACCCACTGTCTGCAGACCCCTACCGTCATGGGCCAGGGTGTTGTGTGGAAGAGGCCCTTGTCCTCATCAACAAGATCCCCCACCTATGTTGAAGGCATGTGTCCTGGTATGGTTTAGGCAGCTTGCTTGTCATCCCCTTTCCTGACCACCCAGGCTGTAGACAGGGATATGGGTCTGGTATGAATTTTGGGGAACCTTATGTTTTTTTTCTTGAGATTCCCCCTTAAAATCGATACCAAAATTGAAAGCTCTGGTATGGAATTTGAGGGGAATTGCCTTATTTTTATTTTTTATTTTTAATGGGGCCAGCCATAAAATTCTGTATCAAACCTGGCGTGAATTATTTTTAAATGCTTTTTGTTTATATTAACCTGTCAGTCATTGTTCTCAAAGCTTTTTTCTCTCAGGATCAATGTTTCTGAATGTTTCATTGACCCAACAAAAAACAACAATAAAACTATTGAACACATATAACATTATGGGTATTATTACATGAATATTGACACATTTGCACAGTAAATGTTACAGACATAGAACCTTAATTTTCTCCCTGTATTTTAAATGTTTAATATCAGAACTGCAACGGTCAGTAGAGGTTCTAATATTAGACAGATAATTGTCAGAGGGTGGAACTCAGTTCAGGTAGGTAAAGGGGATTCATGTAAAATGTGGCTACATTTTTGGCACTATGTACAGGACCCCAGGGGTAGGGACAAAGAGACCAGTTTGAATCTTAAAGCAGGTACTTGCAGTTACCACAATGTTACCTGTTTTTCCTTAGGAATGTTTTCAGACAGATCAAATTACTGTATATACTCGAGTATAAGCCGAGTTTTTCAGCACATTTTTTTGTGCTGAAAATGCCCCCCTCTGCTTATACTCGAGTCACCTTTTTGGGCCTGATCTCCCAGAATTTGGGGACCCGTTACAGGCCGGTCGTAGGTCCCCTGAACCCAGAACTTGGCACACATGTAGCCCCATTTCTCCTCTACAAGTGTGCAAAGTTTGTTGTCTGAGGGATCTACGGCTGGGGAGCACCAATTTTTCAAACCCCTTCCATAGACTTCCATGTTAAACATCAGTCTAGTCGTGGACACAGTGAGGCATGGGCACAGTGAGGGATGGGCACAGTGAGGCATGGACACAGTGAGGTATGCACATGACACAGTGAGGCAAAGTGAGGCACAGTGAGGCATGCAGATGGACACCCTAGGCTTATACTCGAGTCAATAAGTTTTCCCAGTTCTTAGTGGTAAAATTAGGTGCCTCGGCTTATATTCGGGTTGGCTTATACTCGAGTATATACGGTAGCTTTATTCAAACAGATGAAAATTCACATTCCTCCAATGGTGCTTTCCGCACAAAGCTTCCCTTACCCTTGGTCTGTATTCCTTTACTGTACCCCAACATATTCTATTATTTTTCCATTTCCAATTACTTCCCTATACCACCTCCAGTGTGTGCCTGTACTGTCTGTTTTAAGAACAGGGCATGGCTTGCCTGGTAATAGAGAATTGTGGGTGAGCCTTACTATAAAATAAAACACTTTAAAACTTGTGAAAGCACATGGTCTAACAGAATGGAGCATGACTATGGTTCAGAATGGAGAGAAGAAAAATTTGTGTGCTAAACAAAAAGGTTGGCATAATCAATCATTACAGTTATAAACAGGAAATACATTGGGGTTTGGCCTGTATTTATTTACGTTTTATTGGTGAAAACAAATGATAATATTAACATTAAGCCAAGCTTATCAATTATCAGAAATAAGTATTGGATACGTCTCTGTCCATTAATGCCGCGTACACACAATCGGATTTTCCGATGAAAAAAGTCTGATGGACTTGTTTCATCGGAAATTCCGATCGTGTGTGGGCCCCATCGGACTTTTTTTCCATCGGAATAAAAAAATAGAACATGTTTTAAATGATGGAAAAAAATCCGATGGGAAATTCCAATCGTCTGTGTGGAATTCCGTCAGAGAAAAATCCATGCATGCTTAGAATCAAGTCGGCGCATGCTCGGGAAGCATTGAACTTCATTTTTCTCGTCTTGTGGTAGTGTTTTACGTCAAAGGGGCAGATCCTCGTACAATTGCATGGGCGCAGCGTATGTGAGATACGCTACGCCACTGTAACTTAATTTTTAAATTTTTGAATCCTGATAGAATTCACGCCGTAAGTTACGGTGGCGTAGTGTATCTCTCGCGGCGTAACGACGCGTAATTCAAATCGGCGAGTAGGGGGCATGTTTCATTTAAATGAAGCGCGTCCCCGCGCCGTCCCTAAATTTCCCGCCGTGCATTGCGCTAAATGATGTCGCAAGGACGTCATTGTTTTGACGTGGACGTAAATTACGTCCAGCCCCATTCACGGACGACTTACGCAAACAAAATAAAATATTTTCAAATTCGACGCGGGAACAACGGCCATACTTAACATTGCGTACGCCACCAAATAGCAGCTTTAACTATACGCCGAAAAAAGCCGAACGGAAACGACGTAAAAAAATGCGACGGCCGCTCGTACGTTCGTGGATCATCGGAAATAGCTCATTTGCATACTCGACGGAATACGACGGGAACGCCACCCAGCAGACGCCGAAGAATTGCATCTAAGATCCGAAGGCGTACGAAGACGTACGCCTGTCGGATCTAACCCAGATGCCGTTGTATCTTGTTTTGAGGATTCAAAACAAAGATACGATGCGGGAAATTTGAAAGTATGCCGGCGTACTTTCTTTGTGGATCTGCCCCACAGTGTTTTGGACGGTCGGAATTTAGTCTGACAGTGTGTATGCAAGACAGCTTGAACGGAATTCCAATGAAAAAATCCATCGGATTTTAGACCATCGGATACTCCGATCGTGTGTACGCGGCATAAGAAACATGATACAAAAATGTATTTTGCAGACAATGCAATTGAGTACTGTCCAAGATACATTTTTCTTATTTTCACTAACGTCCATTTATCGACATAAAAAAAAGTATCACGGATAGTACTTAATTGTTTTTGTTTAGATGTGCACTAGTACAGCTACAACAACCTAAAGTATTATGCATACATTGGAAATATTTTAGTTGTTTTAGAAAATGAATAAACTTCATAAATTTATGTCAGTAGTTATGAAAATAAATCCTGAAGTGCATATTGCATTTCTGTAAGTGATATCATAAATGAATATTTGGTTGTATTCCATTATCGATACCTTTTTCTGCGAACACTAATGGGTTCCTGGAAAAATTCCCTTTCTCAGCTTACATATTTGAAATCCACACGTTCAAGGCCAAATGATAATTACAGTGGACTTTGTATATTAACTTTTGATCATTTTCCATTTGACCATCCCAAATATCAGCTCACCACTACAATTAAGTGGGTTTTTAGAAAGAATTGCACCTGTCCAGATGCTCTTGCTGTAAAATGCCAAGTTTGAAACTACTTTAGCTCATTGTTTATTTTACATTTTTACATGTTGGTTTTTAAAATATTTCAAAAGACATCTTCGCCTCAAGTGTTGAAACAGATGTACAAAATGTAATTTACAGTTTAAAAATGTAATGTGTGATTTTCAGAAATGAATACACCATTATTATTCTCTTACAGAAATAAGTTCCAACATATGAGTTCTACATATAGAATATCCATTCCTTGTTTCTTGCTAAAGATTGCCTTATAATCCAATATCCATCATGTAAAATTTGATCACAAAACCTCATAAATAATGACTATATTGTAGACTGTAAAGTAAATGTGCACATGTAGAGAAACTCAGAAAGCACAGGAAGGATATATGTAAAGTTGAATTCCAGGCAAACAGCTAAATACCGGGCCAGATTCACGTAGCTCAGCGGATCTATAGATCCGCTCGATCTACGTGAATTAAGATCCGCTCCCGCAAGTTTAGGAGGCAAGTGGCTAATTCACAAACCACTTACCTCCAAACTTGCGACGGCGGATCCTAAATCCCCCAGCGGAATTCAAATTCCGCGGCTAGGGGAGTGTCATATTTAAATGAGGCGCGTTCCCGCGCCAATTTAAATGCGCATGCGTCGTCCGTGGAATTTCCCGGCGTGCATTGCTCCCACTGACGTCACTAGGACGTCAGTGGTTGTGACGTGAGCGGGACTTGCGATGCGCGTGTTCGTGAATCGGCGTACGCAAACGACGTAGGAAAATTCAAATTCGACGCGGGAACGCCGGCTATACTTAACGGGCCAGATTCACGTAGCTCAGCGGATCTATAGATCCGCTCGATCTACGTGAATTAAGATCCGCTCCCGCAAGTTTAGGAGGCAAGTGGCTAATTCACAAACCACTTACCTCCAAACTTGCGACGGCGGATCCTAAATCCCCCAGCGGAATTCAAATTCCGCGGCTAGGGGAGTGTCATATTTAAATCAGGCGCGTTCCCGCGCCAATTTAAATGCGCATGCGTCGTCCGTGGAATTTCCCGGCGTGCATTGCTCCCACTGACGTCACTAGGACGTCAGTGGTTGTGACGTGAGCGGGACTTGCGATCCGCGTGTTCGTGAATCGGCGTACGCAAACGACGTAGGAAAATTCAAATTCGACGCGGGAACGCCGGCTATACTTAACGGGCCATATTCACGTAGCTCAGCGGATCTATAGATCCGCTCGATCTACGTGAATTAAGATCCGCTCCCGCAAGTTTAGGAGGCAAGTGGCTAATTCACAAACCACTTACCTCCAAACTTGCGACGGCGGATCCTAAATCCCCCAGCGGAATTCAAATTCCGCGGCTAGGGGAGTGTCATATTTAAATCAGGCGCGTTCCCGCACCGATTTAAATGCGCATGCGTCGTCCGTGGAATTTCCCGGCGTGCATTGCTCCCACTGACGTCAGTAGGACGTCAGTGGTTGCGACGTGAGCGGGACTTGCGACGCGCGTGTTCGTGAATCGGCGTACGCAAACGAGGTAGGAAAATTCTAATTCGACGCGGGAACGCCGGCTATACTTAACATTGGCTGCGCCTGATAAAAGAAGGGGTAAGTATACGACGGAAAACCGCTACGGAAACGACGTAAGAACACTGCGACGGGTCCGCGTACGTTCGTGAATTTGCGTATCTCGCTGATTTACATATTATTTATCGTAAATCAGCGGGAACGCCCCCGGCGCCATTTTTGAAATTCAAAAAAAGATCCGACAGTGTAACACTGTCGGATCTTAGCCATATCTATGCGTAACTGATTCTATGAATCAGGTGCATAGATAGGACCAGTTTACGTCAGAGATACGATGGTGTATCTGTAGATACACCGTCGTATCTCTTTGTGAATCTGGCCCACCGTGTTTGCCGGCGTATAAGACGACCGGGCGTATAAGACGACCCCCTAATTATACATTTTTTTTAACGATTTTTTGCCTGTACTCGCCGTATAAGATGACCCCCATTCCGATGCTTCATATTTCTTTCTTCTGGAGCCATATTCTTCATTCTTGCTGGAGCTGGAGCCAATTACGGCGAGCGGTGTATTCTATTAATGAATACAAAGCCTGCTTGGATTGGCAGAAGCTGTAACATCATCCTCCCACGCCTCTCTGACTCTCAAAGCCAATCTGAGCAGGCTACTGTATGTAGGCACTTGGATTGGCAGAGGTTGTTACCCCAATCCATGCAGGCTCTGTATTCATTTGAATACATCGCTCACCAGGATTGGCTAAGCGGTATATACTGTATGTAGCCGAAGCTACATACAGTATTACTGCACATCCAGCAGGCATCCGAGCAGCTGACCCGGCGTATAAGACAACCCCTGCTTTTTGGCCAGTTTTTTTTTGGTGTAAAAGGTAGTCTTATACGCCAGCAAATACAGTAGGTATAATAAATACATAAGAGCTTGTTTACTTGCCAAAGGTTTTCTATTTCTGTCCATTCATTCTTGAGATTTGCACAGCTTTGCCTGACATCAATGCCAGCCTGTTTTTTTTTTCTACTACAGACAATTAATACAATTAGATTTTGTAGCTGCATCAGCTTGTAGGCAGGTATGCTGCCCCACCCAGGAAGGTTAGTGCTAGTATGTTTACCGGTTATTTCTTGGTGGGCTTTTTCTGCCTCCGACCCACTGGGCCTGTACTGTATGAAATGGGACAATGGGGACTCAGGGGGGTGTTATGAGTGAGTGGGTGTGCAAATTACTTAACATGTCGCTGTAACCGGGGGCAGGCCACATAGTCTTCTGCCGAAACCAGAGCACCTATGGGTGAAGAACCTTTACAGAGTACGGGACCACTGAGAGCTACAAAATGGCAGAAGACACTTAGACCCTTTTCACACTGGGGCGTTTTTCAGGCGCTTTAGTGTGAAAGCACTTGAGATTGCAGATGCAGCTTCTTTCAGGCGCTTTACAGGTGCTTTTTTTTAATGCTAAAGTGCCTAAAACACGCCCCAGTGTGAAAGGGGTCTAATGCTGGAATTCTGCCATAATGGATTCTTTCTTGTGCAGGTAGGCTGGGGCAGCCACAAGCTAGAATTAGGTATTAGTTTAGGGAAAGACTGTTGCTTTTGCTCTGCTGTCCTGCCACGTTAGTTAAGTAAAAGATTTGAAACTTTGCTTTTGCCTGATCTGAAGTTACTAAAAGCGTGTAATGCAAGTAACTAACACATCGGGGGTTATTTACTAAAGGCAAATCCACTTTGCACTACAAGTGCACTGAAAGTGAACTTTGAAGTGCAGTCACTGTAGATCCGTGGGGGACATGCAAGGAAAATAAAAAACAGTATTTTAGCTTGCACATGAGTGGATGATAAAATCAGCAGTGCTTCCCCTCATTTCAGATCTTCCCCTTAGTTCTACAGCAATTGCACTTCCAAGTCCCCTTTTTCATATGCACTTACAGTGCACTTGTAGTGCAAAGTGGATTTGCCTTTCGTAAATAACCCCCCATAGTCTACAGCTCGGGCCAGTTATACACATTGGGGTATTAAGCCAGCAGACTAAGATCAATGCAGTGTGAAGTCACAAGTGGTTACCAAGGATAATGACGGTTTCTTTAGCAGCCTGTCGTAAGCGTGTATATGTGGCAGGTGAGGTATCTTCTTGCAGCACTCTCTTCGTGAGCAAACCCTTCTTCCACAGCAATGGGAGCAGATCAGCACCAGATAGGTCCCCACTGGGTGCATGGAAGGACCCCTTTCCATTACTGGGAGTGAGGTAGCAGAGAAATGTCCCTCCTTAATGCATCAGTGACCATGGTGGTGTTTCTCTATGTCAAGAGAGTTTACTCCAGTTTATTTGTTCAAGTAAAGTTAACTCATGTATAAGGCCGTGACCCTATTCATAAGTGCCCAGTATAGCCTACACTGGGTTAGGCCTCTTATGTGACTCTTACTCGGTGCCCAACATGGAGAGGAACACGGAGGAAGTGTCAACTGTCCAACCACCTTCTCCCCTACAAGCTAGTGACTGCATAGTGAAGAAGAAGCAACAGTTTTACCACTTCCATACCAGGCACTTACGCACCTTCCTGCCCAAGCCAATTTTCAGCTTTCAGCGCTGTCGCATTTTGAATGACAATTGCGTGGACATGCTACACTGTACCCAAACAATTATTTTATAATTTTGTTCCCACAAATAGAGCTTTCTTTTGGTGGTATTTGATCACCTTTGCGATTTTTTTTTTTTTCAATACGGGCACTGATATGGCAGCACTGATGGGCACCGATGAGGTGGCACTGATAGGCACCGATAAGGTGGCACTGATGGGCACTGATAGGCGGCAGTTTTGGGCACTTATAGGCAGCACTGATGGGCACTGATAGGTGGCGCTGGTATGCAGCACTGATGGGCACTCATAGGCGGCACTGATTGGCACTCATAGGCCACACTAATGGGCACTCATGGGCGGCACTTATGGGTGGCACTGATGGCAACTTATGGGTGGCACAGATGGGCACTGATAGGTGGGCATTGGGCATGGATGGGCACTGAGAGGTGGCACTGATGGATACTGAGGGGTGGCACTGATGGACACTGAGGGGTGGCACTGATGGCATTGCTGGGCATCACTTGTTTATCCCATATTGTGCCAGTCAGTGCCCATTTGTGGGCACTGATTGGCATCTATTGTTCTAATTTTTTTTCTTGTTGCCCCCTTCCCTGGTGGTCCTAGCGGCTTCCCTGGTGGTCCAGTGTGGGCATGCGAGGTGGGGCTTCCCTGTCAGGAGAGTCGCCGATCGGCTCTCCTCTACTCGCGTCTACTCGCGTCTGTCAGATGCGAGTGAGGAAGAGTCGACCAACGGCTCTTCCTGTTTACCTCGTGATCAGCTGTGATTGGACACGGCTGATCACGTAGTGAAGAGCCGAGATCGGAGATGCAGGGTGTCAGACTAACACCCCGCATCACCGATCGATGTGCTGCGCGCAACCTCGGGTACGCGCCAGCATGTAATCCTGCACGACGGTAATAGACGTCCAGTCAGGATTACACAACCACTTCCCGGACGTCAATTTACTATTGACCGGATGGGAAGTGGTTAATGAACTCATCTCTCTGTCACTACACTCTCTACTGCTGTCAGCATGCTCCTTTAGCACATGAGCACTGCAACAAAACTGACTGGGACCTTCTGCTGCTTCTGCCTGTCCCAGACTGAGTTGTGCTGTGCATGGGGTTGCAAGAGACTGACACCATGTAAAATTCAGCCCTTCACTTTAAAAGGATGGGCTCACAGTAGCCATATGGTCATAATGGAGCCATTAGAGAGAGCTGTCAGTACTCTGAAGAGAGAGATACTGTGCTATATTTGGGATATCAGTGGTGGTCTACAAATCTTTTGGTACTCCAAAGAACACCAAGCTTGTTATTTAACCACTTCCATACCAGGCTTTTTCACCCCCTTCCTGCCCAGGCCAATTTTCAGCTTTCAGCACTGTCACACTTTGAATGAGAATTGTGCGATCATGCGACATTGTACCCAAATTCATTTTGATAATTTTTTCCCCCCATTAATAGAGCTTTCTTTTGGTGGTATTTGATCACCTCTGCGGTTTTTATTTTTTGTGCTATAAACAAAAAAAGAGCGACAATTTTGAAAAAAAGTGCAATATTTATTACTTTTTTTTTATTTTTTTATTATTAAAAAATGTCCTCAGTTTAGGCCGAGATGTACTCTTCTACATATTTTTGGTAAAAAATTGCAATAAGTGTACTGTATATTGATTGCATTGCGCAAAGGTTATAGCGTCTACAAAATAGGGGATAGAATTATGGCATTTTTCTTTTACCAGTGGCGGACACATCAGACACTTTTGACACTATGTTGGGACCATTCACATTTATACAGCGATCAGTGCTATAAAAATGCATTGATTACTGTATAAACATGACTGGCAGGGAAGGGGTTAACACTAAAGGGCGATGAAGGGGTTAATTACCTAGGGAGTGTTTCTAACTGTAGGGGGAGGGGACTCACAAGGGGAGGAGATCGATCGGTGTTCCTCCGTAATGGGAACACACGGATCGGTCTCCTCTCGCCTGACAAGACTTGGATCTGTGTATTTACACACACGGATCCACATCCCTGCTCTGTGACGAGCAATCACGGTGTCCGGCGGACATCACGGCATGGCGCTCTTCACAATGCACGGAAACCCAAGACGTGATGTGGCGGCCGCCTGGAGGGACGAAGGGTTCCTGAGGCCGTCATATGACAATACAGCGGTGGGGAAGTGGTTAAACTATTTTTGTATTTTCAAAGTAGCCATTGAAGCCACATGAACAAGTTTCTATTGTTCAACTTTTTCTTAATGGAGCCCAGTGACATTGTTAAAAGTAAACATATGGAATTTGCCATCGGTACAAAGTTCTTTGTTCACACATTAAATAGTACACGTTTCTGTAATTTAGAGAAAACGACTAGAGGAACTTTTCACCATTCTTGTATTCATCCCACATTCTCTTGGAATGTACAATATCTACTTGGTGGTGTCATATTTATCTGTAAAGAGATCTCATGGACCTTACGTTTTTTAACTACTTGGACATATATAACTGAGAATTCAGAGCTTACTGACAATGCCAACTATTGCACTTGAAGTGTGATGTGTTAAACATTTTAAATAGATCCATATGCCTTGAGACAGAATAGCTGCAATGATCATATTTGCATAAAGAACTCTCATTGTTCTAATATTCAAATTACTAAAGCTGCTACAGTTTTCATAAGAAAAGACTGTAGGAAAAAAACATATGTTCAAGTTAGCAAATGATGAAAAATCTTCTCTGCCAAATCACAAAGACCCCCTAATTGACATCAATGACAAAACTATATTTCCTAATTGGGTGCACCTAAAGCTTATGGGGCAGAGACTTACACCTCAAAAGTTTGGGCAGCCTTAACCACTTGCCACCCGAGCTATAGCCAATATTCAGCTACAGGGGTGGCTTCCATGTTCTAGGAGGGTGTCCCTGGATGTCCTCCCACATGCACAGCTCCCCTGCATCCCCTGGGGTGCACATCTGGCGCGCCCTGTGACCACTGTGTGTCTTGGACGCATCGGATCACAAATTAGGGTAAAGGGCCAATCACAGTGGCCCTTTACCATGTGATCAACTGTGTCCAATCACAGCTGCCACACATGTAAGCAGACTGAATCATCTTTCCTTATTATCAGCTCTCCTTTCCTCACAGAGAGACAGCGTATGAGGAAATGGAAAGCCAAAATGTGTGGGGGCACAGTGAGCAGGGCTGCTGATAGGGGGGGACCACCAGCCCTCCTGTAGGGGGCCCAGGCAAACAGAGGGGCCCCCGACATCAGAGGGAATCATTGTGGTCGGATGGAGGGGCAATTACAGAATTACTTCCCGCACCGATCCCCCTCCCTGTTGTGCCTGCTTCTGATCCCCCTCTGTGCCCCCTGTCACTGTGCTGCCCCCCACGGCATCGCTGGCTTACCTGTCTCGTAAAAAAAAAAATAACAAATTGTAAAATAAAATAAAATGTAATACATTTTTAGATTCTTAAAAAAAATATATAAAAAAAGTTTAAAGATTTTTAAAAATGGCTAATTCACACAGGTTCTGTTATGTTTGTGTCCGCTAATAAGGATTTTAGTGTATTTGTTTGTGAAAATATTGTTTTGATATATTTTGGGGGGCCCTGTCAGGTAGGCTGTACGGGGCCCCGAGATTTCTAACAGCAGCCCTGACAGTGAGTACTGTACATCATTTACACTGACACACAGTGCCCTGATCATCAGTGCAGCCCCATCAGTGCCCTGATTATCAGTATAGCCCCATCAGTGCAGTTAAGTGCCTAAAAGTGCAGCTTATCAGTGGCCATCAGTTCCGCCTCATCAGTGCAGCCTCATCAGTACACATCAGTGCTGCCTCAAGAGTGCAAATCAGTGCAGCCTCATCAGGGCTCATCAGTGGAACCTGATCAGTGCCCATCACTGTACATCACTGCAGCCTCATCAGTGTACATCAGTGCCTACCTGTGCAGCCTCATCGGCACCCATAAATGAAGAAGAAAAATTACTTACAGTAATTCCTTGGATTACAAGTAACAAGGTTTATGAGTATTTCGCAATACAAGCCATTTTATTTTTTAATTCTGAACGCTTTGCGAATGTTGTCTCGCAAGACAAGCAGGATTTAAGCCTCTGGGGTGTGCAGTACCTCATTTGGCCAGAGGTGCGGGGGTGCCGAGAACACTCGGATCCGCTCAGAGACACTTGAAAACTCTCTCCGAGTGTCTCTAAATGCATCCGAGTGTCTCCGGCGCTCCCCACCTCTGGCCACATTCGGTACTGCATACAATAGCAGTCACTGTGGAACGAATAATTGGAGTTTTCATTAACTCCTATGGTGAAAATCGCTTTGATATATGAGTGCTTTGGATTACAAGCATTCTTCTGAAACTAATTGTGCTCATAATCCAAGGTACCACTGTATTTGCAAAATGTTATAACTTAATTACTTATTTAGCAAACAATAAAAAATCCCATTGGTGATTAAATACCACAAAAAGAAAGCTCTATCTATATAGAAAAAAAAAAAACTGATAACAATTCTATTTAGGTACAGTGTTGCCTGACCACACAATTGTCATTCAAAGTTTGAAATCCAAAAATTGGGTAAGGCAGGAAGGGGATGAAAGTGTCCAGTAATGGCTACAAGTGGTATCCTCCTTGGGTCACTCAAGGTGCAGGAAGACCATATACTTTAGAGTGTGGGCTTTTGGGGGTCCACTGCTCTCTCTTTAACCGCTTCCCACCTGGCCTATAGTTACATGACGGCCGCAGGAACATGACGTTCTGGGATTCCCGCAGTGTGGAGCGCTCGCGCTGCATTACTGGGGTCCTGTGCCCGCGATTGCTCGTCACAGAGCCAGGGATGTGGATCTCTGTGTGTAAACACAGAGATCCACTTCCTGTCAGGGAGAGGAGACCAATGGTGTGTCCCTTGTACATAGGGACACCGATCGGTCTCGTCCCCCAGTCAGCCCCCTCCCCCCACAGTAAGAATCACTCCCTAGGGAACACATTAACCCCTTGATCACCCCCTAGTGTTAACCCCTTCCCTGACAGTCACATTTATACAGTTATCAGGGCATATTTATAGCACTGTTCGCTGTATAAATGTGAATGGTCCCAAAATAGTGTCAAAAGTGTCCGATGTGTCCGCCGCAATATCGCAGTCCTGACAAAAATTGCAGATCGCCGCCATTACTAGTAAAACAAACTAAATAAAAATAAATGTCATAAATCTATCCCCTATTTTGTAGGCGCTATAACTTTTGCGCAAACCAATCAATTAATGCTTATTGCGATTTTTTTTCAAAAATATGTAGAAGAATATGCATCGGCCTAAACTGAGAATTTTTTTTTTTTTAAATGGGATATTTATTATAGCAAAAAGTAAAAAATATTGTTTTATTTTTCTAAATTTTCAGTATTTTTTTGTTTATAGCGCAAAAAATAAAAACCGCAGAGATGATCAAATACCACCAAAAGAAAGCTCTATTTGTGGGAAAAAAAGGACGCCAATTTTGTTTGGGAGCTATGTCGCGCAATTGTCATTCAAAGCGTGACAGTGCTGAAAGCTGAAAATTGGCCTGGGCAGGAAGGGGGTGAAAATGCCCGGTATTGAAGTGGTTAAAGTAGAACTATAGGCAAACTGATTTATTTATTTTGTTTGGATATGTAAGGGAGGGCTATAAAACTTGTCTGATTTTTTTGTTGTCCCATTAGGGATATTTACCTTAATTTCCTGTCCCATAGCCAAACAGGAAGTGAGAGGAAATCCCTGCAAATGAAGGTAATTCCTTGGGGACCCCCAGTTCATCAGAATTAATGTTCCCATTGGAAGATTTCCTCTCTATGAATTTTCTGGAGGCAACCCAAAATGTGTGATTTTCTTTTACTTTCACTTTCAATGATTATGGTAAACAGGACAAATAGAGAGATGGACATATGGGTGAGTGACAGAGTAAAAAAGGCTCCAGCATCCCTGAGAAAAAGAGACAAAGGTTTTTTTTTTTTTTAGGGGGATTTTTAGGGGTGCTGGCAAACAGAGTGCAAATGAATACTAGGATTTATAAAAAGGTGTACCAGACATTTTATTGGTACATACAATACATGGTTAATAAGTTAATTGTTAATAAGTTAATTGTGCTTATGATATACAGGTGCAAGGAAACATATTGGGCCAGATCCACGAAGCGCGGCGCTTCTTTACGGCCGGCGTAGTGTATCTCAGTTACACTACGCCGCCGTAACTTACAGCGTATTTCCCGTGATTCTCAAAGAATTTGCGCCGTAAGGCGGCGTAGTGTAACTGTGTTGGCGTAAGGGCGCGCAATTCAAATGGATGAGATGGGGGCGTGTTTTATGGTAATACGTCTTGACCCAACGTAAATTACGTTTTTTCTGAACGGCACATGCGCCGTCCGTGGGGGTATTCCAGTGCGCATGCTCGAAATCAACCCGGAACAAGCCAATGCTTACGACGTGAACGTCATTCTACGCAAAGCCCTATTCGCGAACGCCCTACGCCAACGACGTAAAATGTTCATAATTCGACGCGGGAACGACGTCCATACTTAACATAGGATACGCCTCATATAGCAGGGGTAACTAGACGCCGAAAAAAGCCTTACGGAAACGACATAAAAAAATGCGGCGGCCGGACGTACATTCGTGGATCGCCGTATCTAGCTAATTTGCATACTCAACGCGGAAATCGACGGAAACAGCACCTAGTGGCCAGCATAAATATGCACCTTAGATCCGACGGCGTACTAAGACGTACGCCAGTCGGATCTAGCCCAGCTTCAGGCGTATCTTGTTTTGTGGATACAAAACAAAGATACACCGGAGAAAACTAGAAGTTACGCGGTGTATCAATAGATACGCTAGCGTAAACCCTTTGTGGATCTGGCCCATTGTCTTCAAATATGATTGAAAATGTATCACTCAGCATAGTAGTAGAGTGACTATCCCGACATGTTTCGCTGTTTATGGCTTCCTCGGGGGGGACAAAGATGTAGCACCACATGAAAGAGTCCCTCTGCCTGTGGCTGGGTGCCAAAAAGCAAGATGATCATCACTGGATAGCACACCTACATACGTGAACCAATGCCCGATTGAACCAAGCCGAAATATCAAAAGCTGCTAAGATGGGGATAGGCCAAGGGTGCCAGAATCATAGGAAGCAGAGTCTGTATAAGTAATGAGTAAACATGGCTGTACTCACCATCTACAGCTGAGCTATTATAAGCTATATATTGACTTTATATTCCATTTAATTGTGACTGTCATTTAAACAAACTTACTTGCAAAAAAGCTGTACTTGCACAGAAGCACGTGAATACCCACCTCATTTACTGACCATGCTTTAAACATCATTCGATGTCTCCAATGCAGAGAAATCCCTTCACAAAGTTTATTTTGAAACTGATACTTCTGGGAGTTCCAAACTCTTGTGTTCCCCGTTGCATTATGTGGTTCCTCCAACCTACTGACCTCCATATAACAGAATACATAACTGAATCACCTATAAAAAAAAGCATCTTAATCCAGGAAGTGGATGCTGACCCTGTATGATGTCTGAACAAAGATGTCAATGTCCTTCTGCAGTGAAAAGCCGATAAAAAGGCCTTGTGGGGACGATACTGTGATTTCTGTATAACATACCTGTAAGTGTTACATTTACACATTCATTTAAATGCATGCAATTAACATGAAAAAATATAGCTGATGCTAGTCCACTTTAAAGTGTTATTAACCACTTAAGCCCCGGACCAATATGCTGGCTAAAGACCCAAGGGGTTTTTACAGTTCGGGACTGCGTCGCTTTAACAGACAATTGCGCGGTCGTGCGACGTGGCTCCCAAACAAAATTGGCGTCCTTTTTTCCCCACAAATAGAGCTTTCTTTTGGTGGTATTTGATCACCTCTGCGGTTTTTATTTTTTGCGCTATAAACAAAAATAGAGCGACAATTTTGAAAAAAATGCAATATTTGTTTACTTTTTGCTGTAATAAATATCCCCCAAAAACATATATAAAAAAAAATTTTCCTCAGTTTAGGCCGATACGTATTCTTCTACCTATTTTTGGTAAAAAAAATCGCAATAATCGTTTATCGGTTGGTTTGCGCAAAATTTATAGCGTTTACAAAATAGGGGATAGTTTTTTTGCATTTTTATTTTTGTTATTTTTTTTACTAGTAATGGCGATTTTTTTCGTGACTGCGACATTATGGCGGACACTTCGGACAATTTTGACACATTTTTGGGACCATTGTCATTTTCACAGCAAAAAATGCATTTAAATTGCATTGTTTATTGTGAAAATGACAGTTGCAGTTTGGGAGTTAAACACAGGGGGCGCTGTAACATTTAGGGATCACTGTTTATGTGTTTACTAGTGTAGGGGGGTGTGGCTGTAGGACTGACACAATCTATCGAGTCTCCCTAATAAAAGGGATCACTCGATCGATGCGCCGCCACAGTGAAGCACGGGGAAGTTCTTCAGCTCCGGGGAGCGATCGCGACGGAGCGGCTATAAACAAATAGCCGCGCCGTCGTCCCGGATCGCTCCCCGAGCGGACCCGACCTCCGCATGTACCGGGGGGGTCCCGATCGGACCCCCCACCCACGTCTAGGCAGGCACGTACAGGTACGTGGATGTTGCCTGTCCCTGCCATTCTGCCGACGTAAATGTACATGAGGAGGTCGGGAAGTGGTTAAACCCATTTACAGGATTTCATATAAATCACCCCATATTACCATAATGTAAGTTACTGTAGAGTGGGGACAATAATTATTTGATCCCTGCAGATTTTGTAAGTTTGCCCGCTTACAAAGCAATGACAGGTCTATCATTTTTATCATAGTTGTATTTTAAATGATAGAGACAGAATATCAACAAAAAAATACAGAAAAAAAAAACCCTGATACAAATGTTAAAAATTAACTCGCAGTTCAGTGAGTAAAATAAGTATCCCCAATAATGATCCCCAAGCAAAACTTGACTTAATACTTGGTGGCGAAACCCTTGTTGGCAAGCACAGAGCTAAGACGTGTCTTGTAGTTGGTTACTAGGTTTGCACACATCTCAGGAGGGATTTTGGTCGACTGGTCTTTACAGATGTTCTCTAAATCCTTAAGGTTTCTTGGTTGTCGCTTGATAACTCAAAGTTTCAGCTCCCTCCATTAATTTTCTATGGGGTTAAGGTGTGGAGACTGGCTAGGCCACTCCATAACCTTAATGTGCTTTTTCTTGAGCCACTCCTTTGTTGCCTTGGCGGCATGTTTTGGGTCATTGTCAAGCATAAATACCCATTTGTGACCCATCTTCAGTCTTCTGGCTGAGGGAAGAAGGTTCTCATTCAAGATTTTACAATACATGGCCCCATCCATTGGCCCCTAATGCGGCAAAGTCAGTCTGTACCTTTAGCAGAGAAACAGCCCCAAAGCACCTCCATGCTTGACTGTAGGGATGGTGTTCTTGGGGTCATAGTCAGCATTTTTCTTCCTCCACCCTGTGTACACTGGTACTTTTATAGGCAGTTTCATTTTAAAGGAAAATAGTGATTATTTTTAGGAGCATTTTTGGACAGGTCAATGGAATTTAGTAAATATTAAGTGGCAATGTTTTTTTTTAAGTTTTAAAGTTTTCTAACAATGTTTTAAGAAAGGTTAAGTTCACTTTTAAAGGAGCTTCTAAATATAGAAATACACAAGCCATCAATGTTGGCTTTTTTATAATCTGCTAGATTCCTATCTATCGTTGTGACCCTCTGGTTGCAGTACTCAGTAGATCAATGACTTGAGCAAATACACTGTGAGGTGGATTTACTAAAGGCAATTAGGCTATGCACTTGCAAGGGCAGTTGCTTCAGAGCTTAGTAAATGAGGTAAAGCTACACTTGAAAAGAATATTCAATAACGTGCAAGGAAAATTTAAAACAAAAAATCATTTTTGCTTGCCGATTATTGGATGATGGAAGTCAGCAGAGCTTCTGCTCGTTTTCTAAGCTCTGGAGCAACTGCAGTTTATTTGTCTTTAGTATCATTTTTAGTATAATTTTTATCAGGACAAATTCACATCATATGGATTTTAACAGCAACGTTACCCATTTAATTTTGCTTTATATGATGCCAAAGTCATGATACAATCTGCAGTAATACTTTTTCATTGTATGACAAGATAATGCCCCCCAAATTACCATAAACATAGCAAAACACAAGCATGTCTACAAATTTGCCTTGACTATTATAAACTGTATCCATATGAAGCAATTGCTTTTCATTATAAATTATCATTATTCAAGCAAAGACATCAAATCACAACCAACTTGTTCAACTTTGAATATGACTCTATTTGATCCTATAAAAATGCAGGTTTCCTCAAGCTACTCCTATGTAAAAAGTTAAGGATTACTTACAGATGTTAAGAATCATGCATGCTCAAAAGGCAAATTGCTGTGGGAAATTAATGGATTTGTGATACTGTTTAGAAATTAAGGTGGCTTCCATATGAAAACTTGGATTTAGTTTAAGCTCCAGACACCCACCTGAACTTAATGAAGATCAAGATGAAGCCTACTGATGCAATCTTTAAACAGTATGCAATTTTAGTGGAAGCTGGCATTTAGTAATGTAAGGCCGCGTACACACGGTCGGTCCAAACCAATGAAAACGGCCTGAAGTCCAGTTTCATCGGTCCAAACTGACCGTGTGTACGGCCCATCGGTCTGTTGTCCTTCGGACAAAAATGAGAGAACTTGCTTTAAAATCGAACCGATGGACGGCTGACCATCGGTCAAAACCGATGGTTAGTACACAAAAGCATTGGTTCAAAACCCGCGCATGCTCAGAATCAAGTCGACGCATGCTTGGAAGCATTGAACTTTGTTTTTTTCAGCACGTCGTGTGTTTTACGTCACCACGTTCTGACCTGATCGGTTTTTGAACTGATGGTGTGTACGCACATGAGACCATCGGTCTGCTTCAGCTGTGAACCGATGAAAACGGTCCTTCGGACCATTCTCATCGGATGGATCGACTGTGTGTACGCGGCCTAATCCTTAACCATCTCTACATTTCTTTTTGGTATTAGCCAATGTAAAGAAATATCTTTTGAACATGTAGCAGGCATGTTGTGATGCAATTTCTCCTTTTGGCCACAAGATGGAGACATAGAGATACTGACTTGTCCTTCCAGAAAACTCAGAGACACAGAGCACATTGGGAAAAAGGGGAGTTTCAGGAAGTACTGAGGTGATTGATTGAAAGAGAGAGAGAGACAGGTTTTCCACACAGCACTACAGAGAGAGTGCTGACAGGAGACTGACGAGAGGGAAGTGCTGAGGTGATTTAAAAAGAGAGAGACAGACTTTCACACAGAACTACAGAGAGAGTGCTGTCAGCAGAAGAAGAGAGAGTGGAGGAGAGATGACAGCACTGTGTGGTGAAACTCCATCTGAAAGAAGAGGCGGGAGCCACACTGTCTAGCGGCACCTGCTAGCCACGCTTTTCCTGAGACTACTGTGAGAGTGCTGACAGGAGGCTGAGAGAAGCCAGGAACAGTGACAACTACACGATTCGCCACCGTTCAGCCCAGGCACCCTGCTCAGAAACCCAGTGTCGCCCAGCAGAGACAATCCACACCGCTTCAGGGATCGCAATATCCAGCCACTGTGAGGTCACCTTGCCAGTTTAGCTACAAGCCATCCTTATCGGTCGACAGGAGATGATCTGGTGCCTTAGAACATTGCTAGGAGCCTGAACAAGCATTTGGAATTTCCATTGTGTCATCGCACAGAGTATTAGTGAGTGGGGGAAAACCAAAAGCATCCTTAACACAGTACAGACATTAATTGCAGACACTTATTCCCTTTTCTAGTGTCTTAGGATGCTTGTTTGAAGCTACCACTTTTAGCCATTCTGTTCTTACCAACCACTACCTAACGGGATTTCCTAGAGGATTAGTGTCACACTTTGCTTGATTAACCCTACTTTCCTTTCAAGGGGCACATGGGGCAAAGTGCAGAGTCCCTCAAGTCCCTCAAGGATCACCCCTGTCGCCCATACTCTTCAACATATACTTCCGCCCGCTCCTCAAAATCATCAGCAAACAGGACCTACTCTACCACTCCTACGCTGATGACACTCAACTCTACTTTCGCATCAGCAACAAAAAAGACCAATATCACGGACTAGAACAATGCCTCGCATTGATAGATAATTCAATGAGGGAGAACCACCTTAAACTTAATGGATCCAAAACAGGACTTCTTCTGCTTCACGTACTTCACAAACTCTAGGACGACATGGACGCGAAACCATCACCCCAAGCACCAAAGTCAAAAGTCTGGAACAATTATCAACTCCAGACTCGACAATGCAAACTCCCTCTACCTCGGACTACCCAAATACCAGATTTCTCATCTATAAGTCGTCCAGAGCACGGCAGCCAGACTGATAACGGTAAAAAACCCTGGGAATCAATCACCCCGTCCCTGAATACCCTTCATTGGCTAGCCGTAAAGGATTGGGTTACATTCAAGGCCCTCTGCCTCAGTCACAAATTTACACAAGGAATCGCCCCTCAATATTTATGTGAGAAAATAAAATACTACAACCCCATTCGCGTTCTTCGCTCAACCAACCAAAACCTACTTTAAATCCCCAAGTCCCGCAACAAGTCTAAAGGAGAACGGCTATGGAACGCGCTACCAACTAACATCCGAAATGGAAGAAAATCATTGGGCCTTCAGAAAAAGACTCAAGACCCACCTCTTCTGAAGGATAAGGACGATAATGGATACTAAGTGTCTTGAGGCAATTCAGTTCGCATTTGTAGCGCTATACAAGTTATTCACTTACTCACGTTTGCTAGCAGAAGATACTAGTACTCTTCAAACCAGGACCCTTCTTACAGAGTTGTGCTTACTGTACCTGTTAACCCATTTCTTATTGTTGTGTTGTTACTTTCAATGGTGCTTGTGGCAAAGAAGGAGCTGAGAAGTTGACAAATCTTCTATCCTCCCTCTCAGCGTCTGTGTTATTGGCACATAGATTGCCCTTTTCTAAATTCACAGTTGCTAAGTATTGAAGGTTGTCTTTTCTAATGTATTAATTCTTTGCAGAAAGGTTTAACAGTGTTGTAAGCTTCCACATGCTTTAAACCGTGAAAATATATTCAATTTGTCTATCACTACGTGGTATGTGTCTGTTTTTGGTGATAATCCACAGCCACGATAACAATATTTTCCACGTGTGTCCTTAAATGTGTTTGCAGTAATTTTATTTAACCAGGTGTGCCAGAAGGGCTGAGGTTATTCTTGGAGTTGAGGTGGAGATCAAAGAATCCAAATTCACCAAGTAGCAAAAATATTGTTACTCTTTTAAGGGTTACTGTCACCATAGCTATCACATGTCAGAGCCAGGGTTCCCACCCAGTACTAGAGTATAAAATTAGAAATACCCTTTTTCAAGTAATCACATATCCTCTGTTGTCAGCTGCACAGAGATCTTAGAGAGCTGGGGTGGGTTGTGCAGGGGTATATGTCTGACAATTGAAGGAGAGCAGACTGAGTTCTCAGCACAGCTAGAAAACTGATCACGTTGTGCTCTCCTGCCTAGTGTGGTCAGTTTTTAATAGGAAATCAGGGGGACTGTCTGGAACACCAGGTATTTCACATAAAGGGAGCAATACAATAAGAACAGGGTACATTTGCATACAAGTATGTGGTACAGCAGGCACATATCAGGAAGATGAAATTATGGGTTGACAAATTCTTAAAGCATTGTAATGGCAGTTACTTTATTAACTGGTGTTTTTTCTATTGTGTATCTAAAAAACCAAGGGTTTTCAGGGTTTTAATTGTTCCCCATCGTATCCAAAATTAAAAAAGATTTTACTTTAATTACACTTTAAGCTTTATGTGTGTTTTCTCCTTGGTACTGAAATGTGACACTGTTATGCACCAGATATGCTTGTACGAAGTGAAGCAGTTGACAGCTTAACTGTCAGTTTTTGAGTAACCTCTGACCCCAACTTGTTAAGCTTAAAATAAACCCGTGCTTTGTCCATGCAGGGCAAAATAACCTGTTAACTTTAATTCAGTTTAACTTCCTTTCTCTTTCCCACCAATCAATTCTGAAAAGAAAGCCCTGTGTAAGCTATGAGTTTTTTTTTACTTTCAATAAATTTTTATTGAGAATTCATGTCAGGTTACAACAATGAGATAATCATCATGAGCAACTTATGCCCTAACTAAACATACATGTTATTATGATAATATTATAAACAATTACCAAAGATAGATTCTATTAATTCTATAATAAATAAGAATGTCTGCTTGCATATCATTAAAATGTTGGAGAATAAAAAAAACCCCAAATATCAAGCAGGCTACTGGTAAAGTTACCCTGACTACGGGGAATCTGGTCCAGATGAGATCCCGAGCCCCCTCCCCCAGCACCCCGATAGGGATCATGCTGTGCCAGAGTGTGGACCCCCAATCCCCCCAGACCCTCCCCCCCAGCTCGCATCACTCTCACCAATGCGAATTACATAGAGAAATATCCAAGGGTAACGAGAGGAATACCCCTTCAAAATAGGTACATAACGTATGTAAAATAAAGTAAATAAATACGGGCCGTCCATATATAACTTAGAGTTATAACCCCACATTTAACGTGTAGTCTGGTTGGTAAAAGAAAGATAACCAAGAAAGATAGAACAGAGAGGTAAAGTGAGAAAGAACAGAAGAGAGAAAAAGGAAGGGAAAAGGGTAGGGTGATCGAAATATTGCCTAACCTCACAGACAATGTCTTCTCAACATTTAAATGGGGTCTGGGCTAAGACGAATGCCAACATATTCAGCCCAGGGATTCCACACTTCATGGAAAGCCTTGGTCGAATTAGAAAGAATGCTGGATAATTTTTCTTGAAGCATGATCCAAGAGATTTTTTGTCTGACCAATGATATGAGCGGCCTGGGCTGTTTCCAAGATTTGGCTATAGCGATCTTAGAGCCAAGTAACATGAAGTGGATCAGCTTTTGTGAGGATCTAGGAAGAAGAGGGATGTTAGCATTCAACAAGGCAACATTGGGTGTCCTGGGAATCCGAAACCCTGTTACCTTATAGATCATATTGAAGATGATCCTCCAAAAGGAACGTATTCTAGGACATTCCCACCAAATGTGAGCCATGTTGCCCCGGAGCTGGCATCCCCTAAAGCATAGAGGGTCAGCTGCGGGGAAAATGGCGGCTAGCTTGGACGGAGTCAGGTACCATCTGGTGATGACCTTAATGCTTGCCTCCATCAAGGAGATACCTTGTATACCCCGAAAAGATCTAAAGACAGCTTTATGCCAGTTCTCCAGGTTAATGTCACATTGGAAGTCGGACTCCCAGGCAACCATATAGGATGTTTTAGACGTCGGGTGGGTGAGGGCCGAGTAGATCAGAGAGATGCCACCCCTCCCCTCCATGGCCTGTCCGCACCAAAATTCATACGAAGTAAAGTCAGGGGGTAGGGGTTTAGAGTTCCAGATACTATTTAGAAATTGTGATATTTGTTCGAAGTGGGCCCTCTCAGAGTCTGGAATGTGAAGGGATTGTATACAATATTTGAGGGAAATGGGGCCACTAGAAGTAAAGTATTGTCCAATCCGATACAGCCCCTTGTCCATCCACCATTTAAATTCCGAGGATTGTAGCCCTGGCGGGAAGTCAGGGTTGTTGAAAATATGAGCTAACGGATGGGCGGAGGACGTTATGCATTTGTTGTGTCTAAGGCGATCCCATAGGACAAAAGACTGAGACAGTACTGGGGATAGGATAGCAGGGCGGGTCTTGACAGGGGACCATAAAAGGTAGTCTAGGGGGATAGAGGGGACAGCTTGCTGTTCGATATTCACCCAATCAGGAATATTGTGTTTGGCATATATTGTGGAAAATTGAGCTAATCTTGCTGAAAGATAATAATTGTGGAGGTCGGGGAGTCCCAGTCCCCCTTTACTCCTATGACGAAAAAGTGTGTTCTGCGGAACTCGATATCCTGAAGAACCCCAGATGAATTTAAGAACTTTACTCTGCATAGTTTTTAGGTGACTTCTCTTAATTGGAATTGGTAGGGAGCGAAATAAATATAGTAACCTTGGAAACAACGTCATCTTGATCGAGTTAATTTTTCCCAACCAGGATATAAAAAGCTTAGACCATGCAATAAGATCAGCCTCTAGCCTTTTATACATAGGGGGGTAGTTAAGATCATATAGGGTCTCCGTTCTGGCTGCCAAATTGATACCCAGGTACTGAATCGAGGAGTCGCTCCAAGTAAACTTAAATGATTGTTTAAGATTAAGAACTACAGGAGGGGATAAAGAAATATTAAGTGCCTTTGATTTGGAGAAGTTGACCGTCAGACCTGAAATTTTAGAGAAGTCTTCGAGAGTGCGGCATAAATTGGGAAGTGTGGACAGTGGGGTGGTTAAGAAAAGCAGTATGTCATCCGCAAAAAGGGCACATTTGTGAGTTTGATCTCCACAATTTACTCCTAAAATATTAGGGTTTAGTCTTATAGCAATTGCTAGGGTCTCAATAGCGATAGCAAAAATTAGCGGAGACAAAGGGCATCCTTGTCGAGTTCCTCTTCCTATTGCAATAGGTTCGGAGTAGTGACCCTTAATCCGGACGAGAGCTTTGGGAGAGGTGTACAGGGCCCGGAGCAAACCCATGAACCTAGACCCAAATCCCCATGTGTTTAGTACTTTGAAAATGTATGACCAGGACACTGAGTCAAAGGCCTTATGAAGGTCCAGTGACAACAGAAATCCTTTTTGGGGGGGTCCTCCTGGCCAATTAGTTTGTAGGATTGACACTAGGTCAATTGCTCGTCGAATTTGGTCCGGGCCCTGCCTGCCTGGGATGAAACCAACCTGGTCTTTGTGTACATATTTCCCTATGATCCCTGCCAGTCTATTGGCTAAGATTTTTGTGAGTATTTTGAGGTCATTGTTTATTAGGGAAATAGGACGGTAGTTGCTGACATCTTCCGGGTTTTTGTCTGGTTTGGGAATTACTGTGATAAAAGCCGTATTAATCTGGGAGTCAAAAGGGTCACCTTTGGCCTTAGAATTGAAAAATCTGGTCAGGTGTGGTGATAAAATATCCGAAAAAGTTTTGTAATATGGAATGGAGAGACCATCCGGCCCCGGCGCTGAGCCAGAACGGAGACCCTCTATCACCCCCCTCACCTCCTCCACCGAGACCTCAGCATCCATTATCTCTCTATGGGCCATTGTTAGAGAAGGGATAGGAAGTCCATCCAAAAATTTAGATGTTAAGTCAGCCGGAGGAAGAGTGGGAGAGCCATATAGGCGCGAGTAGAAGCCATGAAAAGCTTCCAGTATCTTGGAAGGGTTGGTCGTCGGAGGTTGCCCCCCTATTCTAATTTTAGGCATGGAAAGGAGCTTGGGTTTTGGGGTTAGTTTGGCCGCTAAGAGTGGGCCTATTCTGTTGGCCTGGGTATGAAATTTGTGTTTGCTCCATCTTATAGCTTTTTCTGCCCGGGTCGTAAGCGCCAGGTTAAGAGCCAGTCTCGCTTTATCTAGTTGGGTCGATGAGACACCGGAGGGATTTCTTTTGTGTAAAGCCTTTAGGGAGACATATTCAGCCTCCAATTTATCTATTTCGGCTTTTTTTTCTCGTTTTGCCTGTGTGGAAATCTGAATGAACCTTCCCCTGATAAAAGCCTTGTGAGCTGCCCAAAGCGTTTCCTCAGAAACTTCCCCTGTGTCATTAATTTTGAAGTATTCCCTTAAGGCCTTATCTATTTCCATGACTTTAGCCGGATCCGAGAGTAAAGATTCGTTCAGTCTCCAGAAAGTAAGAGATCCCTCCCTGTATCCCAGCCGAAGAGAGACTAGTACCAGGGAGTGATCTGACAATGCGGAGTCCCTTATAGAGGCCGAAGTGATAGCCGGAAGGACGGTAGATGGAACAAAAACATGGTCTATGCGAGCATAGGTGAGGTGTGGATGAGAAAAGTGAGTGTAATCTCTTTTAGAGGGGTTAAGTTCCCTCCAAGTGTCAGCTAGGCCATGATCATAAAGAAGTTTAGCTATTTTAAGACTCTCCCTGGTAGGGCGAATCGATTGGGACCCAGATGGTCTAGTCTTATCTAATCCCTGATCAAGGGCAGTGTTAGAGTCCCCTCCAAAAATTACGGTGCCTTCCAATTCCGGGGAAAGGGCGTCAATCATAGATTTAAAAAATTTGGCCTGTCCTCTGTTGGGTGCGTAATATGACACCAGTGAGAACAATTGTTCCCCAATCTTGCCCTTGACTAGTAAAAACCGCCCATCAGGGTCTACAGTATCAGAGATTTTAGTAAAAATACATTTCTTGGAGAATAATATTGCCACCCCTTTGGTCTTATTTATTGCGCTGGCCAAGTAGAATTGGGGGAAGAACGTGTGGAGAAAGGTGGGGCTGTATCGGACTGGAAAATGAGTCTCTTGTAACATTACAATGTCCAGGCGAAGTGATTTGTAGTGGTCCATCATTTTTCTCCGTTTAATTGGAGAGTTTAAGCCCTGAACATTATGGGAGGCTATGCGGAGATTAGAATCTGTCGTGTTAGCCATGGAGGAGAGAGCCGGGACCCCCGAATAGACAACCATCACTCACCAGACGTCGTCCCAGATCCCGGAGCAGCCTAAGGAACCAAGCAGTCGGGTCCATGGTGCAATTATCTTCATTAAAGAACCTATGAACATAAGAGAGGTTTAGGCATGATCGTGAGCAATGTGGCACTGAAGGGAGTGGAGTGGGAAGACAGGAAAGGAAAGAAATAGAAAGGTCTCCCTGAAGAAGAAGAGTGAGTGCTAGGAGGGAGAAACCCCAGTCACTCAACAAGTGTAAATCACTGTCAGTTACCCCTAAGAAGGAGTGAACTGTCCATCCCTCAGTAACCATAAGCTATCCAAAGGATGGATGGAGGCGCATCGAATCCAGGCTAGGACCGGGCGCCCAAAAGACAAATATCTATCTTAAATTCAATATTTTTGGTACACGGCACTAGCAAAAATAAAAGTAACAGAATAGTCTGTTAAGGCCTGTGTGTCCCCTAGATAACACCAGCGGCCTCCCCCCCACTAAGTGGGGTAAAGGGAGCCCACCGCTACCCCCAGGGGACCCCTGTGACACAACTACGGTATTCCCTTATAGGTATACAGCTAATTGCAAAAATAAACGGAGTGAACCACTAGGCATCAAAAAATAGAAATACTTGTATAACAAACATAGGGTAAGCAACAGGTTCATGCAATAGCCGGTGGCAACAGGTTCATACAATAACCGGTGAATCATGAAAAAATGAAAAAGTGAGGAAAAAGGACATCACAAAGGTGGAGTTCAGTCTTGGGACTAAACAAAGTAGTTCTCTCAGACCCTCAGGGGTCAATAACCAAGTCACTTGGTCAAAAGTAGGAGAAATAGGTGGGTTTTTCCCTCAGGTGGCTTCAGCATCCCTGGCTTTTTTGTTTTTGTTCTTCATCCACAGGGGAGAAGGTGGACTGGTGGGAACAGCCCTTTTATTGGATCCATGGCCAGTGTTAGAAGTGTCCATGTCAGCTTCGTGTGAAATGAGCTTTAGGCGAAGCAATAAATTCTCCCCTTCCGGCAGTGATGAAAAGGCAAAAGATTTGCCATTAAATGTAAACTTGACCGCAAATGGAAAGGCCCATTTATATTTGATTGCTTTTTTGGTCAGGACCAAAAGCAGAGGTTTCAGGGATCTCCTTTTCTGTATGGTGGAGGGAGACAGATCAGCAAAGAGTTGTACTTGATGTCCCTGGCACAATATGACCTGTGTAGATCTTGCTTGCCTCATAACTTCTTCTTTAACTGAGTAATAATGCGGCTTTGCAATGATGTCCCTAGGCGAGCCGTCTTTCCTAGGGGGACCTAGAGCCCTGTGGGCCCTATCCAATTCCAGCTGCTGAGAGGAAACGTTAGGGAGAAGAGTTTTAATCAGGTCTTGCACTGCTTCGGGGACATTGAGAACAGTTTCGGGGAGTCCCCTGACCCTAATATTCGCCCTTCTCGATCTGTTCTCGAGGTCATCTATACGTGACATAGCTACATCCAGTTGATCCTGAAGTGTCTGTATATGCCCATAATTCTGTGACGTGGCATATATTGTTTCCTCCATCTTGTGCTCGATAGCTTCAATCCTGGAGCCCAGGGAGTGAAAATCAGCCTTCAAATCATTTGTGATTTTTGCTGCTGTTTGTGACAGTCCTTTATCCAGCAATGCTGAGAATTTAAAGAATAATTCATCCATCACACTAGAGGAACCCCCTGAAATTACATCAGAGCAGATGATATTCTTTGATAATGAAGCTCCAGCTTCTTGTGGTGGGGGGGACAAGTCTGTCATAAGGAGGGCAGAACATGAGCCATCTGTTCCATATGACCTGAGGGTTCCCTGTGAGGAGAGGGTTGATGAGCCAGGGTTGTTTTTCTGTTGGTCTGGTACTAGCTCTGGCCTGCCTGTTTCCATGGAGCTCAGGCTGTTCTGTTTTACCTGAGGTAACCGCTGGGCGGCCATCTTGGATTTACCTCACAGAGCAGAGAATGTCAGCTGCGGCTTAACAGTGCTGTTTTTCTGCGGACTGGAGCTGCTCTGTCTGATCCCCGTGTGCTAGGGAGTCCGCCTGTACCGTCTGTGATATTTTTCGACCGACGTGTACCGGGCTATGGGCGCCGCGGTGTAAGCCTGGAGCGGAGCTCACGGCACAGCCATCCGTCACCGCCGCCCGCGCATGCGCACCAAGCTATGAGTTTTATAATGACATATCTTACACAGAGCTATGGACTCTCAGGATGACAACACTGATTATTCCAGCACTAACTGATCCATCACTGTCACATGCGCCACCATAACCCAAAGTATTGGGTGTTCTCTTCTACACCCAGTGCTGAACAGGATTGTATATTCTGCTGTGGAGCAAAGGGTTAAAGGAAACCTATTGCTTGTCCCTGAATGGTTAAGCATAGGTTTGAATTAAGACACTGACAAAGTAATCCTAACAAAGAGAGCAAACGTACATGTTTCATATGGAAACAGAATATTCAGTTGTAAGCCAGTTGTGTTATAGTTCTCTTTAAATAGTAAAAAATGTGGGAATTATCCCCGAATATATTTTTGTGTTAATATATCTTTAATGCAAGCCTGCACCAATGGCTCCAGGGCAGGAACAAGATTTAAGTTTTGTATATTCTTTGAAATTGATATTTTAGGTTTCATTTAATATATTTCCTAAATGTGATAGAGAACTAATGGAAATATATTTTATGCCTCTTTTTACAGTAGGAAGCTGTTAATCCTGGCAGGAAAGACAATGTGCGTGCATTAATGTGGTATCGGATAATCATTTGGCAAGGTGTATACTCGTATCGAAATTACAGCATACTTCCAGTTTATAGTTCTTTTTTTTTATATTCTGTGGTATGTTGGCTCTCTTCATCCTGTCCTTAAAGCAACTCACAATTGCTTTCAGAGAGGTTTTCTTATGTGTTTGATTTAATACATTTTATTCGCATATTAACAGTGGGGATCATTAAAGTATACCTGTTCCTCATTATAAGTACCTGAACTGACCTCTCAATCAAAACAGTGACCTTCTGTTGCCTGAACATAGCTTTCTAGAGCTTCACAGGTGCTCATAGAAGCCCTGAATCCCAGGGTGCAATAATATGCAAATGCCATCTTTTCTGAGAATGTTCATGGCTAATCCACCTTCTTCCACCCACTGTAACCTCTTATTGGTCCTCCAGCTGAAGAGAAAATCTCAGTGACCAATAGCGCTAATATACTCCAGCCAAAATGTCTTGTTTAATTCTAAAAAAAGGGAACATCGTTTATATATTTTTCTTATTATCTGTGCTCCAACTGGGTGGCCTTCTAATTTCAGCCCTCATTAGATACAAGTCACCAAGGTTGGACAGGAGGCAACAGTTCTAGAGTGCAGGTTTCCTTTTTGTATGTGCTATTGTGAGCTAAAGACAAACACACATGTATTTTATGAAAACAAACCTAATTAAAGCTTGTTCAGTTAAAGAAAAATAATGTTTACATATACCATATATACTCGAGTACAAGCTAACCCGAATTTAAGCCGAGGCACCTAATTTTACCACAAAAAGATGGGAACATTTATTGACTCGAATATAAGCCTAGGGTGGGAAATGCAGCAGCTACTGTAAGTGGAAAAGAGGGTCAACAATTCCCATCTGCAGCCTCACTGTGCCCATTTTCAGACTTACTGTGCCCATCTTCAGCATCACTGTGCCCACCTGTCTCATTAGTGCCCATCTGCAGCCTTACATACCTTTGATCTCCCGCTGTGTCATGCAACTGCAATCGGCGGCCGTCCACTGTAACAAAGTCCCGCCTCCTCCTCTTCCATGATAGAGAGAACACTGATTCAGTTTCCCAGCATTGTATCAGTGTTAAGTGTTCCGTCTATCACAGACGAGGAGGAGGCGGGACTTTGTTACAGTGGACGGCTGCCGAATGCAGTTAAGACTGCATGACACAGCAGGAGACTCGAGTATAAGCCGAGGGGGGCTTTTTCAGCATAAAAAAGTGCTTATACTCAAGTATATACGGTAAGTGGACAAACCGGCAAATGCGAGCATGTTCTGTGCTGCAGTTAAAAACATGAGAACAAAAATGAATTGAAAAATTTAAGTAAAGAAAGTTGAGTGCACATACCCTAATGCCGCGTACATGCCATCACTTTATGTGATGAAAAAAAACCGACGTTTTAAATCATGAAATAAAACGACGTTTTTGAAACTTCATTTTCAAAAACAACGTTGCCTACACACCATAGTTTTTTCAAAATGCTCTAGCAAAGCGCGGTTACGTTCAGCACTCTTTTCCATTGAATCTCGCTTCATAACTTGCTTCTGAGCATGCGCGGGTTTAAAAACATTGTTTTAAACGTCGTTTTGCCCACACACTATCATTTTAATTGACACAAAAAACGGCGTTTTGAAAAACAACACAAAAAATTGAAGCATGCTTCAATTTTTTTTGTCGTTTTTCACAAAACATAAAACAACGCTTTCCCCCACACACGGTCATTTTAATTGACGTTTTTCAAAACGTCTTTTTTTTTTCATCACATAAAGTGATGGTGTGTACGCGGCATTACAATGAGGAGAAGCAAGAGGGACAGGGCCACTCTACGAATAAGTTATTTTCCTGGTGAAACATGTTAGAGGACAGAGGTACAGGTGAACTCATATAGCATTGAATGGAAAAATAAACTTTTATCAGCAGCTTTGTTTCCAGTGTGTCACTTCCCCCTTTTTCTCATTGCTTGGATGTTGGCAGATGACAGACCACTTATGTACCTGTAAATGGGGTTGTAGGGCATATTATTTGTAGTGGAGCACTGGATCATTTGGGGAACTGACTTTAGCTTGGGAATCATGTCCTACCACAAATTTACACCTTTGCAAGCTACATACCATAGTTTATATTACCCCCAGTAAAACAACAGTTCTGTATCAATCAACCAGGTGTGTGATGTCTTAAGGTATATAACTCACAGTGAAATCACAACCGAACATTAGCATTGTCAAAAGTGTTACTTTTTTAATTAGGTGCTGTTTTGCAAAAATAACCATGGATAAGAAACATAAGTTAAACAATTTGTTTTTTGGCATCTCTCTCGTTTAAACAGTTCTTCCAATCCCACTCACCAGGGAATAGTGGTGAAATTACCACATTAATGAGGTCCAGTGTTCCAAAGCCTGGACCACAAAAATTAGGCCAGTGATAAAACTCAACAATATCCTGTCTCTAAATGAATTCCCTTAAAAGTAAATGAAGCCCGCTAGTCAAAGTGTTGGCAGCAAAGATGGTATTGTCTAATCTTCATTCCTTCTATGATGTAAAAGTAAAAACAAACTTGGTTTGAAAAGAACGGTCTGGTCTTTTCAACGTTTTTATATGTTCCTTCATTTTATCACTCTCTTATTTACATTGTCATATTCTTTTAATCACACCTCTGCCTTTCTTTTAGACTTCATCAACTTTGTAAGTAGCATTTTTTTTCTACCTTGCTTATTAAGGTTGCTGACATTTGCAATGTAACTAGCAGTGGCGGCCATTGTTTTCTTTTTTGGGGGCGACAAACAACCACCCCCCGGACGGCCGGCGGCACCCTGCCCGCCCCCGCTCTAGGTAGGTGACCAGCACTTACCTCATAGGATGTGGGCGTGCATCACTCCGGCAGGTGACGGGCAGCAGCTCCTGTGTGTCCTCTTCTGCCACGTATCTCCTCTTTCCTCTTCCTAGGTGTCCAATAGGATCGCCTGTCCTTTCAGCCAACTGGGTGACTGGTCTCACAACTTTCTTCCTGATTAGCCAGGAGGAGGATTAGTATGATAATAGCGAATATTCATTTGCTATTGTTACACAACTGGGTGGGATCGGAGTGCAGTGCTCTGTGTCCCAAGCCCACTATTTTTAAAGCCTATTAGAGCCTCTGGCTCTAATCATGTGCTTAAAAAAAACACCCTCCCCCACTGGAATCCATGGTCTGGCATCCCTGCATGTAGATTAGGGAGCTGGATGCTTGGATGGGGGGTGGCGCCGGTGCACCTCTAATGGATGGGCCTCCACTGGTAATCAGAAGAAAATGGCCAAGCGGCTTTTTCTGTATTGCATTGAAGACTATGACCAATCAATTCCTGAGAAGCAGCTGTGTCTGCAGAATGCATTTACAGCATTCCCAGCAAAGCCTTTTGTTTACTTGTGACTATAAATCTGTAAACTCTAAACCTGTGGCAGATGAAATAGCAATGGTGGAAGTTATTTTATTTGAAAAAAACTGTAACAGCATTAGTTACAACTTGCAGACAGGCTACCTATAAAAGGAGACTTTATAACTGAAACAAAATGAATGGACAAGTGATAAATGTGGAAGATATGTAACAAATGCAAACTCGGCGCACAGCATCCTAATTAAAAATACCCCATGCCTTGCTTGTAAAAAAAATTGTTATAGGGGGTAGTAGCTTTTGTTTATTATTATTTATTATACAGGTTTTATATAGCGCCAACAGCGCTTAACACAATAAAGGCAGACATTACAGTTACATTACAATTTGGTACAAGAGGAATCAGAGGGCCCTGCTCATTAGAGCTTACAAAAGTTAATAACTGTGGGGGATGAGCTGATGGAGGAAGTAAAACAATGTTACTTAGAACCCGTTCCACCTGACCTGCCATCCCTTTTTTACCACTTCACCCTTGGAAGGATTTACCCCCTTATTGACCAGAGCATTTATTGCGATTCGGTACTGCATTGCTTTAACTGACAATTGCGTGGTCGTGCGATGTTCTACCCAAACAAAATTGATTTTTTTTCCAACAAATAGAGCTTTCTTTTGGTGGTATTTAATCACCTCTTAGGTTTTTATTTTTTGTGCTATAAATAAGAAAAGAGCAATAATTTAAAAAAAAACAATGTTTTACTTTTTGTTATAGTAAATATCCTAAAATTTTTTTTTTTAAACAAATTTCTATATCAGTTTAGGCTGATGTATATTCTTCTACAGGGCCAGATTAATAACATCATGGGCCTGGTGCTAAGGATTTTGGTCGGGCCTTTTATAAATAATAAATGAATAAAAAATGTTTTTGTTAAAACAAATTAAGTTAAAGAGAGAGAGGGAGGATGAGAGAGAGAGAGAGAGAGAGAGAGAGAGAGAGAGAGAGAGAGAAAGGGGATGAGAGAGGGCTAAGGGGTAAGGGAGGGAGGATGAGAGAGAAAGGGGGATGAGAGAGAGAGGATGTGCATGAGCATGCGTGGAAATGACATCAACGCAGCCTGGTCAAGGCACATAAGGAAGACCGGGTTAAGATGGAAGCACCCGGGTCCCACCGGACTGATCACAACACAGCACTGGAGGGCTCAGTCTGATAATTTACGTGTACCCTACTATGCTTATATGCTGTGCATACTTGTACATTGTGGCATAACCTACCTCAGGGCCTCTAAAAAGTAGTAATGTTAGCAAAGTTTTCTACCACTTTAATATCACAGGATTCCAGGAGCCTCTCACGGGGTCCCCTACTGATCCGGTGGCCCTTGGGCAGTGCTTAAGTGCATAGTTGCCAACATTTCAAAAATATTTTTAGGGACACCATTTACAAGTGCTATATTAAGAGTAGCTGAGATGCCCTATGTTCCTCTATACATCATAGTAGTAATCACAAAATTAAATAAGTACTAATAATGGGCAGAACAAATATATGGACTGAGAAGATTTCCTTTAGTTGAACTAACAAAAGTGTGCCCATTCTAGAGCTGGTAACATTGAGGATATTTAGTATCATTTAAAAAAAAAATTGTGGGTAAGAGGCATAGGGGAGGAGTATGGATGGTATTAAAGTGGGAAGGATGTGCAGGTGAGGGAGAGGAATGTGGAGGGTCTAACAGTGGGCACTATGTACAGAAGTGGAGTGCGGAGGGTATGGCAGAAGGCACAATGTACAGGAAAGCAATGTGAATGGTATGACAGTGGGCGGTATGCACAGCAGAGGAGTGTGGAGGGTAAGCCAGTGGGCAGTATGTACAGGAGAGGAGTATAGAGGGTATGACAGTGGGCGCTATGTATAGGAGAGAAGTGTGGAGGGTATGACAGTCAGCAGTATGTACAGGAGAGAAGTGTGGAGAGTATGACAGTGAGCAGTATGTACAGGAGAGAATTGTGGAGAGTATGACAGTGAGCGGTATGTACCGGAGAGAAGTGTGGAAAGTATGACAGTGAGCAGTATGTACAGGAGAGGAGTGTGTAGGGTATGACAGAGGGTAGTATGTACAGGAGAGGAGTGTGGAGGGTAAGACGGTGAGCAGTATTGTACAGAAGAGGAGTGTGTAAGGTATGACAGAGGGTAGTATGTACAGGAATGGAGTGTGGAGGGTATGACAGTGGGCACTATGTACAGGAGACGAGTGTGGAGGGTATGACAGTGGACACTATGTACAGATAAGGAGGATGAAGGAATCTGGGAAGGAAAAATGTAAAGGTTTGTGGAAGGATGTTTAGGAAATGCGTAGTGGTTAAGCGGGCCATACATGGATTGAAATTACGCCAATTAAACAGAGACCAGCCATAGTCGATCTATGTATGGGCTAGCTGGTTTTACACAAGTCAATCTATTAACTGACTTGAGTACAACCAGCCTGTCAGTTTTTTTCCAAAACAATCAGTGCTGCCAGCTATAGTTAGCAACACTGATCATTGTATTCACTGGCAGAACACAAAACACTGCAGGAGTGATTTCCCCATCCACAGGTCATCAGGTGAGAGGGTGTGTGGAGACATGCTGGGGAGAGATACTAGTCAGTCCCTGGGAAGGCACTGGCTAGTATTAGAGCCAAATACACACAGGTTACATACGCCACGATCATTAGAGCGAGAACAATATAATAATTTAATTATTAAATTAAATTATTATAAGCACTGTGAGCTCATCCTCTCAGTCTGCTGCAGAGTGTGTCAGCTTGTATTGAACCCCTTCAATACAGGGCTTTTATACCCACCTCCATACCGGGCCTATTCTGGCACTTCTCTCCTACATGTACAAATCATCATTCTTTTGCTAGAAAATTACTCAGAACCCCCAAACATTATATATGTTTTTTTAGCAGACACACAAGGGAATAAAATGGCGGTCATTGCAAAAAAAATGGATTCATGAATTAAAAAAATAACAAAACAGTAAAGTTAGATCAATTTTTTTGTAAAACATGAAAGATGATGTTACCCTGAGTAAATAGATACCTAACATGTCACGCTTTAAAATTGCGCACACTCATGGAATGGCGCCAAACTTTGTTACTCAAAAATCTCCATAGGCAACGCTTTGAAAAAATTTACAGGTTACCAGTTTAGAGTTACAGAGGAGGTCTAGTGCTAGAATTGTTGTGCACGCGGCGATACCTCACATATGTGGTTTGAATGGCGTTTACATACGTGGGCGGGACTTACGTGTGCATTCGCTTCTGAGCGCAAGCTACCGGGGACAGGGGCGTTTTAAAAAATGTTTTTATTATTTATTTTTTATTTTACTTATTTTTTTATTTTTACACTTTTTTTTTTTTAAACATTTTTTTATCACTTTTATTCCTATTACAAGGAATGTAAACATCCCTTGTAATAGGAATAGTGTGTGACAGGTCCTCTTTATGGAGAGATGCGGGATCAATAAGACCCCACATCTCTCCTCCAGGCTGGAAAGCATGAGATCGTGAAAAAAATTCACCAATCTCATGCTTACTAGCCGAAATTACGGCTTTGTTTACTTCCGGGTACCCGGGCGTGACGTCATCACATCGCGCCTGGGCCTCCGACGGTCATAGAGATGACTGGTGACCATCTGGTCACCAGTCATCTCTATGCTTCCCATCCGGAGCTGGACAATTCTTTCTCCGGGCCCCCGATGGCAGGGGAGAGCCCGGAGAAGCACCGGTCCCCTCCCACCGCCTATAAGAACGATCAAGCGGCGGAACCGCCGCTTTGATCGTTTTTATGGTGCGCAGAATCGCCGCCAGAAAACAATGATATCTGAATGATGCCTCTAGCTGCAGGCATCATTCAGATATCCCCTCACAAGGCCCAGGACGTCATATGACGTCCACCCAGGATGGGAGATCCCCTCTGTGGACGTCATATGACTATGGGCCGGTAAGGAAGTGGTTAAACTAGCCGCTCTGTATGTAGATACTTACATGCTGTGCAAGCAGCCCCGTATCTCCGTAACCATAATTGATAGGCACATTTGACCAGTGGTGGGGTAGGTCTTAAACTACCCCCCAAATGTGGGGTCTCTGTGTCCCCTGGTCGCCGAGCTACAACCCTCGAAGTCATTTTTTTTTTTTTGGGCAAATGGGCCTATCTTGAGGAAGGGGCCTGGAGCTGCAGCTCCAATAGCCCCTATGTTAATATGGCCCTGTTCTTCTACATATTTATGGTAAAATAAAATCACAATAAACGTTTATTGATTGGTTTATTACACCTGGGAGCAGGAATATCTCTTTAACTGGTCTATTACGCTTGAGGGAAGGCACTGTCCCTGATTTTTTTCAAAGGGCTCTGGAGCGTGACTGCGCCTCCAAAGTCCTGCTCCCGTTCTGATTGGACACAGCGGGAGCCAATCAGCCAAACCCGGTGATTGTTCAGAGAGAGGCAGAACAGCAGTCTACCTACAGTGCAACTGTCCCCCACACAGTTAGAAAGCACTCACAGGGAACACAGTTAACCCTTTCATCGACCCTGATGTAATAGTGCATTTTTTTAGCACTGATCACTGTATTGGTGTCACTGGTCCCCAAAAAGTGGCACTTAGTATCAGATTTGTCGCAGTCCCACTAAAAATCGATGATCACCGCCATTACTAGTAAAAATAAATAAAAAGCAGACTTCTAGCAGAATACATATTGGCCTTAATTGATGAAGAAATTCTAAACTTTAAAATAAAAATTTGTGGATATGTTTTATAGCAGAAAGTAAAAAATATTTTTTTCCTCCAAAATTGTCTGTCTTTTTTTGTTAAAAGCGCAAAAAATTAAAACCGCAGAAGTGATCACATACCATTAAAAGTGGGAAACAAGGATATCAATTTTTTTTGAGTAAAGTGTTGCATGAATTCCAGAGCTGACGTGGTTGAGAAGGGGCGGGCTCCCTCAAGGCATGCCTGCCCTTAATTTATCTATATATGATCCAACTTGCATTCTCTCAAAAATATGACTAAGGGCCCTTTCACACGGGGCGGATCAGTAATGATCCGCCTCCGTGTGTCCGTACAGCTCAGCGGGGATCCTCCGTAAAATCCCCGCTGAGCTGACAGCTGACAGGGCGGTCCCCGCACACTGTGCAGGGACCGCCCTGTCTTTCCTCCGCTCTCCCCTATGGGGAATCGGATGAACACGGACCGTATGTCCGCGTTCATCCGATCCGATCCGCCAGAAGGAAGAAAAATAGGGTTTTCTTCCGTCCGAAAATGCGGATCTTTGCGGAGGCGGACAAATTACGAGTGTCAGCGGATGGTCATCCGCTGACACCCGTAATCACATAGGGAATGTATGTCCCGTTTTCATCCGCAACGGACGGATGAAAATTCCCTTGCAAAGTAAACCGCCAATTCGCCTTTAGTATATAAACGCCACAGCTTTTATTAATTTATTACAGGTATTTACGGAATATAATGCCGTCAGTTTACAGAGCACTTTACATATATATTGTACTTGACATCAGTCTCTGCCCTCAAGAATCTCACAATAATATATACTGGGCAAATTTTAGATGGGAACCAAATAATCTACTAGCATGTCCTTGGAGTGTGGGAGGAAACTGGTGTACCTAGAGGAAACCTATGCAGGAACCGGGAGAACATGCAAACTCCAGGCAGGTAGTGATTTTTATTCTACACAAATTTGTCACTATTAAATAGGAACTGAACTCCAGAAGATGTGCCCAAAAATCCAGGCATAGGGCAAAGGACAAGTCCCCAGCAATGCCGGTGGTGTTTGCAGAGGATCTGCTCCACATTACTGTGTCTCTGTGTGGAGTCGGCCATCTTAATCTGTACTTGTACCTAAACTTGAAAAGAGAAGATTTGATTTGTTTTAGGGAACAACTAGAAATGTTAATTGTGCTTAGGCAGTATGTTAACCACTTCCCCCCCGGTCAATAGCAAATTGACGTCCAGGAAGTGGTTGCGTTATCCAGGATAACAGCCGCCGTGCGCCTGTGGTGGTGTGCATCGCGCCAATCGGTGGTGCGGTGCGTCAGTTGATCTCGGTAAAGAGCTTCCGGCAGAGGCTCTTTACCATGTGATCAGCCGTGTCCAATCACGGCTGATCACAATGTAAACAGGAAGAGCCGCTGATCGGCTTTTCCTCACTCGCATCTGACAGACGCGAGTAGAGGAGAGCCGATCGGCTGCTCTCCTGACAGGGTGGTCTGCACTGATAGTTTATCAGCGCAGTGCCCCCTCAGATCCCCACCCAGGGCCACCAGTATGCCGCCCAGGACCACCAGGGATGTGCATCCACACTGAACCACCAGGTATGCCCCCTAGACCACCAGGGAAATGAAAATCTGAGCCAAGGCAGCTGCCAATCAATGCCTAGGCAGCTGCCAACCAGTGCCCACCCAAAATCCCTGCCAGTGCCACCAGGTATAAGCATCAGTGCTGCATGCCAGTGCCCATCAGTGCCATGTATCAATGCCCGTCAGTGCCCAGCAGTGCCGCCTTTCAGTGTCACCCATAAGTACCCATCATTGCAGCCTTTCAGTGCCCATCAGTGTCGCCTATCAGTGCCAATCAGTGCCCACCAGTGCCACCCATGGGTGCCCATCAATGCCGCCTATCAATGCCCATCAGTGCTGCATATCAGTGCCACCCATCAGTGCTGCCTACCAATGCCCATCAGTGCCGCATATCAGTGCCCATTGTCAGAGCCCATCACTGCCACCTCATTGGCACGGCATCATCGGTGCCACCTTATCAGTGCCCGTCAGTGCCGCCTTATCAGTGCCCATCAGTGAAGGAGAAAACCTCCTTTTTTACAAAATGTTATAACAGGAAAAAAGCAAAACTTTTATTTTTTTCAAAATGTTCTATTTGTGGGAACAAAATGATAACAATTCTGTTTGGGTACAGTGTAGCATGACCGCACAATTGTCATTTAAACAGCGACAGTGCAGAAAGTTGAAAATTGGCTTGGGCAGGAAGGGGGGTAAGTGCCTGGTATTGAAGTGGTTAAAAAAAGTACAACAACCCCCCTCCCTTCCTTATTTTTTTGTGCCAGACGAGGCAGGGAGACCATGGATGGGACTTCCCCTGTCTCTGCCAAGATGGCTACCTCGATACAAGGACACTGTTCACAACCAGATTTACTACATCAGTGATCGGGGAAGGATCAATTGCAAGCAGTGCTTTGCCCTCTGTCTGGCTTTTTTTTGGGGGGACAGATTTCAGTGTTCATTTCCTTTTCAAGTAAGGTTCATTTTAATACCCAGTGGCCTTTTTAATGTATGGCGTGAAAGTCACAGTGCTCCGTCTGAGTAAACAACAATGGAAAGTGAACTGGATGCTGAACAGCAGCATGTGTTTATACTGCACACTGGACAGCTGGATCCAGTTATTGCTTTATATTTTTATATTTGTGACAGCTTTTGATGCCTTAGATTACAGCTGACGTTCTAGGTACATCACGGCTTGCTGGATGGTGCTGCCTGTGTTACGCATCTTAGGTTCACCGTGTTATTCTGAGATCTGCAAACCAAGAAATAGATACAAGTGGATGTCAGTCATGTCCTGCATTAGCTAAATGTGCTTTTCACTAGATCATATTTCAGATTCTTTTATAGGGGACAGTAGAATGATTTTGTGTAAACTGTAACTTGAATTAACAGCTTTACTAACTAAAGCAAGCTGCTCAGCTAAATGCTTCATGCCACGGGATTAGAAATGCATTCTTGGCAAATGAAGTTTATTGTGCATACAATTGCTTACCCTACAGTGAATAAAGATCAAGTCCAGGAAAATATTATAATCAATAGTGTTGAGCGGAATACGCCATATTCGATTTCGCGATATATCAAGAATATATAGACGAATATTCGTCAAATATTCGCTAAAATCGAATATTCGTGATATTTTATCAAAAACATTTTTTGCCGAAATTTCGCTAATGCGAATGCGAAATTGATTGCGAAATTCTGAAACATTCAATTTCACCTGCCCTTTGGAAAAAGTGTGGTTTTACGTAATGGACCCTGCAACTAACAACAAGGTATTAATAAAATAAATACATTATTATATAGATTTGAGGGTTTACTTTGACCAATTTGTATATTGATTAGTTTAATAAATATTGAATAACCATAGATTTGGAAAATACAGATCTCTCCTCTAGACTGACCTGTATTGAGTTAGGTAAAGATCAACCGCACACTGGGGCCCCTGATTCTGTTGAGTTAAAAAAAGCCAAGTAAACCGTTTACGTTGACATCTCTTAAATGTCTTTATGTTAAACAGTTATTATTCTCATTAAAGAGGTGAAATGCAAATGATGACACGGGACAAAAGATGGAAAATTCTTTGAAGATGTCATACACTGGAAAAACACACAAAAACACTCCACTCTCTCTAGCCACCTTGTGAATCTGCACTGAAATACTGCTGGGAGTGATCTTATATACTGGTCGTGCAGGCAGGTTCCTATTGGTTGCTATGGAGGTTGCTAACCTCTGACAACTGTGGTAGGAGAACTCTGATTGGCTCTGATGCAAAAGAAGGGCGGAGAAAGTATTTGCGAATAATCGTAATACGAATATTCGCGATAGCGAATATTCGTCAACATAAAAGGATCGCCTCAGCTTAGCTACTCGGCCCAGGGTCTCTAATCATACCAGCAATGCTTTTAGACGTCGATGGAGATCACTAGGATGTGATCTGTTTTAAAAATAAATTTGAAAAAATGCGAATATTCGTAATAGCGAATTTTGGCCGCGATATTCGAGTTATTCGCGAATAATCGAATATGCAATATTCGTAACGAATATTCGCAATACGAATATTCGTGAGCAACACTAATAATCAATCCATACACCAACAATGGGCACTTGTATTGATCCAGATCTCCGCTCTTGTATTACTTTAATAGCTCTCCTCTCAGGGTTTACTTGATTTTTGATTATGCGCTTGTATTTTCTCCCTGTCAAAGCAATGTCAGGCTGTAAAGTTATCCTATCACCTGCATGAGCTTAGCCCCAATTATAGACACTCGGAAAGCTGTCATATGACACAAATGCTTTCATGAATAGTGAAGAACTAACATTTCAGTTATCCCCAATAGAAGCGTTTTTCCCTGTCTCCAACCAGGGAAGAAATGGGGTGGGTGGTTGTCACAAGGACAGGAAAAAACAATAAAACATTGTTATGTGTTCTAGTCTTCTAACATTACAACAATTTTGTTTGCCCCAGCTGGAGAGATTTCCCATCACTTCCTGTTCTGAGAGGGAACTAATGCTGCAACCACACGGTCATTTTTCGGCATGAAAAAAAAAACTACGTTTTTAAAAACGTCATTTAAAATCATTGTGTGTGGGCTAAAACTACGTTTTAGCCCACAGAGACGGGTGCGCTCGTTCAGGTAAAACTACCATTCATAATGGAGTAAGCACATTCATCACGCTGTAACAGACAAAAAAGCGTGAATCGTCTTTTACTAATAAGGAATCAGCTAAAAGCAGCCCAAAGGCGAATAGAACTTCCCCTTCAGAGTGCCGTCGTACGTGTTGTACGTCACCGCGCTTTGTTCATCATTTTTCAAAAACGATGGTGTGTGGGCAACATCGTTTTTTTTTTTTTTGTATAATCTTTATTTTTCAGATTTTTCAGATAAAGTTTTGCACAAGACAGATAAACACATAGACATTCGGCCAACATGGCCCATTAGGTAAATTACTGGAATTATAGGAATCACATTGCAGATCAATCGGGAACTCATCTCGGGCAATCACACTGAACCTAGTGGTAAGCCCCCCTCCCCAGGGGCACGCCCGAACCCGGAGGCACAGCAGGGTGAATGGTTAGCAACATAAACAAGGCACAATATAAACCACTTCCATAATGTACCACCCTACCCTCACCACCTGGGCGCTTCCCATCTGGAGGGACGCCCCCCCATAAGATAAAACATATAGAACAGGCCTTCGAGTAGTAGATCCTTATGCAATGGAACAATCAGGGAAGAAGGGAAACATGGAATGGGTCACATATAGACAGGGAAGGAATGGGGGAGGGGAAAGGTGGAAAGGGGGGAAGGAAAAAAGGGGGGGGCTAGGGGTAGCATCCAACACATGTGCATCCGTACAGCAAGACATGAAATAGATTATGACATCTCCAAAATGACTCTAACAGTCCTAGTCAACGACAGCTTCAAGGCTACCGGTGGTATCCCCATTTCCGATATCTGGTCTCCCACCGGAGGGACCAGCCCTCCGCGTGGGCTCAAGCTCCGGCTGGTCTTCAACATAGTGTATCCAGGTCGCCCATATGAGGTAGAACTTATCATATCTATCTTTGCACTGCGCCATCCACTTCTCAGCCTCCATGAGTTTATTTACCATAGTTACCCACTCTAAGCGGGTCGGTACCTGGGGCGTCTTCCAATATATCGGGATCAGCCGTCTGGCCGCATTGAGTAGATGAGGCAGTGCAGACTTGCGGTATTGACTGATTGGGATGGTAGGGAAGTGAAGCAAGGACTCCAGTGGGGAGTCCGGTAGCTCCACATCTAAGATCAACCTGATCTGGGCATGGACGTCTTGCCAGAAGGGGCGCAGCCTGGGGCACTCCCACCAAATATGTAGGAAAGTGCCCCGTTGGCCACACTCCCGCCAGCATGCATCTGGGAGAGATGGATATATCTGGGCAAGCCTGGTGGGTACCCTATACCACCTAGTAAGCACCTTATAACTATTTTCCTGCATCCTCGTATCGACCGTGCTCGAATGTGTGAGTCTATACATGTGGTCCAATTGGGGTTCAGAAAAGCTGTGTTGCAGGTCAACCTCCCACTCCCTTATGAACCTTGGCTTCCCATCTTTCCGCAGAGAGTATATCAGGGCATATAAGGCTGAGATAGCATGGGGGACAGCCTTCTGGGACATACAGAGACGTTCAAAAGGGGAGGCCTGCGTGGGCGACCTGACCCCGTGGGGTAGGGTATTGAGGAAATGGCTGAGTTGCCGGTACCGCCATTCATCCATAAGGAAGGGACCATATTGCTCCCTCAGCGCATCCAGGGACAGCAAGCCCCGACCCTGAACGAATCTCCCGCACCTAGACTCCCCGTCCGCCGCCCACGTCCGAAAAAAGGACGGGTGTTCCCCTGGAGTGAACCAGGGGAAGCCCCCTAGGGGCGCCAGCGGGGAGGTCGGCAGCGCGAGCCCCCCGTCTTATTTAAGGCATCCCAGGTCGCCAGGGCATGGACGGCAAAGGGGGACACCAGTCCCGACAGCCCCCTATGTTCCCTACGGGGCGTGAGCCAGATTACGCCCCGCCAGGAACTTGTCCAAGGGCACCCATACCTTATGCCGGACATTATGATACCAATCCAGAATGCGCTGGAGAGCTATCGACTCGTAGTACCTTCGCATCACCGGCACCCCCAGCCCACCCGCAGACTTAGGGCGTTGCAATATACGGAGGGCTAGCCGTGGACATTTCCCACTCCAGACATACTGAATGAACAGACTGTTGAGGCTTGAGAAGAAGGCCCGAGGCAGAGCAATTGGGATCATCTGTAAGAAAAACAAGATTCTGGGGAGCACATTCATTTTAAGTACACTGACCCGGCCCATCCACGAGAAGGCCGTCCTATCCCACCTCTTTAAGTCCACCCTGATGGAAGAGAGCAGCGGGGTGTAGTTGTACTCATATAGCTGAGCACAGCTCGCTGGTAACTGGACTCCTAGGTACTTCAGGGATGTCTGGCACCACGTAAACGAAAAGGCGGATTGCAGCTGGGAGCGCAGGCCCTGAGGTATGTTCAGTGACAGGATCTCCGACTTGGCATAATTTATCTTAAAATTAGACAAAAGGTTAAACTCGGCTAGCTCCGCCATAATATTGGGTAAGGACAGCAAGGGTTCAGATACATAGAACAATACGTCGTCCGCATACGCGGACAACTTATGTTCCCTTGGGCCAACGGTGAGTCCCCTGATATTACTATTAAGGCGAATCCTGCTAAGCAGTGGCTCAAGCGTTAAAGCAAACACGAGGGGTGACAGCGGGCACCCCTGCCGTGTTCCGTTGCTGATCGGAAAGGGGTCTGATAGCAAGCCGTTCACCTTGACTCTGGCAGACGGGGAGCTATACAGAGAGGATATCCAGGTTAGCATGTTGGGGCCTAGGCCAAGCTCTGTCAAGACTGTTTTCATATACGTCCAGTCCACCCGGTCAAATGCCTTCTCGGCATCAGTAGAGAGCAAAAGACACGGCTGAGGGTCTGCCTGCGACTCCACCCAATGGATCAGCTGGAGTGCCCTGTTTGCATTGTCCCTCGCCTCCCTGCCCATAATGAAGCCAGTTTGGTCCGGGTGGACTACAGACGGGAGCACCGGTTTAAGCCTATTGGCCAAAATCTTGGCCAGGATCTTAATGTCGGTATTCAGTAGCGATATAGGCCTATAGCTACCTGGTAGGGTGTGGTCCTTCCCCTCCTTTGGGAGGACCGAAATGTGGGCCAGTAGAGCCTCAGGTGGCATTGCCGTGCCAGCGGCCAAAGCTGTGAAGTATGCGCACATATGACCTGACAGTTCCTCTACATATTTCTTGTAGTAGGCATTAGTGTAGCCATCAGGGCCAGGGCTCTTCCCATTAGGGAGTTCTTTCACTACCGCCCGAATTTCTGCGACGGTAATAGGGGCATCTAGTTGCTTGCTCACCGGAGCCTCCAGCCGGGGGAGCTGCGCTTCCGACAGGTATTGGAGTATTTTGGCGACCCGTTGCGATTCGGAGACGCCAGGTAACGTATCCGGTAGGTGGTAGAGCTGGGCATAAAAGTCCCGAAATGCCGCCGCGATCTTGGACGAATGAACGACCGTCGCACCCGCCGTAGATTTTAGTTTGTGGACATGGCCTGTCTCCCGTTGGCCCCTAAGGGCTCTAGCCAGCATCCTTCCGCACTTGTTGCCAAACTCATAGAATTTGTGGGTCAGGTAGCGCAGCCGTGCCCTGATCTTAGAGTCTAGTAGGTCCGCCAGGTCCCGGCGGAGAGTAGACAGTTCTTCCGCCAGTGCCGGGGTAACCTTTTTCTTATGAGCGAGCTCCGCCGAGCGAAGCTTCGCCAGTAAGGATTGCAATTCGCCCTCCCTAGCCTTCTTGAGCCTAGCTCCTTGTGAGATCAGCTCTCCCCGCACCACTGCTTTGTGGCCCTCCCAAATGGACCCCATGCCGACCTCTCCAACTGTATTTTCAGCGAAGTACAGGGAGATAGTGTCAGAGACCTGTTTTTGAGCAACCGCATCGTCAAGGATGCCATCATGTCCAAGTCCGAGTCTCCACTGAAAGGGGACGCAGGGAAATGGACACCGGCGCGTGGTCGGAAATGGTGATGGAGCCAATGGAGGCCCCGGCCAAGGAGTCAAGGGAGAACTGATCCATTAGTAGAAAATCTATGCGAGTGTACACCCCGTGCGTGGCTGAGAAATAGCTGTAGTCCCTGTCGGTTGGGCGGAGCAATCTCCAACAGTCCACCAAGTGGTGGGCCTGCAGAGCCTTCCGGAAACGCCTCAAGAAGGCAAAGGAATGCCCCGAGCGACCGGAGGATGTATCAACCAGGGGATCAGGGCAAACGTTAAAATCCCCTCCCAGGATGAGGTGTCCATCCCGGAAGGTAGACAATGACTCCAGGACAGAGTCCAGAAAAGAAATCTGGCCACTGTTCGGAGCGTAAAGTGTAGCGAGGGTATATTTACGGCCTAAAATGGAGCCCTTAACAAAAACAAAACGACCATTAGGGTCTATCCTCTGGTCCTCTACAATAAAGGGGCAGTTTTTGTGTATCGCCACAGCGACTCCCCCCGATTTAGCTCGGGGGGAGTTGCCAAGGAACCACAGGGGGTAAAGATGGGTGGGAAGGCGGGGGACCGAGTCAGTGCGGAAATGCGTCTCCTGCAAAAAAAGAACATGAGCTCCCAAGCGCTTCATCTCAAGCCACAACTTACTGCGTTTCATCGGGGAGCCCAGGCCACGGACGTTGTAGGATACCACTTTTACATCAGCCATACCAGACGATCCAGGAGGGGGTGTGGGAGGGACCCTTCACACAGCTTCTCAAGCGGACAGGAGCACCTAGATCTCACCGAGCCTCGAAGGAGCCTAGGATACAGAGTATAGTTACAACGGATGCACAGTATCGGGAACTCAGGGGGTGGGGGGGGTAAGGAGGGGAACAGGTCATTAAGAAACAGGGAACATATAAACACAAAAAAACACAAAGCCCAGTGGGCCCAACTTAGTGCAGTAACACCACCGGTCGGGGGCCCCCCCCATCCCCCAAAGTGGGAGATGCGGCGGAGGCCAGCGAGCGGCGGTAATCCCCAAAAAGGGAGCATGACTCCAAAGGAGTCGGCCTATTGGGGGGTTAGTGACGAGGCACAGAGAGCGAGTCCGTGCGGGGACCCGCAGGTGTCCATTAAAGTTGCATCTACCCCTGAGCCCAGGGGAGACTAGTGCGACGGCGGTCAGGGGGGAAATGTCATCCGGTGTCACCGGCATCAGAACAAAAGGGCAAAAGAAAAAACAGAATAAAATTGAAGAATCAACAGTTCAGATGCCAGGAACCTTAACAGCAACAGTTCTTCCGGCGGTGGTAACGGATGACCAAAAATGAAGAGGAATAAAGCAAAACATTGCAGGAGCCATAAATGACAAGAATCATAGTTCACACTTCCCCCTGTGGGGAGTGGGGTAGAGGAGTATGGCCAGGTGGGCCCCTCCTGGGGCCTCGGCGACGGTTGCGGCGGCGAGCCGGCATCCACTGTCCAGGACGGTTAGGTAGCGGGATATCTGGCGAGGTCCTCCAGTCCGGTATATCCACCTGAGGGAGGCCCAGTGCTTCCAGGAACCGGGGCAGGTCAGTCGTGGTACGCAGTGTATGCGTCTGGCCGTCTCTAGTAGCCGACAGGCTAAATGGAAAGCCCCATCGGTAGGTCAATTGGGCATCTTGGAGAGCCCCCAGAAGGGGTTTGAGGGCCCGGCGTTGCATTAGTGTGCGCCTGGACAGATCTGGGAAGAAGGATAGCTGCGCGCCATCAAAGTCCACGTGCCTGACTCCCCTTACCCGAGTCATAATGCGTTCCTTAAGGGAGTATTTGTGCAACTTGCATATGATGTCCCGGGGTTTATCCGGATCATCTGAGGGTGGGCGCAGGGCGCGGTGTGCTCGGTCTATTTCAATATACTCAGGGGCCTGGCGGCCTAGAATCTGTTTAAAGACCCCTTGCAGGGTGGGGACAATCTCCCTCGGGCCTGTCGCTTCAGGTAGGCCTCTGATGCGAATATTCACTCTGCGGCTTCTGTTCTCAAAATCGTCCATTTGATCCAATAAGGCCTCCAGCCTGCGATCCTGCATCCGACAGTGTTCTGTGAGTGCATGCAGGCTTGGGACAGTTTCTTCCCATTGTGCTTCCAAGGTCTCCACTCTGCCTCCCAGGTGGGCCGTGTCAGTCTGCAGGTCAGTGATGTCCTGCCTCAGTGCCTTCTCCACCTTCTGGGCAAAGCGCTCCAGATCAGCCTTGGTGGGGAGGGATAAAATATGGGAGCGGATGTCCTTATCCTCCCAGGGATCTCCTCCAGTCCTCGGCTCATCAATGCTTTCAGAGCCAGAGGTGGACGGGGAGCGATGCTGGGTGGAGGCCTGCACGAGCGGGGAGGCAATGGGGGAGGAAGGCCTAGCAGCGTGTGTGTCGGGCGCCATCTTGGCTGTACCTGCCGTCTCGCCGCCGGTCCCAAAAAAGGCATCTAAGGAGCCAGAATGTCCCCGTGGTGTCCGCTGAGGCTGTGGGGAAGGCTTGCGCTTCGGTGGCATCGTATCTGCGCGAAAAATCCCCCCTGGGAACCGCCGTATGTGCCGAGTAATGCGCGGGTCTCACGGAGCTCTGAGAGAGCACGTCCTCACTCGCTCATGCCGCGGCCACGCCCCGGCAACATCGTTTTTAATTATGAAGTTGGAAAAACGTTGCCGACCGTGTGTATGCGGCATAAGGGTAAATCTAGAGAAGAGGAACCCAGCAATAACAACCTGACCATAACACTTCCAGACTATATCCAAAACAAATAAAACATTTTGGCTTAACCTGAGCTTTAAAGTGATTGTAAAGGATCGATTAAAAAATAAATAAAATGACAAACATATCATACTTACCTCCACTGTGCAGCTCGTTTTTCACAGAGAGGCCCCATACATCGAATTCTGGGGTCCCCCAGCAACTCTCTTGGCTCCTCCTCACTTCAGATAACCTCCTAGGAGAAACACTCTCTTGCAGCGTTACCTTACAGGCGCGCTTCCGAGTCCAGCATTCTGCGTCTATAGACACGAATTCTGGACTCGGCCCTGCCCCCCGGTGTCTGTGTCATTGCACTTGATTGACAGCAGCAGGAGCCAATGGCTGCTCTGCTATCAATCTATCCAATTGGGACACGAGACACCATGTACAGATGGTGTGCTCGTTCCCAAACAGAAGATAAAAGCATCCAGGTAAGTAAAACGGGGGGATGGGGGGACGGGGGGCTGCAGCACTAAAAAAAGTTTTTTCACCTTAATGCATAGAATTAAAGGGGTTGTAAAGGTACAATTTTTTTTTCCTAAATAGCTTCCTTTACCTTAGTGCAGTCCTCCTTCACTTACCTCATCCTTCCATTTTGCTTTTAAATGTCCTTATTTCTTCTGAGAAATCCTCACTTCCTGTTCTTCTGTCTGTAACCCCACACAGTAATGCAAGGCTTTCTCCCTGGTGTGCACGACACTCCACACCAGGGAGAAAGCCTTGCATTACTGTGTGTAGTTACAGACAGAAGAACAGGAAATGAGGATTTCTCAGAAGAAATAAGGGCATTTAAAAGCAAAATCAAAGAATGACGTAAGTGAAGGAGGACTGCAGTAAGGTAAAGGAAGCTATTTAGGAAAAAAAAATTGTACCTTTACAACCCCTTTAAGGTGAAAACCATGAGGGTTTACAACCCCTTCAAGGCTTTGTTCATTTACAGTTTTCCCCAAACAGTGCAACATAGCAAATCCTCACTTTTTGAGATCAACGTCTCTCTGAGAGTAAGCTATTCACTTGCTTCAAAAGACAAAAAGTGATAAAATCCTACATTTCACCGATCCCACCAAAACAAGAGGTGAAGGAAAGCTTTTCAATGGACACGTGTTTCTCTGACAACTGTTAAAAGAGTCTTTCATTTTGGAGAAATATCCTCTTACTTCCTGCTGCATCTTTAGAACAGGAAGTAATAAAAAAATCCACTGAACAGGACACAAACAGCAAAATAAAATGTATAAACACATCACTACTCTATCCAAAACTACACATATTATACTGTAAATACATTTTAACTTATTTTAAGTAAATTGATAATGTGCAGATGTCTCCTGCTCCAAGAATATCAGCCCAACACATTTGTAAATGGCTGCATGTGTATATATTTGAACCAGCCAGCTACAGGATGAACATACAGTAAGTATTTCCAAGATAACAGAAATATTGATGGGGCTGTGCATTTTTTTCCGTGCATCTAAAACACTTGAACACTTCTGCTTTTAATCAGTTCTTTATATCAGTGCTTACATAACGGTGGATGGAGAAACTTACACAAGTATTTAAAATGGGTTGTATTGTAACAATGAATGAAGCTGCTTTTTATCAAATTCCATCATCCTGGTACATCATCAACTTTATAGCAATACAAGAGCTAGAGTAAGTAAGAAGAACCAGATGGTGCTCATTGCTCAGGTCATCAGCACGTATTTTACTTAAAAGGATATCAGTAGAATGTGCAGTACGCCTTTGCGTTACTCAGGTATTGAAATATTTGTTGTAAATGCTAAATGTTGGATTTTTTTAATTTACAGTGTCTTCTTCTAAAGACTAATTAGGTCTAGCCAAAAAACAATGTATGGATGCATTAAATATTGTTTTTGCTTTACTAATGGTAAATGATCCAAACTTAGTCCCGTACACCAGCCATTCATATTACACTTTTCATCGGTTTAAAGTAGTCTGACCATTAAAAATTTAGTATGGATGAGTAGCCATCATTGTTCCTTCGAACCTAACTGCCCTTCTGAACTCTCTTTCTTATTTTTCTATTAACTAACTAGGGCATGCATTCCAAAAACTTGTTTTATTATTGAGTACCAGCTTTGTCTGAGTTATTACTGGCTCTTTAAGTAAGAGAGATGAAAAAACACTAATGACTAACAAAAATGCATTAAAAACCTGTAGCCTTTCGAATTTACCCATCCTGATCCTGGATGGGTAAAGGCCTAAATCAGGACTACCCTTCTATGGGCCCCCAGAAAGCATATGTTCACATAATGCCACACTTACCTAGCAAAATGCCCTCCTTCAGCTCTGCAACCCATGTACCGTTTTATATTGCTCCATCACCAACTTTGCCATCTTCGTCTGGCCTCCTTCTGGGTCCAAGGTATTTCCGCATCTTTTCGCAAGGCTGGGTTGCCAAAACTTCCACATTGGCACATGGGAGTTACTTTATCTCTACACACAACACTTTTTCTATACCAACATTGAATATGCATGCACAGCTGTCAGTGTTCAATTAGTAAATCAGAAAAACTGCTAGCAGGCAGCAGAATAGATTTAATAAATAGAAGAAGAGACTTGCAGAAACTTTCACAATAAATATGTACCAGCTTTTTTTTAACATAACAATCCTAGGACTCATAATTCACAAACAGGCTGCATTATTTAAATGGCATATTTTGGAATACCTAGAGAAATAACTGTCATGCCGCGTACACACACGATCGGTTCAACCGATGAGAATGGTCTGATGGACCGCTTTCACCGGTCAAAACCGATCGTGTGTGGGCGCCATAGGTTATTTAACCATCGGTTAAAAAAAAGCCAACTTGTTTTAAATTTAACCGATGGATTCCTAACCGATGGGGAAAAAAAAGATCGTTAGTAGGCACAACCATCGGTTAAAAATCCACGCATGCTCAGAATCAAGTCGACGCATGCTTGGAAGAATTGAACTTCGTTTTTTTCAGCACGTCGTTGTGTTTTACGTCACTGCGTTCTGACACAATCGGTTTTTAACCGATGGTGTGTAGGTGCAACGGACCATCAGTCAGCTTCATTGGTTAACCGATGAAAACGGTCCATCGGTCTGTTCTCATCGGATGGACTGATCGTGTGTACGCGGCATCAGCCTTCAGCATGAGGAACATTGAAAGAACGAACTATTGACTTGACAGCTATAATTAAATATTTTATAGGTAAATAGTGAATATTATTTTTAATGAATAACAGCAAATTTGCTTGTCATAAACATTATTTTTTCCTGGATTAATTTAGAATACCAGAGAGAAGAAACTGTAGGTGGGCTTTTTTTTAGGATCTGTGTACATGGGCTTTTTTGCATCAGAACCACTTTTTTTTCATGCATTTCGCTAGAAATACAAAAACAGCTTGATTCATAGAAAAATATAGTGAACAGCAGGTCAAATACACCTGTAAAGGAAGACAGAACACTCTTAGAAGTATGTCAAACCAATCTCATACACAAACTGAAAGCTCTTAGGTACTGGGAGATGCTCTACCTCCAGGTCACTTGTTGGTAATACATTGTAGGTTGTTTTTATTACAGCTCTGTTTGGAATTAATTCCATGCAATTTTCTGCCTCCTTGTTTAGTCCATTGTGCTGATTGCCAGCCAACTGGATGCTTTTAAATAAATTATGCAAATCCTTAATTTGAGCTACTGATTCTTCTTCTTGAAGCATGTGGAAGGGTTATAAATATGTCTTGCATGCTTTTTGTCACTAAGTGCTTAAGCCAGAATGTGTGTGGGGGGGGGGGGGGTTGGGCAATTCCTTCTTCACACCATCCAAGACTAAAAAAAGAAGAAATGGTTGGAATTCTACTCTAACTTAAGCGTGAGCATAGACATTATTGGGAATACAAAAAAAGCTGGGTAAGTGAGCTATGATCCAGATTATTATGTAGCCATGTTACAGTCTAGTCTGAGTAAACAGAATTTTCACCGTGCACATTTTCACTTGAGTTGTTTCAGAGCTATGCACTATAGCACTGCACATGAAGTTTTAGAAGATGTTATTTTTTAAACCTTGACATAAGAAGTCTATAAATCCTTTTGGTATCCATCCTTGAACACAGGGACTAACATCTGTTACTAGTTTCTTTGACAGGTTCCTGTGAAGAAGTTCCTCTTACCACTTTCACAGATATTTTAGAATAACAAGTTAACAGCAGGGGAGCTTCCTGGTTTTCTTTGTCAAACCAGGGCATAAAATGAAGTAATCCATTTGTTATGCTTAAAGCATAATGCTATTTGCCAAAATTCCTGAGAAGTATTTATAACATATTGGAAGATAGCAATAACATTTAAAGGGTTTAAAGTGAAACTCCAGTTTAGTTAAAAAAAATGCTGCCTGTCAACTTACATTGTGAAGATTTTAACAAATATTATTGCAGATCCTTTGTTGTTTCTGGGCTAGATTCAGATAGAAGCATCTATCTTTATGCCCGGCGTAACGTATCTCAGATACGTTACGCCGCCATAATTTAGGGCGCAAGTTCTGTATTCAGAAAGAACTTGCGCCCTTAGTTACGGCGGCGTAACGTATCTGTGTCGGCGTAAGCCCGCTTAATTCAAATGTGGATGATGTGGGCGTGTTTTATGTATATTAACTGTGACCCCGCGTATTTGAAGTTTTTTATGAACGGCGCATGCGCAGTTCGTGAAAAAATCCCAGTGCGCATGCTCGAAAATCCGCCGCAAAACGCCATTGCTTTCAGCGTGAACGTAAATGACGTACATCCCTATTCGCGAACGACTTACGCAAACAACGTAACATTTTCAAAACTCGACGCGGGAACGACGGCCATACTTAACATAGGATACGCCTCATATAGCAGGGGTAACTATATGCCAAAAAAAGCCTAACGTAAACGACGTAAAAAAATGCGCCGGCCGGACGTACCTGAATCGGCGTATCTAGCTCATTTGCATATTCCTCGCTTAACTATACAGAAGCGCCACCTAGCGGCCAGCGTAAATATGCAGCCTAAGATACGACCGTGTAAAACACTTACGCCGGTCGTATCTTAGGGAAATCTATGCGTAACTGATTCTATGAATCAGCCGCATAGATACGGCCGCCCGGACTCAGAGATACGTCGGCGTATCTGGACATACGCCGGCGTATCTCCTCTCTGAATCTAGCCCTTATTATGTAGATATTGGCATAGACAATTGCTGAAATCCTTTAAAATTAAATCTAGAAAATACTCCCAATGTGGTAACGCTAAGGCCGTTGCTACCATAGCAGTAGGCTCTTCAAACAGAAGTCCAAGGAAGTGTATTTTCTAGGCATGTGCATTTCGTTTCGTTCCGAATCGAAATTCGGACACATTTTTCATTATTCGGACATTCGGATGCATACGAATTCCCGAATTGCAATATTAATTAATTTACCGAATGCGAACGAACGTTTTCGATTCCGAATCGAAAACCCGCGGCCGAAATTCGAAAAAAAATAAAATAAATATAAAAAATTTGATCGGAATTCGAAAAAAAAAAAAAAATTCGAATTGAATTCGAAAATAAATTCTATTCGAAAAGAGACTATTTGTTTTCGAATCCGGTCGAAATATTTTCGAATTCGACCTTATTTTTCGAAATTCGGTCGAAAACGAACGAATTCCGAAAACGGTCGAAATATTTTCGAATTCGACCGGATTTTTTCGAAATTCGGTCGAAAACGAACGAATTCCGAAAACGAATTTAACACATGTAACGAATCTAACTTAACGAAATTAATTAAATAACGAATTAAAACGAAACGAAACAAAACAAATGTTTCCCTTTTGCACATGCCTAGTATTTTCAAAAATGCTCACAGAACCACTGGGACACATAATACATACTGCTTTGTTTTAATAACTTAAAACATACATGTTAGTCAAGAGCTTTACAATAGGGATAAGGTGAACATATCTTGGTTTAGTTCAAGGTGGGTTTGGTGGACTTTACTGAAGTTCAGCTGATAAATCCTTACCTATTAAACGGTCAATTGGAGTCAAATTTCAAAAAACAGTTATGGTCATTGTCCATATTTTCAGACATGGGATTCAAACAAAGGGAAGGGGGCTGGGTAAAGCCGCAGGGAGCATGTTCCAAAGAAAAAAGGATCATTAAAGCCTAGGTTTATATAAAACTAAAAAAATATTTAAAAAATCAGCACAAGAGAAAATGCTTACAATTAATCTGAAGTGTTCCGTGTGCTGGTACCAGCTGTCATAGTTGAAATCCTGTGTCCTCTGCCCCTTCCTATTTCCCGCAGCCACTATTTTCTTGTGTTATAGAGGTTAATAGAGTCAAGGAACATGTCACAAGCACTCATCAAGAGTGAAAACTATGCGATTTTATTTTATTTTATTCATTGAAGCTGTACTATAGCTTCCTTGAATGAAAAGCGCTCTATGAATGGAGGGGGCACATGTTTCATTCATCTACCTATCCTCCATTCATAGATAGATTTTCAATTCCTTCAAATAACATAGCTAGGCCATGCCCTTAATCTGCCTGTAATATGGTGTATCTATAAGATACATTAAAAAATGCTGATAAATTGCCAGTAACTTACAGCTTTGGCCACTATGTTTTCAAACAACATGTCTGGGAATTCACTCCTCTATAGCAGACCCTCCTCCTAGATCAGGCATGTCCAAAGTCCGGCCCGGGGGCCAAATGCGGCCCCCCTGTTGATTTAATATGGCCCCCCTGGGGATTTGGATATATGTATTGTTTGTGGCCCCCAGGGCCACAAAAGATATATACTGTATTTATTGGCGCTGCCTTGGAGGGGACAAGGAGGGGGCAGGACGAGCGCCATCAGATTACATGAAGAGAATCTCCTGTTTACTCAGCAGCGTCTCTATTGGAAGTCCCGTCTCCTGGGATGCCATTGGACGACTGTTCTGTCTATCATAGGAGGCAGGACTTTGTATAAAAGAGGCCACAGGGTAAACAAGAGATTCTCCTGTTTGTAATCTGTCGGCACTCTTCCCGCCCCCCCTCCCTCTGCCCTCCGAGGCTGCAGATAAGCATCGTTCAGGCTGCACTGATGGCAATGGTAAGGCTGCATTCATGGCACATGTGAGGCTGCATTCATGGCACATGTGAGGCTGCATTGGTTGCAATGGTAAGGCTGCATTGGTTGCAATGGTAAGGCTGCATTCATGGCACATGTAAGGCTGCAATCATGGCACATGTAAGGCTGCAATCATGGCACATGTGAGGCTGCAATCAGGGCACATGTGAGGCTGCATTTATGGCACATGTGAGGCTGCATTTATGGCACATGTGAGGCTGCATTGGTTGCAATGGTAAGGCTCCATTCATGGCAATGGTAAGGCTGCATTCATGGCAATGGTGAGCCTGTGCGTGTTATATGCCGATAAATACGGTATATCCAAATAACACGCCCAAGTTCATCCTTAGTCCTAAGCAGCGCTCTGGGATTCGTTGGGGCCACAAAATAAATATATACAGTATATCCAAATAACACGCCCAAGCTCATCTCTTCACCACACACAGCCACAAAGGCAAGAGAATTCTTGTTGGCCAGTGTATTAGTGCTCAGACGAACACACTTAGACCGAATTTTAATGGTTCAAAGAATGTCAGGCAAAATAGTCGGCCCTCACGCATGTTCACTTAATCAAATCTGGCCCTCTTTGAAAAAAGTTTGGACACCCCTGTCCTAGATGATAATGGGGGGCTAGATCACCAGGAAAAGGGAGGCTTGGGGCTCCTTCTAAACCATAATAGGCCAACTGGCCTCAACATAGCAGGGTATCTTTCCAGGGGGAACCCAATGTTGATGAGGACAAGGACTTCTTCCCCAAAACCTTGATTCAGTGGTTGTGGGATCTGCAGGCAGGTGAAGGGTGTATCTGAATGTAGAGGCTCCCATTAAGATAAGCTCACTCCTAAAGGATATCTAAAACCAAAAGTTTTTTTCACAGTTTTGGATGGAGTAAAGGAGGGGTAGAATCCATGACAGTTTTTTTGTTTGCTATCTGTGTGCCATTGTACTGTTGGGAACATGACCTGTAATGGGTCAGTGTGTCATTTTAATAGATTTTGTAATAGATTTTAGTTATACTTTTATACTAAAATATATGTGTTCCTTTTTGTGCCAGAAAAGTCTGGTGATTCTTCTTTATTAATTTTTTTGGTTTACTATTGGGAACACATCAGGAAGGAACAATAAATCTCTCCAAAATCAGTTGTCACTGAAACAGCTGCCCCCATTGGAAGATTTTTCCTAACCTTATGTATCCCTGAAAACTGTAAAATTTGGGATTTCCTATACAATTATGCCCAGATTTATGGGAAGAAACATACAGATATATTTAGCTTATAAAAAAGCCAATGAAAACAATAGAACACTAATTGGCAGCAAAGAAGATTTTCTTTATCGAATGTTGTCTCTATAATGATGTTGGCAATAAATTGTAACTGTTTTAAAGATGTACATCATCCTAAATAAATACAATTCAAAGGCTTAGTCGTGGTACTTTAATAAGAAGAAACAGGATTACACTCCCAGGGCCTTATACGCAGCTTCAAAAAATTGTACTAACTCATGAATAAAGTATTGATTTAATTTTATTAAACAGGTTTCAAGTTTACAAATTCATAAGATAGTATAAAAAAGAAAAATAATATGTGAATACCATACAAACAAATTTTGTACACCAGAGATTTTATTGTTTATATGTATTGGATCCATTCCTGTAATTTACCCTTTTTCTTTTTTATACTATCTTATGAATTTGTAAACTTGATACCAGTTTAATAAATCTAAATCAATACTTTATTCATGAGTTAATACAATTTTATGAAGCGGCGTATAAGCCCCTGGGAGTCTAATCCTGTTTCTTCTTATCATATATATTGGGCTAGCAGCTATAGTCTAGACACTAGGAGGTGGGTACAACTTCTTTATTAATAGTGGTACTTTGTACCATCCCCCACCCCTTTTAACATTGTGCAGCTGGAAATGTATTGAGCATCATGACTTGCTCTAGGCAACACAGAAAATCTCCTACATAGTATGAGGGGCATATCCAGAGTCTAGTCTCTGGAGGGGCACTGCCAGAAAATAAAGCTTTTAGCAAGTAATTTGTCAGGGCAATGGCTGGTGCTGCTGCTTCAATCATCACAGCACTATGGTTGATATGGTGTCAGGATGATTGAAGCACATTATTTCAATAATTACATTGTAATATAAAATTAAATAGTTCAATTCACCATAATGCAGAATCAGTGGGAGCCCCGAGTGGGTCACTTTCCATCGTCGCCTGCCAACAGATGCAGCTTGTCGTCACTTGGACGTCACCTGCCTCCAGATGCAGTTTGTCACTTGCCACATTACTTTCCACCAGATGCAGATTGCCACTTGCCACATCGCTTGCCACCAGATGCGGATGGTCACTTCACCTGCCTTCAGCTACAGCTTGCCACTTGTCATGTCACCTGCCTTCAGATGCAGCTTGTCACTTGCCACATCACCTGCCTTCAGATGCAGTTTGTCACTTGCCACATTACTTGCCACCAGATGCAGATTGCCACTTGCCACCAGATGCGGATGGTCACTTCACCTGCCTTCAGCTACAGCTTGCCACTTGTCACGTCACCTGCCTTTAAGATGCAGCTTGTCACTTGCCACGTCACCTGCCTTCAGGTGCAGCTTGTCACTTGCCACGTTACCTGCCTTCAGATGCGGATTGTCACTTGCCACGTCACCTGCCACCAGATGCAGATTGTCACCTGCCATGTCACCTGCTACCAGATGCAAATTGTCACTTGCCACATCACCTTCCACTAGATGCAGCTTGTCACTTGTCATGTCACCTGCCACTAGATGCGGATTGTCACTTGGCACGTCACTTGCCACATCACCTGCCACAAAATGCGTATTGTCACTTGCCAGTGGCTGTGTCCCAGAGTTAGGGCAGTCAGTGAGAGATATATAAAATGGTGAAATGATGAGCGCAGTATCAAAACCACCTACTGCACATAAGTGATGATTGCTAAAACAAGCAATTAATACCTAATAACGTGTAAAACAAAAAATAAATAAAGTGCAGATGCAAAATATGCGCCACACAACACTGCTCCAAAACAGTTAAAGTGCAAATGCAAAATGATACCAAAACAAAAATATTCCAAACAACAGGTATACTGTATGTGAAAAAAATAGAAATAAAACTGTGCACAGTCCAAAACTAGTGAAAAATTTAATAGGACTATTTAAATGCTTCCATTCATAAATCTAAGTATTTCAACTGTGGATCTTCCTGGTATATGAGCTCACAGAGCGCTTACCTCAATACATGGGTATTGTAGCTTTAAATGTAGATACAGCGGCTTCCTGAGCAAACAATGACATCCATACGAATCTCCAGATATTGGCAGATGATTTGAGAGGACTTCAGGAAAATGTAGGCTCACAGTGGGGACAGATATTCATAAGCCAAAAGGAAAAAGACTCACATAGTGAAGTAAGCAAGGGCTAAAAGCTTTAATAAAATAAATCTGCTTACATAATATAAAATACCAAACGAGGATAAAATGGCAATACACGGACGGACAGGTTCCTATGTCACTTCCGGTCACGTGTGTACTTCCTGACGCGTATCGTCACGTCACGTGACTTCATGAACGACACGCTGTACAGAGATTCAATTAGAGAAAGCAAACATAGAAAACAGTTTCCTCTTAGCGACACCAGTGTCATGAAGGAATCCTTATATGTAAAATATCCTAAAATAAATGTAACAGTTCAAAAATGTGTAAACAAAAATTAACATTTGCAATAAGGAGATTCCTGTTGTTTCTCAGCCTCATTAGAAAATAGCTATTCAAATGTGTACAAGATGAAATATACAGAAAATACAGATACAAAATGCAAAGTAAAGACTTAAAACATATTTAATGATAAACATTTTATCACAGTCCAGTTGCTTTTTATTACATTAGTTATATAGTTTCCTCTGCTTAGTGACACCAGTTCATGGATGAACGTAATTTGCAAAATATTTTATTGACTAGTAAAAAAGTAATATTCAAAAATGTATAAACAAAATTAACATTTGCAATAAGGAGATTCCTGTTATTTCCCAGCCTCATTCCAAAATAGCTATTCAAATGTGAGCAAGATAAAATATAAAGATATACAGATACATAAAATACAGATACAAAATAGAAAATAAAGACTTAAAACATATTTAAACATACATTTTATTTACTACATTAGTTATAGAGATTTGCCTTGGTTTAGTATTTAAACACATGGACAAATACAAACAATAACATCTTCTGTGAGGAGTGGTATCATAGTTGTCAAGGTTCACCAGTTCACAACTTGGGGAAGACACAACAATGCCTTTAAGTTGTGACCTTCAAGGTTAATAGTGATTTAGTGCAAACACTTTGTTCATGGTAGAGCAGAAGACTTCAGAAGGAACAGTTGGTGGATCATTTGATTATCACATTTGTCAAAAAGTGGAAACAACATGCATGTAAATGTGAGAACAGTTAACTAATAAGCCTGGGGGTGAAAGTATACCTACACCACAGAAATTAGTTAAAGTGCAGAGTCATTTTGAAGAGTGTAGGCATTATATTTCCCTAAAGCCAAATATTGTTTTTGAAAATTAAGCTGGTTAGAGCATACCAAAATAAACATTTCAAACTATATTAACCACTTCCCTTCCGGACCATTTCTGACACTTTGCTCCTACAAATCTACTTTTTTAGCTAGAAAATTAATTAGAACCTCAAACATAATGCATTTTTTTTAGCAGAGACCCTGTAAAATAAAACGGTGGATATTGAAATGTTTTATGTCACACAGTATTTGCTCAGCAGTTTTCTAAACGTCATTTTAAAAAAAAACACTTTCATGAATGAAAAAAACTTTAAAGCTAGCCCAATTTTTTTGTGCAATGTAAAAGATGATGTTACGTCGAGTAAATAGATACCTAACATGTCACGCTTTGAAATTGTGTCTGCCCGTGGAATGGCGCCAAACTACGGTGCTTAAAATGCTCCATAAGCGATGCCTTAAACACCTTTACACGTTACTAGTTTATAGCTGTTCAGGAGGTCTAGCGCTAGAATTGTTGCTTCCGCTCTGACGTTCGTGACAATACATCACATGTGTGGTTTGATCGCTGCTTACATATGCGTGTGGGAGTAATGTATGCATTCGCATTTGCTAGTAAGCCCGGTGGGACAGGGGCGCTTTAATATTTTTTTTATATATATTTCTTTATTTTATACAAAAATACTCTTACAAAGGATGAACAACATTCCTTGTTATAGCATGGGTCATGACAGGTCCTCTTTATGGAGAGATTTGGGGTCCATTAGACCCCAAATCTCTCCTCTGACCTCCCATGTAGCCTATTAGACACAGCTCGTTCTGATTGACTACTTACCTGGTCGCTGCTGGCCAGGTAAACAAAAGAGGGCGGAACCGGGAGTGACGAATTGCTTTCAGGGTTACAGAGAGAAGGGAATGATGTCAGTTTCTCTTTCTATGTACAGGGCAGCCATCGCCGGCAGCTGATTGACTACTTACCTGGTCGCTGCTGGCCAGGTAAACAAAAGAGGGCGGAACCGGGAGTGACGAATTGCTTTCAGGGTTACAGAGAGAAGGGAATGATGTCAGTTTCTCTTTCTATGTACAGGGCAGCCATCGCCGGGAGCCGCACAGCTCCCGGCCTCTGCAATGGGACCTGAGAGCCCAGGAGAAGCGGCAGCGACGGGGGGAGGGCATGGTACCCCCTTCCATCACCTGTAGAAGTGTTTGGATGGCTAATTAGATAAGTAGGTCACATCTGCCTTGTTCAGAATTTGTGGCTGCAAAGAATGATACCAGGATGATGCCTGTAGGTGCTGGCATCATCCCGGTATAAGCACTGAAACTGGAGGATGTCTCTGTACGCCCTCCCGGCGGGAAGTGGTTAAATAAACAGAAACCAACTATGATGGCAATATCTGTAAGGATACCTTTTAATTTTCCAGCAATGATATACAGGTCACACAAAGCATTAAATAACACGCCCACTTCATTAAGCCATTTTGTTTTTCTGGGCTTGGATCATAGGGCCCTTTCCATGCCACATATGTTAAAATGTTCTTTTATCCATTATTTTGTAGTACAAGCGCTGATGGACACACATTAATGGTTTGTTTAGTTAGAGCTTCAAACTATATACTTTTTGGTAAATCTAAAATACATTGTAAAGAAACGGTACAATTTGATCGTTAAGCTTGTGGTCAACTTTACATTTCAATAGGTTCAAGCTTCCTTCTAGACCAGACCGATGTATCCTAGTCAAAAGCATGAATTGTATTAAATAAAAGCCCTAATTGATTCTTCTGTTAGAGGCTGCCAATCAGTGCCTCTGTTTCACACTACGTTTCATAGTGTGGCCTCAAGTGGACCTTTTCCCCTTTTTCACTAAAAAACACATTGCATCAATATTCAGCTCTGAAATTATCTTATAGTGATTTGTTAAATTAAAGATTTGAGCAATTACAGGCGGTCCCCGGGTTACGAACAAGTTAGGGACTGTAGGTTTGTTCTTACATCTAATTTGTTTGTAAGTTGGAACAGTACTTCCAGCCTGTGCAATGATGTGGGATGTTCAGGGTGCAGTACTGCAGTGTGGGATGTTTCCAGTGCTGCAAGATGGTTGCTCGGCTGTATCCGGGACCATCGTGGAGCACAAGCGGCCAGCAGTGATGTCACGCTACCTCCGTTCATAAGTAGGAGTCGTTCATAACTCAGAAGTTCATAACGCGGGGACTGCGTGTACTTAGCTGAGCTGCATTAGCTTGCCACAATAGAGAGGAACCATGGGCAAACAATCATTATTTAATGTGTTTCATTTGCAATGCCAATGACGGTACTGATGGCAGTTTTAATCAATGGACAAATGCATTAAATGGCTAAAAGTTATGCCTTGTACACACAATCGGAATTTCCGATGAAAATAGTCAGACGAAATTTTTTCATCTGATATTCCGACCGTGTGTGGGCTCCATCTGACTTTTTTCCATCAGAGTTTAGAAATAGAACATGTTTTATTTAGTTTGGATGGAAAAAAATCGGAAATTCAGATCGTCAGTGTGGAACTCCGACGGAGAAAAAACATGCATGCTCAGAATCAAGTCGACGCATGCTCGGAAGCATTGAACTTCATTTTTCTCGGCTCATCCTAGTGTTTTACGTCACCATGTTTTGAATGGTCGGAATTTGGTCTGACAGTGTGTATGGAAAATTCCATCGTATTTTATCCCATCGGAAATTCCGATCGTGTGTACAGGGCATTAGGTGTTTCAGTTCAGTTAGTATTACTTGGCTAGGGACCAGAGTGTGGAACTACTAAAGTTACATTTATGACAGTTTTTTAAGTACTTTTATAACTGAAGACAAGTTTTAGATTTCAGAATAGTTTTGGTGTAATTTTTCAAAAATATTGAAAATGTATAACCCAGCCCACTGTTTCCACTGATAAATATAAGTCAAAGATGTACTGTCCCTTTAAAGAAATTATTTTAGAAATCTACACAACGTGAAAATTGTATAACATTGAATAAACAATTTCAAACTTTTTTTTCACATTCTCATGCCTTAAAAAATATATTTTATGCATTTTAAATGTATTAAAACACTTCACTAATGTACAAATTTACAAATAATATATTACTATGTAAATAAGTATTATATATATAAAACATGTGTATAAAGACAAAGTAAAAAAAGTTACAATCATGGATGCCAATTTAAAAGATATAAAACAGCCAATTCATCACTGCCACTTAATCAGGAAAAGGTGAAAGGAGAAAGTAGAGAAGGTGAAAGTACAGACTAAATCATTTGACCTTTCTTGGTAAAACAAAGCTGTAACTTGACCACTTGAGTTACTCTTTACAATTGATAGATAAATAGTGATAGAATAACATTGGATTACTAAGAAAAATGCTATGCATTCCTTGTAAGATACATACCTCTTTTACACCTACTAAGATTAAACTAGTCAACCATTTAAATAAACGTTTCTAAAATTATTAACAGGAAAAGTGTTAAATTTACTGGTTAATCCCATCTCCTAGCCCAGTTAATATCCCAGTGTTATTTCAATAAAAGTCAAAATGCTTCTAGCAAAGGCTTGCTAAACAATGTTAAATCATTTTATTACACTGTTTGTATGTTATGTCAGGTGTAAAATCCCACATGTCTGCATTGTGTCTTGCATTGTTTCTGTGGTCTATGTATCACTAGCAAATGTATGCCTGTTCATTGAAAGGTAAAAATGAAAATAGAAAAAAAAATGAGTATATATATATATATATATATATATATATATAAAAAATTATTATTATTATTTTACAGGATTTATATAGCCCCAACAGTTTGTGCAGCACATTACACCATGAGGGCAGACAGTACAGTTACCATACAATAGGCAGGTGTGAAAAAATGCTTTCAGAAAGAGAAATGTTAAAAGGTTTTAACAATTAGGGAAATAGAAAAAAAAAAAAACAGAAGAGAAATCCAAATAAAATCAATATTTAGTGTAAACATCCTTTAACTTCAAAACAGTGAGGCCCCGTACACACGAGGAGACATGTCCGATGAAAATGGTCCGCGGACAGAGAACGCGGTGAAGTAGAAGACACCGACGTTCTCAAACACGGAAGTGCAATGCTTCCACGCATGCGTCGAATCAATTCGACGCATGCGCGGGATTTCGGGACGCTGGTTACACGTCATAACCAGCGGACATGTCCGATTAGGTGTACTAACCATCGGACATGTCCAGCGGACAAGTTTCTTAGCTTGCTAAGAAACTTTTGTCTGCTAGAAACCTGTCCACTAGGCCGTACACACGGTCGGACATGTCCGCGGAAACTGGTCCGCGGACCAGTTTCTGCGGACATGTTTGACCGTGTGTACGCGGCCTAACAATTCTTCTTCACTTGCATACAGTTTTTGAAGGAACCCAGCAAGTAGGTTGTTTCAGACATCTTGGAAAACTGAGCATGGATCTTCTGTGGATGTAGACAGCCTCAAATCTTTCTGTATTTTTATGTAATCCCAGACAGACTCAATGATGGTCTCTGTGTGGGCCAAACCATCACTTCCAGGACTTCTTGTTCTTCTTTACACTGAAAATAGTTCTTAACCACTTAAGCCCCAAGCCTTTTTCTCAGATTTGGTGTTTACAAGTTAAAAACATTTTCCCAGGCCTCCCGTCCCAGCGGGAGACCAGAGCCACCAGCTGGCATGTCCACCAGCTAGGCTGAGACTCGAACAAACCTGTATTCGGCTTTGATCGAGTCTCTGATGTAAAATCCCGGAAGCAACGTCACGGTTTACTCGGCTGCCAATGGCTGTATTCAGAATTGATGATTTGGACGATCTGAATACTTTTAAGTGCAAAGGAGTACCTGTCACTACCTATTACTGTCACAAGGGATGTTTACATTCTTACTTTTTTTTTTTTTAAGGGACAATGTAAAAAAAAAATAAGAAAAACCATATAATTTAAAGCGCCCTGTCCCTGCATGCTCGCAACACATACATAAGTCGCATCCACAAATGTAAACTGTGTTCAAATCACTCATGTGAGGTATCACCGTGATCGTTAGAGTGAGAGCAATAATTTTAGCACTAGACCTCTTCTGTAACTCTAACCTGGTAACAACATGTTCAAGGGGCAGGGCCATTATGTCCTGTACTCACAGTCTTTCCTGAGTCCTTCAAGCTTAGTGCCTCTGGTAAAAAGTCCATGCTTTCCACCAATTTTGAAGCAGTTTGGCAACAGAAGAATGTACAGTAAGTACAGTCTGCCTATGCTGTGAAAAAAAAAATATGCAAAATCTCTCCAAAATAACCCCTTTTTGGAAGGTAGACAATTGACTTATATGATAAGAGGCATGGCATATCTTTTGAAGGACTTTTTTTTCATAGATTTTTGTAAAATAAAATATATGATGTATATGATATATATATTAAAGTATATGATGAGTTTGTTTGAAAATTGCAGTTTTTGAAAAATTAAGAAACATTTTAATAAGATATTTCACTTTATGCAGAATAACATCCCAAAATACATTCTGCTACTGAGTATGGGGATTCCATGTGCAAGACTTTTTTTTGCAGCCTAGCTGCACAGAGATGCCCAAAATCCAAGAAGAATATTTAGTTTTTCAAGGAGCATAAATTACAAATCTGAATTTCTGAATACTGATTAAAAATTTGGTAATGATGGAGTGCCAACACAGTAGAAACATCCACAAAATTGCTGTCCTTTACCAATCGAGGGGTTTCAAATTTGGAATGGAGTTTAGAGGGGACAGAAGGAGCAGCAGTAAAGGCCAGTGATGGAGACATCAAACAGAGTGCTTAGAAGATCCTGCCATTAGTGAAAAAAAACACTTGCGTTAAGTGATAGCAACAAAATACAATTGTGAATTTCATATAATAAAGTACAATCATTTAGATAAATTTCACCAGCTGAAGTAAGAACTTGCTAATTGGAAATGCAGATAATAAATGAATAAATCACCGCACTAGGTGATAACAACATGATCCTAATAGAAAAAAAAACATAAAAAGTCCTTTGCAATATCAACATGTGCTGTGTTCATATGTGCTTGTGCTCATTATATGCAATCCGTGCTCAATAGACTTGTGCTCAGACTGGGTACCCCACATGGATGTACACTTACCCTTAGTTGTTGATGTTGACCAACTATCTCTAGTATGGTCGCTCGACAAATCCGTAGTTGGCACCTCATGCACTGAATAGACCTCACATGGATAGATGCAAAGAACAGAGGGCGAACCTCATAGCGTAAAACCGTTGATAAATTTATTGGGTAAAAACAAGTATAAGATTACACTCACATTTAATGGTGTCTATTGTCCTGGCACCCGATGTGTACAGCATGTGATTTTTTAAGGGAAATCGACCCACAATCTGCTGGTTGGCAGCTGGTCGCGGATCGACTCGATTCCCAGAAGTTGCGTTGGGCAGGTGTGTGTCGTGATGACGCAATCAAGCCTCTGAGCTCCCCAATGTGGTGTGCAGAGTGCCTGAGTGAGCAAATGGAAAACCTAAAATCCCAAATGGGGGTACATTTAGCATCTGGCATGATCCTGGGCTCCTTCAGCATCATGTGGGCATGGTGAATGGAGAGAGGCAGCCTTGCCAAAGTGGCAAAGGTCCGCTATTAGTGCCCAGATGCCCCCCTCGTGTACCTGCCAGTATAGTCTAGTATTTTACCCAAAGGGCAAGAGGAAAAGGGATCATCTAAAGTTCCACATACACCTTGTTCCTACATGTACAAATTAGGGATGGAAGCACAGTGATTGGCCAGTTTACATTAATATTAATATGTGACTATGTTCTATATATATTTATCAACTCATGTCTGGATTGCATATCTTAATTTTGGTCTGCATATTATTCTCATATCTTGTTAGGACATATTGAACCCTTACCATATTAGATTTTTTTTGCCAATCCATTGTTAAGCCCTTTCTCCTCACAATTGCTGTCTTGATTTGCAGGGCCGTCTGTCTGTTTGTCTGTGCACCGGGAGCTGGGATGCGTGCCGGGTGCCCCCCCATCCGCCCTGATTGGGCATGGGGAATCGGGTGGGTGGCTTGACATGCATAAGTGGCATGCCCTGTGCTGTTCGCAGTACATCCCCCTCGCAGGTACACGAGGGGGGGCAGCTGGGGACCAATGGCAGACCTTTGACGAGGCTGCCTCTCTCCATTCACCATGCCTGCCTGATGCTGGGATGAGCCCAGGATCGTGCCGGTCGCTATATGTACCCCCATTTGGGATTTTCATTTTTTCATTTGCTCACTCAGGCACTCTGCACACCACATCGAGGAGCATGGCTCCACTCAATTACCTCAGGTAAACACTCTGGTGCTTTGATTAATGCATAGCCATTTTCAGTATATTGCTTTTTCCTTCTTTTTTTGTTTCACTCTCTGGTTCCCCTTGGGAATTACCGTACAAGGGATCCATGCAATACTTGTACACAAGGTTTGGCTTTTTCTTTTTTCATACTTGGTGTGAGGTTTTTTCTCCCCATGTTCCTTATCCACATTGCTTTGTGCCTCCCCTTATAGTCTTCTTTTAATCTTCTTTTATTGGTTTTTAGCAAAGCAAGAGTATACAGAAACCTAGGAGGCATTCCTCTGGTTTAAGTCAGTCAATACATAAGTAACAGTATTATCTTCATAACAATTCATCTAGTAAAAGTAAAAAAGTAAAGGGGAAGTGGATCTCTTTTGGGGGAAGAAAGGAGGCTCATAATCTGTTACATTATCTCTCTTCCTATACTTGATCCTTCCATACTACCCCAGGTCTACTTTGTTGATCCGCCACCCTAATACCACTTTGCCCTCCTTCCCTTTTGCCACCTGACCGACGGGGGATCCGTATCCCGTCGGGCTTGGGGCTACTAATCTGTTCCTCCTGCCTTACCTCCCCTATACCCCCCCCCCCCAACTAAACAGAACAAGCACCAAAGAATGGAAAAAAAACACAAACAACAAAAAAAAAAAAAAAAAAAAAAAAAAAAAAAATACTCATAGTTCCTCCCCCCATCAGGTCCCCCCCCGTCCACTCCTCCCTCAATCCGCGTCCATCAGGGCCTTTCCCTCCTCCGAATATCTGAATGTGTTCCACTCTGCCCATGTTTCTAAATATACCTTCCGTTTTTGCCTTGAGGTCCAAACCAAATCCTCCATTCTATTCAAATTTTCAACTCTGTTAAGCCACATTCTTATAGTTGGAGGAGATGTCTGCTTCCACGTCCCTGGTATACATGCTCGCGCAGCATTTAGAAGGTGGCAGGTCATTGTTCTCTTATATCGTCTCGCTGACATCTCTGTATCTTGCAACAGATAGAAAGACCATTCGTCTGGTAGCTGCGTCCCACTAAATCTCTGTGTTATTTCCCGGACCCTACCCCAATAGTTTAAAATCTTAGGACAGGCCCAGAAAATATGCATTAGGGTTCCTCCCCTCTTCCCACACCTCCAGCATCTATCTACCATGTCTGGATAACACTTATTCAATACCTCCGGTGTCCGGTACCACTGTGACAGAACTTTGTAATTCATCTCTTGTGTCTTTACACACATAGAAGTTTCAAAAATATTCCGAATTATTTTGTTTTTTTGTTCATCTGTAAAAAGTCTCCCCAGTTCACGCTCCCATTTATGGAAGAAGGGTATCTGAAACTCCTCTGTTGGGGTGTTCAGTAACTCTCTAATTCTCGATAAAGGATGCCGTAGGGTCCCTTCCCCGCTGCAGTACCTCTCAAACCTTGTCAAGGTCCGCCCGTAACTAGCTGGGGATTTCAAGGTATTAAAATAATGTTGTAATTGTAAAGACCGCCAAAAGTCGAGTTGATAGGGTAACTCACCCGATATCATCTCCTGTCGAGTAGTCCAGGCCCCCTCCTTCAGGAAGTGCGAAGCCTGGAACCACCCCTGCTCTATTAATTTACTAAATGGTCCTTTCATCCAGCCTGGTTTAAACTGTGGGTTTCCCAGGATTGGGAATAGTGGAGAATCATCCGTTGATAGTATCCCTCTGGCAAATAATTTATGGGCCACCCGAAGAGTGGGACCTATCAACGGATGTTTCTTAACATCATTTGGGAGCCCCTGGTAACACCATGCTGCCCTCTGCAGTATACAGTCGCACTGATCTTGCTCCAACCCTGGCCATAGCTTGTCCCCTGCGTGTCTGCTCCAATCAACAAGTCGACATAGTAACGCCGCCTGGTAGTATCCATAGATGTCTGGGGCCGCTATTCCTCCGTCCCGTTTGGCTAATGACATTACCCGAGCCTTAATTCTTGGACGTTTGTTCGCCCAGATAAATCTATTAATAAGGGACTGTGTTTGCTTAAAAAAGGATTTCGGTATTGCGACCGGGAGTGTCTGAAAGAGGTACAGATACTTGGGCAACACACTCATTTTGACGATGCTGATTCGCCCAAACCACGAATGGAACCCCCTCTGCCATCCATCCAGGAGGACCCGTATTTTAGACAGTAAAGGCACGTAATTAAGTTTAAAAACTTGTGTTAGGTCCGCCGGGATGGATGTGCCCAAATACGTGAGGGAGGTGTCTGACCATCTAAATCTGTACTTTAATTTCAATAACTTTAAATCTCTCCCTGGGATCGCCACTCCCATTGCCTCCGATTTATCGTAGTTAATCTTAAAATTTGACCACTCTCCATACTCACTCAGTTCTTGTATTAGCTTGGGAAGGGATTCCATTGGGCTAGTTAAACTAAACATCATGTCATCTGCGTATGCTGAACATTTGTACTCTGCACCTCTCAAAGACACCCCTTTAACACCGTTATTCAACCGTATTTTACTCAGAAGGGGCTCCACTGTCAGAGCAAATAATAACGGCGAGAGGGGACATCCCTGCCTTGTCCCGTTAGAGAGTTTAAAGGGTGACGACAAAACTCCATTCACTCTAACCTGCGCCACTGGATGTGTGTAGCTACTTGCAATCCATTGCAACATCTTTCTACCGAACCCCATGTGTCTCAGCACTGCAAACATAAATTGCCAATTTATCCGGTCGAATGCTTTTTCTGCATCCGTCCCTACAAAGACACATGGGGTTCGGGAAGCGCTAACCAGGTGGATCAGGTTCATAGTCTTAACCGTGTTATCTCGGGCCTCCCGTTTCTGCACAAATCCCACCTGGTCTTTATGGACAAGTCCTGGTATATTCTGTTGGACCCTCCCTGCTAGAATCTTAGCAAAAAGCTTCAAATCTTCGTTCAGCAAAGAAATCGGTCTGTAACTCCCCCTTTGGGAGGGGTCCTTTCCTTCTTTAGGGATAACCGCTATTACCGCTTTTAATGAGTCGGGGTGAAAAGTCCCTGATTCCCCTAAATCATTAAACATTTTTATCATATATGGGCCCAGCTCTGGTAAAAAGGCTCTATAATACTGAATGGTATATCCGTCCGGCCCGGGTGCTTTCCCCCCTTTCCCCTTCTTCACTGCCTCCTGTAGTTCCTCTAGTGTAATGGGTTTTTCCATCTCTTGGCTCATTTCTGGGGTTAAGCTCGGGATACCCGAGGAGGTTATATAGTTATCCATTCCCACCCGGTCCTGTGAATTTGTTTGTAGGTTATATAGGGAACCATAGTATTCTCCGAAACTCCCTGCAATTTCCCTAGGTAGCACCATTTTCTCTCCACCTGTCCCCTGAATCATTGGAATGTAGGTCTTAATTTGTTGTTCCTTCAATAAACTTGCCAGCTGTTTTCCACTTTTATTCCCCCATTCATAGCTCTGCCTTTTACCATTTTGTATTGCCCTTTTAGCCCTGTATAAAAGTATTTCTGAGATCTGTCTACGAGCTGCCCGTAAATCCCGTTCTAACTCTGGAGTGGGGTACTGTTTATGTCTTGATTCCAGATCTACAATTTCTGTCATTAAAGTTGTTACCTTTAATTCCCTTTCCCTCTTGATCCTTGCCCCATGCTTCATCAGAACCCCCCTTATTACCGCCTTGTGGGCCTCCCAAACCACTCCCAGATTACAATCCAAGGTCTCATTAGTCTCAAAATACCACTTTATTTCCCTCTGTATCTCCTCTAAAATAGGCTCCACCTGCAGTAAACTTTCATTCAATCTCCATGGTCCAGGCCCCAAAGACCGAGAATCTGCTAACGCATACCTCAAAGAAATTGGGGCGTGATCTGTCCACGTAATCTCCCCTATTCCAACCTCTTTTACCGAATGTAGCTGGTTATGTGGAATAAAATAGTAATCTATACGTGAATAGCTCTTATGTGGAATAGAATAATAGGAGTAGTCTCGCTCCCCGGGGTGCATCAATCTCCATACATCTATTAATCTCGCCTGTTGTAACATATGTTGAATTCGTTTCCTAGTGCCCCCCGTAACTGAGGATCCCCCCGATGATGTATCTACTTTTGGGTCTAATGGCATATTCAGGTCTCCTCCCATCAACAACTGACCTTCCTGAAAACCATCTAGATCATTCAAGAACTTTTTCAAGAAACTATCTTGTTGTATATTGGGGGAATAAAAGGTGGCCAAGGTAGTTACCATGCCTGCTATAGTCCCTTTCAACACTAAATACTGCCCCCCTGGATCCACCAATGATTCCATAAATACCCACGGGGTGTTTCTTGAGATCAGAATAGAAACTCCTCCCCTTTTGGCCTCTGGATTCGTCGCATGATACACCCATGGGAACGACCCACTTGCCAGATAGAACGGCCCTCCTGTTTTAAAATGGGTCTCTTGTATCAGAGCAATATTACTTCCCCTTTTTTTCAAGTCTTGTACCAAAATCTTCCTTTTTTCGGGTATATTTAAGCCCTTAACATTTATTGATACTACTGCCACGGTATCCATCTCCCAGTCAATAAGGTGCCCACGGAAACGGATCAAGTCACAACCTGGGGATCCACCGGGGGGGACCAGACGGGCGAGGAGAAGATAGGAGAAGGAAAGAGAGAAGAGAGTAGAAGAAAAAAAACAAAAAAAAAAACAAAAAAAAAAACAAAAAAAAAAAACAAAAGAAAGAAAAAAAAAAAAAAAAAAAAAAAAAAAAAAAAAAAAAAAAAAAAAAAGGCCCCCCCAAAAAAAAAAAAAAAAAAAAAAAAAAAAAAAAAGAATGAACTAAAAATAAACCCCCACCCCTACCCTACTCTATTTGATATCAACGGACGGCGGGGAGGAGATCGTAGGCCCTCCTCCCCTTCCTCCGGAGATATCTATAAGCCCCTGCTTTTACACTCGCTATACCCTATGAGTGTTGACCTAGTAGGGGGACTTCACCCGCGCATTTCTCGGTAAGGGAGCTCCCCTCACCCCCGCGGCTCCTTCCAACCACTGAAGAAAAAGAATACTAGTTAACTAATCTCCCCGAGGGATCAAGTCTTCCAAAAAAAGAAAAAAGTAAATAAATGGAAGCGACCCTGGAGGAAGGGGAAGAGAAATAAAAAAAATAAAAAGAGAACAAACATCTTCCTTCCTTCCCTTCCCCCTAAAAAAAGAGAAAAAAACAAAGGAGGGATGGCCCACGGCCCTTCCTCCCCCCTGGCACCTAAAGTATTCCCTTATAGTCTTCAATGGGTTTTGGCCACACCTACTTACCTGTCAACACTAGCTACACATTATATATTTTCATATATTTTTAAATTTATTTACTTTATAGGCATGTGGGAGCTACTTTTCCTTATCACTGTTAACAAGATTTAAGAGAATTAACCTCTTTTCCCCTTTGAAGGTATATATGTGTGCTTGTCTGCCATGTGGGTTTCCATTCTTGATGGTCCTGGATTTTTAGGGCCAGATTCACGTAGCCTGGGCGCAGCGTAACGTAACCGATTTAGGTTACACCGCCACAAATTTTCTGTCTAAGTGCCCGATCCACAAAGCACTTACCTGGAAATTTGCGGCGGTGTATCCTAAATCCGTCCGGCGCAAGGTGGGCCAATTCAAATGGGGCGGGTACCATTTAAATTAGGCGCGCTCCCGCGCCGGACGTACTGCGCATGCTCCCACGTTTTGTGAATCGCGCCGACACGCCGACGTTTTGTGAATCGCGACGTGAAAAAAAGACTTGCGCCGGGAAAAAAAAATAAAAAAAAAATTCAAAAGCGACGCGGGAAAGACGGGTATACTTTTACATGGTGTAGTAATTTTACACTTTGTAAAAGGTGCCCTATCTTTGCGACGGCAAACTAACACTTGCGGCGACGTAACGACGGGAAAACGTTTCGTGGATCGCCGTAACTGCTAATTTGCATACGCGACGCTGGTTTACGACGCAAGCTCCCCACAGCGGCGGCCGCGGTACTGCATCCTAAGATCCGACAGTGTAAAACTATTACACCTGTCGGATCTTAGGGATATCTATGCGTAACTGATTCTATGAATCAGTCGCATAGATAGAAACAGGGATATGACGGCGTATCAGCAGATACTCCGTTGTATCCCTTTTGTGAATCTGGCCCTTAATTCCTTACTTTTTAACAGTAACTATTATGTAAGTGCTCAAGGGAGACATTTCCTTTCCTATTTCCCTTATTTTTTCTTGCCTTTTAGGAAAAGTACTAGACTATACTGGTACCCTTTGTATTTTGCAGATCTGTTACACATATTCTTCTGAAGAAGTGGAATTTGACTGCGAAACGTGTCACGCTTATTGGATGCTACCATGTCTTTAATATACAGTTCAACCTTAATTTTGCCCTTTTTTTATTGATTATCATATTGGACAACATTGACATATAACATTGGTTACTGCAATGGGCCATCATGCGATCTACAAGTGTATATACAGTATATATATGTATGTTCAGTCATGTATCAATCTAATGTGTCATGTTATGTTTTCTATGTTAATACAAATTGTAATATATATTTTCAAGCTATGAGTCATGTGCCTTATCTAAAGTTCCACTAACCCATCTCCTTAGTCCCACATACCCCTTGTTTCTACATGTTTTGCATACAAGAACTGCTGATAAAGGAGACTAAAACAGTATACTTGCATTAGAATCAGTTTGAAGATAACATTCAAAAGCAAAAATATGTTATTAGAATTTAAATTATTAATTCCGGGCAACAAAAATGTATTGCTTCAGGCTTGTTTTTCAGGAAATGGCATCAGAAGACAGACTTCTCCCAGCAAACAAGATTCTACTGGTATGATTAGACTGAGCATGCAAAGTGAACTGAGATAAGGTGCATGGTTTCAAAACCTATAAAATGTAGGGATCTGGTTTCAAATGGGGTGTGGTATGTGCAAACTGTTACAAGCTAGGAATGACCTAGTATTCCCAAGCATAAAATGGGTGATTAGATTTGCTGTGGGACAGCTCCCAGGTTGCAACCCATGCAGATGGCAGCTTGTCAGGGAAACAACCATAACAAATGACCAAGCTGATAAGCAATCTCAGAAACCAGGAAAGGTCAAAGGTCGGTAGAGACAGCAGACAAGTGGTCCGAGGTCTATAACCAAAGAGACAGAAACACTAGAATTCAGGGACACCAGAACTCAGGAACACTGGACTTGAAGACACTGGGGGGACACAGAAATCACCAGAGGCTCATAGTACAGGGGTTGCTTGAGACAATGGTGTCACAGAAGTGTACAGAGTTCAGTGGACACACTTAGATGCTAGGATCACAGGAACAAAGGGATGAGGGTCTCTGGCAGCACTTGGGTTCAGTAAACACCTTGCATGTAAGGAAAACATTGTAGGATCCCCTGAGGAAGTCAAGTGATGTAGAGCAAAGGGGGAAGTCTGGTGATATCATTACGTTAACGGAGGTAGTAATTGGGTACACAGCAAGACCAAGCGGTGGTATCCAGAAAATGCTGTTGCGATCCTATACTGCTCTCAATACGTGCTGGATTCCTATGTGTACAAGTACTAGTGCATAAAAGAATGTGAGTTTTATGGTTTTAAGTGTTTCAAATAAATATTGAGGGCCATATTCTCGTAGATCGGCGCATATTTAGTCAGGCGTAGCGCATCTCAGATGCGCTATGATGGCTTAACTTGGAGAGAGCTGTCCCATATTCCCGGACCACATGCGTCCTACGATGCGCTCGCGTAACTTAAATGTGTCGGCGTAAGCCGGCGCAAGTGACGGTAGGAGGGATGTGGGCGTGAAGCATTCTAATGAACCGTGACCCCATGCAAATGATGTCCAGACCGAACGGAGCATGCGCCGGACGTGCCCTGCCCTCTCCGCATGCGCAAACCAACATTAGGCGTAAATCCTTGCTGAGTTGGGCCGGCCCAGTGCATAAAAGCGTCACCACAAAAGCGCCCAACAAGTGCAAAGTGACTCCATTTATTTCTGTTGGTGGTGTGAGATTTGGAGCTTTCACTTTGCAATGCCTGGACCCAGGAAGGAAAGAAGGAAGAAAAACTTCACCCAAGATGAGAGGGCCATTATTGTCTCTGCTATGGAGAGATATGATTCTCGTCTCCATGGTGCAGACAGTGGCAGCACCAGCAAAACCAAAAAGGATGAGATCCTTAAGAGAGTTACTGCCCAGGTCAATGCCTTAGGCCATGAGGTCAGGACCCCCCAGGACACTCAGAAAAAGATGAATGACCTGCATGGTGTGGTCAGGAATAAGATGGCCACCATTTCTAAGCATGCCAGGGGCACTGGAGGGGGGCCACCCTGTACTATCAGGCTCACAGAAGAGGAGGAAGTCATTGCCCGTTGCCTTCGGAGGGAGCAGGTGGAGGGCCTGGAGGGCCATGACTCAAGTGAGCCACCCATGAGGACAGGTAAGTGTGTTTTATCTTCTATCTGGTGTGTAGCATGTTTGGGGGGGGGACATGTGACAAGTGTGTGGGTCCACCAACATGTGAATGTTTTGTGTCATCCACAGGTGTGCAGGAGGGAGCTGGGCCATCTGATGCTGCCAGTGGCCGTCACACACCATCATCCCCTGAGCATCCTGCTTCTGTGGCTGACCTCCTGGGAAGCCAACAGGCCTTGGTGGAGGGGAGTGGGCAGTCCTCCGCGCAGGAGGTGGTTGAGGAGGTCAGCCATGAGGAGGTGGTCCATGAAGAGGTGGTCCACACCGATCAGGAGGTGTTCCTCTTTTTGGATGAGTCTCATGTGGTGGCAGGACCATCACAAAGCCACCGCATCTCCAGCCCCTCAGGGTCCTCCAACACCCTCTCCAGTCCCTCCCGTCCCAACCCCCTCATCTCCAGCCCCTCAAGGTCCTCCCCCTATGCAAGGGCCCCAGCCACTCCTGTCCCCAGGAAGGGGACCCACAAAACAAGGGGTGTGGCAGGAGTGCTGCATGAAAATCTGGCCAGGCAGCAGGACCAACAAAGCCGCCATATGGGGGAAATCGTGGTAGAGTTGAGGCGCCTGTCCAACGGCCTGTCCTCATCGGGAGCAGTACCAGATGCTCTACAAGATGTGGCTGGAAACAGCGCAGCCACAGTTACCAGCCTGGGTGAGCTGCAGAATACAACAGCTGAACTTGTGGGGGAGGTCAGGTGCCTGCGAATGGCTGTTCAGGCCCAGACAACTTCCCAGGAGGCCCTGCTCACCCGCATAGCGGTGGCTTTGGAGGGCAGACAGGCAGCCAGGGAGGGACCTGGGGATGCTCCTCCACCTGATGCCCCACCCCCCCCAACTGAGGCTCCCCCCAGGCAAGTGAGGGCCAGGAACCTGGGCACCAGGCGTAGCCCACGCCGGGGCAAGTGATTATTTTTTGGATTTTATATTTGCTCTGATTAAGAGTTTTTTTCTTATTTGCTCTGGTTAAGAGTTTTTTTCTTATTTGCTCTGGTTAAGAGTTGTTTTCTGATTTGCTCTGATTAAGAGTTTTTTTCTTATTTGCTCTTGTTAAGAGTTATTTTTTTTGGGTGCTGCACACAGTAGTGCAGAGTACAGTGTGAATGGTGTGTGAATGTGGGGGGTGACACTCCTGCCAGTAAGGGGTGTCACCCTCGGGCGCTGGGGATAAGTTCTCCACAGGTCCGTATGAATGACGTATGAATGGACAGCAACATCATTGGGGCCTTGACGCGGCGTTGCTGCTCCTTAGTACCGTGCGGTGTACTTCGGTCTAATCCAATGTGATGTGCATGTGGGGTGTGTGTGCTAGGGACTACAGTGGTGTGCATGCGTGCATTCTCCTTGTGCCATGTTTAATGTGTGTTTTTAACGTTCAAAGATTCGTTCCACAAGACATCTCCTGACTGCTGTACAATCAGCAGATGGGGTACCCTCGGTTAGGGGGGGATTGTCGGGTTCGGGGGTCAGGTCATCACATATGTCAATCTGCAGGCCCTTTCTCACTGCGAAGTTGTGCAGCACGCAACATGCAGCGATGATCTGACACACAAAGTTTGGGGAATACAACAGGGTACCCCCAGTCTTATCCAGGTATCGGATAAGGGGACTTCAGGATGCCAAATGTGCGTTCCACCACTGCACGGGTACGTATGTGTGCAGCATTGTATCTTTCCTCTCCTGGGGTTTGGGGGTTCCGGAATGGAGTCATAAGATGGGGACCAAGTGCATATGCAGAGTCTCCTGGAAGGGAAAAGACAGGAGGATGTTAGTCATGCATGTGCCCCTCGTGATGTCTGTATCATGGGGGGGGACAGTCATACCTGACACCCATGTCACTCACCAACCAGCCAGCTGTCCCCATACATCTTCTGTTCAAATTGTCTTGGGATGTCGCTTTGACGGAATATGAAGCTGTCATGGCTGGATCCTGGGTGTTTGGCACGGACGTGCCATATGAGGCCTTAGGCATCCACTATCACCTGTACATTGATGGAATGCCAGTGCTTCCTATTGCGGTATATGTGCTCTGTCTCATGGGGGGGCTGTAGTGCCACATGGGTGCAATCAATGGCCCCGATGGTGCGTGGGAATCCGTCAATTTGGCAGAACTCACGCTTTGCCTTCGGCCGCAGGTCCTCCTGGGTGGGTTTGATGATGTGGTGGCACATGCGTCTGAGGATTGCGGGGACAACCTGGTGCACACATCTGCTCATGATGGTTTGTGATATCCCAGCCACGTCTCCACTTGTTCTTTGAAAAGAACCAGTGGCCAGGAAATGCAATGTTGCCAGGACCTTCATCAGTGGCTGCACTGCATGTGAGCGTTGTGTTGGGCTGGTGATGTCATCCTGCAGGGCTCTGGTAATTTCCAGGATGGCAGCAGGGCTGAATCTGAAACGGCGATACACCTCCAAATCAGCCATGCCAAAGAGGCTAATGCATGGTGGGTATATCCTCTCACGTGCCCTCCTACGTGCCCTCCTCCTTCTACGCGCCTCTGCCTCTGCACACACTAGTAGTGCTAAGACCACGCCTGCCCCTGGCATGTTGGCATGCGAATGTGTTGTCCTATAAGTGTGGTTGCTCAGCTCATCCGGGATGGTGCTGCTGTATTTGCTTTCAAGCTGACTTACTCAGGTCTGGAGCAAAGTTAACCGAGCTTTATGAGGGGTAACTTTCAGCCGGCCATTCGTCTCACGCGCACAGCGCGTAGCCTACGCCGATCGCGCGTAGGTTCGGGAATCAGCACATCTACATCATTTGCATATTTGAATACAAATTCTATGGCAGCGTAGGATGCCATCAGCGGAAATATGCACCTACCCTGCGTAAACTTAAACAAGTTAAGACGGACAGAAGAAGCCTTGTTTCAGGCGCATCTGGTTCTGTGACTACGGCGCATAGATAGGACGGCGCATCTTTACAATTACGCCGCGCATCTCCATATACGCCGGCGTAATTTCTTTGAGAATATGGCCCTAAGAGTTTAAGGAAAGCACTAAGTGTATGTTAAATGTTTGCCTTAAAGCAGAGAGAGCTCCAGGCTCCTTCAGAAAAAAATATTTTAGCTGCTGACTTTTAATATTAGGACACTTACCTGTCCACAAATCCAGCAGCGTCTTCACCCAAGCCAATTTTTCAATTGGCTCTCAGATGCTGCGGCTGCCATCTCAGCTGAGGGAAACCAGCAGTAAAGCTTTGCGGCTTCACAGCCAGTTCCCTACTGTGCATGCAGTGCTTCCAGCTGAGTTTGCCGCAGCAAAGTTAGCCAGAAGTTGGAGTGGGTACTTTGCCAAAACAAGGTATCCGCTCCCACCTGAATGGTGCCAAATGTGGCAGCAGGGGAGAGCTTCCCTTTTGGGTGGAGCTCCACTTTAGGTGACATTGTAAAGAGGAGGAATGTACAGTAAATGAGAGGTGAAGTGCTTCTAACCCCTGAAGTGGTAAAGGCTATTATTGACCTCTAAAATATAAGGACCATGTATAAAAGGTGAGCGCACAACCTGGGCAAATTGTGATCAGAGTTTAAGGAAGGAGTGAATTGAAGTGGACACAGAAGGGCATACATAGACTGATACATATTAGAATTATATATATATATATATATATATATATATATATATATATATATATATATATATATATATGTAGCACTACCCCCTCAGGAGCCGCTGGTTAGATTTGGGGTCGGCGTAATTATGTTACCTCTATGATGCGTCTAGGGATGAGGATGATGAGAGTAGTGATGGAATGTCCAGACAACGGGGTGACGTTTTCAATGCTTTTATTTGCGGCCCAACACGACCAACAATCAACTTGAGGTAGATAGGACAGATTGGTGAAAGGAGAGAACTTTGCAGATTCAGGCCTATAGATAAATGGAAGCAGTCCTGCTTCTAGTAGCAACCCTTACTTCGTCGCCACTTCAGCCGGAGTGGGTGTAGTGCCCCCGGGCAGGTCCCTCTCACAGGCCTGTCAGCCGGAGCGTCACTAGAACTTCTGAAAAAGAACAAGTCTCTGCCACTGACTTGGCTCTAGTAAAAATTTAGATTAGTAGTGAGACATCTGCCACAGGCCCAGTACTCAGGAACTTGGATGGTAGAGCGAATCCTCCCAGTAGCACAATTTTGCCTGAATCTCCCTCAGGTAGACTTGATAGCTAGGGGTCACCGACTGACAGTTTGCAGCATACAACCTGTCAGTGTCCGGTCACCCAGATCCCCGAGGGATTGTCTAAGCCCTATTGGATCACCTGCCTCCGGGTTCACCTCAGACCGACTCCACATCGAACAGCACAACTCGCTTGGGATCTTCTCATAGGATGAGGGAACCCAGTAAATCACTGGGGTCCCTTTGCAGCATCAGTTGCTCCGGGCCATGAGGGCCCAAAGTCAGGAACTCCGCATAGCACGTGTGCCACGACCTGGTAGGCCAGGCTGGGGCCCGTGATGTGCGCACACCCTAAATGTGGGTGCCGCACCTGGAACCAGGAATGGGCGAAGGACCCCGAAAAATGGCGTTCGCCACAGAAATATCCTCCCCCAGCATGCCCCGTGAGGGAAACACTCCTCTGATTGGCTGCTGGAGAAAGGGCGCCTCTGCCTGGACCCCTCTGGCACCACCTGCCATCCAGAGATAGAACTACATCTCTAGAGCACAGAATGACCCACAGGACAGTCCAGGGCTGGCGACAGCCAAATTTAAACAAATCAACATGGATGAGAGCAAATAACTCCCTCATCCCACTAAATTTGAAATAGCACCTGTACTGAAAAGTACACAGGCGCTACATATATATACAATGAACTTGGTTTGAGACACTGAAATTGGATGTGTCCCAAGATTTATTCTAAACAAGCATGTTGGACTGGATATAATGATGGTATGTACTGTATATGTACAGTATATATAGTATAAACTTGCGTATTAGTAGAGTGATATTTATATAGATTGTGGGTAAGGAATAAGTAGTGCTACACTTAATAAGGATTTACTTGATAAATATGCAAATTTAAAATGATAGCTTTGATTTTATTTTATTTTAATTCTTTCCAACTGTTGCATTAATATTGAATAAAATGGACAATTGTCGGTTGGTCTTTTTATGTTTAAATAATTTTGACTATAGAGATTTCAATGAACTTTCCAAAAAAGATAACACTAAGGCCCCGTACACACGACCGAACATGTCTGCTGAAACTGGTCTGCGGACCAGTTTCAGCAGACATGTTCGGTCGTGTGTAGGCCCGAGCGGACAGGATTCCAGCATACATTTGCCCGCCGGGCCTTTTTCCAGCGGGCAAATATTTCCAAACTTGTTTAGAAACAGCCCGCTGGAATCCTGTCCGCTCGGACATGTTCGGTCGTCTGTACAGACCTACCGTACATGTCCGAACGCCCGCCATCCCTCGCATGCGTCGAATGACTTCGACGCATGCGTGGAAGCATTGAACTGGCAGGGCCACCCACGTCGCCGCGTCATCGTCGCGGCGACGGCGCGGCCACGCCCCGCGTATTGTTTATGCGCGGATTTCTGTATGATGGTGAGTACAGCCATCATACAGAAATCTCCGGGCAGACATGTACGGTGAAAACGGTCCGGCGGACCGGTTTCATCGTACATGTTTGCCCGTCTGTACGTGGCCTAATGCTGTGTGATTCAATGTTATTGCCTCTTATGGCTGTATAATATAACAAGAGCACAGGCTGTGTCCTCATTTCCTGACTAGAAATGAATATGCAAAGGCAACTGTATAATTTTTTTCATTAAGAATCCCAACAGAAAGTCATCCAAGGATCTTTCAGGAAAAAGGAGACATATGTGAAAAGAGAGGCAAAGTGAAACCTGTTTAATTTATTACTATATTTTTAGAATAGTAAGATGGGAAAAATTCCCTATTAGTCCACGTACAAAATTCCTGCAGGGAAAGTCTATGGTCTGTGGGAAATTGTTTGTTTATGTTTAGTTGGAAACCTGCTTAAAATTTCAGAGTTCAGACCAGAACATTTGCTTGTTGCTCAAAAGTACAAATTGTAGAATTGTATAAAAAATTTAACAAAAGTAAAAAAAGTAAATAAAAATAACATATATAATGTATGTATATATATATATATATATATATATATATATATATATATATATAATATCTTGAAGCACACTATAAAAGTGTAGCACGATGTAAAATATTCTCAGGGGATTTTCATCATCTACTCATTACTAGTAGAGGGTCATTGCCTAGTTCCCCTCTCATATATTCGCCAATAGATGGTTCATCAATCACACACAATTTTCAGCTCATGACTGTTGCAAATTGAATGTTAATAAATAGAAAATACTCTCATGGGACTGTAGACAGAAATGATAACCTATAACTACCAACAAACAATATAGTGGAGTAAACTTTGCCGCCGGCCTTTATTATTGTTAATAAATTGTATTTATTAAACATGTAACCATAAGAGTTGGTTCACACAGCAGCGGCACGACTTCGGGGGTGACTCTGCAAGTCGTCCTGACGACTTCAGAGGCGATTTGCAAAACGACTTCTGTATAGAAGTCAATGCAGGTCGCCCCGAGCCGCCCCCGAAGTCGTACAGGAACCTTTTTCTAAGTCGGAGCGACTTGCGTCGCTCCTATTAGAACGGTTCCATTGCATTGAATGGGACGCGACACGTTAGGCGGTCGCCCCAGTGTGAACCGGGTCTTAATAGTTACCAAATGAATTCACAAACAACTTATTTATTCAGAAAACAACATTATAGTAAGCAACTCAGTCACAACGACTCAGGTTGACATAAAGTATTAATCAATTTATCTAAACTATCCCCCTTTTACTATGAAAAAAGGGGGTAAAAACCACATAATATTATAAGGCCGTGACAAGGGAGGGGGGAGGGGAACTCATGAGTAGGGGTCTTGAGGAACTGGCAAAAAGCGGGCTTGTTGCACTGCCTTAAATAGCCTTTGCCCCTTCCAGAATATTCCATGAGGTCATGTGACTTAATCTATGACCTTTCATTGGTTACCTAGCTTTACCTCAAAACCTTATTATAACCTTACTAGGAAGGAAACAAGCCCCGCCCACCTATCTAACTGACCCAATTAACTAACTGGGGGGCTTGGAAAATCCCATTCTGTCACATTCCCATGAGCTCAGTGGCCTTAAAACAGCCCCCCTCACTATCATTCTGACCCCAGCAGTTTTCATTCTTGTCCCAATCATTTTTGGCCACTACTGTCTATTGATATGTAAAACACTTTTTGTTAAATCATAACGTGTTAGCTTTATATACAATGCGCATGCGTGAAACTCCGCCCCTGACGTTCTTTCTAGTATATTCCCCGCAGTAGGTGCATAATAGCAGTAACGAGGAGGAAAGCTGGAGCCAGAAACGTCCCGATCCAGGAGGAGATATAAGGTCTCAAATATGTCCTTTGTAGAGATGGTGGAGATATTAGACATCTTAAAGAGGATCAGGAAACTACTTCTAAAAAGTAGGTATTTGTTCTGTGTTCCTATTATTATTATTATTACTTGCATGTTGCTCCATGTGCTTTTCTTTACTGTTGTACAGTTTAAAATGTCAACTTTCAGGTTCGTGGGCACAGTAATCGGTCGTAATAAACATTGTTTGTTTGCCCACTAATACAAAGTGTTTTGCAGATACAGGTTACTACCTTTGGTCATGCCTATTTGTATTAAAAGAAGTTTAGCACATTGTTGTCTAGATGTGTTTGTAACTAGAATGAAATGCAAACTTGATTCAGTGTAAGGAGAGGACACTCAGCAGCTGTTTACACATCTAAACTCAGGAGCACTAGGGTGGGACACCAGAACAACGTTTTTAGGGTGTCCCACACAGATGCTCCAGTGGATACTTGGGGTGTCTCCATGTGTGAAACTTGTCCAAAAAAGGTAAGTATTCCAGCTTTGGTAGGGGAAAAAATCATGTCTTCAGATTGGAACGCTTCCAAAACAGACAATTGTACCACATTTCCAAGCAATGTTTCATATTCCTATTTCTGGCCTCAAATATCTGTGTGCTAAGTATACCTTTTGTTTCATTCTCATAGGGGAGAAAAGACTCAGAACATCTGAGGACACCAGGAACCCTACACCTCATAAAGAAGGGGAACTCAGCACACCACAACCTGAGGATGTGAAGGGAGGAGAGGTTTATGAAGTGGGCAAAATAGTGACCACAACAAGTCAGTGTCTGAGACCACAGCTTCAGGTAATAGATATATGCATGCATATTTATAATACATGGTGTGTTTTTTTATTATAGGTGATGTGGATGTTGTGGAAGAAGAATCTAATTTCACCAGTGCAAGTGCACACATCCTCATCAGGGAGATAATGGTAGCACATGTTTACATTAGGCATGGGATCAGGAGGGAAATCCACATTTTGAATCCCAATTTGTGTGCATCTTCAACATTTGACTTTTACAGGGGTGACATCCCCCCATCTGATGAAGGCAAGATTAACACATTTTTTGACATACTATAATGTCTGATATTGCCTTCACTTTTTCTATGTTGAACTTTGTAAGTTCCTGAGTTGTGTATGTTATACTTTGAAACATGCCCGTTTAAGCAAAAAAATTATATTTTGAATGTCAAACTTTAGTTGTTTTGTTCAAAAACACCTTTCTACTTTTCTAAGGTTTTCAACTCAACAATGTGTGGCTTCTTCTTTCAATGCTCAATACCAGTTTTTGAAGTAAGTTGGTGTTTACAGTGACAATGGGGGTTATTTACTAAAGGAAAATCCACTTGGCACTACACGTGCACTAGGACGACCTAGGAGATGGCTAAAAGAAACACAAGCAGTAAACCAAACTAAATATTATTTCAGATCAAAAAAATCTTTACTTAAAAGATTAATGACACATTTGCTGGCATATCAATGCCCCCCTCCCTACCCGTAAAGTATTTAAGATATTTTTTACGGACTTCACGTCGCTTTGGGGGGCAAGCCAGAATGGCCAGCTTCAAGTGCTGTCAGTGTAGTTTGTTCTGGAAATCCGGCCTCAGGCACAACTCAGGCCCCATAGTTTGTAGCATTTTGCCTTAAAAAATTATGCAGTATGCAGCATGCAAGCACAATATGATTGGGTTTATATTCTGCCATGTTGATTGCTGTGAGGAATAGGCGGAACTGGCTGGCCATTATCCCGAAAGCATTCTCCACCACTCTTCTGGCCCTGGCCAGCCGGTAGTTAAAAACCCTCTTGTCCAGGGTGAGGCTCCTAATGGGGAATGGCCGCATCAGGTGTTCACCCAGCCCAAACGCTTCATCAGCGACGAAGACAAATGGCAGTCCTGCCACGTTATCTTCAGCAGGTGGCAATCCCAAGCCAACATTCTGGAGCCATCTGTAGAACTCTGTCTGGGCGATGACTCCGACATCTGGCCATTCTTTCCCACTTCCACATACAAAAACGTGTATGTCCTCGACACCACCGCCAACATCACTATACTATTAAATCCCTTGTAGTTATAATAGTATGACCCCGAGTTGGGGGGTGTGACGATGTGGACATGTTTCCCATAATTTGCCCCTCTGCAGTTGGGAAAGTCCCACTGCTGGGTAAATTGGGAAGCCACAGTCTGCCATTTCTGTGGCGTTGAAGGAAACTGTGGAGTCAAACCAGAAAAACAAAATGAGTACTTTTGCACATAACATTGCAAGCAGATTAGACAAAACATTCTTGGCCAACATCAGTATAACATTTATTTTAGGAAGTATTTAAAGACAAAAATATAAGATCCACTTATCAGATTCCTCACTCCCTCTGATGGCCCATTGTAAAGATTTTAGGGTGGGGGGGGCTCCAAATGAGTTTGGGACCCCCAAAAAAACTCTGCCTGAATTTAATGATCACAATAATATGTGTACACATTTTAGGGGGTGTTTAGGGTAAAGCACTACAATGGAGCTGGCAAAATACATTGTTAAGTAACTAGACTAGGTGTGTATGGGCACAGGATAGCATGCTGGAGAGGTTAGTGATAGTAAAGGCAAATATACATGTAGGCCAAAAAAAGGAGCATTAAAAGCTTACAGCATGCATGAGGACAAATGAGGCATTCATAGCATATTACAATCATGGTAATTAGGGAATGATGAAAGAAATACAATACATTAGCAAACATTAAATACACAGAATGTAATGTTAAAGGAGAAAACTTACCTTAATATAGTCCTTCTGCAGGACACAAATTATGGCAGAACAGGTCTCTGGAATAATGATCCCCAGAGCCTGGGGGAGATGCCTGTCGAGAACTTAATGTCCTGCAGACTTTTCCCTGACGCCAAGTACCGCAACGTGGCGACTAGCTTTTGTTCGGGAGTGATGGCTTGTCGCATGCAGGTGTCCTGCTTCATAATAAAGGGGGACAGCAAAGCCAACAAATGGTGAAAAACGGGGTCCCTGATCCGGCGATAATTCCTGAAATCATCAGGATTATTCTCCTGGATCTCCCGCAACAATGGCATGTGAGAGAATTGGTCACGCTGGAGCAACCAATTCTTCGTCCATGAACTCCTCACCACCCTGTTCATGGACTGGGCTTGGGTCAAAGTAAGAACTCCAGCACCAAGCCCCTGCACAGCATGAACTCTATGAGTACGTAGCCGCAACATGACTAGAAAATGGTCGGCTGTTCAGAACAAACTAACAGAATGCACTGAAGAACAGAAAGGCCTGAGAAAAACAAGCTGAAAATTTAGAAACGAGCAAGAATGCACTAAAACCCAGATACGAACTGACTACATGCACTGAAAAACAAATACAAACCCACAAGCACAAACTGATGAGCAGTAATGGACTAAAAAGCACAATGCTTGTTTGAATTCTGTAGGGTTTGTTAGCTAGGACCCTTGATGATTCCATGATGCTCCCCCCTCCCCCAACCCCCTTTCTTCTTACTAGGTGGAACTCCTGCGGGGTGCCTTTGTTCTTTAGTTGGACGCCCTGGGGATCTCACTGTGACCTGACTTAGTGAGTGCCATCTCGCCTACACGTTATAAAATATATATTGCTTTAACCTGCTCGCTCATTAGGCTCTTCTTCTTCACCTGCTCTCTTCTTCCTTGATTTATACGGCTAGAATTCCGTACTATGATTATGTTGGTGGCATTGTAACTTTACTGACACTTCTGTGCCATATGTTATATGTGTTTTTTTTTTCCTAAATTACGATAAATTTTTCTGTATATGTGAAAAATTTCAATAAAAAAATACAATTTTAAAAAAAAAGCACAAGGCTGAAAAGCGTGAATCGTCTTTCACCAAACTTCTACGAACATGAGATTAGCAGAAGGAGCCCAAAAGGTGGCGCAATTGGTATTGAACTTCCCTTTTATATCGTACGTGTTGTACGTCACCGCATCCTTGACGTTCAGAATTTCTGACAACATTTGTGCGACCGTGTGTATGCAAGACAAGTTTGAGCCAACATCTGTTGGAAAAAAATCGACGGTTTTGTTGTCGGAATGTCCGATCGTGTGTACGCAGCATTTGACAGTCAAAGGCAGAATATATGGCCACCAAAAGACTTGCAATCATAGACTCATCCTACTGAAAATGTATTTGTCACCGTTATGCCTAAGAACACCTTTACTATCAGTAGACTGCTGTAGTTATAGATACAGGCAATATTCAACACTTATGTTTTCAAAGACCCACAAGTAAACATCTCCCTAATATATTATAAAATTATATTGATTTTAGCACTTTGTGAGTTCAGAATGATACATTTTATTTGTTGTTTTATACCACGCTTAATTGGGATGGGATTGTGTACTAAAATGGGCATGACTTTAATATTAACTCCCTTCCTAGAACAGTACAAGAACACCTACATTGAATGACTTTTGCTTGAGCCATAAAGCTCACATCATGCTTCCTATTAGATGCCAAATGTAATAAAAGAGCTATAGGAATATATTTACACTAATCCTGCTAATCTGAACGGATCATGAGTCCAACTTCTAGGAAAATATACATGTAGCTAGGAAACTCTGAACTGAATATCTGGAAAACTTGAATGAATTATATTTTCATGTTGAAAAAAAGTGAAGTGAAGATTTAGTGACAGTTAGGATATTGGTTTAAAAGACATTCAGTTATCATAAAAAGCTGAAGATTTCAGATCAACATTGTATATGCCTATTGGAGACCTGATAGGTTTTTGTTATATAATATGGACATATCAATCATAGAACAAGTTAAAATGTAAACAAAATGTTGACTGTATGAGATGATTTTGAATGCTAGTGTATTTTGCTTTCTTTTATGGTTAAAAATATGTTAATAACTTCAAATTGAGCCATGAATCCAAGTAATGCTATTATTTTTCCAAATGCACAAGTTTATAATATTTTATTATCATGACAAAGGTAGCTTTCTATTTATTCTGTGGTGTGCAACTTCCATTCTGTAATGCTGTGTACACACGATCAGTCCATCCGATGAGAACGGACCGATGGACCGTTTTCATCGGTTAACCGATGAAGCTGACTGATGGTCCATCCCGCCTACACACCATCGGTTAAAAAAGCGATCGTGTCAGAACGCGGTGATGTAAAACACAACGATGTGCTGAAAAAAACGAAGTTCAAAGCTTCCAAGCATGCGTCGACTTGATTCTGAGCATGCGTGGATTTTTAGTTGTGCCTACTAACGATCAGTTTTGACCTATCGGTTAGGAATCCATCGGTTAAATTTAAAGCAAGTTTGCTTTTTTTTTAACCGATGGTTAAATAACCTATGGCGTCAATCAGACCATTCTCATCGGTTTAGCCTGTCGTGTGTACGCGGAAATAGATGTAATTCCTACCCTTGAGCTTCTCTACTTCAGAAGTGAAGCAGTTGACTTACAGTGCCTTGAAAAAGTATTACCCCTTGAAATTTCCCACATTTTGTCATGTATCAACCAAAAATGTAAATGCATGTTATTGGTATTTTATGTGATAGACCAACAGAAAGTGGCACATAATTGTGAAGTGGAAGGAAAATGATAAATGGTTTTTAAAATTGTGTACAAATAAATATGTGAAAAGTGTGGCATGAATTTGTATTTAGCCCCCTTTACTCTGATACCTCTAACTAAACCAATTGCCTTCAAAAGTCACCTATTTAGTTAATAGAATCCACCTGTGTGTAAGCTAATCTCTGTAAAAATACAGCTGTTCTGTTTGTAAAAGGACCTTAGTGAACAAATGATATTATGAAGGCCAAGGAACACACCAGACAGGTCAGGAATAAAGTTTAAAGCAGGGTTCAGTTATAAAAAAATATATATTCCAAGCTTTAAACATCTCACGGAACACTTTTCAATCCATCACCCGAAAATGGAAAAAGTATGGCACAACTACAAACCTACCAAGACATGGCCGTCCACCTAAACTGACAGGTCGGGCAAGGGGAGCATTAATCAGAGCAGTAGACAAGGAGCCCATGGTAACTCTGGAGGACCTGCAGAGATCCACAGCTCAGGAAGCAAAATCTGTATACAAAACAACTATTAGTTGTGCACTCCACAAATCTGGCCTTTATGGAAGAGTGGCAAGAAGAAAGCCATTGTTGAAAGAAATCCATAAGAAGTAGGGTTGTCCCGATACCGATACTATTATCGGTATCGGGACCGATACCAAGCATTTGCCCAAGTACTTGTTGCCATATTGAGAAAGGTATTGTAGGCGGGACGGCCCGTTAGTTTATATTTTCTAATTCGTGTCTGAAATATAATTTGGATTGAATAGGAATTTTCGTCGAAGGTTCATTAACTTTTCATAACAATTACGAACATTCGTTATGATGAATAAGCAAACCCAGGAAGTCAGCACAGGGATGGTGGGAGCCCCTCATAATGAGAACAGCACAGGCATGGCGGGAGCCCCTCAAAATGAGCACAGCACAGGCATGGTGGTAGCACAGCACAGGGATGGCGGGAGCCCCTCATAATGAGAACAGCAAGGGGCACAGCCCCAGGAGGAAGTCAGCACAGCACCGGGATGGTGGGAGCCCCTCATAATGAGCATTATGAGTCGACGACTGCCAAAATTGAGAAAGGTATTGTAGCCCGGGCCGTTAGTTCGTATTTCGTAAGTCATGTGCGAAATTCATTTTTGATCGAATACGAATTTTCGTTAGGTTTGTTAACTTTTCGTAACAATTACGAACATTCGTTATGATGAATTTAAAAAGTAAAAAATACCTTTCTCAATATGGCAGTCGTCGCCTCATCATGCTCATTATGAGGGGCTCCCACCATCCCTGTGCTGTGCTGACTTCCTGGGTTTTTACCCCTGTTGTGCTCATTATGAGGGGATCCCACCATCCCTGTGCTGTGCTGACATCCACCTGGGGCTGTGCCCCTGCTGTGCTCATTTTGAGGGGCTCCCTCCATCCCTGTGCTGTGCTGACTTCCTGGGTTTGCTTATTCATCATAACGAATGTTCGTAATTGTTGCGAATAGTTAACAAACCTTCTTATTTTATCTGATTCTGAATCTCCCATCGACTACCAGTACCAGCCAGTCTCCCACTTCCATATTAAAAAAGGTAATTTTCCCAACCCTCACTCAGCAGCAGAAGAAAACCTCTGATTGGTCAACAAAACACCAGTCACGTTTCCGTTCACGTTGTAAGAAATTCGGATCCGAAATTCGTCAACGAAATTTCATATTTTGTAAAATTAGGAAGCATAGCAATTCGTATTTCAGATGCTTCCGAATGTACAAGTTTTCAGAAATTCATACGAATTGAAAATTCGTACAAAACGAACGCACGTGCCTACTGGTTAATATTTTTTCTAGGTCAGACAGGATATCTGACCTAGTCGTTGAAAAGGGGGGGGTCGGGGACGGGGGGGCAGCTATGGTCACCAGTTTCAAAAAGTATAGCTCCAGTACCCACCAGTGGGTGTTTTCCAGCAGCCACCTAATGCTGAATGCTGTATAAAGCTACCTCAAGACTCAAACAATGCATCTGCATTTTACCTGTGTGTCTGTATATTCTGGATCTGTTACTCTCTTACCTTGCTACCTGTTCTGGCCCCCGGTTCTTTACCTGTCTTACTCTTTGTTACTTTGTACTCTCACCTGACTCTGCTCAACCCTGATACCCCTGCTCCTCTGTTTGTACATAGGTAGTTGAATAGCTATCCCCTTTTTTGTGTGTTTATTGGGTTGTGTATAAGGGGCTGTACTTATGTTTTATGTCACATTTGTTTATAATAAATTGTATTAAGCTTGAGTCTAATTTCCTTTGTGTAGGTAACACATATCTGGTCCCAATAGCACTGCAAGATACCAGCAACTATTATCATGACAAGGAAACTGCTAATGCTATTAGGTAGTTCTATTGCTGAATCTTATACTCAATAGATTTTTTTCCAGGTATGCAGAAAAAAGCCCAGCTGTAAAGCAAATATTATTAGAGAGGAATATGCCTGGGCTTTGAGATGGGCCCAGGGCACGAGCTGTGCAAATCCAGTGTGAAACTTTGCCTCTGTGTCAATGCTGTATACTGGCCTAGGCCAACAAGGCCCAGGCCTAGGGCAGCACTTTGTAGGGGGGCAGTGTCCCCGCCGGCGTGCGCTACACTGTTTGGCAAATTAGTTTAGCACCCCCATAAATTGTCCGCACTGCTTCCAGTATGTGGGCGGTTGGCATTCTGCAACTGTGGGGGGGCGTCGCTTCAATTTTTTTACCATCCATGTCCCATTGCAGAGATTTTCCTTCACTTCCTGTCCCATAGCCAAACAGGAAGTGAGATGAAATCTATGCAAATGAAGGGAATCCATTTCCCGCCCCCCCCCCCCCGCAGGCCATCAGAACTAGTGTCCCCACTTGAAAATTTCAGGGTGGGTCTTAAACCGCAAGGGGTGTGGCCTTGACAGGAAGGGGTGGGTCATATTTAAATTAGGGGGTGCATGAGTTTAGTCAGGCCTAGGGCAGCACAAAACCTAAATACATCCCTGCTCTGTGTAAAAGCTTCCTGTAATAAAGTCCCTTCTAATCTCTCTCCTTGTGTAAGGTGCTCTCTGCTGTATTGTTCTGCAGGAAGCCTCTAGTAGGTGGGGCCTGCTGGGTCCCTCCCACAGCTCTGTACCATGCCCAGACTATGATGTCACAGCTACTTTTACAATACTGAACTGAACTGAAAGAGTTCAGCTTTATAGTGTACTGATTATAAAACATGATTTAGTAGGGCACACATTAGAATTATCAATTCAATGTGGTATTACCCATTGATGTAACCTCTGGCCCAGACAAAAGTCTCCAGGAGCATTGTGGATTTATTGTGTTTTTAGAAGCAGTTTATGTCGTTTCTAATGTGTCTGGTAGACTTGCAGCAGATGATTAGCAGGCCATCATGAACCAGAAGAATAGTGTCCATGTAATAGGTAAATACTGCTGCTTTCATGCACATAATTAATTACAAACAATAAATTACCCCTGATAAGCATAATTATCTCATGTTCCACCTTAAAGACGTCTAGAAACTCAAGCTAATACATAGAAATGCCAAATGTTACTCATATTCATTCATATGGGTTTAGTGTTGCTAATAAACCCATGCCGTTTTTCTCAATGATTTTCATCTATATTGCCGGGACCCAAGATTACATTACAGCCGCAAGCAGTTTTAACCACTTAAGACCGGGACCATTATGCAGGTTAAGGACCTTGCCCCTTTTTGAGATTCGGCACTGCGTTGCTTTAACTGACAAGTGCGTGGTCGTGCGATGTGGATACCAAACAAAATTGGCGTCCTTTTTTCCCCACAAATAGAGCTTTCTTTAGGTGGTATTCGATCACCTCTGTGGTTTTTATTTTTTGCGCTATAAACAAAAATAGAGAAAAATTTTTGAAAAAAATGCAATATTTTTAACTTTTTGCTATAATAAATATCCCCAAAAAAGATATAACAAAAACATTATTTTTCCTCAGTTTAGGCCGATACATATTCTTCTACCTATTTTTGGTAAAAAAAAATCGCAATAAGCGTTTATTGATTGGTTTGCGCAAAATTTATAGCGTTTACAAAATAGGGGATAGTTTTATGGCATTTTTATTAATAATTCTTTTTTTTCACTACTAATGGCGGCGATCAGGGATTTTTTTCGTGACTGTGACATTATAGCGCACACATTGGACACTTTTGACACATTTTTGGGACCATTGTAATTTTCACAGCGAAAAGTGCTATAAAAATACACTGAGTACTGTGAAAATGACAATGGCAGTGAAGTGGTTAACCAGGTGGCGCTAAGGGGTTAAGTGTGCCCTAAGGGAGTGATTTTTACTGTAGGGGGGTGTGGCTGTAGGCGTGACATCACTGATCGTCGTTCCCTATATCAGGGAACAGACGATCAGTGTCACTGCCACAGTGAAGAACGGGGAAGGTGTGTTTTCACACACCTCTCCCTGTTCTTCAGCTCCTGTGACCGATCGCGTGACACCGCTTCAGACCGGGTTGCGCGTGCGACCCATGGCTGGGCTCTTAAAGGCAAAGTACAGGTACGTGCCTGTGCCCAGCCATGCCATTATGCCGACGTAAATGTGCAGGAGGCGTTAAATGGTTAAATGGCTTTTATTCCTTTAGAAATTTCATTTTTTGCAGGGACTGTTCTAAACATGGGAAACATGTGCCACTTTACAGGCATACTATACACACACCCCAGGTACAATATATGTTTTTATTTTTATACTTTAAGCATTATTAAAATCACTGCTTCCGAAAAAACTGACGTTTTTACAACTTTTTTTGCATTGATATATTTCCCCTGGGGCAGAACCCGGGTCCCAAAACACTTTTTATGACAATAACTTGCATATAAGCATTTTAACCACTTAAGGACCCGCTCATGTACATTTACGTCGGTATTTTAAAGATGGATATCTCGGTAACGGCAGCAGCTGCTACCACAACCGAGATATCCATCTTTAGTATGAGCGGTCCTGTAAACGATAACGGTTGTCTCCATGGCAAATTCGCTGCGAGATCACCGTTATCGGCGCCGGGAGAGGGCCCCCCCTCCCGCCGCTCTCCCGCACCCTCCGCTGCTTACTGGAGCCGTCGGTAGCGGCGGAGGCGATCGAGTCCTCTCTCCTTTTGTGTGGGGATGCGAGTGAGGGTAAGATGGCCCCCACCTGTCCCCATAGCATAGCAGGGCGGAAGTGACGTCAAAACGTCAGTTCCCGCCCATGCTTCTTAAAGCAAAAAATTTTCAAATGACAAATTTCCATTTTTTTTTTTTTTTGCATTTAAGTCTAAATATGAGATCGGAGGTCTTTTTGACCCCAGATCTCATATTTAAGAGGACCTGTCATGTTTTTTTCTATTACAAGGGATGTTTACATTCCTTGTAATAGGAATAAAAGTGATCAATTTTTTTTTTTCAGTGTAAAAAATAATAAAATAAATAAAAATAAATAAGAAAACCCCGCCAATTTTTTTTTAAAGCGCCCCATCCCGACGAGCTCGCGCGCAGAAGCGAACGCATACGTGAGTAGCGCCCGCATTTGAAAACGGTGTTTAAACCACACAAGTGAGGTATCACCGCGATCGTTAGAGCGAGAGCAATAATTCTAGCCCTAGACCTCCTCTGTAGCTCAAAATATGCAACCTATAGAATTTTTTAAACGTCGCCTATTGAGATTTTTAAGGGTAAAAGTTTGACGCCATTCCATGAGCGGGCGCAATTTTTAAGCGTGACATGTTGGGTATCATTTTACTCGGCGTAACATTATCTTTCACAATATATAAAAAAAATTCGGCCAAATTTATTGTTGTCTTATTTTTTAATAAAAAAAAGTGCGCGTGTAAGACCGCTGCGCAAATACGGTGTGACAAAAAGTATTGCAATGACCGCCATTTTATTCTCTAGGGTGTTAGAAAAATATATATATAATGTTTGGGGGTTTTAAGTAATTTTCTAGCAAAAAAAATGTTTTAGTCTTGCAAATGCCAAATCTGAAAAACACCCAAGGTCCTTAAGTGGTTAAATTCGCACATTTGATTTTTGATGTTTGAGTCCCATAGACTTTAACGGTGTTCGAAAGTTCACGCAAACTTTCGGTCCTTTCGCATGTTCTGCCGTGAACCGAACCGGGGGTGTTTGGCTCATCCCTAGCTCCCACTGTACCATGTTTTTAAAGCATACCGTTAGACAGGTTAATTTGCTTGGTCACAGGCTGGTTGGTAAGTTGAGCTTGGAAATTCTTTGGTTTTATTTGACATGCGTTTGCCCTTCCAGTGCTCCTTGCTGTGAAGACCAGTTATAGGTGGGGGGCAGTGACCTTTTTTGCATTATGAAATACTTACCATAAAACGAAGCTGTTGCAGCGGTCCCCGTACACTCCTGTGATGGGCGACATGTCTCCGAAATGTTACTTCCGGGTTTGCGGGCTCCGGCGCTGTGATTGGCCAGAGCCGTGATGACACCACTCCCACACATTTTTCCTTCTGACTTTTTCAGATGGAAAAAGTCAGACGGGGCATACACACAGACAGAATATCCGATGAAAAGCTTCTGTCTGACTTTTTCTGTCGGAAATTCCACTTGTTTGTACAAGGCATTACTGATGTATAATGTATACTGCTGAAGAATTGTACCGTATATACTCGAGTATAAGCCGACCCTAATATAAGCCCATAAGGTCCCCAAAGTCCGGGAGATCAGACGCACAAAGATGACTCGAGTATACGCCAAGGGGGACATTTTCAGCACAAAAATGTGCTGAAAAACACAGCTCAGGCCCCGTACACACCATAGAATCTATCCGCAGATAAATCCCATCGAATGGGTTTCAGCGGATAGATTCTATGGTGTATACACTCCGGCGGATATTTATCCGCGGATAAATCTCCCCTGGGATGGATTTTCAGCAGATGAATATTTGCTGACATGCTCAACAAATCCATCTGCTGAAGTCCATCCCAAAGGATGGATCCGCTCGTCTGTACAGACTCACCGGATCCATCCGTCCAAAGGGATTCCCCGCACGCGTCGTAATGATTTGACGCATGCGTGTAATTCCTTATATGACAGCGTCGCGCCCGTCGCCGCGTCATCGCCAGAGGATTTCGGCGCGGATTTCAATGCGATGGTGTGTACACGCCATCGCATAGAAATCTTCTGAAATCCTCGAGAGGAGGATTCCTCTCGAGGATAAATCCTCTCGTGTGTATGGGGCCTTATACTCGAGTATATACGGTAATTACTTTTCTTTAATGATCAATGTTATTTACTCTATATGATGTGCAGAACTGTGTGTCTTACAGTTTTTTTTTGTACTGTAATTGTTTATGATAAATAAAAACTTTTCTGTTAAGAAAAGACAAGAAAAAAGAAAAAAAATCAGACAACTCAACAATATCTGCTAGGATACAGCAGGGATAGCAAGAAACATCCCTACAAGGTTTGGAATTGCCAAATTCCTACAGCTTAAATACCTTTCAGGCCTCGTACACATGACCGAACATGTCTGCTGAAACTGGTCCGCGGATCAGTTTCCGCGGACATGTTCGGTCGTGTGTAGGGCTGGCCGGACTGGATTCCCGGCCTAGTGGACAGGTTTCCAGTGGACCAATGTTTCTTGGCATGCTAAGAAACATGTCCGCTGGAAGCCTGTCCGTCGGACATGTTCGGACGTCTGTACGACTCACCGGACATGTCCGCTCGGCCGAAAGCCCTAGCTTGCGTCGAAGTGATTCGACGCATGCGTGGAAGCATTGACCTTCCAGGGTCGCGCACGTCGCCGTGTCATCGTCGCGACCACATCACTGCGTTCGCTGTCCGCGGGGATTTTGGTCTGATGGTGTTTACACACATCAGACCAAAATCCGGCAGCGGACATGTCCGATGAAAACGGTCCGCAGACCGTTTTCATCGGACAGGTCCCGTCATGTGTACGAGGCCTAAAACACAGAATTGCCATTTCACACTGGCATATAGTATGTGCAAATTAAATTTTCCCAGTGAATGTGCAGCAGGTAATGACTTTTGCATGGACCTAAATAGGGCAAACAGTACATCAAGCACTTTTTTTTATTGACAAATTAAGGCAAATATGGGTGGTTAGCAATTGACATGGTGAAGTACTAGGCAAATTTGTTGTACAACTAATGCCCTGTACACACGATCGGTCCATCCGATGAAAACGGTCTGATGGACCGTTTTCATCGGTTAACCGATGAAGCTGACTGATGGTCAGTCGTGCCCACACACCATCGGTTAAAAAAACAATCGTGTCAGAACGCGGTGACGTAAAACACAGCGATGTGCTGAAAAAAAAGGTTCAATGCTTCCAAGCATGCGACGACTTGATTCTGAGCGTGCGTGGATTTTTAACCAATGGACGTGCCTACAGACGATCATTTTTTTTCTATCGGTTAGATATCCATCGGTTAAATTTAAAACAAGATTGATTTTTTTCTAACCTATGGATAAATAACCGATGGGGCCCACACATGATCGGTTTGGTCTGATGAAAACGGTCCATCAGACTGCTCTCATCGGTTTGACCGATCGGGTGTACGCGGCATTAAGTGTACAACAAGTGGATGAATTTGCAGTAAATGAGTCATGAATGTGCAGTGAATGTCTTTAGAAATATGCCCCTATATAGAGTGAACATGTATTTTTCTTTTAATTGTGAAAGTATCACTTTGACACTGTTGCTGCACTGCCATCTACTGACTACAATTACTTTTACCAATGCTTTGCATTTACTTATCTTCATTGACCACATCAAATCTATTAGTCATGTCGCTTTTACATATTTTATCATTTTTTCACGGTACAGTAACATGATTCACAACTTTTCTGCTGCTTTAGTTTAGTAGTTTACCATACTGACTATACCATTATTTCCCCCTTTCCTGGTTATATGATACTTTTGAGTTTTCTCTATTGCCACTTAACCACTTGACAACTGGGCACTTAAACCCACTTAATAACCAGACCAATTTTCAGCTTTCGGTGCTCTCACATTTTGAATGACAATAACTCAGTCATACAACACTGTAACCAAATGAAATTTTTGTCCTTTTTTTCCCACAAATAGAGCTTTCTTTTGGTGGTATTTGATCACCTCTGCGGTTTTTATTTTTTTCGCTATAAATGAAAAAAGAACGAAAATTTTGTAAAAAAATGAATTTTTCTTCATTTCTATTATAAGATTTTGCAAAAAATGAATTTTTCTTCATAAATTTGGCCTAAAATGTATACTGCTACATATCTTTGGTAAAAAAAAAAAAAATTTGGATATTATTTAGTCTGGGTGAAAGTTATAGGGTCTACAAGCTATGGTACCAATTACTGAAAATTGATCAATTTGATCACATCTGATGTACTGACAGCCTATCTCATTTCTTGAGACCCTAACATGCCAGAAAAGTACAAATACCCCCTAAATGACCCCTTTTTGGAAAGAAGACATTCCAAGGTATTTAGAAAGAGGCATGGTGAGTTTTTTGAAGTTGTCATTTTTTCCCACAATTCTTTGCAAAATCAAGGTTTTTTTTTTTTTTTTTTTTTTTTTCCACAAAAGTTTCATATTAGCAGGTTATTTCTCACACACAGCATATGCATACCACAAATTACACCCCAAAACACATTCTGCTATTCCTCCCGAGTATGGCGATACCACATGTGTGAGACTTTTACACAGCGTGGCCACATACAGAGGCCCGACATGCAGGGAGCACCATCAGGCGTTCTGGAACACCCAGACCAATTCTGACATTCCTCTCCTACATGTAAAAATCATCATTTATTTGCTAGAAAATTACATAGAACCCCAAAACATTATATATGCTTTTTTAGCAAAGACCCTAGAGAATACAATGGCGGTCGTTGCAACTTTTTATCGCGCATGGTATTTGCACAGCAATTTTTCGAACGCATTTTTTTTGGGAAATAAAACAGTTTTGTGCTTTTTAAAAAAAAAAAACATTAAAGTTAGCCCAATGTTTTTGCATAATATGAAAGACGAAGTTACGCCGAGTAAATAGATACCCAACATGTCACCCTTCAATATTGCACACGCTTGTGGAATGGCGCCAAACTTCGCTACTTAAAAATCCCCATAGGTGACGTTTAAAATGTTTTTACTGGTTACATGTTTTTAGTTACAGAGGAGGTCTGGGGCCAAAATGATTGCTCTCGCTCTAACGTTCGCAGCGATACCCCACATGTGTGGTTTGAACACCGTTTTCATATGTGGGCGGGACTTACGTACACATTCGCTTCTGTATACGAGCACGCGGGAACAGGGGCGCTTTAAATATTTATTTTTTATTTTTATTGTTCATTTTACTTAATTTATTTTAGTTTGACACGTTTTTCCCCAAAAATAAATGTTTTGATCACTTTTATTCCAATTACAAGGAATGGAAACATCCCTTGTAATAGGAATATAGCATGACAGGTCCTCTTTACAGTGAGATATGGGGTCAATAAGACCCCACATCTCACCTCTAGGCTGGGAAGCCTGAAAAAAAACAAGAAAAAAAACGATCCTGGCTTCGATCGCAGCGGTGAGTCAGAAGAAGCACCGGAGGGCGAAGGGAGTGGGGACGTCCCTTTTTGCCTCCCGTAAGAACGATCAAGAGGCGGAACAGCCGCCATGATCATTCTTATGGTGTAGAGAATCGCCGGCTGAAAAAAATGATATCTGAATGATGCCTGTAGCTGCAGGCATCATTCAGATATCCCTGCACAAAGTCAAGGACCTCATATGACGTGGGCGGGAAGTGGTTAAAACACATTTTTTTCCCCAGAGTATTTTCTGGGTATTGCAAAGTATTGGCCGGGGTATTGCAAAGTATTGGTGTGGGGGTATTGCAGAATATTGGTGCGGGGGTATTGCAGAGTATTGGTGCGGGGGTATTGCAGAGTATGGTGCGGGGGTATTGCAGAGTATTGGTGCGGGGGTATTGCAGAGTATTGGTGCGGGGGTATTGCAGAGTATTGTGTGGGGGGTATTGCAGAGTATTGTGTGGGGGGTATTGCAGAGTATTGTGTGGGGGGTATTGCAGAGTATGGTGCGGGGGTATTGCAGAGTATTGTGTGGGGGGTATTGCAGAGTATTGTGCGGGGGGTATTGCAGAGTATTGCGCGGGGGGTACTGCAGAGTATTGCGCGGGGGTATTGCAGAGTATTGCACGGGGGGTATTGCAGAGTATTGTGCGGGGGTACTGCAGAGTATTGCGCAAGGGGTACTGCAGAGTACTGGCAGGGGGTACTGCAGAGTATTGCGCGGGGGTATTGCAGAGTATTGCGCGGAGGTATTGCAGAGTATTGCGCGGGGGTATTGCAGAGTATTGCGCGGGGGTATTGCAGAGTATTGCGCGGGGGTACTGCAGAGTATTGCGCAAGGGGTACTGCAGAGTATTGCGCAAGGGGTACTGCAGAGTATTGCGCGGGGGTATTGCAGAGTATTGCGCGGGGGTATTGCAGAGTATTGGTGCGGGGGTATTGCAGTGTATTGAGCGGGGGTATTGCAGAGTATTGCGCGGGGGTATTGCAGAGTATTGCGCGGGGGTATTGCAGAGTATTGCGCGGGGGTTTTGCAGAGTATTGCGCGGGGGTTTTGCAGAGTATTGCGCGGGGGTTTTGCAGAGTATTGCGCGGGTGTTTTGCAGAGTATTGCGCGGGTGTTTTGCAGAGTATTGCGCGGGTGTTTTGCAGAGTATTGCGCGGGTGTTTTGCAGAGTATTGCGCGGGTGTTTTGCAGAGTATTGCGCGGGGGTAATGCAGAGTATTGCGCAGGGGGTATTGCAGAGTAATTGTGCAGGGAAGGCAGAGCATTGCAGAGTATTGCGCAGGGAAGGCAGAGTATTGCAGGGGTTAATGCAGAGTATTGCACAGGGAAGGAAGAGTATTGCAGGGGGTTAATGCAGAGTATTGCACAGGGAAGGAAGAGTATCTCAGGGGGTTAATGCAGAGTATTGCACAGGGAAGGAAGAGTATTGCAGGGGGTTAATGCAGAGTATTGCACAGGGAAGGCAGAGTATTGCAGGGGTTAATGCAGGGATGGCTGAGCAGGGATGGATGGATCTGTGACTGCAATAGTCACAGATCCATCCCACACTGCTGCTGCCATCCGCGCTCTCCTCTCACACTGTACCGATCGGTACAGCGAGAGGAGGGAGGAACCGGCGTCATCAAATGACGCCGGTTTGTTTACCTGTGATCGCGCCGTCATTGGACGGCGCGATCACATGGTAAAAGACCGCCGTTGCCGGTCAGTTACCGTGATCTGTGTAGCGCCGGGTCTCATAGACCCGGCGCGCACAGAATTTTCTGTGTGCGCGCCCGAGGCGGCGCGCATTACTGCTTCTGGTGGGCGCCGTTTCAGAACGGCGACCCCCAGTTAAGCAACCACCCTGCCGCCGTTTGTAGACGGCGGCTGGTGGTTAAGTGGTTAAAGCCAAAGTTAAGACTACTCAATACCTCTAACAAAGAGATGGCCCCTGCCCCCACCTATAACTGGCTATCACAACAAGGAGCACATGGAAGGGCAAACACATAAAAGACAAAACCAGAGGAAATTCACAGTTCAGCTCAACAACCAGTCTGCTTATCAACCAAATGTACCTGTCCAACAGTATGCATTAAAAACAGTGGTTTAGTTAGCACACATTTGCAATCGCATGCGTAAGCTGCAAAGCCTCTTCACAGCACCTTGCAGTCCTAACCTCCTAAATTTATGAAGGTCTCCACAAGGAAAGCACATGCATTCTAATGGATAGATAAGGGGCAGGTGGGTCTGGAGGTAACCCAATCCTCCTTAAGGCTGGGTTCACACTAGAGATTGCAGCGTCTCACAGCAGGATTCTGGTGTGTCTCCATTCACCATTTCGGGTCTGATTCCAGCCAGAATTTGGGCTGAATTCGGACCTGAAACGGACCAAAAGCCGCTGCAGAGATGTGTGAGCCGGCTCCATAGAGAGCCGGTCACAATCTCCTGCTGTGCGAATTGTGTGTGAGGAAACCCGCATCTAATTCACAATAGTGTGAACCCAGCCTAAAGTCAAAGGGGCACATTGGACACCCAGCACATAGCACAATGCAGCAAAGGTGTCCAGTGTGTCCCCTGACTCAATACCTCACCTTTTTAAATGATACCCCATTGTATTGTATGGTAAAGGCTAAGTTTACCTTTGTTCACCTTCTTTTTTCTAAATTCTAGCTCCCCTGTGTACCAACATAGCATTACTGTACTTATTTTGCAAAAATAAAACAGCTTTCTATTAATTCTACACCTGCTTACCTAACACTTTTCATAGCTGTTTAAACACACTGCTCGATTAGTTCTGTCTTACTTCCTGGACAGACTTTAGGTCATGACACAGGAAAGAGTTGAACATCTGAGGGTAGATGATGTTAATGAGATCAAGTGGTCAACTCCTTCCTCAAACAGTAGGACCAAGAATCTGGTAGGTTCATTCCACCTCTATTATGTGGTGTACCGTATTTATCGACGTATAACATGCACAGGCATATAACACGCACCCTAACTTTAAGAGGTAAGTTTCAGTAAAAAAAACTTTCCACAGCCCCCTGCGTATAACACGCAGGCACAGTTTACCCTCTATTTTCTGGGTAAAAAAGTGAGTGTTATACGCCAATAAATACAGTATATAAAATTGTTTCGGAAAAGCGGGGTTGGGCGTCTGACCAAACAAACGTATTAATTACCGATTGAAACTTAGTTATAATCATATTATTTATTCCAATAGGGAGAGCTCTATATAAATATAATAATTTTGGTAATAGTGTCATCTTTATTGCTGAAAAAAAATGTAGTATGTTTTCCATAGTTTAAGCATCCCTCTTAATTTTTATAATAATGGGAGGTAGTTTTTTGAAAATAAATCACTGGGTTAGGATACCTAGATAAAAGATAGATTTCATGGACCATGTGAAGTTGAATGAATTGTAGATGTCATTCAGTTGTGGGGGGGGGGGGGGGGGTATTTAGAGACATTTACTGATAAACCCAAGATCAGTGAAAAATATTGAAATTTTTTGGATAAGTTTGGTAATGTATTGTGGGGTTGAGTCAGAAATAGTAGCCAGCCTTGGCTGGGCTAACTTTACTGTTGTCTTATTTTTTAAGTAACAAAAGTGTATTTTGTCCCAAAAAATTGTGCTTGTAAGACCGCTGCGCAAATACAGTGTGACATAAAGTATTGCAATGACTGACATTTTATTTTCTAGGGTGTCTGAAAAAAAAAAATCATTTTTGGAGGTTCTAAGTAATTTTATAGCAAAAAAAATGATTTTAACTTGTAAACAACAAGTGTCAAAAAGAGTCTCGGTCCTTAACCACTTAAGGACCCGCTCACGACTATATACGTTTTGTTTTTAAAGATGGATATCTCGGTAACAGCAGCAGCTGCTGCCACAACCAAGATATCCATATTTTCCTTGAGCGGTCCTGTTAACGATAACGGTGGTCTCCGCGGAGGATTCGCCGCAAGATCACCGTTACCGGCGACAGGAGAGGGGCCCCCCTCCCGCCGCTCTCCCACGCCCTCTGCCGCTTAACGGAGCCGTCGGCAGCCGCGGAGGCGATCGGGTCCTCTCTCCTGCTTACTGTGGATGCGAGTGAGGGCAAGATGGTCCCCATAGCATAGCAGGGTGGAAGTGACGTCAAAACGTCACTTCCGCCCATGCTTCTTAAAGCAATATTTTCTTGTTGTCATTTTTTCAAATGACAATTTTTTTTTTTTTTGTATTTAAGTCTAAATATGAGATCTGAGGTCTTTTTGACCCCAGATCTCATATTTAAGAGGACCTGTCATGCTTTTTTTCTATTACAAGGGATGTTTACATTCCTTGTAATAGGAATAAAAGTGATCCATTTTTTTTTCAGTGTAAAAATTTATAAAATAAATAAAAATAAATAAGAAAACAAAAAACATTTTTTTTAAAGCGCCCCGTCCCGACGAGCTCGCGCGCAGAAGCGAACGCATACGTGAGTAGCGCCCGCATATGAAAACGGCGTTCAAACCACACAAGTGAGGTATCACCACGATCGTTAGAGCGAGAGCAATAATTATAGCACTAGACATACAGAGAGTAGCTAAAAAGATACAACCTATAGAATTTTTTAAACGTCGCCTATGGAGATTTTTAAGGGTAAAAGTTTGACGCCATTCCACGAGCGGGCTCAATTTTGAAGCGTGACATGTTGGGTATCATTTTACTCTGCGTAACATTATCTTTCACAATATATAAAAAATTGGGCTAACTTTACTGTTGTCTTATTTTTTAATTCAAAAATGTGAATTTTTTCCAAACAAAGTGCGCTTGTAAGACCGCTGCGCAAATACGGTATGACAAAAAGTATTGCAATGACCACCATTTTATTCTCTAGGGTGTTAGGAAAAATATATATAATGTTTGGGGGTTTTAAGTAATTTTCTAGCAAAAAAAACTGTTTTAGTCTTGTAAACGCCAAATCTGAAAAACATGGAGAAAAAGAAAAACAACTGCGCTAAACCAAATAATAAGTGGGTGAACAATAAGCAGCTAGCACACAAACAAACAAAGTATAAAGCAAAATATGTAACAAATGTGCAGCGCTAGAATACAATGGTCAATGACAATAATCGTGACCAATAGTGTGTAATAATGAAAAAATTGAAGTCCAAATATTGAATCTCCAAACAAATTGATGGATCGCTCCAGCTGGTGAGTAGTGCACAGTTCAAATCAATGAAAGTGAGTAGATAATTATCTCATGTGGCTGTCTGAGGTCATCATCCATGGGTACTGCTATGTTAGCACCCTATACTGCTTTTTTTATTTACTTTCACGTGATTTTATGTATCGATCATTTTTATTTTTCAAATAAAACCTTCCAAGGTTTAGTTTGATTTGCACCATCTGGAGCACTCTCTTTTTCATTTCCATGTCCATACTTGTCCTGCCTGTTGAATGAATGAATGAATGAAAAAAAACTTATATAGCGCGGCACATGCGAACTGAATCGCTTCTGGGCGCTTGATGTTTCGTGTCTCATGACATCAAAAGAGCAGAGTTTTGATCTGTCTTCTGAAAGTCAGGTGGTTTTCCTCCAACCGAATGCTGGTTGGTAAAGCGTTCCATAGTCTCGGACCTTGAAAAGCAAACCTTCTTTCTCCTTTGGACTTGTATTTGGTTTTTGGCACCTTGACCAGATTTTGGTCAGTGGATCGCAGAACGCGATTAGAATTGTGAGGTTCTATCTTGTCGCAAAGATATTGCGGCGCCTTCCCATGGATGCACTTATGTGTCAGGCAGAGTGCTTTAAATACAATTCTGTCTTTTACTGGCAGCCAGTGAAGGGTTCTCAGCGAAGGTGAGATTGATTCCCATGTCCTTTTCCCAGTCACCAGTCTGGCGGCCGTATTCTGTACGACTTGCAGACGAGCGATTTGGTACTTTGGGAGCCCGAGGTAAAGGGCGTTAGCATAGTCCAGTCTGGAATTCACGATTGTTCCCACCACGACTGCTACGTCTTCTTTGGGGATAAATGGAATAAGTCTGCGTAGTAGGCGCAACAAATGGTGCGATCCGCTGACTACTGACCCTATTTGTGCGTCCATTGTCATGAAGGTGTCAAAAATGACTCCTAGACTTTTGACTTTGGAGCTAGGGGTGATGATTTGGCCCAGAATGGGCGGCGGTGTCCAGGTTGTTGCCAGTTGACTCTTTCGGCTGGCGTGAAACATAAGAAGTTCTGTTTTGGAACTGTTGAGTTTAAGATAACTCTTAGTCATCCAGTTTTCTATTGAAGAGAGACATTTCTCTAAACTGAGATGATGATCCTTTTTGTTGCAGATGCGAAAATACAGTTGCGTATCGTCTGCATAAGAGTGATAGAGTAGTTCTTGGCTACTGATAATATCAAAGAGAGGGCGAAGATAGATGTTGAAAAGCATCGGCGACAGGGGGGATCCTTGGGGGACTCCACATGGCACCGTGCGTTTTTCCGACGTGAAAGATCCCAGTTTCACTGTTTGTGATCGGTTTTCAAGAAAGGAGGAAAACCATGGTAAATCACCTTCTGCGATTCTGGCTACCTCCGCCAGTCGCATCAGTAACATTTTGTGGTCTACTGTGTCAAAGGCTGCGCTTAGGTCCAGCAGAACCAGGAGACAGGATTCTCCCTCGTCTGCGGCCTCGAGGGCATCGTCCCATATTTTGAGTAAGGCCGTTTCTGTCCCGTGTCCGGGACGGAAACCTGATTGAAATGGATCGAGTAGATTGTGGGTATCCAGATGCTGTTGCAGCTGTTGTACCACTACTTTCTCCATTATCTTGGAGAGAACATTTAGGCCTGTTATGGGGCGGCGGTGAGTTGGGTCCTTGGGATCCAAGTTAGGTTTTTTCAGGATGGGCTGGATTATGCCCTCTTTCAGCAGGGATGGCACTATGCCTTCCTTAAATGACTGATTTATAAGCTGTGTGATGGGAGGCGCCAGAATGTCGGCGCATTCCTTCAGCAGCTTGGTGGGAATGATGTCATTGGGTGCTGTGCTGTTCCGCAACGCACCAATGATATTTTTGGTGGTATCGATGGAGATGGGTTCCAGAGTGAACTTAGTTGATTGTAGAAGGTTTCTGTTGGTGTTTTGTAGTTGATTGAAGAGGGGGCTGAGGGGGGTATTATTTTGCAGAATACTTACCCGGATTCTTTCGATTTTGTCGATGAAGAAATCCGATAGTTCATTACAGAACTCTTGGGTGTCTGAATTGGGGACTTCAAGACATCCCGGATTCATGGTCTGGGTGACCATCTTGAATAATTCTCGGGGGCGGTTCATGGCGCTGTTAATCGTCATAGAAAAATGATGTTTCTTTGCTTTGAAGATTTCTTTATGATATTGTGTTGTTAATTTCCTTGTAGATGATGAGGTGATCTTCTGAAGGGCTTCTTTTCCAGGCGGCTTCCGCCCTTCTGCGCTCTTGCTTCAGTAGGGACAGCTGGTTGTTGAACCAGCCGGACTTTTTTTTCCAGGTGCGGACTTTGCGTTTCGGTGCTACTAAGTCGGCTGATTGTAGCAGAGCGGCATTTATGGCATCCAGTGTATCTGAAGCTGTTAACTGAGGATGAATAGTTTCGATTCGGTTTCCCAAGGTAGATTTGAAGAGTTCCGAATGGAGCTTCTTCTGAGATCTAGCCCAGTGTATTGTCACCGGCTTGGGTGCTTTTATCACTGGTGGAATTTTGGAAATTATGAAACTAATTGCATGGTGGTCTGTCCATGGCAAAGGTTCATTTCCCAAAATGTTTATTTTCAGATTTTGTCTGAAAATTAGGTCGAGTGTGTGACCTGAAGCATGCGTGGGTCCGCATTTAAGTTGCTGTAGTCCTAACCCTTCCAGGTGGTCGATGCAGGCGTCCGCAATGGGATCCTGTGAGGAGTTGGCCCACAGATTGAAGTCCCCGAGCAGCAAAAGATGTTTGCTGTTAAGGGTATAAGTGGATATGAACTCCGTTAATGATGGTAGAAGCTGCGATTTTGGCCCAGGTGGCCTATAGCAGAGGAGAATGTGAACAGTCTCCTGGGGGTTAGTTTGAAGTTGAAGAGTAAGGGTTTCCATAAATGGAAGAGGATTTTGAAGGACCGGCTTAGTGATTGCAATATGAAACTTATGGATCACCGCCAGGCCTCCTCCTCTTTGCCCTATTCTGTTTTCCGTTATAATGCGATAGTTTTCTGGCACCAATTCTCCGAGAATGGTGTTGCAGTCGTCTGAAAGCCAGCTTTCTGTGATAAAGAGGCAGTCTAGATCGTTTTGTAGTAAGAAATCGTGGATTTCTGATCGGTTTTTTACTGCCGATCTTGTGTTGATCAAAGCACATGATATGTGCTTGAGCTGGGTTAAATAGTTTAAATTTTTGATGGTCGATCGTTGATCGAATCTCAAAAGTTGGTCTATTTTTAAGGCCTTTTTGGTGACGGCTGGTAATACTGTTGCGAATTGTCTCAGACCCCAAATCGTTTCTGCAGAGTATCGCAGTTTAACCATTGTTGCCAGTCACCGGGGGGGGGGATTAATTGCAATAGAGGGAAGATTCGCTGAATCTTCTCGCTTGGCCTTGGTCCAGAGGAAGGCAAAAAAACCCTGGCAGTGCTAAGCCAATTTGCTGCCGCAGGGAAAAAAATTCCTTCCTGATCCCTGAAAGGCGATCGGACGAAACCCTGGATCAAGTACTGTTTGGAATGGGGGGAAGGGGGGGAAGAAGGGTGTCACTGTAGCTGAGGAGTACCAAGATGGCGGCCGACCGGGCCACAGGCCTCAGGTTTGGGGGCTGTTTGGCTTGGTGGGTATGAGCTGGTTGTTAATCCAGGGGAGGATGGGATCCTCCAGGGATAGGGGGATGATCCCTGACAATTCCAGGAAAATTTCCAGGCTGTCAGTGCTCCTTTTTGCAGCGCACCGCTAGGCCGCGGCTGAAGCCGCGGTCTTTCCTAATTGCGGCGGCCGCGAATAAGGCCTGGTCTGGCGCGGATGCGGGAAAGAGCCGCAGATCGCCAGAAAAAAAGCGCTGCTATGCGCGGCGGGTGGCCGGGGTGATTATGGGTGACTGATTGGGGTGCATGCGGCTCTAAGAGAAGGTAAACAGCCGCAATTTGGATCGCTGGAGTGGCTGTCCTGAAAAGGACGGTCACTAGCGATTCCTGGGGGTGGAAAGATGGCCCTGAAAGACAGGGTCTTACCTGAAGAGAGGGGCCCACGAAGGGAAGGAAGGAGCCGGTCCTATGGGCTGCAAGTTGATTCATGCAGCAAAGATTGTAGGAGCCTGCCTGTCTGCGGTGTCTAGCTGGCTATCTGTCTGGTCCCTGGAGAGAGCAGACTCGTCGGGAAGCGTCCTACTCCCTCACTGAACTGACACTGACTGATTATCCAGCTAAGCCTTGTCAGCTGTGATGAGGTTGGCCATCTGACCTGCATTATTTAATCACATTTGCCTGGTTCTTGGATTGGAGGTATTCGTTCTACTAGTGAGTGAGTGAGTAAGTGAAAAACTTATATAGCGCAACACATGCGAACTGAATCGCCTCTGGGCGCTGTATCCATTCCCTGGGTGAAACCCTTTTGCCCTCAGAAGAGATGGGTTTTAATCTTTCTCCTGAAGGCCAAGTGGTCCAACTCCAATCGGATGGTGGTTGGTAGCGCGTTCCACAACCGAGGTCCCTGGACTGCAAATCTTCGATCTCCTTTGGACTTGTATCTGGCTTTGGGTATATCAATTATGCCAGGGAATACTGTCGGGTCCAAATTTGTAAATCAATGCTGCTGTCAAAGGTGATGTCGAAAGTAAAACCTCATCCAGTATGTTGTGTTTTCCCTTTAAATACACCCACGTAAAAAAGTTTTAGGTTTCAGGGTTAACTTCTCCTTCAACAAAACATCCTGTTGATAAAGTGAAAGTTAACCAGAAAGGCATTACTAGACCTTGGCATGGATTGCTTAAAGGGGTTGTAAAGGTTTGTCTTTTTTTTCTAAATAGGTTACTTTAAGCTAGTGCATTGTTCGTTCACTTACCCTTTCCTTCCATTTCCCTTCTAAATGTTTTTTTTCTTTGTTTGAATTTCTCACTTCTTGTTCCTCCTCAGTAAGCTTTCCACCATCATCCGAGCGGTGGAAAGTCATTTAGAACAGCTTACTGAACACCTTACTGAGGAGGAACAGGAAGTGAGAAATTCAGACAAAGAAAAAAAAGAAAAAAAAAACATTTAGAAGGGAAATTGAAGGAAAAGGTAAGTGAACCAACAATGCACTAGCTCAAAGGAACCTATTTAGAAAATAAAAAACGACCCTTTACAACCCCTTTAACTTTCTGCTATATATTTTTTTTACAAAAATAACATTTTTTAAAACAATTGCATATATACAAAACAGCATGTTTTTAGAACAGAGTCATAAAGAGACTAGACTGTTACAATGGGGTTTTAAAGGTACAACTTTCTACTTTATTTAGAGAATTCCATTAGGGTGGCATATCTGTTTAGGGTAATCAGTTTTTTTTGGGGGGGGGGGCTGGTTGCACTTAAACTTAGGGGTTGTATGAAGCAACAACAGATTTGCGTGCCTAATTTTAGTTAAAGCGGATGTAAAAAAAACTTTTCCAATGAAGACTTCTACTTGGTATAGTAGAGGATGTGAAGTCATCTGTGCCACAAAGAGTTAATCCAGCGCTGAGCAATCCTCTTGCCTTTTTTTGCTAGGCTAAAAACCGACACACAGATAAATCTGTGTTGCCACATCCCCCACTGCTGTGACTGACATCTACTTTCTTCCTCTGCTCGTGCATGACTGCAGGCGAGTGCTAGGTGTAGCAAGATGGCTGTCGCGGGTGTTGTGATGGAATGCCGCTTCCATTGCCTATTCTGATGGGTCTCTGATTCTGACCGAACACTGGCGCCCAGCAGATGACATGCACATATCGATGGTAGCTATGCTCTGCCGGTGTGAGGTTCTGCCTTTGCGACGCTGCCTGACTAGAGGGAGAGTAGAGTTGGGCGAAGGATTCTTGTGATGTCACGACTCCACCCACCGAGCGCCAGACAATAGACCCGCCCACCAGGGCCGTCTTTAATATGGTTTGGGCCCTGGGCAAACATTTTTTTTGGGCCCCCCTCCAGCTTATTTTGGGCCTGGCTGGTTCACATGTATGTTTTGGCGGCCCTCATTTGTGCAGGCACAGCAGCCCATTGATTTGAATGGGCTGCCATGCCTTTGTTTCCTGCAGAAAAAAGGTGCATTCAGCATTTGAAAAATACAGTTGCCTTGAAATCCATTCTGCTTTTGCGCCATGCTACTTACCTGCAGTTCTTGCACACACAAACGCACTGTGTTTTTAAAAGCGTGACCTAAACGTCTAAAAATGCAGCAAGTTTGACAGTGCGGGAACTGCAGATAAGTCACAGCAGACAGCAGAATGGACAGACAGTGCTGTATTTCAGTGCTTGATGGGCATAGACGTGCCGTGTGCGCAGCCTATTACATGAGGCATGCGCTTTTCTTTGCAGGAAACGCAGGCATGGCGGCCCATTCAAATGAATGGGCTGCTATGCCTGCGCAAATGTGGGCCGCCAAAACACATACATGTGAACCAGCCAGGCCCAAAATAAGCCCATCAAGCAGTTAAATACAGACAGTAATGCCATGTGCTCTGAGGCCTTACTCAGCCTGGACTGCAGGTCTGGTCTGTGATTTAAAGAGTTCCTCTATTTTACACATGGCATGGCATGGGGTCCCATGGTGCTAAAGCAGAATGGACAGACGGTGCTGTGACCCCCATGCCATGCCATGTGTAAAATAGAGGAACTTTTTAAAACACTGACCAGACCTGCAGTGAATCATCAAATATTATAAAGACTTTGGGCACACTCTACAGAAAACTTCTATTTACAATATAGATTAGCAAACAGTGAAATACATTGAGGAGCAGGACATGAAGAAGTCAGCCTCGGGAAGAGCAAACTGGGGATGTTATAAAATCACATTTTAATTCACTTTTATATACAAGCAGCACCCAGTGGCAGGAAGGGAGAAGTGCACGTCTAAAGGGAAGCCAGGGGTGCTGTACATTTTAAAACACTGGGAAGGGAAGCAGTACTGTCACTGGCTGCGTGCCGCTGATTATTTTCAGCCTGATTTGTGGGCAGCACAGGGGCTTAACGGGAGGCAGGGCCGCCATCAGGAATTATGGGGCCACTTACACAGCTTCAGGCATGGGCCCCCTGGAGCAGAGAACCGGGATGGGGGGTGCTGCCGCCTGAAATTGAGAAGCAGGGGGGGGGGGGGGCTGCCACGAATTTAGAAGCGGGGGCCCTTTACAAAAAAGAAAAAAGAAATAAACAAAAATATATATAAAAAAAGGGGTGTAGCCATCCTCTGGGCCCTTTAATAAAAAGAAAAAAAGAAATAAAAAATATATATAAAAAATATATTTTAAAAAGGGGGTTGCAATCTGGGGCCATGGGGACCTCTGGGCCCTTTAATAATTTTTTTTTAATAAAAATAAATTACAAAAAAAAGGGGTTTGCCATCCGGGACCTCTGGGCCCTTTAATAAAAAAATAATAATATATATATAAAAAAGAAACGTTTATAAAAAATAAAAAAAGGTGGGGGGTTGCCATCCAGGGCCCTGGGGACCTCTGGGCCCTTCAATAAAAAAAATATATATAAACAAAAATAAAAAAATAAACATTTATAAAAAAAATAAAGGGTGTTTGCCACATGGGGACCTCTGAGCCCTTTAATAAAAAAAAATATATATTACATTTTTTTTTTTTAATAAAAAAAAAAAAAAAAAAAAGGGGCATTGCCATCTGGGCCCCTGGGGGCCTCCGGGCCCCTGGGGACCCCTAAAAAATTGTCCCTTTAATAAAAAAAAAATATATTAAAAAAAATATTTTTTTTTATTTAAAAATAAATAAAAAAATGGGGGGTTGCCATCTGGGGCCCTGGGGGCCCTGCGGTAAAGACGGCCCTGCCGCCCACCAATTCCAGAGTTTTGCGGGGCTCCAACTGCAGAAGGGGGAGACATTTTGAAGATAGGGATACATGCAGGAGGCATGTATATACATATACATAAATAGTATGGCATTAGTTTAAAAACGATTAGGGTGGGTTTACATCCACTTTAACTTTTGACTATATTTTTTTCCATTCTGATAGCTGTGTTGAATACCTAAAATTATCATCTTGATCATCATTGATCACACAATATTTCATGCCCATTAGAAAAATATTTATATATATAACACAATATAATATAGTGTTTATTGCATTCAAATGTTAATATCTTTCACAGCATTAGCTATATTTAGGAAAATAATTATATCATTATTTCTGGACCATCACACTTAACAAGAATTTCCATACATTTATTCTCCTTATTTCACAAAGTTCCATTTACAGATCTGATGTATAATCCTCGCCCTACTATTAATATTATCACCTGGGTGGTCTTTTTATTACCAACAGTGTCAGAGACATACATAATTTAGGAAAAAAGGCAGCACTGCTTAGTAGAAGGTGTGAGTTAACACACCTGTCACTTGATACACTAGGCAAAAAAACATATGAAGGGTGAAATAAAATATATGCTTCCTCAATGGAGGGAGATCAATGGAACTACAATGAATTTTGGACATACGTGATATTTGTCTTCATGAACCACACTGCCATATGGAAAATATATCTTAGACACGCTGCGCACGCCTGGATTTGTTATTTTCTATTCATTTTATAGTTACACATTAATTCCTTGGCCAGTTCACATGCATCCACTACAAATTATTGAATAATGAATGTGGAGTTTAAGCTATCCTTGATCTTGATCTGCAGTTTGATTTTGATTTTGCAGATGTGAAACGGTGATACCAACACCCAACACTTATGGGAACACACAGGAAGAGTGAACTTCATCAGGAGGATATTTCCTGTTAGGGGGATTTTTTTGGTCTGTGGTTTGTGACACCATCCATGTTAATGTGTGGCATTTTGCACTTTAACCACTTAAGACCCGGACCATTATGCAGGTAAAGGACCTGGCCAGTTTTTGGGATTCAGCACTGCGTCGCTTTAACTGACGATTGCGCGGTCATGCGATGTGGCTCCCAAACAAAATTGGCGTCCTTTTTTCCCCACAAATAGAGCTTTCTTTTGGTGGTATTTGATCACCTCTGCAGTTTTTATTTTTTGCGCTATAAACAAAAATAGAGCGACAATTTTGAAAAAAAATCAATATTTTTTCCTTTTTGCTATAATAAATACCCCCAAAAAAGATATAAAAAAACACATTTTTTCTCAGTTTAGGCCGATACGTATTCTTCTACATATTTTTGGTAAAAAAAATCGCAATTAGCGTTTAACGATTGGTTTGCGCAAAATTTATAGCGTTTTACAAAATAGGGGATAGTTTTATTGCATTTTTATTAATATATTTTTTTTACTACTAATGGCGGCGATCAGCGATTTTTTTGTGACTGCGACATTATGGCGGACACATCGGACAATTTTGACACATTTTTGGGACCATTGTCATTTTCACAGCAAAAAATGCTATAAAAATGCATTGTTTACTGTGAAAATGACAATTGCAGTTTAGGAGTTAACCACTAGAGGGCGCTGTAGGGGTTATGTGTGACCTCATATGTATTTCTAACTGAAGGGGGACGGGGCTGGACGTGTGACATCACTGATCGCCTTTCCCTATATCAGGGAACAGACGATCAGTGACATTGCCACTGTGAAGAACGGGGAAGGTGTGTTTACTAGTACAGGACGTACCTGTACGTGGATGTGCCCAGCCGTGCCATTCTGCCGACGTATATGTGCAGGAGGCGGTCCTTAAGTAGTAAAAGGAACCTATTAAGAAAATAAAAAACAAACCTTTACAACCCCTTTAAGCCTAACTCTCCCCATTTGTGCCACCAAAATACTTCCTTCAGTCTTTGCTCACCGTCTTAACTGGTACTGTAACACACAAAGTGTAATTTTTGTCTGTACTCTATTTATGCATATATTATGTATATTCCTAAACCATATATTTACCTTTAGAGGAATATCAAGAGGTAGATAGATAGATAGATAGATAGATAGATAGATAGATAGATAGATAGATAGATAGATAGATAGATAGATAGATAGATAGCCCGCCTAATTCAAAGTAGCAAGGAAGTGGGCGTGATGTATTAAAATGAAGCGTGACCCCATGTAAATGAAGGGCCGGACGAACGGTGCATGCGCACGCATGCTCAGAATCACGTTGCATATACTCCCTAAGATACGACAGCTCAATGCCTACGACGTGAACGTAACCTACGCCCAGCCCCATTCACGTACGACTTACGTAAAAGACGTAAAATCCCGCGGCTGTTCCGTTGTCCATACCTTTGCATGGGATGCGCCTCCTATTGGTGGAATAACTTTACGCCGGACGTATGCCTCACGTAAACGGCGTATACTACTGCGACGGGCGCAAGTACGTTCATAAATTGGCGTATCTCGGTCATTTGCATATTCGATGCGTAAATCAATGGAAGCGCCCCTTGCGGCCAGCGTAAATATGCGCCGAAGATACGACGGCGTAGGAGACTTACGTTGGTCGGATGGAGCCAAAATTCAGGCGTATCTTATTTCAAGAATCAGGCGCATAGATATGACGGCGCATCAGTGCACTTACGCGGCGTATCAGAAGATACGTCGACGTAAGTTCTCTCTGAATCCGGCTAATAGAGTATGTCCATTTATTCTTAAAGGTAACTTATTTGCAGGCTTTCTTGCTCAGCCAAGCTTATTCAACAACAGCATACGTAAGTTTGATTGATCTCTAGGGGTTTATTTCCTTTTTTTGATGTTTTGAATAAGCCCAGAAATGATCCTACGCCATAAAAATGATCCTTGCTGATATAAAAGATTGCCTGCAAGAACAAAATCAACTGTTACAATTTCTATTTTGGCAAGCCACTCTGGGGCAGAGAAGGACACAGCCAAACAAGATCACTTCAAAACATAAAAAGGCCAGGAGACGGTTCATAATAAAGTGCTGGAGTTTCTTACACAGACCTAAATCCTGGAAGAAGACATCAAGCATTTTTTATGACAGTACCACAATGTAAATGCACATAATGGTTGCTATACAATAAAATCTGTGAAATTTGTTAGTATTAAAAATGATAATATAACAGGGGGGGGGGGGTCATGGATTAGCCTGTGGAATTTTCCATGTTAAAGCATAACAAAATTGAGAGGATTTAATCCTTAATCTAAGCAAGGAAAGCAATGCAGTCATATTTAAATTAAACTTTTTCTGATATGGTTATTTTTTGGACTGCATATCAAAATGATCAGTAGATTCAGAAATAGACAGTTAAACGTAAAAGACACAAATTATTGCAGCTCTGTAATCCTTAACACATCATTGAAAGTACAGTATGTTTAAATGTAAGCAGTGTAAGTACTGGAATTTGACTTGGTATCAGCCAGTTATAGACTGGCAAGTAAGGTGTTCACATTTCCAAACTGCCATTCAGGGACACCCCCCCCCCCCTCACCTTCCCCCAAAAAAGAAAGGGGGGCGGGGGAAAATGTAGTCTCGGGGGTTGATGGGGAATTTGGCAGCGGGTTATTTGTCAGCTGAATGTGCCACTTGGCATCAGATGCAGTGCCACTTGCCATCCATAGCCTGCCACCAGATGCAGTGCTGCTGCCACTCCCTCTGCATGAGCCACGTGCGTAGAAGGAAAGGAGTGGTGGTTCTATCTGGAGAGTGAAGATCACACCAGTCCCTGCTGCTTGCCGCTAGGTGCCGGAGAAGGAGGAGGTCCCGAGGTGGGTGGGAATAGCAGTTCTGCACTAGGCGCAGGCCTCGCTCCTGGCCTCACTGTCTGAGAGTATATTGTCACTGGTTGCAAGACACCAGGCAGCGCCAGCCCTAGCAACCAGTTCTGAAAATGTAGTTACTAGTTAGTAGGGGGTGACTGTGTCCTCTATTTCATCTGGGACACTGTATTGTCCCAGGAATGAAGGTGCCCGGGACCAGGGACAGACATGTTAATTGCGGGACAGTCCTAGGCAATCTGGGACACGTGGGCTCCCTACTGGCAGGTCCAGGATGAACAGGGTGGAATGATGCCATGGGATATCTCTGAACTGAAGGTGAATGTTGCAGAAAAACCGGTTTAGTTAAAGCAGAATTCGACCTAAACACAGAAATGTAATATATTGCAGTTTAGTGAACTCATGTGACTTCATTCGTTTTATTTTTTAGGCCTTTTTAAATGTATTTTATTCTGTTGATCCAGCTACTAAGTCTGTTATTTTTCAACTTCCATTAACAGACCAAGATGTCCAGCAGAAGCGGCAGATAAAGTGTTGAGAAAAAACATTTAATGCTGACAGGGGTGCTTACAATGGTCAGTTTTTGTTAATTTTTGTAGAATTGTTATCCTAAAAGGATTTTTTTTTTTGCAGTAGCGGCTTAATATGTATTAGTTGGAGTTTGGCTTTAATCACATACTAGCTCATTATGAAATACTTACCTTAGATGGAAGCTGTTGCAGCGGTCCCCGCACACCGATGTGACCGGCGACATGTCTCCCGGAGTTATTTCTAGGTTTGTGGGCTCCGGCGCTGTGATTGGCCAGGGACGCGATTATGTCACTCCCGTGAGATATTCACGGTACCCACAGGTAAGCGTTATTATAGGCTTACTTGTAGGTAAAAGTGGTGTAACAGGGTTTACAACCACTTTAATGAAGATTGCATATGGTCATGAATTAAAGTGGTTGTAAAGGCTGAAGGTTTTTTACCTTCAAGCATTCATGTCTGAAGGTAAAAAACTTTCTGTGTATTGCTCCCCCTACAGCCCCCCTAATACTGTAGTGTGCAGAGGACTACTAGGAGGTGATTTTCTTTTTTTTTTTTTTTTTTTTTTTTCAAAATTACAAGCATATATTGTCAATAAACATAGACATTATAAATAGTAGCAGTTAAGGAGAACACAAGTTAGATATTTACATTAAGCTCCAGTGTTTTTTAGAAGGCAACAACAAAAGAAAAAAAACAGTAATTTGAGTTTAACATATGTTGGCCATTATCTGGAGACTTGCTAAAATATATGCTTAGTGTTGAATTTAGTAATTAAAAACCAGATATAGTAATATATTAACAGTGTAAGGTAATATGAGAATACATAAAGAAAAAAATTAAGGGTCATAATTTCTAGACCTTGTATAATGTTGGGGTAATATATAATGAAGATAAACAGGGATTTATTGTATAGACATTAGGTTTGTACTGTTTCAATGGAGCTCTAAAGCTGAAATATACTGATAAATAAAAACATAAAAAAAAAAGTAATGCTGCTACCATTTTTGCATATAATAACAATATATGCTAAGAAAGAAAAAACAAACAAAAAAAAAAACTAAAGAGGCAAGATAGAATAGAGGGAAGGGGAAGAAGAAGAGAAAAAAAATAAAGATAGTACGTAGATAAGATAGAAAAGGTCAAAAGGGTCCCCGGGTATCTTATTATGTTTGTCTTATGTTATTAGCATATTAAATAGCTATTAGTAGCTATGTTACCAAGGTCTTAATAATGTGATGTCAAAGGTGGGAGGGAAAAAATGAGTCACCCAAGGATTCCAGATTTTTTCAAATTTTGCAATATTATCATTGGTAATGGCTTCCGTTTTTGAGTGGGTCATGGCTTGGTTTATTCTGGTTTTGGTTTCTGAGATCATTAATGTTGGGGTTTTCCACGCTTTGGCGATTGTCTGCTTTGCTGCTGTAGTGATTTGTAGAAGGAGTTTGAATTGAGTGTGGGAAATAGAAGTCGGTTTTAGATTTAGTAGTGCAATTGAAGGGTCAGGTTTTATTGTTTTTTTGAATAAGGTGGAGAGGATTAGAAAAACCTCTTTCCAAAAACATTTTGTAACCGGACATTCCCAAAATATGTGTATATGTGATCCTAGTTCACCACAGCCACGGAAGCAGAGTGGGGAGTATTGCGGAATATATTTCGCAATTCTGACAGGAACCAAGTACCAGCGCAAAAGTACTTTATAATTTGTCTCTAGAGCTATTATATTTTGTGAAGATGATTTTGTAGTGGTCCAAATTTTATCCCAATCAGATGATTCCAACTGAAGTCCAAGGTCTCTCTCCCATTTTTCCACGTATGATGGTGGATCTGCAGTAGGCAAAGTAATAAGGTGTTTATATATTATTGATATGAGACCCTTAGAGTGAGGTTCACGTTTACATATACGTTCAAATTGCGTGAGTTCATCGAGTTTACTCATATTTTGTATATATGGCATGAAAAAGTTTTTGATCTGCAGATATCGAAAAAGTTCTGATTGGGGGAGTTGATGTCTATCACATAGTTCAGGAAATGTTTTAAGTGAGGTAGATGTTGACATATCACAGAGTTGAGTTATGTCAGAGGAAATCCATTTTTTAAATGAATTAGGGAATGTGCAGGCTGGGTAGAATAGTGGGTTTCTAATAAATGATAAAAGGGGAACATGAGGAGATTGCAGTCCTTTGATAAGTTTAAATTTATCCCAGATGGTAATTGTGTGTTTGGTAATCTTATTTTTAATATTTTTACGATCTGAGGGTTTGGACCAAATTAAATTTGTTATAGAAAATGGATCACAGTCAATTGCTTCAATTGCAACCCAGAGTGGGGTTTCGTATTTTGCGTGATATTTGGGGATGCATGCTATTTGAGCTGCATGGTAATAAGAGGGGAAATTGGGGAATCCTAGTCCACCTTTAAGTTTGGAAAGGTAAAGTGTCTGTTTAGATACTCGATGTTTTAAAGAGCCCCAAATGAACGCTAGTGTTTTGCGTTGAAGATTTCTAAGAAAGTATGTTGGAACTGAAATGGGCAAAACCCGAAATAGATATAGTATCTTGGGTAAAATGGTCATCTTTATTATGTTTATTTTACCAATCCATGAGATTGGTAAAGAGGACCATTGTTTAAGGAGATTGGTAATTTGCTTTAGTAATGGCGGAAAGTTAGCCGAGAAGAATTCAGTTAAATTGGGAGTAAGAGTAATTCCTAGGTAGGTCAGGTGCGATGTAGACCAAGAGAATGGGAGGGAAGTTTGTGCTTGTTGTAAAGTATGGGAAGGTAAGGAGATATTTAAGGCGGTAGATTTTTGAGAGTTGATAATAAGTCCAGATAGCTGTGCAAAATGATCAAGCTTACTTATAAGGTTGGGAGCAGAAATATGAGGGGAAGACATAAATATTAGTATATCGTCAGCAAACAAACATAATTTGTGCTGATGACCTGCTAAGTCTATCCCTTTGATTGAAGGGTCAGATCGTATAGCCTGAGCTAGGGGTTCAATAAGTAGGGCAAATAAAAGTGGGGAGAGTGGACAACCCTGACGTGTTCCTCTATTTATGTTAAAGCAACCAGATTTATATCCAGCATATTTAATATAGGCTTTGGGATTATTATATAGTGATGAAACCCAGTTAAGAAAGTGAGGACCGAACCCCCATTTTTGTAAGGCAAAATGTAGATAGGGCCATGATACTGTGTCAAATGCTTTTTTAATATCTAACGACAGAAGACACATAGGTATTTGTCGTGTTTTAGCTGTTTGGATTAATAACGTTGCCCTACGTACGTTATCAGCTGCTTGGCGAAAAGGAATAAAACCAACTTGGTCTTTATTTATTAATGAACCAATAATATTGTTCAAACGAGTTGCTAGAATTTTCGCTAGTAGTTTGATATCAAGATTAAGTAGGGATATGGGCCTGTAATTAGCACAAGATGAGTCATCTGAATGAGGTTTGGGGATCATTGTGATTATTGCTGTTAAGGTTTCAGGACGAAAGGATTGGTTGTTCAGAAGTGAATTGAAAGCATCTGTCAGCAATGGCGCAAGAAGAGAAGTAAATTTTTTGTAATATAGGGCAGAGAAGCCATCAGGACCCGGGCGTTTATTTGGTTTAAGTGATTTAATGGCTAATTCAACCTCAGCAGATGTAATGGGACTTTCAAGATGTTCATGTTGAGTTAAAGGAATCATTGGAAGTTTGATTTGTGAGTAAAATAATTCTGCAGAGGATTGGTCAAAAGCTCCCTGATTGTTGTAAAGAGATGTAAGGTGTTTGTGGAAGGTTTGTAGGATTTTTTCTGGATTACTGGTGTAAGTATTAAAAGGTAATTTTAATCGAATCGGCTTGTGTGGGTTGTTTAATTTTTTAAGTGCTCGAGCGAGAAGCGTGCCAGGCTTGTTAGCTTTGATATAAAATTTATGCTTGGATTTGCGTATGGTTTTATCTGCGGATTCAGATAGGAAAAGATCAAGATTTAAGCTAGCTTCATCTAGTTGATTTTTTGTCACAGGGGTAGGATTCGCTTGAAAATTTGCGTGGCAAGTGTTGAATTTTGTTTCTAATATTAGTTGTAGCTTGTTTTTTTCTTTTTTAAGATACGATGCTTGGCGTAAGCAGATTCCTCGAAGGACGGGTTTGTGTGCCTCCCATAAAGTTAATGGAGAAATATCAGGGGTTTTATTATTTTTCAGATAGTCTTTTATGGCTAATTCTAAGTCTGTAGAGTGTGATGGATGGGATAGGGTTGAATCATTTATGTGCCATGTGGGGTCTTGATTTTTAGGTATGAGGGAAGTGAGAGTAGAAAGTATTGCACAATGATCAGTCCATGTAAAGGGTATTACAGAAGATGTGAGCAATTCCGGGGACATACTAATAGAGATTAGTATATGGTCGATACGGGAAAAAGACTTATGTGGATGGGAATAGAAGGAATATTGACGTTTCGTGGGATTGATTTCTCGCCAGGAATCTAGCAAGGAATGTTGTTGTAGAAGTCTTTGGAACCTACGAGATTGAGAATTGGAAGTGATAGGAATTGGGGACTTATCTAAATAAGGGTATAGAACTTGGTTTGAATCTCCACAGATCAAAAGGGTGCCCATTTTATGAGTCTCTATTACCTGGAACAAATGGGAGAGGAATGCTGTTGGATTTTTATTAGGAGCATAATAGGATACTACTGTGATTGGTGTATCACATAGATGCCCTGTAAGAATGAGATAGCGACCTTCTGGGTCTTTGGTTTCTGTCAGAAGAGAGAAGGGTGTAGCTCTATGGAATGCAATTAGCACTCCCCTTTGTTTAGTTTTAGCGGAAGCAGTAAAAACTTGGGGATAAACTGTACCAAAATATTTAGGTGTCGAGGTTTCAGTGAAATGGGTTTCTTGTAGGCAAATTATATGCGCCTTTGATGAAGATAATGATCTAAAAACTTTGGTTCGTTTTTGTGGAACATTTAGACCTTGGACATTTAAGGTAAGGATATTTAAAGGAGCCATAATGATATTTTATAGAGAATATTATAAGACATACTTAAAAACAATTGAAAATCCATACTTACCCCGGGGAGGAGCAAAGAGAAAAGGGAGAGTGGAGACAGAATGTTGAGAAATAAAGAGAAAATGAGAGTCATTATTAAACAAATAATTAACAAAAACGTTTAAAATGCAAGAAGGTAAAACGTTGGCGTTCCGGGCGTGCAAAAGTGCAAGCTCGGAGGCACAGAGTCTGACCAGGGAGGCTCCTCACACAAAAAGGTGTGTGGGAGAGTCCAAGGACAGAAAAATGGAGGGAGCAGTGACAGTTTCTCGAGTCCCTCACGACCAAAAATATATCTAGAGAAGAAAAAATATATTATGACACCCATACTGGAAGTAAGCAAAAATAAATCAAATCTAAGAAATATTATAATATTTTCAACATTAGTAGATGTAAAATTTTAATCTAACAATTGTGTTTTATGTTTTCACGGGGAGAGTGTTAGATTATAAATTTTGTTGAATTATACAAATTACCTCTGGGTTGCCAGTTGTAGGAGAGGCAGTAATGTCATTAATAATTAGGATGAGAAGAAATAAAATACCAATTATTAATAATATATTAGTAATATTTACTTCTATTCAGTAAACAGTTTTGTACAAAAATAATATAGAACCCTTGTTGTGGGTAAAAAAGGATCAGGGGAAAGGGGCGGGGAGGAGGGGGTAATATGAGGGAAGTAGAAGGGGGTGAGGCGAGTAAGGATGGGATGAGGATGGAAGGGTGCAATAGGAATAGGAAAAAAAATAAAAAATTTGGACAATTTATAACTTCAATTATCCTAGACCAAAAAGGGGATAAAAATTGGAATTAAAAAAAATATATAATAATAATAATAATAATAATAAAAAAAAGGACAATAGCCTGCTTAGGGGAAGTAAATTCAGGATGGTTAAATGACATTAAGTGTTTAGCATCCAAAAGTGGATGAAAGATCAAAAATATTTAGTGAAATTCAATTTGATATGCAAAATGTATTCAGTCCATTGAGTCCGGAGTATCTTGGTTTGGAGAGTTGAATCGACCCCTCTTCGATGAGCTTTGTCTGGTTCTGTCATTTTGGACTTTGGAGAAATTTTGTGGAGAACTGGATGCTGTACGTCGGCGAGGGCTGGCTGAAGGTCTTTCGCAGAGATGAAGTTTTTGTAGGGTGTTCTGTAGTTCATCAGGGGTTCTGCATGAGTGCTTGGTACCTTGATATGTGAAGCGAAGTGAAAAAGGGAATCCCCATTGGTATGGGATCTGATGTTGTTGTAGGTTTTGTAATAAGGGTTTCATTGAGCGCCGTTTAGCGACTGTTATTGGGGAAAGGTCAGCAAAGATCTGATACGGGTGGCCTTGGAAGATAAGGGATTCTTTGTTCCTTGCAGCGACCATAAGCTGTTCTTTGGTGTGGAAGAAATGGAATTTCGCAATTATGTCGCGGGGGGGACCTTCAGATTTGCGCGGTGCTAATGCTCTATGTATTCTGTCCATTTCCAGTCTCTCAATTGTAATTGACGGTGATAACTCTTGAAATAGGGCAGTAATTGTTGATTGTAGATCAATAATAGACTCCGGTATACCTCGTATGCGAAGGTTTGAGCGACGTGCGCGATTTTCAAAATCTTCTAAACGAGTTTGCAGCGAGAAATTTTCATCTTTAAGTGTGTCCAATTCAGTTTCATGAATCATTACATTAGTTTCTATGTCATCCAATCTGTTTTCTAATTCAGCCGTGCGCTGACCTAAGTCACGTATTTCTTTTGTTAATTTCTCAGTAATATGGTCGGAGGTCTGCTTTAATGCTTTCTGTAGCATTTTTCTATTTGAGTTAGAAAATTTGGGTGTAAAGAGCCTGTCTGTTGTGGCTGGCAGATGGTGCTGTCCTCACAGTCTGTATCATATAGTTCATGAGGTAACTGCAGCTGCTGCTTGGCAGCGTGAGGTAAAACTGTGTGAGGAGATTTAGGCATTTTACTGGGGCCTCTAGATGAATTATCCCTGATGGGTTTCATCTTATTTTTTCCCCGGACAGCTCCATAAACCATCTTAAAATGTTCCCAGGGTACTGAGGAAGACCAGGGAAGACCTATTGATTTCAATGTGGACATAAATGACGTAAAACCCTATTCACGAACGACTTACGCAAACAACGTAAAATTTTCGAATTTCGACGTGGGAACGGCGGCCATACTTTAACATTACTATTCCAACTATTTGATGGAATAACTTTAGGCCTGATAATGCGTTACGTAAACGGCGTATCTGTACAGCGTCGGCCGGGCTTAAGTTTCGTGAATAGGCGTATCTAGTGATTTACATATTCTACGCCGACCGCAATGGAAGCGCCACCTAGCGGCCAGCCTAAATATTGCACCCTAAGATAGGACGGCGCAAGCCGTCGTATCTTAGATAGGTTTAAGTGTATCTCTGTTTGAGAATACACTTAAACTTAGGTCGGCGCAGATTCCGAGTTAGGTCGGCGTATCTACTGATACGCCGGCCTAACTCTTACTGAATCTAGCTATATGTGTATACATTTTCTGCTCTTTATATTGTATTTAAAGTATGTATTTGCAGATATTCTCATTCTAGAGTCAGCTGTGTGAATGTCAGAAAATGACAGTACGACTTGGACCGAGAATAAGGGAACACCCCAAAAGCTTGTTCTGATATGGCGTTTTTACTGCAGAAGTAAAAGGGTTCCATTGCTGGCTTCTTAAAAATTCTATTTGCCTGACTGTGTCTGGTTTAAATCTTTTTGAGACACAGACAAGACCTGAAAAAGAGTCAAATAATAAACGGGTCTTAGAATACTCTACCACTTTGCTTGCTACAGGTAAGCAACTCAGGAAGTATTGAAGCAGAAGTATTAGCAGAACAAAACATCCTTAAAAGGTAAAGCCATCAATGGCAGCCTATGCATTTCTATCATGACAGGTGCACTTATATTCACGAGTCTATGCAACTCTGTCTGTATGCAAACAGACAATAAGCTTAATTCACCAAGTTTTAACACAAGGATAAGAATTTTTATTTTAGCTATGAGACTGTCAATTTTTAATCTCATTGAACTCATCTAACTTTTTTGAATATAAGAATCCTAATCCTGGCTGGTTATTATGAAAGAGTCCAAAAACCCATTATTTAGTGGTAGCTATTGTATTGGGATTGTTAGAGTTCTGGTAAACAATTCATTGCTATTGATGTCTCAGAACTGCCCACCTGTTAAAGCCATTACACATACCCTAACCTGTTTTTTTTTCCCTTTTATTCACTATGGAGAATGTGACTAACGGAATAAACTTCCCTGTTTTTATTGTAGAAGGAACTACAGGGTTAAAGGAACTGAGCTGAAGATGGTGTCTGAAAATCTCACCAAAAGAGTCCCAGAAAGAGAATAAACTGGAGGAGTAAACTAGTGCTGACCAAACACTAAAAATTTTAATTTTGGATGGCCTGACCTTTTTAAATGTAGTCTACAAAAACATTATAACATGTATAGCCAGTATATAATTATTATAGGCCATGTGAGACTAATATTAATACATCTTCCAGAGTTTCCAAACTATGGACCACATTGCAAGCAAAGTTTGACCATTGAGAGACTCTTTAATACATTTTATATTTAATATAATGGAATAAATTAGGTAACAAAATCTATTTGCAAAACTGTTTGCTTTGCTGCCTTGAAGTAAAATATCATCTCAGCCAGTAAAGTTTAAAATGTTGGAGTTATTCTTTTAAATTTTGCGTAAACTATAAGAAGGTTACTGTATACTGGATTTTTTTTTGCCAGTGTGTCCTATTGGGGAGATTTCTCTTCCTATCCCATAGCCAAAACAGAAAGTGAGAGGAAATAACTTCAAAGTGAGAGCATCTCTGGTGGTCAAAAGAACTAGTGTCCCCCTTTGAAGATTTCCCCTCTATTCCTGTTCTGGTGACAACCCAACGTTTGGGACTTTTGGTGTTAATCAAAAGTAGGACAAATAAAGAGAGTAAATCTCCCTTACAAGGGCATGGACAGAAATAAAAATCTGATGGGTGCATAGGATGTATTAAGGTGAAAAAACACAAGGGTTTACAAATCCCTTTCAGCAGGTACCGGCTAAATTTCAATCCATGTATGGGCAGGCTGGTTGTACACAAAAATGTAATTATCAATCTCCTTGTGTACAAGCTATATCCAACAACACTGGTCACTGTATTCTGTCAGCTGGGAAGGCTTCCCACTGTCAGACTACAATATCAGAGTGGGAAGAATTCCCTCATCCACATTAAATGTATGGATAGGGAAATCGGATATTTTGTTTTCGTTCAACCCATTGGATAAACAAAAAAAAATCAATGCATGGGCTGCCTTACTGTGATTGGTCATATCAATCACATGGTACAGGGCCAATCTCATTGGCCCTGTACCCCCATCTGTTATCCTCTGTGGCAGAGGGACACAGTGATCACAGAATACATTGCTGCAAGAGCTACACAGGTGGTAGGACGTACAGCTATGTTCTTCCAGAACAATGCTTTACCTTCCCGGTACAGTGTCTGGGCAGGAAGTGGTTAAGGAACAAAAATACTGTATTGTAGAAATGTCTATCTATAGTATCTATTTAACTTATATCAAAGCAGGTAGTCTTTTTGTCATTACATGGTAGGAAGCGATAGCAGTCAAACCATATTGCATGTGGTTACCATAATATATACATCGGAGACTAACTGTGCTCATTTACTTTTGTGAAGGATATAGCGGCTAAAAAAAAATCTAAAAGAAATCCTATTTTGTTTATAACTCTATAGCTCTATTTTTATATTGTTTATCCCCTTTCCTATCAATTTACTTGAGTCCAAGTGTGCCAAATGTTTCCATGTTCTATAGCTTTTTGTATTTAATAAAGTTAGAAGGAAGTCTGTACACCATCTGATCTGTTCAGATGTGCTTTCAAAATGTGTCTTTCTCAACATTATGTTTTTTCCATGTGCTATACAACCCACACATGAGCAACAACAAGTCTCATTCCAGTGTGCAATTTACATGTCTCTATGAATTATGTCTAATCTTACTTATAACATGCAGATAGTTATTTGACCACCTCAGAAACAAAAAAAAATTCCTCAATGAGACCCTTCTTATTTTACATCTGAAACAGATGCATGCTTATCCAATAAAGCCACTGAGAACACATTAAATTAAGCAAATCTTCCTGGAGGGATTACATCTACAAGAGATCATGCCTTATTTATCATAAACACAATACGCTAAATGAAAGAGTTGTAATTGAATGGCTTTATCTTTAATTACAACTGTAAAGCCTAAGTTTCATTTTTTTTAATTAGCACAAAGGGTGTTACATACATTTAATGCAAAGTGTCCTTTGTACTGGTGCCAACTAGATGGCTGGTAGAGTTGGGCTGAACACCATCAACCGACCCCCCGCCCCCCGGTTCAGTTTTGAGTCAGAACTCTCGAACATCACAAAAGTGCAGACTCAAATCCCGAACCCTATTAAAGTCTATGGGACCCAAACTTAAAAAAAAATCAAAAGTTCCCATTTTGAAAGCTTATATGCCTGGGTACTGCCCTGCGGGACATTTTGTTTAATACTGTTTTTAAAAGAGGAATGATTTTAATTATGCTTAAAGCGAAACAATACAAATTAAAAAACACCTTTAAATATAGTGCCTGGGGGTCCCGTTAGTCTTCCTGTAAAGTGGCGCATCTGTAGCGTGTATAGAACCTGCTTCAGCAAAACTGACATTAATAAAGAAAACCAATTACATTTAAATTGATTTTCCCTGCAAGCTTTCTTTGTTTTGTAAACAACGGCTTGGGGAGTCAGTCAGTATATATCGAGGCCACAATTTAGTGCACTCGGGAAAAGCTTAAAAATGGTTTGGATAAATTCTGGGGTCTCTTTGGCAGACTTTGGATGGAAATAATTATTTTTTTCACCACAATGAGCAAGCCTTATGTGAAGAAGCAAAATTATAGTACACTCCCTCCTCTGCATGCTGTGGCTGGATAGCATGGGCAACATCACTAAACAGAGACACAAATGTGCCCTGCCTCAGGACGGACCACATCCACCTTTGCCTGTGGACGCAGATGCTGCTGGCCCCCTCATAGTGGCATGGGAACATCTGCTTTTCCTCGCTAGCCCCCCAGACATGATGGGGGGGGGGCTTATTACCTACATTTTATAGATACTGGGAAATGTATAATTGTATGCACTTTATTTAATGAAAAGTGGTGTTTGGTGTACTTTAAATTAAGGATTGATGCTGACAGAAATGTAAAAACTATAAAAAAAAGGGGAACAACAGGGCCACAGTCAGAAAAACTGCAGCTAACAATTTCAAAAAAGAGGGAAGACAATGTTATGTAAGGCTGTACTGTATGTAATGCCACAATAACACTACACTGACACTCTACACTCAGAGTCACAATAACACACTAACTCGCTAGTAGCAAACAGAGCCCTGCTCTGTCTATCTCCACTTCAACAACACACTGCAAAAGGTTTCTGTGGGAGGGAACCTTTTATAGTGTGGGGTTGGACTAAGAGCACTGAGCCATGATTAGGCAAAGTCATCAGGTCTTTGTCCAATAATGGCTCTGACTGTGCTCTGTGCCCTGATTGAAAAAAGCCTTGCACCTGACCAGCGGTCAGGGGCATTGCTTCATCCAATTAGGGCCCTAGAATGCACTGTGCAGTGTGCAGTGCATTGTGGGGTATTTGGCGGGCAAACATCCCACCGAACGCTTCGCAAATTGGAATGTCCGAGCCAAACTTTTGCTTGGCTCAAACTGTTCGCCCATCTCTAGTGCCAACTGTCATAGTGGAAATGTTCAGCTTTCTTTTTCCCCCCTCCTATACTTCGCATCAATAACTTTCCAGTGCCGTGGGGGTTATTACCAGTGCTGGACCTGGGACAGGCACTCATCTAGCCTGCCAACTATGCCTGCTTTTTCCACCCTCCTCCTCTATTTAAATAAGCTGGACTATAGCTTAGATGAACTTATCTCATATGATTTAAAAAAAATATATTTTGACTGAGCACCAGGAGTGTACCTTCTGGTCCCAGTTCCTGAAGCTGCAGAGTCGTTTACAAAAATACAAAGCCTTCTGTGAATGGGCAGCAGAGCAGATTGGAGGGCAGAGATGCTGTGTTGGAGAATGCAGTGTCTCTTCTGTCAGAGTGGGCGGAGTGTAGTGATAGCAGTAAAACCATCAGATGTAAATGAACCATTTCCGCTATGGAAGATTTACCCCTCTCCCCCTTCATGATCAGGCCATTTTTTGCAATACAGCACTGCGTTACTATAACTACTTCAGCCCCGTAAGGATTTTCCCCCTTAATGACCAGGCCATTTTTTGCTATACGACACTGCGTTACTATAACTACTTCAGCCCTGGAAGGAATTTCCCCCTTAATGACCAGGCCATTTTTTGTGATACAGTACGGCACTGCATCACTTTAACTGACAATTGCACGGCCATGCAACGTTTTACACAAACAAGATGTATGTCCTTTTTTTCCCCACAAATAGAACTTTCTTTTGGTGTTATTTGATCACCTCTGCGGTTTTTATTTTTTTGCGTTATAAACAAAAAAAGACTGACAATTAAAAAAAAAAAAAATGTTGCTATAATAAATATCCCCCCCCAAAAATGTCTTAATCGCTTTAAGCCAATATGTATTCTTCTACATATTTTTTGGTAAATAAATTGCAATAAGCGTATATTGATTGGTTTGCGCAAAAGTTATAGCGTCTACAAAATAGGGAATAGATTTATGGCATTTTTATTATTATAATTTGTATTTATTGGTAATGGCGGTGATCAGCGATTTTTAGCGGGACTGCAACATTGCGGCGGACTGATCTTTTTTGACATTTTTTGGGGACCATTGTCATTTATACCATGATCAGAGCTAAAAATAGCCACTGATTACTGTATAAATGTCATTGGCAGAGAAGGGGTTAACACTAGGGGTAATCAAGGGGTTAATGTGTTATCTAGGAAGTGTTTCTAACTGTGGGGGGATGGGACTGCCTGGAGGAGGAGACCAATCACTGTTCCTAATCAGTAGGAACAGCAGATATGTCTTTCCCCCCCTGACTGTCAGGAGCGATCACGGCCGGCCGACAGGCATTGCACATGCCCCCTAGAGCCCTTAAAGCGGCTGACTTACAGCTACAGCAATTCGCCCAGGGGAGCAACAACATTGTGCACTTGGATTTTGGGTGATCAAATCATTACACCAGCCAAGAAATTGTCTCCTTCTAAGTGAATTTCTATAATAAAATTGTATCCATGCTTTTACTCTTTAGTACTTTTTAAAAATTGTCAACAAGTGTAGTTTTGGGCCTTTAACATGCCGCTAGTGTTTTTTTTTTCCTGTTGTCTATTTTACTTAGTTTATTGAATGAGAAAATCAAAATTATTCAGATAAAGTTAGAACCTATCAATGATTCAAATTTAATTAAGGAATTCAATATTACTATGAAAAAGAAATTAGAAAAAGTGTACAGGGACACTCGGAAGAGAAAGGTCAAGAAATATAATCGGGATTCTGAAGATTTTAAAAATAACAAAATCTATGCGTGGCAGAGCACCGCCATGCTGAATGATGACACTGTGAATGAAAATCCCGAACCTACAATAACTGGCAGTGCAAATTCTGAAGAAAGATTTAGGTAAACAGAATGTAAAAAGCAACTTCAGGGAAAGGTGAACGTGTATCATCTAATCAGATGCGGGGAAATGGATCACAAATAAAGAACGGTCATTATGCGACACAGTATGGATCACCAGGGATACAACGACATGATGGTGAGAATTATCAATATGGTCACCATTACCAATCCCCTAGATCACACCAGACACAGGGAATGAATGACCAATTCAACCATTATCCTCAACAGGACCCTCAACAATGGTATCAACACCATTACCCCCCCCCCCTGGATATTATCCGGTATCTACCTCCAACAGATTCCAACCTTTGGGGGGACCTGAGTATGGAGGACAATACCACCAACAACCTTTTTTAGGACAAAGGGGGAGGGGGGCAGAGGAGCAACTCCAAAAAGGTCCTTGCATCAAATGACCAACAGAGGGGGAGAGAGAAATGGATCCCCACATCCGCCCAACAGGGATGGAATATCCACCCAAAGAGAAGAAGGGGCTGTAGGGCTGGAAGACGGAAACAACCCCAAGAAAAGGATGAGGAAAACCTAGATAGAGGAATTTATAACCTGAGTAAAGTCTCAGTGAGCCCGAAATAACTCAATGTATTGAATACAGGTCTAAAGTGTGCACCGAGAAAGACCATGAATAAGTTTGACATTTATATCGATACACAAAAGTCTTTAAACATGAAAAAAAAATTTAAGCCATCCAGCCGAATCTACCATGAGGAGTAAAGTTATTAGTGTCAACATTGACAGTGGTCTGAAAAATAGGTCGCAGTTCAATCCTCAGAACCCTAGTAACCATTATATTGAAGTCTTCAAGCAATTGGTATTAAAGGATATAGAGGATTTATCCCAAAAAAAGAAAGTCAACCCAGAATATATAAGAGAGGGTGTGAAATCTCTTATAAAGAAAAAATACATAATTATCCGTCCCGCGGATAAAGGGGGAGGAGTTGTAGTCATGGATAAAACGTTTTATCACAACCAATTAACCGAATTGCTGGGAGATCGAGTAACATATAGAAGATTGGGATCCGATCCCACAGAGGCCTATAAATTTCAACTTGATGCTCTGGTTGAGTGGGGCTTTCAAATCAGTGCCCTCAATGCCAAAGAGAAGAAATACTTAGCACCTACTGTATGTAGGATTCCGATAATTTATACGTTACCAAAAATCTATAAAAACGCAACAACCCCTCCAGCTCGCCCGATAGTCAATGGAATTGGATCTGTCACCGCCAGATTGGGTGAATATCTGGATAAGTGTCTCCAACCGAGTGTAAGAGACACTCAGGCTTACCTCAAAGATACTGCAGATTTATTACAATCATTGGAGAAAGTGACCATTATTCCAAACTCTGAAGTTTACCTGATTACTGCTGACGTGACATCTTTGTACACGATCATACAGCATGAGGATGCCTCATTGGCACTGAATTGGGCATTGAGCAAAAGGGAGGACATACCACACACCCAGAAAAGATTTTTAGGTCATGCCCTCGAATTCTGTATGACTCATAATTATTTTTGGTTTGATGGTTTCTTTTTCTCTCAACAGGTTGGCGTGGCAATGGGAGCCAAGTTTGCTCCCAGCCTAGCCAACCTGTTCATGGCAGAGTGGGAGGATAAACACGTTTTTAGGAATAGGAAACCCCAGTTGATCTTCTATAGAAGGTTTATTGACGACCTCCTACTAATCTGGGAAGGGACAAAAACTGAGGCTATACAATTCCCAGATAACTTGAATGACAATATTAACAACATCAAGCTTGAATATGTCATTAGCAACCACTCTGTCAATTTTTTGGATGTCACGATTGAGCAACATGGAGGAAAATTGAAAACTAAAGTGTTCTTCAAGACCACAGATCGAAACAGCTTCCTGTCAATTAAGAGTGGCCACCATCCTGCCTGGATCAAAAATATTCCCAGAGGGCAATTTTTATGGGTGCTCCGAAATTGCACAGAAGATTGTGATTAGGTACAAGCAAAGGTTTTGAAGGACAAGTTTTTACAAAAAGGCTATGATGAGCCTATATTGAATGACATCATTCAACAAGTTGCTGATCTTCCAAGGGCTGACTGTTTTAAGAAAAAGGTTGCTCCACAAACTGACAATCAACATCAATGGGGCTTTATAACAGGGTTTCATGTCCAGTATAACGAGATTGAGAACATTGTTAGAAATCACTGGCACATCCTCGGTAGAGATAGGCATCTGGGGGGGGGGGGTTCTCCCCCAACAACCATGTTTCATTTATCGGTGGGCACCGAATTTCGGTGATCAGGTGGTCCAAAAGATCTTGGACCCACCTAATCAACGGTTAAAAATAAATATGAAGGGGTTCTTCCCATGCAATAAATGCATTTGCTGCCGAACAGTTAAGGTGCACAATAAAGGAAAAAATGAAATTATTGGATCTGATGGCATGACTTTTGAACTTAAAGAATTTACCACATGCACTTCATCTTATGTTGTGTACTTATTATGGTGTCCCTGTGGTCTTTTATATGTTGGAAAAAGATTGCTGAGAATTCGCATCTCTGAACATCTGGCTAACATTAAAAAGGGTTACAAGTATCACAGTGTGTCGGTACACTTTAAAGAAAAACACAATAAGGATCCCACACTTGCCCAATTTTGTGGTATTGATTGTGTGTATCCGACCTGGAGGGGCTCTAATAGAGTTAGGGATTTATCTCAACGTGAGACTCAATGGATTTTTCTTTTAAAATGTCTTTTCCCGAGAGGACTAAATATAGAACTACACTTGAATTGTTTCATTAACAATTCTTGAATCCGTTTAGGACATCATGTTGTTGATGGCCTGTATAGATATAGAGATGTCCTGTACCTAGTGCCCTATTAATTCAATGGATGTGGATTGGGGCTTGGTTCTATGTGACCGTGAAAAATGGCATTATAAGAGTATCAGGCAGTTTTGTTACTCCATATGGTACACATTAGAGCCCATACTTCAACCCCACCCATTTTATATAAATTAGATAGAAGCATTAATATATGCAGAAGACACAGATTGCATTGAACACGGTCATCTACTTTTTGAATTAGGCACATACTCATATATATATAGCGTGTATGGTTTATAGAATATGTATATTTTCTGCTGACATACAATTAGGCATATATTGATATGCACATATATACATGTATTGTTCATAAAATATGTATGTATATATATATATATATATATATATATATATATATATATATATATATATATATATATATATATATATATGTATATATGTTTTTAATAGTATTACCACTAACCATTTGTCCATAAGAATGTTGTTTTAATAATTAGGAATGCAGGCATAAATGTATTTTTTATGGTCCCTGATATCATCATTTGTTTAAACCAGTATAGTTTGTTTAGCTGGTGAACTTTGGTGGCGAGGCATATGAGAAGCTGTTGCGGAGGTTGAGGGATATCCGCCCTCATATCACGCCGTCTTCTAAACATTACTTCCGCCCAAAACTCAGGTACGTGGCGATTGGCCAATGCGCCGATGGATCATCCCTTTACCCGCGGATTGGCTTGCTGCGATCGCCGCACCTGATTGGAGGCTGCGACGTGCGCAAGCGCAATCCAATTTTACATTGAGTGTACAGAGTTCGTAACCAGGATATAAAGAATGCATCAGCAGCTGTGTAGCCAATCCCATGAGTAAGTCATCCATGACGAAACATGTCGGGGCGTGGCTACACAGCGATTATTTGAACTTGTGAACCGACGTGACAGGAATGTGTGTGTAGCTTTACGTTTGTAACCAGCGGACGATAGCGGGATTTTTTCAAGACTGGGGATTTGCAGTGTATTGCGGTGGAGTGGTGAGAGTTATCCAGGTTGATTGCAGGCCCGCCGAGGCCATTGTTTACCAGCTGAAGGATGAGGAGGAAGTCTTGACTTTTGTCACGTACCTGATGGTGATGAGCCCGAATTGCAGAGGTCGGGCCTCCCTTACAGCTCCCACTCGTGGCCCCCTGATAGGATAACAGAAGGCACAGGAGTAAGGAGGGGCACGGGTGCCTGGCAGGATCAACAGGAAGAGGCAGTGGGTCAGTCTAGTAGAAGCTTCCTTGCAGGAACTGGAATACCGGAACTGGATCAGCTCAGCAGAGAGGATAGGTCCAATAGACTGGATCAGCTTAGCAGACAGGATAGGTCCAATAGACTGGATCAGCTTAGCAGACCGGATCAGCTCAGCAACTGGACTGGAACTAGGACAAACTGGAATCGTTCAGCTGGACTGGAACTAGGACAAACTGGAATCGTTCAGCTGGACTGGAACTAGGACAACTGGAATCTTTCAGCAGACTGGAGCTGACTGGATCAGCACAGAAGGTCAGACAAGCCGGGTCTGATATCGGGGCGGACAGCGAGGTACAGAGGTGCAGGCAGAAGGGTAGTCAGAACAGGCCAAGGATCAGGTGCAGACGGATGGCTGGAATAGTCACAGGTAAGCCGGGGTCTTTCACAGGTAAGTCTCAGATCAGGTTTCAGGTACTCAACGCTGTAGAGCAGACAGCAGGGATGGTGTGTGAGGGGCCGGCTTAAATACCCCGCCTGGCTCCAATAGGCGTGTGCACCCGTGCATGCACACGCATGCGTGATCGCAGCCACGATCGGGAACTGCAAAATCTAAGTCGCCTGTTTCTGGCAGGATCTTCATGACATTGCCCCCCCCCCCCCAAGGGGCAGCCTCCGGATGCCCATTCTGGCAAACTTCTCAGGGTGAGATCTCTTAAAGGATTGTACCAGACTCTTAGCGTGGATGTTCCTCACGGGCTCCCACAAATTTTCTTCAGGTCCGTACCCCTTCCATTTTATCAAAAACTGATTCTGGTTCCTTCTCCTTCTGTAGTCCAGGATAGCCTCCACTTCAAATTCTTCTTCTCCATCTACAATGACAGGATCAGGGGGAAAGTACTCCGATTTGGAAAAGGATTGGGAATAGAAGGTTTTAACAGCGATACGTGAAATACAGGATGGACCCTTAATGAATCTGGGAGTTCTAATTCGTAAGCTACTTTGTTGATTCTCCTCCTAACCGGAAATGGCCCTAAAAATTTGGGGCCCAGCTTCTTCGAAGGACATGCCATCCTCAAATTCATTGTGGATAACCACACCAGGTCACCAGGAGACAATATTAATTCACCTCGTCTCTTCCTGTCAAAGGTTGTTTTGTTGTGTTCCTGAGTCTTGGTCATAGTTTCCTGCAAAAGCTGGTTATTGGTAGAGAAGAAATTAATTTTCTCCTGGACCGCTGGTACTGTACATTCAGGAAGAGAATTGGGCAGAAATGAGGGATGGAAGCCAAAATTAGCGAAAAAGGGGGTTTGTTTGGTAGCGGAGTGGATGGAGTTATTGTAGGCGAATTCGGCCAATGGAAGCAGAGAAATCCAATCATCTTGTGCAAAAGAGGAAAAGCAGCGTAGATACTGTTCGAGAGTCTGATTCGTCCTCTCAGTTTGCCCATTGGTCTGGGGATGATAAGCGGAGGAAAAGGACAGTTCAATGTCCAGGGCCTTACAGAGGGACCTCCAGAATCGGGAGGTAAATTGCACCCCCCGATCTGAGATGATGTTAGCTGGTACCCCATGGAGTCTGATGATTTCCTTAATGAATGCCTGCGCTGTTTCAGAAGCTGAGGGAGTGCCTTTCATTGGAATAAAATGTGCCATCTTTGACAGACGATCAACTACCACGAAGATAGTGGTATGATCTTCTGCCGGAGGTAATTCAACGATAAAGTCTATGGATAACATTCTCCATGGTCTATCTGGGACAGACAAGGGCTTTAGAAGACCCCAAGCCTTGGTTCTATGGGTCTTGTTTCTGATACAAGTAGTGCAGGATTCAACATACTTTTCACAATCTACCCGTAACTGAGGCCACCAAAAGGTACGCTGTACCAAATCGGTGGTTTTGGTTACGCCAAAATGCCCGGCTAATGCATGGTCATGGCAAAGTTCCAAGACAGATACTCGTAGGCTTTCGGGAGTGTAGATCTTGTCTTCGTGCAAAAATACCCCATCCTTGAACTGCAGTCCTGATTCAGAAGGAGGTGTCTGCCCTGTGGAGGCTTGCTTAATTCGGGAAAGCAGATTTTCCTGAAGAAGAAGAAAGTTGCCAGGGGCAAGGATGGTATCCGGGGTAGCAATTTCTTTTGACTTGTGAAACATCCGGGACAGGGCATCAGGTTTAGTATTTTTGGAACCTGGCCGATACGTGACATGGAAGGAAAATCTGGAGAAAAAGAGCGCCCATCTGGCTTGGCGTGGCCTCAACCGCTTTGCAGACCTCAGATATTCCAGGTTCTTGTGGTCGGTAAATATTAGGATTGGATGGGCAGCTCCCTCCAGCAGGTAGCGCCACTCCTCCAGTGCAGATTTTATTGCCAATAATTCCCGATCCCCTACATCATAGTTCTTCTCTGCTGTTGAGAGTTTACGTGAGAAAAAGGCTACTGGATGAAGTTGGGCCTTGGTTCCTTGCCTTTGGGAAAGTATTGCTCCTACGGCAATTTCAGATGCGTCTACCTCAAGAACAAATGGTAGAGAGGAATCTGGGTGTCCCAAAACAGGAGCAGAGGTAAAGAGTTCCTTAAGGGCCTCAAAGGCTCCTTGGTCCTCAGGGGACCAATGGAAGCGGGTTCCCTGTTTGGTCAATTGGGTGATTGGTGCAATGATGGCCGAGAAGCCTTTGATAAACTTGCGGTAGAAGTTGGCGAAACCAACGAAACGTTGGATTCCCTTTTTGTCTGCTGGGACTGGCTAGTCCAGGATTGCAGAAATCTTCTGGGGGTCCATCTTGATGCCTTCACTGGAGATGATTAACCCCAGAAATGGTATACTTTCCTGTTCAAATTCGCACTTTTCAGCTTTTGCATATAAACCATGTTGACGAAGACGGCCCAGTACGCTTCTGACATGCCTGCTGTGGAATTCAAGGGAAGAAGAAAAGATTAGAATATCGTCCAGGTAGACGATAACAAATAAGTCCAAAAAGTCTCTGAGGACATCGTTGATAAAATACTAAAAAAAGTAGCAGGTGCATTGCACAATCCGAAGGGCATCACCAAGTACTCAAAGTGCCCGAATCGAGAACGGAAGGCCGTCTTCCACTCGTCCCCATCCCTGATGCGGACTAGATTATAGGCGCCACGGAGGTCAAGTTTGGTGAAAACCGTGGCGGCCCCCAGCCTCTGGAATAACTCTGGCACCAGGGGAAGAGGATAACGGTTCTTCACAGTGATTTTGTTTAATTCCCTGTAGTCGACACAAGGTCGAAGGGTATGGTCCTTTTTCTCGACAAAGAAGATGCCTGCGCCTGCTGGAGATGTGGACGGGCGAATAAACACCTTCTTTAGGTTTTCATCTATGTATTCCTTCAATGCCCCTTGTTCTACCTCTGTCAAGGGGAAAATCCTACCAAAAGGGATTTCGGCCCCAGGAAGCAGCTCAATAGGACAGTCGTAGGCTCGATGGGGTGGTAGAGCCTCTGCCCTTTGTTTGCTGAATACGTCCAGAAAATCATGGTAGGCTTCGGGAATAGACTGGCGTATTTCGGCTTCAGATTCCAGGCATAGTAAGGTAGATGGCCCATGAGGATCTTGGGGCCCACAGAATTGCTGGCAGTACAGTGAAGAAAAGGTAACCTCCCCTGTGGCCCAGTTGATGGCAGGGTTGTGGACTTGTAGCCAGGGCATGCCAAGGATTACAGGAAATATTGGGGAGGAGATTATGTCCATACGTAAAAGTTCATGGTGGGAACTGGAGATAACGGCAAGTATCGGAGCAGTCTCTAGAACTACAGGGCCTGATTTGATAGCAGACCCGTCAGCCAAATGAACAGAAAGTCCATGGGTCTTGGGAAGGAGAGGAATTTGGTGTTTAGCAGCAAAAGATGAGTCCATGAAACAGCTACAGGCCCCGGAGTCAATAATGGCAGGTGTTAGCAGAGTCTTTCCTGGAAGCTGGAACGACACAGAAAGGGCAAGGTGAGATGCAGGCTGGGTAATAAAGTCTGTATGGCTAGGAGACATGGAGAGACACTTACGGAGCTTTAGAGGACAGTTCCTGACATAGTGGCTGGGTCCACCGCAGTACAGACACAGATTATTTACACGACGTCGTTGACGCTCTTCAGGAGTAAGGGAAGGGCGAAGGACGCCCAGCTGCATGGGCTCAGGTGTGTCAGCTGTAGGGGCTGGTGAAGCAATGGGTACTGGGTGTAGATGACTTGGGGCCTTGGGAAGCATCCAGGTTGGACGAGAAAACCCTGTAGCTCTCTCAGCCCTTCGCTCTCTTAGGCGTCGATCGATTTGTATGGCTAAATCGATCAGCGCATTCAAAGTCTGTGGAACCCCAACTCTAGCCAGTTCATCTTTCAGAGGATCTGATAGTCCCATGCGGAACTGGTAACGAAGAGCAGCGTCGTTCCAGTCTGTATCTGCGCTCCACCGCCTAAACTCAGCGACATAGTCCTCTGCTGCCCTGTGACCCTGCTGAAGGGTACGTAAAGCAGCTTCTGCAGTTGCTGAAAGCTGGGGGTCTTCGTAAAGCTGTGCCATAGCGTCGAAGAAGGTGGTAAGGTTGGTCACGGACTCATCCTTTCGTTCTAGGAGGCGGTGGGCCCAGGTTTGGGGTTCTCCAGTAAGTAGTGAGATCACAAAGCCCACTTTGGTGACTTCCAGAGAGAATTCGTGGCTGAAGGGCAAAATACAGCTCACAGGAATTACGAAAGGCCCTGAAACTACTTCGATTTCCAGAGAACTTTTCAGGTGTGGGGAGCCTGGGTTCCGGAGGAAGCATCACCACAGTTGGTGTCGATCCTGTCCCAGCAGAAGAGGTGGATGCGTGGGAAGATCTCTGGGCTCCAGTGGGGTTGGACAGAACCAGCACCCATTCTTCTAGCTGGGTGTAGCCGTGCTGAAGATTCTTAACTGCTTCAGTTAAACCAGCCAGGTGCTGACACAGTTCTTCCATAGGGGAGACTCTCTGCTCGGGCTCAGACATGTGCTGTCTGCTACTGTCACGTACCTGATGGTGATGAGCCCGAATTGCAGAGGTCGGCCTCCCTTACAGCTCCCACTCGTGGCCCCCTGATAGGATAACAGAAGGCACAGGAGTAAGGAGGGGCACGGGTGCCTGGCAGGATCAACAGGAAGAGGCAGTGGGTCAGTCTAGTAGAAGCTTCCTTGCAGGAACTGGAATACCAGAACTAGACCAGTTCAGCAGAGAGGATAGGTCCAATAGACTGGATCAGCTTAGCAGACAGGATAGGTCCAATAGACTGGATCAGCTTAGCAGACCTGATCAGCTCAGCAACTGGACTGGAACTAGGACAAACTGGAATCGTTCAGCTGGACTGGAACTAGGACAAACTGGAATCGTTCAGCTGGACTGGAACTAGGACAAACTGGAATTGTTCAGCTGGACTGGAACTAGGACAACTGGAATCTTTCAGCAGACTGGAGCTGACTGGATCAGCACAGAAGGTCAGACAAGCCGGGTCAGATATCGGGGCGGACAGCGAGGTACAGAGGTGCAGGCAGAAGGGTAGTCAGAACAGGCCAAGGATCAGGTGCAGGCGGATGGCTGGAATAGTCACACAGGTAAGCCGGGGTCTTTCACAGGTAAGTCTCAGATCAGGTTTCAGGTACTCAACGCTGTAGAGCAGACAGCAGGGATGGTGTGTGAGGGGCCGGCTTAAATACCCCGCCTGGCTCCAATAGGCGTGTGCACCCGTGCATGCACACGCATGCGTGATCGCAGCCTCGATCGGGAACCGCAAAATCTAAGTCTCCTGTTTCTGGCAGGATCTTCATGACAACTTTGCTGTGATTACTGCTTGTAATTTGGCTTTTTATGTGAGTGTAACCATTGTAGATTTGTATGTGGTGTTTTATTAAATTGCCTTGCAATATTACACTATTGTGCACTTCTCTTTGTCATTCATGTGGAGCCAATCTAATCACTTTGGTGGAAACGGAATTCTGTGACTTTGATTTGGAAAATCCTATTTTATGCTTTTTTGCCAAAAACGAGAGTGTGAGGCAAATCGTTGATGGGTGGAGGATTCACTGATCACTTCTGGTGTGGTGGAAGATTTTGAAGACTACAAGATTATTTTATCATTTATGAACTTTTTGCTACATCACTTTAATTTATTCACGGGTTTATTTATTTAGTCTATGGACATTTAATATTTTATTTGTCACTGTATTTAGTTTGTATGTGTGTGCTCATCATACAATTTAGCGCTGTTTAGTATATTATTTTTTTGGAAGTTTAATCACATTGATCAAAATCATTATATACACATTTTTTCACATTAATTTGATTTAAACAGCAGCTGTGAGACTTTGTTCATGTATCCTCTATAGCGCAGCGGTGGGAATCAGGAGGGCGCATTTACTTGGATTACCATTTTTTTTATGTCTTTTTTAATACCCAGGTATGATAGCCTATTTTTTCTTCCCCGTTTGTATTCTTTTCTCCTCAGCTAGTTTCTAGGATGACAACACCTTTTTGGCTCAGATGCAGCATTGTCACCCTTTCTAAACACAATTCGAAAAAGCCAACTCATAAGAATCTACAGGACATGAACAGTACAGGGAGAAATAAAATGAGATGGATTTTTTTTTACAAGAATATATATTTTGTGAAAGTTAGCTCTACAACAAATTGTAGTCCAGCTATGTCCTTGAAAGTAATAAGCTTACCGGTTTTTATCATCAGTTTTTTTTTTTTTTAAAGGTAATCATTTGCATTTGCTGTACTAATTACAAAACAGTATCTTGGCACACTTTATTAAAAACCTGGCTGGTCACTGGCTCTTGAGAATATCAGTTGTAGGAAGCTTATCTCTGTTTTAATGACTACCATTTTTTAGGTTAACATTAAATTTCATCATGACATTTTAATACCTAGAAAATATTCTCCATTAACATTAGACTGAGAAATAAGTCTACATTTATGATACTTGGGAAAAAAGTGCTCCATTTCTAAAAGAAGGTTTAGGCTAAATCTTCGTAACAGCATTTTATGTTGTAAAATTCCATAGGATTCAATTAAGGAATGTAAATCCTTCTCCACGTAAAGAGGGATTAGGCTAAAGTAAAGCAAGACTCTATAGTTGTCATGCTGATATGCAAATTGACCTACGCTGACTAGAAACCAGAAAAAAAAAATAATCCCTGAATCAAAACAGAATAAAGTGTTAACATTAAAGATTACGGAGTGGTGACATGATCTCTACTGGTATTTTTATGATTCAATTAAACAGACAAGGTGCTTAATATATCACAGAGACACATTGGAGGCATTTGTGAGATATCATTGGGTTTTAAGAAAAATACTTTGACAGGATGTTTACATTGGATTCATGGCACCCTACATTTAAAAAAAATTTGATCAGAAATTATATTTACAGTGCCTTAAAAATGGTGTGGAATCTGCGGTATTTCATAAAGGGTTCCCAACTGAGATTGAAATTGAATGGTTAAAGTGTATATACAATAAACTCTGAGGCCGCGTACACACGGTCGGACAAAACCGATGAGAATGGACCGAGGTTCAGTTTCATCGGTCCAAACTGACCGTGTGTATAGCCCATCGGTCTGTTTTCCTTTGGTCCAAAATTTTAAAACATGCTTTAAAATCGAACCGATGGACCGCTGCCCGATCGGTCCAAACCGATGGTTAGTACAGAAAGCATCGGTTCAAAACCCGCGCATGCTCAGAATCAAGTCGACGCATGCTTGGAAGCATTGAACTTTGTTTTATTCAGCACGTTGTGTGTTTGACGTCACCGCGTTCTGACCCGATCGGTTTTTGGAACGATGGTGTGTACGCACATCAGACCATCAGGCCACTTCAGCGGTGAACCAATGGAAATGGCCCGTCGGACCATTCTCATCGGTTTGGAACGACCGTGTGTACGCAGCCTAAGAAAGAACTTTGCTCTCTTTCGATCAGTTAAATTTACACTTATACAAGTTTTTTGTAAAGTATGTTCAATAAGCGACAATAAAACAATTATTGTACCTGTCAGAAGCTGTGAGCTACTAACATCCTGTGTTTTCTGCCTTTGTTGACTGTTATCTGTTTGCATTGTTCCCAGATATTTTATGGAATACAAAACACCTCCCCACTTTGCTGGGTTGCAGAAATATGGAGAAGGAGACATTGAGGGTCATTCACTAAGGAGAAGGCACTGCACCAGTTCATACATTAATTGGTGTGCCAAAAAATCATTAATTGAACATGCAAACTGGCGCACGTTGAAGCGCAAATAGCGATAATAGATGCCTACATATGTAAACTGCAGCTGGCGTTAGGGTAACTGTGGTTTTCTCGTTGATAATAGCGCACGCCCAATACAATTGGTTAATTTAATCTAATTGGGTGTGTCTTGTTAGGCAATTAGTAGGTGTTATCAGTTAAATACCCTTTTGATGCTAAACTCATTCCTATTACTTCTAATATATCTTTGAAATATGTTTTTTTTCTTTTTTACCCAAATCTTCCAATATATTCCAAAGAACAGAGAAGTGTTTCTAAACCCAATAAATTCATATTTTCAGATCTTGATCTTTAAAGGTGACCATATGTGTTAATCGTCACATCGTCTCCAGGCATTAGACTTTTGTCAACATTATATGCCATACAGTTTTTGTCTACATGTGAGTACCCATTTTTCGTTTATTTAAATAAAGTATAAAACGATACTACACTATCTGGGGCTTCTTTCTCTCCTATGTATGGGCTTCTACTGGAGTAACATCATCAGCACAGGGGGACGAGTAACGGCCAGAGGGCTACACAGTGGCCTATAATGTGAAGGCACCAGACCCTAGGAAGGGGTAAAAAAGTTGGTGAGTGCGTGCTGTATAAGAGCTTGGATTGCAGTGATCACGGCATACAAGAGCACAAAGCACTTTTAGAATCACTCAGCACTTGGCAATTGGATTTGTTTACTTCCTATAAGGACATTATATTGCACTGCAAAAAAAAAATTGTTTATCAGCACATCTTTTAAAGGGTTAACATAGGTACCCTAATGGAACAGGAATTTTTCGTTTTGCACATTTTCTTTACCTAGCAGTGTTTACACAGGCACTTTAGTTTGCACAGCACTGTGATATATATTTTACTAGCTGAATACCCGGCGTTGCCCGGTCTTCCTATCTTAACCTTTTGGGGAGGAAAATCATAGCCATCTTTTATATAAGGGTGTAGGTAAGGGTTAATTTAACTGTCATATATTTTTATTTGGCATATAAGTAATATGTGTACCAGGTATTATTGAAATATCTCCAGGCGTACAGAAGTTATGTGGGAACATACATTTCCCATTGATTTGCATGGGACTTTAAACAAAAACCCCAACCCTCACAAATGGGGGTAGTTAAGGGATAAATTAACTATCCTATAGTTTAAGTGGACATATAAGTAACATGTGACCAAGTGTTATCGCAATATGTACAGCCGTTTGGAAGTTATGAAGTAACATGTATTTCCCATAGAGTTGAATGGGACTTTAAAGAAAAACCCCGACCATGGCAAATGGGGGTGGGTAAGGGTTAAACCACCTATCCTATGTTTGTTGCTGACATATAAGTAACATGTGTGCCAAGTTTCATGTTAATATCTTTAGCCGTTTGGACGTGATGCTGGAACATACATACATACACACACATGTTGAGTTTTATATATATAGATTTAATTTTTTTTTTTCACAGCTGCATTTATGATACATACTGTGGAATCATTCTAGTAGTTTACACAGGCACTTGGCACTTTGGATCATATGGCACCTTGTGTATATTTTTCTTCTCAAACGTGACAATACACTGCAATCAGTTAGATCTTAAATAAATTAGATTTAGTGCAAGAACCTGTTTGATTTCCTATCATTTGAATTAATTGTTCAAGTGCGTCTTCCTATTTCCTATTTTGCCTAAATATCGAGTTGTACAGAGATTGGCCAATCAAATTGCATAGTGCATGAACATCTTAAGTGAAAAATTTGGAATGTAGATGTGCCATGACCCACTTGTATTTTCCAAACGATATTTTTTGGGCATTATACAAGGCACATGAGAGCACACCTTTTTTTAAGACATGCTGTGTGAGTGAGTGAGTGAGTGAGTGAGCAGGAATCTTCAAACTGCGGCCCTCCAGCTTTTGCGGAACTACATATCCCATGAGGCATTATAAAACTCTGACATTTGAAGACACGACTAGACATCAGGAAATGGGACCAAATGAATTTAGGGTGAGGGCTGCTACCGCCGTCTAACCCATCAATAATCCATGGTCAAGGAGTGTTGTCTAGGATTTTTCTAGGCACTGATAACACAACAAAATAATAGCATAAAAAATATTTATTGACATAAAAAAATATACAATGTTAAAAACATTTGGGCCAAACCCCACAGTAGAAAACAGCATAGTTGATAACGGAAACCGTCATATATCTGTTAGAGTGGAGCAGGCCAAAACCTTGACCAGTTTCGCGGAATCACCGCTTCTTCAGGAGGATCTGTATGGTAAGATCCTCCTGAAGAAGCGGTAATTCTGCGAAACCGGTCCCATTTCCTGTATTCTATTATGCTGGATGATGGCACATTGTTGTATATTACTATGTATTAATCTTAATTGAGGCCAAACTTTTTGGACATGACTAGGCATGATAGGAATTATAGTTCCTGAACAACTGGAGGGCCGTAGTTTAACCACTTCCCGCCAGGTCAATAGTGGTTGTACTATCCTGACTGGACGTCAGGATAGTAGAACCGGGGACGCGCATGGCTGCCAATGGCACAGATCTTTAAAAAAAACGACAGTATTCAGAATTGCAGAATTTGGCAATCTGAATACTTTGAAGTGCAAAGGAGGGATTTGGGGTCTTTTAGACCCCCGATCCCTCCATAAAGAGTACCTGTCACCTCCTATTACTGTCACAAGGGACGTTTACATTCCTCGTGATAGCAATAAAAGTGATAAAAACATTTTTTTTCTTAGAGAGACAATGTAAAAAAAAAAGAAAGAAATTAAAGAAAAAAAATGTAAAGCGCCTCCGTCCCCGCGAGCTGGCGCAGCAAAGAAAACGCATACGTAAGTTGCACCCGCATATGTAAACAGTGTTCAAATCACACATGTTAGGTATTGTTGCGATCGTCAGAGCAATAATTCTAGCACTAGACCCCCTCTGTAACTCTAACCTGATAACCGTTATTTTTTTTAAAGCGTTGCCTATGGAGATTTTTAGGTACTGTAGTTTGTCACCATTCCACAAGTGTGCACAATTTCAAAGCATCACATGTTAGGTATCTAGTTACTCAGCGTTAAATCATCTTTCACATTACACAAAAAAATTGGGCAAATTTCACTGTTTAGTTTTTTTTTAATTCATGAAAGTGTATTTTTTCCCAAACAATTGCGCTTGAAAGACCGCTGTGCAAATATCGTGTGACATAAAATATTGCAACGATCCCCATTTTATTCTCTAGGGTCTCTGCTAAAAAATATATATAAAAATATAAGAAAACTTACAAATCGACATTGCAGCTTCAAGATCTTAACCAAAATGTTGTTGAGACACAAGAGCTGATCAGCTGAAGGTACACAGAGGCAATGGATGCTTGGCAGGCATGCAACAGCAGGAGTTCCAAAGCTCCACCAGATACTGTAGTATGGAGAGAAAGAACTGGCAGCATCTCCAGCTGCACTGCATTAGAAAAACAAGGCCATGTCCCTTGACATGCGTTATGTTTAACCTCTCCTGGTATTACCATATGATCTTTACAGCTGTCATCTTCACAGTGGAGCAAGAGACACCACCAGTTCTTTCTCTCCATTCTACCTGCTGGGGTTTTGGAGCCCCTGCTGCTGCATGCCTGGCAGCCATCCCTTGCCTCTGTTTACCTTCAGCTGATCTGCTCTGGTGTGGTGTGAAGCGTGATAAGTTTGATAGGATTACTGTCACCTTGACCAAGAAGCCAGTTACCACTCATTTGCCTGTTAATTTCAATGCTGAAAACACCCACCCTGCCTTTGCTACTATCAGGCCAGATTACACATGGGCTTCCCATAGGCACAGTTAAAGCGTGTGAAAGTGTGCATCAAACTGAAACTGGAGAGTCACCCTCTCCTGAGAGGACATTGCAAGGGACTGGTAAGCAAACCAGTGTTATTGTTGCTGTTGCGAAGGAATTCGACTGCTGCATTTTCTTTTCTTTGCCAATAACGCTACTTTAATTTTGGAATGAAGGACTGATGGTTCTTGTCCCCTGAGCTAGAAGAACTGTGGGATTTGCCTGTTATTGGGAACTTTACTGTTGAGTCTGCTTCTGGTGGAACTTTGCCTTGTTTCTAAGTAATAGCTATAAAAGAAAAAACTAGCTTGTTTTCTGGATTGTCAGCGTGTTTGATTGTAACTTGTTCAAAGTCCTCCTACTTAGAGACCAGGAGAAATTTCTGTTGGGACTTTGTACTTAGATGTAAAAAACCTGCTTGTTAGCTTTTTCCCCATACACACAGGAAAACTGCCATGAGAGCTTTGGTCGGGAAACCCGGCCGTGTGTATGCTCCACTGCAGGTTTACCCCATTGGGAATCTGCCGGCTTAAAAACCGCCAGGGAACCTGGCGGGAAAAAGGAGAACATGTTCTTTTTTTTTCCCGCCAGCAATCCCGGCGGTTTTCCTGTCGGGAAAACAGCAATGGAGCATACACATGGTCGGAATTCCTGGCCAAAAGCTCTCATGACAGTTTTCCTGCCAGGAAAACCGGTCGTGTGTACGAGGTATTACACCCTTGTTTTAGTGATGCTGATGTTTAGGTAGATTCAGGTAGATTGGATTAAATTTAGGTTGGCGTAGCCTAGTGTTTTTAGGCTACGCCACCGTAAATTATCTAGGCTAGTAGTGATTTTCAATCAACTTACCTGCTAATCTACGGCGGCGTAGCCTAAAACGAGCGGGCGTAAGGGCGCCTAATTCAAATGACTTGGAGGGGGGCGTGTTGTATGGAAATGAGGCTTGACCTCACGTTTTTTGCTGTTTTTTGCTACTGCGCATGCGCCGGGCGACTACATTTCCCAGTGCGCATTGCGGCTAAGTACGCCGTACGGGCCTATTGATTTAGACGTGTAAGTAAACGACGTAACTTCCGATTCGCAGACGACTTACGCAAACGACGTAAAAAATTCGAACCTCGCGGCGGGAATGGCGGCCATACTTTAACATTGTTATTCCACTTCATAGGTGGAATAACTTTAGGCCGCCTAAGGCCTTACGGAAACGACGTAATTCGACTGCGGCGGGCTCGCGTACGTTCGGGAATCGGCGTAAAAGCTCATTTACATCATCTACGCCGGCCGAAATGGAAGAGCCATCTAGCGGGCAGCAGAAAAATTGCAAGCTAAGATAGAACGGCGCAAACCGTCCTATCTTAGCTTTGTTTAAGCGTATCTCTGTTTGAGCATACGCTTAAACAAACGCCGGCGTAGATTCAGAGTTAGGTCGGCTTATCTACTGATAAGCCGGCCTAACTCTTTGTGAATCTACCTAGTTGTGTTTTTTTTGCATTTTTTTCCTCTGCTGGTGAAGATCCTTAAACAAGGTGTGTAATTTCTGATTTGCTGTGCAGTCAGTTAGAGAGAGTTAAGGAACACTATGGTGGTTTATTGTATAACTGTTTAATCATTTCTTTCACGCTGTAAAATGTTTTTCTATTCTTTCCTATCCCATATTCTGTCCCAGTTTTTTGCTGTTTGAAGTAGAAGCTTGATAGACTTCAGAATTAGATCTACATTTGGAAGGGGTGTAGCCACCTTTCCTTAGGCAAGAGTGTTTTGCTCAATGTAGACTGTGTGGCTGTAATTAGTAAATGCCACTTCTATAGTCTGCCTTGGCTCACCTTAGTTCCAGTGAGGTAAATACTAGCCCATTTCCACTTTGGGTGATGGGGTTGTGTTGCCAAGGTGGGAATAAGAGAAGCAAAAACACAATCACTTAGCTCTGCATGGGTAAGGTGATAGTGTCTTTCTAATATGAACATTTGTCTATCAAGTTTTCTATATTGTCATTTAAGTGTTAAAATGTAATTCTATCCCATCCATAATCAACTCTTTTTCAAGAGTGAATACATTCAATTTGAAGGGATGAATTTTCAGGGCTGGGGAGATCTAAAATCCATTTTGGGCAGAGTTCCATTTTACCTGTTATTATTGACACTTAAGAAATGACTCTTTTGGAAATCAGATAGATTCAATAAGATAAACCTAAAATAATAAGCAATAGAAATAACATTTCTCCTATTTAAATGCAGCCATACTTTGATTATTTCATTATTGAGCTGTTTGAAATTGCAGATGAAGAATGAAATTGGCAAAATGTGTTTCTAGCATAAATGTATTTTTTGTCCAAAAGCCAACACTAACATCTTATGCTTGAAGAGTTCCTCAAAATTCATTTAGTATTCTAGTGAGAAACTGTGTATGTGTTGACAGGTCTGTGAGTTTGAGTCTATGTCCAGGATAGTTACATAAATAAATATTATTTTTCCTTTTGGCACTTAAAGTATTTTTAAGAACATATCTATTTACAGTATACAAGTCAACATATCTTCAGATATGATAGGCTCCCCACAAGTGTATTCAATTAATAATGCTAACATATTTTTCCAGTAGTTATAAACATATTCAGATACGTCTGCCTTGTGCTCGTCTTTTACATTATTTATCGTATTCAAGACAGAAGCATTAAAACTCTAATGCTCTGCAATCAAACATTGCTGAATACTATAGTTAATATATTTATTCATGTTTAGTTTACAGATGCTTTTTTTTTATAAACGACGGAAAATATGAATGCCACAATGCTATTTATAATTACATAGAAAAACATTGAAAATTCTTAGATGAGAAAAATTTAACAATGTAGTAAATCACTAGACGGCACATACAATTGTGCTAATCCCATGATACTTTAGTAATGGACGAAATTAGTATGCTGTTGGGGCTGCGTCTTTTAATAACAGAAATTATTTTATTTTTGATCTATCACTGTAGTAAATGATCTGTGTGGACTCTGTTACCAAAGTGTTAACTTCAAACATCCAATTATAGGCAAAAAAAAACCTTTACCTTTCCTTTTTTTAAATTTCCTGGGGCCAGATTCAGAAAGATGCGCGTATCTTTAGGCGGGCGTAGCGCATCTCATATGCGATACGCCGCCGTAACTTAGTCAGGCGAGTAGTGTATTCAGAAAGAACTTGCGCCCAAAGTTACGGCGGCGTATCGTATATGGGCCGGCGTTAGCCCGCCTATTTCAAAGTAGGCTGGTAGGGGGCGTGTTGTATGCTAATGAATCGTGACCCCACGTAAATGACGCGTCTTACGAACAACGCATGCGCGCGCATGCTCAATATCACATCGAATTTTGTCCCTAAGTTACGCCGGCTCAATGTTTAGTCGACGTGAACGTAACCTACGCCCATCCTCATTCACGGACGACTTACGCAAACAACGTAAAAAATACGCCGCTGTTCCGACGTTTCCAACGTCCATACCAAACATGACTTTCCCCTGCTTTATGAGGGGTAAAGTTACGCCGGACCGACGCCTTACGTAAACGGCGTATATAGATGGTCCGGACGGAACTATGTTTGTGAATCGGCGTATCTAGGTCATTTGCATATTCAACGCGTAAATCAACGGAAGCACCCCTAGCGGCCAGCGTAAATATGCACCCAAGATACGACGGCGTACTAAGACTTACGTCGGTCGGCTGAAGCCAGATTTAAGGCGTATCTAGCTTGAAAAATACCGCACAGAGATACGACAGCGCATCTTAAAACTTACGCGGCGTATCAATAGATACGCCAGCGTAAAATCTTTGTGAATCCGGGCCCAAATGTTTATTGGGTTTTATCAGACATGACATAACAACAGTGCATTACAATACAGTGTTTAAATTATCAGTGGACCATACAGTCTCATAACAGATGAAGTGAAGCAGTGACACCTTTCCTTTTTTTGTATGCTTTTGTTCTCTTCACACTTTGGAGGACTCCTAAATCTAAAGAGAGAGAGGCAACACTTTTGCCCCTTTAAAAGACATCAGCATAGCTGCATCTTTACTAACTAGTTTAATTTTAAACATTCATTTGTTAACCACTTAAGGACCGCTCACTGTATATATACGTCATTTTTTTAAAGATGGATATCTCGGTAACGGCAGCAGCTGCTGCCACAACCAAGATATCCATCTTTTCAGTGAGCGGTCCTTTTAACGATAATCGTGGTCTTCCTTAATCGTCGGCGGGAGAGGGGCCCTCTGCCGCTTACCGAAGCCGTCGGCAGCGGCGGAGGCGATCGTGTCCTCTCTCCTGCTCGGCTGGGATACGAGTGAGGGCAAGATGGCCCCCACCCGTCCCCATTGCATAGCAGGGCGGAAGCGACGTCAAAACGTCACTTCCGCCCATGATTCTTAAAGCAATATTTTCTTGTTGTCAAATCTTGTCAAATCTTTATTTTTTTTTGCATTTTAGTCTAAATATGAGATCTGAGGTCTTTTTGACCCCAGATCTCATATTTAAGAGGATCTGTCATGCTTTTTTCTATTACAAGGGTTGTTTACATTCCTTGTAATAGGAATAAAAGTGATCCTTTTTTTTTTTTGTCTAAAAATGTATAAAATAAATAAAAATAAATTAGAAAACAATATGTTTTTTAAAGCGCCCCGTCCCAACGAGCTAGCGTACATAAGCGAACGCATACGTGAGTAGCGCCCACATATGAAAACGGTGTTCAAACCACCGAGGTATCACCGCGATCGTTAGAGCGGTAGCAACAATTCTAGCCCTAGACCTCCTCTGTAGCTCAAAAGATGCAACCTATAGAATTTTTTAACGTCGCCTATGGAGATTTTTAAGAGTAAAAGTTTGACGCCATTCCACGAGCGGGCGCAATTTTGAAGCATGACATGTTGGATATCATTTTACTCTGCGTAACATTATCTTTCACAATATATAAAAAAAATTGGGCTAACTTTACTGTTGTCTTATTTTTTTAATACAAAAAATTGAATTTTTTCCAAAAAAGTGCACTTGTAAGACCGCTGCGCAAATACGGTGTGACAAAAAGTATTGCAATGACCGCCATTTTATTCTCTAGGGTGTTAGAAAAATATATATATATAATGTTTGGGGGTTTTAAGTAATTTTCTAGCAAAAAAAAATGTTTAATCTTGTAAACGCCAAATCTAAAAACAGGCTCAGTTCTTAAGTGGTTAAATGTTCAATGTACTATGAGTAAAACATTTAAGGAAAAGCATTCATATAGCTGTGAGGGAGCACATGCGAAAACAAGAGTTGAAATGATTGTTTTACCCTCAAGAAAAAATGACCAAAAAAATCTGTTAGGAGGCTACTATTTCTGACATCAGTCTGAAAAAAAAAAAAGCATTCTAGCTTTCATAGAAGTTTCTTTGGCTTTCTTTGAAATAAAATCATATCTAGTTGAAATTACTGACCTGCACACATTATGGCTCAATTATGTAATAACTACTGATGCCATTGGATTACAAGAGAGCTCAAATTTTCAGAAGCAGAGATCAGTGATGGTCGTCTACATATGTCTCTCAGTGCAGGTTTCCTTTAAGTGGATATACAGACTTACCAGAATATGTAATTGGCCAAGTATTCAGAAAGGGAGTTATTGTAAGTTGCAAAAGTGCAATAATAGAAGCCATAATGTAAAACAGGTTCAGGGTGTCAAAATCATGCAAACACTGCAGAATATTAAAGCTGAACAAACATATGAAAGGTCCACAAATATGGACTTATCATAGCATTGTTCCTGTGACTGAGTCAGAGTAAAGTGATGGCAGCATAGTCTTCATAAGAATCTTACTGGTGCTGGGGAGCTCTGGTAACAGAGTCTAAGTCTTCTGGAGAAGCTTCATGCTGTTTTATGCCCAGGCCTGGTTGTCTACACATCAGTTCTGACATTTGAGGCACCTGGCTGCAGATCACGTGCCCAACTACCTCTGCCATGTCAATTATAGCCTCTCTGAATTGCTTTATGAGAGAGAAGCTAAGGAATTCCTTGGGCAAATCCAATAATCCACAAGAAAAACAGAAATGGAAGGCACAAACACCTAGTGCATTACCAGAGATAATTTAATAATAGAATTGTTTTTGTATAAAAGTGGGTAATCACAAAAAGCAACTGACAAAAGGCCATAAACACAGTGCATGAACATGCACAGAACACGGGGTACAGCTAACGTGTTTCGGGGCACACCCACTTCCTCAGAGCCTATCTCTGAGGAAGAGGGTGCGCCCCTGAAACGCGTTAGTGATACCCGTGTTCTGTGCTTGTCCATGCACTGTGTTTCTGTCGTTTTATACAAAAAAAAAATACTTTTTATTATTAAATTATTTCTGGTAATGCGCTAGGTGTGCGCGCCTTCCATTTCTGTTTTTCTTGTAGTTCCTTTCGGATTACCCCATCTGAGGAAGGCAGCATCCACATAGCTTTGGGATACCATATACACCTTTACACCACCATTTTATCTGATATCTGTTACGTCACACTTTGGAAGACCTATTAGCGCTGGAGGTGACTGTGTTTTTTGTAAATCCAAGAATCCATAAAGTTGTAGGAAATGGAGTTAAAACACCTGCACATGCATCTAAGCATGATGAGTAAATGGGCACAATGGTATACTATATATATATATATATATATATATATATATATATATATATATATATATATATTAGGGCCTTCGGTGTGTTAGCAACAGTGGCAAGCATTCTGCACACTGCTTTTTGGAGCTTCCTGCCTTTTAAGGGCCTCTTTCTGCAGTTAAGTTAATGCCCTGTTGCCCCTTAAAGGGACCACAACCCAAATCGAGGTGAAACATTGTTTCAATTCAGGCATCAAGGACCCATACTTGGTGTCCTGTACAATAGTTATATATACATATATGTTGTATATAGATATATATATATATAGATATATTGTGAGGGCGGGACCCTGTGCTAAGGGAAAGATGGCTGGCTTACGCCATATGTTGGAGAGAAAGACACACTAATTACACAGCTGTGTCTTCAGCTATTTAGTGTGTCTTTCTCTCCAACATATGGCACAGCCCTATATATACACACACAGTATCTCCTAAATACAAAAAAAGAATGAGAGAACCCTTGCAGTGTAAAGGAATTTTGCAGCTGCTAGAGAGGTACATGTGGCAGAAAGATGTATGGCAGGGGTAGGCAAACCTGGGGATGTGGAGACCTACCTGAAGAACCTGGTAGAGATCAAAGATCACCAGGGTGCAGCACACTTTTTAAAATAAATAACCTATCAACTTCCCATTAGAAAGTAAGGAAGGTCTTAAAAAGTTCAGGGGTCAGTAGTAAGTAAGGCAAAGTGCAGAGGTCAATAGAGTTTAATATAGAGTTCAGAGGTGAGTAGTAGGTAATGCAGATTTCAGGAGTCAGTAGTATGTAGTGTAGAGTTCAAAGGTCAGTGGTAAGCAGCTTATCTGATATTTATATCTAATTGTTTATTTATAGACTTCAACAATAGATATGTACCTTTTTCTGTTATTTATTTGAAATCTATCATCAGAGGTTGTATAAAGGTCTTCAAGTCAAAGGGAAGTTGCACAAATTTAAAAATAAACTGAGAGAAATTTGGGGACTGCCTTTGCTGACCTCATTCTAACAAGGCTAGATTCCCGGCTGGCTCTGCCTTCTAAAATTTGTACGCCAATGAAGTTGATTTAAATGTGTAAAACTGTTGAAGTGCGGGTGTTTACTTCAATCATGCAATTTTGTGCAAACACACAATTACAGTGCCTTTAAAAAATAGTCATAACCCTTGTCATGTTACAACCAAAAATGTAAATGTATTTTATTGGGATTTTATGTGATAGGCCAACACAAAGTGGTAAATAATATTAAAGTGGAAGGAAAATGATAAATGGTTTATAAGGGATAAAGTTGTGGAGAAATTTAAAGCAGAGTTAGGTTATAAAATAAATCCCGAGCTCTGAACATCTCACAGAGCACTGTTCAATCCATCATCTGAAAATTGAAATAGTATGACACAACTGCAAACCTACCAAGACATTGCCATCCACCTAAACTGACAGGCGGGCAAGCATTAATTAGAGAAGCAGCCAAGAGGCCCATGGTAACTGTGGGGGAGCTGCAGAGATCCACAGCACAGGTGGGAGAATCTATCCTCGGGACAACTATTAGTCATGCACTCCACAAGTTTTTGGAAGAGTGGCAAGAAAAAAGCGATTGCTTAAAGAAAGCCATAAGAAATCCCATTTTCAGTTTGCGGGGGACACGTGGAAGAAGGTACTCTGGTCAGATGAGACTGTAAATTTTGGCCTAAAAAGTAAACGCTATGTGTGGAAGAAAACTAACACTGCACATCTCCCTGAACACACCATCCCCACCGTGAAACATGGTGGTGGAAGCATCATGTTGTGGGTATGTTTTTTTTCAGCAGGAACAGGGAAGCTGGATGGAGCCAAATACAGGACAGTCTTAGAGAAAAATCTGTTATGCCTTCTAAACACGATCAGGCTTTAGCCCGATCAAACTCACATCAGAATTCCATTGGAGGAAAAGAGAACACGTTCTCTATGTAATCTCCGATGGAATTCATCAGAATTTCCCACGGAATTTCTCCGATGGGGCATACACACAGTTGGAATTTCCGATGGAAAAAGTCTGTCTGACTCTTTCCATCGGAAATTCCGATCGTGTGTACGAGGCCTTAGAGTCTGCAAAAGATTGAGGTTGGGTCGGAGGTTCACCTTCCAGAAGGACCACGACCCTAAACATACATCCAGAGCTAGAATGGAATAGTTTAGATCAAAGCATATTCATGTGTTAGAATGGCCCAGTCAAAGTCCAGACCTAAATCTATTGAGAATCTGTGACAAGACTTTAAAATTGCTTTCCACAGACACTCTATCCAATCTGACAGAGCTTGAGCTATTTTCTAAAGAAGACTGGGTAAAAACGTCACTCTCTAGATGTGTAAAACTGGTAGAGACATACCCAAAAAGACTTGCAGCTGTAATTGCAATGAAAGGCGGTTCTACAAAGTATTGACTCAGTGGGGCCGAATACAAATGCACACCACACTTTTCACATATTTATTTGTAAAAAAAATTGAAAACCATTTATCATTTTTCTTTCCACTTCACAATTATGTGCCACTTTGTGTTGGTCTATCACATAAAATCCATTTCCATTTAATAAAATACATTTAAGTTTTTGGTTGTAACATGACAAAATGTGGAAAATTTCAAGGGGTGTGAATACTTTTTCAAAGAGTTGTATTTTCAATGGAAATGAATAGATATTTTAAAAAATACAGCTTCACTTTTATTACTAAGCTAGGCAAACATTCAGTTTTCTCACTGCACAGCTTCTACTCCTCTAGTTAATTAACCCCACTGACCTAGAACAAGCATGTAGATTTGAAAGGAACGCTCACCACACATAGTAAAAACGGACTGTACATTCTTTCTACAATATCCTTTAAATTTACCAAAACGATGTAATACGCGTACCTACCAAACTGTCCAAGCAATCTGTATTTATTAAGGTAGATCAATGCACTACCTAATTATTGGTCAATGTAAAATAAATTGTGCAGTAAGATCGTGAGCTTAAAATGGAACTTAAAGCGGTAGTTCCCCCTCCAAAAAAAATTTACCCTTAGATTGATGCTCATTTTGTCCAGGGGAATCGGCTAGTTGTTTTAAAATCGACGCTGTACTTACCATTGTAGAGAGCGATCTTCTCCGCCGCTTCCGGGTATGGTCTTCGGGTATGGGCGTTCCTTCTTGATTGACAGTCTTCCGACAGTCTTCCGGCGGTCGCATCCATCGTGTCGCGATTTTCCGAAAGTAGCCGAACGTCGGTGCGCAGGCGCCGTATAGAGCCGCGCCGACGTTCGGCTTCTTTCGGCTACTCGTGACGCGATGGATGCGACCGTCGGAAGCCTGTCAATCAAGAAGGAACACCCACTCCCGAAGACCCATACCCGGAAGCGGCGGAGAAGATCGCTCTCTACAACGGTAAGTATAGCGTCGATTTTAAAACAACTAGCCGATTCCCCTAGACAAAATGAGCATCAATCTAAGGGTAAACATTTTTTGGAGGGGGAAATACCGCTTTAAGTCCTCCTAGATCACTTCAGGCTGGGCCCTTTTGCAGGTATAGCCATGGAAACATTAAAAAAAAGTACCCGTACTGTTTGAAATCCAGTAATACACTGTCTCGTCCTGCTCTGCACATGTTCAGTTGCTCTCCATTCTTAGGAATTTTTCGGCACTGATGATTTTGTAGAGGCCTATATGCTGACAGCCTTAAAGTGGAATTAAACCCTCCTATCCCTTACAGTCAAGGAAGCTGCTTCTGTTTGATCTGCAACTACCATGGTGCTGTACATGTGATCAGTTATGACACCAAATATTTGATGGCTTAACAGTTTGGTTGAAGACACAAGCAAATGTGACAGTTAGCAATCCCGGCATTCCAGGAACATAACTGTTTTTTGAACCCGTTAAATTGATAGGTTTAGTTCCGCTTTATGATTTACTGGGCTTCAACAAAATGGCAGCCTCCGGCAAGAAGAAATAGGCGTGATGCTGGAGGTAATTTACCTCGCACACTAATGTTGGTAGTGCAATTATTAATGTGGAATGCATGTTCCTTGCTAAAGAACACATTTTTTTTTTATCAAGTCTGTTATGGGTAAAGTTAAGCTTTAAGAGTCAAGTCACAACCCAAGGTCTACATGTTTGTTCCATTCAGAGCCTCAGAAGGTATTAAGCCAGTGGATTAGCTTGAAAGCAGGGCAGCTAGCATCTTTAAAATGGGGCAGTAATGGCACACTCCACATTACAAATAGGTTTTCCCTTTGTGTAACATACTGATGCCTTATAAAATTACAAAATGGTTATTTGAACAATGGCTCAAAATTAAAAGAAATAAGTATTGTCAGAAAAATAAGTCTTATTGGCAAAGTGTAGGCAGTGTTATGCTATGTTATTCCCATAATTGTCCCAGAATGATCAATACGTACATATGTAGTTTCTTCCCAATGCTTTCACTGAAAGATGGAACAATGTTGATATTTAATATCCTGTATAATGTGATATCTTTTCATTAATATCATGGATCTGGTTACAACATTAAATGATTTTTTGATTAGGATAGTAGTTTTTCTATTGTTAGCCTAAAGAATGTCAGCACTTACTCAGCATCCAAACCTATTATAATAAAACTTTCTGATTTGTATGCATGTGTTCTGACTTTTCTGTTAGCAAAGGTTAATGATCTAGAGAAGACTTAGCCAAGGCATCCTCATTCAACCGCACCCAATGGGGTTGATTTACTAAAGGAGTGATGAATGTCCACTTAGCAAAGTGAAAAACATGATGCTGCCTTCAGTCCAGTCAAGGAGTCAAGTGCAAGGCAAACTATTCCTGTTTTAATTCCTACAACTAATTGGGTTTTTAAAGTGAACATAGAGGTTGGTTTATTAAAACTGGAGAGTGCGAAATTTGGAGCAGCTCTGCATGGTAGCCAATCAGCTTCCAACTTCAGCTTGTTCAATTAGGCTTTGACCAAAAAAATAACTGGAAGCTGATTGGTTTCTATGCAGAGCTGCACCACATTTGTACTCTACAGTTAGTGTCACTTTAAACACAAGATGAGTGATCATTCGTTATGCCCTCAGTGAATTAATGTCTTTGCTTTATAGGAGTACCGGTAAGTTTTAACATCCACTAATTAAAAAAAAATATTCAAAGTTGAAAATATGATGCCCCTGTAGTGAACAGGCCTACAACCTGCATTAAATAAAAACTTTGGAATAGCTATTCTTTCAGTTACAAGTCTAGTTTTTTTTTTTTTTTTTATGTGAAAGATGATGTTTCACGGAGTAAATAGATGCCTAACATGTCACACTTTAAAAATGTGCACACTCGTGGAATGGAGACAAACTATGGTACTTAAAAAACTTCATAAGCAGCACTTTAAACGCCTTTACAGGTTACCTGTTTAGAGTTACAGAGGAGGTCTAGCACAAGAATTATTGCTCTTACTCTAACATTCGCAACAATACCTCACGTGTGGTGTGAATAACATTTACATATGCATGCAAGACATACGTGTGCGCTTGCCTTCTGTGCACAGTACAGTATTTTATTTATCACTTTTATTTCTATTACAATAAATTTAATCATCCCTTGTAATAGAAATAAGGATGTCAGGTCCTCTTTATGGAGAGATCTGGGGTCAAAAAGACCCCAAATCTCTATTTTGCCTTTAAAATTAAAAAATCCCCAATTTTTTTTAAATCTTTTGATAAAAAAAATAACAAAAAAACCTTCCAACCTGGACGGGAAGTGACATCATGGTGTCGTTCCAGTCCTCCAAGGCCATAAAGACAATCAAAGTGGATCTAATCTTTTATCATCTGTGTGGTCAGCCGGCAGCACTACCAGATCTTTTCAAACTAGCAGAAAGGTTAACCCTGAGAAACACTGGCGAGCTGCGGGGAAGAGTTTGAAGACGTGGTTTTGTGGCTACCCATGGGTTGCATGTGATGATTAGCGATAAAGTGGTCAACTACCAAAAAAAATTGCTCATAAACCATTGCTACATCTGACCAGTGTGGCCACAGTACCAGAGTTTAAAAGAGAAGTATGGGTTTTCTCCAATAAAATATATATACCGTATTTGCTGGTGTATAAGGCAAAGGGCATATAAGATGACCCCCTAATTTTACAGTTTTTTAAGATTTTTGCCTGTACTCACCGTATAAGACGACCCCCATTCTGAGGCTTCCGACGCTTCATATTTCTTCCTTCTGGAGTCATATTTTTCTTCCTTCTTGCTGGAGCTGGAGCCAATCATGGCGAGCGATGTATTCTATTAATGAATACAAAGGCTACTTGGGTTGGCAGAGGCTGTAACATCATCAGCCCACACCTCTCTAACTCTCAAAGCCAATCCGAGCAGGCTACTGTATGTACCCTGCTCGGATTGGAAGAGGTTGTTACTCCAATCCGAGCAGGCTCTGTATTCATTTGAATACATCGCTCACTGGGATAGGCTAAGCGGTGTATATACTGTATATTATATTACCGCACATCCAGAAGTCATCTTAGCAGCTGACCCGGTGTATAAGACAACCCCCGCTTTTTGGCCAGTTTTTTTAGGTGTAAAAGGTAGTCTTATATGCCAGCAAATACAGTATACTGTAGATACTCACCTAGGTGGATGCAGCATCGCTCCCATGCTGCATCTGTGACCGCCACCTCTACACTGAGAACTGAGCAACCAGGCACCACTGATCGCTCAGTACTCCCCTCTGCTCTGAGCAGAGAGTGGTGACTGTCAGCTGTGTGGGGCTTGGTTATAGAGAATCACCCTCATTAACCTATCTTGCTGAGAACATTTAACCAAAATGCTTTTTTTCAAATGCTTATATTTGCAATGACATACATTCTTAGACACGGTCTGTGGTAACAGTATGGCCACTTTCTGACTTGGCAGAATCCACAGCCAACTTAACAGTACAATAAGGCCTCGTACACACGTCCGAGAATCTCGTCAGGAAAAACCTGTTGTTTTCCCTGACGAGATTCTTGGCAAGAAACTCTTGCCGCCGGAGTGTACTGACTTTAATTTCACAAGAACAACGGTTTTCTTGAAAGCAAAGAACACTGTGACGTCATTGCGTACGACGAGCATGCGCTCGTCACATTCGATGCCGTCGCCACCATATTGCTTCACCTTACCTATGCCGTGGAAGCTACCGCACATGCGTCAAAGTCATTTCGAGCAATGTGCAAGTTTCCACGGTGACAGGTAAGTATACATACTCTCAGGTTTCTCGTCGGGAAACAGGCCGACAAGAATCTCAACGAGAAAAAAGAGAGCAGGTTCTCTTTTTTTCTCATCGAGATTCTGGCCAGATTTCCAGATGAGATACCTGAATGCCTCATACACCCGAACGGGAATCTCGGCAAGAAACAGTTTTCTTGCTGGTTTTTGTCGAGAAACCCGGTCGTGTGTCGAGGCCTAAGACACAGAAATTGAATCCAATGCATTTTATGTCAGAAAGTGCAATGACTTTCCTAAGCCCTGCTTCTTCAAAGAATTTAAACTAACACTAATTATCTCGAAACAAGCGGAGATAACAAAGGGGATTTTATTTTTATTCTTGTTGCAAATTTTCCCTAATTTTCAAACTAGAGGAACCATTGTCAGGAGAACAGGAAATCTCTCTAAAGAAACTCTGGTTAGTAGGAAAAACAGGAGTTCAAATCCTTTCTACTCTGTCCAAAACAAGGAAAAAAGTTTTGGGCTTCACATATACTGTACTTTTTAGTATCACCCATGCCATATGGAACACATTGTTGCCAGGATGGAACTGTTTATATATTTCCCTTAGGGATTTAATCAATATCTCAAAATTCAGTTTGAGGATATGTGAACAACATATGTCGTAAATAACATTTATAAAGCTAATGATTTCATTATCCATTTATCCCTTTTCAGTAAGTACAGTAAGTGAATAACTTACACTCTAAATACTGTTTACAAAACAAATAATTTTATTATCTATGTACCATCGCATTTTTTAGACATTAAGAGTCATACTTTTTTTTTTATGTAAAATACAAAAAGTGTTGAAAATGTTATGATGTTTTGATTCAACCAAAAATTACAATGTTGCTGCTGTTGTATGATTCCTTTAGATGATGACACAAACCAGAGCACATAGCCACATAAACCAGCTTCTTCTAAGGTCACTGGGAAAGGTGTATGTACCTGTAATTTGATACTGAACGGATTTAAAACTGTAAAAACCATAATGATAGATATGTTTCTCATTTACCATCTGGCTTTCCAACTCATGGGATAATGACTACAACGCTGGGAGAATCTATAGCATGATGAAAGTATTCCTAAATGTAAATAGACAAAAAATGTATTATTACACGTTTTTGTACATCATGGAGACAAGGGGGGGCTGCAAATAATTAATATACACAGAGCTCCAAATTTACTCGAAGGGGGCATGTCAGCACCGGAATAGTGCCAACACTTGCCTGTTAGAATACATTTGTTAAATCTGCTAACATCTACCTGTCATGCACTTTCAGTAAATTCCTCCAGTTTTATATTAAATGATATATAATAAAAAGTTACTACTTACGGTAATGTATTGCCCAATGTATAGCAATGCCACCATTTACAAATGCATGCACAACTGTATATGTTGGAGCACAGAGAATTTTCAGTGTTGCCTATACACAAATAAGAATTCAGAAAAAAAAATGTATTTAGTTTATGATATCAGCAAAAGATTATACTTGTTAGATAAAGGGATGTTGTTCTTCTTATAGCTCATCTCTAGGCAAAAAATCAATCTCCCTCCCACCTCCCTCTTATATATTCAGACTTGTTTGTTTTTTTGTTTGTTTTTTTAGCTGGCCATACATGGATTGAAATCCGTCCGGTTTGGCAGAGATTTTGATCCTTGTATGACCACTGTTGTTCAACAGAAGTGGATCCAAGAATCAACTTCTGTTCAACCACGCTGATGGAAAATTTCCGCTCAGTCAGCACTATAGACTGCAGTGCTGATCTGTGTGTTCTGATAGTGAGGGAGTCTCTCTATGGTCAGAATAGAAAGACATAGGCAGGGAGGATTACCCTATTCACCTCAAATGTGTGAATGGGGCAATCAGGTTTTTTCTTTTTTTTCTGTTTTCAACCCACTGGTTCAATGAAGAAAACTGACTCATCTATGGGAAGCCTTAACATACCTTCTGGAGGAGCTATATACTTACCTTAGTCTGCCTTGTCCCTTGTCAGTATCATGTCTGGGTGCAGAGAACTGGTGTTATAAGGGGCCTGAATAAGAAGGGTTTCCTTTTTGTACAACGCAGCCCAGTCATTCTAGAAATATTCTGGACTCTCTGTCCTGGATTGATACCTGTAGAAAGTGAAAACCTGGCTGAGAAGTCTGCTCAGCCAATCACAGGATAGGAGCTGGAAGGTGGCAACTCCTGGAGTAATAGCTGTAAGGCCCCATACACACCATAGAATCTATCCGCAGATAAATCCCATCAAATGGGTTTCTGCGGATAGATCCTATGGTGTGTACACTCCGTCGGATATTTATCCGCAGATAAATCTCCCCTGGGATGGATTTCCAGCAGATGGATATTTGCTGACATGCTCAACAAATCCATCTGCTGGAATCCATTCCAACGGATGGATCCGCTCGTCTGTACAGACTTACCGGATCCATCCGCCCAAAGGGATTCCCCGCACGCATCCTAATGATTTGACGCATGCGTGGAATTCCTTATATGACAGCGTCGCGCCCGTCGCCGCGTCATAATAGCGGCGACGGCGCGACACGTCATCGGCAGAGGATTTCAGCGCGGATTTCAATGCGATGGTGTGTACACGCCATCGCATAGAAATCTTCTGAAATCCTCGAGAGGATTTATCCACGGATACGGTCCGCTGGACCGTATCTGCGGATAAATCCTCTCGTGTGTATGGGGCCTCAGTTGTAGAGCAGTGCTGTGATGTGACCTAAGTGAAACAGTCTCATCAGATCTATCCCTGTGAAAGCTGCTTAAAATATCAATATGCGTGGCCATTACAGTGACCCACCTGGGTTTAGGTGATGCCCAGGGAGGTACCATGGGTCTTCTCCCTCATCTGCTGAGGACAGAAAGTGCAATGCCTTGGTGTAATGAATGTATGATGAATTTCTCTTACAAATGCATGAATTACCTGCAACACCATAGCAAGCAAGCCTTGCTGAGCCCATTTTAGGAAACAACACAATTTAAATGTTTTAATCCAGTAAAAATAAAAAAGAGACAATAAAAACAACCACTTCATGTCTCTTCCTAAATTGAACATCATTATGCCACAAAAGAACTATATGTTTGGGGAACAGGGGATGATCTGCCTGGGGTAAGATGGTTGGCTGCCCTTAAAGGAGTTCTCCAAGCTAAAACTTTTAACCCCCGCTGTGCCCGGGCTGTAAAACTATACAAAATAAACTTTCACTTACCTGCCTACGATCCCCCGTTGTTCCGATATCGCCGTCCCGTTCTCTGGTCCCGGTCTCTTCCACTTCCTGCGGGTCGGTGACTCACAGTGCGCTCAGCCTATCAGCGGCCGCAGCAATGTCCCGTCGCGGCCGCTGATAGGCTGAGCGCAATGTGAGTCACCGACCCGCAGGAAGTGGAAGAGACCGGGACCGGAGAACGGGACGGCGATATCGGAACAACGGGGGATCGTAGGCAGGTAAGTGAAGGTTTATTTCGTATAGTTTTACAGCCCGGGCACAGCGGGGGTTAAAAGTTTTAGCTTGGAGAACTCCTTTAAAAGTAAGAACACCTGATTGTTTCTCCATTCCATTCACAGCCTCCACATATAACAGTAATCGAGTGCTGCAGAGGTACCATTGCCCCCTTTTACTGACATTATCCTCTTCTGGGTACTGGAAAAACCCCACCACTGACCAGCCAATAGGAAGAGTTCACATCATACAGGCAGTGGTGTGGGCATCCAAGGAAAGACCCCATCTCCTGTACATAGAAGGGGGATGACTTGGGACCAGAATGTCACATGGCCATGGATTTAGGTGAATACACAAGGAATTTAGGGAGGATTGTTTTATTTTTCATTACAGTAATTAGTTAGGTACGGTGGGTGGTGTATCTGTGAAGGCATCCCACAGAGTAGCTTTAAAGGTTAACCATTCTTTTAAAGCCAATGCATCCCAACTCACTCCTTAAATCTAAGGATACACCTGCCCTCACTCCTCTGAAATGCTGGTAGACATGTGGCTGCTGCTTCAATAGTCATATGGCCAGGATTCTTTTTTTTAACCCATGGTTGCAGGAAAGTAAATCACTCTGTCTATGGCTGGCCTAAGAGATAGCTATACTAAAACTATTGTTATCAGGAAATGGGAACATGCTGTGATTAAACAAGAGAAATCTCCATGTTCTCATGAGAAACTTTCAGTGGTAATCAGCTGTTTCAGAGATATCATCATAGGTATGCTAGTAATCAGAATTTACAATATTCCTAAATCCAGTCCTCACTTGACTCAGTCTAATCAACCATCATATTTTAGACTGTCAAGTACAGTGGAATCTTGGCTTTCTTTTGACTTTCATATGTGGAATTTCTGCTCCATCTAGCAACACAGCAAAGCATCATCATGGACTTAATATATGAGTGATATTAATTTACAATATTTATAAATCCAGCCCTCAATTGTCCCAGTCTAAACAACCATTATATCTCCAGACTTCCAAGAGCAGTGGAGGTCTGACTTTCTTTGACTTTCATATGTAGCATGCCTGCTCCAATTAGCACCACTGCAAAGCATCATCATGGATATTGACCAATGGATCAGACAGGGGAGCCGTGAAAAAAAATAGAAAATGTTTTAAAGGGTTTTCATACGTTTCATGTTTGTAGGTAGTACCACAGAAACGCATGCGGGCAGTGTCTCTGGATGATTGATAACGGGAGACATTTCATCAAGATAACCATCAGCAGATAAGGAAGGAAATATATATTTAGAAAATTTGTAGGCTGCCATTACTGAATCTTCAACCTTCAGATCATTAGACTAAAGCTGGCCATACATGGATCAACGTGTAGAGGGCGCTCAACCACTCAGTGATAATAAATGGTTAATTATAGAAAGATAAATTAAATAAATTAATTTAAACTATATCTGAGTATATATATACTTGAATAATACTACATTCCAAAAGTGTCTCTGTGTCCAAAGGAATCTGTAAACATAGTCCCAATAAGTGTTCAAACAATGTATCACATGTGAATGAAAAGAAAAGAAAAAACAAATCTTCTTTCTTGAGTGTTCTTTATGTGTAAAAAGGAAAGCCGTCACCAACAAATCCAATCTTCTTAATCACCCTCTAATTGGTGTTAAAGCAAACGAATGTGCTTACCAGAATAAATGGACTATTATAGTTAAACAATAGTCAGCTAGACATATGCAGGATTGTGCCTGCATGCACATCGGACAGGAGATCACTAGTAAGCCTCAATGCCAGGGATTCCAGATGGGATATATAATGAAAAAAAGGCAAATGGAGATGCCAATAGTGTGATACCACTTTAAAATTTATTGTACATAAAATTAAAAAAATCAAAAAGACAAATGGCCCAAATGGCCTCTTACTTCTAAAAGTGCCTACCCGGCACTGGGGCTGCTGGCGTGTCACCACTACCTTGCGGTGCGGTAATGAATAGGGTCGTCTGATCCGGTGCTGTCTCCGCAGCACGGCTCGGCGTCCCAGCTGGCAGCTCGTATGGGCAGGGAGGCACGTCTCGTGATCGGGTCCGCCTCCGACGTACGTTTCGTCAGGTACAACGTCTTCAGGGGGCGTGCCCGATCACTGGTGCATGATGGTAAATGTAGTCTCATGGAGGCTACTGATTGGTCCAAATTCAGAGGGTAAATGAGAAGCAGCCGCGGTGTCGTTTAAGCCATAAACAAAACGTGGCAGTCATGTTCTATAATAATTTTTAAATAGTAGCTATACAACACCGGAAGTTTAAGTATTTGCTAGATCAACTCAAAAAACACAAAAGGCAAACAGCAAATAGATTTAACCAAAAAAAACTAGCAAGTACCAGAGAACCAGGGGATGTTAAAAAATACTACACTCGCATCCCTCCGGATGTGCACGTTTAAGCTCCAAAATGGAGCAATGTATAATAAAAGGCCATCTCGCAAGCCAAACCAATACATATAAATGGCTAGAAAATAAATATTAACTAGACAATAGATATAAGTTAAAAAAATTATAAAAATATATATTATGTGTATCTTGTAGACATTCAATGGAAAATCCACAACATTAATAACATGAATGTGGGTAAATGAAATAGCTTTGCATCCCTCCAGTAGTGCAAGCCACCCATTTAACCCAGGTATCAAAATAATAAAAAAATATAGAAAAATTAGTACACATGTGCACGTTTGAAATTCTGAGAGAAAAATAATTGTGTATAAAACTAAGAATATACAATATAAAAAAATAGTATATATGAAAAATAGAAATTAATCTATAAATCCATACAAGTGGAGAAGGAATGGTACAAAAAGTCTCTACCTCACAACCAATAATTGGATTGATAGAATAAACTATTAGTTAGAGGGACTCTAAATGTCAGGGCCCAGTCCAATACGGACAAAGGGTTTAATTGCATATGTTAATATCAGACCATGATTAGCAGTAGAAAACAAAAGAAGGGGGTTATTAAATAAAATAAAATATAATATTAATACCCAAAACAACACAATCCCTAGGTTGATCATTGTATTAATCATTAGCTAGAAAGCAATTTAGGTCTAGCTCGATATTAAGACCATTGGGCTGCATAGTCCGAAGTCTATGCACCCACTTCATTTCATTCTGTGAGACACTCCTGGTCATGTGTGTACCCCTCCAATGCTTGTTGATTTTATCTATACCATAAAAGGTGCATAGGCTAGGGTCACTGTTGTGATATTTAGTGAAATGTCTAGAAACGCTATGATTAGGGAATTTGTCATACTGAAAAGAGAATACTATTACCAAGAGATGCAGAGACAGCTTGATGATTCAAAAGTATACCAATTGCTGAGGGGTGATCCCACCCTAAAGTTAAAAAATCTACTCATCGAATGGGTGAATGAGGGCATCGATCGAGGGATTTTAAACACAAAAGAAGCTGATTATTTAATCCTTCATACACCTAGGATTCCGGTCCTATACACTTTGCCTAAAGTTCATAAAAATAGGGAAAACCCACCGGGGAGACCCATAATTAGTGGCATCGGATCACTTTTCTCGCGGATGGGGGAATATTTAGATGGTTTTTTTAAACCACTTGTATCACAAAGTCCATCATATCTCAAAGACAGCAAAGATTTAATTATAGAACTCCAACATCTACAAGCCACCAATCAAACTATTATGGTAACAATTGACATCGAGTCTTTATATACTAATATCCGCCAGAAAGATGCTCTTATAGCCCTACGGTGGGCTTTGAAGCGAGAATCCAAACTTAAGAAAATCCAGATCAATTTTTTGATCAAAGGATTAGAGATAGCGATGTCTAACAACTATTTTTGGGCCAATAACCAATATTACAATCAAATTGGCGGGGTGGCAATGGGGGCCCGCTATGCCCCTAGCGTGGCCAACATTGTTCTCAATAAATGGGAGCAGAAACCATTTTTTTGGATCAACATTTTTCTTTGTGTTTCTACAGACGTTATATTGATGATGTCATTTTGTTTTGGGAGGGTCCAGAGGATAGCCTGAAGCTTTTTCTTGAAAAAATGAATAGGAATAACTATGGTCTGACATTTACAGCAGAAACCAGTATGACTACTGTCAATTATCTGGATTTAACCATAAGAAAACAAGGAGAAAGATTTCAGACTCTTACCTACTTCAAGGCCACAGACCGTAATGGCTTTGTACCTACCAATAGTTGCCATCATCCCCTGTGGATAGGGGCAGTGCCCAAAGGGCAATACATGCGACTAAAACGAAATTGTGACACAGATGAGGACTTTCGTGTACAAGCTAAGCATCTTACCAACAGATTCCTAGAGAAGGGTTATAAGGCTGAGACTCTACAACAAGTGCTTAACCAAGTTTCTGTTTTGGATAGGAAAACTTTGCTAACCTCTAAAACAAAAAAAGAGTTTAAAAGCGAAGCCGCCTTTATATCTGGCTTTCACCGGCAATACCGGCAAGTAGAGGCCATTTTCAAACGTCATTGGCCGATCCTAATGAAAGACAAAGACTTGAAATCATCCATCTCTGGTGTACCTAAATTCATCTACAGGAAAGCCCCTGGATTACGCAATAAAATAGCTCCTAACGTACCCGATCCACCTAAGAAACTCGTCACCTTTCTAGATGGATCTGGTTTCCACCATTGCACTCGATGCAAGGCATGCAGAACCACACGCAAACCTGGAGACAAGAAAAAAATTACACATTTTAAATCTAATGTGACGGGTGAGGGTTTTACCATCAAACCCCTGATCACTTGTGGGTCTGATCATGTAACCTATGTACTGGAGTGCCCGTGCTCCCTTCAGTACGTCGGAAGGACCACCCGAAAACTCAAAATATGAATAAATGAACATCTAACTAACATTGCAAAAGAATTCCCTAATCATAGCGTTTCTAGACATTTCACTAAATATCACAACAGTGACCCTAGCCTATGCACCTTTTATGGTATAGATAAAATCAACAAGCATTGGAGGGGTACACACATGACCAGGAGTGTCTCACAGAATGAAATGAAGTGGGTGCATAGACTTCGGACTATGCAGCCCAATGGTCTTAATATCGAGCTAGACCTAAATTGCTTTCTAGCTAATGATTAATACAATGATCAACCTAGGGATTGTGTTGTTTTGGGTATTAATATTATATTTTATTTTATTTAATAACCCCCTTCTTTTGTTTTCTACTGCTAATCATGGTCTGATATTAACATATGCAATTAAACCCTTTGTCCGTATTGGACTGGGCCCTGACATTTAGAGTCCCTCTAACTAATAGTTTATTCTATCAATCCAATTATTGGTTGTGAGGTAGAGACTTTTTGTACCATTCCTTCTCCACTTGTATGGATTTATAGATTAATTTCTATTTTTCATATATACTATTTTTTTATATTGTATATTCTTAGTTTTATACACAATTATTTTTCTCTCAGAATTTCAAACGTGCACATGTGTACTAATTTTTCTATATTTTTTTATTATTTTGATACCTGGGTTAAATGGGTGGCTTGCACTACTGGAGGGATGCAAAGCTATTTCATTTACCCACATTCATGTTATTAATGTTGTGGATTTTCCATTGAATGTCTACAAGATACACATAATATATATTTTTATAATTTTTTTAACTTATATCTATTGTCTAGTTAATATTTATTTTCTAGCCATTTATATGTATTGGTTTGGCTTGCGAGATGGCCTTTTATTATACATTGCTCCATTTTGGAGCTTAAACGTGCACATCCGGAGGGATGCGAGTGTAGTATTTTTTAACATCCCCCGGTTCTCTGGTACTTGCTAGTTTTTTTTGGTTAAATCTATTTGCTGTTTGCCTTTTGTGTTTTTTGAGTTGATCTAGCAAATACTTAAACTTCCGCTGTTGTATAGCTACTATTTAAAAATTATTATAGAACATGACTGCCACGTTTTGTTTATGGCTTAAACGACACCGCGGCTGCTTCTCATTTACCCTCTGAATTTGGACCAATCAGTAGCCTCCATGAGACTACATTTACCATCATGCACCAGTGATCGGGCACGCCCCCCTGAAGACGTTGTACCTGACGAAACGTACGTCGGAGGCGGACCCGATCACGAGACGTGCCTCCCTGCCCATACGAGCTGCCAGCTGGGACGCCGAGCCGTGCTGCGGAGACAGCACCGGATCAGACGACCCTATTCATTACCGCACCGCAAGGTAGTGGTGACACGCCAGCAGCCCCAGTGCCGGGTAGGCACTTTTAGAAGTAAGAGGCCATTTGGGCCATTTGTCTTTTTGATTTTTTTAATTTTATGTACAATAAATTTTAAAGTGGTATCACACTATTGGCATCTCCATTTGCCTTTTTTTCATTATATATCCCATCTGGAATCCCTGGCATTGAGGCTTACTAGTGATCTCCTGTCCGATGTGCATGCAGGCACAATCCTGCATATGTCTAGCTGACTATTGTTTAACTATAATAGTCCATTTATTCTGGTAAGCACATTCGTTTGCTTTAACACCAATTAGAGGGTGATTAAGAAGATTGGATTTGTTGGTGACGGCTTTCCTTTTTACACATAAAGAACACTCAAGAAAGAAGATTTGTTTTTTCTTTTCTTTTCATTCACATGTGATACATTGTTTGAACACTTATTGGGACTATGTTTACAGATTCCTTTGGACACAGAGACACTTTTGGAATGTAGTAATATTCAAGTATATATATACTCAGATATAGTTTAAATTAATTTATTTAATTTATCTTTCTATAATTAACCATTTATTATCACTGAGTGGTTGAGCGCCCTCTACACGTTTTTGCATTTATCACAATTAAGATTGTTTTTTGAGGAGCAGCTTTCATGTATTTTATTATTTAAAATTTCTTTTCATTTTAATTTTAAATTTTGTTGTTTTGGCGCTGATTATTACTTTTTTATCATACATGGATCAAAACTGGCTGAATTTTGATCTATGTATGGGCACTTTGGTTGTACAGAACTCAATCTACCCATTGACTTCTGTGCATCCACCTCGAATGTGTGGATGGGGGAATCAATTATTTTTTTTCGTTCAACCCGTTGAAAAAAAAATCTATTCTATAACTAGATTGGCTTTATTGGCTGTTTAACTTTGATCAACTCTGCATCAATCTCACTTGCCTTTGAAACCAAGATCATAGAGTATATGAAATCATAATTTAAAATGTAAGTACATCTCTGCAAAGGAGTGGCTTTGAATGGTGGGCTTCTGTGCTGCTTGTGCTGCTGCCATGTGATGATGTAGTAGAGGCCAAGGACACACATATCAGAATGGCTCTGGGGACAAAAATAAACATTTATAGTATGCACATAGGGTAGAAGGACAGCCTCAAGTGTCCTTTATAAAGTTCAAGTAGGTTTATAGTTCAGTTAGGGCAAGATTGTCCCAGAGTGGAAGTCAACTCTATGGAAGGACAGACAAAGAGAAAGGGCGAAAAGCACATATAAATGTAGTCATATAAAATATGTTTATTTAGGCGTTAAAAAGGGGCCACTCACATGGTACAGGATAAAAACAAGCTAATCAAGCAGGTACTCATCAGTTGGCGGACACCAAAATATAAACAAGTAGGCTACCAGTCAGACGCACTGTTCCAATGGGTGCAATGAAGTCTGACATAGGTTTTAATTGTTCAATACTCCATCGAAATCGAAATAAAGTATGGCTAAAGACAAAATGACTGCAAAAGATGAAAAATCATGTTATGATTGGTTGATATCAGTATAACTAGAAAGGGTTCTCACAGTATAGTCTGATTGATTCTGCTGGATTTAAACCTTATGCAGCTATGATAAATTCCTCCTATGCATTTAAAGTACCTACCTTTTAATACACAAAATCTAACATAAATAGAAATATCAAAATGCCCAAAAATAAAAAAGACGTACAGAGTGTAAATGATGAACATACTTTCTCTGAGGAACCCCTTTAAATGCAAAATAGTAACATTCATTTTCACTATGCTTCATATAATTTACAGCTTACCAGTGCAGAGTGGGTGTCCAGCTATTTTTCTGATACATGTTATAAATGAGTATTTACACATAAATGTATGCACCTAAATTCTTGTATTAATGGATGCTGGCCAAGTTCTAGCTGACTTGACATATGGATTAGTATAATATACGGTATAAAGCAAATTTCAGAGTTAACTGCCATTGAGATTTTTTTTTCTTTTTTGTATGTCTAGTATTTTAATATTGGCATAACAGCACTTTAAGAAAATAAATATGACCTTTAAAAAAAATCATTTATTAATGCAGCAATGCTTGGTATTGTTTTAAAGATTGCAATGAAACAATAGATTGAAAGCATTTATTTTCCTAGCATATTTACATATAAAAACATTCCACTTCTGGAATATGTATACTCCCCTCAATCTTCTAGTCCTATACCAAACCACCACTATCCAGTCTTAAAATGCCTCAGTTTAGGATATATATATTTTTTGTAAGATACAAATGTCTATAACAGCTAAGAAAGGGATATTCTTCAAGATTGTATTATTTTCTTAAATTGTAAACAGTACCTCCTTACTCACCTACATAGTAACCTGTCTTCAGTTACACTTTGTGGCCAGATCACACATATTTGTCTGGACTGGAATGTTAATTCCTCCAACATCCTGTATTCTATAACTGTTATCTGCCACCCCTCTATTCATCTTTCCACTGTCAATACAGATGAATCTCATTCATAGTCTACAGATGAAACTCATTTCTCTTCTGACAAACTTAAAATAAATAGATGAATTCCATGTACTGTATGATTTTATCATTGTCTTAAATATATAAGGAATGTATAGTATTTCTACATTGTTTTAGCTAACATAGATTAATGTAAATAATCTGTATATTGTGTTATTTTTTTAAAGCTTCTAAGTATGATTTGTAATTTATATTTACATGTTGGTAGTCATATTTGCTTAAAATGCATGTGAATCCTTCTTTCTGCTTTGTGCTACACAATGGTGTACTGCTTCTTCTTACAATCCTAGTATATGCGGTTCATTTACTACCTTACTAAATGTTCACTTTTGAAACAGAACATTGGCTTAGCTCAGTAAATAACATGACGCAGTGTATTCTTTAAATGCCCAAATTTGTACAAAGCAAATAAAAAACTATTAAAAACAAAACAGAATTGTTGCTTGTACATACCTGAAGTGAACACGGCTTCACAATAGGTCATTAATTTGTAAATCCACCTCTATGAGCCAGGTTTTAGGACTAGGGCTACAATGAGATGTAATCACCTACAATGGTGATTACTGTACATGTGTTTGCTGCTAAGAGATTTACTTGTTTACTAACAGTTATTTCATTAGAGTTGTATTGGTTTCGGTCTTCTACAAAGTACACAACTTGACAACAAATGGTTAATCTCTTAGTAGCAAAGAGAATGAATTGACTGTGTAGTCCAAGCCCTTGAAGAGGGAATCAATAATTGTAGCAAAGCCCTGGCAGTTCCCCATGGTGACCAATCTACAAATGTTTATCTTTTTTAATCTAGCAATTTTTATTGTAAGTATTCTATGTTTTATAACAATCAAACAAAAAGTAACAGAAGAGGGAATATAGAAACAATTATTATGCATTGGCAGCTACCACCTGAACCTGTACAATTTGCAAATGATAGAATACATGGATCAGTTGCACAATATAACAGAGATGTATTTTGTATAACCATTCAGCAGGTGTAGGCTACATCTTGCATATATTTGAAATAGTCTCAGGGACCACAATAAGACCCCTTTCACACTGGGGCAGTGCGGACGTTAGAGGTAAAGCGCCGCTAATTTTAGCGGCGCTTTACCCCTGTTATAGCAGTGCTTTGGTGCCGCTAGTGGGGCAGAAGGAGTTAAAAAGGGGTTAAAAGCGCCTGCTTGGCACTGCTTTCAAAGTGCTTTTAACCTCTTTAGCGGTAATCCTGAGTGTGGCTTGGGGTGAATTTTCCATACCAAGAGCAGAAACCCTGAGCCACACTTGGGATTGCATCACAGTATCCAGGGAAAGTTACTTACCTTTTCCCCAGGATCCTGCGATATTTCCCCTTTGTGTGCGGCCGCTGTGTTTTGCGCCCGATGTACTGTATGCCAAGCTCTGTTCCCTGCGAGCAGCATGACGCACGGGGACAGAGCTCGGCGGGAAATTCAAAAAGTGCAAAATACATAACACATACAGTACACTGTAATATTACAGATTACATTACTGTATCAAATAATTTTACCTCCCTGCAGTTTTATATTATAAATACTGTTCTTTCTGCCTGGAAACTGGAGAATGTCCATAGAAACCAAAAAATGTCCCTTTACATCAGAAGCGGTTTTAGATCAGCTAGAAAACAGTGTTAGTAAATTGAGAACACTTGCAGAATTGAGCGATAGTGATTTGTGGGGAAATTCGTCATCAGACACTAAAAGTGATGACAGCGACAATTATGCAACTGAGCAAATTTCTGTGTTTTTGAGTTGATTACATTATTGAATACATTTTATTATTATTATTTTATTATTATTTTTGATAATTATGTATAGTTATTTATTATATTATAATTTATGATTTTGTGTTTCAAACTTTATCATACCCTGGATGGACAGATTTAAGTGAGTCATTTCTAAGAATTACAATCCTACAATATAAAACACCAAATTTCAATGCGAAACATTGTACAGCTTTCAGCATCAAAAATCTGACATAATCGTACCGCCAGGGAGGCTAAAGCGGCGCCCATTCATTTCCATGGGCAGGGGCATTTCAATTGCCCCAAAGATGCTGCTTGCAGGGCTTTTTTTCCTGTCCTGAATCTTTGGGGCGGTGCGGCAGTGGTGTATACAGTGCTCCTAAACTGCCCCTGCCATCAATGGGCAGCGCTTTTTGGGTTGCTTTTAACCCTTTGTTAACCCCATTCTTCAATGTGAAAGGGGTCTTAATGTTTTACATAGCTATACCTGCAAAAGGAGCCAGCCTGGAGTGATTTAGCAGGACTTAATTTTCTGGCTAAAGTTCCACTTTAAGCAAAGTAGATATAATGGTGCATAAGAAAATAAAGTAAATAAAAAAAGTTCTGTTTATATCAGAACAACTGCTCACTCCTGACATGGAAATAACACACTCTTTCCTTTGTCACTAGTTAAATGTGAATTGTAATACTGTATGTTGTTATAAATCTTAATATTATTTTAAGGTAGAATATAAATCTTGACTAATTGATCAGCTACCCTGTTTGTTCTGCCTATTTGTTGGTTGTAAGATTCACAAATTTGTGCCTAAAAAATGTAGATGACATTGTCCAGCTTTAGTATGGTTAGCCTCTTATAAGGTTTTTGTAGTGTTTCCATGAAGAGCAATGACACAGGTGCTTCACTCTAACACACTGAGTTCACATATGTTTCCCATATCACATTCCTTTACAGTCAAAGGAAAGGATAGCGGCAAGAATTTCAAATCAGTTACTGACCACATGATTTATTTCTCAATTTCTTGCTGCTAACATTTAGCCAGGTGCTTGCCTTTTGGTACAAAAGTTATTCCCTGAAACTTAACAAGTGTATGAATTTGCATTTGTATGAGATCACAAGTCAATGAGGTTGGTTTACCAAAGGAGTAGCGGCTGTTAGCTTAGCAAAGTGAAGGTTCACTGGGCTTAACAAATAAAAAGATGAGTTTATTTCAATCATCCAATACTATCAAAACAATGTTTTGTTATCTAGTTTTACTTATACATCATTGGGTATTTAAATTTAACACATGGTTCTCCTACTTATTAACATTCACTTTGCAAAGTGAACAGCCTCTATTTCACTAGTAAAGAGACTCCAATGAGGATGATCCAAATTCTACATGAGTTAAAATGGTGACCTGGACTTTTAGCACTCCAACAGATGTTGTTTAATAAGTGGTGCAAAATTCTACATGCAGTAAGCCACAGCATCCAATCAGAATTAACTTTAGTAAATCAAACCAGTACAACTTGAATTCTGATTTGATTTCTGAGGATTTCACTTTGCACTCAGCATTTTTCTCTTTGCCAACAAAATGACTATCATTTCCAGTTCCAATTTCCAATAATATATAGAAAAATTCTAACATTTTTATTCCTCTTGTGGATGAGCTGTGTTTTTTTTTTTTTTCAGTGACTGTGTCACCTTGCTACTTATCCTGTCTTGCACATATTATTTATTGGTGCATGTTTGTCTAATCTGTTTCATGTGCTTATTGTACATTGTATCCGGTTTCTTCTTAAAAGATTTAGGGCTAGATTCAGTAAGAATCGCCTATCTTTAGGCGGGCGTAGCGTATCTCATATATGCTACGCCGCCGTAACTTTGAGAGACGAGTCCTGTATTCTGAAAGAATTTTGCGCCCGAAGTTACGGCAGCGTAGCGTATATGGGTCGGTGTGAGCCCGCCTAATTCAAAATAGGCTGGTAGGGGGCATGTTGTATGCTAATTAATCGTGACCCCACGTAATTGACGCTTTTAATGAACGGTGCATGCGCGTTCGTGAAAGTATCCCAGTGCGCATGCTCGAAATCACGCCGCAAATAGTCAATGCTTTCGACGTTAACGTAACTTATGCACAGCCCTATTCACGTACGACTTACGCAAATGACGTAAACGACGCAAAATTCGACGCTGTTCCGACGTCCATACTTAACTTTGGCTTTGCCTCATATAGCAGGGGTAACTTTATGCCGGAAAAAACCTTACGTAAACGGCGTAAAACAATGCGCCGGGCGCACGTACGTTTCTGAATCGGCGTATCTAGCTCATTTGCATATTCTATGAGGAAATCAATGGAAGCGCCACCTAGCGGCCAGCGTAAATATGCACCCTAAGATACGACGGCATAGGAGACTTACGTATCGTATCTAGGCAACATTGAGTTGTATCTGATTCTATGAATCAGGCGCTGAGATGCGACGGCCCGCATTCGGAGTTACGATGGCGTTCCTGGAGATACGCCGACGTAACTCCTTTATGAATCTAGCCCTTAATGTGTAAATTGATCCTTACAAAACTTACAGTGATCTAAGACTAACCACAATCGCACCTGACTGTACTGGAAATATTGCTATATTGGTCATTCACATCCTCAAAGCAATCCAGTGTACATTATACATCTACATGTAAAATGTTCTTCTGTTATTGAATATTCCCACTAGGTATAAACTGGTCTTGACTGTTTGCATGTTATTATACTCAACATCCATCTGCGGGAACAAGCCCTTAAAATACAGAAAATATCTATCTTTGTGAGGTGAAGATTAATTGTATCTGTAACAGCAGAAACATACAACCCTAATAAAAAAAATTAAACACAACGTCATTCTTTAGTCTAATTACATTGAATTACTTTCATCCTCTCATCTTTCGACCAGAGAAAAAGAAAAATTAATTGGGTATCTTTAATTCGAACAGAGTTCAGATGGCTAGAAATGTGCAGATGTTTCCCTAACGATGATAAGCAGGTAGACATCTGCCTAGTCTCCGGAACAATGGGACCCACTGCTGTTTCTCATTCCACTCGTCTGATGGCCAAAAAGGACACATGTGGTTATCAGCTTCCACCCTTCTTCGTAAAAAAGAGTTAAGGATTAACCAGGTTGCACAGAGACAAATTCGAAATGATCGTTAGTAGGCACAACCATCGGGTAAAAATCCACGCATGCTCAGAATCAAGTCGAGGCATGCTTGGAAGCATTGAACTTCTTTTTTTTCAGCATGTCGTTGTTCTTTACGTCACCGCGTTCTGACATGATCGTTTTTTTAACCAATGGTGTGTAGGCGCGGCGGACCATCAGTCAGCTTCATCGGTTGACCGATGAAAACGGTCCATCGGTCAGTTCTCATTGGATGGACTGATCATGTGTACGAGGCTTTAGAGCTGCTGATCTCCTGCAGCCTCTTCCTGTATAAAGGTGTGCACTCCAGTGACATGGTATGTCTCCAAGTTTCCTGATAGGGACAAGGGTGAACCATGTCTGTGCAATGTGCATTGGTATGGACACTTGTCATCTCCTTTAGGAGAGTTTGTTATATGGCCACAATGCAAAAACTCAATTGTGAGACAGATTGTTTTCACCCAATAACAAAAAGTGCCTGAACAAGAACCTTCATGGCAGCAGGACCACAAGGTATTATTTTAATGAAAGCTTTGGATTTTTTTTAAAAAAAAGACTTAAAATACAATAACATGTTAAAGCTTTTATAAGATTTCATTGTTTAGGTTTACGTATCCTTTAAATACAGCATGTGATAAATATAGAAAAACAAAGAGGTAGGTGAAGAAGTTTCCCAAATTGACTAGCAATAGCTCACAATCCCATCATAAGATACATATAAAACAAAGAGGCACATATAAGGTCGAGAGAGTTTCTCATCCAAATATAGGGACATTATATATAGGACAATTCAACACTATCCTCTTATACATATCCTACATAATATTATATATAATTTACAGACTCAAATCTGGAATTTGCTGGCTATCCTGGCACCCTGTTATCCGCACAATTTACAGTCAGTCGAATCTGGCTTTCACTGGCTATTGCTCAGCTTCGCTGTCTCCCATCCCGCTGGGGGCTTTTGGAGGGCGCTCCTATATATTAGTTTTGGTTCAGTTGTTGACGGAACTGGTAAGCACACAATTACCTTACTTTATCTCATTGTACTGCTAAAAATGTATAATGGATTACCATGTATTGTGTTATGATGTACTAATGATGTATTTTCTATATCACACACAGACCACCAAATTCAGAAAAATTAAGTTGCAAGCCCTGACGAAGCACGACAGTGCGAAACTAGTTGGCAATCTGCATACTATACTCTGTTCTTATTTTCTGTAACGATTGTGGTCATATCCATACAACTATTGTTTTATATAATAATCTTTTTATGTAGATTAAACTTTTTGATATATTTCTAACCTATGTGTTTGGTGTGCCTACCTTAACCCTCCTGGCGGTAACCCCGAGCGTGACTCGGGTTGGATTTTTTCTGCTGCGATCGGTATCCCCGAGTCACGCTCGGGGTAAGCTATGCAGAGCCTGCAGCGTGCGCTGGCTTACCTTGTCCTGGATCCAGTGATGTCACCGCGCTGTGTGAGTGAGCGGGACCTCGCTCGATTCACACAGCGTCCTCCCGTGCCTGCCGATCTCCGTTCCCTGCGACGTTATGACGCACGGGAGCGGAGAACGGCGCCAAATTCAAAAACGTAAACAAACACATTACATACAGTATACTGTAATCTTATAGATTACAGTACTGTATGTAAAAAAAACACACCCCCCTTGTCCCTAGTGGTCTGCCCAGTGCGCTGCATGTTCTTTTATATAATAAAAACCTTTTTTTCTGCCTGAAAACTGTAGATTGTCCATAGCAACCAAAAGTGTCCCTTTATGTCAAAAATGGTTTTAGATCAGCTAAAAAACAGCGATAAAAAAAAAAAAAATGACAGCGACAATTCTGCAACTGAGAACATTTCAGTGATTTTGACTTGATTACATTATTGAATAATTTTTATTAGAATTATATTATTATTTGTTATAATTATTTATAATTATTTATTATATTATAATTTATCATTTTGTTTTTAAAAAAATGTCATACCCGGGATGCCTATTAGATTCTTGTTTGGTCAGATTTAAGTGAGTTATTCCTAAGAATTACAGGCCTGCAGTATAAAACACCAAATTTCCTTGCAAATAATTGTACCGCTTTTGGTACGTAATTCCAGACAGAATCATACCGCCAGGGAGGTTAATACTATGACTAGCGTCTCACTTTAAAAATCCCTATATTTGGAAGAGAAACTCTCTCGACCTTATAAGTGCCTTTTTGTTTTATAAGCATGTGATAAATAAATGCATTTGCAGAGGTAAATGTCAGTGAAATGGATATACAAAAAAACAACAGTGGTCATGGGACTTTGAGTGAGGCAAGTCACTAAATCAAGTAAAGGTACCAAAAGTATTTAACCACTTGGGATCCGCCTGCCGTCAATTGACGGCTACAGTGCGGATCCCAATCGCCAAACTGCCGTCAATTGACGTCCGCCCCTTAGGGCGGTCCCCGCGCGCGCTCCAGAGCGCGCTGCGGGGAAAATCTGTGTTGGCCGTGTCCCTCGGACACAGCCAATTACAGATCGCCGCGAACGGCCAATCAGAGTGGCCGTTCGCGAGGCGATCTGTGCGGCCAATGAGAGAGGATCTCATATGTAAACATATGAGATCATCTCTCATTGCCGTTTTACACAGAGACAGCGGTGCTTCTCTGGAGAGGAGACCGATCTGTGTCTCTTGTACATAGAGACACAGATCGGTCACCCCCCCAGTCACCCCCCCCTCCACCTACAGTTAGAACACTAAGCAGGGATACATTTAACCCCTTCCTCACCCCCTAGTGTTAACCCCTTCAATGCCAGTCACATTTATACTGTAATTAGTGCATATTTATAGCACTGATCGCAGTATAAATGTGAATGGCGCCAAAAATGTGTCCGATGTGTCCGCCATAACGTTGCAGTCCCATTAAAAATCGCAGACCGCCGCCATTTCTAGTAAAAAAAAATAATTAAAAAAAAATAATTCTGTCCCCTATTTTGTAAGCACTATAACTTTTGCGCAAACCAGTCGCTTATTGCGATTTTTTTTTTTTTTTTACCAAAAATATGTAGAAGAATACGTATCGGCCTAAACTGAGAAAAAAAAATGTTTTGTTTTTTTTTTAAATTGGGATATTTATTATAGCAAGAAGTAAAAAATATTGTATTTTTTTCAAAATTGTCTCACTTTTTTGTTTATAGCGCAAAAAATAAAAACCGCACAGGCGATCAAATACCACCAAAAGAAAGCTCTACTTGTGGGAAAAAAGGACGTCAATTTTGTTTGGGAGCCACGTCGCACGACCGCGCAATTGTTAGTTAAAGCGATGCAGTGCCGAAAGCTGAAATTTCACCTGGGCAGGAGGGGGGTATATGTGCCCAGTAAGCAAGTGGTTAAGGTAAAAAAAAAATATTATACAGACAAGAAAAAATATTTTCAAAATACATGTTACAATCATAAAAACTAACTCCATAAAGAACTGACATGCATAAATTTAAGAATTTGTATGCATAGCCATGTATATGCCGGGTTGGAGGCTTGTCACGGGTGCTGTGTCAGTTTATACATGTTTATTGTATGTAAATGTCAGTGAAAGTAATACGTAAAAACAGTCAATGGATCCAGAAATGTATGCAATTCACTATTTTATATTTGATTTAAATGCACATTTTACTATATCCTGATAAAGGTGTGCATGTTCCTTCCCCTTCCTTATTTATCAGCAAAGCTGCCCACAACATGTAATGGTAAAAATTGAGTTTCGGGGTATTGAAACAATGGAGCTATGTTCAACTTTACAAGAAAAATCAAGATTTCCATTTATCTTTAGCTGTCTATCTTTGATACCATATGATCGTTTTGGTGGCTGAAGCATTTTTCACCATTTGCTTAGTTTGGGAAAGATTAAAATGTAATACTCCCAAAGGCTTCCAATAGATGACAGCTCTTATAATACATTTTTTTTAAAGCATGTGGCTTAGTTTTTCTTCTGATTCAACAACTCCATTTACATTATTAGAAAATGGGTGTTTGCAGGTCATTCTGCATGCACATAAAATAACATCTGAATCTTCCTTATGATAGGCAATATTTCAGAATGAGAAAAAAAAGTCACGTGACTTTAGCGCGGTATACAATTGCATGTGTTTGAAGAATTAACTGAGAATTAACTGGCACACTGCAAGGACATTACCTCCTGGAGTGCTGTAATGCTTTGTGGTATTAAGATTTATTGATTTGAACTTTAGCTACATAAAATGATGATTTGATTTATTATCTAGAAGATTCCTTCATATGTTTATAAATGAGGCTGGCTATTGAACATAGTGTTTCTATCAATCATTATTAAAGGAAAAATGCTGAGGTTGAAGACAAGGGACAGCCACTGCAATTACTATGATTCTCCTAACCATTTACTTATAAATTGTGGTATGTAAGTTTATTCATCATATAAGAATCATATATCACCTTCAGAAAAAGACAGACTCTTTTCAGAGTTATGTACAAGTATGTAGCTGTTATGAGATAGAAGTTGGTAAATGTAGCTAATCAGCGTTGGAATGCTGAAATTTCCAATTCATATCTTAGGAAATAACCAACATGGGACAATTTATATAAACAAAGCTAAACATGTTTTATGCAGTCAGACTGGAACTCTATGTAAAACAATGATAAGATTTTTCTAGAAAAGTACAAATAAAGTAGCAAAAAATCACCAACACCAAATCGATTTATGTAAAATTGTTTTATTAACTTTAAGTAGCTGGTATGTTGGCTAACTGGCTAAGACTGGGTAAGCATTTTTTCTGTCAAAACTCTGCTGCCAAGAGGTAAGGAAACTAGGAGAATAAGGAAAACATCCATTGTGCATGAGGCCTCAAATTACCAAGCCATGGCTGTGCCATGTAATTGATGATCTTGCAAAGATCTGCCTATTAAAGTGGAAGTTCAACCAAAACTCTAAAGCCCTGTACACACGATCGGATATCTGATGGAATCTAATCCGATGGATTTTTCCGTCGGATATCGGATGAAGCTGACTTTCATCAGTCTTGCCTACACACCATCAGTCAAAAATCCGACCGTGTCCAACGCGGTGACGTAAAAAACTACGACGTGCTGAGAAAAATTAAGTTCAATGCTTCCGAGCATGCGTCGACTTGATTCTGAGCATGCATGGATTTTTGACCGATGGACTTCCACACAGACGATTATTTATTTCTATTGGTTTTTTAATCCATAGGAACATTTTAAAACATGTTCTATTTTTTTTCACCGATGGAAAACAAACCGATGGGGCCCACACACGATCGGTTTGTCCAATGAAAACGGTCCATCGGTCTGTTTTCATCAGACAAACCGATCGTGTGTACAAGGCTTCACCCTTCTATCTGCCACATTCTACACCTAATCTATCTAACCCTGTGAAGAAGAGATTGCTATACTTACCTATTCTGCAGCCAATCCGGTCCGGTCCCATGCTGAGCTGTCATGTGGTAGTGTGTAGGAGAGGTAGCAGACAACGGAAGCGCCATAGTAACACTATGTGTGACGTCATTTCTCAGACATTGTCCAGGCGCTGCCTGAGACCGGACTGGATCGGCTTCAGTTCAGAATAGGTATGTATAGCATTTTTTTTTACAGTGTTAGATAGATTAGATTCAGAGTGTGGCTGAGAGTAGGTTTAGCATTAGATATTTTGGCTGAACATACACTTTAAATTAAAAGTGTAAGTGTAAGCACTATGACGCATCATATGTATGGAGTTTAGACCCCCTCATATTAATGGTAGGTCCAGATGCTCCGGGTTCATTCTACAATGCAAAAAAAAAAAATGATTAGCTATCTTTCACTCAGAAATTAGCCCAGTGTTGTCTGTTTGGTTGCAGTAGGGGCACCAATTCATGTGTACATTGAATGTGTTTTGTGACTTTTTTTTATTTTCTGAGCATAGGGATGGGCAAAATGTGGCATCATAATATTTAGAAATATGATTTTCTAACTAAACACAAATATAAAAAAATTAACATATGAGATGCAACGTATATTTTAGCTTATTGAAATTATGTACACTTTGAAAGAGGCTTTGTAGAGATTTGTGGTTGAATTTAGTAAATTCCCATGTGTATTGTCCTGGGCTATGTATATAAAGTATCCTGAAAATGTTTTTACCAAATCTGTGCTTTCTGTACAAATCTGTACTTACTTTCCTTTTGTTTCCATATCACCCTATTCAGCCACCAGGATCAAATAAAGGAATTTCTATTTTAAAAAGTTGTAAATTCTATACATTAAGATAAAAAGCCTTCTGTGTGCAGCAGCCCCCTTCACCCCCCTAATGCTTACTTGAGCCGCATCTCAGCGATGTCCATGAGTTACTTGGCCATCTGAGACTCTCCTTTCTAATTGGCTGAGACACAGCAGCGGCGCCATTGGCTCCCACTGCTGTCAATAAAAGTCAGTTAGCCAATCAGGAGAGAGAGGGGGCGTGACGGGAAGTGGCTCTGTGTCTGGATGGACACAGGGAGCTGTGACTCGGCACGGGTGCCCCATAGCAAGCTGCTTGCTGTGGGGGCACTCGATAGGAGGGAGGGGCAAGGAGCACAGAAGACAGACTGAGAAGAGGAGGATCTGAGCTGCTCTGTGCCAAACCACTACAACACAGAGCAGATAAGTATGACATGTTTGTTATTTTTATAGGAAAAAAATTGACGTTACAATCACTTTAAGCACCGAGTCTCCCTAGTTGGAACTTACATGAGGTTTATGACTACTTACATGCATGTTACAGAGCTGGGAAAATTACCAAGAACCAGCAATGTCATGTGAGAGGAAGGTGGGTGAGCTAATTGTTCCTCCATATCGCATAGTATTTTCTTCACTCTCAGTGGCTGAATAAAATAGCATGGGAGCAAAGAAAATGTGATTATGTGCTGCTTAGGAGAAAGTCAATGAACCCTTTAAACACTTTACCTGGTCAATTGAACACACAATCAGCAAAGTGGTAATTCTATTTTCTCGCTCAGAAAATGTTTTTCCACAGAATGCAAAAAAATAGTTGTGACCTACAACAAAACTTTTTATGACTCATTCATTATTCATAGTCTTTATGATTACAGCTGGTGAATTTATTTTTGAAACTACAACTGGTTATTTAGCAAATGTAAACTGCAACAACCTAATTAGCATTTATTTTATCTGATACATTTACAGTACAATTTAGGTCTACACTGTAAATTTTAGACTTTACTGAAGCTGCTTATCCCTGGGGTCAATACAAAATGTAACATATTCGTTCAGTCATAAGTATTTGTAGTCTTCACAGTTCGGAAAAAATGACCCTATCTATATCTGTGTTTGACAAAAGAGAACACCAGGGGCGGACTGACCATTGAGTCACTCGGGCACTGCCCGAGGGCCCCATGCCACTAGGGGGCCCCATCCGGGTTGCCAGGCTCAGTAAAACCAGGGACAGTATGTAAAAATCTGTGTTTTTTTTAGATCTGTCCCTGATATGTCCGAAAATGACATGCTTTTAATGTGAATATCCCAAGATTTTAGCTGCCCGCCTCTGCACTACCTCCTGGCGTGGTGGCCATCTGTAAGCCAGAGGGGCCCCATAATCTTCTATTGCCCGGGGGCCCCATGAGTTGTCAGTCCGCCCCTGGAGAACACTTGACATATTTGATTGATTAGTTAGATTACTGCAATGCATTGTTATCGATGAACCTTAGGAAGATTGTACAATTAGATTGTAATGTGTGGCCAACTTTACTATGAATGATTTCTTATTCTTAAGGAGACTATAGACAATTATAGACCTTTCTTGTATTAAAAGTTCTCTGAATGGCAAGCTGCCACTTACAATTAAACATTTCTAATGAATCCGTAGAATTGCACATGCATTACTTTTGGCTAAGAACACAGTAAAATTATATTATAATTACATCGCCAAGTGCATGTAAAAATAGATTATAAATATATACAAGTCACAGAGGAATCCTCCAAACACATAAAACTGCTTACTTTCTTTTACAAATATTAAGAAACCCTGATGTGACTTTTATTTTTCAATAGGTAATGGGTATATGGTTCCCTATATACTAAAAATAAAAACAAATCTTTACATGCGATTTATTGTACCGTCTCTGACAGTTATGAATTCCATCACAAAACACTTTCAAAATGAGTCGTGTAGCAAGCAATAGTACTATCTTAAACTTTGAAGAAATTATTGGATTCCTCATATACTGCTTATATAAAAGCATATTTTACAGGAATCATATAATGTATTTACAATGAATACATATAATGCTCTGGGCAATAACAAAAGATGGATATTTAAGGTAGTGTCTTGTGAGCTAAAGTAAAACAGTGGAGCATATTTTACTATTTAAAAACAAAAGAGGAATCATAGCTATGAATATCATCTAAAAAAGACAATGAAAGCAAGGATCTTCCCTTTAAAGATGTAATTACTCTTCATTCGGTGCAACAAAAGATAATGTACCAGTGTCCATATTTGAATAGGCTGTAGGCAATTAGTGATGGGTTATAACGCTTCTGCAAGTTTGTTGACATTGTTTTGAATATAAAATTGCATATGTGGCAGTTCTGCAGGTAACCATGTAATTCTTGAATACTGCCTGGGCTTATTAATTATGTGCTTTGCCACAGCTTAGCCAACTGTACCCAAATGTTTAGGTCAATCACAAATTATATATTCAACAGTTCTTCTCATTTGATTATCACCAAAGTAATTTTTCTCAAAGCCTTTTTACAAAACATAATATATATTATTTAATGTACACTGCATGTTTCATTTGCATTTTAGAAACCCTGTAGACTCTCATTTGCTTAACCAGGTAACATAATGGCAGTGATGGCACTGGAAGTGTCCATTATATGAACTGCACTGGTTGTTTTGAAGAAGACAACGCAGTGATTGAATGGAATCTGACAACCAAGTTCGAACAGGCATGGTAATAAAGTGTTTGAGAGTTGATTTTCGCGCCAAAGAAAAAAATTGTGGAACATCAAAACTTAATATAATAAATAAATTACATAAAAAAATATATTTAATGAAAAAGCTGCTCCCCTGAAAATATAAGAGGCCAATACCTCATTAGATTTAGTGAATGTGTGGTAGGTAGGGGGCGCTAATAGGATAATTAGTCAAAGTGATAGCAATTACAAAATCATGTGATATTAATTAAATGAACAACAACTAGCAATCAGAGCTAAATAGCAAAGACCCAGTTGGATCAGTAGTGAAAGAAATAGATTCACAAGAGAGCCACTACATAGAGAAATGATGTGCTCCCAAAACCTTGTATCAAGAAAAAATAAATAATAATTCTCCAGTGATATAAATAATGTCCATAAATTTCTGTAGTAGTAGTGAGCCACTTAGAAAAATAACGGAGTGAATCTTGCAATGGACCAGAAGATAAACATGCAATCTTCTCATTAACTGCAGTGCTTCAAAATCCTTCCACCAGTTTTCGCAAAACGACACCCAAAAGTGAGTAATATATATGCGCTTACCACAGCGCTTTGACTCCTTTAACTAAAAAGAAAGTCAAACACGCTTGTGCAGTTGTGAATGTCTGCAAACATATATGCGTCCTCCAGTGGTTGACACAGGCAAATCTCCCAGTTTTCTCAGAAATGGAATAAAAAGCAGAAAAACTCCATAGTGTAACCGGTTTTAATAAAAAATGATAAAACAAAACAAGGGCCAAGTGGCCACTTACATTAAAAGGTGCCCATCCCGGCACTGGGTCTGCGGGCCTTTGAAATGAGGAGGTTTACAACCTCAGTTGCATGCGGTGTGTGTCTCCTCTCGCCTCGCCAGCTCTCATGCGTCGGGTGATGGGGAAAAATAAAAAGCGTGACCAGGCTACGCCGCCGACGATCGTTTCGTGTATACGTCTTCAGGGGGGCGTGCCTGGTCACTGGGGTCACGTTTACTTATTTTGGAGCAACCGGATGTGCTCCGCTTGATTGACTCACAATCTGGCCAATTACAGCACAGTTGCGGTCTAGACGGAAACCGGAAGTGGCCAGAACTAATGGACATATGCCGCAGCCAATTACAGCGCGGCAGCGAGACACTGGGGGCCGGATAGAAACAAGAGTGATGGACACAAAGTCTAGTCAATCACAGCACAGTCCCAGTGTTGGCTTAGGCACTTACATAAAGGATTTGTTAGTTAAACAAACGACATTGTACAACAATTACTCTCCTTATCGACAAACTAGTTCCTAATGGTAACCACCTTTACTCCCAAGTCTCTATCTAAAAAATAATTTTAAACAAAAATCGGCGGTTGTAATAAAAGATATATTAATGAGATATAAGTAGACAATGTAAGGCTGTCTTCTAGTAAAAAGCCACAAGATGGCACCCTATATTTCACTAGAAGAAACACACCAAATAGATAGGAGAATATGATCTTAAATTAAAAATAAAATAAATTAAAAATAAAAATAAAAAGATCAGAATCTCATTGGATATTAGTGTCAATGAAAGACAAAAGATGTTTAAAAATTACTAGCTACCTTGATCCAATGAAGGAAAAAGATATATAATATGTAGATGATAATACACATATAACTATATAAATAAATATAGAAATATATTAAGAGGGCCCACCCAAGAGCTAATAAGGCCTATAGACTAACTCAGAAATTGTATAAAGTATTTTAGTCACTTGGCTTGATTTGTGAACTGGTGGCACAAATAAAAAAAAATATATATATATGAAAGGTGGACTTAATGGACTTAATACATAACAGAAAAGAGAGGCATACACAAAGCTCAGTCGTTGGATAAAAAGCAGTTAAGGTCGAGTTCGATGTTCAGACCTAAGGGCTGCATACTTCTGAGCTTGTGTATCCACATAGTCTCATTCTGAGAGATGGCTCTTCTCATGTGAGTACCCCGCCAGTGGTTCGATATCTTGTCAATTCCGTAGAACTGACAAAGAGATGGATCACTTTGATGATATTTTTCAAAGTGTCTAGAAACACTGTGGTTCGGAAATTTCTTTTTTATATTTGCTAGATGTTCATTTATCCTCACTCTGAGTTTCCGAGTGAGGATAAATGAACATCTAGCAAATATAAAAAAGAAATTTCCGAACCACAGTGTTTCTAGACACTTTGAAAAATATCATCAAAGTGATCCATCTCTTTGTCAGTTCTACGGAATTGACAAGATATCGAACCACTGGCGGGGTACTCACATGAGAAGAGCCATCTCTCAGAATGAGACTATGTGGATACACAAGCTCAGAAGTATGCAGCCCTTAGGTCTGAACATCGAACTCGACCTTAACTGCTTTTTATCCAACGACTGAGCTTTGTGTATGCCTCTCTTTTCTGTTATGTATTAAGTCCATTAAGTCCACCTTTCATATATATATATATTTTTTTATTTGTGCCACCAGTTCACAAATCAAGCCAAGTGACTAAAATACTTTATACAATTTCTGAGTTAGTCTATAGGCCTTATTAGCTCTTGGGTGGGCCCTCTTAATTTATTTCTATATTTATTTATATAGTTATATGTGTATTATCATCTACATATTATATATCTTTTTCCTTCATTGGATCAAGGTAGCTAGTAATTTTTAAACATCTTTTGTCTTTCATTGACACTAATATCCAATGAGATTCTGATCTTTTTATTTTTATTTTTAATTTATTTTATTTTTAATTTAAGATCATATTCTCCTATCTATTTGGTGTGTTTCTTCTAGTGAAATATAGGGTGCCATCTTGTGGCTTTTTACTAGAAGACAGCCTTACATTGTCTACTTATATCTCATTAATATATCTTTTATTACAACCGCCGATTTTTGTTTAAAATTATTTTTTAGATAGAGACTTGGGAGTAAAGGTGGTTACCATTAGGAACTAGTTTGTCGATAAGGAGAGTAATTGTTGTACAATGTCGTTTGTTTAACTAACAAATCCTTTATGTAAGTGCCTAAGCCAACACTGGGACTGTGCTGTGATTGACTAGACTTTGTGTCCATCACTCTTGTTTCTATCCGGCCCCCAGTGTCTCGCTGCCGCGCTGTAATTGGCTGCGGCATATGTCCATTAGTTCTGGCCACTTCCGGTTTCCGTCTAGACCGCAACTGTGCTGTAATTGGCCAGATTGTGAGTCAATCAAGCGGAGCACATCCGGTTGCTCCAAAATAAGTAAACGTGACCCCAGTGACCAGGCACGCCCCCCTGAAGACGTATACACGAAACGATCGTCGGCGGCGTAGCCTGGTCACGCTTTTTATTTTTCCCCATCACCCGACGCATGAGAGCTGGCGAGGCGAGAGGAGACACACACCGCATGCAACTGAGGTTGTAAACCTCCTCATTTCAAAGGCCCGCAGACCCAGTGCCGGGATGGGCACCTTTTAATGTAAGTGGCCACTTGGCCCTTGTTTTGTTTTATCATTTTTTATTAAAACCGGTTACACTATGGAGTTTTTCTGCTTTTTATTCCATTTCTGAGAAAACTGGGAGAAGATTTGCCTGTGTCAACCACTGGAGGACGCATATATGTTTGCAGACATTCACAACTGCACAAGCGTGTTTGACTTTCTTTTTAGTTAAAGGAGTCAAAGCGCTGTGGTAAGCGCATATATATTACTCACTTTTGGGTGTCGTTTTGCGAAAACTGGTGGAAGGATTTTGAAGCACTGCAGTTAATGAGAAGATTGCATGTTTATCTTCTGGTCCATTGCAAGATTCACTCCGTTATTTTTCTAAGTGGCTCACTACTACTACAGAAATTTATGGACATTATTTATATCACTGGAGAATTATTATTTATTTTTTCTTGATACAAGGTTTTGGGAGCACATCATTTCTCTATGTAGTGGCTCTCTTGTGAATCTATTTCTTTCACTACTGATCCAACTGGGTCTTTGCTATTTAGCTCTGATTGCTAGTTGTTGTTCATTTAATTAATATCACATGATTTTGTAATTGCTATCACTTTGACTAATTATCCTATTAGCGCCCCCTACCTACCACACATGGTAATAAAGTGGATGTGTTGGGAGAAGAGTAGATCTTTTCAGTCATTACAAGGAGTGTATACTTGGATGAGACTTGGCAATTGTAGAATCACAAGAGGATAGGAGTGATGTGGGTGGTATATGCTGATTACATAGGCTCTAATTTAAATTGTCAACATAAGACATTTTACAATATTCTTCTATTAACAAGCCACTTAAAAACCTCAGATTAGGAAAAGATAGCTAGTAAATAATTGTATGGGGCTAATTGTACATTGTAAAAGTTCACAAGTACACAAAAAAAACAAAGCATTGGGATGGATGTGCTATATAATATCAATAGATAATTCATTAAAAATATGAAGAAATGCAATATAATAAAATTGTTATTTTAGAAAATATGTGCTTACCAGTTTTCCAGTACATGTAGAAATTATTTAATCTGGCTACTAGTTCACGTGATGCAAACGTTTGCATATTCGCATAAACATCCCCCAACAAAGTTCTGCCACTGTCCAGTCTCAAAGATAATAAATTGGCAGATGTTATGGCATGTACAATCCCCATTTAATACCCCAAAAGATAAATTTGTATATTATTTTCATTTTGCACCATTAATATAGACGTACCTGAGTTTGATACACGATATGTTTTTACTGAGAAGTATGCAAAGAGCATTGCACAATGACTAGGCACCTGTTGTTAGTGAGGTCAAGGACCAGAAAAAATAGAATTTACAATACCGCCTTTAATCCGTTCTGGCAGGTGGTTATGCGGTCAGAATACAAATATGTCTGACTTCTAATTACACAAGGGCATTTCTTAATGCCTGGTGAAATCTGGTGTCACAACAGATGTAAAATATGTCAGCAGATTATTCTTTTACTGCCTTGTAAAATGCATTAAATCTCTCTTTTGGTTAAGTGCCCTTTCCTTTCCTGGTGGTGGCTACATTCATGTTTTATCTGAAAACATAAGGTAGCTGTCATTAATGCAACTCATTTATGTATACATAATACACTATAGATCTTATGTTACCACTGTGTTTTTTCCCATAAGAAACTGTGCACTGTCCCCTGTTAATAATAGCATATTTGACATCCTGCGTTACAATATAACGTAGAGGACAATATGAATAACCTAAGTATTAGCGCTCATATTTTGGCTTATTTTTTTTATTTCTGCAATGCTGTTTTTGTACTACATATTTTGGCCACAGAGGATAAAAGGTATGAACTTCTTATAAGGTGTTTGCTAGAAGACATGGTCAACATAAAAATGGATAGACAATGGAGGTGGATGTGTGATATAGATTTAGCCACCATTATTACTCTTCTCTGAAAACGAAAGGAAACACTCCTAAAATAACATAATGGTGTTCTTTGGAGGTGGAATGTTGTGGGCACTGTGCCCAAACGGGCATCAGAAAGAGTGCTCATTCATGCCCTCACAGCAGGACTGAGGCTGCTAATTTAATGCAAAGCTGTCATTAAGGCAGCACTCAAACTTAAAAGCAATGCTTCTCCATCAAGACACGATTAACTCCTTGTAATCTGTAGCCCAACTTTTGTAACCTCCACCTTGTACGTGTAGGTAAGTAGAGGTTACTGCTGCCCCAGTGGGAAGTTAGGGGTTAACTTTACTCCCGGGTTTTCTGTCTTGGCAGGTTTTTCTTGAGTTCGACCCTCCTGTCCTTTGTGCTATAAAGGGGACAGAGAGCCCTAATCCAGAGTACCGGGAGAGAAGTCACAAACACAATCTGTATGGGAGGAAAAATATAGACAACCAGGAAGATGTAGGGGGATTGCTGGAACTTTCAGTGCTTCCTGAAGATGCCAATTCTTGGATTCTGCCAAGTATGGACTCTGCCAAAGATGAACTATATCCTATGCAGATATGTTGGGGCAGACACAGGCATAAGTTAGAGACTAGGGATGTTAGGGAATGTTTGCACTTTTTTACGAACTGTTACCAGTGACTGTCATTGTGTTAAATTATCCTTTGGGTAAAGCTTTTGAATTGTTGCCTTTGCCTGAAGTTACCAGGCAAGTAACTGGCACATATAGTCTACAGCTCGGGTCACAAGACACACTGGGGTATGAAGACAGAGGTAAGCAGCAAATAGGAGAAATGAATTGTTGGAGTTCACACACTTTAAGTAAAGTATGTATTTGAATTCCAAATAAAATAATAATAATAATAATAATAATAATAATAATACAAATAATAAAAAAACAAGTATAGTGTGACTAGTATCACAATTTTTTTTAGCAAGGTATGAATTGCATGTGCTTCATACCTGTATGTACACATGGGTATTTGTCACTACAAGATCAATTTGCAAGCAGCAGTGCATGATTTTGTGCATTTGCCATGATAAAATCTTGCATTTATGCACATTTAAACTGGAGTATACAGTACCTTCAAAGTATTGACTGTGATTTTGGTTAATACACATTAGCATCATGTTTTACTCACCAGTTTGATAAGACACCACTGCTACCTGCTGGCCATAGACTAGTGTAGCAGAACACATGCATTAAGAATAGAAATGACTTTGTTAGTAAAATCATAGTAACAAAGTAACACTAGTTTTGTTGAGAAAAAAAATTCTTTAGGTGAACTATATATATATATTCCAGGGATTGTTGCAGAGACGTGCTCTTGTCTGCTATGAGGAAGCAGTTAAACAGTATTTGCAATTGCAATGCTGGGATCCATCGCTTCAACTGGTAACCAGTATACATCAACTAAAAGTATAATATCAACCATTCACCATATAGTGACTTACCACTTGGTACAGTCCATGTGACCAAAAATCGCATATGAAAAAGGGGGAGGAAAACCTACCAAGAAGGTCACATCTGTGGTACACTTGGGTTGAAATCCAATAATTTTATTGTAATAAAAAAGCACCATATATTTGAAAAACAACAAATCTGGTGTAAACCTTCCAAAGCAATATTAATATTAAAAAGACAACATTGTCATTAAAAGAGTGATCGCAGCTGCACATGCATCCATTCAAGCAGTCACAAAATTATCTTCAGGGGTTAAGACGTAATAATAAACTTTGTAAAACTTCTTGTATCATAATCACATTTCCCATCAGTCCCAAGCTTCCATTAGGCCAGGAAAAGATTATTTGCATCTGGCTGCTGTGTGAATGTTGATGCAGTTAAGCGGATACAATGGGGGTAATCCACAAAAGGGATACGCCGGCGTATCTACTGATACGCCGTCGTATCCCTGTTTCTATCTATGGAACTGATCCACAGAATCAGTTTACCATAGATAGGCAGAAGATCCGACATGTGTAATTGAATTACACTGTCGGATCTTAAGGATGCAATTCTAGGCCGGCCGCTAGGTGGCGAGGCCATTGCGGCCGGCCTAGAATATGCAAATGAACACTTACGGCGATCCACGAATGTTCCGACGGGCCCGTCGCGCTAAATCTAAGTCGTTTACGTCGAGTTACGCCGCGTAAAAATAGGGCTGAGTCCTATTTGACTAAGCCCTATTAAGTATGGCCGTCGTTCCCGCGTCGAAATGTTCAACTCTACGTCGTTTGCGTAAGACGTTCGTGAATGGCGCTGGACGCCATTTACGTTAACGTCTAAGCAAATGACGTCGGAGCGACGTCAGTTAGCGCAATGCACGTCGGGTAAGTTACCCGACGGAGCAAGCGCAGTACGTCCGGCGTGGGAGCGCGCCTAATTTAAATGGGAATCGCCCATTTGTATTAGGAACGCCTTGCGCCGGACGGAGTTAAGTTACACCGCCGCAAATTTCCAGGTAAGTGCTTTGTGGATCGGCACCTAACTTGGGAGATTTGCGGCAGTGTAACTTAACTCTGAAAAGTTAAGTTGCGCTCGGCGGCTGTGGATCTGGCCCAATGTTCTTAAAACAGCCCTATATTGAAATTTCAATGGCAATCCAGTAATTACAAAAAGTCCTAAAAAAAGTTCTATTAGGGGATAGTTCCTCAGTAGAAAGGAGGATGGAGATGGAGGGTTATGTGCCGGGGGAGAGAGAGCGCCACACACCTGTGCAGCCCAAACAGTTCCTGTTGATTCTGCATATTTGTAGACAGACTAATATACTCTCACCATCTTTGCTATCTCTCCTGTACCTCCACCCATCCCTCCAAACTCAGCTCCGCTCTATGGGTCTCCAGATGAGCTCCAAAGATGCCTGTTCAGCCGCTATATGGAACAGTATCCTCACCTCCAGTGTAGTTTTCAGGGGTCACTTCACTGCCACCTCACTATGCCGCTTTTACTGTGAGCTGCGATCCCAAGATCGTCATGGACATGCTGACGTCACACTGACGCGTTACGTTAGCCAATAGCTGCTAACTTCTTCAGAGCTCTCTTTTAATGACAACGTTGTCTTTTTAATATTAATATTGCTTTGAAAGGTTTACACCGGATTTGTTTGTTTTTTTACATATATGGTGATTTTTCTCTACAACAAAATCATTTGATTTCAACCGAAGTGTACCGCAGATGTGTAGGTTTTTCTCCCCCTTTTTCATAAGAAGAAGCAGTTGTTTGTTCCACTATGCTCCTTATTTCTGAATAGGAAGTCTTACTTCACTATAACTACTCAATGCAGACTCACTGTTGGAATGAGAAAACTAGCAACGTTTGCAACCCAGCTTCAGACATTCATTGTAAATAGAGTGGGGAAGGCTTAAAGCGGTATTAAACCCAAAACACAAACACTTAATATATTGCAGCTTACCAATTTATAGATGTGATGGCTGCATTCATTTTCTTTTTTTACCTGTATTTTCACCTAGTGATCAAGCCAGTAAGCCTTTTATTTTTACTTTGCCAAGCTGTCCAACAAAAGTGGCAGTTTAAAGGGGTTTTCTTTTTTTCAACAATATGTTTTTATTATTTTCAAAAAGATAATCATACAAACAGGCAATGAGTAATCTCTTAAAAAGATATAGTAATAAGCAGAAAAAAAAAGTTCAGCTGTCCCCCTTTTTAAAGCACACGTGAGCTAACCAAGACCAAAAGCACAGGAACTAAACTTGAAACATTTAACCCTTTCCCCAGGCTAGGCTGGCTGCTAAATAGCTAACTGTGTACATTTTTCAAACTGCCAACATCCCTCTATTTGTTTCCGTGTGTGACCAGAACTACTGTCAAGGTGTTATTCAGAATAAACATGAGCATGTGCTGAAAAGGAGACAGAAGAATAAAAATGTGCAGGTGTGGGGGAAAATACCTGGCATAGTTGTCAATACTTTAGTTTACATGGTCTTGCACATGAGTGCAAATGTTCGCACCTGCTGCCTGAACTGGCAATACACGCACTATATAAGATCAGTGGCTGAACTTAGTCTTTACTGGATGATCTTAACTACCAATACACCTTGCTCTTGTGTTTTCTGTATTTTTTGGATTACCTGTTACTGGCTCGGCTTGCCTCTGGGCTACCCTCCTGCCTCATCCCTGGTTTTGATCTCAGATTGCTCTAAAAATTCTGCTTCTCTTGCTCTGTCATGCATAAACCAGGCTTACTCTTGACTACCCTTCTGCCTACTTCCTGGCTTGCCTTTCTGTGTATGACTTAGGCTCTCATCCTGACTATGCCTCTTAAGTTTGGTCCTGCCAGCCTGTTCCTGCTTCTTCCTCGGGTCCCACCTGGCCTATGGTCACTGCCCTGGTTCCTGTACACACCTGGAGCTAGGGAGGTCCTGCCATCTGACAGACCAGTTGACTACTCTCCAGTTCCGCTGTGCTGAAAACAGCTTCCAGCAGATCTACCTAAATGGCACCGGTGTTTCTTTGCGTCTAGTACTCCCTGTTCTCCCCTTCAGGGGTGCTTGGCACTTAGCCACAAGTGAATCCCTCTCATCAAATCGGTCTCAGACCAGGTACATGGCAGCTACTTTAAACTGAAAGGGATACTGTTTATAAAGACAAAAGCAAGTAGTTATTTGTGTAATATACTATTTTAATAAAATGGTGATTCTCAGTAGGGATGGGCACGATATTCATTTGTTCTTAGAAAAAACAAACAAATGGGGCGCTCATGGGACGTTCACACGCTGTGGAGCACCCCATAATGCACTGCGAGATTAAGTGGTCACTGAAACGATATATTGACCATGCAATTTTGGAGTATGTGGGAGAAACTGCAATAGAAACAACAACAATTTCCGACAATGCCCCTGTAACAGTGAAAATTAGGTTTCAAGATTAGGTTTACATGGAAGCTTAATGAAGAACTTTTAGAGGATTAAGAAGTGGGCAAGAAATTAATAGGGGAAATAGAACAATCTTTTATTATTAATGATACCCCAGATGTCACAAGGGCTACAATATGGGAAGCACACAAGACGTATATTAGAGGAAAATTAATATCAATAGGAGCAGGGGAAAAAAAGAAAGGAAAATAACATGGAAACAGGTAATAAGGGAACTACATGACTTGGAGCAGTTACATAAAACACACTTAGATAGAGAAATATACCAGAGGTTGGTTATAAAGAGAAATCAACTAAGGGAATTAATGGAGGCAGAAACTAGACAAGTATTTAAAAATGTGGCTAAAGAAAGATATAGGTGGGGTAACAAGCCTGGAAAGTACCTAGCAAAAATTGCAAGAGAAAAAAAAAACTTAAATTATATAGAAAAGATCAAAAATGAAAAAGGCGAAATGAAATATAAAACAACGGAAATTGCAAAGACTTTTAAGGAATATTATAGTGCATTATATTCAATTAGAAATAAAGAGACAAGACAGGAGGAGAAGAATAGGAAACTTAAAACACAACAATACTTGCCAGAAGTAAACCTTCCAAAGATAAAAGTAGAGAATATAGAGTTCCTAGAGAGGCCAATAACACAGGAAGAAATAAAAAATGCTCTAAAAAATATACCGGGGGGGGGGGGGGAAAGTCCATGACCGGATGGCTTTACGATAAAATATTATAAAAGATTTCAGGACCAATTAGTACCAGCATTATGTACCTATTTCAACAAAACAGGAGAAAACGAGGGAATTAGAAAATAATCACTCTTAGCAGATATTACAATCATACCAAAAGTAGGGAAAGATAAATCCATCTGCTCCAGTTACAAGCCTATCGCGTTACTAAACGCTGATGTAAAATTGTACGCAAAAATATTTGCGGCAAGACTAAAAAATGTGATGCCGGAAATAATCAATGTAGATCAAGTAGGTTTCGTCCCTGGTAGGGAGGGTAGGGACAATAGTATAAGAACAATGCTACTCATGCGTAGGGACCATAAGGAAAAAACCCCAGTCTTGCTCATGTCAATTGATGCTGAGAAAGCATTTGACAGAGTAGACTGGGGGTTTATGATGGATACGTTACGAAGTATAGGGTTGGGCCCAAGATTCATGAGATAGATTGATAATTTATACAAACACCCCATGGCAAGGGTTAAAGTGAATGGAAGTATGTAATTTGCTTTTGAAATGTTCAATGGAACAAGACAAGGGTGTCCGCTCTCACCACTCCTATATGTAATTGCATTGGAACCATTGTTAGAAAAAATTTGGAAAAATGCGGATATAGGAGGAGTTCGAATTGGAGAAGAAGAACATAGTGGCCCGGATTCAGGTACCTGCGCGCCTAGTTATGGCGGCGCAGCGTATTGTATTTACGCTACGCCAACACAACTTACAGGAGCAAGTGTAGCATTCACAAAGCACTTGCTCCGTAAGTTGCGGCGGCGTAGCATAAATGGGGCCGGCGTAAGCCCACGTAATTCAAATGTGGACATATCCCAGTGTGCATTGCTCTCAAGTACGCCGCAACGACGTATTGGTTTAGACATGAACGTAAATGACGTCCAGCCCTATTCGCAAATGACTTACGCAAACAACGTAAAAAATTCAAAAATCGAAGCGGGAACGACGTCCATACTTAACATTGCGTGCGCCTCATAGAAGCAGGAGCAACGTTACGCCGACAAAGCCTCACGCAAACTACATAAAAAACTACCGCCGGGCGCACGTACGTTTGTGAATTGGCGTATCTAGGTAATTTGCATACTCTACACCGAAAACACGGGAGCGCCACCTAACGGCCAGCGTGAGAATGCACCCTAAGATACGACGGCGTAAGAAACTTATGCCAGTCGTATCTTAGGCTAATGTCGCGTTTCTTGCTTTCTGAATACAGAAAGAAGATACGCCGGCGCAGATTTGAATTTATGCGGCGTATCTATAGATACGTCGGCGTAAATTCTTTCTGAATCTACCCCAAGATTGCTGCTTTTGCGGACGACATACTTCTATACATACCTAAGCCAAGGTTATCACTACCAAATGTAATAAAATAATTTAAGGATTACGGTGAGCTCACAAACTTTAAGATAAAGCCCACAAAAACAACAATATTAAACTTAGGAATAGAAAAGAAAGAGGAAATAGCTTTACAACAGGAATTCCCGTTCCCCTGGGAACCAGAAGCACTAACATATTTGGGAATTAAATTAACTCCTACTATGGGAAAAATGTATTCTGCCAATTATGTTTCATTATTGAATGAAGTAAAAGAAGATATAAAAAAACCTATCCTAACCTATCTATATCGTGGATGGGAAGAATAAATCTATTAACCACTTAAGACCCGGACCAAAATGCAGCTAAAGGACCTTGCCCCTTTTTGCGATTCGGTACTGCGTCGATTTAACTGACAATTGCGCGGTCGTGCGACGTGGCTCCCAAACAAAATTGGCGTCCTTTTTTTCCCACAAATAGAGCTTTCTTTTGGTGGTATTTGATAACCTCTGCGGTTTTTATTTTTTGCGCTATAAACAAAAATAGAGCGTCAATTTTGAAAAAAATGCAATATTTTTTACTTTTTGCTATAATAAATATCCCCCAAAAATATCTAAAACATTTTTTTTCCTCAGTTTAGGCCGATATGTATTCTTCTATATATTTTTGGTAAAAAAAATCGCAATAAGCGTTTATCGGTTGGTTTGCGCAAAATGTATAGCGTTTACAAAATCAGCGATTTTTTTCATGACTGCGACATTATGGCGGACACTTCGGACAATTTTGACACATTTTTGGGACCATTGTCATTTTCACAGCAAAAAATGCATTTAAAATGCATTGTTTACTGTGGAAATGACAGTTGTAGTTTGGGAGTTAACCACAGGGGGCGCTGAAGGAGTTATGTTTCACCTAATGTGTGTTTACAACTGTAGGGGGGGTGTGGCTGTAGGAGTGACATCATCGATTGTGTCCCCCTATAAAAGGGATGACACGATCGATGCAGCCGCCACAGTGAAGAACGGGGAAGCCGTGTTTACACGTAGGTCTCCCCGTTCTTCAGCTCCGGGGACCGTTCGCGGGACCCCAGCGGCGATCGGGTCCCGCGGTCACGGAGCTTCGGAACGGGTCGCATTAAATGGTGATTGCCCCTTCAGGGCATTAAATGGTGATTTCACTCCTCACTACCTATCACAGTTTCGGAGGCCCTAAAATATCAAAATAGCACAACCCTCCCCCACCCCCAGAACACACACACACACAAAATTGAAAATTGAAAAAAGAAAAAAAAAATAATTTTAATTTTTCATTTTCCAAAACCAATACTCACCATGCCTCTTAGCAAATACCTTGGGGTGTCTACTTTCCATAATGGGGCCATTTGGGGGGGGGCGGGGGTTGCGCTATGTTGGCATTTCATGGCCTCTGAAATTTTGGTAGGGAGGAGAGAAATCACCATCTTACGCCCTTAGAAATCCTGAAGGCGGTGATTGGTTTTGGGGGTCCTGTACGCGGCTAGGCTCACAAAAAGTCCCACACATGTGGTACTCCAGAGAAGCAGCAGAATGTATTTTGGGGTGTAATTCCACATGTAACCATGACATGTTCGAGCAATATATCATGTAGTGACAACTTTGTGCAAACAAAATAAAAATAAAAAGTTTGTAATTTCCCCAAACTTGTGGCAAAATATGAAATATTCCATAGACTCAACATGCCTTTCAGCAAGTAGCTTGGGGTGTCTACTTTCCAAAATTGGGTCATTTTGGGGGGGGGGGGGGGGGGGTTGTGCTATCTTGGCATTTCATGGCCTCCAAAACTGTGATAGGTAGTGAGGAAGTGAAATCACCATTTTACGCCCTTAGAAAGCCTGAAGGCAGTGATTGGTTTTAGCGGTCCTGTACGTGGCTAGTCTCACACATGTGGTATCTCCATACTCAGGAGAAGCAGCAGAATGTGTTTTTGTATTTTTGGGTGTAATATCACATATACCCATGTCACGTGTGAGTAATATATAATTTAGTGAAAACTTTGTGTAAAAAAATAAATACAATTTTCCCGAAACTTGTGGCAAAATATGAAACATTACGTGGACTCAACATGGTTATCAGAAAATAGCTTAGGGTGTCTACTTTCCAAAAAGGGTCAATTTGGGGTTGTTTTGAACTGTCCTAGCATTTTATGCACAACACCTAAAGCTTATGCCACACATCACCCACTCTTCTAACCACTTGAAGACAAAGCCCTTTCTGACAGTTTTTGTTTACATTAATTTTTTTTTTTTATTTTGCTAGAAAATTAATTTGAACCCCCAAAGTTATATATATATTTTTAAAGCAAAGGTCCTACAGATTAAAATAGTGGGTGTTGCATTTTTTTTTTCACACAGCATTTGCACAGTGATTTTTCAAATGCATTTCTTTTTTTTAAAAAAAAACACTTTTTTGAATTTGAATGCACTATTACTATATTGCTCAAATGTTTGGTAAAATATAAAAGATTATCTTATGCCGAGTACATAGATACCAAACACGACAAGTTTTAAAATTGCGCACAACTGTGCATCAGCGACAAACTACATACATTTTTAAAAGCCTTTACAGGTTACCACTTTAGATTTACAGAGGCAGTCTACTGCTAGAATTACTGCCCTTGATCTGACATTTGTGGTGATACCTCACATGCTTGGTGCAATTGCTGTTTTCATGCGCTACGAGACGGACGCATGCGTTTGCTTTTTCACACGACCAGGGTTCAACAGGGGTACTTTATTTTTTATTTACATTTTTTAATTATTTAATTTTATTTTTTAATTATTTATTTTTATTTTTACACTGTTCCTTTCATTTATTTATTTTTATATTTTTTTATTGTTATCACAGGGAATGTACATATCCCCTATGATAGCAATAGGTAGTGACAGGGCCTATTAGATCTCTCCTCTGTCCTAAACGCATCTGACCACACCAAGATCGGTGTGATAAAATGCTTTCCCAATTTCCCAATGATGCTGTTTATGTCCAGCAAAACCAGTCATGAAATGCTCGTAGCTTCCGGTTTCTTAGACCATAGAGATGATTGGCGCTATTCTAGTCTTCGATCAGCTCTATGGTCTGCTGGCAGAACCACCGACTGCATTTTCAGGTTCCCTATTGGGACAGGAGGGTCAGAGAAAACCATGGAAGACAGCAGGGGGAAGGGGTTCCCTCCTACTGCTTGTAAAAGCAGTCTAGCGGCTAATTAGCCACTACGATTGCTTTTACATGAAAGCTGACAGCCGGCTGAAAATAATGATACCAAGATGATACCTAAACCGGCAGACATCATTCCGGTATAACCACTCATAACTACTCATTACCAGTTCGTTGCTGGTCCTTGTTGGGTATGTATTGTAATGTTCCTTTTTTTCATGCAGCCTGTGGGGTGAACGAAAAAAGAGATTGATCGGTGGGTGTTCCCACCCTGCATCTTCCTACTTCTAATGATGGGCATACATGCACCTTTTTTTTTTAACCACTTAAGGACCGAGCCTGTTCTTCAGACTTGGTGTTTACACATTAAAAACTAGAAAATTACTTAGAACCCCCCAAACATTATACATTTTTTCTAACACCCTACAGAATAAAATTGCATACTTTTTGTCACACTGTATTTGTGTAGCGGTCTTACAAGCGACTTTTTGTGAACAAATTCACTTTTTTAAATAAAATAATAAGACAACAGTAAGGTTAGCCCAATGTTTTTTATATTGTAAAAGATAATGTTACGCAAGTAAATTGATACCCAACATGTCACGCTTCAAATTTGCGCCCTTGTGTGGAATGGCGTCAAATTTTTTCCTTAAAAATCTCCATAGGTGACATTTTAAAAATGCTACAGGTTGCATGTTTTGAGTTACAGAGGGGTCTAGAGCTAGAATTATTGCTCTCACTCTAACAATAGTGGCGATACCTCATATGTGTGGTTTGAACACCGTTTTCATATACGGGCGCTGCTCACGTATGCGTTCGCTTCTGCGCACGAGCTCATCGGGACGGGGCACTTTACAAATATATTTTTTTATTATTTATTTTACTTGATTTTATTTATTTTTACACTGTTTTGAAAAAAAAATTGGGTCACTTTGTAAACATCCCTTGTAATATAAAAAAGCATGACAGGTTCTCTTAAATATGAGATCTGTGGTCAAAAAGACCTTAGGACAAAAACCCGGCGTAACTTAATTTTTCCCGTTTAAGTTACACCGCCGCAAAATCTCTACCTAAGTGCCCGATCCACAAAGCACTTACCTAGAAATTTTGAGCGGTGTAACTTAAATCCGTCCAGCGCAAGGCGTTCCTAATCTAATGGGGCGAGTCCCATTTAAATTAGGCGCGCTCCCGCGCCGGACGTACTGCGCATGCTCCCGACGCGATTTTCCCGATGTGCATTGCGTGAAATTACGTTACGCCGAGTTTTGTGAATCGCGCCGGGTAAAAAAAGTTGCGTCGGGAAAAAAAAGAGATGCGGCGGGAAAAAAAAAAATTTTACAGCGTCGCGGGAAAGAAGGGTCTACTTTTACATGGTGTACTAACTTTACACTTTGTAAAAGCAGCCCTAATTTTGCGACGGCAAACTAATACTTACGGAGAAAAAACGAAGCGTAAAAGCTTCGTGGCTCTCCGTAAGTGCTAATTTGCATACCCGACGCTGGATTTCGACGAGAAATGCCCCCAGCGACGGCTGCGGTACTGCATCCTAAGATCCGACAGTGTAAGTCCCTTACACATGTCGGATCTTCTGCCTATCTATGAGAAACTGATTCTGTGGATCAGTTCCATAGATAGAAACAGGGATACGACGGCGTATCAGTAGATACGCCGGCGTATCCCTTTTGTGGATCAGGCCCTTAGATCTCATATTTAGACTAAAATGCAATAATAAAAAAAAAATGTCATTTGAAAAAAATTACAAAAATAAATTGACTATTTAAGACGTATGGGTGGAAGTGAAGTTTTTTACTTTGCTTCCACCCTGCTATGGTATGGAGACGGGTGGGGGCCATCTTGCCCTCACTTATCTCCATACCCAGCCATGGATAGGACCCGATCGCCTCCGCCTCTACCAACGGTTCCGGTAAGTGGCTGAGGGCGCAGGAGAGCAGTGGGAGGGTGGGACCCCTCACCCGCCGCCGATAACGGTGATCTCGTGGTGAATCTGCCACAGAGACCACCATTATCGTTTACAGGACCGCAATCTTGCCAGCGCTCCCTATGTAGTCTGGGCAGTTCTTGGGTTCAACGTGACTATCTTTTCAGTCGTAAACCATAAAACTATAAGTATAGCCTGTTGCTCTGTCACAGAGCTTATACATCTTAACCCATCTTATCTGGCACGCTTGCTGGGAAGATACTGTTTGAAAGACAAGCGGGCAGAAAACTTAATCTGGGACTCATCAATGCAGTCAAATTGATTGGGAATAAACAAAGCAGCAAACTGTTGGTTGAAGTGGTTTACGAGGTGCCAAATTTTGTGGAGCCGATTAAATTCAGGGTCACCCAGAGGATGACAGAGTTCACTGTCTTTGAAGTGCATAAACCGCAAGATCTGCTCGTATCTAGTCCTGGTCATGGAAGCAGAGAACACGGGCATATGATGAATTGGGTCAGTGGACCAATATGACTATAACACACTTTTTTTAACTATGCCCATGAGAAGGGATAGGCCCAGAAAGGTCTTAAATTTGGGAGCCGTAATAGGTTTCCAATCTCTGACAAGAGTCAACTGGGGATTGGCGGCAAATTGACCTGCATACAAATTGCTTTGGTCCACAATACATCTGTAGAGATCTTCCGTGAAATACAGTGAATAAAATAAAATAAAAATGTCCACCTAAATTCCGGGTTGGCCAGTGAGTGTGGGAAGTACGGGTGCTGCAGAAGTGGCGGGCTCCCAAATTAGGACTGGCAAATGCAGTGGGAAGGGCACTATGGGCTCTATGGGCCTGTGTTTGCCTTCTTGGTGGCTGCAGGGCACTACTTGTGCTAGTCACCACACCAGCTTGAACTGCACTTATGGGACTCACCACATTACCACGTGTTACTGCAGTGCTGGTTTGACTACGACCAGTGTGTATTAGGCCGCTAGTGCTTGCCAGTTCACCAGAAGGATGAGCAGCACTAGTACTGGCTCTCTGCTCCATACAAGAGCCTTAGCAGGGACCACTACTTCGTTGTCAGAGCTATCTATCAAGATGCTATCTACAGGTTCATATGCTGAGCCTGAATCTGACAGATGGGTGACTTCCTCTTCACTCTCATCTGTCATGCTCAGCAATGTGTAGGACTGTTGTACATCTGTTTGGACATTTTGGTCTCTAAATTTGTAGGTACAACTAGTGCGACTAGAGCACCTGATTGTTAGAGCCTGCTTCAGTCGATACCAAAAATGTTTTTAGCGTTCACAGGGATCAGGCCTGACTCTGCAAATTCTGCAGCTATGTGTGTTTTGTAAGTGACAGTGATCAATTGATACTGCACTTGGGTGGGCTGGGCTGGACGCAGGGGCTAAACACAGGTGCTAGCAGGTATCTGGGCTGATCCAGTTAACGCTGTGTTTTTGGGAACCCTAAACTACTGGGGACGCTAGTACAGATCTGATCAGATCAAAGATATTGATCCGTTGAACATTGTACTAGTAAGGGAGGTGTATGGTGTGGACATGGGTGTTAGCGCTACTGGCACTAATCTGACGCTGCCTGTACTGACGCTGACCCTAACTGATGCTAAAACCTAACTGATGTCACCCGCCGGGTTATCAGGGGGTTAAACCTTTATTGGGTAATATATGGCGGGTGCCCTGATGCTATAAAAAATGAACTAACTAAGCAGCGTGACCCGTAACACTAATATGGTGATCACTGGGGGTGAAAGGGTTAACTAGGGGGTCAATCAGGGGGTTAAAACCTTTATTAGGTAGTATATGGGGGTACCCTGACGCTATAAGACTGACAGTAAAACAAACCAACTAACTGGCGAACTAGCGTCAACCGTGACACTAATATGGTGATCAGAAAATAGTTCTACTAGTAACACTGGTAAACAGGGTGAAAGGGTTAACTGAAGGGCGATCAAGGGGTTAAATCTTTATTAGGGGGTTTAGGCGGGTACCTTAAAGCTACCTGGGCCTACTACTAACTGCCCTAACACTGATTAGTGTCCTAAATGACACAGTACAGTGATCAGTGAAAAGTCTGAAAACTGCACTTGGTGACACTGTGACAGGGAGTGAAGGTGTTAACTGGGGGGGGGTGATCATGGGGTGAAATGTGTGCCTACGTGTACTGTGCCAGTGTAGTGTTGGTGCAACTCACTGTTAGACATCCTCTCTCCTCTCTCTGGAACTGAAAATTATTCCGGGAGGAGAGATGACATCACTTCCCCTGTCTGTGTTTACATTACACAGGCAGGAGAGGCATTTCATTCACCAGAACAGATCAGCAGGCCCAGGCCAGAAATCATTGGCCTGGACCTGAAGGCTGATCGGTTCAAATCTGACCGTTGCATGCACGGAGGTGTGCGCGCCCCCTGCCTGTGGGAGCGAGGGGCATATGGGTATGCCTCTTTGCACACCCATGTTATTCTAGATCACCACTGGGGTTTTTCTTTTTTGCTAAACAAACTAAAAAAGACCAAATGTTTTGAAAAAAATATGTTTTTCTTTGTTTATGTTATAAGATTTTGTTTTCTTCTTCATTGACGGGCACTGATGAGGTGGCACTGATGGGCACTGATGGGGCGGAACTGATGGGCACTCATAAGGTGGCACTGATAAGGTTGCACTGATGAGGAGGCACTAATATGTAGAATTGGTAGAATTGATGGGCACTGATAGGTGACACTGATGGGCACTGACATACGGCTGTGATGGGCACTGACAGGCGGCTGTGATGGGCACTGACATGCGTCAATGATAGGTGGTACTGATTGGCACTGAAAGGTGGCACCGATGGGTAGCACTGATGATGAGGTACTGACAGGTGTTACTGCTGGGCACTGATTGGCACTGTGATGGGCACTGATTGCCACTGTGTTGTGCACTGATTGGCACTGATATGGGCACTGACATCCATTTCTGATGGGGCACTGACTGGCAGCTGATGGGCACTTATTGGCAGCTGTGGTGGCACACCTGATGGGTTTGTGCTGATAATTAATGTGCTGATTATCAGCACAGACAACCCCCCCCCCCCCCCCCCGGCAGGGAGAGACGCTGATCAGCTCTCCCTGTCAGCGCGAACTGAGGACTGCCGTTTACCAGCAGGATAACAGAACAACCGCCCGGCCATCATTCTGCTATAGGCCGGGCGAGAAGTGGTTAATCTTGGTTGGTTTCCTGAGTTTAGCTACAGTTCCTGTCCTAATGGTCCACCTGCTTTACAGGGTCTCCTGCTCCAGCTGCAAGATCTCCTATCAACCACTGTTGGCACTCATGTTTCTCCTTTACCTTGGTACCCTCTGTTCCACTCTCAGTGGGGCCAGGGCTGGAGATTTAAGAGAGAGGCCAACCTTGTCATATTAGTCTTCTATCAGGTATGTGACAACCACTCTGCCACCTAGGAACCAAGAGGCATGGGGACTAGGATTTTGCCCATTTTCCACCTATGTCAGCCTGTGTCTAGGCTGCCATTTCACCATTGCCAGATGCAAACATTTTTCAAACATATATGTAACCCCTGTGTCAAGGTGTAGTAGGTTGGTTTCACCCTAGATTATGAGTTTGCCAACAATGGGGCGCCGGCAAAGTGCATAATGTGTAATATTACTCTGTAATGTGCAATGTGTTTCACACAGGAAACATGCATGTTGTATCTGAACGTCTAACAGAATACTACCGTGGTTTCAGCACCACCTGTGAAAATAACATTATACACCTTAAAGTGGTTGTAAACCACTTCAACCTATCTCCTAAACCTTCATGGTTTAGGAGATATTTGCAATGTCCCCGAACAATGCCTTCTACTTGAAAGGGCACGCTGTGGCCGTTGACTGGAGTGATGTCACGCGACTTCGGCCAGTCAGGCCTCGTACACACGACTGAACATGTCTGCTGAAACTGGTCCGCGGACCAGTTTCCGCGGACATGTTTGGTCGTCTGTACGGCCGACCGGACCGGATTCCCGGCCGAGCGGACAGGTTTCCAGCGTCACCGCGTTCGCTGTCCGCGGGGAATTTGGTCTGATGGTGTGTACAGCCATCAGACCAAAATCCGGCAGCGGACATGTCCGATGAAAACGGTCCGGCGGACAGTTTTCATCGGACAGTCCGACCGTGTGTACAAGGCCTCACAGAGCCGGAGTTCGCGGCTCTGGAATAGGGGTGAAGAATGGACGCTCGCTGCCAGCGAGGAAGACGGGGATTCTTCTGCAGGTAAGTGTTACATAATGGGCTTTATGCTTTACCCTTGTAGGGAAACAAAGAGGAAGTAACACCCATCGGGGTTTACTTCCTCTTTAACATGGTGGTGCTAACCAGTGTACACTATAGCATGTAACATGATCTGATAAATGCATTTTTAGCATATTCATTGCTTCTTGTACAGAACACACACACAAAACTAAATGAAAACAGTTGGCCGAAATTTGTTACAAATTCCAACAGGGTAATTTTTTTGCACAAAAAAGGTAACTTTATGTGCTAAAGAATCTGTAGAAAAAAGACAGATTACAGTATATCATGGCACAAAGCAGTGTAATTATATCACCAAACATATTTTTCTTTTTATTCACATGGCCTTCTTAAAAGTACTTGTTGTTTGTTGTGAAATAGACATTAAATTTAATGATGGCTTGGTTGGGAGATCCAAGTCCTAATGGTTGTACTTCATGGTTTCACAGATATGTGGACTTATATGATCTTACTGTGCTATATCTCTCGTTGCTTTATCAGCTTATGACAGTTTAATGGATTACATGATACAGGAGGTACAGCAAGCTATTTTGGAATGAATATATCGCATTGCTAGAGGAGCTTTGCTTTTCTATTCCAAGATCAGCCTAAAATGACCTGTATGTAATGGCGAGTCCATGCTGGCTGCTAACGCTTCCAGAGGTCCCTGCAGCTGGAAAAAAACAGTCCCAGATGTCTTTGTTTTTTTTAACTTAGGAATCCCTTTTTTATTCATGCACATACTGTATTTCTTTTGAAATGTTTTAAAACAGAAATATATAGATTTCTGTAAATTTAAACATGTTTAGGTGTAGGGCAGTGTTTCTAACAGTTCTTTCACAACACACAGTGAGCCATGCGTGCCTTTCCCACATGTTTCCAGACATCTAATCAAGCTGTTTGTAGACATTAATCATTGTCAAGACTCAATATGCAGAAGTGTGCCTATACCAGCGTCTTCTTAGCTTTAGCATTACAGTTTGTTCGTTGTTTGACATAAAGGCAGGTTTTGGACTTTTCTCCATATCTGGGTAAAAATATACATTGTTACTCTACTCAATATAAAGTAGAATCCTCTGATAAAAGCTGAAAATAAAGCTGGGGTGTAAATATTAGCTGTTCACTGGGGACGAGTTAATCTAATTATTTGAGACAGGGTTTTCCGAAAATCTGGATATGAGCCACGGTGTGTTGTAAATTATCCGTTTAACTCAGCAGACCAATTTGCCCAGTGAACGTGTAGAGTAAAATAAAGGTCTACTTGCCCATTTACTTTTGGCACTGGCAGAGCTTCAACAGTGGATTCTCATTCCATCTTGTGATCTGGTGCCTTTGCCTGTAATGTATTGGTGGTGTACCAGCTATTTGGGTACCAAATTCAAGAGGAATCCACAGAGCTAAGTGGATGCAGCACCTCAATGAGACAAGTAAGCAGCAATAGATGTGCATTCGCCCTGATATCTATGGCTTATAGTGACAGAGAGGGAGGCCTTAGAAGGGGTTTCAGAGACTGGGGCCATGCTGAGAATAGATAAGTAAAGGTTTCAGCCTCTGCAGATTTCTCCTAACCCACCCCTTCATCTCCAGCAACATCTTTCCAACTCAGGTGTCTCTTCCACAATTCTGCCAAGTGTCCTAATGCTAGCTTGGCAAAATTGCTAGTGGGGTGGGTGGAATCAACCCCCTTCCACGAGATTATGGCCTGTGCTATACCACAATGTCAGCTACCCAGCCACAATTTTTTTGTTTTTATTTACAGGTTCAGTAAAAATGTTGTTTACTGGTTCAGTAAGCATAGATGGGAATACTGTATATCCTTCAACGCACACTGTGTCAATCTTCTGGTGGCTGCAGTGTAACGGATAAATGCTGCCATGCTGGGTTGCAGTTCATATGTCTAAAGCAGTGTTTCTCAGCTCCAGTTCTTAAGATGCTCCAACAGGTCATGTTTTCTCAGATGAAATGGCTGTGGTAATTACTAAGACAGTGAAAGAGCATGGTTCACTATTTAACATGTAGTGATATAAAGTGACATAAAGAAATTGCAAAAAGGACTGTTATTGCTTTAATAGAACACAGAACATCGTCTAATGCCCTGTACACACGATAGGAATTTCCTATGGGCTAAAATCTGATGGAATTTTCTGTCAGAATTCCATTCAAGCTGTCTACCATCAGTCTTGCATGTACACTGTCAGACTAAATTCCGACCATCCAAAACGCGGTGACGTAAAACACTACGATGAGCCAAAAAAAAACGAAGTTCAATGCTTCCGAGCATGCGTCGACTTGATTCTGAGCATGCATGTTTTTTTCTCTGTTCCACACAGGCGATCAGAATTTCCCATAGAATTTTTTTCCATCAGAAAAAAATAAAATATGTTCTATTTCCAAACTCCAATGGAAAAAAATGCTATGGGGCCCATACACGATAGGAATTTCTGATGAGAAAATTCCATTAAACTTTTTTCATCAGAAATTCCTATTGTGTGTACAAGGCATAACTGTTATCAATAGCTGATTTGTTTTATTGTATATGTTGTTATTTTTATTTCACTTGTTTGGTTTTTGATTTTTGAAGTAGACATATGTATAAAACTGTATGGTGTTAATTCTAATAGCCAGCACCTCAACATACAAAATCTTATGTTTTTTTGGTCTTTTATTAAAATTGATGGCAGCAGGTTGACATAAGATTAGAAGGTACACAGGAGGCACCATTTTAATTTTCTATTCAGGTTGAGAGGTAGCCGACTCCATGCCATCCTCAGCCAGGCAGCCTTTTTTCTGGGAAAAATCACATAGTGAGTCCTCACAAAGTACCTTGGCTTTTAGAAAGTCCTTCTTCAGACAGGAAAGGCTTGTTACATAGTTACATAGTCGGTAAGGTTGAAAAAAGACACCAGTCCATACAGTTAATAGTCCATGTCAATAGTAAATTGTATATCCCTGTATGTTGTGATCGTTTCGATGCTCATCTAATTTTTTTTTTTAACTACTGATGCTCCCTGCTACTATCACTACTTGTGGAAGAGGCAGTGGACAACTGTGGGCAGTCATATCCATCCATGCATGCCTGGCAGAAATGAGCTGCCTGCCAAACCCGTAATCGGTGACACCCCCATGTCTTGGAACTAAAGCCATGCTGCAGAGGCTTCACCAGCAACAGTGTACCATCAGTGAGTTCCTGTGTGATTGTTGTACAAGGACAGGCTCTAAGGCACAGTTGTTCTTTATAGAGTAAATCCTGCCTTGTGTCTCAAAGTTTGAGGCCTATTCTAGTGCCCAGACACTGTAAATGTGCCACACAAGGTTTCCACAGCTGGACCCCATCTAATTCTCTTACATTGCAGACTTACTAAGCTGCTTATATTCTGTCAAGCTTCTGTACAATATCTATGGCGATTGCCTCTCAAATAATCTACTCTAATGTTTATTTCAAAATAAAAACCTAAGCACCTTTCTCTCTTATATATAGGCTTAACTAAACAATTTTTTATATTGTCTCTCAGATAAAAAACTCAAAAAACTCTAAAAACCTGCATAATCGCATTATCTCTTCCTCTTGTATTGTGGCATAACCAAGCTGCTGACATTTGATCCAGCAACTGTGCAATATTCATGGCTATTGTCTCTCGAATACATTCCCATGTTCTAATGTTTATTTCAAAATTAACCTGCCTTTATCTATCTCTCTCTCTCTTATATTGCGTTCTAACCAAACTGTTTCTCTCTAGCTACTGTGAAAGATACCGGTATTTGAGTATATTGTCTTTCAAATAATATACTCTAAAGTTAATTTTAAGATACAACCTTCTTTGTCTCTCCCTCTCTTACTGTGACCTAACTGAGCTGTTTACTTGCTGTTCAGCTACTGTACAATATCTGAGGTTATTGTCTTTTAAATAATACACTCTAATGTTTTTTTTTTTTCAAGATAAACCTGACTTGTCTCTCTCTCTTATATTGCAGTCAAACCAAACTATTTAGATACTGCCAAGCCACTGGATACTATCTGCAGCTATTATCTCTTAGATAACACTATAATTTGTATAGCAAGATAAAATCTGCCTCGTCCCTCCCTTATATATTGTGGCTTAACTAAGCTCATTACATACTGTCCAGCCACTGTACAATATTTGTGGTGGTTGTTTCTCAGATAATACACTCTGTTTATATACTGAACAGCTAATGTCTCTTAGATAACACTCTATTTTTTCACTGATGGTGGGGATTTCAAGAAGGACCCGTTCCCTGTTGTATAATGATTTATGATATGTGATTATGCATTGTTCAGACATCATTGAAAAAAAGGAAATACCATGGGTTTAAACTGAAGCCAGTCAATGTACTGTAACATGAAGTACATGGAAAGTTTTAAAACATCTCCTGAACGATTTAACTTGACAGATACTAACCGAAGTTTAAAAAACATCAGTTGTGCTACGTTTATGCCGCCTTTGGCCATATTTAGTAGCATTAGTGTTTTTGAAGCGTTTTTGCATTGCAATTAGTCAAAAATGTATCTCACTTAAAAAAATCTGTAAAATTAATGCGGCTAAATGCGAGTTACCACTTTTACATGTGTTTACAAGCTGTTACAGCCATTTGGCATTTCATCCTGAATGCATTTTATGCTTCTAAACTCAACTACCTATAAACAACTATAAACGACCCTGTGTACACGTACTGATAAGATAACATAAAGGAGAGTTTAGGGGCAGCTGAAAAAAAAAAAAACCCTAACTGCTCCTAAACGAGCGTTTATCAGCAGCAGTGTACAAGAGACCTAACAGTTGCAGTTATGTGATTGGTAAGTATAAGCATAATAAACATTTGGATTTGTTAAATATAACTTTATGATTATTGAATTTAAAAACAGGAGATGTTGGGCCAGATCCACAGCCAGCGGAGCAAATTAAGTTACTCCAAACTTATGTCATTTAAGTTACGGCGCCCTAATTTGGTGTCGTAAGTGCCGTATCCACAGCGCATTTGCGCACAAAATTGCGCCAGCGTAACTTAAATCCCGAGGCGTAAGGCGGGGTTATTGCAAGTGGGAAGGAAGTGGGCGTGCTTCATTGTAATGAGCCGTGACCCCATGCAAATGAAGGACCGGCCGTACTGCGCATGCGCGCACAAATCTGCTTCTCACTGGGCATGTGCAGAACTTTGCTTGGTGCAATCAGTGAGATAGGAAAAAGGCCAAGCGTACTTAGTTTGAGGATCGCCCGGTGTATAAATAGCCCCAGTCAAACACACTTCCCTTGCAAAAGTATTTCCCTGTGTTACCCTTCCTAGAGCAAGTTGCTTCTGCTCTGAATGTTTGTCGGTGTTTGTTAGTGAGTTGTGTGTGATAGAGAAGTTTTGGAGGAGTATTAGATTGTAGTTGGTGTTTGTTTCTGCTAAGTGTATTTTCTGTTTGTTTTTTTCTGAGTGTATTTTGTGTTTGTATTTTTCTGAGTGTATTTTGTGTTTGTATTTTTCTGAGTGTATTTTTTTTTGTTTTTTCTGATTGTATTTTGTGTTTGTTTTTTGCTGATTGTATATTCTGTTTGTTTTTTGAGTGTTTGCTTTTGAATTTGTAGTAGCTGTTTGCTTGTGTGTTTTGCTTCTTGTGTGAGTTTTTTTGTTTGTTTGTTGTGTGTGTATTTTTGTTTGTTTGTCCTTTGAGTTTTTTCTTGTTGCTGGGTGGTGTCTGTGATGGCACCCAAGCGCAGGAAGCTCAATTTTAATCAGGTTGAGAAGAAAATCCTTGCTAGGTCCATCGTCCTATATGGGCGCTATTTACATGGGCCTGATAGCCGGAACACCTCCCCGGCCCAAAGCAAGAAGATTCTAAAAAAGATAACGGATCAGATCAATGCGGCGGGGGAGACGAGGACCCCCGCTGGCATCCAAAAAAAGATAAATGATCTGAGGAGCGTGGTCCGTAATAAGGTGGCAAAGATCAATGCCCATACCACGGGCACTGGAGGAGGCCCAGCCTGCCTTATCGGGCTCAGTGAGGAGGAATGGGCAGTGGCCCGGTGTTTCCAGCCAGAGCAGGTGGTGGGCCTGCGTGGATATCAGACAGGTGTTCCTGTGGGGCCAGGTAAGTTTTTGGTTTTTCTATCTGGTGATTAGCATGTGTGGGTGGGGGAAGGGAAGATGTGCCAAGTGTGTGGATCCTCAAACCTGTGATTTTTTTGTGTCCTCCACAGATGACCAGGAGATTGCAGGCCCATCGGTCCAGGAGGATGCTGGGCCATCAGGCCAGGCTGCTGCACCACCCCAAGGACAAGAGGCTGATGAGTCCCAAAATGGGCAGGATTCCCCAGGGGAGGGGAGTGGCCAAACCTCCCCTCATGAGGAGGTTGAGGGGAGGAGGATGAGGGGGAGGAGGATGAGGGGGTGGAGGAAGAAAATCTGCAGATTGGCCGGGAAGTCCTTTTGGCCTCTGATATGATGACCTTTGAGGATACCCTTGAGGCTACACTTGAGGCTACACTTGAGGCTACCCCAGAGCCTACCCCAGAGGCTGGCAGCAGTCAGGCCACCATCAGGGGTAGCCCCTCCCACTCCTCCCCCAACAGGCCGCAACCCACAAGGGTCACTCTCCCCCCTCCTCCCAGGCCACAAGCCTCAGGGGCAGGCAGGATGGCGACCCAGGAGACCAGGGGGGTGTTTGAGCGTCTGCCGGCCAGTCTGCAGAAGGACAATGCCCGGCAGACACACACTCTGGGTCAGATAAAAAAGACTCTGACCCAGATGGAGAGAAGCCTGGGTGTAATGAGGGAGTCACTTGGTGATGTGGCCACAAACTCATTGGGGGTCATCACATGTTTGTGGTCCCTGCAGACCGCCACAACAGGCGTGGCCCAGGAGGTGACTGCCCTCACCCAGGCTGTCCAGGACAATACCCGGGCTGTCCAGGACAATACCCGGGCTGGCCAGGCCAATGCGGCTGCCCTCACAAACTGTCTGACAAGGATAGCAGTGGCCTTGGAGGGCAGGCCAGCAGGAGGGCAGACACCAGGGGAGGCTCCTCCTTCCCCTGCTCACACCTCCCCCAATGAAGATACTCCCTCCCCTGCTAACACCCCCCCATGAAGATCCTCCAGTTGGCCGTGCCCGTGCCCGTGGGCAGCCCAGACGGAGCAATCGCCGCCAAAATTAATTTGCAGGGGTACTTTTGATTTTTTTTTTTTTTTATATTTTTATGATTTTGTTTATTATACTGTACTTATGATTTGGTTTATGTGTGTGAATGATGTGTGAATGTGGGTGGGTGGCATTCCTGATAAAATAAGGGTGTCACCCTCAGTTTTGGTGGAGAAGGGATCCCCAGGACCAGGGAGAAGTGATCCCAGGTTCCTGAATGGTGTATGAATGCACAGTAACAGAATTGGAGCCGTGGCGGGGCGTTACTGCTCCCAAGTACCAATGGGGGGGGGTACTTGGATCTAATCCAATTAGATGTGCATGTGATATGTCTGTGCTAGGGACCACAGTGGGTGTGCATGCATGCATTCTCATTGTGACATAATTAATGTGTGTGTTTGCAGTGCAAAGATGCATTCTGGGAGGCATCTCCTGACTGCTGTTCCCTCAGAAGAGGGGGTACCCTCGGTCACTGAAGTCACTAGTCTAGCTATGCGCATGGATGCCCCTGGCATGTTGGCATACAGATTGTAGTCCAGCAAGTGTGTGTGCTCAGCTCTTCCTTAATGGTGTTGCTTTAGCTGACCTTTACACGGCATGTGTAAAATTAGGGCTGCTTTTATAATGTGTAAATTTACACATTGAAACTAACAGAAGCGCACAGGGCGTAATCTACGGCGCACACACTTAATCTCCCTCATTTGCATATTTGCCTATCAAAACAGCGGCGTTTCTAGCGTAATTTGCGCACAGAAAAGCGCCGGCGTAATTATTTTAGGTAGGACGTAAAAAACATGATTTTAAGGCGTATCTCGTTTTGAGGATCAGGCGCAAAGATACGCGCCGTGTAAATTTAGAAATCTCGAGTTAAGTCGACGCATCTGCTTTGTGGATCTGGCCCGTTTTCTTTATTATGGGTCTCATACTTATCAAGGCATTTGGAATAAAGGAAATATTTTAAAGACATTGATAAATGAGGACGTGTGTCTTAGGGTCTGATTATTTGGCAGTCTTTATCAATGTTATTTTAAAACATGTATAGTACTTTTTAACATGCCATTTCATCTTTAAAGCAGATTACTCTGAGTTGCACGTGATTGACACAACCTAAATATTTCTTTAGCACAGATAGTGAAATGTACTGCAAAGTTCATTCCTAAACTGTCAAATGTAACCATACCATGAAAGCGCTAATTGGATAAGTTAGTTTGTACTTATATATATACACACAAAACAGGTGGTTGCTGCATTTTATTTCATTTGTCAATTCAAAGTAATAGCAATAGCATCTAAATGCAAGTATTACCAAACATTTAAAGGGAACAGCAGCAGTGGTCCTGCCTGTTTCCTTTAGAGGCTAAGTCTAAGGCCCCATACACACGATAGAATCCATCCGCTGAAAAATCCCAGCGAATGGGTTTCAGTGGATAGATCCTATGGTGTGTACACTCCAGCGGATCTGTTTCCGCGGATATTTATCCCCTGGGATGGATTCCAGCAGATCGAATATTTGCTGACATGCTAAACAAATCTATCTGCTGGAATCCATCCCAACGGATGGATCCGCTGGTCTGTATAGACTCACCGGATCCATCCGTCCGAATGGATCCCCCGCATGCGTCGTAATGATTCGACGCATGCGTGGAATTCCTTATATGACAGCGTCAAGCACGTCGCCGCGTCATAATCGCGGCGACGGCGCGACACGTCATCGCCAGAGGATTTCGGCGCGGATTTCAATGCGATGGTGAGTCCGCTGGACCGTATTCGCGGATAAATCCTCTCGTGTGTATGGGGCCTAAGTCATGGACATACTGTAGTTTTGCAGCAAAAAATGTGCATTAATTATTTTTTTTTGCACCCGAGCCTGAAAAGCATTACAACCATGATCACTGGATCACAGGCACAATGTCAGGCTCCTGCAGGCTCTTCCTCCAGCTACATGCTGGAGGAAATGTCAATGGACTCCAAGTACTGTTAACACTGCACATGTATTACATTGAGAAGTACAATTGTACAGATCCGCAAAATTTAAGCGTGACAGGCGCTGAGGGGGAGAAGAACCTTGGCATACTGTCACTGTGAAGGCATTTTGGGGATGGGCGTGTCCGCTTGCCACCATGTTACATGTTAAACCATGAGTATATTTCTTGCTATCATTAGGGATGAGATTTGAGCTCAGGGCCAGCTTGGATTTAGCATAAACCTGAGCTGTTCACAGTTCACTGAATGGGCAAACTAAATTGCTAGATTTGAACAGTTTCTCTGGCTGCTGCAGCCATATGTCATTCATTTAGTGACGATAATACTAGCACCACTAAATAACAGCTTCTGGCCACGCAGGTGCCTGCTTGTTTCAAGAAACAAGATAACGGGATTCCTAGGTGAGGTAATTGACCATCCAGCATCCCCCACCGGTTTGTTGACATTAAGCAAGCCAGTGAAGGAGCTGTGACAGTGGGAGAGGATTATTGTGGTGCAGTTTGCTGTGTTTTTGTCAGTGGAACAATGCTCATTGTGACTGCCAATGGACCCACATCAATAGACAGAGTGATTGACATTGGATTTACATTGTGGGACATGTTTCTTTGGGGGGGGGGTTTAATAACATGCCTTCCTAAGGTGTAGATTATTTCTTTACTATTTTACTTTATTTTTTGTAAATTAGTAACAAGAGGTACTATGTGCCCCTTACTCATTCACATACGAGGGAGAGCTGGATATCTGGGAGCTCCCTGATTTTAAAGTGGCTTCCAGATTCTAATAAGTTCCCTTTCCTGCATCCATTGGGCAAGGAATGTGGGGATGAAACCATTGTCCCCATCAATTTGTGTCTGGTATGATTTATTAGGGCGATCCTACTTTTGAGGTTAACATTAAAAATCCATATTGGGGTACTGTGCCTCATCTCTAGGCATGTACCTACATATCTGGTGGGAATGTGAGAGAATATACCCTTTCTGGACTTATGAGGATCCTCTATTACCCACCCCAGCTATTGCTCTCCTTTCTATGTTACCTGGCTCTGTAACATCCCAGAAACTGAGCTTCTACTGTGAATGACATGATGCAAATGTAGAAAACGCTGGCTTTCGATAATCATACTTTTGACAAATACAAGGTCTTATAGCATGTTTTGATCTGCTGCTCTTCCTCTGACACCCTTGCAGACATGCTCTCCACCCCGGCAAGTACGTCCCTAGCCCTTCCCTGATCCAAGCGTCCAGCGGTGCAGTTTTGAGGCACCCTGTTCCTGATACATCTCCTACTAGTTTTCTGCTTCTTTCTGCTTTGTCATTACGATTGTGATGCCACTCTTGATCCCACAGGTTCTAATAGACCCATTGTCCCCAGAGTCTCCCAGAGTCTCATCCCAGTTCCCCCCTTTTCTACTCCCCCCTTCTGCCCTCTCTTCCTCTCTTCCTCCTTTCTTCTCCCTATCTGCTTATTTTTATTTCTTGTATATTTGTATCTTACCAGGTTGACTTTATGGTACTCACTATGTTGGATTGGACAACGGTCTATGTTATGTTCTTAGTTTTATATGTTTTTAACTTTATGTTCGTTTGCTATTTACATGATGGATTGCATTGGACATTCTTATTCTAATACAACGCAACTCACAGTCTAGACCAGGGGTTTCCAAACTATGGCCCTCCAGTTATTCAGGAACTACAACTCCCATAATGCCTAGTCATGTCTGTGAATGGCAGAGTTTTACAATGCCTCATGGAATGTTTAGATCCACAACAGCTGGAGGGTCATCGTTTGGAGATCCCTGGTCTAGACTATATACTTGTGATTTGTATACGTCATGCTATGGGCAATAGCCATTGATGCTGATTTATTGTTTTATTGTATTAGCCACTTGCTTTTTGGGCACTTTAACCCTCCTCCTGCCCAGACCAATTTTCAGCTTTCAGGGCTGTCACTCATGTAATGACAATAGCGTGGTCATACAACACTATACCCAAGCAACATTTTTATAATTTTTTCCCCACAAAAAGAGCTTTCTTTTGGTGGTATTTGATCACGTCTGGGGTTTTTAGAAAAATACCGAAAAGTTTGAAAAAAAAATTATAGAACAGTTTTATATACAAACAGGTAATTTTTCTCCTTAATTGGTGTACTCTGATGAGGCTGCACTGATGGACACTGATAGGGTGCACTGATGGGCATCAATGGGCTGCATTGATGGGCACTGATGAGGGGGCACTGATAGGTGGCACTGGTGGACACTGATAGGTGGCAGTGGTGGGCAATGATGAGGTGGCACTGGTGGGCACTGATAGGTGGCACTGGTGGGCACAGAGGTGGCACTGATGGTCACTGAAGGGCATTGATAGGTGGCACTGAAGGGCACTAATAGGTGGCACTGATTGTTGGCACTGATAGGTGGCAGTGATGGGCAGTGATGGTGGCAGTGATGAGCAGTGATGGACACTGGTAGGTGACCCTGATAGGCAGCACTGCTAGGTGGCATTGATGAGGCATTGCTTGGCACCACTGGTGGGCATTGATAGCTGGCACTCGTGGGCATTGATAGGTGGCACTGATATACACTGGTGGGCACTGAAATGCACTGTGGGCACTGGCAGGTGGAACTGGTGGGCACAGATGAGATGGCTGTGCCTCTTCGGGACTGGCGTGGATCTGCATGCAGGGAATCTGTTACAGGGTGAGCTGCAGATGAGTTACGGCCTGCTCTGGTGGAGTTACTCATTGTGACATAATTAATGTGCGTTTACTGTGAAAAGAAACATTCTCATTGTGACATTATTCATGTGTGTTTACTGTGAAAAGAAACATTCTCATTGTGACATTATTCATGTGCGTTTACTGTGAAAAGATGCCTTCTGCGAGGCGTCTCCTGGCTGCTGTGCCCTCAGCAGACCAGGTAGAGTGGGTTAGGGGGGGATTGCCTGGGTCGGGGGTCAGGTCAGTACGTATGTCAATCTCCAGTCCCCTACTCATGGCAAAGTTGTGCAGAATACAACATGCACCGATGATCTGGCACACAAAGTCTGGGGAATACAACAATGTACCCCCAGACTTATCCATGCATCTGAAGCGGGACTTCAGCAGCCCAAATGTGCGCTCCACAACTGCCTGGGTGCGTATGTGAGCCTTGTTGTAGCGTTGCTCTCCTGGGGTTTGGGGGTTCCTGAATGGGGTCATCATATGTGGTCCCAGGGCATATCCAGAGTCACCTGGAAGGGAAAAGACAGGAGGATGTTAGTCATGCATGTGCCCCTCGTGATGTCTGCATTATGGGGGGGGACATACCTGACACCCATGTCACTCACCAATCAGCCAGCTGTCTCCATACATGTTCAGTTCCAAATCTCTGGAGATTTTGGTCTGCCGGAATATATAGCTGTCATGGCAGGATCCAGGGAATTTTGCACAGACGTGCCAGATGAGGCCATGGGCATCTACGATTACCTGGACATTTATGGAATGCCAGTGCTTCCGATTCCGGAACAGGTGCTCTGTCTCATGGGGGGGCTGTAGTGCCACATGGGTACAATCAATGGCCCCGATGGTCCGTGGGAATCGGGCAATGTGGTAAAAGTCTGTCATGGTTTGCAATCGCTGGTCCTCCTGGGTGGGTTTTTGAAATTGATTGGCCATGCGTCTCAGTATTGCAGGGACTACTTGATGGACACACCTGCTCGAGCGCCCGCCATCCCTCGCATGCGTCGAATGACTTCGACGCATGCGTGGAAGCATTTAACTGGCAGGGCCGCCCACGTCGCCGCGTCATCATCGTGGCAACGCCGCGGACACGCCCCGCGTATTGTTTACGCGCGGATTTCTGTACGATGGTTAGTACAGCCATCGTACAGAAATCCCCGGTCAGACATGTATGGTGAAAACGGTCCGGCGGACCGGTTTCATCGTACATGTTTGCCCGTGTGTACGCGGCCTAAGAGGCACTCTGATGGTGGAGTGGATTTTATGACGGGAGCGAATGTTTAATCGTAATTTTCACCACATTTCTAAGAGTAACCCTTGGCAACTAGTCTGGCTTTGTATTTGTGGATATTCCCTTCTATGTCTGACTTTATTTGAAAGTCCACTTACTGCCTATAGTTTTGATGTTGGAGAGAGCTCTGTGGGTGTCCAGGTTTTATTTTCTTGAAGTGACTTTAATTCTTCTTCTGCTGCCTTTCTCATTTATTGGCTTCATGTTTTGGCAGTTTTTATATATCTTCCCAGGATCTTGGTTCAAGTGTGCTGTGTGTTTTGACAGAGTATGGCAGCTTGCGGGGTGGGATCCCCTTTGTAGTCTGAGTTGATCTTCTGACTTCAGGCAATTCAGCAGGATCTAATGGGGAACTTGATTTAGACAATGTGAGTTCTACTCTTGTTCTGACTTGTGCAAAGGTTCGCTATGGTTGACCTTTTCTTCTGGTTTGTTTGGCATATTCACTTCATAGCTTTCAGGGATCAGGGTTTGTGGTGATGATCTCTCATCAAAATAAACACTACGGCTTATTGTCACTTTGCTCACTGTAGCCTACTACTCTTTGTTCTCCAGCTTGGATTACTTTTCACTTGAAATATAGACATATGCTTTACATCCAAACACTCTGATGTGCCCTATGCTAGGCTTTGATCAATGCCACATTTCGAATGGAGTACTTTTAATGGCTCTTGAGAGTAGTCTGTTCTGTAGGTAGGTTGCAGTCATAACTGCTTCTCCCCCAGTACTTGTGAGGTAGGTTGGCATCCAACAACATGCACCTGGCCATTTATATAAGAGTCCAATTTTTCCTTTCTGCTACACTGTTTTGTTCAGGAGTGTATGGTGCAGTTGTCTGGTGTACTATTCCTTGTCTCTTCAGATATGAGGCCACTTCTTTGTTTATAGTGAAATGTATTTTTCCACTATTACCTTCTTTTGCTTGTCCTGAAGAAGCCTCACAGTGAAAAGCGTAGACAACGCACAGGGGATATTTCTCATACTCTACATCCTGTATGGTTTTTATTTTTGTATATTGAGTTGTTTTGCATATTTTCTATTTTTGTAATAATATTATATTTTTGATATTTCTGTCTGTCTTGCCTCCGACCATTGATTACCTTTTTTGAGTAATTAATTTTTTTCGTCTTCTTTGCTTATGTATTCTCCCCCATTGTCGGTGCGTATTATTCCTTTTTTGTGTTGGAATTTGTTGCTAGACATGGCAATGAACTCTTGAAGTTTCTCTGATGTTTCATTCTTGTGTTTCATCAGATAAGTAGTACCTGGAATAATCATCAATGCATTCATCACCCTGGAACTTAACTGTGAGACCGTTGTTTGCAAGACTTTTCACTAAGATAAGGCTGCCTTCTATTTCTGGAGCATACAGTACTTTCTTTACAGGGATACTGTGCTCGCCTCCTTGTGGTGAAATGCAGTTCAGCAAGCCTTAGGCCTTGTACAGACGGGCAAACATGTACGATGAAAACGGTCCGCCGGACCGTTTTCAGCGTACATGTCTGCCCCGGGGATTTCTGTATGATGGCTGCACACACCATCATACAGAAATCCACGCGTACTCGATACGCGGCGACGAGGCCGCGCCGTCGCCGCGACGATGACGCGGCGACGTGCGCGGCCCTGCCAGTTCAATACTTCGACGCATGCGTCAAAGTCATTCGACGCATGCGAGGGATGGCGGCCGCTCGGACATGTACGGTAGGTCTGTACAGACGACCGAACATGTCCGACGGGCAGGATGGAAAAAGGCCCGGCGGGCAACTGTATGCTGGAATCCTGTCCGCTCGGGCCTACACACGACCGAACATGTCTGCTGAAACTGGTCCGCAGACCAGTTTCAGCAGACATGTTCGGTCGTGTGTACGGGGCCTTAGCCTTTACCTTTTAATGTGATGCTTTTCCCGTTTGCTAGGAAAACATTGTCTTTTGCACTGTAATCAATGTTTGTGAACAGGGTCTCATCACTAGTCATGTGGCTTGTCGCTTCTCAGTCTATACACCAACCACGTGGCTTGCTGCTCTGTGTCACTTTAAAGGTGCCACTACATGATGTGTCTGCAGTTTCCTTTGTGATTGCTTTGACTCTCTCTTTTGTGGATAGCTCTAGCTTTCGCTGCTCAGCTTTCCGGGTAGAACAATCCATTTTTAAGTGACCGATCCTTTTACAGCAAAAACAGGTTCTGCTTTCTTTGTTGTGCTTTATGCCTTTGTACATCTTAAGAGCTTTGTCATCATTGTGCATATTTTCTTTCCTTCTGTCATATTCATCTATTAACCGGTTAACGCTCGCCGCATGTATATGTACGTCCACAGAATGGCACGTACAGGCATATGGGCGTACATGTATGTCCCCGCCTTTCCCGGGGTCGGGGGTCCGATCGGGACCCCCCCGGTAATGCGGCGGTCGGAAACCCGCGGGGAGCGATCCGGGACGAGGGCGCGGCTATTCGTTTCTAGCCACCCCCTCGCGATCGCTCCCCGGAGCTAAAGAACGGGGAGAGCCGTATGTAAACACTGTGGCGGCTGCATCGATCGAGTCATCCCTTTTATAGGGAGACTCGATCGATGATGTCAGACCTACAGCCACACCCCCTACAGTTGTAAACACACACTAGGTGAACCCTAACTCCTTCAGCGCCCCCTGTGGTTAACTCCGAAACTGCAACTGTCATTTTCACAATAAACAATGCAATTGAAAGGCATTTTTTGCTGTGAAAATGACAATGGTCCCAAAAATGTGTCAAAATTGTCCGAAGTGTCCGCCATAATGTCGCAGTCACGAAAAAAATCGCTGATCGCCGCCATTAGTCGTAAAAAAACAAATAATAATAAAACTATCCCCTATTTTGTAAACGCTATAAATTTTGCGAAAAACAATCGATAAACGCTTATTGCGATTTTTTTTACCAAAAATAGGTAGAAGAAAACGTATCGGCCTAAACTGAGGAAAAAAATAATTATATATGTTTTTGGGGAATATTTATTATAGCAAAAAGTAAAAAATATTGAATTTTTTTTCAAAATTGTCGCTCTGTTTTTGTTTATAGAGCAAAAAATAAAAACCGCAGAGGTGATCAAATACCACCAAAAGAAAGCTCTATTTGTGGGAAAAAAAGGACGTCAATTTTGTTTGGGAGCCACGTCGCACGACCACGCAATTGTCTGTTAAAGCGACGCAGTGCCGAATCACAAAACCTGGCCTGGGTCTTTAGCTGCATAAAGGTTCGGGGCTTAAGTGGTTATTTTCCCTTTGACATATTTGTTAATCGTTAATGAGAGCAGTATATGTCTCTGGAAAGCGGAAGAGGAGCAGGGCAACTATATGATTATCTTTGATGTCCTCTCCGATGGCACACAGTTGCTCTATGATCTCTAGCATAGCATTCACATGGTCACACATTTGCTGGCCTTCTTTTAGTCTCATCTTGTACAACTTTCTTAGCAAAAACAGTTTCCTGTTTAGACTTGAATGCTCATGCAGTTTTTGTAATCAACTCCACATACCTTTGGCCGTTTTCTCTGTTCTTATGTTGCATTTGCCTGTCTGTCCTTTCTATCCCAGTCCTCTGTCTGTGGGTCTGTCTGTATTCAGCACTTGCCATGATTCAGTAGCTTGTATACAGTATTTATTGACTTGCTGTACTCACTAAGTATTCTTTACAGTGCATCTGGGTGCTGCTGGGTGCCTGGGACCCATAACCTATTGTGCAAAGTATTGCAATAAGTGCTGGGAGTTTATTTGATGCCATAATACGGCTTTACTTTCATGGAGAAATATATTACATGTTTTACAGCATGGAGAAACATGAACAGGAATAGAACAACAAACAAGTGCATATAACACAATAAGGATGTTACTACCTCAGATAACATTACCATAGATAACACACAATAATACTGCAGGGCCACCTTCTGGATAGATAGGTATAATGCATACAGTCTTGTCAGTTTATTAACAACTTTACATTACATGCTGTTTTTCTTTTCCAACAAGCAGATCCCATGCTGAATCAGAGCTGGAGGGAATAGATGTCTGTTATCTTTAACTCTGTGCCCATTCAGTTTGTTCCTGGCAGACATGGGCAGACCTGTTACAGCTCTATGGGTGGCCAGATGTAAATGGACTTCGCTGTCTGTTTACATCATGCTACCTCTGACCCATCACATTTATGTCTGAAAAAATGGAAATGGACACAGTGCTTTTTCTTTTTTTTTTTGGACCTGGACAGACTGGAGGTGGGTGAGAGAAATGGACACTTTTTACATCTGCCTGTCAATAGGGATGCATGGAGCTTCTGATAAGGGCCAACTGATTATCGGAGTGGCTGATTATTGGGGGCTGAAATAAAAAAATAAAAATAATCAGTTTTGGTCAGAAACTTACTGCTGTTACTGATATTACCGATAGTGGTCAGACCTTATCCCCCTGTCCCCATGCAGTGCTCGCTGCAGTCTCTGCCAATCTCTGTCAGTGGTGCGGCGGGCAGCAGAGAGATGACATCGTCTCTCACTGCCCACCTCGCATCATCACTGTTCCGCCCCTACAACATGAAGGCTGCCCTTGACAGAGCTGCAGCCGTGGGCGAGCAGAGAGATAATTATGTCATCTCTCACCGCCCCGTCTGCATGTGGAAGTTTACCCGATCAGATGTCGCTGAGGAGAGGCTGCCAGAAGTAGTGTTAGTAGTGACAAGCTGCATCTGGGTTGCAGGTGAAAGTAGCAAGTGGCATGCTGCATCTGGTGGCAGGGGGCGGTAAATTACAGAATATCGGCACCTGATATCAACTATCAGCTTGAAAGGCGGTCTTAAAAATCTACACATTGAAGCAAATGATATTCTATTGGACTGTAAGGTATGTACTGTAAAACCTTGGTTTGAGAGTAACTTGGTTTGAGAGCGGTTACTTTTTTAAATAAATTTTGACTTGATATACAAGTAGTGTCATGTCACAACTGAATAAAAAAAAGAAGAGAGGCGCCTCTAAGGCCTTGTACTCACGAGCAGACATGTCCGATGAAACCAGTCCGCGGACCGTTTTCATCGGACATGTCTGCCCGGGGACTTCTGTTCGATGGCTGTACACACCATCGAACAGAACTCCGCGCGTAAACAATACGTGGGGCGTGTTCACGGTGTCGCCGCATCGATGACGCGGTGTTGCCGCGACAATGACGCGGCGACGTGGGCGGGCCTGCCTTTTAAATGCTTCCATGCATGCGTCGAAGTCATTCGACGCATGCGAGGGACGGCGGGCGCTCGGACATGTACGGTAGGTCTGTACAGCGGACTGTTTTAAAGAAAGTCCAGGAAACAGTTGTCCGCTGGAAACCTGTCCGATCCGCCCGAAAATGGTCCGCTCGTGCCTACACACGGCCAAATATGTCTGCTGAAACTGGTCCGCGGACCAGTTTCAGCAGACATGTTTGGTCGTGAGTACGGGGCCTTAGTGTAGCAATATGGTTATATTTAATGAAGGTACAACATTTAGCAACATATTGCTACACTTAGGGGCACTTCTCTTTTATACTCTGTAGCTCCTGCTGGATTTTGCTTCTAATCTCATTGTGGAGGCTGCCATTTGGTCACATTGCTATAATCTTTTTATATAGACTATAAACTGAAGGACCTTTGAATAAATGTTTCTGTAACAAATCATTTGAGTTTCCATTATTTCTAATGGGGAAATTTGCTTTGATATACAAGTGCTTTGAATTACAAGCATGTTTCTGGAACGAATTATGCTCGCAATCCAAGGTTTTACTGTAATGTTAATACAAACTGACTGAAGGAGTATTCTGTCTTACATAATTATAATATTTCTATCAAATTTTTAAAACTGCATTTTAAAACAAATTTACAAATATATAATATTTTTGTGTTTCTTAGTTTTTTTAGGCAAGGGGAAATTGCAAGTGATTTTGCAATCAGTTCCAAAGAAACTGTTGCTTCTCAAACCTTCCGGGGTTTTTTTTTTTTTTTTTCACAGGATCACAAGCTGTTTGTATGTTGAAACATGGGTGACACATTACCAGTTAAAATTAATTTTAGCACAATATATATTTAGCATTGACATATCTACACATTGTACAGCAGATTACCAAATTACTAAATTATGTTTCTAATGCTAGTGTTTGCAAAAATGTTTGACTTTTAATTTCAATTTTGCAACACCACCATCTTGTGGTGATAAATTCAATGACAGTCTGAGAAAAATATGACAGCAAGATTTGGGCTTTTGCAGGAAACAGAATGTTAATTCTTAAAATACCATAAAGGTGCAGGCTTGTCTGTGAAATGATTTATATTCGTCCTCTTTCGTTAAAAGGAATGTAACAACTACAGGGCTCAGTGCTGGATACTGTAATGGAAGACAGCATATATTATAAGCACAAGTTCAGGAAGCAACTTTACTGTTCCCTTACCTTGAACTGTTAGCTTCTCATACTCAGGCCAACTAAGTAAAGCTAAATAAAGTGATTAATATAAATCATTTAAAAGTAAGTGTGTATAATAAAAATAATAATCTTAAGACTTCAGAAATTCCTATCTAAAACTCTTCTGGTTCTTCTTTGACAACTTCTTTTTAGCACTTATTTTAAAACACTCTCAAGTTGTGCATGAAAGTGAAGCATTTAAACAGACATAACTGGTGCAACTTACTTCAGAAGCATGACATTTTATTCTGGCATAATTTTTTTAATCTGCCAATCTGAAAGCTAAATCTCTGTTTAACAGTATTTTATTCCTTCGATGCCTTGATTCTGAATAACGTAAAATTGTTACCAAATACTTACCATAATTTTCCTTTCCTGGCACAGTGTCATGCCATCACTGTGGGTCAACTCCGCCATCTTGACCCCCAATAGGACCTCCTGAATAGCAGCATAAAAGGCAGGCAGTATCTGGGGATGGTGTCTTCTCGTGAAGAACTAGCGATGGACCAGGGAGGGAATGTGCTGGCATGACAGGAAAGGAAAGGAAAATTACGGTAAGAATTTGGTATGTGTCTGTCCAAGCTCTTCAGTGGGGGCATTGCCCCAACGATTCCCCTAGGGTGTGGCCAAATATAACATGGTAAAGTGAGTGACCTTGTCATCATGTACTGCATGGTTATACTTCCAGATCACTTTGGCAGGGTAGTGAGTCAAGCTCTTATTCAGATAAGGAGTCCCATGGTCTCTGTGAGACAACACCTCTGACTACCTTATGACTATTAGTTGAGTGGGTGAAAACTCCTTGGTGGTGAGTTGTAGGAACAGGAGTAACTGCTCTCCTGTCCACACTTGGTCACACCCAACTTTGGAGACAGTGTGTCAGGGATACCATGTAGCAAGGCAGATGCACATGCACACACGTGTTCCTACGAGTACTCGCCAGGCCTTGGCAGCGGCACGTGTACATGCGCTGAAACACAGGGCAGGCACATGTGCACGAGTACACACAGCAGTCACGAGTGTGCTCTACTGCAGTGCTGTCTGATCTGCTGCTTTACCTGAGCCTGATCCTGTACCTGCTTGTGATTACTGACCCAGCTCTGTTTGACTGCTGCTGCCTTCTCCTATCCTAACCCGGCTTGCCTTGACCCTGCTATACCTGCACCTGTTGATCTTCCGTTGCCAACCTCTGCCTGTCCGCTGACTACTCCCTGCCTGCTGTAATACTTACCTGTTACCCATGCTGACCCAGCTTGTCTCACTCTGCTCCAGCCTGTTTACGATCCTGTACCTGCCAGTACCCAGGGGTCGCTGACCCACAACTGTAACCACCGCCTCCAACTGCTTCTACAGTCCAGTTCAACCAGTGGATCATCTCTAGTCATCTGTGCCAGCTACTACGGATCTTACAGGCACTCCTACCTCACTGCACTCTGGCAACCACTGTTGCAACCCCAGTGGTTCCTGAGCCAGGACTGTAAGAGAGGTATCCTTCTACCATTGGGCTCTGATACAAGGTACGTGACACAGCGACTTTACAAGACCTAGTTAAAATAGAACAGTGAGCAGCTATTGGCAGATGAGGTTTAATATTAAAAATATAAAAAATTGCACTTTGGCGCCTTAAAATATGAATACAAGTGTAGCACTCTGGAGTTTAGGCAGGGATTGGTTGTTTGTTAGGGATCTACTGATTCCTCCCTAAGTTTGGCCTAGTTGCACTTGTCTCTAATACCACTAGGTGGCCAGGTACATGTTGGTGCTAGATATGAGAAGAGCAACACAAGGTCAAGTTATGGGTATGTGGGTATCTCAGCCAATAAGCAAGGGTTTCTTTGAATCTCATGGCCTGCTGGGAGTGCCTATATATTTGGGGGGAGTCAGGTGATCGATGTTCTATGGCACCTGGACGGCTGTCTGGGTGGATGTGTGTCATATTGCTAGGCCGGAGATTGGACCTATCCCAGGCACATCTGGCTGCTTGGCTGTCTGAGGGCCTATGCAGAAGCAAGAGAGCAGAGCAGGGTTGGGATTGCAGCTGGCAATCCAACCAAAAGTGATGGTTCTGACGGCCAGAGAACCTGTCATGGTCGGAGGTAAAGCAGAAGCTGTCACCACTAAGCGACCATCCACCTTATTACCAGAGGCCACAGGGAGTAACTGAAGCAAGTATCGGAGCAGTAGTCTCACCGAACGGGCACGGTGGAGAATCAGGAGACTTCAGTGGGAATCAAGCCAGAGACCCAGCCAGTGGAGGTGATGCTTGCAGAGCAGCCTTGTGTGTCAAGCCAGGGACCAAGCAGGCCAGCATGGGTGAAGCTTGAAAGGTATCTTGAGTACTAAGCTAGGGACCCAGCAGAGAGGTGGGAGTGACGCTTGAGGAAGATACCACCGTGAAGATTGCAGGAGCTCAAGGGATTCAGTGGCAGTGAATCAGAGGGTCTAGTGGGAGACCGGGAGCTTAGTGTGCTTAAGAACTACAAGGAGAAGTTGTAGAGAAGGAAAAGGAATTGTTATGCTTTTTCTTTTAGGAACTGTTAAAAAACTGTTGCCATAGGAGACAGCATTCATGCACGTGCAGATGTGGAGTCTTTCTGGAGGCCTTTTCCTGCACAGCTGTCTTCCTATTGAAGACTCTGGGTCTGCTAATTGCACTTGCAACTACTTAAGGATGTCCTGGCCCTAACCCTCTTTCCCCCATAAAAGTTTGTAAGAGAAATTAACATCTCTTTTGCATTCAAGATGTGTGTGTTGCGCCCAATAACTGTATCCCCCTGCACCCACTCTATACCTCACAACCCACCATATACAGAAGGATGTCAGCTATCTTTGGCCCTGGAGGATCTCATTAGACTGAAGGAGGCCATGAGACCTTGCTATACAAATTACACGCTAGGGGGAGAACTAGCTAGAGGGAATCAAGGATGGAAAAGGATCTGGGGACCCTAGTAGATCACAGGTTCAGTAATAGCATGCAGTGCCAGGCTGCAGCAAGCAAGGCAAAGCTAGCAGACTATTAGCATGATATAAAAGGGTATTTACTCAAGGGATAAACCTATAATTCTATCACTTTACAAAACTCTGGGTAGGCCATATCTTGAGTATGTGGCCCTGTTTTGGTCCTCAGTCCTCAGATAGGATGTCCTTAAACTGCAAAGTATCGATAAAGGGTAACAAAGTGTAGCACTACCCCCGAAGGAGCTGCTGGTTTAGATTTTGGGCTTTACACGTTACCTCTAAGTTCATTGTCCAGGGAAGGAAGTCTGTAGATACTGCAATGGCCACACAAGATGTAAAACCTTCAACTGCAGGCTTTATTTTTGTTGCATAGAACTTGTGAAGGAAGTAGAGAGAATAGAGAGAAGGGGAAGGTGCAGGTACGTAGTACAGAATTCACAAAATTATTCAAAGTTCCAATATTTACCACTCACTCCTGAGTGGGTATTGTTCACCCGGATAGGCCCCTCTCACATGGCCTAGCAGCCGGAATGATGCACGGACAGTATAGAAACAGTCTCTGCCACAGACCATCTGAGAACACAGAATGGATATTCAGGAATCCTCTGCCACAGGATTTAATGTCCTGAACTTCCTGCCTTACAGCCAAAGAGCCTTTAAGCCAATCCGACGGACTGTAAGGTATTGTAGGCTAGGGTGCATCCTTCAATAAGTTACCAGGCCTCTCCCAAAGTACCAGCCTTCAACTCGGTCCTTTCCGGGACAGGTCCTCCCCTGGCTTCCTTTATTGAGTGGCTTCTTCCCGCAGGACAGACAGCACAGGATAACCTCCAAAGCGTAGGCCCCAGCCAGGATGACCGGGCCCACTTGACAGGAACACAGCCTCAGATCAACGTGGTCCCGAGACTGAATTCGCACACACCCACCTGGCGCCAGGAGGGCCACGAGGCGAAGGAACACCATAAAAAGGTGTCTGCCCCTTAAGTATCCCCTCCCAGCATACACAGCGGGGTCACAACTCCCACTGTACCGCTGCCGAGGAGGGACACCCAATACACCTGTGTTCCAACATGGAACTGAAGTGGTAACGCCACCCACAGGCAACAAGGGAAAATACTACCAGGCAGTACCATAGCCAGAACAGAGGCAAATTTGTGTATAATTCAACAAGTCTGGGCCCAACTATTGGCCAAGACATCCCCTAAATTTAAAATAGCGCCCCTATCTTTGGGAGCAGGGCGCTACAAAAGCTAATAAGGAGGCTGGAGGACCTTAGTTAAGTATAATGACTACAAAAATTAAACTTAATGTCTTTGCAGAAGAGGTGTTTAAGAGGGGATGTGATCTTGACATACAAATGTTTAAATGGTTACTCTAGCATTGGGAGAAAACTATTTAACTTAAAGTGTTACTAAACCCATAACAGTAAAAATCTGTCTGTTTATGTAGTAAAGCATGCTTGTTATGCTACCCCCCACATTGTGTAAAAAGCTGTTTGATCCTGGCTTCTCTGATCCTCCCCTTCAGTCCCCTGATTCCTAATAATTTCCTGATAACACAGAGTCTATGGAGTCAGGCTGCACATGCTCAGTTTGGTTTGCTTGGGAGGATGCCTGTGATCAGCACACAGCAAATCAGCACAGTCCAGACAGAGGGTCAGGGGTCTTGCAGTCTTAAGGGTTAGTCAGAAAACTCCTCCTACAAGCTTTAACCAGTGCTTGGCTGGACACTGATAGAAGTCACAAGACTGCTACATACTGCTAGCGAGAAAAGGCATTTAGCAGTTTATATTTACTAAAATAATTGCATTACCATGTTCTGTGTACTGCCGAAAATCAGATATTGTAAATGCAAGGTCCTGCATTTAGTAACACTTTAAGGTCTCTAAAGAACACACATGATCACAGAATGAAGTTGGATGAGAGGTGGTTTAAACTGCGTAAGCGGTTATTTACTGTTAGAGTGGTAAGGATGTGGAACTCCCTTCCTTAGTTGGTGGTGTCAGTGGAGAGTAAAGACAAATAAAAAAAACCCTTCAGATGTGTTTCTTAGATGTGTTTTCTTCATATGGAAAATGGTAGTGGCATAAACACACACACACACACACACACACACACACACACACACACACACATACACACTGAATTGGATGGACTGGTGGCTTTATTTCTCTTTATCAACGATGTAACTATGAATAACAGCAACATTTCTTACATTTGGCCCCTAAGTGGCAATACAAGGCAACTGTCAATCTGGCACAAGGGAAAGTGTTACTGGCAAACTAACAATGTGGAACATGAACTATGAACTGATAATTAAAGGGGTTGTAAAGGAAAAATGTTTTTTCCCTAAATAGCTTCCTTTACCTTAGTGCAGTCCTCCTTCACTTACCTCATCCTTCAATTTTGCTTTTAAATGTCCTTATTTCTTCTGAGAAATGCTCACTTCCTGTTCTTCTGTCTGTAACTCACCACTGTAATGCAAGGCTTTCTTCCTGGTGTGGAGAAAGCCTCTTGAGGGGGGAGGGAGCGAGCAGGAGTGTCAGGACGCCCACTAACACACAGCTCCTTTTGCTATCTGCAAAGTAGAGAGTGTCTTGTCTGCTCGCCCCCTCCCCCCTCAAGAGGCTTTCTCCACATCAGGAAGAAAGCCTCGCATTACGGTGGTGAGTTACAGACAGAAGAACAGGAAGTAAGCATTTCTCAGAAGAAATAAGGACATTTAAAAGCAAAATTGAAGAATGAGGTAAGTGAAAGAGGACTGCACTAAGGTAAAGGAAGCTATTTAGGTACAAAAAAAAAATCCTTTACAACCCCTTTAACCTCCCTGGCGGTATGATTCTGTCTGGAATTACGTACCAAAAGCGGTACAATTATTTTGCAAGGAAATTTGGCGTTTTATACTGTAGGCCTGTAATTTTTAGAAATAACTCACTTAAATCTGACCAAGCAAGAGTCTTGTAGGCATCCCGGGTATGATTTTTTTTTTTAAAACAAAATTATAAATTATAATATAATAAATAATTATAAATAGTTATAACAAATAATAATATAATTATAATAAAAATTATTCAATAATGTAATCAACTCAAAATCACTGAAATTTGCAGTTGCAGAATTGTCGCTGTCATTATTTTATTTTTTTTATGGCGAATTTCCCCGCAAATCGCTATCGCACATTTCTGCAAGTGATTATAATTTATTATCGCTGTTTTCTAGCTGATCTAAAACCATTTTTGACATAAAGGGACACTTTTGGACAATCTACAGTTTTTAGGCAGAAATTACATTTTTTATTATATAAAAGTACATGCAGGGCACTGGGCAGACCACTAGGGACAAGGGGGGTGTGTATTTTTTACATACAGTACTGTAATCTATAAGATTACAGTATACTGTATGTAAAGTGTTTGTTTACTTTTTTGAATTTGGCGCCGTTCTCCGTCCCTGTGCGTCGTAACGTCGCAGGGAACGGAGATCGGCGTCAAACGGGGACTGTGAATCGAGCGAGGAGGACCCGCTCGCTCACACAGCGGGTGGCATAGCTGGATCCAGGGACAAGGTAAGTAAACCAAGCCTGTGGATCCAGCGAAAGGTAAGCCCGTCCAGCCCGAGCGTGACTCGGGTTTACCGATCCTAACATGAAAAACCAACCCCGAGTCACGCTCGGGTTTACCGTCAGGGGGGTTAAGGCAACTAATGGCAGTACCCAGAATTGAAATATAGCCTTTCACTAAGGATCAGCTGCAGAGGATAGAAAGGCAGTTGAGGACAGGAACCGACCAGCACGCTCCACAAAGTTCAGGCTACAGAAGTCTCTGTTAAAGTAGTCCAGGCTGTAAAACATGGAACGTAGTTTAGAGGGTGTTTGGTACTATCTGGGGGATATTTTCACACTTACTAGAAATAGAAAGTTTATGTGTTAGTAAGCATGCTTTATCTTACTGCAATTTCAATTTTGCAGTTATTGTGGTAGCATTGTTGAGAACTTAGTTAGGCATAGGGGTTGATTTACTAAAGGCAAAAGTACTGTGCACTTTGAAAAGTGCAGTTGCCCCAGAGCTTAGTAAATGAGCAGAAGCTATGCTGACTTGCATCATCCAATCATGTGCAAGCAAAAATGCTCTTCTTACTATTTTCCTTGCACGTGATTGCGTATTCTTTGCAAAGTGAAGCCTTACCTAATTTACTAAGCTCTGGAGCAACTGCACTTGCAGAGGGCAACTGCACTTTGAAAAGTGCACAGTCTATTTGGCTTTAGTAAATCAACCCCATAGTGTATTTTAAAGACTGTATGGTTTGGGGTGTTCTGGTCCTTTCAAAGGGGATCAAGAGGAACTATACTCACCTTCAGTCCTGCAACATTCCAGATCTCCCCGGTAGCTGCAGACATCTTCGGGCAACCGGCTTCTGGGTCTCTATCGTTGGTCACTGTCATTGGCCGGGCCAAGAAGTGCTCACTCCTGCACGGGCTAATGGACAAGGGACTGTCAAACAAAAGACATAGGGGGCTGGGCTTTGCCCTGGGAAGTATGTACCAAAGCAAAAAAAAAAAATGTTGTTTAACAGGGAGCAGCAATTTTAATGATATATAAAGTGAAACATTAAACCAGTATTCTTCTGAGGGGGGGGGGGGGGCTTGTATATGAGAAATTACTTTCCCCAAACAGGATAGTGCACTTAACCTGTTTGTAAAAAGTAGGTACTCTAAATAATAAACTAGAACTTCACTAAGTGGAAGAGCGATGGTAAAGTTGGCAGCGTTGGTTAATTTTCAGGGAAATTAACCAGTAACCTAATTAAAGTAGTTGGGCGCAGAGGAACTACTGTAGCCAACATATAATATTAACCATGAGTATACAGATGCACACCACTATGGAAATAATAAGAGTTTTATATATTAAAATATTAATAATATTACATCCAAGGTACAAATGGTACTGTAACAGCTCTGGTGAACGGAGTGAACCACAACTGCGGTTAGCAAGTATTTTAATGCTCTTCTTTATGTGAAAATTCAGTATTGGGCCCCAGGCGTCAGATTCCAATGCACCTCTATATGCAAGTGATTATCAGTACGGGACCCTAGGCAGCATTTCACGCAAACAGGAGTTTGGGGGTTTTCTACATCATATCACTTAAGCATATACAGATGTATTAGGCCACTAAGGGAGTTGGTATAGAATACCATCAACCCTTAGCATAGAAAAGTTAGATCGAACTTGTTCAACAAGTTAGGGCAAGGCCCATAAGCAATTTACACTTATGTCAAGCACGTAGTAAATAAGAGTTGTTAAGACAACTAAAAGTTGCATATGACAGGCTATTTAGCTTGTTATGAATAGGAGTTGTTAAGACAGCTAATAGTTGCAAATGACAGGCAATATAGCTCATAGTAAATAGGAGTTGTTAAGATGTCCCTTTAAGATATTCCTTAGCAGACAGTCATAAGCACCACAGTCTATCCCAAGTAGTATGTTAATAACTGAAAGTCATAATAAATAACAGCAATTGTTTTAGGTGGAAAGTATGCAGCATATCTTTCTATAGAACTACAAGTAACACAATTACTACTTATCCGTTTGCAGGGCTTGAGTGTAGTGACAGGGGAATCCGTAGTGCAGGATGTCAGCAAGGAAGGCCTCAAAGGTTGTCCGCAGCGATGGCAGCCTGGACGTAGTGAAGGTCTTTTGCTAGTTGGCCATAATGTTGCAGCCTAAGTTGATGTCCAGTATGGCAGCAAAGGCAGCTGTATTGTAGCGTGGAGAGCGGTAGGGCTGACAATAATATATAACACGGTTTCTATCCCAGGTGAATGCCTTTATAGGCAGGTAACAGGCGTAGTGCAACAGCACTGAATTGAGAGCAGCCGTGATGTGCGGCGCACTCCTGCGTTCCAAGTTGGAACGCATCACGGCGCGGGGCGATGACGTCATCGCGCAAGTGTCGTATGCGTTCAAGCAGGGAACGCATTACGGTGCTGAAAGAGCCTGCTATTACAGAGAACAGGCAGCGTGACAGCGCCTGTTACAGGTCCCAACAGGAGTCCTGGTGGAATTATGCACATATACCCAGGTATATACATATTTATTATTAGAGATATCTGCAGATGAATGTTGCAGCAAAATTCAGTTGCAGGAGTCCCTGAGGGTGATCACAATGCAGTGTCAGTCTTGGTATCAGAGACCTGTAGAGAAGACCTGTAATGATGGGGAGACCCTCCAGCCATCATCCAAACAGCCCGGAACACAGATTTTCACCAGAAGAAACCATTGTGTGGCACTGGAACTCAGAGGCAGCCTATCTAATATGTGTCTTAGTCCCTAGTAGCTTCTAATCTGTCATGCAACTGGATCTCTAACTACCAATTGGCTGTCAGATGACTAACCTGGTTCTAACCTGCTGTTGATTCAAAAATTAGCTATATAATCCCAGACCAGAAGAGACCAGGAGCTGCGTATAAACTCTATTTAAAAAAAACAGGTTTATTTACTACTAATATACTGGAATGTAGCCACTGTGCATATGAGATAATACCAAAAGGATAGAGATACGTCTGTTACAAGGATTCAGATACACACTCAAGAAGCTATGGGCAGCTGTAGCAAAACGTTTATACAAAGGAATACTTGCCTAATAGTCTCTGTATAGTCTCTGTTGGTCTGAGTGAAATACAACAGCAATAGTTTCTGTGAGTATAAGGTAATGTGGCTCAGTTCTGTCTCTATTTCCAGGAAACTCCCCTTCCAGCCAGCTATACTGACCATTTTCGGTCAATGAATGAACCTGGGAGACCTTGCACCTGCACATTTACTTGCCGCTGAACATGGCCATATAGCTCTGGGATGCCCTTCTGTGAGAAATATTTCCTTCCTGGGACCTTCCATTGTGGTGTTCCAATGGCCACAAATTTTCGAAAGGCCTCCGAGTCCACCAGTTTATATGGCAGTAGTTGGCAGGCTATCAGTTCCGACAAGCCAGCGGTCAACCGTTGGGCAAGAGGGTTATCCGGCGTCATCGTTTTTTTACGATCGAACATTTGGGCCACGGAAACCTGCCTTTTTGCAGAAAAACGTGAGGACGGCATGATGGAAGGTGGAGTGGAGGACAATTGTGAGTATAGAGGAACAGGAGAAGGAGAAGAGGCTGGACGGTGAGAGCCTCGAGTGTGGCTTTGTGGGTTCTGATGGCGTTGCTCCCACTGGGCTCGGTGATGGGAGGCCAGGTGCCTTCTTAAGGCGGTCGTCCCTAGGTGAGTGTTGGGCTTACCGCGACTTATGCGTTGGCTGCAGATGGAAACACTATTGTCAGCAGCGGACACGTTAAAAAAAGCCCACACTGCGGAGCCATGGGCCAGCGTCCTGGGAGCGCCAGATGTGACCACTAACATTAGAGATCTCGGAGTAGGCAGCAACAGCGGGGACCAACCTCCTTGGGCTGATCTGGGTACTGTCGTCAGACTGCTGAGTGGCGGCTGTTGCTACCTCCTCTTCCTGATCCAATGCCCAGAATGGCTGCGCATCGGAAATGTCTTCTGATGGATCGGAAAATAATTCCTGAGACTTAAGTGGAGGGTATATGGTGGTGGTGGTGGTGTTGGTGGTGAGCCACTCAACCAAGTCTGATGCATCCTTTGACGTAATCGAATGCACCTTGTGCCACTTCCCACTTTGGCTCCGGTCTGGTGCTCCTGCCCTACCCCTACCACCCCTGCGGAAGGGCCTGCCTCTTCCTCTGCCTGTCATTTTTTAAATGACCCTGTGACAAAAGTCTCTAGAGAAGCACAGTATATGTGGAAGAAGGTATATAACACCCTGCTTCAATCTGTCATTTTGGGGGGCCACTGGTTTAGCGCACCAGTTATAAAACTTTTTTTCCAGTAACGTTTGTCACTGTGTGTAGCAGAGGTAACGCAGCAAAACAGAAAAAAATTCTGCAGTACCCAAATACACCAGTCACAATGCTGCACAGTGCACAATACAAATCCACTATAATATGCTTTCTATGTTAGAAAGTATATTATAAGTGTATTACACCCCTATATACCGCACACACCAAACAATAGTACACCTATACCAGTCCTTAAAAGGACTTTTGTGGACCTTTTAGCTAGCGATTTGTTTCAATACAGCCTGTCCCTCCACACAGCAACCTCTCCCTACACTGACAAAAAGCAGAATATAAAATAGCCACCAGATCAGGTCTATTTATAAGGTAGGGGGTATGTCCATGTGCTGAAATGTCTCAATTGGCTGTCCTGTACCACCTGATGGATGTGTCATGGGTCAAAGTTCTTCTCAATGTAAAATGTAAAAAAAGGAGGGATAAGGTTGGGACTTTACATAAGGGAAAAGGATAGAACTACCACAGGCCTCCATCCCTGTAAATGGATAGAAGGGGGGGGGGGGGGGAGAGGCTATGGGACTTTAAATGAGATGCGTTTTTAGCAGTATGCAATTAAAAAAATATATGGAATATAAAAAATGTTTCCATAATAGCCAGGCTCAAAGTTACCAACCAAAAAAGCAATAAACCAAATTAACCTGTCTAGCTGTATGCATTAAAACAGAGGTTTAGTTGCATGTATTTGCAAATACCTGTGTAAGCTGCAGGCCCCGTCAAGGCACTCCGTGTACTGCAGTCCTAACTATGAATTTTAAAGTCTCCTCAATAGGAGCACAGAAGTGCTAATTAATAGATAAGGGGCAGGTGATCAACTGACCATGCCCCTACCTATAGTTGGTCTAGCAAAAAAGAGCACTGGAAAAAACAAAAAAATGCAAGAGTGGAACCAAACATGCCTACCAAACCAAAAAAACACCAAACTAAAGGCGGACCACATCAACCTGGGTCAGCTAGTCAAAAAATGACAATGCATAATTAACTGTCAGTGGTAGATCTGTGGAGGCACTTTGGTCTACTCATGAAACGCATCTCCATCCCTGGATAGTGTAAAAAAAGGGGGGATAAGGTTGAGACTTTACATGAGGCATACGATAGAACTACCACAGGCCTCCATCCCTGTAAATGGATAGAAGGGGGGGAGGTTTTGGGACTTTAAATGAGATGTGTTTTTAGCAGTATGCAATTATATATATATATATATATATATATATGGAATATAATTTTTTTTCCATAATGTAAAATTGCAGACGGGCGCGAATATCGGCAGATGTCCGCCTGTTCGGCAAACCGCGAATGAGCAACCGACCGCCGGGCGAACCGCCAGGCCATCTCTAATTGTGATATCAATCTGCCACCTATACTGGAATACCTTACGACCTTATATATTGTGATATCGATCTTAAAACCGTGTTAATTGCACCTCTCACATTTTATATAGCGAATAGCATATGTAGCGCCCCTTTACTTTCAGTAAAGGCGCTACGCTAAAGTTAGTGGGGAATGAGAGAGATAGTTTGCTCTCATTTCGAATTATGTCACATTTGTCTGTAGCCAAATCTGGATTGTTCTGTGTGCTAGACTGCGTTCTAGGGAAGAGGCACCATCCCTGGGCAGCAGGTGGCGCCAGAGAGGTCCAGGTGGAGCCTTTTCCTCAGCAGCCAATTAGAGGAGTTTTCCCTCTCGGGGCATGCTGGGGAGGAGTATTTCTGTGGCGGAGGCCGTTGTTCTTGGTTCTTCGCGGGTTCCGGGTGCGGCACCCAACTTTAGGGTGTGCGCACATCGCGGGCCCCACCACTATGGCCTACTATGGGGTCGCGCGCAACGCAGAGTTCCTGACTTTGGGCCCTCATGGCCTGGAGCAACTGATGCTGTCAGGGGCCCCAGTGACTTACTGGGTCCCCAACTCTACTGAAGAGATCCTAAGCTACGCGCTATGCGGTGGGGAATCGGCTCAAGGAGAACCCGGAGGCAGGTTGTCTGAGAGGCTTGAACAAACCATCGGGGATCTGGGTAACCGAAGACTGACAGATAACCTCGGCACTGTCAGTCAGTGACCCCAAAGAGAAAGACTGGGAGGATTCGCTCTGCTGTTCACCATTGTCAGTATTGAGCCTGTGGCAGAGGCCTCATCTGGCATCTTGTTTAAAATCAGAGCCAAGTCAGTGGCAGTGACTTGTTCTCCCCAGCAGACTTAAGTGACACCTCGGCTGCCAGGCTTGTGGCACTTCACCCACTCTGGCTGGAGTGGCGACAAACTGTATCTACTACTACTGAAGGCAGGATTGCTTTCTTCTCCTATCCAGGCCTGATACTGCAAGGTTCTCTCACTTCATCAACCTTTCCTGTCCTACCTCATGTTGATGTTGGTCCGAGAAATAAAGCATTCAGAAAACCTATCTCGCTGATTGGACATTCGTTTACTGCTCTACTCACTGCTATCACCCTAGTAAACGATTAGAGGTAACTTAATTCGCTGATCCCAAAAACAATCAGTGGCTCCTGAGGGGGTAGCGCTACACGTGGAGGCTCGTCCGGGATTCGGCTGTTACCTCTGGCAACAAGAATTGTGAGTACTAGATTTACTAAAGTGCGAAGAGTGTTGTGTTTAGAACTGTCCGGCCACGAGGGAGTTAACCTCGAGAAGCTAAGCTTGGGCGTACGTGTGGCACAGCACGCGCGTGAAACGTGCCTGGACAAGTTCTTCAAGTGGGGGGAGGAGTCATCCACCCCTGCATGAGACGTATAGCAGAGTCTTCGTGCCAAACCAGCAGAACACCGCCCATCTGCAAGAGAGAAGGAGAACCACGTGGCGATGTCTGCCTTTTTGCAACCGGGTGTTGCCGTTCCATGGTTGAGGCCTCCAACTACCTCACCGGGGGTCCTCAGCATGTTTGCTCTGCCTGGGGTGCCTGTGACGGATAGGGGCGTCCGCTTGTCCACAGAGGGACAATTCGTGTTACTGTCCAGTGGAGGAACAGAGATGCTGGGCCTGTCCTGCCCTCGATGCAAGGAACTGTCTATTAAGATCCAGCCCTTTGCCCGATGCCAGCGATGTCGGGCCTACTTGTTTGTGGCCACATCACCCACGCAAGCTCCAAAGGAGTATCGGGTGAATTTTGTCACCGCCACCATTACCGCGAAAGGAGGAGGCCGCATGGTCGGAGCCATCCCCGTCGGTAGCTATTGTGGAACCTGAAGTCCGGGACCCTGATATCATTTCAGTATCGTCCACCTTTACTCTACCCTCGGCTGCCTCGCCACCTCGCTCATTGGAGGTAAGCCCTGTGGACCACCCGGACCAAGAAGGTGACCCGTCCAGCGTGACCAGCTCAACGGACGTGACAAATACACAGGCCGAGACCACCCCGGAGACGACTGCTACTTCCACAGCGATCTCCGTGTGGTGTGCCTCTGTAGGAGCAAGACCTGCTCCAGCCTCCCGCAGCCGCGGTCGAGGCCTACCTTCCAGCCACTCCTGGCCGAATTGGCCAAGGGACCTCCCTGCATCCAAACCCTGCGGTTTCCTGCCGGCGGAGGAGTTAAACTTCCTCGGATTTCGATTCGCTGTCGGATGATGGTGACCTCCATGATTCCATGTTTGAGCCTATGTTCCCGGAATCGCAGGGCTTCGGAGGATCCCGTGCCCTCTACGGTACTCGGAGGAGGAAGAAGCGTTCTGTCCGGAACGCATCCCGTGGGTCCCAGCAACCGTCCGTGAACGTCCCGCAGCTAACCTGGGGAGTCGGTGAGTCAAATGTTGTCCCTGTTACACTCACCACCCCTGTGCCCCTTGTTGCTCCCATATTGAAAAGGGCACCGGACGCATTAGTGCTGCCAGGGCGAGGAGACCCACGGACCCTGCCCAGTTTGGCTCGCCTGCAGCGCCTGGTAATCCAGAAAGTTGCTGCCCAGCACTGGTATGAATACCCGTATGTACCACCTTCCCTTCTGTCGCAGATTGATCAGGAACGGGAAACTTGGTGCCAGGAGGCCATATGGTCACACTTGAAGATACCCCGCATCTTGGTGGGCGCAGACCTAAGGCTCTCCTATTTAAATTTCAAATTTGAATGCTGTCACCGCGACTGGAGCTGGGGCCGGCATATCTACAGAGACCGGGTTGTGCTGAAGGCTCCTGGGAGAGAGGATCAGGTGTTTTTGGTCACCACGACCACAGCAAATGGTGACATTGTAATTTTGCCGGATCCTCACTTTTACAAGTAGGTCAGATGTCAAGTTTGCCTGATCTACTTACTTTTAAGAAGTTCTGGACAAGGGTTTGCCCCATTCACGTTGTGTTTTTCTCCCTGTTTCCCCTTTCCCCCTGGCCTCTCCGGACTTTGAGGGGGTTGGGTTCAGTCAGTTAGAGGGGGTCCTTGCCAACTTCTCCACAGCAGTACAGGAAGATTCAGCCAGAAAATAAATGTTTATCTTTTTTACTTTCCTTTTGCTGCTATTTCTTTGCAATTGAACTTGGACTGCCGCAGTACCAGCGCACTGACCGCTAGGGGCAATGTTCTGCAACGTTCTTATTGCAGGACAGAATTGTATATATGGTTTTAAATTTCTTGCAACAGAGTAAAAGTAAAACTATGCTCAGCACTTACATTTAAACTCCTCGGGAGGAAGGGAGATTTCGCGTTCAGGCTCGAGCGTTCAGTTTCCACTCTGACCTTGGGGATTTGTATATAGAAATGCTCTGAGAATATTAGGATGTATATTTTTGTATGTTCTCTTTTATATTTTATGCAGGTTCTGGACCCACCTACTATCGACACTGCAGAGAATGGGCAGCATAGATAGATAGGGCTGTGTATGTGTGTATGTCATATGTTATTTAAATTGCCAATATTGTAATTTAATGTTTACAATTGTGTTTTCTCCTCTTTTTCCTACTTTTCTATACTGTTTAGCAAGTATCAGGCTGGCATTCAGACTTGAATGCCTTAGGACACTGGGGACAGTGTCATTTCAAGTGGGAGGAGTATGTAGCGCCCCTTTACTTTCAGTAAAGGCGCTACGCTAAAGTTAGTGGGAAATGAGAGATATAATTTGCTCTCATTCTGAATTATGTCAAATTTTGCCGTCGCCAAATCTGGATTGTTCTGTGTGCTAGACTGCGTTCTAGGGATGAGGCACCATCCCTGGGCGGCAGGTGGCGCCAGAGAGGTCCAGGCGGAGCCGCTTTTCCTCAGCAGCCAATTAGAGGAGTTTTACCTTGCGGGGCATGCTGGGGAGGAGTATTTCTGTGGCGGAGGCCGTTGTTCTTGGTTCTTTGCGGGTTCCTGGTTCTGGGTGCGGCACCCACCTTTAGGGTGTGCGCACATCGAGGGCCCCACCACTATGGCCTACCTGGCCTGGGGTCGCGCGCAACGTGGAGTTCCTGACTTTGGGCCCTCATGGCCTGAAGCAACTTATGCTGTCAGGGGCCCCAGTGACTTACTGGGTCCCCAACTCTACTGAAGAGATCCTAAGCTACGCACTGTGCGGTGGGGAATCGGCTCAAGGAGAACCCGGAGGCAGGTTGTCTGAGAGGCTTGAACGAACCATCGGGGATCTGGGTAACCGAAGACTGACAGATAATCTTGGCACTGTCAGTGGGTGACCCCAAAGAGAAAGACTGGGAGGATTCGCTCTGCTGTTCACCATTGTCAGTATTGAGCCTGTGGCAGAGGCCTCATCTGGCATCTTGTTTAAAATCAGAGCCAAGTCAGTGGCAGTGACTTGTTCTCCCCAGCAGACTTAAAGTGACACCTTGGCTGCCAGGCTTGTGGCAGGAGCCTGTGTGGGGGCACTTCACCCACTCTGGCTGGAGTGGCGACAAACTGTATCTACTACTACTGAAGGCAGGATTGCTTTCTTCTTCTATCCAGGTCTGATACTGCAAAGTTCTCTCACTTCATCAACCTTTCCTGTCCTACCTCATGTTGATGTTGGTCGTGTTGGGCCGAGAAATAAAGCATTCAGAAAATCTATCTCGCTGATTGGACATTCGTTTACTGCTCTACTCACTGCTATCACCCTAGACAACGATTAGAGGTAACTTAATTCGCCGATCCCAAAAACAACCAGCGTCTCCTGAGGGGGTAGCGCTACACATATACTGTATCAAAATATTTTCTTTCCACATTTTCCCTCTGTGGTTATACACCAATCATTATTTAAGCTAATTAGTTGCTGAGAAAATTCTATAGCCATTCCCCCCCCCCCCCCCCCACTAACTCACTAATAGCTTTGCAATGAAAGAGTAGAGCACTAAAGCACAATTACTGTATGACTTCCCATCACAACCTGCATGTAAGAGCAACTATGGTTTCTCCACTACACTACGATACTTACAAAAATTACAAACTATGGGGGTTATTTACGAAAGACAAATCCACTTTGCACTACTAATGAAAGTGCATTTGGAAGTGTAGTCGCTGTAGATCTGAAATGAGGGGAAGCTCTGCTGATTTTATCATCCAATCATGTACAAGCTAAAATTGTGTTTTTTAGTTTTCCTTGCATGTCCCTCAGATTTACAGTGACTGCATTTCCAAGTGCATTTGTAGTGCAAAGTGGATTTGTGTTTCGTAAATAACCCCTATATATACAATGTAAAAACACATTGGAAAATATATTTTCCTTTTTGCTAATTAAGAATATATGTACTGTATGTAATAAAGATTCCCTCAAGCTGCCCGATCAAGACATACTGTATTTCATATCTTTATTAAATCCCTGAAGCTGTAATAATGAAATATTCCACTAGAGAGCATTGTAGCCTCACAATTGCATTACAAAAATTTTAAATTTGTAAGTGTCTCTCTTCCTAGCTTTGGCAGCAAGGTGTCACTTTCTCTGCTGAAAATGCAGCAAGACCACCAGCAACACATGCAAGCAGGTGAGTGTTTTCACCATGTCTGCCAAAGCAATAGAGTTGCAAGAAAGTTTAGGGAGACATGACCCTTATAATCATATAAAATAGTAATAAATAAATAGAACATTTCAGAAATATATACATTGTAAACTGTCATCATATCTTCATAAACATCAACAGAGTTTGATATTAATAGAAAACGTATGTTATATATTATACTGCATATTAAGAAACACCTATAATGACAGAATATGATAGCTGCTGTTGCAAACCTTTCTTCCTTGGGGTCAGTTCACACCTAACTGCGTTCCTGTGCGACTCCTGCATTTGAATGGACTGCAAATCGCACCGGAACAACACAAAAAGTAGGACATGCACTACTTTACATTTAACCACTTCAGCCCCGGAAGATTTGGCTGCTCAATGACCAGGCCATTTTTTGTGATACGGCGCTGCGTCACTTTAACTGACAATTGTGCGGTCGTGCAACGCTGTACCCAAACAAAATTGATGTTTTTTCTACCAACAAATAGAGCTTTATTTTGGTGGTGTTTGATGACCTCTGCAGTTTTTATTGTTTGTGCTATAAACAAAAGAAGGGCAACAATGTTGAAAAAAACACAATGGGGATTGTTTACGAAAAGAAAATCCACTTTGCAGTACATGTGCACTGCAGTGTAAGTGCCGTCGCTGTAGATCTGATGGGAAGATCTGAAATGAGGAGAAGCTCTGCTGAATTTATCATCCAATTATGTGCAAGCTAAAATGCTGTTTTTTATTTTCCTTGCATGTCCCCCTTGGATCTACAGCGACTGAACTTCCAAGTGCACTTTCAGTGCAGTGCTCTTGTAGTGCAAAGTGGATTTGCCTTTTCGTAAATCACCCCCAATATCTTGTACTTTTTGCTATATATATATATATATATATATATATATATATATATATATTTTTTTTTTTTAACAAATCTTTTCTTCAGTTTAGGCCCATATGTATTCTTGTACATATTTTTGGTAAAAAAAAAATCACAATAAGCGTATATTGATTGCTTTGCACAAAAGTTATAGTGTCTACAAAATAGGGGATAGATTTATGGCATTTTAGAAATAAAAATGCACTGATTACTGTATAAATATCACTAGCAGGGAAGGGGTTAACACTAGGGGGCGATCAAGGGGTAACTGTGTTCCCTAGGTGTGTTCTAACTGTAGGGGGGGGGGGGTGAGACTGACTAGATTAGGAGAGAGATCAGTGTTCATACTTAGTATGGACACACAATCTGTCTCCTCTCCCCTGAGAGAAATGGGAGCTGTGTGTTTAAACATACAGATCCTAGTTCTCGCTCTTTAACGAGCGATCGCGGGTGCCTGGCGGTCATCTCACACGCCAAGCACTCGCATCAACTCCAGCGTGTTGGGCCGCGGGTGCGCGCGCGTGCCTCCTGCGACGAGCGTGTGCCCCCTAGTGGTCAAAAGGCGAACCGAACTAACAAGGAAAATAAAAAACAGCATTTATGCTTAGACATGATTGGATGATAAAATCTTCCCCTCAGATCTAAAGCAACTGCACTTCCAAGTGCACTTGCAACATAGCTCCCAACTGTTCCTGATTTTGAGGGACTGTCCCTGATTTGGAGCAATGTCCCTCTGTCCCTCTTTCCTCCTCATTTGTCCCTCATTTTGGTCTGATCTATATAGATGTATATAAAATGCACTTTTTATCTACCAAAAGGTGTTTCCCAGTGCTAAATCCTTTCATCAGATTTCTAAATTGCTGCATTTGTAATTTCCAAAAGCCAATATAAAGGAATAGTAGTGGGAAAAAAAGCACTTGTTGGTTTAACCAATCTTGTTTTTTGGTACAAGGCTCCTTTAAGGGGGCGTAGCAAGGGGTGTGTGTCCTATGCCTGCATACTTTTGCTGATAGGTGTCCCTCAATCCCATCTCAAAAAGTTGGGAGGTATGCTTGCAATGCAAAGTTGATTTCCCTTTAGTAAATCAACCCCATAGTGACACCATCTGTGCCTTCAGGAAGTGTCAGAGGTCAGGGTGAGTTTTTTTGTTTTCTGGAGTCAAGCCACTTGCAGTGGACAGGGGCTGGTAAAAAAAACAGAACTTCTGTTTGCAATGGAAGGTCCAATTTAAAATATATGTGAACCCAATCACTAAAATCTTATGTAGCGAGGTATCACCTTTCTTATGTGATTAACAGACTACCACCTGTGTGAGGTGTCTTCCTGAAAATCTAGGGGAGAGTTTGAGGCCTATCCCCGCTCGGGCGGATCAGCATCCAGAGACAGAGAGAGGATACCTGACAAAGTGATCGGACGGTCTCCCAGTTCAACTGTGACTTGTGGGAGAACCGGAGACTGTCACCCTGAAGGACGGTGTGTTGGAGTTCGTAGACAGAGTGTTCCGGAAGGACAAGGCCAAATCTGATTGGGTGAGAAGGCCTTCTGCTCAAGCATACTGACTATTTTGCAGGAGGGTGGATCATTTATATCAACCACTGTGGTTTGACTATTCGGGCCCCTTCCTATCAGTTTACTTGTTCTCTTTTTGGATTACAAATTACCCCTATTGCACGTAAAATGCATGCCAACACGAAAGTGCACAGACTTTTGGGATAATTTGTACTGAGGTTTGGTCTGATCAACCAAACCACAATAGTGAATTACATTATCTAAAGACTGCCTATTTAGTTATAGCAACTGTTGATATCCGTTTATCTATTCTTTAACTACCTCTCTCTTAAGCAGTTTGCCTGCCTCCCATGACAGATCCACAAGTGACACCCTCAACCTCTCAAGGGTCACGGCCAGTTACCAGCTCCCAGTCATCTCTTCAAGATAGACAGGATGAAGACTCGAAAGAAGGGATGGAGTCAGATTGGCTATGGCTGTCTCAGTCTCAAGAGACCCCCGACTCTCCTCCATCTCCTCCTGGAATGCTTGATGATGGGGCTCTCCGGCCTGAGGCTCCTGAATTTGTACCTTGAGCTATGCTTTTTGGGGACTTGGAGGATGAACAGGGTCCCTCGCCAATAGGAGACCCTGAAGAGACTTCATATCTTTCTAAAGAAGTTTCAGAAGAGGAAGCTGATGTTTCAGAAGAAGAAGCGGATGTCTCAGAGGAAGAAGAAGCTCCAGAAGAAGAGGCTCCAGAAGAGGAATTTCTAGGAGAAGAGGTTCCAGTAGAAGAGGTTCCGGAAGAAGAAGTTCCAGAAAAAGAAGCTCCAGAAGAAGAGGCTTCAGAAGAAGAGGCTCCAGAAGAGGAAGTTCTAGGAGAAGAGGTTCCAGTGCAAGAGGTTCCGGAAGAAGAAGTTCCAGAAGAAGAAGTTCCGGAAGAAGAAGTTCAAGAAAAATAAGTTGAGCCCTACGTGACTAAGCAAGAAGAAAAGGGAAAAAGAGTCATTCACCCCCCAAAAAAACTGACTTACACACTAATGTAATTTTAAAAGCTGCTTTTCAGCTTTTTAAATATGCAGCTTTAATTTAAAAAATACCTAGTCTGCTAACAACGTTTTTCCATTTGTGACCCTGTATTTTCATACTTTCATATGTACCCCTAGTGCAGACTACAAGCCACAGTGCTGACACATTTGGGTTGATTTACTAAAACTGGAGAGTGCAAAATCTGGTGCGGCTGTGTAATCAGCGTCTAATTTTAGTTTAACATTTATATTAACATTTATAAAAAAGAAAAAGGGGGGTTGCCACATGGGGCCCTGGGGACCTCTGAGCCCTTTAATAAATATATATATATATATATATATATAAAAAAAAAAAGTAAAAAAAAAAAAGAAAATAATATATAAAAATGTTTTCATTTGTTTGAGAAGAGGTGACCGGACCCTGAGGAAGATTGTGGAGAAGGACCGATTCCAGACCTTGGGGGACCTGCGGAAGCAGTGGACTGAGTCTGGAGTAGAAACATCCAGAGCCACCATGTACAGGCGTGTGCAGGAAATGGGCTACAGGTGCCGCATTCCCCAGATCAAGCCACTTTTGAACCAGAAACAGCGGCAGAAGCGCCTGACCTGGGCTACAGAGAAGCAACACTGGACTGTTGCTCAGTGGTCCAAAGTACTTTTTTCGGATGAAAGCAAATTTTGCATGTCATTCGGTAATCAAGGTGCCAGAGTCTGGAGGAAGACTGGGGAGAGGGAAATGCCAAAATGCCTGAAGTCCAGTGTCAAGTACCCACAGTCAGTGATGGTCTGGGGTGCCATGTCAGCTGCTGGTGTTGGTCCACTGTGTTTTATTAAGGGCAGGGTGAATGCAGCTAGCTATCAGGAGATTTTGGAGCACTTCATGCTTCCATCTGCTGAAAAGCTTTATGGAGATGAAGATTTCATTTTTCAGCACGACCTGGCACCTGCTCACAGTGCCAAAACCACTGGTAAATGGTTTACTGACCATGGTACTACTGTGCTCAATTAGCCTGCCAACTCTCCTGACCTGAACCCCATAGAGAATCTGTGGGATATTGAGAAGAGAAAGTTGAGAGACGCAGGACCCAACACTCTGGATGAGCTTAAGGCCGCTACCGAAGCATCCTGGGCCTCCATAACACCTCAGCAGTGCCACAGGCTGATTGCCTCCATGCCATGCCGCATTGAAGCAGTCATTTCTGCAAAAGGATTCCCGACCAAGTATTGAGTGCATAACTGAACATAATTATTTGAAGGTTGACTTTTTTTTAATTAAAAACACTTTTCTTTTATTGGTCGGATGAAATATGCTAATTTTTTTAGATAGGAGTTTGGGGTTTTCATGAGCTGTATGCCAAAATCATCAATATTAAAACAATAAAAAGGCTTGAACTACTTCAGTTGTGTGTAATGAATCTAAAATATATGAAAGTCTAATGTTTATCAGTACATTACAGAAAATAATGAACTTTATCACAATATGCAAATTTTTTGAGAATGACCTGTATATATATATATATATATATATATATATATATATATATATATATATATATATATATATATAATTAATAAAAGGCCCAGAGGTCCCCAGGGCCCCGGATGGCAACCCCCCTTTTTTTTATTTATTTTTAATAAAAAACATTTTTTTTTTATATATTATTTTTTATTAAAGGGCCCAAAGATATATATATATATATATATCTTTGGGCCCTTTAATAAAAAATAAGATAAAAATATATAAAAAAATAATGTTTTTTATAAAAAATAATAAAAAAAAAGGGGGGTTGCCATCCGGGGCCCTGGGGACCTCCGGGCCCCTTACAGGTGTACTGCTTGTACCCCCCTGATGGCGGCCCTGCTCAAAACTTTAGCTGGGGTGAGTTCTTGAGGTTATTGGTCAACCACTGCTATAATCCTAGTCAGTCATTTGGTCTAGAAGTGGTTACTCACAGTTGTAGCTGTGATAAGTTCTTGGGTCTAGAGCAGTGGTTCTCAACCTGGGGTTCGGGACCCCCTTGGGGGTCAAATGACAATTTTCCAGGGGTCACCAAATCCTGGGCTGTTCCTGAAGCCCGCAAGGACGTCATTGGTTTTGACCTGGACGTAAATTACGTCCATCCCGATTCACGAACGACTTATGCAAAAAAAAAAAAAAATTAAAATTATATGCGGGAACAACGGCCATACTTAACATTGAGTACGCCACGAAATAGCAGCTTTAACTATACTCCAAAAAAGCCGACTAGAGACGACGTAAAGAAATGCGCCGGCCGCTTGTACGTTCGTGGATCGTCGGAAATAGCTAATTTGCATACTCGACACGGAAAACGAAGGGAACGCCACCCAGCGGACGCCAAAGAATTGCATCTTAGATCCGAAGGCGTACGAAGACGTACGCCTGTCGGATCTAACCCAGATGCCATTGTATCTTGTTTTGAGGATTCAAAACAACGATACGACGCGGGAAATTTGAAAGTACGCTGGCGTATCAGTAGATACGCCGGCGTACTAGCTCTGTGGATCTGCCCCACTGTCTTCTCCACCCAACGTACTACACTCCCCAAATGTGTTTTACCCCCAATAGGCATTCTCACAGGGATAGAGTAGGTGTGTGCAAGCCCATTGAGTGTGAAACATGTCTGGGAATGTGGTTTGTTGGGTGGGGGCAGTATATACTATATGCAGCCATTTAATTTTTCATAGAATAAAGCAATAAGTGGATTTTATGATGGAGTGCAACTCTAATCTAGTTTATATTCACCAGGCTGCTGTATCGAGATGTGGCTACTTCCTGGCTGTAGGAAGGGTCAGTTCATATGTCTGTTGGTGATCACTTGCCCTGTCCAATGCTGGCATGGATTCGATCTAGCTTGTGCAGTTTCTGCTCCTGACACTGACAGACAAACCTAAGTATAACTCACCCTGCATTACCAAGAGGCTGGCTATAATCTATGATCTATAAGTGCCCACACATGGGATGATTTGTATTTCAAAAGAGATGTGACAAAGTTGAGCATGACTTGTGATAACTGTGGAGGACAGGATCGCCCTAGCAAGAACCAGAAGTGCTCTTATCACCTGCTGAGCTTTTTCAACATGTTGGATATAACACATTCAAATGCCAATCAAACCAAGAAGAAAAGTTGTACAAGGTTCAGCGGCACAGCAGATTGATCAATGGGCAGACAAATCTTTGATCTCCCGTCATTGTGAATTAGACACCTGCCCATTTACGTGCAACCTAACACACTGCATGAGTAGCTTGTAATATGTGTGCCCATCAGAAGTCTAAAGCAAGCACAACACAGAGAATAAGTACTTGCATTTTATTAGGCACTACAAAATGGATTCAAATTCAGTTGTTACAATGGATGAAGCTACACATCTGTTTACATATTTATTTTTTTTGGCACCCAAAGGAGCCAGTAAACAGGCTGCTAATTAATCGCTATTATTTCTTCCTTACATCTTTTTTTTTCTTTCTAGCAGATTCAATTACTGTGGTCTTAAAACAAATTGCCATTTTAGTAATTGCAATCATATGTTAATACATGGAAAAAAAAAAAAAAAATTCCAACCATGATGCGAACAATGATGGAGACAGCGTATGAACGCAAAATTGATTAGGTCTCCGGTAAGTGTTCTCTGAGTCGAAAAAAATAAATAAAAAATACATGGGAACCACTTTACTCAGAATATTAACAGATTTTAGGTTGTATTTGATTTTAAGTTGACCTGTCCCCTAAAATTATCTTCTCAAAGAGATGGAGATACTGTGCAAGGTATAGGCACAGGAAATAATAGCTGCAGGGGGAAGTTACAAGAGTTGGGTATGTAACAATTGGATCATTGAGTATGGGATTTGAGTTCAGGGGCATTGACTTATAGCTTGCATTAGGGCCCTAGTCTCTCAAGTTATGCCTCTAGCCTGCCCAAATATGTAGTGGCACCTAAAGCATTTTCTGAAAACCCCAGGGACTCAACAATTTTAAAGAGTAAGCTCCATTCAAGGCCCATGCAGTTTTACACCCAGTCCAACTCTCTCCTACCCACAATCTGTATACATAATGTACTGAAAGCATGTTTAAAAAAATCCTCCCGTTAAGAGACCCAGCTGACAATTTTGTGGGTCTGGTGGCTCTAAAACCCAAGTGTCACTGACAGCTCCAGTCTGCAATGAGGATCTGAAGCCAATCAGAGAATTTCCAGATGATATTTCTATGATGTCAGCTAGAACATAGAGATCCCATGCAGGCTGGTAGCTTTTTGGACAAAATAAGTCTTAAAGCGTTTGTTACCCCAACACTAGTGTTGCTCACGAATATTCGCATTGCGAATATTCGGCTCGAATATGGCATATTCGAGAAATCGCGCTATATTTCGAATTTCGCGGTGAATATTCGCAATTCCGAATATTCGCATTTTTTCAATTTGATTTTTAAAACAGATCACATCCTATCGACGTCTAAAAGCATTGCTGGTATGATTAGAGACCCTGGGCCGAGTAGCTAAGCTGAGGCGATCCTTTTATGTTGCCGAATATATAAAAAAAAACATTGCGATTTTTCGCTATTGCGAATGCGAAAATGATTGCGAATTTTCGATAACTGTGGTAGGAGAACTCTGATTGTCTCTGATGCAAAAGGGGGGGGGCTTTGTGTATGTTTCTGTTATGAATATTTGTATGTTTGATATTATTTTTTTTTGTAAGAAGGAAAAAATTGCGCATACCTTAAAAAAAGGGGAGAATACAGCAGCAACTCAAAAATGTTATACAACATAATTTAATACAAGACAGAAAATGGAGTCGCTCTACAAGAATAAAAAATATGTCTAGTGACAAGACATGTGGGCAAATTTTAAAATAAGCAAGCGCAAATAACTTGTGAAATACACAGTGAAACAAATATATAAAGAAATATAGTCCCAATAATAGAAAAATAATCTTTCATAAAAATGTCTTTGATATGTGAAGTGAAAAAAAGTCCAAAGCATGCAGCATGAACGTGTTCAATCTTCAAGGTGTTTGATTGACAAACGGCTGTGACAGATGGATAGAGTAAAGAATCACCACCAATGCAAAACACTTTTTATTTTCTATTGTAAAATATCACGAATATTCTGAGCCAATCAGAGTGCTCCTTCTGCATTTGCCGAATATTCGCAATTATTTTGTATTGTAAAATATCAAGAATATTCTGAGCCAATCAGAGTGCTCCTTCTGCATTTGCCGAATATTCGCAATTATTTTGTATTGTAAAATATCAAGAATATTCTGAACCAATCAGAGTGCTCCTTCCGCATTTGCCGAATATTCGCAATTATTTTGTATTGTAAAATATCACGAATATTCTGAGCCAATCAGAGTGCTCCTACAGCATTTGTCGAAATTGCGCAATAAATATCGCATTCGCATGTTGCGATATTTCGATAAAATATCACGAATATTCTGAGCCAATCAGAGCGCTCCTCCAGCATTTCTCGAAATTGCGCAATAAATATCGCATTCGCATGTTGCGATATTTCGATAAAATATCACGAATATTCTGAGCCAATCAGAGTGCTCCTACCGCAGTTATCAAAAAATCGCAATTATTTTCGCATTCGCAATAGCGAAAAATCGCAATCATTTAATTTCGATAAAATATCACGAATATTCGAATTTAGCGAATATATCTCGAATATTCGAATATATATTCGAGATATATCGCGAAATCGAATATGGCATATTCTGCTCAACACTACCCAACACTTCATATTCCTGATATGTACCTGCTGTACCATGTACATGCATAAGAAAGTATCCTGTTCTCCTTATATTGCTTCCTTTGTTTAAAGTCTCTGGTGTTCCTGCAGGTCTCCTTGCTTTCCTATTATAAACTGACCACACTAAGCAGGAGAGCACGCCATGGTCAGTTCTCTAGCTATGCTGGGAACTCAGTATGCTCTCCTCCAATGATCAGACTTGTGCTGAAATGCCCACACTGCACAGCAATTCAATGAGCGGATCAGTGTGGTTGATTCTCCCCCACAGCTCTTATGCAGCTGAGAACAGAAAACTCAACGTATGTGTGTATGTATATATGTATGTATGTATGTTCCAGCATCACGTCCAAACGGCTAGCTATAGATATTAACATGAAACTTGGCACACATGTTACTTATATGTCAGCAACAAACATAGGATAGGTGGTTTAACCCTTACCCACCCCCATTTGCCATGGTCGGGGTTTTCCTTTAAAGTCCCATTCAACTCTATGGGAAATACATGTTACTTCATAACTTCCAAACGGCTGTACATATTTCGATAACACTTGGTCACATGTTACTTATATGTCCACTTAAACAATAGGATAGTTAATTTATCCCTTAACTACCCCCATTTGTGAGGGTCAGGGTTTTTGTTTAAAGTCCCATGCAAATCAATGGGAAATGTATGTTCCCACATAACTTCTGTACGCCTGGAGATATTTCAATAATACCTGGTACACATATTACTTATATGCCAAATAAAAATATATGACAGTTAAATTAACCCTTACCTACACCCTTATATAAAAGATGGGTTTTTGTTTCAAGTCCCATGCAAGTATATGGGACTGTGGTCTCTTCATTTTCCTACCCAAAAGGTTAAGATAGGAAGACCGGGCAACGCCGGGTATTCAGCTAGTCACTTATAAAACAAGGGGAAAAAGCTATTTTAAACTGGATTGGTTGTTTTACAAGGTGATGGTTTACAATCACTTTAAGCTTGAGGATGGCAATGAATCCTGAAGGTGGCAGTGTTTATCTGTTTAATACTGTAATTGTCTGATACATTTACTAATTAAAAAAAATTGTAATACATTTTTTTTTAAAACTTGTATATATTTCTGTGCCTTTGTCAGTCTAATTTTTTAACTAAAACAGCATGCCATATAAAAGTGTTATATATCCTTAAAGTGGTTGTAAACCCATGTTGATGAGGACAGGGCCCCTTCCCGACAACCCTGGCCGTTGGTTGTCGGGGTATGCGGGCGGGAGGCTTATCGGAATCTGGGAGCCCCCTTTAATAAGGGGGCCCCCAGATACCGGCCCCCCACCCTAAGTGAATGAGTATGGGGTACATCGTACCCCTACCCATTCACCTGCAAGAAAAGTGGTATAAACACAAATAAAAAAACACAGGGTATTAAAATATTTTATTAGTCTGCTCCGGAGGCCGCCCCCTGTCTTCTTTAGCTCTTTTCACCAGGGGGGGGCTTCTTCTTTGACGTCTTCGGGTGGGGGCCGCTCTTCTTCGCCGCCGTCTGGTTCTCTTCCACCGCCGGGGGGGTCGCTTTTATAAAAGCGCCCACCCCCCGGCGGGTTTCCTCCGACGTCTTCGGCGGGGGGTGGTGTGCTTCTCAGGGAGGGCTTCTTCTTCCGCTATCCGGGGGGGTCTTATCCGCTATCCGGGGGGTCTTCTCCACTCTCCGGAGGTCTTCTGCTATGTTCGCCGCTCTCCGCTGTTGACTCGGCGCACCCCGGTTCTTCCTCCCGCTGTCCGGTGCCTTCTCCTTCAGCGCTGAACGTCTTCATCTTCTTCTTCTTCCGTGCTGTGACGTCTTCTTCTTCCGGGCTGTGACGTCGTCTTCTTCTTCTCCCGATGTTGACACGTCGCCTCTTCTCGCTGCAATGACGGGTGCGCGGCTTGCATCTTACTTATATAGGCCTCACAGTCCCATCATGCTCCGTACCTACCCATGTGATACCTACCCACGTGGGTAGGTACCGGAGCATGATGGGACTGTGAGGCCTATATAAGTAAGATGCAAGCCGCGCACCCGTCATTGCAGCGAGAAGAGGCGACGTGTCAACATCGGGAGAAGAGAAGAAGACGACGTCACAGCACAGAAGAAGAAGAAGACGTTCATCGCTGAAGGAGAAGGCACCGGACAGCGGGAGGAAGAACCGGGGTGCGCCGAGTCAACAGCGGAGAGCGGCAAACATAGAAGAAGACCCCTGGATAGCGGAAGAAGAAGCACACCACCCCCCGCCCGAAGACGTCGGAGGAAACCCGCCGGGGGGGGGGCGCTTTTATAAAAGCGACCCCCCCGGCGGTGGAAGAGAACCAGACGGCGGCGAAGAAGAGCGGCCCCCACCCGAAGACGTCAAAGAAGAAGCCCCCCCCTGGTGAAAGAGCTAATAAAGAAGACAGGGGGGCCTCCGGAGCAGACTACCCCATATCCATTCACTTAGGGTGGGGGGCTGGCATCTGGGGGCCCCCTTATTAAAGGGGGCTCCCAGATTCCGATAAGCCTCCTGCCCGCATACCCCGACAACCAACGGCCAGGGTTGTCGGGAAGGGGCCCTGTCCTCATCAACATGGGGACAGGGTGCTCTGGGGTGGGGGGGGGCCACAGTGCGCCCCCCATGCCCCAGAGCATCCAAGCCCCCCATGTTGAGGGCATGCAGCCCAGTACGGCTCAGGAGGGGGGGGGGGCGCTCGCTCGTCCCCACTCCTTTCCTGGCCGGTCGGGTAGCGTGCTTTGGATACGGGTCTGGTATGGATTGTAGGGGGACCACCTACGCCGTTTTTTCGGCGTAGGGGGGGTCTCCTTACAACCCATACCAGACCCAAGGGCCCGGTATGCTCCCGAGGGGGGAACCCATGCCGAATTTTTATTTAAAATCCGGCGGGGACTTCCCCCTCAGGATTCATACCAAATGCAGCACACAGCGTTAGCGGATCGGATGGTAAACGGATCATCCGTTTTTCGTCCGTTCCGTTTTTTTGACGGAAGAAAAATAGGGTTTTCTTCCGTCCAAAAAAACGGAACTTAACGCAGACGGATGCTAACGGACGTTAGCGGATGCTCATCCGCTAACGGACGTTAACCCATAGGGAGGCATTGCGGTCCGTTAACGGACGTCCAAAAAACGGACGAACGGAACGGACGTGTGAAAGAGCCCTTATTGTCAAGTTAGTGGGCAAATGCAGATGCTGCTAAAGTTGGCCTAAGTATCTAGGCATTAGTGACATCTAGTCCAGAAAGGGTTAATACTGATAATGCTGTTAAACACATCGTTTTCTGCCACTACTACTTTTATATAGTTCTCAGCCGAATCCACAGAAGTGCAGCCAAGGTGTCCTGACAGAGAAGTCTGTATACATACCAGAAACAGATTCCCTGTCAGATCACAGAAAGGATCAAAAGACAGACTTATCTTGGGTTTTCCTCTTTAATATTCAAGGAGAAATGCACAATTTATGGTCATTTTTAGCTTGTATTATTGAGATAAAAATAAAATGTTTACCAGATGCAGTTGGTGATCAATAATTCACAAAAACATTGCCCTAAATTTTTAAGATACTATTATGCCCAAAACGTATACAAAGCCCATACACATCATCCTGTTAACAATTACAATTCCATGGATTACAAAGGAGTGGCTTACTGAGTAAAATAAAATTTGAAGTTTAATTCTCATATTAGCGTAAGCTTCTTGCTAGATTTGCCGCGAGCATTAAATTATTGGAACGGCAATCAGTGCGCACTTTCCTTTGCCATAACTGGCTGCGGCATTGTTCATTTTACATATCTGGGAACTCCTGCTCATAACGAAATGACTGAATGTTGGCGTCCAACTACCTGCTGCCTTAATTGCTCTTCACATTTTGGGACGATCATTGGCTTGTGAAGATAATTAGGGACCCCTGCTATGCAATCTAAGCTAAGAATCTTAAAGCTAATTAAAATGAAACTCTGCACATATGCAGCTGGCTGATAAAAGTATGCTGTGTTTTATCTGGATCATGACAATACAAAGAGAAGCGCAGATATCAAAAAAGCTTTATATACGGTTTTATAGAAAAATGAAGAAACCCTAATTCAATTAAATAATCCCATATTTTGTGTTGTTCATTTTGTTCCATGCCTTATCTAAGAAGTTTGACAATCAAATAATTGTGGCCTATTTTTGTTCCTTTCAGAAACACCAGTTTTGCATGTAGTTATCAAAATATCACATTTGTAATTGAGCATACATGGGGTTGAACAAAACAATAAATGTATACTGTATACATGGGCATCCGCTCCATAGGGCAAGGGGGGTCGTTTGGCCCCCCTGGAATCGCCAGGGAGAGCCAGGAGCAGGGCCGAACTGGCCCTGGGGCCGATTTAAGCAGTGACTGCAGCGCTCCCCTCCCCTCTAGTTGTCCCTTATTTAGAGTGCCTGTCCCTCTTCTGGAATCAAATTCATGTGTCCCTCATTCCTAAAGGTTCCTCTTTTTGACCTGAAATAAATATACTGTCAATATAGTGTAGTGTTTCAATCAAGGGAAAGGGGTGCTGTGTAATTTGAAAGGGGTCCAGTGATGCAGGGTTCTGTGTAATGTAAAGGGGTCCAGAGCTGTGGGGTGCTGTGTAATGTAAAGGGGTCCAGAGCTGTGGGGTGCTGTGTAATGTAAAGGGGTCCAGAGCTGTGGGGTGCTGTGTAATGTAAAGGGGTCCCGAGCTGTGGGGTGCTGTGTAATGTAAAGGGGTCCAGAGCTGTGGGGTGCTGTGTAATGTAAAGGGGTCCAGAGCTGTGGGGTGCTGTGTAATGTAAAGGGGTCCAGAGCTGTGGGGTGCTGTGTAATGTAAAGGTCCAGAGGTGCAGTTGTGGAGAGGGGGTACACAGTAGTGACAAAGAGATATTGAAAGATGCAGGGGGCACAGTGGAGTGTTTTTACATTTTAACATGGGGGGGGCTTTTAACCAACGCTAGAGGTTCGAAGAAAGGGTAAAATGCGACTGTGTATCGCTGCTGCCGAAGCGCCCCCCTCTGAAAAAATTTCAGCGGACACCCATGACTGTATATTATGAGGCATGATAGTGCAAGGTGTAAATCAGCAATTGCTTATCCAACTTACAGTGTGTGTTTGTGTCAAGAATTGTCCTTTACCTAGAGGACAGTTTTAATCGTTACAGTAGTCATCAAATTTTTGGATTGCGGTTCAAAATGAATCAAAAATATATACTGTATTTGCTGGCATATAAGACTACCTTTTACACTTAAAAAAAACTGTCCAAAAAGCAAGGGTTGTCTTATACGCCGGGTCAGCTGCTTGAATGTCTGCTGGATATGCGGTAATACCAGTGCCGATCCTGACCTTCCTGGGGCCCTAAGCAAAATGACACAGAGGGGGGGCTGCCGAAAATTACATGTCACATTAAATTTGAGAAGGGGGGGGGAAGCTGCCGACAGTGACATGTCACATTAAAGATGAAAGTTTAGAAGCGGGGGGAGGGGGTGTTCTGCTGTCGGAAATGACATCATACGTTAAAGTGAGAAGCAGGGGGTGCTGACTTCTTACCTCTTCTCCCATGCAGCCAGCGAGTTGAGAAGCGGGGTGAGAGGCCAAAAATGACTTCTCACCAGGCGGGGCCTCTAGTAATTGGGGGGCCCTCCACAGCTTTGCGGGGACCTAAGCGGCTTGCATAGTGAGCCTATAGGGCGGATCGGCCCTGGGTAATACTGTATGTAGCTTCGGCTACAGCGTTTCACATTATAATGTTTATGGTTTGACTCTGTGTAAAACCAAACCAATGTTATTATATCTGACAATTTAACTGAAATTGTTTTTCTCTTTATACGATTTAGAGGCTCCTGATGAAGCGATTACATAACGGCGCCTAATTCAAATCGGCGAGTAGGGGGCGTGTTTCATTTAAATGAAGCACATCCCCGCGCCGAACAAACTGCTCATGCGCCGTCCCTAAATTTCCCGCCGTGCATTGCGCTAAATGACGTCGCAAGGACGTCATTGTTTTAAAGTGGACGTAAATTACGTCCAGCCCGATTCACGGACGACTTACACAAACAACATTTTTTTTTTTAAATTATACGCGGGAACGACGGCCATACTTAACATTGAGTACGCCACCAAACAGCAGCTTTAACTATACGCCGAAAAAAGCCGACTAGAGACGACGTAAAAGAATGCGACAGCCGCTCGTACGTTTGTGGATCGTCGGAAATAGCTAATTTGCATACTCGACGCGGAAAACGACAGGAACGCCACCCAGCGGACGCCGAAGAATTGCATCTTAGATCCGAAGGCATACGAAGACGTACACCTGTCGGATCTAACCCAGATGCCGTCGTATCTTGTTTTGGGGATTCAAAACAAAGATACGACGCGGAAAATTTGAAAGTACACCGGCGTATCAGTAGATACGCTGGCGTACTCGCTTTGTGGATCTGCCCCAAAATGCGGTAACATTTCCAACTTTGTGGTTAGATATCATCACCCCCGAACAAACAGAAATTGACCAAAATCAATGTTAAAGCTTACGCTAAAAATTCCACAGGACCTTATATCCCTTCTTGGGTATCCAGCTCAATGGTAAAAAAATAAAAATAAAAATAATACATTTATTAAATCCAATGCATAAATACAAAGTGTGAGTTTGTATTTAATGTGTTACTAAACCCAGGACCCTGCATTCACTATATCTGGTCTCCCACAGTACACATAGAAAATATAATTATTTTAGTAAATAGGAACTGCTAAATACCTTTTCTCAGCAGTATATAGCAGTCTTGTGACTTCTATCAATATCCTGCCAAGCACTGGTTAAAGCTTGTAGGAGGAGTTTTCATTCTCCTCTTACTGTCCTAGGAGGCTGCATGACCCCTAAACCTTTGTCTGGAAAGTGCTGATTGGCTCTGTGTCGATCACTTGCACCCTCCCAAAAAAAAACTCTCTAGCAATACATCAAATTGAGAATGTGCAGAGTGATTCCAAGACTCTGTACTATCAGCAGGTGGATTGGGGGCTGTGGAAGAAGGGGAGGATCATAGAAGACAGGATCAAAAAGCCTTTTTACACAATGCAGAGGATTAACCTCTTAGATTCCACAGTAAATACAACAAGCATGCTTTACTGCATATACAGACTGATTTTATTGTTGTGGGTTTAGTAACACTTTTACCATTATGTAAACCAATCAGCATTTGCTTATATAATGATTGTTATTACCTTCCTTATTTATTGAAACAAAAACAAGTGCCAAAACATTATACGTGTACACGTTGTATGCACTGCTGCTGCTCCATCAGTCAATGCATTTTTTATCAGTTAATAAAAATTAGGTGCGGTATTTAACCACTTAAGGACCCGCTCACGACTATATACGTCCTGTTTTTAAAGATGGATATCTCGGTAACGGCAGCAACTGCTGCCACAAACGAGATATACATATTTTGCTTGAGCGGTCCTGTTAACGATAACGATCGTCTCCTGCGCCCTCCACCGCTTTCCGGAACCGTCGGCAGCGGCGGAGGCTATCGGGTCCTCTCTCCTGCTTGCTGTGGATGCGAGTGAGGGCAAGATGGCCCCCACCCATCCCCATAGCATAGCAGGGCGGAAGTGACGTCAAAACGTCACTTCCGCCCATGCTTCTTAAAGCAATATTTTCTTGTTGTCATTTTTTCAAATGACATTTGTTTTTGCATTTAAGTCTAAATATGAGATCTGAGGTCTTTTTGACCCCAGATCTCATATTTAAGAGGACCTGTCATGCTTTTTTCTATTACGAGTGATGTTTACATTCCTTGTAATAGGAATAAAAGTGATCCATTTTTTTTTTAGTGTAAAAATTTATAAAATAAATAAAAATAAATAAGAAAACAAAAAAAAAAATGTAAAGCGCCCCGTCACGATAAGATTGCGCGCAGAAGCGAAGGCATACGTGAGTAGCGCCCGCATATGAAATCGGCGTTCAAACCACACAAGTGAGTTATCACCGCGATCGTTAGAGCGAGAGCAATAATTCTAGCCCTAGACCTCCTCTGTAGCTCAAAAGATGCAACCTATAGAATTTTTTAAACGTCGCCTATGGAGATTTTTAAGGGTAAAAGTTTGACGCTATTTCACGAGCGGGCGCAATTTTGAAGCGTGACATGTTGGGTATCATTTTACTCGGTGTAACATTATCTTTCACAATATATTAAAAAACTGGGCTAACTTTACTGGTGTCTTATTTTTTTATTCAAAAAAGTGAATTTTTTTCAAAAAAAGTGCGCTTGTAAGACCGCTGCCCAAATGCGGTGTGACAAAAAGTATTGCAATGACCGCCATTTTATTCCCTAGGGTGTTAGAAAAAATATATATATAATGTTTGGGGGTTTTAAGTAATTTTCTAGCAAAAAAACAAACGCCAAATCTGAAAAACAGCCAAGGTCCTTAAGTGGTTAAGAAACAATAGACAGAAATATTGTACAGACTTAATGCACAGTATGTAAGCATTTTTACTAGACAACTGTTTCAGAGGGAGGGTGTCATAATCGGGGACAGGCTTGAAGACCATTTGCTATAGAGTTAGCAGGACTACCACAGACCAGCAGGATGGGTTCACAGGCAGTCACCCTGGGGGATCACGTGGTTCATCTGAGGTGTGGAGTCTAAGTACTAACCAGTGTTCACCAGAGCTCTTAATGGTGGAGATGGATTTGGCTGTGTGTTAGCACCAGGTTGTGGTCCTCAGGATAGCCCTACCAGGAGGAGAGCAAGCCGGGGACCAGAAGTGGATAAGCAGGTAAGGATCAAACAGAAGTGTAGTCAGTAAAACAAGCCAAAGGTCAGTCACAAGTAGTTGCAGGCAGAAGCATAGTCAAGGAACAAGCCAATGGTCCATAACGAGTGGTGGCACAATATGGATGGCAGCACTGGAGACGATAGCGAGATACTGGCTGAAGAGGGTACAATAATCCCAAGGACACAGCAATCACAGATACGTGTCTATGCATGCCGCAGGGGGTGCACAGGAAGCGTGATTATGGGAGGACATCCATGGATTCCCTCCTGGCAATGTGAGCCCATGCTGTAGCCGTCTTTCAGGTATAACTCGGGCAGGAAGTGGTTAAGACCCAGACTGAGAAAAGTTACATCCTGTTGGGTAAGGGAATAGGAAGACAAGTTGAATACTATTCTGTAATATTTATACTCTCTCCCACATATTTATCCAGGTACCATTCAGGATATGTAGATATATATCATATATGCATTTTCCTAATAATAATAATATTAGAATCTTCAGATATACACAGAAAAATCTTCTGATATACCATTTTATAACCATCCTTTTTTTGTTGTCGTTGCCAATTTAGCTGAGGACTATATTCAAACTCCGAGGGCCAGGTTCACAAAGAGATACGACGGCGTATCTCCTGATACACCGTCGTATCTCTGAGATCCGACGGTCGGATCTATGCGACTGATTCATAAGAATCAGTTCCGCATAGATCTCCCTTAGATCAGACTGGTGTAAGTGACTTACACCGTCGGATCTTTGGCTGCAATCTCCCGCCGGCCGCTAGGTGTCGCCTCGGTTTTTACGCGTCGGATATGCAAATGAGGAGAACCGCCGATTCAGTAACGAACGCCCGCCCGTCGTTTTTTTTTCACGTCGTTTGCGTTCGCCTTTTTCCGGCGGATAGTTACTCCTATAGCAGGGGTAACTGCGGCGTATCCTATGTTTAGTATGGCCGTCGTTCCCGCGCCGAGTTTTACATTTTAATGTCGTTTGCGTACGCCGATTCCGAATTCTTCCCGACGCAAGTTACGCTTACGCCGAAACCCCTGACGTCCTAGCGACGTCAGTGTGAGCAATGCACGCCGGAAATTTAGCCGGCGGCGCATGCGCATTTAAATCGGCACGGGGACGCGCCTGATTTAAATACTACACTCCCCCTAGCCGCGGAATTTGAATTCCGCCGGGGGAGTTACGATCCGCCGGTGCAAGTTTCGAGGTAAGTGCTTTGTGAATACAGCACTAGCCTCGCAAAAGTGCGCCGGCGGATCGTAAATCACATAGATTACGCGGATCTAAAGATCCACTAATCTATGTGAATCTGGCCCCCGAGTATCTATTTTAATTGGGTTACATTTTTAATCCTCTACCAAACATTATTTTCTTATTATATATCCTTTTTTTCTTTCTTTTTTAATGTAATTTTTATTATTTTCCAAGAAATAACACAGTAATATAAGCAAACAGAAAATAAAATATAATAAAATTACAAAGAAAAAGCTAAAACAAGCAAGCTCATGGTACAAGTACCCATATATGTTCCTTTTAATGTTTTGGTACCAAAATAATATCTGATTTTGGAGATAGTACTATGTTTAGTTTCGAAGCATGGTAGAATAATGCACTAATGCCGCGTACACACGATCGGTTCGTCTGATGAAAACGGTCTGATCCCCCTAACCCTTCTGATCTCCAGAGTTACTAAGGGAAAATTGAAAATAAATCGTGGGTTAAAAACATAAACCAACTTCCCACTCACATGATAAACATCATGGGGCAGATTCAGAAAGAGATACGACGGTGTATCTCCTGATACGGCGTTGTATCTCTGAGTTCTGCCGGTTGGATCTATGCGCCTGATTCATAGAAACAGGTTACGCATAGATATCCCTAAGATCCGCCAGGTGTAAGTGTCTTACACCGTCGGATCTTAGGCCGCAATTCCAGGCCGGCCGCTAGGTGGTGTTTCGGTTTTTTTACGCGACGAATATGCAAATGACGATTTCCGCCGATTTAGAAACGAACGACCACCCGGCGCATTTTTTTTCCGTCGTTTGCATTCTGCTTTTTCCGCCGTAAAGTTACCCCTGCTATGTGCGGCGTATCCTATGTTAAGTATGCCCGTCGTTCCCGCGCCGAGATTTGGAATTTTTACGTTGTTTGCGTAAGTCGTTCGCAAATACGGATGGACGTAATTTACGTTCACGTCGAAACCAATGACGTCCTAGCTACGTCATTTAGAGCAATGCACGCTGGGAAATTTTACGGACGGCGCATGCGCAGTTCGTTCGGCGCGGGGACACGCCTGATTTAAATTTTACACGCCCCCTACCCGCGGAATTTGAATTCCGCCGGGGGATTTACGATACGCCGCCGCAAGTTTACAGGCAAGTGCTTACTGAATAAAACACTTGCCTCAAAAACTTGCGGTGGCAAGATCCGCTCACCTATCTGAATCTGGCCCATTGTGTATTGCATGAAATATTGTAAGACAAATCAGAGAGAGACACATCTCTCATCCTCACTGCTACAACCGTGTGGTTGAGACACCGGAAGTGATGTCACGACTCCTCAGGGAAGTTGGTGCATGTTTTTAACCCACAATTTATTTACAATTGTTCTGAGTGGCACCTGTCCTGTCAAACCGTTGTATGGTCTTGGCCACCCTGCTGCAGCTCAGATTCGGGGTCTTGGCAATTTTCATATTGCCTAGGCAATCTTTATGTAAAGCAACATTTTATTTTTTCAGATCCTCAGAGAGTTCTTTGCTACGAGGTGCCATGTTAAACTTCCAGTGACCAGTTTGAGAGAGTGAGAGAGCTAACACCAGATTTAACACATCTGCTCCCCATTCACACATGAGACCTTTAAAAACAAATGATTCACATGACAACGGAGAGGGAAAATGGCTAATTGGTCCCAATTTGGACATTTTCACTTTCACATTACACTTTTGTTGCCAGCGGTTTAGACATTAATGGCTGTGTGTTAAAGCGGGGGTTCACCCTATTAATAAAAAAAAAAAAAAAATTTCTTCTAGCATAAAATGAGGCATAGTAGCGCGAGCTACAGTATGCCTGTCTTTATTTTTTTAGTCCCGTACTCACAGTGTAATCGTAGAGACAAGATTCCGACCCCCCTCGGGGAATGGGCGTTCCTATGGAGAGGGAGCATGATTGACGGCCGGCTATGGCACGTCACGCTTCTCCGGAAATACCCGAAATAGGACTTGGCGCTTCACGGCGCCTGCGCATAGTCTGTGCGCAGGCGCCGTATAGCGCCGTGAAGAGCCGAGACCTGTTACGGCTGTCTTCGGGGAGCGTGACGTGCCAGAGCCGGCCGTCAATCACCTTCCCTCTCCATAGGAACGCCCATTCCCCGCGGGGAGTCGGAATCTTGTCTCTACGATTACACTGTGAGTACGGGACTAAAAAAATAAAGACAGGCATACTGTAGCTCGCGCTACTATGCCTCATTTTATGCTAAAAAGATGTTAATAAGGGTGAACCACCGCTTTAAGTTATTTTTTGAGGGGACAGCAAATTTACACTGTTATACAAGCCGTACACTCACTACATTGTAGCAATGTAATTTCTTCAGTTTTGTCACATGAAAAGATATAATGAAATATTTACAAAAATGTGAGGGGTGTACTCACTTTTGTGAGATACTGTATGTATTTGTACATGTTGATTATATGCCCCCTTAATCTCCTCTTCTCAAGAGAGAAAACAATTCAGTTCCTCTAATCTTTCCTCATAGCTGAGTTCCTCCATGCCTCTTATCAGTTTGGTTGCCCTTCTCTGCACTTTCTCCAGGTCCCCGGTATCCTTTTTGAGAACTGGTGCCCAAAATTGAACTGCATATTTCTTTTTATGTTACATCTCTTTATATACACTTATGATCCAGGAACTACCAGCCCCAAGTCTCATTGATATATATTTTTTATTATTACACTGTGTACCTTTCACATACTTGTTTGTTATTGAGTACCTTTTGCTATTCTGATTCTACATTGTGGATTTAAACCTTTTTTCTTGATGCCTTTAGATCTGCTGAAGTTGTACAGCCATGTACATCAAAATCCAATAGATCTTTTGGGGGAACAAAAATATGTGTTCAGTGTAATTTACACAACTTAGGTAGAAATGCTGAGGTGTAAAATGAGCATACATTTTCTTGTTTGCCACAATGGAAAGATTACAAAGATCACAGAGAAAAAAGAAAGTTTAGCACTTCAGGTCAGTCTACACCACTGATGGCGAACCTTGGCACCCCAGATGTTTTGAAACTACATTTCATATGATGCTCAACTACACTGCATAGTGCATTAGGATCATGGGAAAAGTAGTTCCAAAACATCTGGGGTGCCAAGGTTCGCCATCACTGGTCTACACTTTTCTGCCCCTTTATTGGGTGCCAGTCCTGAAGATTTGAATAGAAGATAAGTGGGTGGCTGTACTCCAATACAAAACACTTCTTTTATTGTAGTATATCCATTAAATAGTGCAATACAGCAGAAGAAATGAGACTGTCAACTAATTTAATACTATAGACTGTTTAATTGTAGCTACGATTACCATATATACTCGAGTATAAGCCAAGTTTTTCATCACATTTTTTGGTGCTGAAAATGCCCCCCTTGGCTTATACTTGAGTCACCTTTTTGCGCCTGATCTACCGGACTTTGGGGACCCGGCACACATATAGCCCCACTCTTCCTCTACAAGTGTGCAAAGGCAAAGTTTGTTTTCCGGGGGACCTATGGCCGGGGAGCACCGATTTTTCAAAGTCGGGCACCCCTTCCATAGACTCCCATGTTAAACAGTAATTTCTCCGGTAACTTTGGGGACCCGACCGTAGGTCCCCTGGACCCCAAACTTGGCACACATGTAGTCCCATTTCTCCTCTATAAGTGTGCAAAGTTTGCTGTCTGGGGAGCACCGATTTTTTCAAAGTCAGCACCCCTTCTATATACTCCCATAGTGAGGCATGGGCACAGTGAGGCATGGACACAGTGAGGCATGGGCACAGTGAGGCATGGACACAGTGAGGCATGGGCACAGTGAGGCATGGGCACAGTGAGGCATGGACACAGTGAGGCATGCACATGGACACAGTGAGGCAAAGTGAGGCATGCAGATGGACACCCTAGGCTTCTACTCAAGTCAATACGTTTTCCCAGTTTGTTGTGGTAAAATGAGGTGCCTCGGCTTATATTCGGGTCGGCTTATACTCGAGTATATATGGTAAGTGCTCTATAGCATGAAATGCGTTGTCAGTCTAATTTCTCTGGCTGTATTGCACTATTTTACGAATATACTACAATACAGGAGTGTTTTTATTGGAGTGCAGTCACTCTTTTGTCTCTTTACATTTCAAACATCATCGTAACAAGAGACTTTGCTGACGTCTATTGCCCAATACATAGCTGCTAAGCTAGATTCCAAGCATAGACCCTGGAGGATCCCATACAAGAAGGTCCATACGTTTTGCATAGCATTGGAAAGCGTTAGAACCTCTGATAGCTTTTAATCGTAATGCTCCCAACAGGGAAATTCGGCCCCTTTTTTGTCCTGGTGACTAATATCACTATGACAGAAATTTATAAATACTATGGCCCGGATTCACAAAGCACTTGCGCCGACGTATCTCGAGATACGCCGCGTAAGTGCAAATATGCGCCGCCGTATCTGTGCGCCGTGCCCACAAAACTAAGATATGCCTAAAAACAGGCTTCATTCCACCGACGTAATTTGCCTACGCCGGCGTAGAGTGGGCGCATATTTACGCTGGACGCATGTGGCACTCCCATTGATTTTCTATTCAAATATGCAAATGAGGGAGATACGCCGATTCACGATCGTACTTGCGCCCGACACAGGCTACGACTGGTGCGCGTAAGTTGTACGTACGGCCTAAAGTTATGCCCCATAAAGGAGGTGTAACTCAGCAGCATCCATGCAAAGGGCTGCACCAGGGAACACAAGCCCGCATATTTTACGTAGTTTACGTTGGACGTGAATATGACTAGCCCTAGGTTACGTTCACGCCATAGGCACTGATCCGGCGTATCTTAGGCAGTTGTTCCGACGTGATTGTGAGCATGCGCACTGAGATGCGTCCACGGGACGGCGCATGCACCGTTCGTTATACGTATCTGTCTGGCGCTCGGTCCATCATTTGCATGGGATCACGCCTCATTTGCATGGCTCACGCCCACTTCCACCTACGCCGGCTTACGCCTAGGAAACCCAGTGCAGTTTTGGGAGGAAGTGCTTTGTGAATTCCATGCTTGCCTCTCTGCGCTGCGTCGGCGTAGCGTAAAGGAGATACGCTACGGCGGCATAAATGTGCGCCACTGTCTGTGAATCCGGGCCAAAGTGTCATGGTTTCAACAGGAAAAGAAGGTGAGAAGAGTTCTGCTTGCTTTGGAAAGATTTCCTTTTACTTCCCCTTATTTCTCCAGAAAAATAAGTAAAAGGAAATCTCCCCAGAGGAGTCACAAACAGCAAAAAAAATAACTGCCAGTGCTTTAACAATTACCCTACTCTTTCTAAAACTAAAAAAAAAATCTTTCCTCTGAATTCACTTTAAATTTCTGCCCATTCTTATACCGCTACCAACCCTCCATAATGTCTCTGTACTTTTTAAAGAAGACCTTCATTTTCACTTTATGCTCACTTGAAATTAATTGAAAAGGTTATTTCTATAAAACAAATAAGAGATTCCATATTTTTGTGGTCTAATATACACTACATTCATTGTATTTTCTATTTAGAAAGCAGAGCAAGTATCTAACTATGCCATCACAAAATATAATTGACAGTGGGAATGTATCAGTTTTCATATTCACTTCTGAAAACGACGATAATCCCTTGTGAATCTGCAATAGCACGCTAGTCCAATTTAATGATTCTAACTGCAAAGGCTCTGCATATGACGCATACAGTATAAAAGAAAGTAACTTATTTAACATTGCTGTCTCACTGGAATGCAAAAATGTCAATGTTTGAAAAGTAATTTGATGTATTACTGATTTATTATGCCAGAGGTTGTCATAAAGAAATCTAACAAGCTCATTCAAAGCAACAGCTCTAGAAACTGCCAAATACATTAGTACTTGTATCTGCCGGTAAGAGAGCCAGATGTTAAGTGGCCAGAATAATTTCCATTAGTAAAATTAAAACTATGATCTTCCAGTTTTACTTTGTCCCTAGCATGCACACTGGCAAGATGTTAGATAGGCTGGCAAAATGTATAATATACATATAAACATCTGCACCTAAATCACTAGCAGCTGTTTTAAATCACCAAGTGATACAAAAATATTTGTATTTCATAAAAAAGAGGTGAGGCAGATATAATCAGTGTTGGAAGAGAGCTGTAGTGGGTACACAGGTGAGCAGTGATGGGAGAGGGTGGCAGAGGATGCACATATAATCAGTGTTGGAAGAGGGCTGTAGTGGGTACACAGGTGAGCAGTGATGGGAGAGGCTGGCAGGCGATGCAGATACAATCAGTGTTGGAAGAGGGCTGTAATGGGTGCACATGTGAGCAGTGATGGGAGAGGCTGGCAGGCGATGCAGATATAATCAGTGTTGGAAGAGAGCTGTAATGGGTGCACAGGTGAGCAGTGATGGGAGAGGCTGGCAGGTGATGCAGATATAATCAGTGTTGGAAGAGAGCTGTAATGGGTGCACAGGTGAGCAGTGATGGGAGAGGCTGGCAGGTGATGCAGATATAATCAGTGTTGGAAAAGGGCTGTAGTGGGTACACAGGTGAGCAGTGATGGGAGGGGGTGGCAGAGGATGCAGATATAATCAGTGTTGGAAGAGGGCTGTGGTGGGTACAAAGGTGAGCAGTGATGGGAGAGGGTGGCAGAGAATGCATATATAATCAGTGTTGGAAGAGGGCTGTGGTGGGTACAAAGGTGAGCAGTGATGGGAGAGGGTGGCAAAGAATGCAGATATAATCAGTGTTGGAAGAGGGCTGTAGTGGGTACACAGGTGAGCAGTGACGGGAGAGGGTGGCAGAGGATGCAAATATAAGCAGTGTTGGAAAAGGGCTGTAGTGGGTACACAGGTGAGCAGTGATGGGAGAGGCTGGCAGGCGATGCAGATACAATCAGTGTTGGAAGAGGGCTGTAATGGGTGCACATGTGAGCAGTAATGGGAGAGGCTGGCAGGTGATGCAGATATAATCAGTGTTGGAAAAGGGCTGTAGTGAGTACACAGGTATGCAGTGATGGGAGAGGGTGGCAGAGGATGCAGATATAATCAGTGTTGGAAGAGGGCTGTGGTGGGTACAAAGGTGAGCAGTGATGGGAGAGGGTGGCAGAGAATGCATATATAATCAGTGTTGGAAGAGGGCTGTGGTGGGTACAAAGGTGAGCAGTGATGGGAGAGGGTGGCAGAGAATGCAGATATAATCAGTGTTGGAAGAGGGCTGTAGTGGGTACACTGGTGGGCAATGATGGGAGAGGGTGGCAGAGGATGTAGATATAAGCAGTGTTGGAAGAGGGCTGTAGTGGGTGCACATGTGACTGTGCAGTGATGGGAGAGGGTGGTAGAGGATGTAGATATAAGCAGTGTTGGAAGAGGGCTGTAGTGGGTGCACATGTGACTGTGGAGTGATGGGAGAGGGTGGTAGAGGATGTAGATATAAGCAGTGTTGGAAGTTGGCTGTAGTGGGTGCACATGTGACTGACTGTGCAGTGATGGGAGAGGGCAACAGGTAATGTAGACATGAGCAGTGCTGGAAGAGAGTTACAGGAGATGCAGAGGCGAGCCATGTTGGAAGAGGATGGAAGGGGTGCAGAGTAGAGCACTTTTGGAAAAGAGTGGCACGTTTAGTACAATGAGTGCAGTATGCAGTTCACCTCTTATAGACTTTTATAGGCTGCCAGCACTGTGGATAGATGGTGTACCCTCCATCCACACCTAAATACTAGAGCCTCCTGTATCGGTGCTTATAGCCCAGTGTGCATGAGTCCAACAGGATTTTTGTTATTTCCGTCTATTCACGAATTATGGAAATTTAGGCTGCTGCCAATTCCAGAATCTGTCCTGTAGGTCAGTCTGCGCGCCAGGGGTGCGTTGACACCCCTGGGCGGCAGTTGGCGCTAGAGGGGTTCTGGGGGATCCACCTCCTTTCAGCAGCCAATCAGGGGGGTTTTTCCCTCGATGGGCATGCTGGGAGGGGGGATATATCTGTGGCGGCACCTTTTGGCGAGTTGTTCTTGCGGGGCCCGAGTTCCAGGTGCACCCACCTTCAGGGTACGCGCATCCATGGGCCCCGCCACCGCGTCCTGCCATGCCGAGGTCGTGCATCATGCACCTTAATTGGAGAGGGACCCCAGCGGCTTGCTGGGTCCCAAACTGTTGCTGAGAGGATCCCAAGCTGGGAGCTGTGCGGTGGGAATTGGCTCGGGAGAACCTAGAACCAGAGGTTGTCCGGAGGGCCTAGACGAAGGCCTGTATCCTCCCAGTGATTTTTGCAAGTGGCGCTCCGGTTGCCAGGCCTGAGATAACTGCCTGTCCGGGGGCACTTTACCCACCCTGATTGGGTGGCGACGAATTGATCTGCGTCATTGCTGAGAGCAGGCTTGCTCTCTCCTAATATCTAAAGGCCTTATACTAAAGTTCCTCTATGCTCATTAGCCTTTTTCCTGTTGTGTGCCCTGTTGATGTTGGCTAGTTTGGGCCTTAGAATAAAGCTTTGAAACTGAATTTGTGTCTGGACACTTGCTCTTTATTCACACTCACAGAAGTCACCCCTAGACCAAGTCAAGAAGGTCCTAGAAAGCCGATCCTGAATCAAACAGCGGCTCTTGCGGGGGTAGCGCTACACTTGTCTCTTTCTATGTGCTGAATTTTCAAGTGTTTGCGTACTGTCCTAACACAAGCCAATGTTTACCAAACACATACCAGGAGTTGTTTTAAATTTTTGGGAAATAATTGCAGAGGAGGTTGGGAGGGGATACTTTCAGGCTGGATTCCTCTCCTGACAGCTGAAATGTAAAAAAAAAAAAAGCTGGCAAGCACCGATTGTTAAGGAGCAGGGCCGTCCCTAACAACCGATAACTCATTCTGCTGTCAGTGTGGTTCACCTTTGACTGCTGAAGTGTAAACAAAGTCCTGGCAATTGGAGTGGCCAAAAAAAAAAAAGGCAGATTGCAATGTTTATCAACAACATTGCTTAGCTGATAAAACAGACAGATTAAAAAGAAAGGGCCAGATTCAGGTACATCAGCGCATCTTTAAGCCGGCGTAGCGCATCTCATATGCGCTACGCCGACGTAATATTGAGAGGCAAGCTGAGTATTCACAAAGCACTTGCTCCCATATTTATGCCAACGTAACGTAAATAGGCCGGCATAAGCCCGCCTAATTCAAAGTAGGCAGGTAGTGGGGGTGTTGTATTAAAATGAGTCGTGACCCCATGTAAATGCATGGCTGTACGAACGGCGCATGCGCGCGCATGCTCAGAATCACGTTGCATATACTCCCTAAGAAACGACGGCTCAATGCGTACGACGTGAACGTAACCTACGCCCAGCCCCATTCACGTACGACTTACGCAAATGACGTAAAATCCGACGGCAGTTCCGACGTCCATACCCTACACGACTTAGACCAGCTATTTGGTGGTTTATCTTTACGCCGGACCTACGCCTTACGTAAACGGCGTAGCTTACTGCGACGGGCGCAAGTACGTTCGTGAATCGGCGTATCTAGGTCATTTACATATTCGACGCGTAAATCAACAGAAGCGCCCCTTGCGGCCATAGTAAATATACACCCAAGATACGACGGCGTAGGAGACGTACGTCGGTCGTATCTTGCCACAATTCAGGCGTATCTGATTTAGAGAATCAGCGCATAGATACGACGGCGCACATTTGGACTTACGACGGCGTATCAGTAGATACGTCGGTGTAAGTCTTTCTGAATCTGCCCCAAACTGTTTAATTGTGTATCTTTCTGTTTATTCATTTACAGATCAAAGGACTGAACAGCGATGATGATGAACTTTGATCTGCAGATGAAATCAGTTTAAAGCATCCTGTCAAGTAATTATTATTATTTTTTTTTTAAATGTTCCTCTGTTTAACCCATTATTAACCCTTAATTTACTCGAATCAGCCCTAATTAACACCTTATTCTTCTCCATTTAATTATTATTTTCCTGTTGATATTTTATAAATTAAATTATAGGCCTGGATTCACAGACAGCGGCGCACATTTATGCCACCGTAGCGTATCTCCTTTACGCTACGCCGACGCAGCGCAGAGAGGCAAGCATGGAATTCACAAAGCACTTCCTCCCAAAACTGCGCTGGGTTTCCTAGGCGTAAGCAGGTATAGGTGGAAGTGGGCGTGAGCCATGCAAATGAGGCGTGACCCCATGCAAATGATGGACCGAGCGCCAGACAGATACGTATAACGAACGGCGCATGCACCGTCCCGTGGACGTATCTCAGTGTGCATGCTCACCAGGAAGTACACAGGAAGTTAACACCTTTTTTTATTCCATTGGCTAGAACTTTAAAGCGGGAGTTCACCCGAAAAACTATTTTTAACATTAGATTGATGCTCATTTTGTCAAGGGGAATCGGGAGTTTTTTTTTTAAATCGAAGCAGTACTTACCGTTTTAGAGAGCGATCTTCTCCGCCGCTTCCGGGTATGGTCTTCGGGACTGGGCGTTCCTATTTGATTGACAGGCTTCTGACGGTCGCATACATCGCGTCACGAGTAGCCGAAAGAAGCCGAACGTCGGTGCGGCTCTATACGGCGCCTGCGCACCGACATTCGGCTACTTTCGGAAAATTGTGACGCGATGTATGTGACCGTCGGAAGCCTGTCAATCAAATAGGAACGCCCAGTCCCGCAGCCCATACCCGGAAGCGGCGGAGAAGATCTATCTCTAAAACGGTAAGTACTGCTTTGATTTAAAAAAAAAAAACCTGATTCCCCTTGACAAAATGAGCCTCAATCTAATGTTAAAAATTAAGTTTTTGGGTGAACCTCCACTTTAACTGCAGCTGTGTCCAACTCCTGAAATTCGTGGTAAAATTGTGGTAAATTCGCACCTTCCACAGGAAAAAAAAAAAACGGAACAAATTCACAACATAACACAGGGCAGCAGTGTGAACCGAGCCTGAAAACTAGGAAGACATTTGGTTGGAACGTATAAAAAGTTTGAAAAGAAAACAAAATGCAGAAGAAGAAACAGTCCTGTATTTATTTATGTTAATTGTATTCAGATTATCACTCCATGGGATAGTGCACCCCACATTTACCAGCATATCTATTTCCTAACGTTATGGGCCATGCAAAATGAAAGCTATAAGCATGATGTTGCATAATTGCACCAATCAAATGATATTAAAAGTCACTGAGGGTTTATAATTGCGTCTTACATTAGAAGTTGCAATTGTTCACTATAAATAATAATAGATTGTATTCTCCCTTGGCTCATGATGCACTGATTGGAGAGCTACAGTAGCACTTCCCTCTGCCAAATAATTTACATTATACCTGCTAGAGGTTTATAATTATCCAAATGTTTCTAACCAGAGTTCAAAGATTATTGCAACATGTGGGACCCATCATGTATATTATTTAGTCTACATTGGCAGCCTTAGTTTACAAAGATTGTTGCCAATTTCAATCGGATATTCTTCATAATTGCTAACACGCACAAAAGTAATTACAGGATATCCACTGGTGTCAGATTTTGTAGACATCAGGTAACATGTAGACGGTTTGCATTTGGTTCCAGGTATAAGAAGCCAACCTAACAGATATAACAGACCCAATAATGTTTTGGAAAAGATTCAGATCAGCCCTGGTGCTAACTAATGACCCTTTCAATGAGCTTGCTGTAAATGTCACACAGTCGTTGCCGTGAACGTGTCCAAATGTGCACAGCACGCCTAATTAAGAATATCCAGAATATTTTTTGCCATTAAAAATAGAAATCACTACGGTAAATTTTGTTTTTAGATATAACTTCAGAGCAGTTAGGAACTATCACCTAGTTATTAAAATAATAATGTAAATTATATTTCAGGTGAAATCCTTATATATGAACATACAAATAGGAATAAGCTACTGATTTTAGTTGAATATAAGTTCGACCAGAACCCAGACTGTCCACAGTTGGGTGAACAAACTGCCCATATTCATCCGGTTTGTTCTCCTGAAACTTTGGTTGATGTTTGTTTAGTGGCCTTTAGAAATGTGCATTTGTTTTCGTCTGAATTTCAGGTATTTTCGTAACGAAAACGAATGCGCAGAATCTGAAATCCGAAAGATCCGACATAAAAAATGCTTTATTTTCGTTTTCGTTGCTACAACAGTTCGATATAGATAGAAGATTCAACATGACGCTGACAATAGTAATCTGTGTCTATCGAACCTGCGGTCGAATGTGCCTAACCTTAACTCTATTAGTCCAAGATTGTTCTACATAAGAGGAAAGATTCGACATTATAGAGACAGTGTTGGGGTAGACCATTCGACATGAACGACGAAGATTCGACGAAGCAGAGAAAAACATACAAACATTGAATCTGTCATTGAAGGCTTATGGTGTCTGTCGAAAGTTCTAAGATGATTCGTCAAGCAGCTAAACTGTACGACGCCGCAATCGTACATTTTCGGTCAAATGCTCTGCCCATAGGCTTCAGGCATACCCCACTTTGTATAGAAGAATTTGAATGTTAGTTGACTAGTAATACTAATTCATAAATATAATTATTATTAGTGTCATACAACAATAGAATTCTTCTGTAGCTTGTAGGCGGAACATTCGACTGGAAATTTATGATTGCGGCGTCGTACAGTTTAGCTGCTCCCTCAAATATTCTTAGAACATTCGACAGACACCATAAGCCTTCAATTGACAGATTCGACCTTAATTCGGATTTTCGGACGAATGCATTTTATAACGAAACAAAATAAATAAAAACGAATTTCGGGAGTAACTAAATACATTTTTCGGACGAAAACGAAATCCTGAAACAAAATATTTCAGTGTGCACATGTCTAGTGGCCATAGCAATACCGCCACCCCCCCCCCCCCAATGTAAATCCAATGTCAATAACGCTACTCGGTGATGTAAATCCAAAACAGGTCATGTCCTCCAGTGATGTAAACCCTGTCAATTACAGAAAGAAGCTGAAGAGCAATCACAATGAGCAATGCTTGTTGATCTTACAAAAAATTCATCTTAATCGGCGCAACTCTCAAAAATAAATACAAATTCAAATGAATAAGTTGCTGCTAGCGCCGAAAAGAGTTTTCACCTCACTTTATGTAAACCACTAAACCAAATTGTCGTGCAGCGCAACACACATACTACTATATTGTGTCTCTTTTGCACAGCGATGGATTATTAAGATTTATGGACTTTTTTTATAGTAGCATTTAATGTGAGATTCATGAACACTTGGCACTTAGAATCGTTTTTTTATATATAATTGTTTCTTTTGCACAGCGGTGTATTATTAAGATTTGTGGACTTTTTTTTATAGTAGCATCTGATGTGAGATTCATGAACACTTGCCATTTTCAATAGTTTTTTTATGTTTTTATATACCGTATTTATCTGCCTATAGCGCGCACCGGCGTATAGTGCGCACCCCTAATGAAGAAAGGGAAATTCCTGGAAAAAAAATTTGAATTACTTACAGTTTTGGTGTCTTGTCCGGTGTCCATCAGCGGCCTTCTCTGGTCCGGCGTCCGTCTGCAGCCCTGGTGGTGTCCTCCCTGCTTCTCCCGCGCTGTTGTTGAGCCGACAATGACCAAATATGGTCATGAACGTACAAAGCTAATGATGGCATCCAGAATTACAGGCGCTGTGTTTACATTCCAGCAGCTCCAATGGGACAGCATCGCTGTGACGGTGGAGCATCATCAAGCGTTGATAAATCCCTCAGAAAATATCAATCAAAACAAATACCGTATTTATCGGCATATACCGCACACTTTTTTCCCCTTAAAATCAGGGGGAAATCGTGATTGCGTCATATACGCCGATACCCGCTTCCCGCACTGTGTTTGAACGCCGCCGCCGACATATACCGAGCGCAGTACACTCGGCCACGCTCGAGTCCTCTCGCATAAAGGCTAGGAGGCGGCACAGGGCGTGACCGCGAGCGGAGCCGAGCCTGACCGAGTATACCCGAGTGTACTGCGCTCGGTATAGGTCGGCGGCCAGGTTCAAACACAGCGCGGGAAGCGGGTATCGACGTATATCACGCACCCACGATTTTGCCCTGATTTTAAGGGGAAAAAAGTGAGCGGTATACGCCGATAAATATGGTATTTGTTTTGATTGATATTTTATGGGATTTATCAATGCTTGATGATGCTCCACCGTCACAGCGATGCTGTCCCATTGGAGCTGCTGGAATGTAAACACAGCGCCTGTAATTCTGGATGCCATCATTGGCTTTGTACGTTCATGACCATATTTGGTCATTAAAGTCACCCAGAATCCCAGGCACTCTTGTTTACATGACATCAGCATTGGGAATCTGCCATGCATTGGTGGTGATATTGATATTGATGTCAACTGACAGCCAGCTGATATCTGTTTGAAAACAACAGCTAGAGGTTTTGGCAGATGAACTGACCATATATGGCCAGTTTGTTCATCTGTTCGCCAAACTGTGGAAAGGCTGGGTTTCAGTTGAACTCATGTTCTCCAAACCTTAGTGCCTTGCTACCCATACACCTTTTTTTTTTTTAACAAAAGATTGAAAATAGGCCTTAAAAAAGGGCAGAAGAAAAGATTTGGCTCCTACAGACTTAAGTGGGGTTCAAGGCTATGTTTGGGTTTATATGATTTTTTTTCTTGTGTTTACCAAACCTCCTACAAACCAAACGTTGTCACTACCTACCAATAAAGGAGGTTCGGGTTCTGAGTCACCTTAGGTTGGAAGCAGAGCTTATGGTATCAAAATCTCAAATTTTTGGGCAAAAACTTGCACCTGAACCCATAATGCACTGCATAACTTTTGTCCCTAGTCAGATGGGTCCCTGGTAGCCAATAATCGAAAAAAGAATGGACAAACCAAACCCTTTTACTATAAAAGGGTTTTTGAATAAAGAGAGCAGGGAAAGATACAGTACACAGTGGTAAACAGTGCTATACTATGTAAAGTGTACCCCCGCCATGGACAGAAGAAGATTTTCACCGCTCCAGGTGAGCCCTATAGACAATCAGGGACGGTCGGATTACCAAGGTGCTGGCAATGCACGTAGCAGTAGCAATAGGAGGAAGGAGATGGACAGCCGCAGTCCGAAATAACTTTTCAAAAAAGTTGTCTTTTATTTTCAAGCAGGAACATGCATAATCACCACAACCATAAACCAGGACAGCCGACTAGTTTCGCACTCTTGCTAGTGCTTAATCATGGCTTAATCAACTAGTCGGCTGTCCTGGTTTATGGTTGTGGTGATTATGCATGTTCCTGCTTGAAAATAAAAGACAACTTATTTGAAAAGTTATTTCGGAGTGCGGCTGTCCATCTCCTTCCTCCTATTGCTACTGTACCCCCGCCATGTTCACAGTTCTGTAGAAGACTTGGAATTTCAACTAGACAGTCACTGGCACCAGCACAAGGGACACTCTTCTCATTAAATGTAAATACCGTACAGTGTGCTGATTTTTTTATATACATTTTACCTAAACTTAGGCTTTAAAAAAAAAAAAAAATCCTAAAGAAATTAAAACCACCCATGTAGCTTCTTTCATGTTCTGTGTTGCAGCCTCACTCTGTACCTATTTTCCATGTTCACAAATTTGAATGGCATAGAATATAGCCAGGGAACATTTGATTTTGCATCATTCACACACAATGAATATACATAGTAGTTTTCATGGATGAACAGCTATGTAAGGTGTACACTCATTAGATACTTGTTACTTTCACTTTTCAGAGTCTTTAGCTGTTTTGTAGTAGATATCTTTATTACATTTTTTATTTCTTCGCTTTTTTTTTCCAGTACCTTATTTTTAGAGACTGCACATGGAAAATACAGAAACAATATGAAACACATGTCCAGGTAGATAATGTAATCATACAAGACACAACATTTAGCAGATCATAACTGGACTTGATATGAAAAAGAAGGGGAAAAGGGGAACGGGAAAAATGTGGGACTTTAAATGAGACGCAGGAAAACCTAATCTAATGTAAATAAGCAGCAAATTGGGACTTTAAAAGAAGCATGTTTAAGGGGCAAGGTCCTTTACCTGCATATTGGTCCGGGTCTTAAGTGGTTAATGTGGCCAGAAAATTAGTCAATAATAAAAATATGTATGTATTTATTTATTATCTGGACAGTAAAAAACTGTCTCATATTGAACACAACATTTGATAAACATACAAAAAATATATACATTAAAGACCATTGTCCTAGAAATAGATCATAAAATAATAGTATACTACACAATGTGGCATAAAATATCATCCTCTGTGTTTATGTAACTTTTGAACAGAGTGGTATAATAATAATAAATCCAACTGAGCTAAAATTAAATAGACCATCTATATAAGACATAAGATGCATTCAGAAATGCCTGATATGTTTTGTGACTAAAAAAACACTTCCTCAGGGGCGGGTGCATCTTAATAAATACAGAAATATAAATAAGTCAGTATAATAGGAGCAGAGAGCACTGGGGGGAGTGGAGAGCACAGGGATGAGGGCTGGAGAGTGATGGGGAGAGCTGGAGAGCATTGGGGGGGGGGGAGAAAGAACAGGGGTGGAGAGCACTGGGGGGGGGGGGAGTATAAAGCACTGGGCGGTGGGGAACATTGGGTGGGGGGGAGAGAGCACTGGGGGTAGTGGAGAGCACAGGGGTGAGGGCTGGAGAGTGATGGGGAGAGCTGGAGAGCATTGGGGGGGGGGGAGAAAGAACAGGGGTGGAGAGCACTGGGGGGGGAGTATAAAGCACTGGGTGGTGGGCGAGTGGGGAACATTGGGTGGGGGGGAGAGAGCATGAGGGGGAGTGGGGAGCACTGGGATGGTGGCTGCACAGAGATGCATGGAACACCTGTGCATCCCTGTAAAGGCACGCTGTGTATGCCCTGTGTGAACAAGACCTTAGGCCCCTTTCACACAAGCACACTGATCGGGTCTGCCTGTCCATTTTTCAGGCGGGCGGCAGGCCCAATCGGACCACCCATCCTATGGCGAGACTGATGTAAATGGACATGTGTCCGTTTACACCCGCCTGCATCCGATCCAGCCCAGTCTGCTAAAAAACAGACAGATGGGGATTTCATTTCCCATGCCATCTAGCAGATCGGATGGCAACCAATGGAAATGGACAGGCGGTCCGTTTCCATCCGACTGTCCCATAGAGAATAGCGAGCTGCATAAGCGGAGCCAACAGGGACTTGCCATCCGCCTGCTCAGTGGGGAACAGCAGACAGATCCCCCACTGAGCAGGTGGATCTGCTTTTTCAGAGTCCGCTCCATGTGAAAGGGGTCTTACCAGGAGTGGCCAGTCCTTTAGGGGCGCTCTAATTGGCTTGAAAAAGGTTGGGCTCGGGCGCATAGCATTGCAACCCGAACCCACCCTCTTGTGAGTTGTGACAATAGCAAATTAATATTCGCTATCGTCTTTCGGTTTCCCCTCCTTGCGAATCAGGACAGATCGGGTTGGCCAGGAAGAGAAGCTGAGATATTCGTGGAGGGGTGAGTGCGGGGGGACCGTCATCGTGGAGGGGGACCTGGGGGGGTCTTACTATGTTTAGTTGTTTGTTTTTTTACAGTCATTTACTATGACTGGGGGGTCTTACTATGTTTGACCTCTTTCACACTGAAGGCATTTTTCAGGTGCTTTAGCGCTAAAAATATTGCCTGTAAAAGGCCTCATCTGCAATCCTAGTGTGAAAGCCTGAGTGCTTTCACACTGGAGCGGTGCACTGGCAGGACGTCAAAAAAAGTCCTGCAAGCTGTTTTTTTGAGGCATTTTAGGAGTGATGTATACACTGCTCCTAATGCTCCTCTGCCCATTGAAATCAATGCCGCTGCCAAAGCGGTGCCCCTGCAAAGCGCTTTGGCAGTGGTGCTTTACGGGCGCTTTTAAGCCTTTATTCGGTCGCTAGCGTAGGTTAAAAGCACCCTGCTAGCGCCTGAAAAGCACTGCAAAAACAATGGTAAAGCGCTGCTAAAACTAGACGCCAGAACTTTTTCAGCCAACATTCACGAAACAATGTGGTTTTTCTGCTCTTTAGCGCCACCCTTTGGGAAACTTATGCTAATTTTGTCTTATGGTTAGCATTGGTTTGGAGCATGCGTGTTTGTACTCCGACAAAACACATTTGTTGTCGAACAATTTGAGAGCATGGCCATTCAACATTTGTTGTCGGAAACTCTGACAACAATTGTCCAATGGAGCATACAGACGGTCGGATTATCTGACAAAACACATCCATCACACAATTGTTGTTGGAATATCTGATCGTGTGTACGGGCCTATAGAATTGTTCAGCAGAGTCTGCTGAACAATTCTGATATAAGCTTATGGTCATTGAAGTGACCATAAGCTTATAGGAGAGGAAGAAATGAGGTCCGTACGCTGTACTGACCTTGCCACCTGCGGGCACTTCTGTACGTCCGTATGGAATACGGAGCTGGCAGTGAAAGGGTTAAAGAAAGCCACGAACTCTGGGTAAACCAGGACAACGTGTTTTTGTGTCTCCCATAGAGGGTTTACCCAGGCCAAGGCTCTCTCAGAAAGCAAAGCTATCACAAAACCTACTTTGCTTCTGTCCATGGGAAACGCCTGGGGCAGCATCTCAAAGTATATCTCAACATGGTTGAAAAACCCTCTGCATTGAACTGGATCACCCCCAAATCGCTGGGGAAGCGGAGCGAAACCAGACATACCTTTTACAGAGGTAATACTCAAGGTGGGTGCCTGCACAGAGACTGGAGCAGCAGCAGGGACAGCCTGCAACACAGTTTGTACCGGAGCAGCCACCGTGGGAGATTCCAGGTGAGCCGTGCGACTCAGGAGTGTCTGTAACGCTATGGCAAACTAATCCATGCAGTGATCCTGGTCATCCAATCTGGAAAACATATTACCAACAAGTGGATTAACTTGCATGTTCTGAATTCATGGCCTTCGTCTACTGTCAGAAACCATGAATCAGACTGAGACAGAAACACAGTCACACTTGTTTAAAAATAACAAAAGTAAATAGAACAAACATAGTCAAAACATAGCCAAAGTTTGGTAACCAGATCGGATAGTCAGACAAGCCAAAAAGTCAGGAAGCCAGGAATCAGCGTAGTGGAACAGCAAGCAGGATCTGGAACCAGAGGAGGATGTATGTGTTCAGGGATCTATGCTATTAGGACTGTATGCGAATTGGGGATGTATGTGTTCAGGCATTTATTATGCGATTAGTGCTGTATGCGACTGGGGATATATGGGTTCAGGGATTTATGTGATTAGGGATGTATGCGATTGGGGATGTATGTGTTCATGGATGTATGCGATTGGGGATGTATGCGATTAGGGATGTATGCGATTGGGGATGTATGTGTTCATGGATGTATGCGATTGGGGATGTATGTGTTCAGGGCTGTATGTGATTGGGGATGTATGCGATTAGGGCTGTATGCGATTGGGGATGTATGTGTTCATGGATGTATGCGATTGGGGATGTATGTGTTCAGGGCTGTATGTGATTGGGGATGTATGCGATTAGGGCTGTATGCGATTGGGGATGTATGTGTTCATGGATGTATGAGATTGGGGATGTATGCGATTAGGGCTGTATGCGATTGGGGATGTATGTGTTCATGGATGTATGCGATTAGGGCTGTATGCGATTGGGGATGTATGTGTTCATGGATGTATGCGATTAGGGCTGTATGTGATTAGGGGTGTATGCGACTGGGGATGTATGTGTTCAGGGATGTATGTGTTCAGGGCTGTATGTGATTGGGGATGTATGCGATTAGGGATGTATGCGATTAGGGATGTATGCGATAAGGGATGTATGTGTTTAGGGCTGTATGTGATTGGGGATGTATGCAATTAGGGATGTATGCGATTAGGGATGTATGCGACCGGGGATGTATGCGATTAGGGATGTATGCGACTGGGGATGTATGTGTTCAGGGCTGTATGTGATTGGGGATGTATGCGATTAGGGATGTATGCGACTGGGGATGTATGTGTTTGGGGATGTATGCGACTGGGGATGTATGTGTTCAGGGATGTATGCGATTAGGGATGTATGTGTTCAGGGATGTATGTGATTGGGGATGTATGTGTTCAGGGCTGTATGCGATTAGGGATGTATGTGTTCAGGGATGTATGTGATTGGGGATGTATGCGATTAGGGATGTATGTGATTGGGGATGTATGCGATTAGGGATGTATGTGTTCAGGGATGTATGTGTTCAGGGATGTATGCGATTAGGGATGTATGTGTTCAGGGATGTATGTGTTCGGGGATGTATGTGATTGGGGATGTATGCGATTAGGGATGTATGTGTTCAGGGATGTATGTGTTCAGGGATGTATGTGTTCGGGGATGTATGCAATTAGGGATGTATGCGACTGGGGATGTACGTGTTCAGAGCTGTATGTGTTCAGGGCTATATGCGATTAAGGCTGTACACTGTAAATATGTAATTTCTGCACCTCGGGAATACACCCTGTACATCTATGGCCCTAAACATCAGAAGTGCGCCCAGCCATGTACATTTTGCATATTGCACTCCATATTTCAGCCTTTTATTTATTGTCAGGTTGTTGGTGGAGACTATTCTGTAATAACTTTACCATAAGCAGAAGTAACATTTCAGCAATAAAGCATTATTGTCTATATTAGTGTGATCCCCATAAGTGAGAACACACACATATAAATCCTACAAATCCCATGTATGCGATCAGCAGACTGTACCCGTTCTGGGTACAGAGCCTTGTAAGTGTACCGCGCATGCGCTGACCCCCGGCCTCTACTAATCGGATGAGCGCTGCTGGAAGCGCACCAATAGAAAAGCGATAAAGTTGCTGAACTTCCTGACTGTAAGCGAATCAGATAGTGCCGTGGAGGGTGTTTGGAATTCATCAGCCGCCACATTTTGAATGATGTATTCGCGTGGAAGTCCATAGAGAAGCCATGGTGGAAGGACCGGGATGTACTCTGAACGGAGAGAAGATCCGCGCCCGGGTCACCAGGGGGCAGAGTGTGCGGGAGCTGCGGGGGAGCGCTGTAAGCAGCACGGTACGGAGGGGTACTCATCAGACTCATTATCTGTCCTGTGTACACTATAAAAAGAGCTACCATAGAGAGGAGAGCTACCATAGAGAGGAGCGCACACATTGTCCCGGGAAGTGCTTGTCCCAACATGTCTCTGTGTTTTATGCGGGAGCGTATGTGATTGTTTTCAATGTTAAATGGCAGGTTCATATTTTACTCACTTTTTCCTGTATTCTTGTTATAAAAACTAGAACAATTGTGTCTGTATGATGAATGAGATAACAATAAGAGAGCAAGTCAGTACTGACAGCAGGTGCGTGTTTCAGAGTGGCACATCCATGCAGGGGCGCCGGGTGCAGGAGGACACTCTGGCACATTGGTGGTGGGTGAAGGACACCTTGGTGCAGTTTGGGGGGCAGGAGAACACCCTGGCATGGAGCCGGGTGCAGGAGGACAACCTGATACAATGGTGGCAGGTGCAGAATGACGCCTTGGTGTAGTTTGTGGTACAGAAGGGCACATCCATGCAGTGGCCCCGGGTGCAGGAGGACACCCTTGCACAATGGTGGCGGTGTGCAGACAGACAGTGGCGCCTGGTGCAGGAGGAGGCGGCAGTGTGCAGATGGAACACCTTGGTTTAGTTTGGGGTGACATTAATGCAGTGGTGCAGGAGGACACCCTGGCACAATAGTGGCGGTGTGCAGAATGACGCCTTGGTGTAGTTTGGGTACAGAAGGGCACATCCATGCAGTGGCGCCCAGTGCAGGAGGACACCCTGGCACAATGGTGGCAGTGTGCAGACGGGCACCTTGGTTTAGTTTGGGGTGACATTAATGCAGTGGCACCGGGTGCAGGAGGACACCCTGGCACAATGGTGGTGGTTTGCAGGAGGACACCCTAGCATGGCGCCAGGTACAGGAGGGCACAATGGTGGCGGTTTGCAGGAGGGCACCCTAGCATGGCGCCAGGTACAGGAGGGCACAATGGTGGCGGTGTGCAGAAGGACACTTTTGTGTGGTTGGGAATGCAGGACATCCTGGTGTGGTGGCATATAGTGAGTGACACATTGGGGGAGATTTACTAAAACTATTGCACACAGTCTAGGGCAGCTGTGCATCGTAATCAGCTTTAAGGCTTTTTTTCACACTTGTCATGAGACTCTGGACATCAGTCGCATGACAAGCCGCAGCCCACTTTTTCAATGGCACCCGTTCAAATTTGTGCGAATTAGAAAAGGTGCCTGCGCTACTTTCATATGACTTTGGGTGAGTGTAAAGTCAGATCAAAGTCATGGTCCAAAGTCGCACTGGAAAATGTGCGACTTTGGAGTCATACACATGTAAATAAAGTCTTATTGTCCGCTTAATTGAACACGCCAAATCTTGTAAGTAGGAGGAAGGGGAAGGGGCAAGCCTGCAGGTACACCACAATATGAATTGGCTTCCTATGGTGGTGCACTGAGAAGTGAAGGAGCCTAGAACGCCAGCGTTTCTCCAGAAGAGGACGTTTGGCGCTAGTATTTCACAGAGCAGGCAAGTTTAAACATGTTTATTATAAACAATTTAACCATTTGGCGACCAGACCTTTTCCTGAGACTTTATGTTTACAAGTCACAACGTTTTTTTTTTTTTGGAAAATATATAATATGGCGTTGGGCTGAGTAAATGGATACCTAACATGTCAAGCTTTAAAATTGCGCATGTATGTGATTTGGCGTTTAAAGTGGATGTTAACCCCATTCATAAAATTTGATCTAAGCACATACCGTATTTATCTTCATATAGCGTGCCCCGGCGTATAGCGCGCACCCCCAACCTGGAAGGGAAATTTCAGGAAAAAAAGAAAATACTTTGTTTGAATGCCCCTCGTCGGTGTCTTGCCCGGCGGCCTTGTCCGGTCCGTCTGCGGCCCTGGTAGTGTCCTCCCCGCTTCTCCTGCGCTGTTTCTGAGTCGATCCCCACTTCCCAAGCTGTGTTTGAACACCGCCGCCGGCATATACCAAGTGCAGTACACTCGGCCACGCTCGGCTCCTCCTGCATAAAGGCTAGGAGGCGGCACAGGGCGTGACCGCGAGGGGAGCCGAGCCTGGCCGAGTGTACTGCGCTCGGTATATGTCGGCGGCGGCGTTCAAACACAGCACGGGGATTGGCGTATATCGCGCACACATGATTTTCCCCTGATTTTAAGGGGAAAAAAGTGTGCGGTATACGCCGATAAATACGGTATATCTGTAGTGTTTACTTATCTCTCTCCAAAGCTCTAAGCTCTGTGTCTTTCTGCTGCTTCTGTTATCAGTAGAGCTGCACGATTAATTGTTAAATTACTATTTTGTATCAAACCCCCCCCCCTCATGATCTTACCCAGCATTTCCACAATTCTATGTAAACTGCGCAGATCTGTTCTACGCTCAGAGTTGTCAAGTCAACGCCCATCGCTCAAAAAAGTACTTGAGCTTCTTTTTTGGCAGACTACAGGCAGTTTTCTGCTTTGCATTGGTGACTTGTCAACTTTAAAAGGCTTGTATAAAAACGCTGAAGAAACGCCTTAAAAATGCCTGTAAAATTGCAACGGCTAAATGTGAACGGAGCCTGAAAGATAAAGAAGAAATATGCAATGAATCTAGAGGTCGGCCGATATTTGGCCATTATTGAGAAATCGTCGTCGGCCAATTATTATGCAAATTAGGCCGATATTTAACACTGACCACATCATGCCCACAAGTGCTCTCCCTCCCTTCTCCACATTCCGTTGGCAGAACAGCGCGGCGCTTGACGCTTGCCAGAGCCGCTGAGTGTGTGTGTGAAACTGACACGTGTAACTGAATGCAGAGAGAGAGAGATGAGCTGTCAAAATTGAGCATTGATGTTGGGGGTGGGTGGGACCCAGCAGCTATCAAACACCAGCCAATGGGATCTGGGTGGGCTGCTATGTTTATGTGGTCCTGCCCCTTTTCTTAAGCAGCCCAATCATTGCCTGGTGTTAGCTGCTGCGTCCCGCCCACCCCCAACATCGCCACTGAATTTTGACAGCTGGTCTCTCTCTGCATTCGGTTACATATGTCAGTTTCACACACCGTTGTGCGTGCGTGTGTGTGTGTGTGTGTGTGTGTGTATATTGTATGTAATATTACCACTTCAGCCCCGGACCATATTGTTGCTCAATGACCAGGCCCCTTTTTGCGAGTTCGGCACTGCGTCGCTTTAACTGACAAATGCACGGTCCTGCGACGTGGCTCCCTTACAAAATTGGCGTCCTTCTTTTTTTTTTTTTTTTTTTTTTTTTTTTTTTTTTTTTCACAAATAGAGCTTTCTTTTGGAGGTATTTGATCACCTCTGCGGCTTTTATTTTTTGCGCTATAAACAAAAAGCGACAATTTTGAAAAAAAATTTTTTTTTAACACTTTGCTGTAATAAATATCCCCCAAAATATATATAAAAAAAACTATTTTAGCATTTTTATAGCGATCAGTGCTATAAAAATGCATTGATTACTATAAAAATGCCGCTGGCAGGGAAGGGGTTAAGTATGTTCCCTGGGTGTGTTCTAACTGTAGGGGTGGGGGGTGGACTCACTAGGGGAAATGTCTGATCGCTGTTCATACATTGTATGAACAGAAGATCAGGCATTTCTCCCCTGACAGGACCGGGAGCTGTGTGTTTACACACACAGCTCCTGGTCCTCGCTCTGTAACAAGCGATCGGGCGCGGGAGTCAGGGGCGAGCGGGGGCGCGCGCCCCTATTGGCTGCTCGGCGAGATGACGTATAGCTACGTAATCTCGGTCGGCAAGCAGTTAATAATATATTGGGCTCAGTGTGAAACCTGCCAGTGCCATCTGTACTGATGACATCAAGTGTGTGGTAGAGTGATGGGAGGAAGCAGGGGGGAGTGGGAGTGGGTGAGTTTGAGATGAAGGGGGGGGGGGGGAAATAATATTGGCTGCAAAAATCGGCATCGGCCGCCCCAATTTCTAAATATCGACCAGAGAAAAACCCATATCGGTCTCATTGTATCATTCATATATACATGGGATTCGGCCTGGGACTTTACATGAGGTGAATATGGTAAGCCTAAAAACATATCATGATAGTAAAAAGTAGATTTATTACAATTTGTTGCACATGTAAGACACAACAGCAATGGACAAGGGGAGACCTCTAGGGACATTCGTACTTACACCTATTGTAACGGGAGGGCCCGTGGAACCCAGAAGGTCTTAGGAAGTATGTGTAGATCACCCTGTGTCTCTAGTAGGGGCACAGGGTGAATGAGAACCCCACTATGATCTGTGCTAGTCAGATTTAATGCGGTATATATTGTGTGTTGGCTGTTGTGTACTATAAAGCTTGCTGTGATGAGGTGGGGTGTGATTGCATTCTATTGTCTATTGTGGTAATTAAGTTTGCTACTGTGATAATGTGTATTGTAAGTTGGCAGACAGCCTAAGGGCTCTTTCACACGGAGCGGACCGTTTCCGGGTCCGCTCCGTGTGTCTCCGTCGGCTCAGTGGGGATCCCCGCTCAGCTGTCGGCGGATAGGGCGGTCCCCGCACACAGTGCAGGGACCGCCCTGTCTCTGCTCCGCTGTCCCCTATGGGGAACCTGATGCAGACGGACCGTCTGTCCGTCTGCATCAGTTCCGCTCTGCCGAACGGAAGAAAAATAGGGTTTCTTCCGTTCGGAAAACCGGATCCCGACGGACGCTAACGGACGCGATCTCATAGGGATGTATTACAAGTCCGTTAACGGACTTGTAAAAACGGACAGGCGGAGCGGACGTCTGAAAGGGGCCTAAAGGTCAGGTGTCTGAGTCATCAGCTGTAGTTAATTAGCTCATGTTAATTTATGTTCTGGTTACCTCCTCTTTAAACTGTATATAAGGTTGTAATCTTGGTTCTATTAACCACTTAAGCCCCGGACCAATATGCTGCTAAATGCCCAAAGGCGTTTTTACAATTCGGCACTGCGTCGCTTTAACAGACAATTGCGTGCTTGTGCGAAGTGGCTCCCAAACAAAATTGGCGTCCTTTTTTCCCCACAAATAGAGCTTTCTTTTAGTGGTATTTGATCACCTCTGCGGTTTTTATTTTTTGCGCTATAAACAAAAATAGAGCGACAATTTTGAAAAAAATGCAATATTTTTTACTTTTTGCTGTAATAAATATCCCCCAAAAACATATATAAATTTTTTTTTCCCTTTAGGCCAATACGTATTCTTCTACTACCTATTTTTGGTAAAAAAAAATCGCAATAAGCGTTTATCGATTGGTTTGCGCAAAATTTATAGCGTTTACAAAATAGGGTATAGTTTTTTTTACTACTAATGGTGACGATCAGCGATTTTTTTTTTTTTTTTTTTTTTTGGCCGATGTTTATGACACCAAAATCTCTACCGGACAACAATACCAACCTGACAGTCTATCCCTTCCCTACTTTATCTTTGGAGCAGCGGGGATGCTTTTGGTTGGCGTTCCCCTTTGCTTGCAATGTTTAAGACAAGTGTGCATTACAATTTTTTAACGTTCTTGCACCTAAAACGCATCGGTGGTTTTATTCTTTGAATCTTTACAAAAACTTCCACTGCTTCAGTACTATGCAGTCATTTTATCTTTAAACAGTATTTAAAGTGATGTGGACTTCCACTTTAATTACTAGTTTGTTCTCAGTGCTGAGGCGAAGTAATTGACCATGCTGTAGACCAGAGCATATGCCAATAGTATTTTCGTAATTACCTTGCTAGGAATAAAAGGCGGCAGATGAGTGCTATAGTCCATTAGTAAGACGTGAAGCTTTCTTTTCCATAAAATCCTTCTTTTTCCTGAGGTGTGGAGCTTTTCACCGTCTGCTATTCAGGCTCTTCCATTGCGTGCAGCAGCCTCTAAGGCCTGAGCTGTATATCAATGCTGTCGTATCCCTCCCTGCTGGACATTTAAGGCACGTTTTACTCTCTTAAGGCGACAAGAGGTGATTTGTGAGGGATTTCATTACATTAAATTATTAAAATAAATATTCCAGTCGGGCTTTCTCGGTTATAATGGCAAAACCTGAAAAGGGTAATTTTACTGTGAAATGGCTCTCCAAAGAGATGGTGGAAAGATTATCAATAAAGCCAAGTAGCTTATGTTTTTGAAAAATGATTGGATCAGCCAGAAGGTATGATAACTGAAAAAGGCAACAGTTTCCAATCCATCTTTCCTGTAATGCTTATTAGGGTTTCTTTAATATACAGATATCAGGGCCATGGGGAGCCATTGGAGACCTTGTTATCCTATGCAGAATAGATGCTTATTTCTTGCACTCTGCATACCCAATCTGTCACTTCTGTTTGGAATGTTAACAAGGTGACCTGGTTGGATAGATAAAGTGATAGAATGTTCTACACTCTGACCGTTATTCTTTTCTGTGTAGATCATTACTTTTACATGTTTTGGCATAATAATCTGAACAGAAAATTCCCATTTAGCCTTTTGGCTAGCCTTTCTTTACTCTGCATGGTATTGTAATGCCAGGTATATAGATGTGTATAGGAAGGCTCTAATGCCCACCCCCCCCCCCCCCTTCTTTTTTTTTTTTTTTTTTTTTTGTGGGGGTAGTAGTGGGTATCTAGTTTTTAGGTACCCGCTTGCACTTCCACGTAAATGGCCTAGGTCAGGCATGTACAAAGTCCAGCCCATAGACCAATTGCGTTCCGGTTTCAAACGGCCCACCTGGTAATTTGGACATGTATATCTTTTGAGGCCCCCAACAAACCCCCAAGCCCAAGGGGACACAAAACACACACACCTGGGAGGCTGCCTGGGAGGTGGCGAGACGAGTGCCATACATACAGTGATAATTTCCTGTTTACGTGGCGGCCTCTGTAATGGGAAGTCCTGTCTCCTGCACTGCCATTGGACATCTGTCCATTAGGAGGCAGGACTTTGTATTAACCACTTAAGACCCGGACCATTATGCAGGTAAAGGACCTGGCTCCTTTTTGCGATTCGGCACTGCGTCACTTTAACTGACAATTGCGCGGTCGTGCAACTTGGCTCCCAAACAAAATTGGTGTCCTTTTTTTCCCACAAATGGAGTTTTCTTTTGGTGGTCTTTGATCACAACTGCGGTTTTTATTTTTTGCGCTATAAAGAAAAATAGAGCGACAATTATGAAAAAAATTCAATATTTTTTACTTTTTGCTATAATAAATATCCCCAAAAAATATTTAAAAAACAGTTTTTTTTTTTTTTCCCCTCAGTTTAGGTCGATACGTATTCTACATATTTTTGGTAAAAAAAAAAAAATTGCAATAAGTGTTTATTGATTGGGTTGCGCAAATTTTTTTTTTTTTTCTCGTGACTGTGACATTATGGCGGACACTTTGACACTATTTTGGGACCATTGTAACTTTTACAGCACCCTCACAGGTTAACCCCTTCACTGCCAGTGTCATTTTTACAGTAATCGTTGCATTTTTATAGCACTGATCGCTGTAAAAATGAATATGACCCAAAATGGTATTAAAAGTGTCTGATGTGTCCGCCATAATATCGCAGTCACAATAAAAATTGCTGATCGCCGTCATTACTAGTAAAAAAAATAAATCATTAAAAAAAATGCCATAAAACTATCCCCTATTTTGTAGACTCTATAACTTTTGTGAAAACCAATCAATAAACGCTTATTGCGAATTTTTTTATTTATTTATTTTTTAAACCAAAAATAGGTAGAAGAATACGTATTGGCCTAAACTGAGGAAAACGTGTGTGTGTATATGTGTAATATATATATATATATATATATATATATATATATATATATATATATATATATATATATATATATATATATATATATATAATTACACACATTTTTTGGGGGGGATATTTATTATAGCAAAAAGTAAAAACAATATTGCTTTTGTGAGGGGGGGGGGAGTCAATTTTGTTTGGGAGCCACGTTGTACGACCGCGCAATTGTCAGTTAAAGGGACGCAGTGCCGAATCGCAAAAAGGGGCCTGGTCCTTCAGCAACAAAATGGTCTGGGGTTAAATGGTAGTTAAAATAATACATTTGATTTTAAATGAATACTTCTCTTTTTCTCTCGGTGTGACTCCTGCATCCTCATAGACTTGAATGGGCTGCCTGCAAACCGCACCTGATGGCTAGGGACGCAGGAACAAAGGGACCATTCGGGTTATATGGACCTCCGCACCTGTGTGAAAGGGGCCTTGCTATGTGTTATGCCACTTATGAAGATGACCATTTACTTTTATTAACATTTTTATTCTCTGTTTTAGTCAAAGTCACCAAGCAACGCCTCGTCTATCCCCAGAACCTGCATTCTAATGTCTTTGATTTCCTGCACATATACTGGCGTGCAGACCTTGGGAAAAGAGCTCTTCATTTATTTTGAGGCAAAAGCATTAAGGTAAGACATTTTTTTTAATAATATATTAAAATCGTTCTGATTTTATCTTTTGAAATAAAATACATAATTTATATACAAATGACTGATTGGAGATGCTCCACATAATGTTGTATGGGTCTGTTTGGCTCCAGAAAATAGACTTCAGCAATTGACAGATGGAAGCCTCTGTCAGGTTTTGCTCTGTATCTTATAAAGAGGTTGGCGCCTCTGTCAGGTTTTGCTCTGTATCTTATAAAGAGGTTGGCGTCTCTGTCAGGTTTTGCTCTGTATCTTATAAAGAGGTTGGCGCCTCTGTCAGTTTTCGCTTTCTGTGTGCTTGTTGGGGAGATATTCTGGATGATAGAGAGGTTACCAGTCCAAGGAAAATCTTCCCATTTGGGACAATGTTATTACGGTCGGGTTTAAAAAATTCCCTGGCAATCTAAAATATTGCATAGCAATAATGTGTATCCCAAGCTGAAATTGAACTGCAGAGTTTACTTATCCCTGATCTGTTGTCTCAACCCAAAGTTCCAGGCTGGAATGTGATTTTCAAGAGGAGAGAGTTCTTTCAACTCAAGTGCCAGAGAGACAGGAGAGCAGGAAATGGGAAAAGTACAAATCAGCCGACAGATTCTAACCTTTCCTACTGTATACAATATAGTGGCAAGAAAAAAAAAATTGTGCAACCATTGAAGTTAACTGGTTTTCTGCAGCAATTTGTGACCTGATCCTCATCTACAGTGGGTATAGAAAAAACTCTGCCCCCCCCCCCCCCTTTTAAAATAATCCAATTCTGTTGCTTTGCAGCCTGAAATGAACACGGACACAGTTTGTTTTATCCAGCTGTATTTACTGCATACAATTCTAAAAACGGGTATAGAGGCACTCATGGGTCTAGCAGTAGAGATAAATCGACAGTTTTTTATTGACAATGTTTCATTGAAGCTCACGCCATCTTTATCAAGATTTCAAATATGTATAAATGTATGTGTCTTTTTGACTTGGGCATAGAACTGTTGTTGGTTTCATAAATTCCAATCCTCCCATGACTGTCCTTGCTCATTGCACATATGTTTCAGACTTGAACTACTGTGTTTCCCCAAAAATAAGACATACCCATAAAAAAAGCCCTAGTAGGATTTCTAAGCATTTGCATTTGCGCAATATAAGCCATACCCCGAAAATAAGACATAGTGATTCTGTGCATGCTGCAAGCTGAGGCATAGAGGGAGAAATAGAAAGTGAAAGTAAAAATCTCCTCAGTGAAGTGAGGAGCAGGACGCTCTGCTTTAGGTAAGTAAAAGTCTCCTCAGTGAAGTGAGGAGCAGGACGCTCTGCTTTAGTTAAGTAAAAGTCTCCTCAGTGAAGTGAGGAGCAGGACGCTCTGCTTTAGTTAAGTAAAAGTCTCCTCAGTGAAGTGAGGAGCAGGACGCTCTGCTTTAGGTAAGTAAAAGTCTCCTCAGTGAAGTGAGGAGCAGGACGCTCTGCTTTAGTTAAGTAAAAGTCTCCTCAGTGAAGTGAGGAGCAGGACGCTCTGCTTTAGTTAAGTAAAAGTCTCCTCAGTGAAGTGAGGAGCAGGACGCTCTGCTTTAGGTAAGTAAAAGTCTCCTCAGTGAAGTGAGGAGCAGGACGCTCTGCTTTAGGCAAGTAAAAGTCTCCTCAGTGAAGTGAGGAGCAGGACGCTCTGCTTTAGGCAAGTAAAAGTCTCCTCAGTGAAGTGAGGAGCAGGACGCTCTGCTTTAGGCAAGTAAAAGTCTCCTCAGTGAAGTGAGGAGCAGGACGCTCTGCTTTAGGCAAGTAAAAGTCTCCTCAGTGAAGTGAGGAGCAGGACGCTCTGCTTTAGGCAAGTAAAAGTCTCCTCAGTGAAGTGAGGAGCAGGACGCTCTGCTTTAGGCAAGTAAAAGTCTCCTCAGTGAAGTGAGGAGCAGGACGCTCTGCTTTAGGCAAGTAAAAGTCTCCTCAGTGAAGTGAGGAGCAGGACGCTCTGCTTTAGGTATTGTGTATCCTCAGGGGAAGAAGTAAAGCTGTGGCTCCCGTTTTACTCAGCAGTGTGGGTTTCTCTCCCTCAGCAACAGTCTGTGGGTCTCTCTCACCCCCCACAACCACCAGTAAACCTGCTGCTTAATAAAAATATGGCATTTCCTGAAAATAGGACATAGTGTGTCTTCTTGAGAAAAAATAAATATGACAGTGTCTTTCTTCTTTTCGGGGAAACATGGTATGCAGGCATGGATGAACTATGGAGAGAAGAGTTTTTTTGGATAGTTTTTAAATCGGATCAGGTTTTCAGTAGGATATGCATACTTTACTCTTGCATATTATTCGGGTCAAATATGACCTATTTTGGATGTTGACCAGCAGAAAAAACATCCCAAATTCCTGAATAGTGATGACTTTTCCTGATGTAACTCTAAATTTTAAATGTTATCAATGTAGTGCCCCCTTACTTTCAGTATGGGCACTACGCTAAAGTTAGTGAGGAATAGGAGAGTTGTTTTGCTCCCATTCACAATTTTCTAAATTGGGCTGCTGTCATTCCAGAACTGTCCTGTAGGTCAGTCTGCACTCCAGGGATGCAATCCCATCCCTGGGCGACAGTTGGCGCTAGAGGGGTTCTGGCAGAGCCACTTTTCCCCAGCAGCCAATTAGAGGAGTTTTCCCTCGCGGGGCATGCTGGGGGAGAGTATATCTGTGGCGGACGCCATTTTGTGTGGTTCTTTGCGCGTCCAACGGACCCCGGCGATGGCCTTCCAGTCCGGGGTCACATGCTACGCGGAGCTCCACTTTGCTGAAAAGGGCCCCAGTGACTTGCTGGGTCCCCCGCTTTACTGAGAAGATCCCAGGCTGTGTGCCGTTCGATGGGGGGTCGGCTTGAGGAGAACCCGGAGGCAGGTTGTCCAACAGGGCTTGAACGAACCATCTGGGATCTAGTGACCGGAATGCTGACAGGTACACTTTGCTGTCATCCGGTGACCTATGCTTAATCTACTGGGAGGATTTGCTCAATTCGTCCATTCATCTCATTCAAGTGTTAGGCCTGTTCCTCCCAGCCATCTAAAGTGACACTTCGGCTGCCAGGCTTGTGGCAGAAGTCTGTCCGGAGGCACTTCACCCACTCTGGCTAGAGTGGCGACAAACTGTATCTACTACTATTGTACTACTGAGAGCAGGACTGCTCTTTCTCATATGCAGGCCTGATACTGCAAGGTTCTCTCTCTCGCTTCATCAACCTTCTTGCTCTACCTCATGTTGATGTTGGCCATGTTGGGCCTGGATATAAAGCATTTGAAAACCTTTATTCATTGACTGGACATTCACTCACTATTCTACTGATCAACTACACCCCTAGACAACACTGAAAGGTAACTTAATACGCCGATCCCAACAACAACCAGCGGCTCCTGCGGGGGTAGTGCTACATCAAATTTTTCAATTTTATACAGCGGCTGTACATTTGTTGTACAAATGATCTGTTTAGAGTCAATTCTTACACTTCACTGAACTAGACTAATCTGATATTGTCAAATCGTAAAAGGGCTCTTGTGGATAACAGTCATATGAAATGAAATGAAATGAGTCCTATTATAAAAATGCCATCTCTACCGGTATTCCTATTCATTACTAAATATGATTGACTTACTGTCTAGGTTTGATTTGCGTTTGAATAAAGTGTACCAGCTGTATAGTCAAGTACTGATGTTCTGTTTTAAGTTTGTGGGCAAATTTTGCTCCCAATCATGTAAAGCAAAGTTTTTCTACATGCGAGTACAGCCAGTGGCTAAAGCTTCTAGCATAAGGTGACCAGATTTTTAAAATGAAATCCGGGGACATAATTTTTTCTTTACTAGTAATGGTAACAATCAGCACTTTCTGCCCATCGCCGCCCGCCTCGCAGCCTCTCAAGTCTTACTCTTCGGGCCACGGCTACTAATGGATGGGGAGCAGAGGAAGATCACTCCGCCACAGAAGGCAAGGAGATAGGCAGGTGGCTGGCCAGGATTTGAGCCAAGGCAGAATAACATGCGCCCGAAACGGAAGAAATATTCCCTCGGCTCCGACCAGCACATGATCATCAGAAAGGGGCACAGGTAATGGGAAAAATACAACACCCCTATGCTAGTAGGCACGGCAGAGTGGGGGGTTGTGTATTTAAATTTTTTTTATTTTAATTCTGCAATGACCGTCTTTGAAATTGCCCCTGCCCCTATTAAATCCAATCTGGGGACAAAACCAGGGACAGACTTGGTCCGGGGACAGTGTCCTCAATCAGGGGACTGTCCCCTGAAACTTGGGATGTCTGGTCACCCTAATAGCAGTAATCGCTGTATTCTGCTGGCCGGGAAGGTTCCCCCAGTGGTGGAAGGAAAGAAAATCGATTCATCTATGACTTCTCTCGCTGTGTCTGAAGTCCATACTGCACAACTCTAGCTTCCATGTTCAGAGGCTAAATCCAAGTGCAAATAAACAACTTTTATACCTCCCAGATTACTTTTTCCTGTATTTAGGACTCGTGCATGTGACGAGATCCTTCCTCGCCCAGGTCCTGCTCTCCCGACACTCCTCTGCTACCAGTGAGTCAGCTTGCAGATTGCAACGTCTGATGGTCCAGTCATCCAAGGTTCCGGGATCCGAATTACAGCTATGTGCCATTCGGACCCATTAAGAACAAACACCAGGCAGGCTGTATGTAAGTTCCAACAGGACTCTTTATTTCAAGTACACAGCACACTTTTATACAGAATTTTGGAACATCCCACTCCCAACAACCGCTTTCCTATTGGTCAATTGTAAAGTATATCCAGTCTTCACTCAGGTCCCCCTTGACCATGCAAATGAGGACTTGAAATTGTCAACAGGGATTGGTCCAATAGCTTGGATAGAAAGACTTGTGTATTGAGACAGAAGCCCCAGGGGGTAATCAATGTACACAATAACCTGGTTCCAGCTAGACGGCCTGACTCCGACACCCGCTCTTAACCTGCAGAACACAATAAAAGGTATTTCGCAAGCTGGTTCCACTTAGCATTTCAAAAGCCTTGCATTGAATGTCCCTCTCCTGTGTAACATATGTCAAGTAGAAACACTTTAATATCTCAAGGTCCATGACATTACTTCCCCTGGGAACCAGTCCAACAGCCGCAGTGGGACCCAAACGGGTCAACTCGAGGATGTTGGAAAAGTAGTCTTAAAGTTCCAGGACTGTGCTGGGATGACCCATCTGCCTTCCTGTTTTGAGGTCCTGGCCCATAATCGGACGGCAAGAGGCTCACATTCAGTCCTCTCCAAAAGCCCCTGTCCCGGCTAGGTCTGTCACACATCTCCCCCTTTGGCAGGAGACTAACACTGGGAGAGACCCCAATTTCGGTACCCACCCAGTACCCCAGATACCTTGTCCCAAAGAGAGCATTACTCACCCAGCCAATCTCTGCCTCTCTCAGAGAACACGCCTGCCGCTGGGGAGAGGCCTGGACTGGCCCTTCTCCCTGGAGTCCTTTCAGCCGCTGGAGAGAAGACAGGGTGGCTGGGCTCAGTTCATCATGCCATTGGGAATCTGGGCCAACTGGCCACCATTCCTGGGGTATACCAGTGGAGACTGCAGTCCCATCCACTGATGCTAGGTAAAAATCCCCCGGTGCTTGCAAAGCAAAGCCGACATCCTCCTGTCTCAGTGCCGCACCATTTTCTGGGGTTGTGTCTGTGGAGATCGGAGTCCCATCCACTACCACAGGAACCCCCTCTCCTGTTAGTTGAGAGCAGAGGCCCGGGGCACTCTGCTCTGTTGCCAGCTCTTCCGCTGGGTTGCTGTGAGTGGGGACCACAGTCCCATCCACCGATATCCGCTCAAGCTGTAGTTGTGTGCAGCAGCCAGTAGCATCCTGCCCTGCTGCCAGTGATTCAGCTGGGAGTAACAGCTTTACTACCTCAGCTTGTTGCTGGGGAGGGGGGCCAACCGCCCCGGCTCCCTGGAACTCCACAGTTGGTCCCAGTGCTGGGCAGAGATGGCTAGCATTCTGCCCTGTTGCCAGCACTTCTGCTGGGGGTGCATAATCCATAACATCCTCTGAACAGTCCATACATTCTGTAATCTGTGGCTGGGGAGTGATTGCCATCTTCTCACCCTGAGCCTCCGGAACTGCCACGGGGGTGGGGCAGAGGTCTTGATCCCTCTGTCCTGTGACCAGCGCTTCAGCTGGGGAAGTTCCTTGTAACTCCACAAATACTGTACTTGGTGCTGGGCAGAGCACAGTGAAGTTTGGCCCTGATACCAGCTCTTCTGTTGGAGGCTCCCCAGGTTGTTCTTCCTCAGCAGAAAAGTCTATCAAATCCCCTGTCTCTACAACTGGTGTCTGGGGATAGAGGTTCACCATCTCCTGTCCATGGAACCCAGAAGATGCTATGGGTACTGAGCAGAGGTTAGCAGAGCTCGGCCCTGCGGTCAGCACTTCAGCTTTGGGAATGGCAAGCTCCCGATTTTCCACTGCTGATTCATCAGCCAGGATTTCATCACTGTCAGCTGATATTTCCTCATAGTCCCAGGTAAAGGGAACCTCACCCTGCTGCTGAGCGGAGTCTAGCAGCTGTTTGTAGGCGATTTCCAGTTCCCATTCCTGAGCGGCCAGGAATTCCAAATCTTCCTGTAACCAGTGCACTTCCGGGACATTCAGTCTTCGCTCTCTGTGCTCCATTATTTCCTCCCAACGCCACTCCCGATCGCTCCCAAAATTGGGATCCCTGGACATCCTCCAATACAACAATCCCAGGCCATCATAGTCAAAGCCTTCCGTGGGGCTGTCATCCGCTGACCACGGGCACTCTTGGACTACATACCACCGGAGGGCTCTGTAGCTCTCGTCCAACCGCATCTCTTCCCGGATCAGCCTGCTTAACTCTGCTGTCCACTCCTGCTTTGGTTGTTCCCCCAATAACAGCATCTGTACTTCATACTGTGACCAGTACCTTACATGGATGGAGGGGAGAGCTTTTCCCTGGTGTCGCTGCTCGCGGGCTAGCGCTTCTTTCCAGAGTTCGCAGCGGATCGAATCAGACCATCCAAGCAGGACCTCCTCTGATACTGGTCCTCTGCGCTGTATCTGCTTCTCTCGCAACCTCCTTCTGAATTCCTCTTCCATGGTTACTGATATCTGTACCTCTCCTCTTCTTTCATTTGGTGCTGCTTCTTTAGGCGTTGTCACCGATCGCCGTATTTCTGCAATTCTCAGCTCCTGTTGCCGCTCTCGTTCTCTCTGTTGTCGCTCTCGTTCTCTCTCATCCTGCCGCTGGAGGTCTCTAATGGTATTCTGTATGGCGGTCTCTGATGGGTTCGCACCATATAATGCCAACCGCTGTTGAACTCGCTGCTGGAACAAGTCTTCAACTGACCGGGGTCCTGCATCACCATCCCTCTGATCCATCTCGGCTAGCGCAATGATCAGGGTGGCCTTGTTCTTCCCACCGGTTCCTCCACGGCTCTCAAGCAAGTCTTTTAGCATGGTTCTCCTCCAGGCTGCATAGCTGGTCATTCATGGTGGTGGTTTGGAGTTGTCCCAGTAACTGGAGAGCAAATCCCACCGCTGCCAACCAATGTGACGAGATCCTTCCTCGCCCAGGTCCTGCTCTCCCGACACTCCTCTGCTACCAGTGAGTCAGCTTGCAGATTGCAACGTCTGATGGTCCAGTCATCCAAGGTTCCGGGATCCGAATTACAGCTATGTGCCATTCGGACCCATTAAGAACAAACACCAGGCAGGCTGTATGTAAGTTCCAACAGGACTCTTTATTTCAAGTACACAGCACACTTTTATACAGAATTTTGGAACATCCCACTCCCAACAACCGCTTTCCTATTGGTCAATTGTAAAGTATATCCAGTCTTCACTCAGGTCCCCCTTGACCATGCAAATGAGGACTTGAAATTGTCAACAGGGATTGGTCCAATAGCTTGGATAGAAAGACTTGTGTATTGAGACAGAAGCCCCAGGGGGTAATCAATGTACACAATAACCTGGTTCCAGCTAGACGGCCTGACTCCGACACCCGCTCTTAACCTGCAGAACACAATAAAAGGTATTTCGCAAGCTGGTTCCACTTAGCATTTCAAAAGCCTTGCATTGAATGTCCCTCTCCTGTGTAACATATGTCAAGTAGAAACACTTTAATATCTCAAGGTCCATGACAGTGCACATTGGATGTTTAGCTCTGGGGCATGGGGCTGAAGTGTTTAGCTGCAGGCACTGTTGTGCTTTCCAGCTCTACTAGCAGCCTGTTAAACCAAGAGACCAACAACTGCTGCGGCTGGATACCTGTTCCCTCCACCTGCAGCAAAATGCCAGAGTCCATGCACCAGGGCTAAATGCATGGGGCCTAAGATATTCCTGCTTTTAACCATGTTTATATGCATTAAAAAAAGATCCTGGACATGCAGAATTCAATCCCCCCCCCCCAAAAAAAAAATCCTAAACTGACTACACCTAAATGCTTGTAAATGCAGAGTGTGAAAGGCACCATTAAAAAAGCTTTCTGGGAATTTTATATGCATTTATCAATTGTCCTCTAAATGTATGCAAATGCAGGTGTGACAGTGTCGGTATGAATGAAGCCTTTCTTTTGGCTATTGCATGTTTACTTATGACTTCTCTAAGGCTGGCCATACATTATACAATTTTCTTGTATAATTTTCCTTTAGATTTACCAAAACCATATATGAGGTCAAACCTAAACACTTTCAATTTGTTTGTAGTCAGGCAGGTCCTTGTACTACAGGAAAATGTATTAAAAAATTGTATAATTGGCCGTACACACGGTCCGAATATCAGACGAAAACAATCGTCGGAGGAAGAATCGTACAATTCTCGGATTGTGTTTACACTACTTGTGTTTACACTACTCGAGAGCCGATCACGACAGTTCATCCGATTTTTGTTATTCGATCGGACAAGCACGAAAATGTTCCTTGTACGATGCCAGATCATACGATTTTTCGTTTAGTCAGTACAGTTGTCGTCCGAAAATACAATACATGACATCACTTTCGAATATATATATATATATATATATATATATATATATATATATATATATATATATATATATATATATATATATATATATATATATATATATATATATATAAAAAATCGTACAATCTGTCGTACGATATTCGGATCGTGTTTACGGGGCATTAGTCTATAATGCCTAGAATGGAGTTTCTCTTACAATTTGTTACAATACGAAGTAGTTAAAGGAATGGGAACATGGCATGTATTTATTTTTTTACAAGCCATGTAGTTTTTTCGGTATTGTAATGGGGTAATACATTTTATTGCTTGGTGACCATAAGCTTGTATCACAATTGTTCCACAGACTCTGCTGAAGAAATTCTATAACTCTAAATTAACGAATTACAACACGCTGATCAGTTATTAACCTCTAAAATGAAAACAAAGTAAAAAATGTTTAAAAATAAACACAAACCTAGTAAGACTCTGCCCACACCCACCCCTCCATGGTGACTGTGCCCCACCCCTCCACGGCTTCCTCTGCTTCTCCCAGCCAACCTGATCCATCCTGGTTGGCCAGGAGGAGAAGCTGGAAGACTATGGTGAATATATAAATTTTGCTATTGTCACAAGTGGGTGGGTTTAGGGTGCAATGCTCTGCCCAACTTTTTTTTCGAGCCAATTAGAGCCTCAAGGCTCTTATTTGGCTAGGGGGGGGGGGGACCCCTTATACAAACGTACGAGTCCGGCACACTGCAGGGGGGCAGCGCCCCTAATGGACTGGCTGCTCTTGGTAAGACCCCTTTCACATGGAGCAGATTCTGTCAAGCAGATCCGCCTGCTCAGTGGGGGGATCTGTCTGCTGATCCCTGCTAAGCAGGTGGTTGACAGGTCTGTGTCCGCTCCGCTGATGCAGAGAGGACATGGACACAGCCTGCTGTTCCCTATGGGGCAGTTGGATGGAAACGAACCGCCAAGTGTGAACAAGGCTTTTTGTAGCAATTTACCAGGAATTTGGTAAGTTATGTTGTGTTTCTGTGCACTATTAATGATTGTAGTGTATTTTTGGTAAAGATAGCGATATGAACATTTGCACATGTGCACAGCAGATGCCCTCACAATCTGACAGATTTGGGGTGCTTTTGCAAAGAAGAGTGGGCAAATATTGCCAAGTCAAGATGTGCCATGCTGATAGACTCATACCCAAAAAGACTGGGTGCGGTTATAAAATTAAAAGGTGCTTCAACAAAGTATTAGTTTGAGGCTGCATTTACACCTGGGCGTTTTTCGAGCGGAAAATGCTCAACAAGCAAAATCCCATTCATTTCAATGGTACCTTTTTCACATCTGAGCATTTTGTCACCTGAAGTAAAATGCCTGAAAAAGCCCTAAGCTCAAAAAAGAACACAAGCTTCTTTGGGGCAGATTACAGGCGTTTTTCTGCCTTTTTTACATTGGTGACCTGAACAAAAACGCGAGACTTTGAAACGCTCAGGTGTGAATGCAGCCTAAGGGTGTGCACACTTATGCAATCATATTATTATTTTTACTTCCACCTAAAATATTTCAGTTTGTTCAACTTGTACAGTTTATAGGTCACATTAAAGGTGAGAAAAGTTCTGAAATTTAATTTATCTCTTTCTCTTTTTTTTTTTTTTCTTCTTTAACTTTACAGAAACCTGTCATTTTAACAGGGGTGTGTGGACTTTTTATATCCACTGTATATTTCCCTGCATGGAACAGAACAGTCTCCAGTTTCATCCTAATTTTGTAAAACAAGCCATACATCTAAAGAAGGATATAGAAGAATGTCACTGAAATGAACTTGGATAAATATTTAAAGATCAACTGACTAGATAATTTCACTGTGAATAATTTAGTGCTTTGAGCAAACACAAACATCAATATGCCCTTGTTTTTTGGTACATGTTTTCAAGAATGGGCATTGCAAGATTAATGGATTTTAAAAGTGCCCTTTTACTTCAGTTTTTTTTTTCCGATACCACAGGACCCCTGTACTAACGTTTTCCATAAAATGGTGTATAATCTACCTATGTTTCCATGTAGGTCATTTTTGTTTTAGTACTGTATGCCTGTGTAAACATCCGATGTGTGGGGTTTTTTTTTTTTTTTTGGCAGTGGGGAGTGTTCACTTAGTACATAAAGTGAAGCTCCAGGTATGATCTTTTATGTCTACTTGCATTGGTCCAAGTATGGTGAAAGGTCTGGAGGAAAGAAGGCAAAGGAGAGAGATGATTGAAACCTCTTTTGATACAGTTGACCCTGCCCCCTCCTCCTCAAACGCCTTTGGTCTCCGTGACTGTAATCTTCGCTGGTTCTCTTCCTACTTATCCAAACGCACTTTTAACGTTGCTTACAATTCTACTTTCTCCTCTTCCTTTCTCTGTTGGGGTCCTCCAAGGTTCTGTTCTTGGACCTCTCCTCCCATTTTTTAATCTACACCTCCCCTCTGGATCAGCTGATAATCTTCCATGGCTTCCAATACCATATATATGCTGACGACACCCAAATCTATGTCTCTACCCCTCGTCTCACTCCCAACGTCTCCTCACATATCACTAATTTGATAAGAAATATCAGTCTGAATGTCACACCACTTCTCAAACTCAATCTATCCAAAAGCAAACTTTCCTCCCCCACTTGCCCCTTCCACTGATCTGTCAAAATCAATGGCACAACTATAAGCCCATCCCCACATGCTAAGGGCCTAGGTATAGTCCTGGACTCTTAACTCTTCTTCAAGCCCCACGTCCAATCGCTGTCCATATTTTGCGCAGAACGGAAGGGCACTCCAGCTGATTTCCCGATCAGCTGGCATGACATCACCATAGCGCATGGGCACATCGTAGGAGGGATTATTCGAAGTGAGATACCATTTCACGGGCACAATTGAATGCTATGCAAACAGCGGGACGATACCGTCATATTGTGCCTTTCTGTTGCAGCGCAGGTTTCCAGTGTGCCTGTCTGTGTTGCAGGGCAGGTTTGGTGTGTTGAACGATGTTTTGCCTGTGTCTAAGGGCGGCTTGCAACACAGACAAAACCCGCCCTGCAATAGCGAGGCACAATCTGACAAGTACAGTGTCCCTCCGTTCTTTGCATAGCTTTCAATTGTGCCCGTGAAATGGTATCTCCCGTTGGGGAAAAAAAAACTTCTAAGTTGTGCGCATGCGCTTCAGTGATGTAGGCAGGCCAGCTGATCAGGAAATCGGCTGGAGTGCCCTTCTGTTCTGCGCTTGTGCAGGCACTTTTCGACTGAGTGCACTATTCGATGGAACACCGGCTCAACCTCCAACTTCATATATATATATATATATATATATATATATATATATATATATATATAATATATACCCCTTTCTAACCAATGACACAACAAAGCTCTAAATTCCCTCCCTGGTCATTTTTGGCCTTGACCACTGCAACTCCCTTTTCATTGGCTTACCTCTACATAGTCTATTCCCACTTCTTCAATCCATCATAAATGCTGTTGCCAGACTTATCCACCTTGCCAATCGCTTTGTGTCTGCTATTCTTTTCTGTCAATCCCTCCACTGGCTTCCGCTCGCCCAACAAGTATTAACTTCAAAATACTTACTACTTACAAAGCCATCCCCAACTTGGCCCCCAGCTACATTACTAGCCTAGTCTCAAAATGCCAACCTAATAATTCTCTTCATTCCTCTCAAGACCTCCTGCTCTCACTCCCTCGCCTCCAGGACTTTTCCAGAGCCTTTCCAATCCTATGGAACTCCTTACCCCAATCGATTTTTATCACCTACGCTTTTAGACAATCCCTGAAAACCCTCCTGTTCAGAGAAGCCTATCCTACCCACACCTAACAACTATAAAAAAATAAAATAAAAAAAAATTCCATTAACTCATCCCCCACAGTACTGTCTGCCCTCATGTTGTAAAGCGCTGCACAAAACTGATGGTGCTATATAAATCCTGTAGAATAATAATAATAATTTTCAATATGAAGCAAGGATCAAGAACACAGGGACATGACCTCAATATAGCAGGAGGAAAGTTCAAAAGTAATCTTAAAGTATTTTTCTACCAAAAATAGTTTCTGTTGCCTGGAATAGACTTCCAGCAGAGGCAGTGAGTCAGTCACGAGTAAGTGTATTCAGACATACTCAGGACAGACCTAGATCTACACTCAAAAAAAGTTAAAGAATGGGGCAAACTCAATGGTCCACTTGGTCTTTTACCTGCAGTCACTCGTTATTGTTTCTATGACAGGCAACCTGTGGCAATAGCTGCAGTGTGCTATACAGGTTTGGGGCTGTGGTCCATTTCTGCTTCCCAGACTGAGGACCTCTGGATCCTGGCTTTTGACGCTGTTCACGGGGCATAGCACTCTATGCGGTTTAGTAATGCTTCTCAGTGCGTCCCGCTCCTCCTTCAACCCCCCCATCTGCATTTAGGTTCAACAGGGTGAGGTAATTGTGTCGCACCTCCTAGATCGTGTAGTTCTGCCCAGCCGAGAACATTTGCAGCATTTTCACTTTCATCTGCTACGGAGACACAGTTACAGGAACACAGATCGCTGTTTGGGGTGATTGCTCAGGATCAATGTAATAACCATGTCCTATTATTGACCCCACTCTAGAGGTAGACCGATATATCAGACGATATTTGGCCATTTTTGATAAATCGGCTGATTATTATCAAAATTAGGCCGATATTTTACACTGACCGCCGTTCCCCATCCCTTCTCCACACTCAGCGACTCGAGCAGCGTCAAGCGCCGCGCTGAGTGTGAAACTGACAAGTAACAGAGAGGAGCTGTCGGGGGTGGGCTGGACATGGCCGGGGTGGGCGGGACCCAGCAGCTATATTACACCAGCCAATATGATGGTATCTGGGCAGGCCGCTACGTGTATGTGGCCCGCCCCCTTTCTAAAGCAGCCCAATCATTGACTGGTGTAATTTAGCTGCTGGGTCCCGCCCACCCCCGACATCAAGCTGATCTCTCTCTCTCTCTCTCTCTCTCTCTCTCTCTCTCTCTCTCTCTCTCTCTCTCTCTCACCTGCCAATGCCATCTGTACTGAGGACATCAAGTGTGTGCTAGAGTGACAGAAGTAAGCAGGAAAGAGTGGAGTGGGTAGGGTTGTGTGTGTGTGTTCTCTTCTTCTTCTTCTTCTTTTTTTTTTTTTTTTTTTTTTTTTTCGCCCTGAAATATCGGCCACACAAATCGGCCATCGGCCGCCCCTATTTCTAAATATTGGCATCGGCCAGAGAAAAACCCATATCGGTCTACCTCTACCCCACTCCCTTCATATTACTTTAGCTCAGGGCTCAAAATTTCAAGCCCTGAGCTTCTAGCCAGGCCTCAAGTGTTACTCGCCACCAGTTGCCTCACCTAACCCATACACTGCCCCGCCCCTAATTCCGCCCCTAAAAACGCCCTTGTAGATTATCTCTTGGAATGACACTGTTAAATGTTTTATGCCGAATCAAGTTACACAATTAAATATTACCAACTACAACTTTAACAAAATGGGACAGGGCACTGAGGCAGACCAGAGGGACAGGGCACTGGGGGCAGACCAGAGGGACAGGGCACTGGGGGCAGACCAGAGGGACAGGGCACTGAGGCAGACCAGAGGGACAGGGCACTGGGGCAGACCAGAGGGACAGGGCACTGGGGCAGACCAGAGGGACAGGGCACTGGGGCAAACCAGAGGGACATGGCACTGGGGCAAACCAGAGGGATATGGATTGTTTTACTTCTGCAAATATTGCTCTCCCTCTTATGTACAAGACTCCCTCCTCCTCCTCTGCCTTCTCTCTAGAACCAGGTCTTTTCCCCCATTCTCTTGCTGTCTCCTCTGCAACCCCCATCCATCCTCCTCTCTCTCTCCCTCTCCTATTCTACCCACTCTCATAATCAGGAGCCCCTGTGTGCGGCTCCACACTTGCATGTCCCCACTTCCCCCTTTCATTGTCGGGCAGTGAGGAGAGGAGCTGCAGCACAGCGGGAGGGATACAATCCAGCACCGAGATTCACACACCTGCACAGCCATTGACACCATAGCACAGCGCACACTGACAGCGCACAGCATACTGCCGCTCTCTTGTCAGGGCAACTCTTGGTGAGCGCTGTGCTGAACCTGGGACACCCAGAGTGGTGATAATCGCAGTCCTCCAGCTCACTTGTTGCTTCCTGCTCTCTAGCTACATTGGTCGGGGAGGGGGGGCAGGCTATCAGGTCCCATGGCTTAACGAGAATTGTAAGGAGAGCACCTGTGTACTGCTCTGCATGTGTGTGGCTCACCCGACTACTTTTCCTGGGCACACACCTTTACTCTTCGGCCGCCAATCGCAGAGTGGCTCTAAGTGTAGTCACAGATTGGACTGTTGGTCATGCAGAACTGTTATCACTCGCCCCCAGCTTAAATCCACTCGCCAAATGCTAGCAGGCGAGTGGAAATTTTGAGGGCTGCTTTAGCTCCCTCTTGGTCACAGGTCAGTTGGCCTTTCTTGACAAAGCCCGAATTTCTCTGCCACCACATCTAATTCTTAAGAAAACTTTTAGCGTTTCTAGTACCTTCAGTTTCTAAAGACCAGAAATGCTACACCCTTCTTTTTCTTTGACCCTGTTCAGGAATCGGAACCTCCTTTTTTAATAGAAGTTTGAGAGTAACTTGGTTTGAGAGCATTTTGCAAGACTTGATATACAAGCGATGTCTTGATATAAGAGTAGCGTCACATCACAACTGAGTATAAAAGAGAATAGAGGCGCCTCTAAGTGTAGCAATATGGTTGCATTTAATGAAGGTACAACTTTTAGAAACTCGCGTGGTTAATTAAAACAGGCACATTGAAGTATACAGGCATCTGGGGTAAAGCGATCCACATAGACCTTTCTCTTCACCGCCATTGATGTCGTCCCTTCCACAAGCAGTTCAAGCCTCGCTTTCAGGTCGTTCTACTGCAGGGTAGTCTTCCCGGTCACGATTGCAGACGGATATCTGTGAGGATGAGTCTATGTGGACATCTTGACCCAGGATGCCTGCATACTGTGCCTCTCTGATCATTAACTATGTGAGTTGCTAAATGTTGTACCTTCATTAAATGAATCATTTTATGGTTACACAACTTATCACATTGCTTTAATCCTTTTTTATATGGACTATAGCCTGAAGGACTTGTGAATAAATGGTTGTGGAACAAATCATTTGCGTTTCCATTATTTATTATGGCAAAATTTGATTTGATATACAAGTGCTTTGGATTACAAGCATGCTTCCGGAACGAATTATGCTCGCAATCCAAGGTTTTACTGTATTAAGGACACTGATTTCGTAGCGGAGACAGTGGAAGATTTTCCCTCCTGCATTCTGTGAGGTACAATTATGGCTTTGATACAAATGTTTTCCACTGTGGACACTAAATGATGCGGTGTGAACGACCCCCTATATAGGTACAAAGAGACCGGCTAAGTCTATAAAATACTTTAGCATACAAACAATGATTGATTGCACACTTAGACTGGATCGACCCTGAAAGGTTTTATGCTCCTTTTAAGCTGGGATCTACACTATGGAAAAAGATTTTAAAAATAATTGGACTATTTTGGTAGTGGATCCTGCCATTGACCATAAGTGTAGCTGCTGACTTTTTTAATAAACACACTTGCCTGTCCCCATTGGTCAGGCAATCTTCTGGAACTTGTCCCAGAAGATTGCAAGGGGGGGGGGGGACAACTTCTGCTCGAGCAGAAGTGGGAGCAGGTACCTGTCAAAACTAAGTACCCCCCCCCCCCCAAGTTGACATGCCAAACGTGGCATATTTGGGGGAGAGAATTGCTTGGAGCAGAATTTCCCCTTCTGTGTGGACCTCCGCTTTAAACATTATATTGTAATGGCATACAGTGAATGGCTGCAATTTGCACATATAATATGGATAGAATAACGTTTTTTAAAATGTTTGGAATTTTCATTTTAACAAGGTATTTAAAAGCTACCAAATAAATATATTATATAAAAATGTGTGTCATATTTTAAAAAGTGGCTTTATTTTTTTTTTTTCTTTTTGGCTTGCATGTGGTGTAATCACACTTAAACCGTGTCCTATTGTTCCATCCTAGAGTTCATTTTGGAATGAATGGATCAATGCGCATTAATCCAGCAGAGAGGAAGGATAGAAGCGGAGCTCCAGCAGTTCTAGAAGTGCAGCTCACCAAGGATTTGATTTGCTTTTATGATTCCACGCTAGATGTCAGGTAATGCTTAGACCTCCCATCATTGTGTCTAATGGCTCCACAGCTATCCTATGGGTAAAAAAAAAAAAGCATAAAAACAAACGTGTGTGTAATTTATTATTAAGGGGACCAAAAAATGTATACACACTTCCACATGAAAAATGTATGTATACAAATGTTATTACTAGATTTATATAAACATCAAAGGGGATCAGTAAGTCATGTTTTGAATAATGTAGTCACATTAGGTGCTCATAGTGGTCACAATTGACATCCAGAAACTTTTTTTTTTTTTGATTTTGTTGAACTCGTGCATGAACAACATTGACTAGAGTGGCTACAGAAATTACTCTGCATGATGTTTCATACCTCATAGGACCCTACTCCCACAACATGTCACCCTTCAAAATTGCACACACTGGTGAAATGGCACCAAACTTTGCTACTTAAAAATCTCCATAGGCAACGCTTTAAATATTTTTACTGGTTACATCTTTTTAGTTGGAGAAGAGCTCTAGGGCCAAAAGTATTGCTCTCGCTCTAACGTTCGCAGCGATACCTCACATGTGTGGCTTTAACACCGTTTCCATATGTGGGCGGGACTTGCGTGTGCGGTCGCTTCTGTATACGAGCACGCAGGAACAGGGGGCGCTTTAAATTTTTTTTTTTTTTTTTTTTTTTATTGTTCGTTTTACTTTTATTTTAGTTTTACACGTTTTTCCCCAAAAATAAATGTTTTGATCACTTTTATTCCTATTACAAGGAATGTAAACATCCCTTGTAATAGGAATATAGCATGACAGGTCCTCTTTACAGTGAGATGTGGGGTCAATAAGACCCCACATCTCACCTCTAGGCTGGAATGCCTGGAAAAAAAAAATCGCCGGCTGAAAAAAATGATATCTGAATGATGCCTGTAGCTGCAGGCATCATTCAGATATCCCTGCACAAAGTCAAGGACGTCATGACGGCCGGTGGGCGGGAAGTGGTTAAAACGCATTTTTTCCCCAGAGTATTAGCCGGGGTATTGCAGAGTATTAGCCGGGGTATTGCAGAGGATTGGTGCGGGGGGTATTGCAGAGTATTGGTGCGGGGGGGGGTATGCAGAGTATTGCGCAGGGGGGGGGTATGCAGAGTATTGCGCAGGGGGGGTGGGTATGCAGAGTATTGCGCAGGGGGTAATGCACAGTATTGCAGGGGGTTGCAGGGATGGATAAACCTGTGACTGCAATAGTCACAGATCCATCCACAGTGCTGCTGACACCCGTGCTCCCCCTCTCACACTGTACGGATATCGCTCCGTCATTGGACGGAGCGATCACGTGGTAAACGGCCGCTATCAGCGGCAATTTACCGCGATTCGTTATCGGCCCTCTGGACCCGACGGCCACAGACATTCCCGTGTGCGCGCCCCAGGGGGCGCGCGGGAGAGCGACTCTGGGAGGACGTCAATGTACGCCCTCCCAGAGTTAAGCAACTGCCCTGTAGACGTATATTGTCTATAGGGCGGTGATTAAGTGGTTAAAGGAAACCATATCTTCCAGAGGGAGTGTAACGTGTCTTACCAGCCTCATTAAAGCAGCATCAATCAAAGGAGCTGATTCTAAATGTTTCACCTCTTCACTCTTGAATGGGTACATCTTTGCTACTTTAGAGAGCAACGAGTTTTTCCTCTCTACGCCAGCCCACTCATCAGTAATAATTTCTCCAAGTTCACACAAAAGGGGAAAGTTTTGGCGCTCCTTCTTGAGTTGTTTAAAGTACTTCCTTTTGCTTAGAAGGTGCTTCTACCGGATCTTCCCATTTTAAAGCGACTTTGACTGCTTTAACCAGGTTAGGTACTAGGGGAAAAATCAAACCCTGTGGTATTAACACTTTCTGCTTCACTAGCCGAGGATTCACTTGGGGAGCGGTTACGCTGAGATGGGCCCGGAGCTTCAGGGTCATCCTGCACAAGCACTGGCGCTGGGTCAACAGGAGAAATGATACTGCAGCTGGAATCGGATTTGTTCAGGGACACCTGAACCACTCTTCTGACCAGAGCCTCAACTTGCTGGTCTCCATCTCCTCTTTCCCTTACAGCTCGGGAATAACACGGCTCACAGAGGGATTTGCCTTCCGAGACCTGAGCCTTGCATCCCCAGCAAACTCTTCTACCCGAGTGGCTGGAATGGCGGTAAGAATGACGCCCAGACGTGGATTTAGATTCCTCTCTATGGTGTCTAGAAGATGATCTGGGACGTCTAGAACTTGACCTGGAATGACGATGTTGAGACCTAGAGTTGTCGCTGTCTTCACGTGCCGAAGGCTGATGTTCAGACCTAGAGGGGCTGACGGGAACAAAATAGTTAACATGCTCCTAACTAATAACCCCAAACAGACAGGCAGAGAAAAGGAAATTCCATCCTACCTGCAGCGTAAGGGTTGGCCACAGGGGTGCGGCGACACATCCATGGCAGTGGGAGCACACAGTACTGCAAGCAACCAATTAGCACACAATAAGGGCAAGGCATGAATATAAACATTTAGCATAAGAACAAGCAGGAGAGCAGCACAGCCTCTTACCTCAAGGATAGAGATCTGCTGCTTAGCAATCGACGCTAGTAGGATGTGCCAAGGAATAGCTGTATCTGACAGCTACTTGAACCTGCCGCCCGTTGATGACGTCGCCACGCACATCACGCGCCTGCACTGTGTCCGGCGTGACCCCCACAGACCTCGAACGAGACTTGCGCATGCGCAGACCGCCAGAAAGCGACGAGGCTGGAACGCAAATGCGTTCCAGCGGCCATGGCCAGAAAAAAGCAAACCAAGCGGAGACAAAACGCACAAACGGCTGCCATAAGAGAAGCTATACATTACCACCAAGGCATCCCCTCGATCCTGCCTGGAACTGAGAGCAAAACTGCTCATACTGCACGGCCTGGGCATTTCAAAAGGGGGCCTCCTGCTAATAGCTAGGACGTTTGGCCATGTTGCCGCTTGCCTGCCTATGGCTGGCTAGTAAGCTCTTCAAGGCATCGCAATCACTGCCCGTGTCCACCCCGCTAATAGCTGAGACTTGTTGGACTCCAGAAACCACCTGAAACTTCAATCGTCACGTGAAAACCACCAGGACTGGACCGAGAGACATATTTAAGGTAAGACTACCTAGGTCCTAGGAGGAGGACAAAAAACGAACACGGTCTAGAAGCAAAGATTTATGGGAGTAGGGTCCTATGAGGTATGAGAGGCAGAATTAACCCACACGTAGGCTGCCATGGAGTCTGTCAGGAAATCTTGTTTTTGCTCTTGTAGGAATATTCCAAACATGGAATCCGTAATAATTGTTTTTCACTTGGCTAATAGAGGAGTCTGTAAGCTCCTGCTAAAACAAAGTAAAGCACTTGTATGTGAAATGCTGTGAAGCTGAAGCTCAGATTTGTGTACCTGTTTTGTCATTTTGTTTTTAAAATCATTTATAATAATAAAAAGAGAATCTATAAAAAATAACACTGCATCACTCGGTTTGCTTCAGTCATGCTCATGCTACATGTTAACATCAAGTAAGATTTTGTATGCAAGAAGGAATTCAACTGTACTACTGTAGCTTGTAAAATATCCATTGCTCCCAATTATGCCCCGTACACACCATCACTTTATGTGATAAAAAAAAACAACGTTTTTAAAAACGTCACTTTAATTGACCGTGTGTGGGGGGAAAACGTTGTTTTATGTCTTGTAAAAAACGACCAAAAAAAATTGAAGCATGCTTCAATTTTATGTGTCGTTTTTCAAAACGTCGTTTTTTACTTCACAGAAATTGACCGTGTGTAGCAAAAAACGTTGTTTAAAAAGACGTTTTTACACCCGCGCATGCCCAGAAGCTAGTTATGAAGCGAGCTTCAATGGAAAAAGTGGTGAGAACGTAACCGCGCTTTGCTAGAACATTGTGAGAAAAACGATGGTGTGTAGGCAACTTCGTCTTTGAAAATTTAAGTTTCAAAAATGTCGTTTTTTACTTCACAGAAAATGTCGTTTTTTTTTTCATCACATAAAGTGATGGTGTGTACGCGGCATTAACGTATTCTACTTGTGATTTTCCTAAAGATGACTGTTCCTTGATGCGTTTTTTTTATATATATATATATATATATATATATATATATATATATATATATACATACACACACACACACACACACACACACACACACACACACACACACACACACACACACACATCAGATGTGTAGTACATAGAGTATGTGGGTTTTTTTTTTTTTTGGCTTAACCTGTTGCAGACTGTCATTAAAGTAAAAAAAGTCATCATTGTACACAGGGTGTCTCTTGTATATCCAGTCCATCTGCTCTGCTGCCGTGATCCCCCCTCCGCCACAGTATATGGCAATTCAGGTCTGATGAATCCTTGCCAAGTACATAGAGAAGATCCCGACAGCAGGAGTTGTAAAAGCAACCAAAATAAAAAAACAGTCCTGGCAATGTTTATCAACAACATTGCTCAGCTGCAAATACAGAAAGATCCAATGAAACCTTGTATCTTTCTGCTTATTCATCTACAGATTTATTTAGCAAAAAATAAAACCCCCAGTGGTGATTAAATAAAACCCCCAGTGGTGATTAAATACCACCAGAGGAAAGCTCTCTATTTATTTTATTTATTATATATATATATATATATATATATATATATATATATATATATATATATAATTTTATATTTGAACACCCTGCTATTTTGCAAGTTCTCCCACTTGGAAATCATGGAGGGGTCTGAAATTGTTATCGTAGGTGCATGTCCACTGTGAGAGACATAATCAAAAAAAAAATAATCCAGAAATCACAATGTATGATTTTTTTTTTAACTATTTATTTGTATGATACAGCTGCAAATAATTATTTGAACACCTGAGAAAATCAATGTTAATATTTGGTACAGTAGCCTTTGTTTGCAATTACAGAGGTCAAACGTTTCTTGTAGTTTTTCACCAGGTTTGCACACACTGGAGGAGGGATTTTGGCCCACTCCTCCACACAGATCTTCTCTACATCAGTCAGGTTTCTGGGCTCTCGCTGAGAAACACGGAGTTTGAGCTCCCTCCAAAGATTCTCTATTGGGTTTAGGTCTGGAGACTGGCTAGGCCACGCCAGAACCTTGATATGCTTCTTACAGAGCCACTCCTTGGTTATCCTGGCTGTGTGCTTCGGGTCATTGTCATGTTGGAAGACCCAGCCTCGACCCATCTTCAAAGCTCTAACTGAGGGAAGGAGGTTGTTGCCCAAAATCTCGCAATACATGGCCCCGGTCATCCTCTCCTTAATACAGTGCAGTCGCCCTGTCCCATGTGCAGAAATACACCCCCAAAGCATGATGCTACCACCCCCATGCTTCACAGTAGGGATGGTGTTCTTGGGATGGTACTCATCATTCTTCTTCCTCCAAACACGGTTAGTGGAATTATGACCAAAACGTTCTATTTTGGTCTCATCTGACCACATGACTTTCTCCCATGACTCCTCTGGATCATCCAAATGGTCATTGGCAAACTTAAGACGGGCCTTGACATGTGCTGGTTTAAGCAGGGGAACCTTCTGTGCCATGCATGATTTCAAACCATGACGTCTTAGTGTATTACCAACAGTAACCTTGGAAACGGTGGTCCCAGCTCTTTTTAGGTCATTGACCAGCTCCTCCCGTGTAGTCCTGGGCTGATTTCTCACCTTTCTTAGGATCATTGAGACCCCACGAGGTGAGATTTTGCATGGAGCCCCAGTCCTAGGGAGATTGACAGTCATGTTTAGCTTCTTCCATTTTCTAATGATTGCTCCAACAGTTGACCTTTTTTCACCAAGCTGCTTGGCAATTTCCCCGTAGCCCTTTCCAGCCTTGTGGAGGTGTACAATTTTGTCTCTAGTGTCTTTGGACAGCTCTTTGGTCTTGGCCATGTTAGTAGTTGGATTCTTACTGATTGTATGGGGTGGACAGGTGTCTTTATGCAGCTAATGACCTCAAACAGGTGCATCTAATTTAGGATAATAAATGGAGTGGAGGTGGACATTTTAAAGGCAGACTAACAGGTCTTTGAGGGTCAGAATTCTAGCTGATAGACAGGTGTTCAAATACTTATTTGCAGCTGTATCATACAAATAAATAGTTAAAAAATCATAAATTGTGATTTCTGGAATTTTTTTTTTTGATTATGTCTCTCACAGTGGACATGCACCTACAATGACAATTTCAGACCCCTCCTTGATTTCCAAGTGGGAGAACTTGCAAAATAGCAGGGTGTTCAAATACTTATTTTCCTCACTGTGTGTGTGTGTGTGTGTGTGTGTATGTATGTGTGTGTATATGTATATGTATATGTATATATATATATATATATATATATATATATATATATATATATATATATATATATATATATATATATATATATATATATATATATATATATATATATATATATATATATAAATTTTTTATATTCAACTTTTTAATTAACCACTTGCCCACCGCCGTATTGAAATATGACGGCGGCAGGAACCCCTTCGTCCCTCCGGGCAGTCATCATATGACGTCCTCGGCTTCCCGGCACTGTGGAGAGCGCACTCGCCACATCACTGGGGACTCGATGCGCGTGCCTGGCGGCTGCAATGTCTGCCGGGCCCCCGCGATTGCTCATCACAGATCCACATCCTGTCAGGGGAGAGGCAAACTGATCATATGTTCCTTGTATATAGGAACTAGAGGTCGACCGATATGGGTTTTTCTCTGGCCGATGCCGATATTTAGAAATTGTGGCGGCCGATATATGAAGACGATTTTTCATCTTTTTATGTTTTTTGGGCCGATATGTTAGGCCGATTTTTGTTTGTTTGTTTGTTTGTTTGTTTTTTGTTTGTTTTTTTTCTTCCCTTCATCTCATAAAATCTAAAAGTTAGACCCCTTTCACACTGGGGTGTTTTTCAGGCTAAAAATAGCACCTGTAAAGTGCCTCCAAAACGTCTCCCCTGCAGTCTCAGTGTGAACGCCCGAGATGGTGCACTGGCAGGACGTTAAAAAAAAAAAAAAAAAGTCCTGCAAGCAGCATCTTTGGAGCGGTGTATACTGCTCCTCCACTCCTGGCCATTAAAATAAATGGGCACTGCTGCCGAAGCGCCTGCAAAGCGCTTCTTCAGCTGTGCAGCGGTGCTACACGGACCCATTTAACCTCTTTATCGGCCGCTAGCTGGGTTATAAGTGCCCCGCTAGCAGCCGAATAGATGGTCCTGACTTGTCCTGGGCGCCCGCGATGTCGGTACCCAAAGCCGATCTCTCCCTCGGCTCTCGGGTGCTGCTCCGGCCATCTTAGGTAAGGGAATCGGGAAGCAGGCACAAAAACAGGTAATACAGACTTTTGGACGAAGAAAAAAAAACCAGGCTAACTTTACTAAAGTGTATTTTTTTACCCCCAAAATTGCGTTTGAAAGACCGCTGCACAAATACAGTGTGACATACAATATTTTAACAACCGCTATTTTATTCCCTTGGGTCTATTTTATTTTTCAAAATTGCAGTTTTTTTTGTTATTTAATTTTTGTTTATAGCGCAAATAATAAAAACCGCAGAGGTGGTGAAATACCACCAAATGAAAGCTCTGTGGGGGGGGGGGAATGATCAACATTTCATTTAGGTACAACGTTGCATGACCGCACAATTGTCATTCAAATTGTGACAGCGCTGAAGGCTGAAAATTGGCCTGGGCAGGAAGGGGGTGAAAATGCCCTGTATTGAAGTGGTTAATATCATGAATTTAAATGTGCAGTTTATTGTCCGCCATTATCAGCATCTTTTTGGCGCAAGGAAAATCCCAAAAAAATGCATCCCTTTTTTAAATTCTATGTATGTCTTCACACTGTTCAGTTGTGGTGTTAATCTTGCTTGTTGCATTTTTGGTCAGTTAAAAAAACGCACCAAAAATGCAGCAAGAACGCACACGTGTTATGATGCGTTTTTTTGAGTCCCATGACCTATGAAAAACCCCCCATAAATGCAGTAAAATCATGGTAATGTATCGGTGCATTTTTTTTTTTGTACTTGAATGCAGTTAAACACACTGTAAAACACAGGTTCTTATTTTAGGTTAAGGAAAATGTGGGGGGGGGGGGGGGGGGTGGAAAACCATTAAAAACTCACATGCAGGAAAGCATCTGAAACTGCGTTTCTATGGTGTGAACTGGCCCTAAAGTAAAGTGCAGAACATTTCAGTATCTCTTATGTTTCTCCTAAACGTTACTTTTTGTGGTTAACCACCCTATTTTTGGTTACTTTGAAATTTTGACCTCACTAAATGTAAGATTATTTGAAAATGTCTTCTTCCTTCTCAGGAACGCTTTGGAGTGTCAGGAAAAAGTGCGGTTATTTGAAGATCTGGATGTGTGCTCCTCGAAGTTCAGTTTTTCTAGAGCAGAGTGTGAGGTTAAGAAGCGGGGATGTCGGATGCTGTGTGACTTGCTCCTTGATCAAGCAGTGCTCCCTGGAGTTGGCAACATCATCAAAAATGAAGCCCTGTTTGATAGCGGCCTGCATCCAGCTGTACAGGTACAGTGCACTAACTTTTTATATATACATACATTTTTATATACTGTGTTTAATGTTCTATATTATAAATGATAAATATCCCGCCCTCCTCCTCCTAGACCAGCTTGTGTGACAGACAGGACACTGGCTCTATCACACAAGCTAGTCTAGGAGGAGGAGGGCGGGAAATTTATCACAGCGCGCCCAAACTGTTAACATTAACACTGTGATCTCCGTGACACAGCGGGATCGCTGTGTAACCCGCGATGCCTGTGGGGGCCGGATAAAAGTCCTCCGCGGGCCGCATGTGGCCCGCGGGCCATAGTTTGAGGACCCCTGTTCTATAATGTCAAATGTTTTACTGTTCTTTTGCTTTGCTGTTATCACAGGCTGGTTTACTAACAGATGGACAGATTAGCCATCTGGTGAAGATGACACGTGACTTTACGCTCCTCTTTTATAAGGTAATTATAAATATATATTGCAGTATTTGTTAAAAAAAGCACTGTGGAATAAACTCTCCGTACATTAAATTTTCTGTTCTTGCAGTGTCGAAAGAATGGCTCAGCTCTTTACAAGCATTACAAAGTATATAAAAAATCTAACTGTGGCCAGTGTGGTACAAAGATCACAGTATGTCGCCTGGGAGAACACAACAGAATGACCTATTTTTGCTCAAAGTGCCAAAAGGATAAACCTCAGCAGCTTGATCCGAGGTATACAGCAGATTTTGCAGTTACTGTATGTTATTAAAAAATGCAACAAATATCACTTGTTCTTTCAGATTTTAAAAGTAGAACTAAGACTGCTTTCTACCAAGTATGAGAAGGGAATTATCTGTATGCAGCTGAAGCTGGATACAGTTTATACAGCACTTGGTGAAGGAAGTAGTTTGCTCTGACCAGCTTGGTTCAAACAAGCTATTTAAAATGGCATGTCTTTTTATACCTTCTTGGTGTTTAACTTTAAATATATTTCAGCTTATCTATCTTTAGATTTGGTGGCTTTTTTTTTTTGGGGGGGGGGGGGGGTTAAAAATAACAAACATGTTATACTTACCTGCTCTGTGCAGTGGTTGTGCACAGAGCAGCCCAGATCCTCCTCTTCTCTGTTCCCTCGCCAGTGCTCCTTGCACCACCCTTTGGCCTCATAGCAAGCAACTTGCTATGGGGGCACCCAAGCCAAGCCTGCTGCTCTGTGTGTCCATTAGGACATGGAGCCACAGGTCAGCCCAAACCCATCTCTCCTCATTGACTCGCTGACTTTGACTCAGCCAATCAGGAGTGTCCCGGACAGTCGAGTATCTTGTGCAACATGGCTGGATCAAGATGGGGCTCAGGTTTTTTTTTTTTTTTTTTTTTTTATAGCAAAGTACTTCATTGATTTGCTGCAAGAAGGTTGATTATATTAAATTTCCAGTAGGGTTTATGAAGGTCGCCGGTTACCTTTTTTTTTTTTTTTTTTTTTTTTTTTTTTAAAACAATATATTCTTGATCATTGTGGTTTGAATAGGTTTCTCTGCCTTGGCCAGCTCAATGAATTTAGCATTGTCCTGGGTCCCATGCCACCATCTTCCACTCTTATCAGGAGATGGCTGTCTCTTCAAGGTTCTTGTATGGCATGCCACTGGATCTGCCTCCTCCAGCTGCTTTTTCTTTATCGTACATCACGGGACACAGAGCGGCATTCATTACTATATGGGTTATATGGAGTACCTTCAGGTGTAGACACTGGCAATCTCAAACAGGAAATGCCCCTCCCTATATAACCCCCTCCCATAGGAGGAGTACCTCAGTTTTTCCGCCAGTGTCTTAGGTGTTAGTCATGGTTTAGCTTGCCTCCACATCCTTGGGATTAGGTGAGCTAACCGGTTCTGTCCAAAAAAGCCTCAGCGCTAAAGTGGTCAGTAACCGGACCCCAAACCCTTGGGGTATAGCCCATAATGCTTTTCTTTTTAGAGAGCTGGACCCTGGGCCCAGAACTTAGAAACCTTTGGGTGCCTAATGTTTCTGTTGCCAGAGTGCTATATGGGCCCAGGACAGTGGATCCTTCATAGGAACCCAGGGCCTGAAGGTCTAGACATCCCCACCGAGATGGGGGAAGATTGGGCCTCTTGCTTGGCAAAGTCCTGCGGCATGGAGCAGGTAAGTGAGGGGAAAAACTTGCGGAACTTGGTTCTTAGCAGGTTTTTTCTGGGGGGTCACAGGGGACATGCCTAAAGTTATGCACTGCATCTGGCAAACTAGTCACATATCATAAAGATAGGATGGCTCTATATTTATTATTCCCCATAAGATGTGACCTCCCTTGTAGTGTTGGAAAAGCATTGAGTGGGGCCTGTGTTATATAAAAATATATGTGTGTGTCAGAGAGCTGTGCTTACCTGCAAGCCTCCAGGCGATGCTCCATTCAGTCTTCCTCCTCACGGCCTGCAAAGCAGGCAAAACGCCGACCTCCTCATGGTTCCAGGCTGCAGGCTGCAGTTTGCTGGAGCAGAGAGGTCCCTTCCTCCCAACCCCACCCCCCCCCTGTCGGGAGGGGCATTTCCTGTTTGAGATTGCTGGGGGGGAAGGGCGGGTCAGTGGCTTAAGGAAGGGGCGGCCCTTCCTTGTTTGTTCCATATAGCTCATTCAATACTTTGGAACTGAGGAGGAAAGACCAGAACGGCAAGCACGGGGCGCCGAGGACACACAGTGGCCAGAAAGAATATTGCAGTCTTCAGAAAGACTGTTTTCAAGCCTAGGAATAGGCTGTTTCTTTTCCATCTCATAGTTTTTCTTGCAATACTACTCAGGGGGACAGAATGTTTGTTTTTTCTTTCCTAGATTTGAAAAAAAAAAAAAAAAAAAGATTTTTTTTTGAAAAAAAAAAAAAAAAGTGTCATCTAGGGGAGAGGAAGCATTTTTTATCCCCCAAACAGGTGTTTGGGCATTTAACTATTTATAAGTCCCAGGTACCAATAAGTAGCAGGTGTACCTCGGTATTGTACCATGGCATCAAAAAACAAGGGTACAAGAGGTGGGGATTCCCCCAGAGAGTCTGAGGTCTCGGACAATGCTATGCCGCTGCTTTCCCCACAGGGAGCCTTGGGGCCATCGGGATCTGGGGCTGGAGCTGACGCGGGTCAGTCCAACCCTAAGATGGTCACGGAGGAGGTATTACTCACCTCTTTAAAAGAGATGCAGAAAAGCATGGGTAAAATGATAGCCGCAGCTATGCGGGGCAGTAAGCGGAATAGATCTCCGTCGCCCGAGCGCGGACCCTCAGAAGAGGAGGTCCTTTCCTCAGGGGAATTGGACGACCTCTTGGACAAGGACCAAGTAGGTTCAGGGATCGAAGATCCGGATACAGAGGAGTCTGGGGCAGTCTCCCTGAGGGAGAGCTGGTGGATTCAAGGATTGTCGGACTTGGTCCATAGGGCATTCAACTTGCCAGTACCAGATCTCCAGGTATCGACGGTTTCAGCTTTGGGCTCACTGAGGGCGCCTCAAAGCAATGCTGTGTTTCCGATCCATCCTCTATTAGAGGGAGTTTTGTTCCAAGATTGGAACAAGCCAGATAAGATCTTCTTACCACCTAAGAAGTTCTCTGTCCTATATCCTATGGAAGAAAATTTTTCCAAAAGATGGGCTACTCCTGCAGTGGACGCAGCCATCTCATGTGTTAACAAATCGTTAACATGCCCTGTAGAAAACATACAGGTGTTCAAGGATCCAGTTGATAAGCGCTTGGAAGCACTACTTAAGAACTCCTTCACTACTGCAGGGGCAGTAGTACAGCCAGCTGTGGCTGCGATTGGGGTCGCTCAAGCATTATCGGATCAATTTAAGCAGATGCTTAAACTTATTCCTGCCCAGCAGGCAGAAGAATTTTCGGATGTCCCTAAGGCCATATGTTTTACGGTAGACGCAATCAAGGATTCTATCCAGCAAGCGTCACGTTTATCGTTATCCCTTATCCATATGAGAAGACTCTTATGGTTAAAAAGCTGGGAGGCTGAGCCCCCATGCAAGAAGCTCCTGGTAGGGTTCCCCTTCCATGGAGGACGACTCTTCGGAGAAGACCTAGATAAATACATTCAGACCATTTCAAACGGCAAGAGTACTCTCTTGCCAACTAAGAAGAAGGTTCAGGGGCCTGCGTTTAAACGACAGTATTCCCCTGGGCAGGGGCCCTCTAATGCCAAGCAGTATCGACGGCCTCCTGCAAAAGCAAACTTCGGCTTCAACAGCAAATCACAAGGACAGGCTGTTAGAGGCAAAAGGCAGTGGTTTCGCAAACCAGCAAAACCAGCCCCCAAGCCAACCTTATGAAGGGGCGCCCCCACCCACGAAGGTGGGGGGAAGGCTGCGACTCTTTTCAGAGATTTGGGAAGCCAGCATTCCCGACGAGTGGGTACGGTCTTCCGTGGCCACAGGCTACAAATTAGATTTCCTAAGGTTTCCTCCTCCTCATTTCCAGGAGTCGAGGATTCCAAACGATCCGCCTCGGATTCCGGCCAGTCCTGGAACAGGGGCTGGGTTTCTACTCCAACCTATTCATCATCCCCAATGGAGATGTCAGGCCAATTTTGGACCTAAAGATGGTAAATGCATATCTAAAGATCCGCTCATTTCGGATGGAATCCGTGCGGTCAGCAGCTGCCACACTCCAGAAGGACGACTTCATGGCGTCCATAGACATAAAGGATGCCTACCTTCATGTTCCAATTTATCAGCCACATCAAAGATATCTACGCTTCATGGTGGCTTCGCGTCACTTCCAATTCGTGGCGCTTCCCTTCGGGTTGGCTACGGCCCCCCGGGTGTTCACGAAGGTCCTAGCTCCGATCCTAGCCAAGCTAAGGATCCAAGGGGTCACGATCCTAGCATACCTGGACGACCTCCTAGTCATAGACCACTCGTCTCCCGGCTTGGAGCGAGCAGTGGCCCTCACGGTCCAATACCTCGAGAGGTTCGGCTGGGTCCTAAATCGAGAAAAGTCAGCTTTCCAGCCCACAAGGCAGTTGGAATATCTCGGCATGAGATTAGACACAGAACAACAAGGAGTGTTCCTACCTCTGAGGAAGGTAAAAGCCATCAAGGAATTAATCCTACTGGTTCTAAGCAAGAAAGAACCGACTATTCGCCTATGTATGAGGTTACTAGGCAAGATGGTGGCCACGTTCGAGGCGGTACCATACGCCCAGAGCCACACTCGCATCCTACAGGCAGCCATCCTGTCAGCATGGAGCAGAAGGCCACAGGCCTTGGATATCCCGTTGCCGCTCTTATCAAGAGTCCGACAAAGTCTGTGTTGGTGGTTAGACCCTCAGAATCTACTGAAGGGGAAGTCTTTCAGCCCAGTGGCTTGGAAGATAGTGACCACAGACGCCAGCCTGACGGGCTGGGGAGCAATTTTGGATGGTTGCACTCGCCAAGGTACTTGGGCAAAGCCAGAGAAGCAGTTGCCCATCAACATCTTGGAGCTCAGAGCTGCTCGACTAGCCCTCAGGGCTTGGACGTCAAAATTGCAGGGGTTCCCGGTGAGAATTCAATCAGACAATGCCACGGCCGTGGCATACATAAATCACCAAGGGGGAACCAGGAGTCAAGCCGCTCAGAGAGAGGTGAGCTTGATTCTCCTATGGGCAGAGGCGCATGTGCCCTGCATATCGGCAATATTCATTCCAGGAGTGGACAACTTTCAGGCGGACTTCTTAAGCCGCCAGACTCTATGGCCGGGGGAATGGTCTCTGCATCCACAAGTCTTTCAAGCACTCTGCCAAAGATGGGGAGTGCCGGACGTGGATATCATGGCATCGAGACTCAACAAGAAACTAGACAGGTTCATATCCCGCTCAAGGGATCCGATGGCCTGCGGAACCGATGCGTTGGTTTGCCCTTGGCATCAGTTCAAACTTCTTTATGCGTTTCCCCCGCTCCAGTTACTACCCCGCCTGCTGCGCAGGATCCGGGTGGAACACATACCAGTCATCCTGGTAACTCCAGCATGGCCCAGAAGGGCATGGTACTCACTCATCCTAAAGATGGTAGTGGGAGACCCTTGGACTCTTCCTCTACGGCCAGACCTGCTATCGCAAGGTCCGATCCTCCACCCTGCCTTACGGCATCTAAATTTGACGGCCTGGAAGCTGAATCCCTGATTCTCAGGGGTAGAGGTCTGTCTCAGAAAGTAGTCTCTACCCTAATCAGAGCCAGGAAACCGGTCTCTAGGGTGATTTATTACAGGGTCTGGAAGGCCTATGTAGGCTGGTGTGAGTCCAAGCGATGGCTTTTCTTGCAAATTTACCATCGATAGAGTATTAAGTTTTCTCCAGCTAGGAGTGGATAAAGGATTGGCATTAAGCACAATCAAAGGACAGATTTCTGCTCTGTCAGTGTGGTTTCAGCGGCCGCTGGCCACCCACTCGCTGGTTAAGACCTTCCTTCAAGGGGTCTTACGTATTAGACCTCCAGTTAAATCCCCGCTTTGTCCGTGGGATTTAAATCTTGTTCTGTCAAGTTTACAGAAACAACCGTTTGAGCCGTTGGCTGAAATTCCTTTGGTTCTACTGACAAGGAAGTTAGTATTTTTGGTTGCCATAGTTTCCGCAAGAAGAGTTTCGGAGCTAGCGGCCTTATCCTGTAAGGAACCATATCTTGTTTTTCATAAGGACAGGGTCGTTCTCCGCCCTCATCCTTCCTTCCTACCGAAGGTCATATCCAGTTTTCATTTGAACCAGGATTTGGTATTACCATCCTTCTTCCCTAAACCTACTTCCAGAAAGGAAGGGTTGCTGCATACCTTGGATATTGTCAGGGCCATGAAGGCCTATCTTAAAGCTACAAAGAAGATCCGGAAAACAGATGTGCTGTTCATTCTACCTGAGGGGCCCAAGAAGGGGCAGGCAGCTGCAAAATCCACCATTTCTAGGTGGATTAAGCAATTAATCACTCAGGCCTACGGCTTGAAAGGGTTGCCTCCTCCAGTATCATTAAAGGCTCATTCTACTAGAGCCATGGGCGCCTCCTGGGCAGCACACCACCAGATCTCTATGGCTCAAGTTTGCAAGGCGGCAACCCGGTCTTCTGTCCACACGTTTACAAAATTCTACAAGTTGGACGTAAGAAGGAATACTGATACTGCCTTCGGGCAGGCAGTGCTGCAGGCTGCAGTTTGAGACCCTCGGATTCCGGGGGCTCTTTTTTGAGTTAAATTTAAAATTTAAAATTATTTTTCTCAACTAAGTTGGATTTATTATGATTTGAGTATATCTCTAAATTAAATCCTTTTGTCTTGGAGATGTTCTCCCTCCCCTCATTGTAAGCATTGCTTTGGGACATCCCATATAGTAATGAATGCCGCTCTGTGTCCCGTGATGTACGATAAAGAAAAAGAGATTTTTAATACAGCTTACCTGTAAAATCTTTTTCTTGGAGTACATCACGGGACACAGAGCTCCCACCCCTCTTTTTTGAGGACCATTTTGGGAGGCATACTGCTTGCTACAAAACTGAGGTACTCCTCCTATGGGAGGGGGTTATATAGGGAGGGGCATTTCCTGTTTGAGATTGCCAGTGTCTACACCTGAAGGTACTCCATATAACCCATATAGTAATGAATGCCGCTCTGTGTCCCGTGATGTACTCCAAGAAAAAGATTTTACAGGTAAGCTGTATTAAAAATCTCTTTATTTAGGCTGAAGCCTTCTGGGATATATGACATGGATATATCGGGGAGCTGCTGGAGTGAAGTAAACCTCATTCTTGCCTAGGGGAGAATGGAAGGAGAAGGCAATGTGCTGTTGTGCAGTAGTGTAAAGTAGGGCTGCAACTAACAATTATTTTCATAATCTATTAGTTGGCCGATTATTGTTTCGATTAATCGACTAATCTTAAAAAAAAAGTGTGGTGTACAATTTTTAGTTAATATGTAAATAAAAAAAAAAAGGCAATTTATTCTTAAATATCCATACACGGTGGTAATGCCTTCTATTACCTCCACTTTCTCGAGTCGTCTTCCAGGACGGCACCTTGAGAGTAGACTGGCTTCACCTGACAGGAAACACAATCAAAAAGAGGTTTAAAAACCCCGCCCCTCCCCGTGCACCTCAGTTCATGATTGTGTTTCCCCCAGCGAAACGTTTTTTTGTTTTTCCAAAAAGACCTAAGGCCTGGGGCTGGTGGTCCCCCTCTTGGAAGGTGAGCCATGGGTCCTGGGAGGCCTTGAGCTCAGTGAGGCTATTGCCTGTCCAGAGGGTCTCCCTGTATTGAGGGGGGGGGGGGAGCTGAAGGAAAAACCATGTTTGGAAACCCCCCCCGGCTAGGTGTATCTGGGATAGTGGCTATCTCAGAACACCTAGGTGGCTGGAATCCCTCTCTCCCGAGCGTCTTCCTACCTGCTGGGCCGGGTAAAGGTGCATCTCCGTGCTGTGGAATCGGCTGCTGTTCTCCCAGGCTCGTTTCTCGATGGAGCCAGCATTCGACGCTGCATCGATGGCGGCGCAGGGTGATGACGTACTTCCGGTTCCGGTCTTCACCAAAATGGCGGCCGCCATCGGCGTTAGCACACACACACACGGAGCGCAGCAGGGGAGAGAGTGGCGCCCGATTCGACGGTGCCATGGAGCGTGAGGACCGCCAGGCACTAACCACTGCTGCAGAGGAAGCCACCAGGGGTGAGTCTACCTCTAAAAAACCTCATTGGGGCACTTGGACTGGGTCCTTATTCCCCACACACCCCCCTTCCCTTCCCCTACTCCTTTTGTATTAAAGCCTCTGTCTTTTACTTTCAGGGGAAGAGGTTATTGCCCAGGGGGAGGCTTCTAGTGTTTCTGCTAAACATACATCTAAAGCTAAAAGATGTGGGAATTGTAGCATTAAGCTAGCCACAGATTATTCCAAGCTTTTGTGTGCCAAGTGCATTCAAAAACTCACAGGGAAGGAAACTTCGCTAATAATGAAAGAATTCCTGACGGTTCAGTCAGAGATGCTTTCCACATTAAAGGAGTTTAAGGAAGTCTTAAAACCCAAAGGACCTGATCCCCTAGCAGCTGGACCCTCCTCACAGGAAAGCTTATCCACCTCGGCTCCAAAATTATTGAGGGCTAGGGACGTTCTTCTGTCAGACTCTGAGGATTCAGAGGCTCAGGAAGAAGGTCTCATTGATAGCCAGACAGATGAGGAGGATGAAGATGCTAGATCAGGCAAATTCATTTTTTCAGCAAATGACATGGGTGGTTTACTGGCGGCTATCTATACCTCTGAGGGGATTCAGCAGCCGGCCGAACTAGTGTCAGCACAGGATAAGATGTACCAGGGTTTGGCTAAACCCCAGCCAAAGGTTATCCCAGTTCACCAATCTCTTCAGGACTTAGTTCTAAGAGAGTGGGCTGAACCTGAAAAGAAGTTACTTAGGTACAAAACCTGGAAAAGGCGCTGTCCCTTTAAGGAGGAACTAGAAAACAAATTTTTCAAAGTCCCTAAACTAGACGCTTCCCTAGCTCAACTGTCTAGACAGTCTGACCTTTCCTTTGAGGATGCTGGGAATTTAAAAGATTCACTAGACAGACGGGCAGAGACCTCCCTTCGCAGGGCCTGGGAGGCTAATGCGGCAGCCCTTGGGCCCGCCCTGGCCTCATCCTGCATTGCCAGAAATACGGATACCTGGCTATCCAGGATGTTGGAACATATCCCGCAGACTTCAAAGTTTAAGGATATCCGAGATTCCCTTAGAGTCATAGGTAGCGCTGTCGCTTATCTAGCAGACGCATCAATTGAGTCCGCTCGAGCCTCTGCTAAAACGGGCGCTCTTATTAACGCCTCAAGAAGGGCACTATGGCTCAAAACATGGGAAGGAGATTTGGCCTCCAAATCCCGTCTCTGTGCCCTGCCCTTTGAGGGATCCCTCCTCTTTGGGACAGGTTTAGACCAGGCTCTAACTAGGGCCTCAGAAAAGGGTAAACGGTTCCCTCCCAAACCTAAACAAAATAGGAGGAGATTTTTTCGAGGCCCCCAGAATAAAAACCGACCTTCAGACCGAAGAGCGGCCTTTAATAGGAGGTGGATCACAGGAAAGGATAAACCAAAAGGGGGAATCCTTTTCCCTGATCCTAAACCCGCTGGGAAAGACTCCAAGTGACTCGAGAGTCGGGGGAAGGCTCTCCCGATTTCTTCCAGCTTGGGAAAGCATAACACGGAGTCCTCATATTTTGCAGATAGTGAAGGATTGGAATTCCGCCATCTTCCCCCACCAATTTTCCTCCTCACTCATTTACCCCAAAATCCCCTCAAAGCGGCAAGCCTTCTAGGGAATGTGTCAGACCTAGCACAACAGGGGGTCATAGTCCCAGTTCCGGTAGACCAACAGGGTCAGGGGGTGTACTCTCACATCTTCGTAGTACCAAAACCCTCGGGAAAATTCCGTCTAATCATCAACTTAAAACCCCTGAATACTTATCTCCTCTACAAGAGGTTCCGCATGGAGAACATTTACAGTCTCAAAGGACTTCTTTTAGAAGGGGTATTTATGATAACCATAGACCTGAAGGACGCCTACCTCCATGTCCCCATTTACCAGGACCATCAAAGATTCCTGAGATTCGCCATTGTTTCCCCTCAGGGGATCCAACACTGGCAATTCACTGCTCTTCCCTTTGGGCTTGCCTCCAGCCCAAGAGTTTTCACGAAGGTGCTAGCAGAGGTGGTCGCCTTTCTACATCTGAAGGGCATCTCCCTTGTTCCCTACCTCGACGATCTGCTGCTGTTCAATCCCAGTCGAGCACTTCTTCTCACGGACCTGACCACCGTCCTGACTACACTGGAATCCTTAGGATGGATTATAAACAGAGAAAAATCTTCTCTCCTCCCAGAACAGAGAAAGATCTATCTGGGATTCTTAATAGATTCCTTAGAGAAAAAGCTTCTCCTACCAGTAGACAAGGTCCAGAGACTCATCTCAGTGGTCAGGTCTGTCAGGGGAACAGCAGATATTTCACTCAGGGAGATCATGAGATTGTTGGGACTTATGACCTCATGCATCCCAGCAGTTCCGTGGGCCCAGCTTCACTACAGGCCACTACAGGCCTTCCTCCTCTCCTCCTGGGACGGGAAGGAAACATCCCTAGACTCCAGGGTCTCCATTCCAGAGTCGGTAAAAAACACTCTAGAGTGGTGGCTCATTCCTCGGAACTTGGGAAGAGGCCTTCAGTGGAACCAGTCAAACCCCCTCAGGATAACCACGGATGCCAGCTCCTGGGGATGGGGAGCCCACATGGCGGGCCTACAGGCCCAGGGTTCCTGGGATCGACACCAAAGGGAGTCGTCTTCCAACTTCCGAGAATTATCAGCGGTCGGAAGAGCCTTGGAAGCGTTCGAGGAGAGAATCCTGAACCAGGAAATACAAATTCTCTCCGACAACGCGACCACGGTGGCGTTCCTGAACCATCAGGGAGGCACCAAGTCCCGTTCGCTCCTAAGGTTGTCCCTAGAAATTCTAGGCTGGGCAGAACAGAGGGTTCGCTCCCTGTCAGCAGTTCACATCAGGGGAGTCCTAAACCTAGAAGCGGACTTTCTAAGCCGCCAACCCATTCTCCAGGGAGAGTGGGAACTAAGTCAGGAGGTCTTCGATTGGGTATGTCATCATTTCGGCATCCCAGAAATAGACCTCTTTGCTCACAGGAGGAACAAGAAGATAGAAAGGTTCTTCTCCCTCTCCCGGGATCAGGGATCGGAAGGTGTGGACGCGTTGGCCCAGGCCTGGACATTTTACCTAGCCTATGCCTTTCCCCCTCTGAATCTGATCCCGAGGGTATTGCAAAAACTGAGTCGTTCACAAGGGAAGCTGATTCTGATCGCTCCCTGGTGGCCCAAAAGATCTTGGTTTCCAATGTTAGAACAGTGGTCAGTCCTTCCTCCCCTCCCTCTCCGGGTGGACCTTCTGCGGCAGGGGCCGATCTTTCATCCAGAGCCAGGCTTTTTCAGTCTGACGGCCTGGTACTTGAGAGGTGGAACCTGCAGCGGAAGGGTTGCTCAGAGAAGGTAATAGATACCCTCTTAGCGAGTCGTAAGGTAGTTACCAGGAAGATCTATGCCAAGACCTGGGGAGTGTTTTCACGCTGGTGCGCGGCAAGACAAGCTCCACTACCCGAAATATCAGTTATCTTGGAGTTCCTTCAGGAAGGGGTAGATCTAGGTCTAGCTACGAGAACCCTAAGAGTACAGGTTGCCGCCTTGTCCTACTTTTTAGACAAGAGGCTGGCTCTGGATCCTCTTATTAAGAGGTTCCTGACGGCCAGGGATAGGTTGTCTCCTATACAGATATCCAGAGTTCCCCCTTGGGACCTCTCCCTGGTGTTAGACCAGCTATCCAAACCTCCGTTTGAACCGATAGACAGCATTCCGGTTAGGCTGTTAGTATTTAAATTCTCCTTTCTTTTGGCCATCACCACGGCTAAAAGAATAGGAGACATGCAAGCGCTCTCAATCAAAGAGCCTTATTTTCGTTTATTCGAGGACAGGGTAATCCTAAGTCAAGATCCCCTGTACCTACCTAAGGTGGCAACGAAGTTTCATAGGTCACAAGAAGTTATACTTCTTTCTTTTTGCGCAAACCCACAGAATAAAAGAGAACGAACCTTTCATTGTTTGGATGTAAGACGCTGTTTGTTAATTTATTTAGAAAGGGTGAGCGAGTTCAGACGCTCATCACACTTGCTAATCAACTTTTCAGGACAGAAAAAGGGTTGCCAAGCATCTAGAGCCTCCATATCTAGATGGATAAGACAGGCAATTTCAATAGCATACAGTAAGGCTGGCAAAACAGTACCTAAAGTCAAGGCACATTCCACGAGATCTATAGCAACCTCCTGGGCAGAGAGAGCAGGAGTTTCAGTGGAACAAATCTGTAGATCAGCAACGTGGTCAAGCCAGAATACCTTTCTAAAACACTACCGAGTGGAACTCCTGTCACCCCAAGACTTGACGTTTGGCAGAAGAGTCCTGCAGGCAGTGGTCCCGCCCTAAGGTAGGCCTGAGGGTTACTTGCTTATCTCTCAAGGTGCCGTCCTGGAAGACGACTCGAGAAAATACCAGTTACTCACCGGTAGCTGTTTTTCTATGAGTCTTACAGGACGGCAGGCCTATTTCCCACCCTGATGACTTTGTATGGTTTGTATTTTCATATACTGGTTCCCGTGCTCTTATGGTGGTTACTTTATCACAAACTGAGGTGCACGGGGAGGGGCGGGGTTTTTAAACCTCTTTTTGATTGTGTTTCCTGTCAGGTGAAGCCAGTTTACTCTCAAGGTGCCGTCCTGTAAGACTCATAGAAAAACAGCTACCGGTGAGTAACTGGTATTTTCCCTGAGTTCAGATGCTGATCTTCCCTGCACAGAGTCTTTAAAGTGTTTTTATTTTATTTTTTTTAACAAACTTGTTATACTTACCTGCTCTGTGTAATGGTTGTGCACAGAGCAGCCCAGATCCTCCACTTCTGGGGTCCCTCACCGATGCTTCTGGCTCCTCCTGCCTTTTAGAGTGCCTCAATAGCAAGCTGCAAAGTATAGTATAGAGTGCCAGCTATAGCAAAGTAAAAAAAACTTCTGCCTTCAGAACCACTCACTTCTTGCCCAGGGCTACATGTCCCATGAGGCATTGCTCCTCACACTTTCACATTCACAAATTCTCAGGCACTTAGGGAGATGTATGGATGGTGTACTGAGCTGTATGTGTGCTGCACTGTATTTCCTGATATGTAAACAAATAATGCATTCTATATGCAGGCCAACTAATCAACTGGCCGATTAATCGATTATGAAAATAGTTGACAATTATTTTCATAATCGATTAGTTGTTTCGGCCCTAGTGTAAAGCACTCACAAACTATACGTTTTATCTGTGTCTTGCTGTATAGTAAACTTCCCAAAAGAAACAGTCTTATTGGATGGGCCTGTAGACAAGAATCGCAAGACCACGTGGCCAGGAGTGATGAAGAACATTGGGCATGTCAAATCTGCACACTCATTAACAAGCCTTCAGATGAGAAATGTGATGCATGCCTGGCTCCTAAACCAAAAGGTATTGTATATTGTAGACTATGCTCTGTATGCAGCTTGTATAATACTTCGGTATTCAGAGCCCGGTTTGACACTGCTGATTTAGTTCTACAGAAACCAGCTGTATCACAAAAAGCTTATTTATTGCTATATCCATTTTACAAGCAAAACTTTCAAATTGGCCCTGAGTGCTCCAGGATCTCCTGAACGTTTATTACTTGGTGGGATGTACTATCACTTACAGTAAATGTAACTAAAGTGCTTAGATAGGGAAAACTGAGATTTGTGATTAGACTTTTTTTTTTTAACATAGTAATACATAACCTTTTACAGATTGAGTAGCAGACGCTGACCTGCAGGATAAATTCTGTTTTCTATGACTATCAAGTACACTGATGGTATGGGCTCCATAACTATGGGAGGGGAGGGGTCTACAGTGTGCTTGTGTTCTAGTTAAAGGAAAAACTCCAGGAAAATGGCTACATATGCAGGTAAAACGACTCAGATTTGCTGATTTTTTTTTTTTTTTTTTTTTTTATATTATTTTTTAAGGGTTTGTGGTTCTATGAAGACAGTCCCTTAGGTGGCCCACATACTTCCTAATTAAGCTATTTGTCTTGCTTGTTCACCAATCTAGGAAACAGTAAATTAGATTCAGGAAGTAGGAGTGTTATCTAACGGATTACAGAGGTATGCATTACAAGAATGTCTGGCGGAAATTACAAAGTCTTTGGCAGGTAACCCAATAAATATATATGTAGTTAGCTGTTTGGCTGGAGTTCCACTTTAAGCATCCATCAGGGATAACTGCTCAGGGCTGCAATTTATGTATACATGCATATTTTGGATAATTTTAGTGTTTGATCATTTTTGGCAGTAAGAATATAGGTAACTTTGGGAAAAAATGTAAAGTAGTTCTAAACGCCAAACATTAAATATAAACAAAGCATATCCGCCTATAGTGTCTCAATCCAGATCACTAAGTGTCATTTCTAATGACCTGTTCCTCTGCTATCAGTATGAGTCACTTCTGGCAGATTTTCCTGACGCCAAGATAAAAAAAGGTAATGGTAGGGATCTCTAGCACACAGCCTGTGATTGACAGCCTCGGCTCAGTTCCTGTGCCCTATGTTAAGGGGGTGTGTTCCTTCCCTCCAGTCAGCTCTCCTCACTGAGCTTTTTGGAGTGTAACTTCAGCTCCCCACCCCCTACTTTCTGATAGCTCAGACATGCTATCTAAATTCTGGATATTGAATGGATGTAGAGAAGAAAATGCAGCAGATAAACAGGTACAGCTTATGTAGGAGGATTTCTCTGTGTATCATCACTTCACTGGGTATGTATAAGGTGTACAGCCACTTTTTAAGATGTACGGTGCAGACAATGGATATAGATAAAATGATCCAAGGAATGTACATAGGACTATGTACATACAGAAAATCATTACATCAAATGCATGCCAAACTTCAGGACATTAAACAGACTGAAAATCCATTTTGACCTTTTACTAATGAAACATTTTAAAGGCTGGCATGTTGCTGTATCGAATAGTGACCAACATATACAGTTCAGGGATCAAAACTTTTTTAAATAATCACACAGGCCAACACACAATTTGGTTCCTTCGAATGTTAGACCTGTTCTTGGGTATGTTTTGACTCCCTAATTCCAAAAATGGCACCAAATTTTTCCCCATCAACACAAGTTTTTTTCTTTTTTAGATACAGCAATATCATCACATACCACTCCACTCTGGTCGCTGGTCAAAAATCAGGATATAAATAAAGAAAAATATGTTTGGATGATTCAGACAGCATCATCGTGAAGTAGCCATGAGTGAGTGAGTGAGTAACTTGTATAGCGCAGCAAATGTGAACTTAATCGCCTCAAGGCGCTTGGAATCCAGCGTCGTAACCGGTCTTTTAGAAGAGGTGGGTCTTTAGTTTTTTCCTAAATGCCCGATGGTTTTCCTCTAAGCGGATGGTGGTGGGTAGAGCATTCCAGAGCCGTGGTCCTTGGACCGAAAATCTATGTTCTCCCTTCGATTTGTAGCGGGATTTAGGAATTTGGAGAAGGTTTTGGTTGGTTGACCGGAGCACGCGCTTGGTGACGTACGGTTTTATTTTCTCGCTTAAGTATTGGGGAGCCTTCCCCTGTATACATTTGTGGGTGAGGCAGAGAGTCTTGAATGTCACCCTGTCCTGTACGGACAGCCAGTGGAGGGACCTCAAGACTGGGGAGACTGATTCCCACGGCTTTTTACTGTTACCAGTCTGGCTGCGGTGTTCTGGACGACTTGTAGACGTGCAATCTGGTATTTCGGTAGTCCTAAGTAGAGGGAGTTTGCGTAGTCGAGTCGTGAGTTGATGATGGTTCCAACCACTACCGCTGTGTCCTCTTTCGGGATGAAGGGGATGAGTCTACGTAGCATGCGGAGCAGATGATGAGAACCGCTGACGACTGATCCTATTTGTGCCTCCATTGTCATGTCTGAGTCGAAGATGACTCAGAGACTTATGATTTTTTTTTTTGCTTGGCGCGATGGTTTGTCCGAGGATGGTGGGTGGTGTCCATGTGGTCCTAGAAATGGATTTCCTATTTGCGTGAAGGATGAGTAGTTCTGTTTTGCATTCGTTGAGTTTGAGGGAGCTTTCGGTCATCCAATTGTCGATCAGTGTGAGGCACTTTCCAAGTTCATGAAATTGGTCTTTTGTTGGTGATTCAAAGGTAAAGCTGCGTGTCGTTGGCATAGGAGTGGTAGCGCAGGTCCTGTTTGCTGATGATTTTGAGGAGCGGGCGGATGTAGATGTTGAAGAGTACGGGTGAGAGGGGTGATCCTTTGCGGGACTCCGCATGTGATGGTCCGTGTTTCTGATGTAAAACCTCCAAGTTTCACAGTGCGATTTCCTAAGAAAGATGCGAACCACGGTAGGGCTGCGCCAGAGACTCCAGCTACTTCTTTGAGTCGCGTGAGCAATATGTTGTGATCTACTGTGTCGAAGGCTGCACTAAGGTCCAGCAGCACTAGGAGACAGGATTCTCCGTCATCTGCTGCTTCAAGGGCGTCATCCCATATCTTGAGAAGAGCCGTTTCTGTGCCGTGGCCTGGGCGAAAACCTGATTGTAGAGGATCCAGGAGTTTTGTGGTCGTCCAAGTGGGGCTGAAGCTGTTGCACTACTGCTTTCTCCATGATCTTGGAGATCGTGCTCAGGCTTGTTACCGGTCTGTGCTGGTTAGGGTCTTTCGGGTCGAGGTTGGGCTTCTTTAAGAGGGGTTTTATTATGCCTTGCTTGAGGTTGTTCGAAACCATCCCTTCCCTGAACGATTGGTTTATGATGCGCGTTATGATGGGTGCCAATTTGTCCGTGCATTCTTTCAAGAGTTTTGTCGGGATGATGTCGTTCGGGGATGTGCTGTCTCGGAGGCTTCGGATGATGTTTTTTGTGGTGTCGATGGTAATTGGGATCAGCTCGAAATTTGTCGATCGTGGACTAGTTTTGTTGATTTCTTCTTCTTGCTGTATCTGAGTGGGGTTGGTGTTTTTTTTCTGTTGAACTGTTGCCCGAATCTTTTCGATTTTGTCGATTAAAAAAGTCAGATAGTTCATTACAGAATTCCTGTGTCTCACTTGCAGGGGGCTCCAAACAGGAGGGGTTCATAGCCTTAGAGACTAGTTTAAAAAGTTCCCGTGGACGGTTTAGGGCTTTCGAGATGGTGTTTGCGAAATGGTCTTTTTTGGCTTTAAAGATTTCTTTGTGGTAATTCTTGGTGAGGGTTTTGTACTTTGAGTTTTTTTTTTTTTTTTTTTGATGGGTTCCTCCTCCAGGCTCCTTCAGCTCTTCTGTGTTCCTGTTTCAGTAAAGTGAGAGAGTCGTTAAACCAGCCTGAGTTATTTTTCCGGTTGAGAGCTCTGCGTTTTGGAGCCACTGTGTCTGCTGTTTGTAGTAGTGCTTTGTTTAAAGTGTTGAGTGTTTGTTCCGTTGAGTGGTTCAGATTTGGTACGTCTATTTTTGTCGCTAGTGTGGTTTTGAAGAGCTCAGAGTGTAGTTTCTTCTGTGATCTTGCCCAGTGTATAGTTGTTGGGAGTTTGGGTTTTTGAAAGATGGTATCGGTGGTTAATATAAATTTGATGGCGTGGTGATCCGTCCAAGGTAAAGGTCTGTTGTCCAGTTTGTTGATATTCACGTTTTGTATGAAGATGAGGTCCAAAGTGTGACCTGACGTATGTGTTGAAGTCTTTATCAGTTGCTGCAGACCACGTTCTTCTAGTTGATCGATGCAGGCGGTAGCGATGGGATCCTGCGTTGAGTTGGCCCATAGGTTGAAATTCCCAAGTAACAGCAGGTTTTTGGTTTTCAGGGTGTACGTCGAGAGGAATTCGGAGAAGGGTGTGAGGAGATGCGTTTTTGGTCCGGGCGGTCTGTAGCATAGTAGTATGTGGACGGTTTCCTCGGGTGTAGTTTGAAGTTGCAGGGTGAGTGTTTCCATAAAGGGCAGTGAGTTCTGTAGAGTTGGTTTGGTGAGAGCGAGGTGGGATTTGTAGATCACTGCAAGGCCTCCTCCTCTTTGTCCTGTTCTATGCTCGGTTAGGATGCGATAGTTTTCGGGCACCAATTCTGCTAGGACGGGGTTACAGTCGGGTGTTAGCCAACTTTCTGTGATAAAGAGGCAATCTGTGTTGTGTTGGACGATGAAGTCGTGGATTTCCTTTCTGTGCTTGACTGCAGATCTTGTGTTGATCAGGGCGCATTCTAAGTGTTGAAGTCGCTGCGGTGGCTTCTCTTCTTTTTTTTTTTTTTTTTTTTTTTTGGGTTTGGTTGGCGGTAGATTCTTAGTAGTTGGTCTTTCCGTAGTGTTTTCTGAGTGGTGGTTGGTAGCGTTGCGGCCAACTTCCTTAAGTTGCGGAGGGTGTCCGCTGTGTACTTGATGATGAGCATGGTGGAAGATAATTTGATGGCAAAATGCTGATACCGTAATCCTGTTGATCCAACGATGATAAGGATGGTCCTCGGGGGGGGGGGGGGGGGTGTTATGTTCCCGGAAGGTTCAGTTGATATTCGCTCAGTGACAGTGATGTGGATCGGGGAAATTGCTGCAAAAAACATGGTGGCCCGGCCTAAACCGCCCCCCTCAGTTGATCCAGAGGAAGGCGAAAAACCCTAGCCTAGCGGCCAATTGCTACAGCAAGGGAAAATAATTTCTTCCTGACCCCAGAGGCGATCGGAGAACCCTGGATCAAGCTGCTAGGTGGACCCCGGTTAGACTTACCTGGCAGGTGTAGGGCGAGCTGGGGAAGGAACGTGCAAAATGGGGTGGGAAAAAAAAGGAAAAAGGAGCCGGAATGGCCCTTACTTACCGGTTTGTGACTCTGTGCTACTCTCCAGATGTCTCTTGTCTGTGGTCCCCGTGAACGTTTCTGGCCGTTGATCAGTGTCTGTGTGGCCTGAGCATTTCCAGGCTGGCCGGCTTAGGGTGGGTGGTGAGGAGTCCTTTTGCCTCGGATGGGTGTACCAAGATGGCTGCCGGAACCGAAGCTAGGCCCGAGCCGCGGCCTTTCCTAGTTCTCCGGCCGAGATGCGGCTTCGTGGGCCTGTCTGACTGGATGCGACGATGGGGAGGAGGAAACCAGGAAAGAATTCCTGCTGCTCAGCCCGCTTAGGGGAAGCGCCCGAGGACGCCTGGGAGACCACAGGCGGTGGCTGCGGCAGGGGGGAGAGCTGGGGGTGGGGGGGATGTCAGACGGGGTCCCACAAAGCGTGTGCAGGCGGATGTCGCCTCGGCGATCCAAAGAGGGGGGGGCTCTCCGCAGGCTGGTTGCCGGTACTGGCGGGTCAACGCCGGGCTCGGCTGGATAAGGTGCTTAGTGGCAGAGGGCCTGGTGATCCCGGGGGGGGCTGGATGGAAGCTGCTGGGGAGGGGGGGTCACGGAGCGCCGAAGCGGGGGGGAGGAGAGAGGGGGAGAGAACCGAGATCGGCTCGGGTTCTGCTCTGAGACCGCTGTCAGGAGCTGCTGCAACACATGTCCGCACGTGTGCAATGCTCAATGCTCTATAACCTCTATGATGCTCAATCTGCAAAAAAAAAAAAAACTAACTAGAATACAGTTAACTTGCACTCTAGAATCCAATGTTTCCGATGTAAAATTTAAAGTTGTAAGTGCGTAAACACTCACTAGATCTGCTAACTTGTACACAAAAACATAAACTAGGTAACAGAAGAACAAGTTGATCAGCAATATCTTATCAAAAACAAACTAAAATGTATTTATAATCAACTGTTTCTAAGACACTAGAACAGTCTAGCCAATGCAATTCTCTGAATCTGTGACCCAAGTACAGGTATAAAAAGCAAGGCACCAACAATCAATTTTTTTTTTTTTTTGTAGGGCTGTGTAAATATTCAAGCTTCTGATTGTTCGTCATTGGAATGGCACAAAGCGTTTTTTGGACGTGTACTTGCAGAAATTTGGGGTCCATGCACACTGGGCATAAACGCTGCTTCTACAGGAGTTTTGCGTTTTTGTCTGTAGAAGCAGCTTAATGTTATCTTCTGCCCACACCCGCTGTCACAAAAAAAAACCTGACTGTTATTGGCTCTGCCCACCCGATCGCATCATTCATTCAGAGTTCTATGAAGGGGAGAACTGCGGTTGTTGGCTTGTAATTCTCAATAAACTACCAGGGTGCTGATGAGCGCTCTAGGTAGTTCATTGAATCTTCCGGTCATTCAGTAACTGCATTCCCGTACAAGACCGTTACACGGACAGTCTGAAGGAGCCTGAGATTGCACCTGTGCGGTCACGTGTGCAATGCTTTACAGTCTCCTAATAAATACAAATTTGTGCAGGTAATGTGTGTGTGTGTGTGTGTGTGTGTGTGTGTGTGTGAGATGATATATAAATTATACATACAAATACACAGTTGTGCTCATAAGTTTACATACCCTGGCAGAATTTATGATTTCTTGGCCATTTTTCAGAATATGAATGAAAACACAAAAACTTTCTTTCACTCATGGTTAGTGTTTAGCTGAAGCCATTTATTTTCAATCAACTGTGTTTTACTCTTTTTAAATCATAATCACAACAGAAACTACCCAAATGACCCTGATTAAAATGTTACATACCCCAGTTCTTAATACCGTGTATTGTTCCTTTTAACATCAATGACAGTATGAAGTCTTTTGTGGTATTTCTGGATGAGGCTCTTTCTCTTGTGAGATTGTAAAGCTGCCCATTCCTCTTGGCAAAAAGTCTCCAGTTCCTGTAAATTCTTGGGCTGTTTTGCATGAACTGCATGTTTGTGATCTCCCCAGAGTGGCTCAATGATATTGAGGTCAGGAGACTGAGATGGCCACTCCAGAACCTTCATTTTATTCTGCTGTAGCCAATGACGGGTCGACTTGGCCTTGTGTTTTGGATCATTGTCATGTTGAAATGTCCAAGTACGTTCCATGTGCAGTTTCCTGGCTGATGAATGCAAATTTTCCGCCAGTATTTTTTGATAACATACTACATTCATCTTGCCAACAATTTTGACCAAATTTCCTGTGCCTTTTGTAGCTCACACATCCCCAAAACTTGTTGACTCCTCTCCCAAAATGTAGTGTTTATGGTTGTGGCCAAAAGTTAAATTTTTGACTCGTCACTCCAAATGACTTTGTGCCAGAAGGTTTGAGACTTGTCTCTGTGCTGTTTGGCGTATTGTAAGTGGGATACTTTGTGTATTAATGTCTTTCTTTTGGAAACTCGACCATGCAGCTCATCGACCAAGCATCTTTCTGCTTCCTTATTGTGCATCTTGAAACAGCCACACCACATGTTTTCAGAGAGTCCTGTATTTCACCTGAAGTGTGTGTGTGTGTGTGTGTGTGTGTGTGTGTGTGTGTGTGTGTTTGTTTGTTTGTTTGTTTTTTGCACCCCAAACAATTTTCCTGGCAGTTGTGGCTGAAATTTTAGTTGGTGTACCTGACCATGGTTTGGTTTCAACAGAACCCCTCATTTTTCACTTCTTGATTGGAGTTTGAACACTGCTGATTGGCATTTTCAATTCCTTGGATATTTTTTATATCCCTTTCCTGTTTTATACAGTTCACCTACCTTTTTTCCCTGCAGATCTTTTGACAATTCTTTATATATATATATATATATATATATTACACATACGCATACGCATACGCATACGCATACACATACACATACGCATACGCATACGCATACACATACACATACACATACACATACACATACACCGACTTATAGCGGGACAAGTAGGACGCTAAGTGACACTTTGTGGAAACCAATGGCACTAATACAGTGATCAGTGCTAATGCATTGTTACTGTACTAATGACACTGGCTGGGAAGGGGGTTAACATCGGGGGTGTTTCTAGGGAGTGCTTGTACTGTGGGAAGGCAGAGATCCGTGTTCCTGTTCAGTAGTAACCCAGAACTACCTCCCCCTTCTCTCAGAACGCTGATCTGCCTTGTTTAGACCGCTGTATTGTGTTTTTCGGGATAAAACAGTGGGTTCTGGTGGAGGCGCCGATTGGCTCCCGCTGTGTCCAATCAAAGCAGGAGCGGATCGCCGGTGGCATGCTTGCTTGACCCAGACCCAGGAGAATTGCCTTGTGTGTACAGTATACAGTCGGCAATCGGTTTAAGGTGAACTTATCCCTTTAAGCTCCATGTTTAGAGGCAGGAAAAAACACATCTGTTTTCTGGCAGAAAAAAAAAAGCTAAATGCTCATACACGCACGTGTGTGTGTGTGTGTATGTGTGTGTGTGTGTGTGTGTGTGTATGTATGTATGTATGTATGTATGTATGTATGTATGTATGTATGTGTATATATATATATATATATATATATATATTAAAATATGTGTGTGTGTGTGTATGTGTATGTGTATGTGTATGTGTATATATATATATGTGTGTGTGTGTATGTGTATGTGTATGTGTATGTGTATATATATATATATATATATATATATATATATATATATATATATATATATATATATATATATATATATATAAATTTATTTTATTGGTAAGGGAACTGCCATTATTTTAAGCCCAATGAGCGTGGACCATAAATCTCAAATGAAGAAGGTATTGGTTTGTGATCGTAGCTTTACCAACGTAAATGTATAAAAGTGAAATTGCATTAGGAGACTGAAAAGTACTAAACATATAAAATGTTGTAAAGTGACACCTTCAGAGATTGGATACACATTTACAATATTGTGTGCTCACATGCCATAATAAAATGTTTTAATACAAAACTGCTAACATTAATCCTCTGTTTAAGTTTTAGCCACTGCAGATAATGAAAGTGTTGGATATGAGACAGACTTGATTAAGTATCCATGTAATAATTTTGGAAAACCATTGTCTGAAATGAAGATAAACAGAAGAACCGCTTTTGGTCATACAACATTGGTCCTAAGTGATTTTAGTACCAAAACTAATGATAATGAACAAAATCCTAGGCGGATGTCCTCTTCAGAGATGTCTGTCAGCTATACTTGCAGCAACACGCTTAATGTCTCAAATAAGAGGAGAAGCATTGAAACTGAACAGCAGATGAATAGCAGTCCAGATACTGGAGTTTCACATTCATTTGTCCAGCATCAGAAGAGACGGAAGACTGATCAAATGGCACAAAACTTCCAAAATGAAAGCAACACGCCAATCGGGTATTAATTTTTTTTTTTCTTCCTTAGATATGCATTTTAAATTCAACCTGTTACTGAACCAAATAAGAAAACCTCAAATTCTAGGGGATAATAGACAATGTGGTTGATTTACTAAAACTGGAAAGTGCAAAATTTGGTGCAGTTGCACATGGTAACCAATTGGTTTCTAACTTCGAAGTATGTTGAAAGTTAGGTTCGAATTTTTGATCTGCATACTTCAGCAAAGAATAAGTATATTTTATTTCTAACACTTAACCACCTCAATACGTCTGTGTATAGATATAGAGAAAATATATAGTTAAAACTGAACACATTAACTACTTAAGGACCAGGTCTATTTTTTACAAACTTGGTGTTTTAAAGGTAAAAAATGTTTTTCCCGAAAAATTACTTGGAACTAATATATATATATATATATATATATATATATATATATATATATATATATATATATATATATATATATATATATTATAATATTTTTTTTTTTCTAGAGAATAAAATGGCGGTCATTGCAATACTTTAAGTCGCACTGTATAAATTTTTGGGGGGGACACACTAATTTTTTTTTTTTTATGAATAAACAAAATAAGACAACAGTAAAGTTAGCCAATTTTTATTTTTTTTTTATTGTGAAAGATAATGTTACACCGAGTAAATTGATACCCAACATGTCATGCTTCAAAATTGCGCCCGCTCGTGGAATGATGACAAACTTTGACCCTTAAATATATCCCTAGGCGACGTTCAAAACGTTCTATAGGTTACCAGTTTTGAGTTGCAGTGGAGATCTAGTGCTAGAATTATTGCTCTCGCTCTTACCGATCGCGGCGATACCCCACATGAGTGTTTAGAACACCATTTTTCATATGTGACCACGAGACGGGGTGCTTTTTAAATTCATTTTTATTTTTTATTTTAATTTACTTTTTTTATTTTTACACTGTTCTTTTGAAAAAACATAATCGGGCCACTTTTATTCCTATTACATGGAATGTAAACATCCCTTGTAATAGAACAAAAGCAGGACAGGACCTCTTAAATGTGAGATCTGGAGTCAAAAAGACCTCGGATCTCACATTCCCCTTTTTTTAAGACCATTGGGCAGAAGTGACATTTGACGTCGCTTCCGTCATCTAATGTTATGGAGCCGAGTGGGGGCTATCTTTCCCTCACTCTGCTCCAGGCCTGTTGGAGAGAAAGATCATCTCCTCTGCTACTGGTGACTCCAGTAAGTGGGCAGAGATGACCAGAGGGAGGAAAAAAACAACATACCTTTTTAATTACACAGGTTCTGGAGCTAATTTAATGCAGGTAAAGACACAAAGTGAATTTAATTGCCACGTTAATGAGCCACATAACCTGTGTAATTAATGTGTTTGGGTTTAAAGAAGAAGTAAAGCCTAAAAAAAAAAAAACCCTGCAAGACAAAGGCATAATGAGCTAGTATGCATCGGCGGCGGCGCCCGTCATTTCTGTAAATATCTCCTAAACCGTGGAGGTTTAGGAGATATTTAGAGCACCTTATGCCGCGTACACACGATCATTTTTCGGCATGAAAGAATACGTTGTTTTTCATCATGTCCAAAAAACGAAGTTTTTCCAACTTCATCATTAAAAGCGACGTTGCCCACACACCATTGTTTTAAAAAAATGATGAACAAAGCGCAGTGACGTACAACACGTACACCGGCACTCTAAAGGGGAAGTTCTATTCGCCTTTGGGCTGCTTTAGCTGATTCCTTGTTAGTAAAAGACGATTCGCGCTTTTCTGTCTGTTACAGCGTGATGAATGTGCTTACTCCATTATGAACGGTAGTTTTACCAGAACGAGCGCTCCCATCTTATAACTTGCTTCTGAGCATGCGCGGGTTTAAAACGTTGTTTTAGCCCCACACGATCATTTTTTACAACCCGAAAAACGATTTTTTTTTAAAACAACGTAAAAAAATGCAGCATGTTCGAATATTTTTTTTTGTTTTTCAGAAACTGAAAAACGATGTGAAGCCCACACACGATCATTTTAAATGACGTTTTTAAAAACAACGTTTTCTTTCATGCCGAAAAATGATCGTGTGTACGCGGCATGAATCTAGGCTTACCTGTAGGTAAAAGTGGTTGTAACGGGTATAAAGGGATACGGTGGCAACCCTATTATACCAGGATCATGGTTGAGGCTACTGTCCCACTTGAGAGTCCATAACTGATGTGCTCTCTTCGATTGGGTGCATTGTAAAGGTGGAAGGAACTGAAGTTCCTCGAAATCTAATCCTAGGACATGAAATAGCAGAATCTATATGGTTCCATCATTGTGGGACGTATATTGTGTGGACATAAATTGTGAGCGTAAATCTGTGCATTGCTTGTTCTGATGCTTGGTAATTTTAACATTTTAAAAGCAAGTAAATCCTATTGCATTCAATACAGTCTTGGTGATCAAATATTTACTATGTGGGAAGTGCAGTGTTTTGAAAGAAAGCTTTACTACCCAGACCTGTTTGAAAATATCTTTTTATTATATCGGTGTACTCGGTCTGCACCGTCTGATAACCATTAATGTCCATATAGATGTAAAAGAGGGAGACAAATAACGCTGCACTTCCTTTAATAAATTAACTTATTGGCACCATTAACAAGCAGGATGAAAAGAATGAACACCTCACAAGTAAATGTCAGAAGAAGATTTTTCTTTTAATTCATGTTCTACAGTAAGGATTTTTTTTCTTATAGGACAAACTATCAGCTAGTGACAGCTGTTGCAGTGTTCATTCACCTGCTCCAGTTCTTGTTAACTTCATTTCCTTTAATATGTCTCCTTCGGTGGCCCTAAAACAATGTGCTTGCATAATTGCCTTATGAAAATGCCACTTTGTTTTTCCTTTGACAGAATATCCTGAAAGTGATTATTTCATCAGTGCAAATAACTCCTTATAGAGCTTTTATTTATTCATGCTGCTTTTATGAGCTTCTAGTACATATTTAAACTATTATGTGTGTGAGAGACCAGCAGTAATGAAAAATAAATGCATTATTCTTGTACACTAATGCCGGGTAATCTTTGTGCCATTTTGATGACAAGAGTTGTGCTGCTCATTCTTCTCCCCAGAGAGCATGTATGAAATGGATGCATTTTATTTATAGAAATGAACTACATTAAAAAGTATATTTCCATCTTTTAGTGGTATTAATATTTAATTCAACGTATGGGATATTCAGTGCAAATTAATAATGTCAAAAATGCTAATTCCCTTTGTTTTCCCCTATCCACTCGTATGACTAAACCTGGACTATGAAGAATATGTGCATCTTCATGAGGAAACATTTAATATGTACTTTAGGTATTTACCTGGTCTGATTTTTTACTCTTCATCAGCCCAGTCTTGGTCCACCACAACCGAGATATTCATCTTTACCGTGGCCTGTCCTGTAAACCAGTGGTCATCAACCCTGTCCTGCAGGGCCCACTAACAGGCCAGGTTTTATGTATTACCTTGGGGAGATGCAGACTAGAATAATGCAATCACTGAGGAGCAAATTATATCAGCTGTGATGTATTTCAGTTATCTTGCAAACCTGGCCTGTTAGTGGGCCCTGTAGGACAAGATTGATGACCACTGCTGTAAACGATAACGGTGGTCTCCGCAGCGGATTCACCGCAAGATCACCGTTATTGGCGGCAGGAGAGGGCTCTCCCGCACCCTCCGCCGCTTACCAGAGCCTTCGGCAGCGGCGGAGGCGATCGGGCCCTTCACACGGCTTGCCATGAATACGAGTGAGGGCAAGATGGCATCCACCCGTCTCCATAGCAGGGCGGAAGTGACATCAAAACATCACTTCTGCCCATGCTTCTTAAAGGCAATTTTTTTTGTTGTTGTAATTTTTTCAAATGACAAATTTTATTATTTTTATTGCATTTTAGTCTAAATATGAGATCTGAGGTCTTTTTGACCCCAGATCTATCTCCTATTTAAAGTGGAGGTTCACCCAAAAAATCTATTTTTAACATTAGATTGAGGCTAATTGTGCAAAGCAGAATCGGGTGTTTTTTTTTTTTTTTTTAAATCAATGCAGTACTTACCCTTTTTGAGAGAGATGTTCTCCGCGGCTTCTGGGTATGGGATGCGAGACTGGGCGTTCCTATTTGATTGACAGCCTTCCGACGGTCGCATACAGCGCATCACGAGTTCCCGAAAGTAGCCGAACGTCGGTGCGCAGGAGCCGTATAGAGCCGCACCGACGTTCGGCAACTCGTGACTCGCTGTATGCGACCGTCGGAAGGCTGTCAATTAAATAGGAACGCCCAGTCCCGAAGACCATACCCGGAAGCCACGGAGAACATCTATCTCTAAAACGGTAAGTACTGCATTGATTTAAAAAAACACCCGATTCTGCTTCGCACAATTAGCCTCAATCTAATGCTAAAAAAAAATTTCGGGTGAACCCCCGCTTTAATAGGACATCCTTTTTTTTCTATTATAAGGGATGTTTACATTCCTAATAATAGGAATAAAAGTGACCCTTTGTTTTAAAAAAAAAAAGTGTAAAAATAAATAAAACCAATTAAAATAAATAAGAAAACAAAAAAAAATGTTTTAAAGCGCCTTGTCCCGACGAGCTCGCGCGCAGAAGCGAGCGCATACGTAAACTGTGTTCAAACGGTGAGGTATCGCCGGAATGGTTGGAGCGAGAGCCATAATTCTAGCCCTAGACCTCCTCTAACTCAATAGATGCAACCTATAGAATTTTTTTAAACGTCGCCTATGAAGATTTTTAAGGGTAAAAGTTTGACACCATTCCACGAGCGGGCACAATTTTGAAGCTTGACATGTTGGGTATCATTTTACTCGACGTAACATTATCTTTCACAATATAAAAAAAATTGGGCTAACTTTACTGTTGTCTTGTTTTCTCTATTCAAAAAAGTGAATTTTTTCCCCAAAAAAATGTGCTTGCAAGACTGCTGCGCAAATACAGTGTGACAAAAAGTATTGCAATGACCGCCATTTTATTCTCTAGGGTGTTAGAGACCGAGTCTAAAAAACAGGATTGGTCCTTAAGTGGTTAAAAGCAATAATTGTTTTAAAAAACAAACGTGTTATACTTGATCTGTACAGTGGTTATGCACAGAGCAGCCCCAATTCTCCTTCTCGGGTACCCCACTGGAGCTCCTGGCCCCTCCCTCCAGAGCAAGCAGCTTGCATTGGGGGCACCCATGCAGGCTCACTCCCAAGCCACTGTGCTGTGTCTATTCACACACAGAGCAGTGGCTTGGCCCTGCTACCCCATTTCTCCTCATTGGCTCACTGGCTCTGACAGCAGTGGGAACCAATGGCTACCACTGCTGTCTCCACCAATGAGGCGGAAGAGACCTGGAAGAGCCAAGGCCTTTGTGCACATTGCTGGATCGCGATGGGGTTCATGCGTAGAAGGGGCCAGGAGCACCAGCACCCGAGAAAAATGGGATCTGGGATAATTTGTGCAAAACCACCGTACAGAGCAGGTGAATATGACATGTTAACGAAGTGAAACAAATGTCTATGTAAAAAAAAAGGCACAAATAATTCCACAGTAGCGCACTAAATTACCGTAGCTATCGGCGTATAACACGCACTTTTTTCCCCTTAAAATCAGGGGGAAATCGTGTGTGCATATTATACGCCGATCCATGCTGTCTGAGTGAAGAGGAGCGAGCGCCGCTGAATTACATAGAGCCGTGATCTCCTTCCTGTGTACCTGAACAGGCAGGGCATTTTGGTAAATGTATAGGCTGCAGATGGGCACTAATCGGGCTGCAGTAAGGAGCAATGTTGCAGATGGGCACAGATCAGGCTGCACTAAAGCTGCAGATGGACACAGATCTGGCTGCATTGATGCTCAGATACCATCATTTTGCTTCAAAGTGGTTTATTTAAAAAAAAAAAATAAATCTTAGATTGGGGTGCGTGTTATACGCCGGTGCGTATTCTACGCCGATATATCCGGTAATCTCCTAAATATTAGCGTTGTGAATGATTAACATAAAACACCCATACATAATAAAGTGTTCATATGGCATATTCAAAAAAATAGATATATGCTCCAACATATGTAAATCAATATGGTAATACAGTCCAACTTAAAGTAGTGAAAAAAGAGTGAAACAAAATCTCGTTGATCCACCAAAATCCTTCACCAAAAGTGATGTGTGCCAATTCCTTTAAGAATAAACCTCACCAGATGCTGTTGCCATTCACTCTCGTGTTTGGCAAATATTGCCTTATTTGATGTTATTGTACACGCCAATCTCCATCCAGATTAAAAAAAGAGACTCTCCACATGTGGCGATAGAAATTGAGACAGAGCCTCCAATAGTGTAAAAACACCTTAAGGTAATCGGTTTATTAAAAGAAATGCACTTGCATCATAAAAGATTCAAAATCAGCTTGTTAAAATTCCAAACATGCCAGGTGACTTAGTGTTGCAATCTTCTCATAGCTTCCTTCCTACACGTGGAGTCACCATCTCAGCGTTGCCGTGTAGCCACGCTCCTACGCGTTTCGTCACTTCGGACTTCGTCATGGGCGTGCGACGAAGTCCGAAGTGAGGAAACGCTTTAGCGTGTGGCTACACGGCACACATCACTTTGGTTAAAGGGGTTGTAAAGGTTCGTTTTTTATTTTCTAAATAGGTTCCTTTAACCACTTCCAGACCTGCGCACGACGATGTACGTCCTATTTTTAAAGACTGATATCTCGGTAACGGCAGCAGCTGCTGCCACAATCGAGGTATCAATCTTTAGTGTGCGCGGTCTGGAATCCGATAATGGCGGTCTCCGCGGCGGATTCACCGCGAGATCGCCGTTATCGGTGGCGGGAGAGGGGCCCTCCCGCCGCTCTCCCGCGCCCTCCGCCGCTTACCGGAGCCGTCGGTAGCGGCGGAGGCGATCGGGTGCTGTCGGCTGGTGAGCAGGGACGAGACTGAAGGAAAAATCTCCTTCGCCTGTCCCCATAGCTCGGCTGGGCGGAAGTGACGTCAAAACGTCAGTCCCGCCCAGCCTCTTAAAGAGACAAATTTTTTTTTTGGTCATTTGAAAAAATGACTTTTTATTTTATTTTTAATTTTTTTGCATTTAAGCCCAAATATGAGATCTGAGGTCTTTTTGACCCCAGATCTCATATTTAAGAGGACCTGTCATGCTTTTTTCTATTACAAGGGATGTTTACATTCCTTGTAATAGGAATAAAAGTGATCAAATTATTATTATTTTTTTTTTCAGTGTAAAAAATAATAAAATAAATAAAAATAAATAAAACAAAAAAAAAATGTTTTTAAAGCGCCCCGTCCCGACGAGCTCGCGCGCAGAAGCGAACGCATACGCGAGTAGCGACCGCATATGAAAACTGTGTTCAAATCACACAAGTGAGGTATCGCCGCGATCGTTAGAGCGAGAGCAATAATTATAGCCCTAGAGCTACTCTGTTGCTCAAAAAATGCAATCTCTAGAATTTTTTAAACATCGCCTATCGAGATTTTTAAGGGTAAAAGTTTGACGCCATGCCACGAGCGGGCGCAATTTTTAAGCGTGACATGTTGGGCATCATTTTACTCGGCGTAACATTATCTTTCACAATATATAAAAAAATTGGGCCAAATTTATTGTCTTATTTTTTAATTCAAAAAAGTGAATTTTTTCCAAAAAAAGTGCGCTTGTAAGACCGCTGCGCAAATACGGTGTGACAAAAGTATTGGAATGACCACTATTTTATTCTCTAGGGTGTTAGGAAAAAAAAATATATAATGTTTGGGGGTTTTAAGTAATTTTCTAGCAGAAAAAACTGTTTTAGTCTTGCAAACACCAAATCTGAAAAATACCTAAGGTCTGGAAGTGGTTAGGCTAGTGCATTGTTGGTTCACTTACCTTTTTCCTTCGATTCCCCTTCTAAATGTTTTTTTTCTTTGTCTGAATTTCTCACTTCCTGTTTCTCCTCGGTAAACTTGCCACCATAATCCCAGGCGTTCTTGGTGGGGGTTGGTCAGCCAGAACAGCTTACTGAGGAGGAACAGGAAGTGAGAAATTCAGACAAAGAAAAAAAACATTTAGAAGGGAAATTGAAGGAAAAGGCAAGTGAAACCAACCATGCACTAGCTTAAAGGAACCTATTTAGAAAATAAAAAAACAAACCTTTACAACCCCTTTAAGGATTTTGGTGGATCAACAAAATGTGGTTTTCTCATCACTTTAAGTTGGACTGTATTACTATATTGATTTGCATATGTTGGAGCATATATCTATTTTTTAAGTATGCCATATGGACACTTTTCATTATGTATGGGTGTTGATCATTTCACAATGCTAATACTTAGGAGTTTTGTAGAGTAATTTAGTAAGCTACTGTGTATTTTTTTTTTCTCTCTCATTGACTTTTGTTTCACCTCATTTGCATGTTTATTGAATATTAAGAATATGCAGTGCGCATACATATGAATATGACATGTTGTTCACACAAGGTGCACAGGTAAAAAAAAAATCCATGTTATTATTGTTTCCGGAGCCTGTAAAGCATTGCACCAGCAAGAAGCAGCTCTGTCAGTGTATCTGCTTGCTCGTAGACCGAAAGAATCAATGAACTACAACAGTGCCATGGTAGTTCATTGAGAACTACAAACCAACAACTGCTAAGGGTGTTGGGGACTTGTAGTTCCATTCACAAAACCCTGTGAATGAATGCCCAATCTCCTACAGGTAGCACTATAACCTATGCTTCATAAAATGTAATGCTGTGTTCCTCATTGGACACCGAAAAGGGATTTTACATGCAGTACAAAAATCTCCCCCCCCCCCCCCCCCCACTATAAAAAAGGGTATGACTTTGTATATGATAAAATGTAACCGCAGCAGAAGGCATTAATGCTGTAATTAACTCCTACAGCTCTCCGCAAGTTAATCCGACACAGGGAACCTCTTCTCCACATGCTGCAAGCCTGCTATGCATTAAGCACAAACGCCCGTGTGTTCTCCATGTTGTCAGGAAGGATGGAGAGAATAAAGGAAGACCGTTTTACAGTTGTTCCTTGCCCAGGGAAAATAAATGTGAATTTTTTGAGGTAAGTAGATTTATTTCCCATAATTCACACTGATGTGACCTGATCTCTGCTGGAACCAACACAAATTAAATAAAAATCCACTTGGGAATGACGATTCATTTTTGGTGGATTAATTTATTTAAAACCTTTTTATGAACGCCAGATGAGCTAATAATGCTCGGAAGTCCACTTGGTTTACCGTTCATCTAAATGTTTTTTAGTTTATCTAAACCCAAAAAAAACCAAAGCTGTAATATTCTAGCTTGCACGGTTCCAGATGAAGTGGCTACATTTTGTTTCTTAGGGTAATTTTTTTTTTTTTTTTCAACAAGTATAGAATATACTTGTTGATCCTGTGAAAGAAAACACAATTGTTCCTTTTCTTGTGTAGATTAGTCCCAGCACTCCACCATATAGCTGAGCTGAACAAAGGCAGGCATGTTTGAACTTCAGCTCGTTTGACAACCTTGACTGTCCCATCAATATAGTGGAGGAAAAAAATAGTAATGAAAGGACAGTGAATAATTTACAGCAGTGGTTCTCAACCTGGGGGTCGGGACCCCCTTGGGGGTCAAATGAGGATTTGCCAGGGGGTCACCAAATCCTGGGCTGTTCCTGGAGCCCGCAGCCACCCATTTAGTTCACGACATGGCTGGGGGGGGGGGGGGGGGCAGTGACTAGATGTCGGCTGTTGTGAGGAATGTGAAGTGGGAGAGGCTGGAGGAGACCCTATCTCCTAAATTCAGCATAGATGTCACTTCTGCGAGACACCACAAAGTCGGAGACACCGTGAATGCGGAGTAACCCTACCTGCGATTATAGTTGCCATTAAAAGTCCCCACTACAGTTCTCAGATCAGCAGATGACCTTGATTAAGAGCACCTAAGTTCACTGATCAGAACTCCCCCCAGCACTGCCACTGATCCCAACTCCCCACCAGCATTGTCATTGATCCTATTTACCCCACCCCCCACCAAGAAATAAGAGAAGGAATAAAAATAGAGACTACATGGAAGGGAGAGAAAAAGAGGAGAAGGAACAAAGAAAAGGGGAGCAAAAGACGGCTAGAGAGGCATGGGGGGGGAAAAGGGAAAGAAAGGAGAACAAAGAGAAAGAGGGGTACATCCTCAAATGTACCATAAGGAGTTTTAATACTGTATGAGTGAAAGGGACTCAAGGAGCGCTAAATGTCCATGGGTTAGGGGCACAAATTACTTGCCTTGGATGCTGACGACCCACGCTACGAAAATAATTTTACTGTTAGGGGTCCCCGCAACTTGGGAAATTTTATCAAGGGGTCACGGCACTAGAAAGGTTGAGAACCACTAATTTACAGGAATACAAGGTGAAAATAAAGGGGTAAAAAGCAAAGTATTGCTGGGATTACATCCTAGGAACCAGTAAGCTACAATCTGTTAGAGTTGTATAAGCATTTTTTTTTTTTTTATCATAACGCATTAAGATAAAAATCCTTCTGTGGGCAGCAGCCCCAATCAGCCACTGCTGATGATGCAGCAGTGTCTCATCTGCCCGGGACGACCCATGTCTGAATGGACACAGTGAGCCGTGGCTCGGGTGCACCCATAGCATGCTGCTTGCTGTGGGGGCACTCACCAGGAGGTAGGGGCCAGGAGCACAGAAGAGGAGGATCTGGGCTGCTCTTTTCAAAATCATTGTAAAGAGCAGGCGAGTATAGCATGTTTATTTTTATCTTAACCACTTAAGGACCGCCTAACGCCGATATACATCGGCAGAATGGCATGGCACGGCACAGGCACGTACAGGTACGTTGCCTTTAAGAGCCCAGCCATGGGTCACGCGCACCCTGGTCCGAAGCTCCGTGACCGCGGGACCCACAGGAGCTGAAGAACGGGGAGAGGTGTGTGTGTGTGTGTGTGTGTGTGTGTGTGTGTGTGTGTGTGTGTGTGTAAACCTTCCCCGTTCTTCACTGTGGCAATGTCAGTGATCGTCTGTTCCCTGATATAGGGAACGACGATCACTGACGTCACATGTCCAGCCCCACCCCCCTACAGTTAGAAACACACGAGGTCACACTTAACCCCTTCAGTGCCCCCTAGTGGTTAACTCCTATACTGCAATTGTCATTTTCACAGTAATCAATGCATTTTTATAGCACTTTTCGCTGTGAAAATGACAATGGTCCCAAAAATGTGTCAAAATTGTCCGATATAATGTCGCAGTCACAAAAAAAAAAATCGCTGATCGCCGCCATTAGTAGTAAAAAATAAAAATTATTAATAAAAATGCCATAAAACTATCCCCTAATTTGTAAACGCTATACATTTTGCGCAAACCAATCGATAAACGCTTATTGAGATTTTTTTGGGGTTTTTGTTTGTTTTTTTTACCAAAAAATAGGTAGAATAATACGTATCGGCCTAAACTGAAGAAAAAAAATGTTTTTTTATATCTTTTTTGGGGGATATTTATTATAGCAAAAAGTAAAAAATATTGCATTTTATTTCAAAATTGTCGCTATATTTTTGTTTATAGCGCCAAAAATTTAAAACCTGCAGAGGTGATCAAATACAACCAAAAGAAAGAAGCTTGTTAAAGGTGTTCATAAGTGATTTAAAGCTTGTCTTAATATATTTAATAAATAGGATTGTGAAGTCTTGCTTTGTTTTTTTCGTTTTTAACCACTTAAGACCCAGTACTATGCAGGTTAAAAGGACCTTGCCCCTTTTTGTGATTCGGCACTGCGTTGCTTTAACCGACAATTGCGCGGGCGTGCGATGTGGCTCCCAAACAAAATTGGCGTAATTTTTTCCCACCTATTGGTCGGTTAAAGCAACACAGTGGCGAATCGCAAAAAGGGGCAAGGTCCTTTTAAACTTGCATAGTACTGGGTCTTAAGTGGTTAAAAACGAAAAAAACAAAGCAAGACTTCACAATACTATTTAATAAATAAATATATTAAGACAAGCTTTAAATCACTTATGAACACCTTTAACAAGCTTCTGACAAACTGCTACTTCCAAATGTCTGTACTATGCAACCTTCCTTCCCCCATTAATAAGTGCGGGTGATGTAATGAGTTCAGAGGGAGGTGTAACATAATGGTTTATGTTAAATCTCCATAAACGGCTGTAAATGATATTGAACTTGGAAAAATATTTAAAGTATTTTATTGGTGTTACTGTAATTAGTTCCATTTCAAAGGCTGGCCTTTTGTTTACCCTGATCACGCCTCACATGGGTCGTAAACTGCAGCCTTTGACATATCCAATTAGGCTGTGCCCAATAGGCATGTGACCAATTAGGGAGAATTATATTGGCCACAGTACAGAAAGGGGGGGGTTATAATGCTTTGGCACCAAGCTTGGAGTCACACAGCAGTTACCGTGCACTGATGTGAAAAGGTAAACTAACTCCATACTTGAACATTGTATATATGGTTGCTTTGAGTAAATATCATATAAGCCAGGGGACTTGTACATTGGGGGAGATTTACTAAACATGGTGCACAAAGAATCTGGTGCAGCTCTGCATGGTAGCCAATCAGCTTCAAAATTCAGCTTGTTCAATTAAGCTTTGACTAAGTTTTCTCCAAATCCTCTCTTCTAAACTCTCCGGCTCCGTGATGGCTCTGTCAGTAACCGCTGTCCTGCAGATGGACAAATAATTCCACTAACCTAAGTATGGGGAAGGAGAGAAGAAGAGGCCTCCAATAGTGTAGTATTATGTAAATAATTAAAAACCGCTTTATTAAACACTAAAAGGTGGACTTTTAACCACTTAAGGACCGGACCAATATGCTGCCTAAAGACCCAAGGTGTTTTTACAGTTCGGGACTGCGTCGCTTTAACAGACAATTGCGCGGTCGTGCGACGTGGCTCCCAAACAAAATTGGCGTCCTTTTTTCCCCACAAATAGAGCTTTCTTTTGGTGGTATTTGATCACCTCTGCGGTTTTTAGTTTTTGCGCTATAAACAAAAATAGAGCGACAATTTTGAAAAAAATTCAATATTTTTTACTTTTTGCTATAATAAATATCCCCCAAAAACATATATAAAAAAAAAATTTCCCTCAGTTTAGGCCGATACGTATTCTTCTTCTACCTATTTTTGGTAAAAAAAAAAAAAATCGCAATAATCGTTTATCGGTTGGTTTGTGCAAAATTTATAGCGTTTACAAAATAGGGGATAGTTTTATTGCATTTTTATTTTATTTTTTTACTACTAATGGCGGCGATCAGCGATTTTTTTTTTTTTTTTTTTTTTTTCCCCTCCTCGTGACTGCGACATTATGGCGGACACTTTGGACAATTTTGACACATATTTGGTACCATTGTCATTTTCACAGCAAAAAATGCATTTAAATTGCATTCTTTATTGTGAAAATGACAGTTGCAGTTTGGGAGTTAAACACAGGGGGCGCTGTAACATTTAGGCCGGAATCACACTAGTGCGTTGCGTTTTGGAGCTGCGTTCTCGTTGCGAATTTCTCTAGAGGGTGTTCTGCAGATCAACTGCGGTTTAGCTGCAGATCAGGTGTGAATTTGGAGACCTGGGAGAAGTTCCAGGTGAGAGGAGAGTGGGGGAGAATTGTATTGAGCTGAATGAGAGAAATTCCTGCAGAGAACTGAACACATGTGCGAATTAGATGCATACCCATAGAAGATAATGGGACTGAATTCGCACCTGAGCCGCACCGCAAGACATAAAAACCGCATGCGGTTTGGAGGCAATACGCAGTGCGGATGCATCGCACATATGTGAACCAGCCTCATTGAAAACAATGTATTTTGAAATGTCCTGCGAATTAGATGCGGTTTAAACCGCACTCAATTCGCATAGGTGTGAACCTGGCCTGAGGGTTCACCTAGTGTGTTTACAACTGTAGGGGGGTGTGGCTGTAGGATTGACATCATCGATCGAGTCTCCCTAATAAAAGGATCACTCGATCGATGCGCCGCCACAGTGAAGCACGGGGAAGCCGTGTTTACATACGGCTCTCCCCGTTCTTCAGCTCCGGGGAGCGATCACAACGGGGCGGCTATAAACGAATAGCTGCGCCGTCGTCCCGGATCGCTCCCCGAGGGAACCCGACCGCCGCATGTACCGGGGGGGGGGGTGTATCCTGATCGGACCCCCGACCAGCAGAGCACGTACAGGTACGTACATGTCCGTGCCATTCTGCTGACGTATATGTACATGAGGAGGTCGGCAAGTGGTTACACTGAGAAATTTCAAAACAATAAAATTGCAGCGTTTTCCAGCGACTTCTTGCGTCAATTCTGGTCTGTGTCAGCCTCTTGCACGCACTCCCTATGCCGTTACGTTGCACCACAAGACTTATTCAAGGGAACCGGACTGGTTGCTGGTGCTGTTTTATATTACATAGACTGGAAATGGCCGATCGGCCATTTTGTTGTGGTCCGTTATATTACTAATAGAGCAGACATTTTCTTGGTGGTAAAAAAAAAAAAGATTGGCGTGGCCATTTTCTTGAAGGCATTATTAAAAGCATCGAATGTTTCCAAAACAGATGCGGCAACTGCTTAATGCAATATACTTAGTGGCTGTTAAATATTGTATCGCAATGTACATCCTACAATCCATATATAGGAAATAAAAATATGACATGCCGCACATGTCAACAAGGTAAACAATTCTTAGATATTAAAAATCTCAGGATTAGAACACCTGCAATGATAAAATGGCTACATTGGTCTCCATAGTGACCTGATCTGAACCAGACATAATCTAGTCTGGTGTTTGTATGTAGCTAGGCGAGAATTGGATAATAAAATGAATAAGTAAATAAAGAATAAAAAGTATAGAATATGAATGGAGATAATAGGGGACGGGCTCTAATGTATTCGCAACTGATAAATAGGTACCATGTCATTGCGCTGGCATGGCTGTCGCATACTAGAAGTGTCACAAAGAGACAAGGAAATATATCCAAACAATGGTACATATTAAATTATTATATAAAGACAAAATGTAACACAAATGGATGTTCATGTAAAAATATAAAGCATCACTGTGTGTGTGTGTAGGACCTCTACGTAAGAGTAAAAACTTCATGTTAATTAATAGTATATGTAGCCAGATCAGATTGAGAAATAACATTAGAAATTACTCAGAAAACAATTTAAGTACAATTCCACCTGGTGAGAGTGTTCTTAAAGCGGGATTCCACCTGCAAATTTATTTTTTTAAAGTCAGCAGCTACTAACTTTTAATAAGAACACTTACCTGTCCTACTTGCCCGCGCCGATGGCTCCCCTGACGCTGATTCCTCGATCTCGCACCGACTTGTGACTGGGCGGCTGCTCTCTGGGATTACACAGTTCCCAGAAAGCAGCGTGCCCCATTCTGGGAACTTCTTCTGCATCCATTCAGTAGAAGAGGATGCAGAAGATAGACCGCGGTTACAGAAGATGCAGATTACAGACTTCCGCATAGCAACAGGTATTTCGGGTGAGTATAAAGGATTTTTTGTGAAAAAAAAATCTGGGTGGTACTCCACTTTAAGGTGTGTATCTGTTTGGATTCTTTCTGACTTATTGTTTACCTTGTTTGACTTTGTCATTTTTATTTCCTATATATGGATTGTAGGATGTACATTGCGATGCAATATTTAACAGCCACTAAGTATAATATTGCATTAAGTAGCTACCACATCTTTTTTAGACATTCAATGCTTTTTAATTAGAATGCCTTCAAAGAAAATGGCCGCTCCAATCGTTTTGTTTAACACCAAGAAAATGGCCATGCTATTAGTAATATAACGAACCACAACAAAATGGCCGAACGGTCATTTCCGGTCTATGCACACACAGCACCAGCAACCAATCCGGTTCCCCTATGGTGTGATGCAACAGCGTAGGGAGTGCGAGAGATCGACACAGACCGGAAGAAACAATATTTGTTTTGCCTGTTTTTAAAGTTTCTCAGTGTAAAAGTCCACCGTTTGGTGTTTAATAAAGCGGTTTTAATTATTTCCATAATACTACTACACTATTGGAGGCCTCTGCTTCGCTTTCCCCATACTTATGGAGCTGGAGAGTTTAGAAGAGGATTTGGAGAAAATGTCGTTTTAGCCTGGATTATACGTATATTTAATCAATGTGAATTGCTACATATATTGAGGTGAGAGTTGTGGGAGACCACTGTGTGGATTACTCATTTCATTCAACTTTTGATTGTGTATACGCCAAAAGGGACTTGTGTATTCGAGTTATTTTACCTGGATCACTTGTCCATTCACTATAGCTAGTATAGCTATTGCAGAGACTTTACCCCATAATTGCAGCTGTGGGACATGTCTTTGTTTGTTGTTGATCCATCTTTTATATTATTTTGCCACTCATATTCACATTGCATGTTATTTACTAATTTCTTTCTACAGGGTGTTCTTCATAGTGATATCACTCCTTACATTTATATTGTTTTTTTGTGTATGGTAAACACTGTTAGATTTTGCTGCTTTTGAGTTTTATATCATTTATGTAAGCATTCACATTCATTATTTACTCACAGTAGCACAAAAGACCTATTCACATTTATGTGTCCATACTACTACAATGATTGGGGAGTATGCATATAGACACAAACTAGGCAACAGAGGGTTGTGCCAATACCACAGAACACTTTGGTAATGTATATTTGCACAATTGCCCTGTCCATCTGGAATGTACCTTATTAATAGAACGTTTCTGACTTTGTGTTTGGTTTTGCTACCATTTACCCCCGTCCTGTTTTAATTTCTTTACAGTGGGCTGACCTACATTTTCCATTTTGCAATCACGCAAAGCGCTGTGTAATGAGAACAGTACTTAAGATTGGTCCAAACAATGGCAAAAACTTTTATGTCTGTGCTTTTGGCAGAGATAAACAGTGTGATTTCTTTGAATGGGCTAAAGAATAGGATTAACACTGCTTTTGTTACTGATAGTTGCTTGCTTCATCCATTATTAGCCATACTTCCTCCAAGGTGCAATTAAAGGAAGACATCCCAAAGAATCTAGTTGCTATATTTCACCGCAAACTTGTCAACCTTGCAATAAAAATCATGTCAAACATGTACTGTATATTTGACTTGAGTGCATTGAATTTTAATTTCTAATATATAAATGTGCTGTGTATTGCCTATTACTAATTGGAAAATAATAAAAAAATATTAAAAGGAGTGGGGGTTGGTAATGTATATTTCATTAAACTAAAGTGGTGTTCACTAGTAACAATGCTCAGCCTTGATGCAATACTGTCACCTTTTACTGTTTAACCGGTTCCCGTCTGGCTCGCGTATTTATACTGTGGCACTGCTGCATGAAACCCAGTACAGGGTCTTCTTTAAGAGCCAACAGGGGGCGCGCGCATGCTGTCGGAGGTGGACGCCTACTGCACGGCGGAGTACCCAATGCACGTATCCCACGAGTGTGATCGCAGGTCGCATGCACGTGAATTTGTGTGTGTAAACACTCAAATCCCTGTTTTGTCAGGGGAGAGGAGACCTATGTTTCCTCCCCCAGTCAGTCCTATCCCCATACAGTGGGAACACGCATTTACCCCTTGGTTGCCCTCTAGTGTTAACCCCTTCCCTACCAGTGACATTTACACAGTAATCTGTGCATATTTTATAGCATTATGAACTTAAAACCGTTAAAGCAACATTTTACATGTCCTGTTTCACCTCAAATGTGGAGCTTGGTTTCCCCAGTATTTAAAAACTGCATGTATTTGCATATTCTCCAGACATACTGCAATATGTTTTTGTAGGCCCCTAAATGCATCACGTATGGATTTCACCATTGATGTGCTTGTGTACTGATACATTAGCAATGTTGCATGTTTGTGACCTGCAACATAAGGGGCTGCAGAGCAATTGATATAGAAAATGTGTATACTCCTTGTATTATCGATGACTTCTGCCATGCAGATTTCCACCAAGTGAATCTAGGTACGTCTATGGATGCTACAAAAGTGAGAATGAGTCTGTTTAAAATCCATATAACCAACCATATTGTACTTTGGCACAGAAGATGACTAGTTCATAGTCTAGAAAACAAATGTTAAAATGCATACACCAACTACCATACAATATTTCCTTTTTATTAGACAACCTGTTATAGAAAAGACATACTTTCTACCACAGACAATTTAAAGTACACATGTAACGTTCAGTAGCTTTTACATTCGCATATGTCAAAGGTGTGGGGTTTGAAAACAAATCGCCCTCATTCTGGAGTCATGATTCTTGATTTTTTTTTTTTATTATTATTATTATTATTATTAGAAGAACATTTTCTGCGGCAAATGCCTGCCGCATGCTCCAGCTTCTATAGACAATCCACTACCTCCTCCAGTGGCTGTGAAAGGCCAGGTTTGAAAACGGTGTAATGAAATTGAGAGAATCCTGGAGCTTTAGCACAAGCAGCACCTAAAAACAAAAAAAGAAAGTATACTTTATACTGATGATTTTCATTTTACTTAATATTTGCTGCGTGTATATATATATATTATATATCAGATCAGCAATAATTCTAGCCCTAAACCTCATCTAACTCAAAACATGCAACCTGTAGAACATTGCCTATGGAGATTAAGTGTAAAAGATTGTTGTCATTCCACGAGCGGGCGCAATTTTGAAGCGTGACAGGTTGGGTATCAATTTACTTGGTGTAACATCTTTCACAATATAAAAATTTCTCTGCAGGAACACGGGGACAATAAAGGCTGCATATGATGCCTTCTATGCAGCAAATTTGCTATATTTTTAGCTTTAGTGTTGTATAATATTTTGTCGTCATTTGACAGTAAATCTTTTCATTTCAACCTTTCTTCAAAAGGAAAACAAATATAAAGCATATTTTATGCTAGTGGTAACATTTTGTTTACCAGAATATTTCTTCTATTGGAAAGCAAATGCCCTCTTAACCCCCACAACACCCATACTGTGTATAGCATATTTAACTGTAAAAAGCAACTCAAACTATTCATGTAATTTGAAAAAAAAAAAAAAGATTAAAGAGTAACGAGCTTCTCCAAGTCTAATCTCACATACACGAATCTGTGGGAAGTAAAAGATCAAAGTATGAAATAAGCAGTCTAAGCTAATAAGTCTTATTGATCGGTAAATTGTACTCACTGCTGAACTAAACCATACTAATGAGACATCCTGCACAATGACTGATCTCTGATTGCTTTGAAGTTTGAGGCCTATCTATATATTTATGCAAAACAAAGCTAGAGTCAAACGCCATGTTCCATAATTATGCATCGTTACAGTGAGCGATTTGTAATAGGGATTTCTGCAGATTTGCTAAAGGAACTTGTTAAACATAACTCTTTGGAAAGGATCTTGCAACAAACTTAAATACTCAAATGGTTGCAATACAGGGAAACAGTAATGACATGAGATGTTTTGTTCGGGACAATGGGACTTCAAGGGTTTTTACAGTTTAGCTTGGTACTTATTATCCAAAAGGTTATTGGAGAAACCCAAGGCAGTATAAGCATTGATTTTTGCACACAGTATTGAAGCCAGAGGATCAGTGTTATAGCCAGGTAACTACCATTTTCAGGACTGCCGTGATGGTGGAGTCTTTAAAGTGCAAGTTCACCTTTACATTTTGTTTCTGTGTAAAGGTGAAGCAACACTGCACACCCTCCTTCTGGTCTCTGTTGTACTTGCGTCTGCATTGATGGTGACAACCAATTAAAAATGATCTAGTCTGTGCTGATGGAGAAGTGGGAAAAGATCGGGGATTGCAAATGCCCAGACTGCTGGGGTGGCTGCCGGGGAGCTGAAAGCTTGGCAAGTACAGCGGTGAGGGCGTCTCTCCACCTTTACATTTGTATCTGTAAAGGTGAACTAACCCTTCTTTATGGTTTCCTAGTGTAATAACTTTCCAAACAAGGATAAAAGAATATACTGTTAGTCCAGTGGGCTGAATAAAAATATCCCTCCATCCAAAGAAGGTGGATGGAAGAATTGGCTATTCTGGGACAGCAGTTGTAGCCACCAATCCAAAAAAATTACCAACATGTGCCTTTATCAGAAGTTGCTCAAATTAACTTCTGGGTAGAAGGGTACTGGTGATCAAAATTAGGCCAGCTAATTGCAAATGGCAAAATGTATGGCCAGCTTTAGACCCATTCGTTTCTCAGTGAACAGCCATAAAGAGAGACAACTAGGATAAGAATCAGACTAAATAAAAATACAGTTGAGTTCATGCGTTAGGCAAGTTTTCTAATAAACTGTTTAAAAAAAAAAACAGGTCTGTAAAAACACCCTTACTAAAAAATGTAAAATATGAAACGGTCAGATTAGGACACTTGAACTTGATTTAATGTAAAATACTAATAAACTTACCATAACTCCCTGTGTTGTTGGCACATACCATAGCTCCAAAAAACACTGGGATGTGTTTCTGGATTCGGGCAATGGCTTTCTGACAGGCAGCGGTGGGGTCAGCTCCCATTCTCATGTTCTCCACAGCTTGGTAACTTCAATAAAAGAACAAATTAATGTTTTTTAATCACATAAAACATATACTATACTACTCTATATACACTGAAGAGTATACTGGGAGAAAAATCAGAACAAATGGCATCCATTGTGATTTCTGATGTCTATTTCCAGTTAAAACAAAAAAATATTCCCAAAGGCAGGCACGCCCCACCTTCCAAAGATCTGCTCTTCAGTAGTTAGGAATGAGCCATTAGAAGGAAACCCAAAAATGGGGATCACCATTCTCCCTAAATCAGTGTACTGGCCTTTTTGCAATGCCTCTGTTCTTCAACTTATGCCCAAAAGAGGATGCAGGTCTGCAATGAAGGGAGGTAGGTTTGATGCTACTACACTCTGCCCTGTGATCTGGTACAGGAAATTACATTTTAAATGTGATATTATAAGGTAGTTGACGTAAATGGAAAAAAAAAACACCTGGGAGTCCCATCATTCCTAGTGGTAGTCACATTGTGAAAAATACCCTTAGAAAACAAAAGCTCTTGTTACAACAGTCAGCTTCCAGATGTAATCTCATTCAGGTTTTTAAAAAAAAAAATCAAAACAAGACCACTGGTGCTATGAATAGCAAGAAAATCTGGTTAGCACACTTTTTATGCATCAGACCATGGACAATACAGATTTAAGTCAAAGAAGCCAGCATTTTATACTGTAAATGGGTAATGGTCACTACTCCACTCATGTGTTAAATAAGCAACATGTTAGTCAGGACGCCCACTAACACACAGCTCTCCTTTGTCTGCCATGTAGAGAGCGTCCTGACTCTCCTGTAGTCCAAGGGAGAGGGCGAGCACGACACTCCACACCAGGGAGAAAGCCTTTCATTGCTGTGTGTAGTTACAGACAGAAGAACAGGAAGTGAGGATTTCTCAGAAGAAATAAGGACATTTAAAAGCAAAATGGAAGGATGAGGTAAGTGAAGGAGGACTGCACTAAGGTAAAGGAAGCTATTTACCTTTACAACCCTTAAAGGATTGTAAAGGCTAAATGATCAGACTTGCTGCACTATATTCAAAATAATATATATGTTTTTTTTAAGAAGATCTTCTTTCCAGGTCCTGAAGTGCTGCACAATAATTCCTCTAGGAATACTTGTATGACTAATAATACAGGGATCTGGTCACATCTGCTTTAAAGAGACCTTGTCACCAGGATATTGATTTCAAAATTTTTCCCTCGATAGCCTATTTTATGCATATTTACCTGTAAAATCCTCCCGTGTATGGACATCCAAAAACCCTGAAACTGCTGCTAGGTGTTGCCGTCTTAAATGCAATGTCAGCAAACTTTTAACATGCTTATTCCTTCCTCCTTAACTGCTACATAAAATAAAAAAAGCTATGTATGGAGGTGATGGCAGGGGTGGAGTAGCTGGGTCAGCACAGAGTGCAATTAAACACCCCCTGAAGAGGAGAGGGCTATGATGTGCAAGGAGAGACGATTTTGTGCTATGCAATTGATCTTTTAAAATAGTCAATTTGGTTGGTAGGTCAGAGTCATGTGAGTCAAAAGAAAACACATTGAAAAAGATAAGCATTTAAAATACTTTTTCCATGCCAAGTAAAGAAACTGCTATTCCTCAGCAACACCTTATCTCTTTGCTTTATCAATTTTTGTTCTTCCGTATTTTGCATTACCTGCTGTAAATGTTCATTTCATGAAACTGTACTGCGCTTCTATTGTATAGTCTGTACTGTAAATCTTTAATAAAGTTATGGAATAAAAAAAATCCTATGCTTTTACCTGAATTAAATTTATTTTTTCCACATGGTTACATTAACCACTTCAATACAGGGCATTTTAACCCCCATCCTTCCCAGGCCACACCATCACTTGATGAAAAAAAACGACATTTTTAAAAACGTCAATTTAAATGACCGTGTGTGGGGGAAAACATTGTTTTATGTCTTGTGAAAAACGACAAAAAAAAATTTAAGCATGCTACAATTTTATGTGTCATTTTTCAAAACGTCGTTTTTGTTTCACAAAAATTGACCGTGTGTAGCAAAAAACAACGTTTAAACCTGCGCATGCCCAGAAGCTAGTTATGAAGCGAGCTTCAATGGAAAAAAGTGGTGAACGTAACTTCGCTTTGCTAGAGCATTGTGAAAAAACGATGGTGTGTAGGCAACTTCGTTTTTGAAAACTAAAGTTTCAAAAACGTAGTTTTTTACTTCACAGAAAATGTATTTTTTCCCCATCAAAAAAAGTGATGCGGCATTACATTTTGAATGAGAATTGCACGGTCATGCAACACTACACCCATATGAAATTTTGATAATTTTCCCCACAAATAGAGTTTTTTGGTGGTGTTTGATCACCTCTGCGGTTTTTAATTTTTTGCGCTATAAACAAAAAAAGGCCGACAATTTTGAAAAGAACCACAATATTTTTTACTTTTTGCTATAATAAATATCCCAAGTAAAAAAAAAAATAATAATTTCTTCCTCAGTTTAGGCCGATGTGTATTCTTCTACAAAAGAATCGCAATAAGCATATATTGATTGGTTTGTGCAAAAGTTATAGTAATATTATTACTAGTAATGGCAGCGACCTGCAATTTGTCAGGACTGATATTTCGGCGGACAGATCGGACACTATTTTGGGGCCAATGACAATTATACAGTGATCAGTGCTATAAATATGCACCGATTACTGTATAAAGGTCACTGGCAGGGAAGGGGTTAACACTAGGGGGGCGATCAAGGGGTTGTGTTACCTAGGGAGTGATTCTAACAGTGGGGGGAGGGGAATGGCTGGGGAAGATGACTGAACGGTGTTTCTATATGGGAACACACGATTGGCCTCTCCCCTGACGGGACTTGGATCTGTGTGTTTACACACACAGATCCACGTCCCTGCTGTGTGACTAGCAATCACGGGTGCCTGGCGGACATTGTGGCCGCCAGGCACGCGCATCAGCTCCCGAGTGACACAACAGCCAGCCAGAAAGCCAAGGACGTCATGACGCTGCACATTATGAAAGACTTAAAACAAAGCCCTCCAGCAAACACTGTCACCACTGCAGAGGCTTCCATGTTTACTCTGTCCTCCTTCTGGGTTCGCTGGCTGCAGTCGCTTGAATAGCTGAGCCGCGATGACATCACTCCAGAGCATGCAAGCTGGAGTCTTGGCCATGGCACAGAGCTCTGAAGGAACAGCACGGGTATGTCTCCTTCAGAGCACATGCACTGGTGACGTCACCGGGTGCTGCTCACAAGAATATCTTCCAAACGCTGCACGTTTAGGAGATAGTAATTTTATGTACTGGCAAGCTTGACGATTACGATTCTTACCTGTATGTAAAAATCGAATGCAGGAATTTTATACCACTTTAGCGGCACTAACCTATTCAGTTTGGCACTCTAATGTATCTATTGTCATTCAACATTTCTACATGAAGAGTTTTATAATTCAAAATGTACTATAATTCTAAACAACGCAGGTTACCTTGGTAAAAATCTCATCATGGTATCGCCATCTCCTGTAGCGGCTGCTCCTCCCACTGAACTGTCTGCATAGGATCCAGCTCCAATGATTGGCGAGTCTCCAACACGGCTGAAAATGTAATTGTCATTTAAAAACCAAACCATTCCTGGACATCTTAACAATAACATTTGTTTCAATACATTGAAAAGGGCAAAAAATTGCAGTTTCCAATAACAAGAGATAAAAAAAAAATCTGACATTTTAGTGACAATTTACAAAGATTATTACATTTGGTATTACTCCTTATATTGCCAATATAGCTAGCTCTGGCTATAAACATGAGATCCTATGATGTGTCCAAAGCAAGCCATACATTATACAATTTTATGTTCATCAACACAACAGACCCTTGCCCACTCTATCCAAAATATGGTTTTAGAAAAACTTTAAAGAAAGGTAAGGGTACCCCCCCCTCTCCTTAACCATGTGAGGCCACATGACCTCAACATGGTGGGTTAGCTTGCCAGGGCAGATCCCCCCTGGCAAAGCACCTTGTCCCCATGCTGAGGAAGACCATAGCCAGTATTGTAGGGGTCTGTGAACAGGGCTTGTTGGAAACTGGAAGGCCCCTTTAACAATAGGGGTACCCAGACATGAGACCCCCAACCTGTAGATGAGTAAGAGGGAAAGATTAGCCCTGTTCTTTTACAAAAACAATGAATCATAAATGAACACAGTCATTGACTCTTTAATAAAACAAAAATGTCAAATCACGCTGTCCAGCGATGTAAATCTATGCTAAATGGTGATGCCCAACACTCGCCAACCAAAAATAGAAAACCTGCTGACCGCCAACATGATCTTCTTCCAGGAGAAGGGGGGGTGTTGGTATCTGAGTGCCCACTTCCATGTTGCAATAAGCCCCCTGCCCGATCACCTCTACAATCACCGGGCCAGGGTTGCTTGGCAAGAACCCCTTATTCTCATCAACATGGGTAAAAGGTGCTTTGCCACAGGGGGGGGGGGGTCTTCTGGGCAAGGTACCCCCACCCCCAATATTGAGGGCATGTGGTCTGGTATGGTTTAGGAAAGGGGGGTTAGACCTTGCAAATTTGCAGCTGCATTTCTGCAAACTGAGTTGAAGATTTTAAGTAGATCAATGGTGTACTCAGTGCTGGGAAATACAGGCAGATAATTATACATCGTGCCATACCATCATGGAGGCGTGTGATTGGCCTCAAATATATTTTGCAGCAGGACAACAACCCCAAACATACAGCCATGTCAAACATCCAGCGGTGTCCTCACCCAAGCCAATTGAATCTGCTTTTGGGTGCTGGTGCTGCCATCTCGGCTAAGGGAAACCAGCAGTGAAGCCTTGGGGCTTCACAGCCGGTTTCCGACTGCGCATGTGCGAATCGCACTGCACTCTGAATGGGCTGGCCACGGGCCAGGAGGGCTGGCTACGGGGCAGGAGGGGGGGGGTGAACTTCCGGCTGACTCCGCTGCTGCGAAATGAGACAAAAGTGGGAGCTGGTACGTTTGGGGGGGAGCTCCGCCTTAAGAACCATCTTCACTTCAAACAAGGAGTCCTGGAAGTGATGGTTTGGCCCCCCACAGAGCCCAGATCTCAACATCGAGTCTGTCTGGGATTACATGGAGACAGAAGGATTTGAGGAAGCCTACATCCACAGAAGATTTGTGGTTAGTTGCTGAGTTCCTTCAAAACCTGTGTGCAAGTGTAACTAGAAGAAGTAGTGCCGTTTTGAAGCCAAAGGGTAGCCACAGCAAATATTGCATTTGATTTGTTCTTGTGTTCACTCACTTTGTTTATTTTTATCAATTTACAAAATGCAAACAGTTAAAAATATATTTCTCAAAGCATTTTTATCACACCTGCTAAAAAGAATTTGCACAGCACTGTATATTTAGCCGTTTGCCTGGAGTTCTGCTTTAAACACTGGGCTACTCAAATTGTTAAACATTTCTGGCTGGATTTTATTTTTTTGTCGGCATGCCTACCGATTATATTTATTGTGTTTGAATTGGGTAGGACTACTGAAATGTCACATTCAAATCACTCACCCGGGAATTTTGTGAGATGCTCCATTGGTTGAAGTTCCTGTTGCAACATTTCCTTGTTTATCCACAGCAATCATTCCTGATTCAAAAAATGAAAATGAAAATCTAAAAATCTAGCTACACTGTATAGGATTATATAATGGATACTCAGCATATTAATAAATATTTAAATGGCCATCCATAATGTTCTTACCAATAGTATCATGGCTGTGAACATCTACTGCTTTCTGAAGTGAATGTGCTTTATCATTTTTTAATCCCTTTAAAGGCTTATAAGGACCACAAGATGTTGTAGGGTCTGGTGTCACATTCTGTAAATCAAAACAGTATACTTTTACCGTTACTTCCATTACATGTTTACAGTATATATAATTATATAGGTCTAAAAACAAAAAATAAAATAAAAAGATACACAGTGGAACCTCGGATTGCGAGTAACGCGGTTAACAAACTTTTCGCAATACGAGCAATTTATAAAAAAAAAAAAAACTAACTCGGTTTGCAAGTGTTGCATCGCAAAATGAGCAAGATTCAAGCCTCTGCGGTGTGCAGTGCCGCATGTGGCCAGAGGTGCGGGGGCACTGACTTGGCGGAAATACTCAGTTCACAAGCCTTTCCGGTGATTTCTGAGTCTCTGCGCTGCCCCCCACCTCTGGCCACATTCGGTATTGCATGCAATAGAAGTCAGTGTGGAACTAATTATCTTTGTTTCCATTGACTTCTATGGGGAAACCATTTTGATATGCGATTGCTTTGGATTACAAGCATTCTCCTGGAACGGATTATGCTTGTAATCCAAGGTTCCACTGTACGGTATGTAAAGAATCACTCCCCTTTAAAATAATCACATGTTGTTGCTTTGCAGCCTGAAATGAAGACAGACAGTTTTTGTTTTATCACACCAACACGTAAAATTATATTTTTTTTTATTCAAAAACAGAATCACCGAGTTGGAAAAAGGATCGCCCCCATGAATCAGTATTTTATTGAACCATCTTTTACTTTAAAATTACAGCCTTTAGTCTGCTGAGATATGTCTCTACCAACATTGCACACAGACTTTGCAATATTTTCCCACTCTTTTCAGAACTGCTCAAATTCAGTTCAATTTGATGGTGACCGTTTGTGGACTGCTGTCTTAGTCATTCTACAGATTTTTTCGATGGGGCTTAAGTCTGTGCTCTGACCAAGCCATGCAAGGACATTCACCCTTTTCTCCTTCAACCACAGTTTTTCTGTGTGCTTTGGGTCATTGCCATGTTGGAAGATGAACCTTCTTCCCATTAACAACCTTCTGGCAGAGGGCAGCAGATTTTCCTAAAGAATTTGATGGTATTTTGACTCATCCATTTTCCTTCTATCCTGCCAAATGCTTCAGTCCCGCCTCCAGAGAAACACCCCCATAACAGGATATTACCACCTCCATGCTTTACTGCAAGAATGGTGTTATTTGGATGGTGAGATGTGTTGGTTTTTTACCAGACATATCGTTTGGCGTTAGGGCCAAATACAATTTTAGTCTCATCTGACTACCTTAACATGGAAAAATGTGTTATGGTCAGATTAGACTAAAATTGCATGATTTGGCCTCAACGCCAAACAAGGGGTGGGTGCTTTCCTCTTTGTGTCATTCATTGAGAAACTGACCAGCTAAGAATCTTACCCTTTACCTCAAAAAGTTAGATTAATAAAAATTAAGAAAAAAACAAAAACGCCTAAATTAAAAAAAAAAAAATTGGTGCAGCGTGCATCAAATTCAAGAACAAGTTTTAGACAGATACACAAATTTGGCACATTACGCACCACTTTTAGAATGCATGGGAGACACTTTTGCAAAATCTGTCTGCGCCAGTCTATGAATTCCGGGGTCTTTGTCCTAGCTCACCACCATTGTGCGCAGAGGTTCTATACAATTTTACAAGCTTACCTTAAAGCGGAACGTCACCCTCTTTCACTACTTCCCTCCACTCCTCCCCTCTTTCCATACTCTATACGTATACCGCCATTGTTTTTTGTTCTGTTTTTTACCTTTTTTTAAGCAAAAATGTCTGGCCCCAACTCCCCATACACGTCAGTCACCTTAGGTGAATGATGTAAACACTGCCTGCTATGGCAGGGGTGGGGCAGCTGTGGCTGGGCATGAGGGGATGTCAGCGGGACAACGCTGAATCCACTGGACGGGTGAGAATCTGAAATGTGCAGATACCACCCTAAAGTGGTTCTAAAGCCTAAACTTTTTTTACCTTAACCATTTAAGCCAAAACCTATTTTTTTTACACTTTGTGTTTACAAGTTAAAATTTCTGTAGGTGACGTTTAAAAATGTAGGTCTTTTGCTATAATTATTCGATGCAGCGCTGTGCACGTCTGCAGCTCTCCTCACTTTCGGTTCCCACTGGCTTTGCTGGGGCACCGGAAGCCATTGGCTCCCAGTGCTGTCAATCAAAGTCAGTGACAAGGGAGCGGGGGGGCTGGGCCCAGTCCCTCTGTCAATGGGAAGCGACAGAGGAGGGACCAGGAGCGCCGGCCAGAGACCCGAGAAGGAGGTTCATGGCCGAGAAGAGCAGGTAAGTATTGACATGTTTGTTAAAGTTAAAAGTAACTTTACAATCTCTTTAAGGTAAGCAGGGGTAAAATAAAAAAGTTACAGGGGGTGGATGCAAATCCACTTTAAGAGAAGAGAATAAAGATGACACATTGTGTTTTGTGGGACAGTGTCAAATTTGGGAATCTTGATTTTTGTAAATGTCCCAGAATGTTCCAGGGTGTCCTTACAGTCTTCAAGAGCTCAAAGCAGAAGGCAGTCAAAGGGAGTGGAAAAGGAGAAATCAGGAGGGAGAAGGGAGGGATAGCAGTAGGGTTATGTAGGATAAAGTCACAGAGGGAATGATAGCCCAAGCTCACGCTAATAAGCGGTTCAGTCATTCCACTATATTAAAAAAATTGTACATATCTGTATTTTAATATATTGGCTCATGCTCATTAGCAATCATTAGTGCCCATGTAAAGAATGCAGATCTGATGTGACCTTGGTATGTTGCTGAGCTACTTTTTCCCATAGTTGCTTAACCACTTACCCCCCGGACCATATTGCTGCCCAAAGACCAGAGTACTTTTTGCGATACGGGACTCTGTCGCTTTAACAGACAATTGCGCGGTCGTGCGACGTGGCTCCCAAACAAAATTGGCGTCCTTTTTTTCCCACAAATAGAGCTTTCTTTTGGTGGTATTTGATCACCTCGCGGTTTTTAGTTTTTGCGATATAAACAAAAATAGAGCGACAATTTTGAAAAAAATTTATATTTTTTACATTTTGCTATAATAAATATCCCCCAAAAATATATAAAAAAACATTTTTTTTCCTCAGTTTAGGCCGATACGTTTTCTTCTACATATTTTTCGTAAAAAAAAATTCGCAATAAGCGTTTATTGATTGGTTTGCGCAAAAGTTATAGCGTTTACAAAATAGGGGGTAGTTTTATGTCATTTTTATTATATTTTTTTTACTAGTAATGGCGGCGATCAGCGATTTTTTTTTCGGTACTGCGACATTATGGCGGACACTTCGGACACTTTTGACACATTTTTGGGACCATTGCCATTTTTATAGCGATCAGTGCTATAAAAATGCACTGGATTACTATAAAAATGCCACTGGCAGTGAAGGGGGTTAACACTAGGGGGCAGGGAAGGGGTTAAGTATGCCTGGGTGTGTTCTTACTGTGGGGGGGGTGGCCTCACTAGGGGAAACACTGATCTTCGGTTCATACAGTGTATGAACCGAAGATCAGCATTTCCCCTGCTGACAGGACCGGGAGCTGTGTGTTTACACACAGCTCCCGGTCCCCGCTCTGTACCGAGCGATCGCGTGTGCCCGGCGGCGATCGCGCCCGCCAGGCACACGCACGGGAGTCGGGGGCGAGCGGGGGGCGAGTCATGACGCTCTCTATGTTGCAGATAGAGAAAGGAGCTGTGTGTTAGTGGGCGTCCTGACTCTCCTGTAGTCCAAGGGAGGGGTGAGCATGACACTCCACACCAGGTAGAAAGCCTCGCATTACTGTGTGGAGTTACAGACAGAAGAACAGGAAGTGAGGATTTCTCAGAAGAAATAAGGACATTTAAAAGCAAAATGGAAGGATGAGGTAAGTGGAGGACTGCACGAAGGTATTTAGGGAAAAAAAATTGTACCTTTACAACCCCTTTAAGGAGCAGCTCCATCAGATTTGTACGCGTGCCAATCTCTTAAGATACCGCCAACATAGATTTGGGTTGGTGGGGAGATTTGATTCAGTCTGAGGGGATCTGTACCAGCGGTAAGGAGTTTGAAGCTCCTCTCTTGGAATGTGCTAGCTATACATAGTTTGTGGGTGAGAATAAAGCATTTCAATTTGACATTTTCTGGAAGAGATGTATTCAATTCCCTATCCTATTCCCCCATGTAGAAGATATAGTCAGTCTGTATTTTCAAGATTAAGAAGCTATATAAAAAGGACATGGTACTGTTGTAGGTATTTCCTCAGACACCTTATGTGTTTTGACAACGTCACAATTCGTGGAGTCATGCATTCCTTGGTGAATTGTCTGGTTGGAATTATTGGGAAAGGAATGAACAGTACTTTGTTGAAAACACTGAGAGGTGTTAAGGCTCATACACACAGTCAGACATCCAACAAAATTTCCCTTGGATTTTTTTGCTAATTGATTTGTCCGGCCACACCCATAGCATACACACAGACTTTTCTGCAAACTTTTCTAAAACTTTCCTAACATCACGTGTTTTTTTTGCTATTTTCTGCTCTTTACCACCACCCTTTGGTTAACTTCTGCTATTGTTTGTTGCTTTTAACATTGGTTCTGAGCATGCGTATTTGCACTTTGTCCAAAAGTTGGTTGGATTGCTGTACACACAGTCAGACAAGGCACCATCAGACTTTTGTTGCCGAAAAGTTGGTCCGTTTGCAGACCCAACTTTTTGTTGGATGAAACCCGAAAAAGTTGGTCCGATGGAGCGTACACACGGTCAGACAAATCAGAAAACCTGCAGATTTTGAAGTTGGTTGGCAAAAAGTGTGACCGTGTGTATGGGGCTTAAGAGTTGAGGGTTTAGGAGAACACAAGCATAAAAAGAATGCATCCCCAAGGGCAGGAAGGAAATCTGGGTTGCCAGGGGGCCATAAGAGGAAAGTTGCAAAGTGGTTATGGCCCCTATTCTTATTTTTTGGGGGTTAATCAAGGGATTCTAATAAACATAACATATACATTGCTGAATCAAGAAAATATCTGTTTATAAAACATTAGACTTTACCGTACGAAAGTTTGGTTGGCAGTGTTGTTCAAGCCATTTTGAATAAATAGATAGTGATCTGTTGGTTGTTAAATCTTCACATACAAAGCCCATACTCTCAGCAAACAAGGATGCTAAAAGAAAAAAAAAAAAAGCGATAAAATGTACAAGTTACGGTCTGCTTTTAATGCCATTATCCTGCTATTTTGCTTACTCATAAAAAGTCATTTTTTCCAATACCAGTTAGCAGAATTAAACTCTAATGGCCTTTAAAATGTAAGGGAGGAGTTTATTGAGCAACAAAAAGTGTCCTCTAAAATCAGTGCAAACCTCTGTCAAGTTTTAGAATGATCAGAAGAATCTCATTAAAAAATGCAATTACTATTCGACTAAAAGAAGTACTGGTTCAGATATCACTGAATACCTGCAATATGCTTATTTATAACTGCACTTGTCTGATATGCTTTATTTTTCAAATAAATTTAAGCAGAAGCACAAAAGTGGAACTAAATCTGGAAAAAGCCTATTATGCTATTAGCCAAGAAGCTCTACTTCTTGTTTATTGAAGGTTCATTTTCTTTTTGCGAGTCTTTTGATAACTTAACACAAAGAACACAAATTCATTGAAAACATTCAAAACTCAGATTTAAACACTTACCCTTAAAGTGCAAGTTTATTCTTAGTGAACACATTTTAAGTATATAATGCAGTGTTTACCTCTAAGCCATTTTTGATATGACTAGCATTTTATAAGCTTGTTCCTCTTTAATTACTTAACACACAGTTCACACATATCTGGCTGTGATTTGCAGCCGTGTCCTGTGCGTTTGTGTTTGCCGGTTCAGGTGTAAATGTTTCCCTGAACTGGCACCTAAACCGGACCCAAAAATACACAGGACCCTTTTCAAATTCGCACCGCAGCCACCTGGACACGTGTGAACTGGCTCCATTGAAAGCCAGTCAGACTCGCATTTTATGTGAATTGAATGTGGTGTAAAAATTCTTCTTTCGAGACTACATGAGGTGGCGAGGGTAAGCGATCCAGCCTTGGCTTGGTTCGCTTCGTTTTTGGAGGATAGGGAGTTTAGAGTGAAAATGGGGGATCACTACTCCAACCCTAAAAAGGTGACTTGTGGTGTCCCTCTCCCCCCTCTTATTTAACATCTACCTTCGCCCTCTCCTCGCCTTGATAGCGGGGATGGCACTCAGTTTTCAGTCGTATGCTGACGACACCCAACTCTTTTCCAGAATTTCTGCCGACTCTCCTGCGGCTGAGGCTAGGTTGATTGAGGGATTGGACGCCATCAAAAGATGGATGGGGCTCAATTTCCTTCAGCTCAACCAGGCCAAAACGGAGGTGCTGTGGTCCGGCAACATTACGGGAGAGGTTTGGGTGTTATCATGGCCTGACGAAGGTGGGGAGTTTCCTAAATCTGCATCTACGGTGAGGACGCTGGGTGTCTACATTGATGAGGGCCTAACCCTGGGACCACACGTGGACCAGGTGGTCAAAACTTGCCACTTTAAAATGCGGCTGCTTCACCGCTTTCTGCCCCCAATTTGACTGATCAGGCCAGGATCGCTGTGGTGCGCGCTCTCATCCTTCTGCATCTGGACTACTGTAACGGGCTGCTGGCTGGTTTACCTCTCCCAGATCAAAGACCTACAGAAAGTCCAGTATCAAGCGGTATGGTTAGCCCTCAATCTGAAAGGCCACTGACCGACCTCTGGGCACCAGGCAGCGGATCAGATTCAAGGTTTTAACCTTAGTTTTTAGGGCGTTCAATAAATTAGGTCCTACTTACCTCCAGGCGAAATTGACAAGACATCTCACTGGCCGTTCATTGAGAGCGGTCACTCAATGCCGCCTGGAGGTCCCAACGTTTAGATTAAGAAAGTGGGGGGGGCAGAGCATTCTCGAGGTTGGGACCTAGAGAGTGGAACCTCCTGCCATTGGCTCTTAGGCAGACCTCAAACCTGCTCCAGTTCAGGAGGGGACTGAAAACCCTTCTGTGGACTGAGGCTGGGTAGATGGCTGTGCGACAGGGGGTGGACCTGACGGGCTGATAGGTGTTTTTTTTCTTCTCTGGGCTTTTTTATTCTTTTACTGTTTTTTTTTAATTTGATTTAGGTTATTGTTTTTTTATGTTTTAATGTTTTTTTTTGTTTTAACGGTTTTGATGTTTGTGATTTTATTGTATGTACGGTGAATGGCACCTAGTCCCGTCGCCGGGTAGCGTTTTGATACTTATGTGATTTAATGCTTAACAAAAATATTCAATAGGTGTAGGTTTAGGAGCTATTTGTTGCACCTACAGGTAAGCCTTAATCTAGGCTTACCTGTAGGTTAAAGTGGTCTGTAAGGGGTCAACCAATTAACTGAGTAAAGTTGGTGGCTGATTAGTTTCCCATGGATAGTGATTATTTGCAGTACTTTGAAAAATGTCAAGTGCCAAGTCAGATTCGGGTGAGGACATTGCAGGCACCCTGGACAGGTAAGTGTCCTTATTTTAAAAGTCAGCAGATGCAGTATTTGTAGCTGCTAATTTTTTTTTTTTTCAGCGGAACTACGCTTTAACAACTGACAAGTCATCAGCTGTCAGCAGGGGTTCCCAAATGAAAAAAATCTTGTAAAAATGTCATCACAAGGGGCAGGTTCTCTGGGTAACGTCTCTCCCGCCTTTCCCCCTCTGATGCGGAAAACCTATCCACCTGCTCCTCTCCTCCCCCTCCTTCGATGGTATTTGCTCTTGTGAAGTTTTCTCTTGATTGTAGACTTTTACAATGATACGCCCACCTCCTGGAGAGTGTCCTTCACTTGTCTGGATGTCGTGAATAGTTTATCTTTGCCATAGAGAGGATCCTGCGATCATCCACCACTGTTGTCGTCCCTGGACGTCCAGGCCTTTTGATGTTGCTGAGCTCACCAGTGCATTCTTCTTTCCTCAGAATGTTTTCACTTGCATGGACAGCTCCTTTGAATGCATGATGTAGATTCACAGCAATAAATTCCAAATACAAACTTTACAATTTTCTGCAGATTGTTTCCTTTAATATGAGGTCAAACCTAAACACTTTCAATTCGTATGCAATCGGTCAGGCCCTTCCACTACATAGTTGAAGGTAAATCTAAAGGAAATCTGACAAAAGTTGTATAGTGTGTATCCAGCTTTAGAATCAACTCCAGACCTTTTACCTGCTTATTTGATGAAGAAATAATGAAGACATAGCCCACACCTGGCCAGGAAACAGCTTTTGATTCAATTGCCCAATTACTTTTGGTCCCTTGAAAAAGGGGGGATGTCTATTAAGAGTTGTAATTCCTAAACCCTTCCTCTGATTTGGATGTACATACACTAAAATAAAACCAGTGTATGCAATTTTAGCCCATGACCATTATATACCTATAGCTTGAATATGTTTTGGATAATACCTGAAAAAAACTAAAATTGTGCCAAATGTATATGGACCTAACTGTAGGTGTGTTTTAACTCCATGCTTAATGTTGAAATTATGTGTTCTAACTGTGGGGGGGGGGGGGAGGTGTTCATACTTAGTATTAAGGATGATCTCCGGCGTGTTCGCAAACCTCACGTGCAGAGCCCGACCGAAAGTCGGCACTGCGCTGATCACAGGCAGTGAGACACTGTCCCGATGCGTGGCTGCAGAGATCGGGAAATGTCTCACTGCCTGTGATTAGCGCAGCGCCGACTTCCTGGCAGGCTCTGCACATGGGGTTTGAGAACACGCCAGAGCTCATCCTTAGTATGAACACACAATCGGTCTCCTCTGCCATGAGAGTACCGGGATCTATGTGTTTACACACACACACAGATCCCGATTCTCGCTGTCACAATCGATCGCGGGTGCCTGGATATCATCATGCACGCCGGGCACTCGCATCGGTGGCGAGCCACAGGTGCACGCCTCCAGTGGCACATGCGTGCCCCCTAGTGGCCAAAGGGGAAGCGATGTAAGGAAACGTTTCGCCCAGGGGAGCCAACCTACCACAGTAAAACTGCGGCAGCTGGTCCGAAAGCGGTTAAAATACAGTAATTCACATAGAACACATTTGATCATTTAAAATCTACATTATATGTATAGATTTATCTGCTACATTATCCGGCCTCATGGTAGTAGCAGCAAATGTACTTTACACATAGCCAGGGCATTTACTGGCTGTAGCATTTGCTCATGAAAATGTAAAACAAATCTAAACAGAACTATACAGTGCTGTACTATAATAGCAAGTAAACAAAAAGAAAATACTTTTACTGGCAAATATAACTTCTAACTAATAAGATAATTCTTAAAGTAGAACTAAAGCCCAAACTTTTTTTTTTTTTTTGTGGATAAAGTGGCGAGGGAATTAGAACACCTGTCAGATTTTATTGCTGTTAGTGTCCTTGTTAAGAAAATTCACCTTCTCCATTTGTCCCAGTGACTGTTATCACTGAAAAAAGAAAAAACAAACGCTGAGTTGTCACCAGAACAGTAATAAAGGGGAAATCTTCCAATGTGGACACTCTGTTATATGAGACATGAAGTAAAAAGGTACATCAAACTGATATAGAAACTGTTTTTCAAAACAAAACAAAAAAAAATGAATATAGAAGGCAAAAAACTGACAGGGGTGATGACCCTCCCTGAAAAAAAAAAGTTTTTGCTGTAATTCTATTTTAAAGGATATCACGTGTAGCTCTATATTTTCCTGAAACAAAGATGATAACTTACCCGATTCTCCCACTAAAAATGTGTGTTTTGTGTGCTCCATCACAGCTCTGGCCACACCAATGGCATTCTTTATTCTCCTCAGACTGGCAACAGCACCAACTTTCATAGTGCTACTAAAATGTAGAGAACATGACAAAGGGTGTCCATAAGAACAGGCTCAGCATAACTGTATAATGCTTTCATACTATTTTCATGATGTAAGTTTAAATTACTGAAAGGGTCAAACTATCAAAAACTGTTTTGTTTATTATAGCTACCTAAGAGTTAATTACCGTAGTTATCTCGGATATTCATCCGCTTGCATTGACTTTAACTACCACTGGCTTTGGAGGTGGACAGTTAATGTTGGGCCATCTCACCAAAGCATATGCTGGCTTACCACTACTTATTTAGCAGGGGACAATAGTGCATCAGCTAATATTTATATTAAAGGCTGAGAATTTTTTGCCATGTCCGATTTTAAAGTGGGGGACTGAAAAATAATTTTTACATGAACTTGGAGAAATATGCTTTAATTGCCACAGATCATCTTTGGAAACATCCCATTAAAGAACGAAGATTTTCCGAATAGGAACTCTCAAACACCTGTTGGTTGGTGAACCTCTGGACAACCCTCGGCTAGAGTCTTTGGCATGTGTTAGTAAAACCATACATATCAAGTACAAGTACTTTGTGCATCCAGGTAGATTATACTGTGTTTTTTTCCCAGGACAAATTGGGGTTTTATTTGGTGGTAAATGGTAATGGATATCTCCTGATTTTTATTATCAAAGGAAAACTGGCCCAAAATAGTAAAAAAAAAAAAAAAAACAACCTACCACCAAAGAACAACCCAAAATTACCTCTCCTGCTCCCGACGATCACAGTGATACCACATATGTGTAGATTAGTTGTTTGTACCCGTAGCACAGCCCAAAAACAATATTGTGTATTTTGTTAAAACACTGACACTTAGGGCCCTTTCATGAAAATCTGTCCCGTGAAGATCCGTCTGTGTTCATCCGATCCGCAGAGGGATGGAAAAATAGGATTTTCCTCCTTTAGAAACGGACCATAGCGCACGTCTGAAACGGCCTTAACTAAAAAAAAAAATAAAGTCCTGCCCAAAATTTACTGACGCTGACCTTTGACCCTTACTTGACCCAAACACTAACCCTGGCACTGACCTAGATCAAACCTTGATCTAGGTATTTTTTTTTTTTACACACACACACACACACACACACACACACTGCAAGGAGAGACAAAGATACAATGTATTTTCCCTCTCCATTCACTGAGAAAGAAACACAGGGACAGGCTTCAAAGTAACTGATCACTATGGTAGCCAATGAGAGGCTACCACAGTGGTCAGGTGACCTGGAATCGGGAGTTCAGTAGTACAGCACAAAGGGAGATATGCAAATATGTGGTCCCACGGCAAAGAGCAGTGCAGTGGGGCCACCTAATTGTGTTACATTGGCATCAAGGGGTTAAAAAGTCCATAAAGCTTTTAGCCTAAAGAAAAAGCTTATTTTAGCCAACACACACACAGGTCAGCCCATTCAAGTGAATAGGCTGCCTCATGAAGAAACGTGTGAGAATTGCACTTTAAAAAAACGCGAGCAAGAATACTTGTTCCCGCTACACATAGTGTGACAGAGCCCCAAACTTTGAAAGATGCCTTTCTAAACCACTTGCTAAATCAAACTTGCGTTTAAGAGCTCAGGCATGTTCGCAACTTCACTTGCCCGTGCCCGCCAGGAAGCGGACACTCTGCAGTGCTAATCACAGGCAGTGAGACATTTCCCCTTGGAGCGTCAGCTCCCTGGCGGGCACAGGCACGTGGAGTTGAACACGCCTGAGCTCATCCTTACTTGTGTTAACAGACAGACTGAATGCTATATGTAAAGCCTAAAAAGAACAGTGAGGGACTAGCATGGGATAGTGCAGGCAACAGGTTGCAGGACTCTTCCCATCACACTAGTCTTGTGAGATACAGACAATGTTGAGCATATATACAGGTAACTAGAGAGTACATAGAGACTACCATATGTTTTGAATTATGAATATATATTCCATACTTAGGGAGTGAAGCAACGGCAAATCTATGCTTTAAATCAACTTAAAAGAGAAGTAAAGTCCCCCCCCCCCCCCCAACCATACTTGCCTCGTGGATGGAGCATCCGACCGATGCTGCATCTGTCCCCCGGCGTCTCTGCACTGACAACCACTCCTCCCCTAACATAGCTTCTGCTCTACTTCTAAGCGCTCATTGGAGCGCTGAGCAGTAGAGGGACGGAAGACCCTGAGACAGCCAGCAATCAAGGCAGCTGGCGGATCCAGATTTGGAAGTCGGACTGATGGCTGCAAAGTCAGCGGAGAGCGGATTTCAGACCTGTGAAAACAGGTCACAGGAGTGCAAAATAATTGCACCCTTGTGACCCATAGGAAAAGCCCAGCCTAAGAAGCTCAGGCTGGACTTCTCCTTTAATGAGAACATATACCGTATTTATCAGGGTATAACGCGTGCCGGTGTATAATGCGCACCCCAATTTTAAGATTGAATTTTCTGAAAAATGACCAGTTACACTTACCGGTAGCTGTATTTCTGGTAAGTCTTACAGGACGGCACCCTGAGAGATGACTGGCTTCTCCTGACAGGAAACACAATCAAAAAGAGGTTAAAAACCCCGCCCCTTCCCGTGCTCCTCAGTTTGAGATAAGTATGAACCCACCAGTGCACGGAAAAAACACCACAAAAAATATAATACAAACCAATAATGTATCACAAGGGTGGGAAGTAGGCCTGCCGTCCTGTAAGACTTACCAGAAATACAGCTACCGGTAAGTGTAACTGGTCATTTCTCTAGTCGTCTTCCAGGACGGCACCCTGAGAGAGAAGCAAGTAGCTTCAGGCCTACCTTAGGGCGGGACCACTGCTTGCAGGACCTTTCTCCCGAAAACCAAGTCCTGAGGTGACAGTAGGTCAACTCTATAATGTTTCAGGAACGTGTTCTGGCTTGACCACGTCGCTGCTCTGCAAATCTGCTCCACCGAAGCTCCGGCCCTTTCTGCCCAGGAGGTTGCTAGTGATCGTGTGGAGTGTGCTTTAACATTAGGAGCTACCTTACCGGCTTGTACATAAGCTAAGGAAATTGTCTGCCTAATCCATCTTGAAATAGAGGCTCTGGACGCTTGAAGGCCTCTTTTCTGACCCGAAAAGCAAATTAATAGATGAGTAGAACGTCTAAAGACTAACTCTTTCTAAGTACGCTAATAGACATCTTCTAACATCCAGACAATGAAAGGAAGCTTCTCTTTCATTCTGGGGATTTGAACAAAAAGAAGGGAGGATTACCTCCTGTGACCTGTGGAACTTTGTCACTACCTTAGGAAGGTAAAGGGGGTCCTGACTTAGAACGACCCTGTCCTCAAATAAGCGAAAAAATGGCTCTTTAATGGAGAGCGCCTGCATATCACCTATCCTCTTGGCCGTCGTGATTGCCAAGAGGAAGGCGAATTTAAAGGTGAGTAACCTGATGGGGATAGTGTCAATTGGCTCAAACGGAGCCTTGGTAAGTTGGTTTAACACTAACGAAAGATCCCAGGGTGGAACCCTAGAGATCTGAACTGGGGACAAAATGTCTCTGGCAATAAGAAACCTCTTAACCAGGGGGTCCAGGGATAAACGTCTATCCAAAAAATATGACAAGGCTGCTACCTGAACCCTTAGTGTTCTTGTGGCTAACCCCTTGTCTACTCCATTTTGGAGAAAATCTAAGATGACCGAGGTCTCCTGCTGAGAAACCTGTCTCTCTGAGCACCAGCGAGAGAAGATACCCCAGGTTTTGGCATATATACGCCTAGTGACTACCTTCCTACTGGCTAGAAGCGTGTCAATAACTCTCTCGGAGCAGCCCTTCTCCCTCAGGTTCCGCCTCTCAAGCACCAGGCCGTCAGCTTGAAGAAGCCGGGTTCTGGGTGATAAATCGGACCCTGACGAAGAAGGTCCGCTCGGACAGGGAGAAGTAGGGGAGGCAACACTGACCCTCGCTCTAGAGCGGGAAACCAGGCCCTCTTGGGCCACCAGGGTGTGACGAGAATGAACTTCCCTACTGCTAGATTTACCTTCTGCAGGACTCTCGGAATCAGGCTCAAAGGAGGGAAGGCATAGGCTAGCTGAAACCTCCATACCTGTGCCAGTGCATCCGAGCCGTGTTCTCGGGAGAGAGAGAAGAACCTCTTCACCTTCCAGTTTGCCCTGCGGGCGAAGAGATCTATCTCTGGGCTGCCAAAGTGCTGGCATATTAGACTGAAAATCTCTGTATTTAGTTCCCATTCCCCCTGGAGAATGGGATGGCGACTTAAATAGTCTGCCTCCAGATTGAGGGTCCCTTTCAGGTGTACCGCCGAGAGCGAGAGAACTCTCTGCTCGGCCCAGCCCAGGATCTCTAAGGACAAGTCTAGAAGGGTGCGAGATCTGGTGCCCCCCTGATGGTTGAGGAAGGCCACCACGGTCGCATTGTCGGAAATGATCTGGACCTCCTGGTCCAAGACTCTGTCCTCGAATGCCTTCAGAGCCTCTCCGACCGCTAATAGCTCGCGGTAATTTGAAGAGGCCCCCTTCTGTCGTTGTCCCCAGGTACCCTGGGCACGGAGATCGTCCAGATGTGCGCCCCACCCCCATGAGCTGGCGTCCGTGGTGATCCTGACCGGATTGGTCTGGCCCCATGACAGACCTTGCTGTAGGTTCTGTGGGATGAGCCACCAGCCCAGTGAGAGTTTCACTGGTTCTGGGAGACTGACACTGAGCTCTAGGGATTCCCTTTTTCCGTCCCAGGAGGAAAGAAGGAAAAATTGTAGGGGTCTGGAGTGGAGCTGTGCCCACGGGACTGCTGGAATACAGGAAGTCATTAGACCTAAGACTCTCATGATGTCCCTGAAGGAGGACTCTGCTCTTTCCAGCATTGATCTGACCACTGACATGAGACCTCGGATCTTGTCGCTGGGTAAAAGGAGCTTCCCTCCCAGGGAGTCTATCAGAAACCCTAGATAGAGTTTCTGCTGTTCTGGAAGGAGAGAGGATTTCTCCCTGTTGATGATCCACCCCAAGGACTCGAGGGTAGTCATTGCAGTGGCCAGATCCGCAAGAAGGAGATCCCGACTTTGATTGTATAGTATCAAGTCGTCGAGATAGGGAACTATCGCTATCCCTTGTAGGTGCAGGAAAGCGATCGCCTCCGCCAGGACCTTGGTAAAGACCCTTGGACTGGAGGCCAGTCCGAAAGGAAGGGCAGCAAATTGCCAATGCTGCACTCCCTGGACGGAGGCGATCGCGAACCTGAGGAACATCTGATGCCCCAAGAAAATCGGGACATGGAGGTACGCGTCTCGTAAATCGATGGTGACCATGAATACCTCCCTCAGTAGGAGCCTCCTGAGGCTGTAAATGCTCTCCATACGAAACTTCTTGTGGAGGAGGGAGGTATTCAGGGGCTTCAGATTTATTATCAGACGAAATTTCCCTGAAGGTTTGGGAACCATAAAGATGTGGGAGTACACACCCAACCCTCTCTGGTACACCGGGACTGGGACTATGACCCCCTGATGTGCCAGTTCTGCAACATTTTGTAGAAGGGCTGCTGATTTGAGAGGGTCCCTGGGTAAATGCGTCAAAATAAAGTTTTGAGGGGGAAGCTGATGGAACTCTAGCTTGTAACCTTCCCTTACAATCTGGAGAATATGTGGACTTTGAGTAATACTCTCCCATCTGGGAAGGAACTGGGAGAGTCTTCCCCCGACCTTCCCGTCATTTGGAGTCCTTGTCGCTGGGTTTGGGATTGGAAAAGAGGATACCTCCTTTTTGCTTTTCCTTCCCAGTACCCCAACGCCTGTTGTAAGGGGGCTTTTTCTCTGAGGGACGGTTCTTACCTCCAAATCCACCCTGGGGGCCTCGAAAAAACTTTTTCTTGTTTTGTCTAGGCTTAGCAGGAAAGCGAACCCCTTTCTCTGAGGATCTAGTCAGGGCCTGATCCAGGCCTGAACCAAAGAGCAGGGAGCCCTCAAAGGGAAGACCACAAAGGCGGTTTTTGGACGCAAGGTCCCCGTTCCACATTTTGACCCACACTGCCCTTCTGGCAGAATTGAGGAGGGCTCCTGTTTTTGCAGTAGAACGCACCGTCTCTACAGAGGCGTCTGCTAAATATGCTACTGCGCTCCCTAAGAGTTGAAGGGATTCTAAAATTTCCTTAGAATCTGACCCCTGGGACACATGTTCCTGCAATTTTGAGATCCAGGAATTGGCATTTCTTGCAACACAGGCCGAGGCTAGGGCGGGGCCCAAGGCAGCCGCGTTAGCCTCCCAGGCCCTACGCAAGGAGGTCTCTGCCCGCCGATCCATAGGATCCCTCAAATTGCCTGTGTCCTCAAAAGAGAGATCCGATTGCTTGGAAACTTGCACGAGCGGAGCGTCTAGTCTAGGAATCTTAAAAAAAGTTGATTCCTCCTCCTCCTTAAAGGGGCAACGTCGTTTCCAGGTCTTGTACCTTAAAAGCTTCTTCTCTGGCTCTGCCCATTCCCTGAGGATAATATCCTTTAGGGACTGGTGTACCGGAATAGCCTTGGCCTGAGGTTTTAGCAGGCCCTGGTATAGCCTATCCTGAGTGGAAATTACTTCCGCAGGTTGAGGGATCTCTTCAGAGGCATATACTGCCTCTAGGAGGCCTTCCATATCGTCCGCAGCAAAGACATACCTGCCTGCCCTAGTATCCTCGCTTTCTTCCTCTGCCTGACCAAGAGAGCCACCCTCCTGAGGGGGAATCTCTGAGTCCTCAGAGTCAGACACTAAGGAACCAAGGGATTCCTGGCGGACTCTAAAGATCTGTGAAGAGGAACTCTCCTGAGAAGAGGGCCCTGCGATGGGGGGGTTCAGGCTCTTTGCTCTTTAAAGACACATGAAATTCCTTGAGCGTAGAGAGCATTTCTGACTGTACCTCAAGAAACCCCTTCAGAATCTCAGAGGTCTCCTTCCCTGCTAGCTTAACAATACATTTAGCACAAAAGGGTTTGAAATAATCTGAGGGTAATTTGCAACTACAGTAGCCACATTTCTTGGAACGACTAGTGTCCCTGTTTGAACGACTAGCCCCCCCCTGGGCAGCGCAATCCTCCCCTAAAAAGGAAAAGATACACAGGCATGTATGTAAATGCTGAGAAACCACATTGGATTTTAGCCCACCATACCTGTACTCAGGAAGACTCACCCCCTGTGGTCTCCTCTGCAGCCAGGGTCGAAGATGACCGGACCTCTCGCTCCATCGCGGGAGGATGATGGCTCCGCTCTCTCTCAGCTGCTGCTGTCCTTTTTCCGGTAGGACGTACCGTGTGTCTCCGGTGTAGTGGTAAGCCGGGACTGGCGTGCTGGAGCTGCGCGGCGCCATCTTTACCAGGCCGACCCGGAAGTGACACGCGCGCGCGTGTGACATCCTTGCCCCGCGCCGCCGGCTCTGAGAGACGCCGGTTTGGTGCCAAATTCGAACGGCAATGAACGCCCAGGGATCCAGGACGACCCGGCCGCAGCCCCAGAGCGCACAGAAGGCCCCCACCCCCGGAGAGAGCTCGACCCACAAACCTCCAAGGTAAGGGGAAGGCTCAGGGAGAGAGAGGATCAGCCCCTGGAGCTCCAGAATAGACACCTATCCCCAGGAGACTCCAGCACTCCAGGGGGTTCTTCTGCTCACATAGTGAGGCCCCCCTGAGTAAGAAGGGACCCCCTAGGAGTGGAAGTATTCGCTGAACCCAAAGGCTACCCAGTGCCTGCGGTTCAGTTCCCAGGGGGGGACCACCAGCCCCAGGCCTTAGGTCAGAAAAAAATAAACGTTTCGCTGTGGGGACACACAATCAAGAACTGAGGAGCACGGGAAGGGGCGGGGTTTTTAACCTCTTTTTGATTGTGTTTCCTGTCAGGAGAAGCCAGTCATCTCTCAGGGTGCCGTCCTGGAAGACGACTAGAGAAAAATAATTTTTTTAGTTCAAATAGTAAATGCAGTTAAAATTAAAAATAAGATAAGCAGCAATGTACAGCAAGCAACTCAGAGCAGCTCCTATGTTCAAGGAGATACACAGTACCTTAGGGCTTCTAGCTGTCAGCACTCGATGGTGGAAGGGAGGGACCCGTACAGGCTCTCAGGCCCCGTACACACGTCCGAGAAACTCGACGAGCAAAACACATCGTTTTGCTCGTCGAGTTCCTTGTGAAGCCGCCGAGGAATCTTGGCGAGCCAAGTTTCCTCATTGACCAACGAGGAAATAGAGAACATGTTCTCTATTTGGCCTGACGAGATCCTCGTCGGTTTCCTCGGCCGAAAGTGTACACATGACTGGGTTTCTCGGCAGAATACGGCTCCGATCGAGTTTCTGGCTGAATTCTGCCGAGAAACTCGGTCGTGTGTACGGGGCCTCAGACGCAGGCAGCGCTGACCAGGACTGTAGCGCGGCTTGGGGCTTCTATACCCAAATGTTCTATACCCAAATTTTCTATGGTGAAGGGGAGGGTGAGGAAACCCTTAAATGCGGGCAGCGATGGCTGAGACTGTAGCGCGTACCTATGGCATACCTCAGAGGGGAAGGATGGGGACGAGCGCCCAAAGGAAATCACCGCCGGAAATCACTGAGCCGTCATCTCCACTCGGCTCTCACGTCACACACGCACAGTCCTGCCTCCGCCATAGGCATTGGACCATCTCCGGTGACAGACAGAACCCTGGTCCAATGCTGGTGGCGGAGGCAGGACTGTGCGTGTGTAACGTGACAGCCGACTGAGAGCCGAGAGGAGATGATGGCTCAGTAATTCCCGGCGGGCGCTCGTCCCTCTCCTTCCCCTCCCAGGTATGCTATCGGCGTATAGCACGCACCCGTGATTTTCCCCCTATTTTCAGGGGAAAAAAAGTGCGCGGTATACGCAGATAAATACGGTAAGTAATTTTGAACTTTAACAAGTAGACATCATAGGCAAAAAAATAAACAGATGTGAACTGAAGGTGTAGAAACAGAGATGTGGGTGAGCTGCAGAGTGGGATGGAAAACTGCAGATATGTTGCAGATTTCCGCATTGCTCCTCACCTGAGTTCAAGTGTAAACAGGACACATAGAAAACAATTGTTTTCTGTGTGCTCTTGCAGAGACCCAAGTTTTTATAGTGCATCTGCACAATTTTGAATGAGCCCTAAAGAATTACCAACTGCCAACCCACCTCTAAGATCTAACAGAATTTTAATATAAATGCAAGCAACTTACAGTATAGAGTAACGGCACACAGTAAATCATTCCATTTGATAGGATTAAAGCATATTACCCATTCATAATCATAGCATCCAGTGTAGTCTCTCCGGCTTCATCGGGACTTCCACCATACCCTACAGAGCCATCACACTGATCAATTTCACACTGAGTACAGCCTTTCTCCACTGCATCCAAAGCAGATCTGCCAGAAGCAAGGACGTTCCATGCTGAAGAGAAAAACAGATTTTTGTTAGGAAAATATTTATTTATACGCCTGTAACTTGGTTTCTGCTGATCACAATAGAAAGCTAGTACTTTGTGGCTCCACTTTTCCCTGCTTGCTTCTAACTGCCCCCTCTTTTTGTATGAAAGCTTGCCTGCCTTCTACTGTCTCCTATACACTCCTAGTGACCAGGTGATTTGCTTTACTACATTGGTGCCCGTTAAACAAAAAGGTGCTACAATACATGTTGTGCACATTATCATGTGTTGTGGTAACACACATTGCCACAATGCAGAAGTGTGCATCCAGCTTAAAAAAAAAAAAAAAAAAGGTTTATATCCATACAAAAAAAGTATAGGATGGCAAAATATGTAAAACGTTATGAGCTCTTAGTCTTCGGTCACACTGAATCCGACTTTAATATTGTGCGACTTCACTTGAAGCTGCACAATTTCAAAGTTGCATGTCAATGCGACTTCAGGTGTGACTCTGAAGACATCTGTGCAACATCATGCACAGAGGTCAATGCAAGTTGCAACTAAACTAGCAAAATCAGTGCAACTCTGATGGAGTTGGAGTCGCACCGATTTGAACACTTTCGCTGCGGACAATAGGGTGCAACTTGTCATGCGGTTTGAAACAATCAAAACGCACCGCTGTGACTGGAGACCAAGAGATCATAGGAAGAGGAAAGGAAAAAGATGGTGACCTTTTAACAGTCTGTCTGCACCGCTCAGACACAACATTTCCCTTTCACTTTTATTGTAGGAGTATAAACATTTTTTGTTTGCCTGGTATGTCTGTTGATCTAATGTGCAGTTATGTGGCCATTATATGACTGCGAGGAAGAGTAAAGTGGTATTTAAAAAAATAAAATAACAAACATGTTATACTTACCTGCTCTGTGCTGTGGTTTTGCACAGACCAACCACGGTCCCCAGCTGGCACTCCTGACCCCTCCCTCATACCCAGTGCCCCAAGAGCAAGCAGCTTTCTATGGGGGTATCCATGCAGGCTAACTGCTGAGCCGCTGCTGCTCTGTTTGTCTATTCACATAGAGCTGTGGCTCAGTCCCGCCCCCTCTCTCTCCTCATTGGCTCCCTGGCTGTGATTGACAGCAACAAATGGAAAAAGAAAATATGGACAGCCGTAATCCAAAAAACCTTGATGGTTGTCTTTATTTAAAAAAGGAAAAATGCACTACAAGTCACAGCACACTACATAGGAGTAAAACAGCTGACACGTTTCACACTATACATTAGTGCTTAATCATAGCTCAGATTAAGCACTAATGTATAGTGCGAAACACGTCTTGTGCATTGCCAGCACCCTTGATCTCCTGAGACCATACTGATCATCCTAACACAATCCACCTGGAGCGGTAACTTTCTTTCTGTGATTGACAGCAGCAGGAGCCAGGGTTTCAGCAAATGAGGGAGAGTCCCTGGACAGCTGAGGCTCTTGTGACAAAATGTGGAAAATTTCAAGGGGTATGATTTTTTTAAAGGTGCTGCATAGTAGGTACTAGGCAGGTGACATCTGTCCAGCTGCAGATCACTTAACAGTGCTAGGTGTGTGTAACTCAGTGTAGGTCTCCTCCACTCACCCATGCTAATGCGGACTACGTTTCTTTGGCTGATCCTGTAACCAGTGCGATCACAACAGCTGATGCAGGTGGAGAGGGTACATTGGTGCTTTCCGACAGTGAAAAACCCAGATTTTTTTTAGACGCGGCAAGTGCGCACCCCCCAGCACTGGGGTTCACCCTTTCCAACACCACTCACCCCTGCAACCCTGTTCAAACACTGCTCACTTCTCTACACCCCTGCAACCCTTTTCTAACACTGCTTACCCCTGCAAACCTTTTCTACTGCTTTTCACTTGCCTGACTTAGGGCAGGATTTGTGTTCCTGCCAATGTATCTACCTGGGACTGCGCGCCCTGCTGGAGGTAGAGCCAAATGAGGCAGCAACTATCCATAGCTGCCCACATCCTATAGGTCCAGGCCAGAAACCTGCAGGCAGAGCAGCAATGCTGGTAGGCAGATAGGAGGCACCAAACAATAGTGTGGCATGTACCCCGGGTGCCTGGCCACCCACGTTTAGAGCTATCCTGACTAGAGCAACAGTTCAACAGTAGTAAAGCTGAGGCCTGGTTGTTGTGAACCACTGCTTTAAAGTTATCTGAATAGAAGAGATGTTACCTATAAAAGCAAAATTTGTATCTAAAAGAGTACAAACCCAGGAGTGCAGATTGTGCAACTGCCTGAAGTGTGTGGTTTTCCAAGCAAATATTCATATATGCAGTATTTACCAAAAGTGTCTTTTTCGGATCCACCTTATTTTGATTATCACTTATTCAGGTAAAGCCAAATATAGACAGTGATAAAGGTGGAGACTCCACAATTTGGTGTACACATGCATCCAGGGCTGGTGCTACCACTAGGCAAAATAGGCAGCCGCCTAGGGCGCCCGGCCACTGATGTTTATACTCTCTGCAGCAAGCAACCAAGTCTCAGCATCAGCAGCTCCATTCGCTCGGCGGCGGAGGACTGTGTCTGTGTGCCAACTTACGAATTAATGGAAGCAAGCATTCATTGATGGGCACTGGCGAGCCTGCTTTGCTGGGCACTGGTAGGCTGCATTTGATGGGCGCTGGTGAGGCTGCATTTGATGGGCGCTTCATTAAAAAGGTGGGGTTTACGTGGGCAGGGGAAAGGGGGTGGAGTCAAGGGTGGAGCCAAGGGGGGTGGCAAAATGAGGTTTCACCTAGGGTGTCTAAAACCCTTGCACCAGCCCTGCATGCATCGACTTATCCTGACAGCATGGAACACACTGGGGTTGATTTACTAAAGCCAAATAGACTGTGCACTTTGCAAGTGCAGTTGCACTCTGCAAGGGAATTTGCTCCAGCGCTTAGTAAATAAGGGGACGTTCCGATTACTTGCATCAGCCAATCATGTGCAAGCATTTTTTTTTCTAGCACGCAATTGGGTATCCTTTGTAAAGTGACGCTATACCTAATTTACTAAACTCTGAAGCAAATGGCTTTGCAGAGAAAAACTGCACTTGCACAGTCTATTTGCCACTGGCTTCTGCAAAGTACCCGGGAGATGTGGTGTCACTCAGCTGTGTGCCAGGCAATTCCCCAATCTCTGCTCCTCTGTGAGCTGCCAACACAAGGGGGGGGGGGGGGGGGGGGGGGGGGGGGGGAGTCCCCAAATACCATCCTAAAGAAAGCTACACACACACACACACACACAAGCTACAAGCGCCCATTCTCACTACTGTGTTGCAGCAATGTATGGTCATGCAATTTTGCAATGTAATGCTGTTCATTCTGAATGGCACCCCAATGCCCCACGCTGATGGATGTGCATTACAGCCCGAAGTATGGCAGTACGCTTCATTAGTGTTGCGCTGCCAGAAACCCTACATATGTTTCTTCTGCTGTTGGCCCCATTCACACTTGGAGATCTGGAATAGTGGAAGCAGTCACTACGATTCTGCCTGCGATTCCAAATTGTGTGGTAAGCTCTGCAAAACCGGCAACATGCGTTTTTAAATGGTGCTCCAAGCACGGTGCAATTCTGAAAAATGCATCTTTAAAAACAGTGTCAAGTCTGTTGTCTAAAATTGATCTGGCGCTTTTTTGGGGTGACAAATGTACATAGGGCAGTCCATTGAAGTGAATAGGCTGCCCTATGTGTGACATGCAGAATTGCATGAAAATCACCAGCAGAGAAAACTCAATTCCCCACTATGAATGGGGCCTAATGGTCTGCCAAAGGCAACATCCCACAGTAGTGGGAATAGCCCTGATATGAGTTGTGTGTTGCTGGGGGAGCATTTCCTGCAAAGTCCTGTTATCACATGACACCTACATCACGTGCACGTCCCAGTCTATTCACAGCAGAGCAAAAAAATGCGCGTCCCCGTCTCCCCACATTGGGACAGAGGGGAGTAAAACATGCGCGCACCCATCTCCGCGCGGCGGGGAAGAGCCTTGAAGTGCACGCTCTCGTCTCCCCGCCACCCTAGTAGGGTTGCGCGCTCCCGTCTCTCCACAGAAGGGGAGTAAAGTGCGGTCCCCCCGCGTTCACCTGCTTGTGTGGCGCTCCGGAAGGGCCAGGTGTTGATGACCAGAGGCAGAGCGGCCTGGGAGTACACCGCACACAGCTGGGCAGCTAATACGTACAGCACCGGGGAGCCAGCCGCCTCCATGGTCCCGGAAATAGAGTGGTGGGGGAGGGCTCAGTATGGGGCGTTATATTTATAAGGGACATTGATGCAGGTGGGCAGTGATGACACCTCCAGAGCAGTGTGGTGGGCGCATACCGATATTACCGGCTCATTGTGACTCACAGGCTTCAGTATAGTCATACCAGCATGGAGCTCGGGCGTCCTTCGAACTCGTCCCTTTTCTGAACCCCAAATAAATATTTTTAATGTTTTGGTGACACGTTTTGTTAATATACGGGCGCTGATGTCACCAACATCCCGCCCCGTTTTATGCCCACTGCAGGGTGGGGAATTACCGCTCACCCCTAAAAAGAGCGCCAGAAATATGAGAGAAAAATAACATCTATGCATGTTGCTTTTGAGCATTTCTGCTGCGCTTTCCGCATTTTTTTATATAACCGTGTTCCCGTTATGTTTGGCACGATTTGCATGTTTCTTTTTTTTGCTTTCCAGTCACTGTGTGTGTGTGTATATATATATATATAGCCGGTTGCTAAGGAGCGGGTCGGGAAGCCAGCCGCCGTGTCCTTATAGCGAAGTTCCACCCAACAGGGAAACTTCCTCTCCGGTGCCACAGTCTTGGATTTGTCTGCCACAATGTTGCAGTCCCGCTAAAAATCGCTGATCGCTGCAAATGTTAGTAAAAAAAAAAAGAAAATTGTATGCGTCTACCCCAGGGGTCTTAAACTCAGATTACCAGAGGACCACTGGTTTTCCTATCCCATGGGGGCCACATGCAAACTTTCAAACTTCAAAAACAACATTAAACTACATACAGTGGTAGACTAGTTACTGGTTGCTGCCAGTTACTGCCAGATGCTTGGCAGTGTTTGCTCTGTGTCAGATGAGCCAAGTTTGCTTTACGTGAGTTAGCAGTTGAGACTCTAACAACAGCCTGGTTCTAGATTTATTAAAGCTCATAGTTGAGAATAATTTTTCACATAAGTACACACTCAGCCCCCCTCACACCAGTACCCACTCAGCCCCCCTCACCTGTATGCACTCGGCCCCCCTCACACCTGTACCCACTCAGCCCCCCTCACCTGTATGCACTCGGCCCCCCTCACACCTGTACCCACTCAGCCCCCCCTCACCTGTACCCACTCAGCCCCCCTCACACCAGTAACCACTCAGCCCCCCCTCACCTGTATGCACTCAGCCCCCCCTCACCTGTACCCACTCACCCCCCCTCACACCAGTACCCACTCAGCCCCCCCTCACCTGTATGCACTCAGCCCCCCCTCACCTGTACCCACTCAGCCCCCCTCACCTGTACCCACTCAGCCCCCCTCACACCAGTACCCACTCAGCCCCCCTCACCTGTATGCACTCAGCCCCCCCTCACCTGTACCCACTCAGCCCCCCTCACACCAGTACCCACTCAGCCCCCCCTCACCTGTATGCACTCAGCCCCCCTCACCTGTACCCACTTAGCCCCCCTCACACCAGTACCCACTCAGCCCCCCCTCACCTGTACCCACTCAGCCCCCCTCACACCTGTACCCACTCAGCCCCCCCTCACCTGTATGCACTCAGCCCCCCCTCACCTGTACCCACTCAGCCCCCCTCACACCAGTACCCACTCAGCCCCCCCTCACCTGTATGCACTCAGCCCCCCCTCACCTGTACCCACTCAGCCCCCCTCACACCAGTACCCACTCAGCCCCCCCTCACCTGTATGCACTCAGCCCCCCCTCACCTGTACCCACTCAGCCCCCCTCACCTGTACCCACTCAGCCCCCCCTCACCTGTACCCACTCAGCCCCCCTCACCCCAGTACCCACTCAGCCCCCCCTCACCTGTATGCACTCAGCCCCCCTCACCTGTACCCACTCAGCCCCCCTCACACCAGTACCCACTCAGCCCCCCCTCACCTGTATGCACTCAGCCCCCCCTCACCTGTACCCACTCAGCCCCCCTCACACCAGTACCCACTCAGCCCCCCTCACCTGTACCCACTCAGCCCCCCCTCACCTGTACCCACTCAGCCCCCCTCACACCTGTACCCACTCAGCCCCCCTCACACCTGTACCCACTTAGCCCCCTCACACCAGTACCCACTCAGCCCCCCCTCACCTGTATGCACTCAGCCCCCTCACACCTGTACCCACTCAGCCCCCCTCACACCTGTACCCACTTAGTCCCCCCTCACCAGTACCCACTCAGCCCCCCTCACCAGTACCCACTCAGCCCCCCCTCATCTGTATGCACTCAGCCCCCCTCACACCTGTACGCACTTAGTCCCCCCTCACACCTGTATGCAATCAGCCCCCCTCACCTGTATGCACTCAGCCCCCCTCACACCTGTACCCACTCAGCCCCCCTCACACCTGTACCCACTTAGCCCCCTCACACCTGTACGCACTCAGCCTATCCCTCACACCTGTATGCACTCAGTCCCCCTCATACCTGTACCCACTCAGCCCCCCCTCACACCTGTATGCACTCAGCCCCCCTCACACCTGTACCCACTCAGCCCCCCTCACACCTGTACCCACTTAGCCCCCCTCACACCTGTACACACTCAGCCTATCCCTCACACCTGTATGCACTCAGCCCCCCTCACACCTGTACCCACTTAGCCCCCTCACACCTGTACCCACTTAGCCCCCCCTCACCTGTATGCACTCAGCCCCCCTCACACCTGTACCCACTTAGCCCCCTCACACCTGTACCCACTTAGCCCCCCTCACACCTGTACGCACTCAGCCCCCCTCATACCTGTACCCACTTAGCCCCCTCACACCTGTACCCACTTAGCCCCCTCACACCTGTACCCACTCAGCCCCCCCTCACCTGTATGCACTCAGCCCCCCTCACACCTGTACACACTCAGCCCCCCTCACACCTGTACACACTCAGCCCCCCTCACACCTGTATGCACTCAGCCCCCCTCACACCTGTACCCACTTAGCCCCCCTCACACCTGTACCCACTTAGCCCCCCTCACACCTGTACGCACTCAGCCCCCCTCATACCTGTACGCACTCAGCCCCCCTCACACCTGTATGCACTCAGCCCCCCTCACACCTGTACACTCAGCCCACCCCTCACACCTGTACACACTCAGCCCCCCTCACACCTGTATGCACTCAGCCCCCCTCACACCTGTACCCACTTAGCCCCCCTCACACCTGTATGCACTCAGCCCCCCTCACACCTGTACCCACTTAGCCCCCTCACACCTGTACCCACTTAGCCCCCTCACACCTGTACCCACTCAGCCCCCCCTCACCTGTATGCACTCAGCCCCCCTCACACCTGTACCCACTCAGCCCCCCCTCACACCTGTACCCACTTAGCCCCCTCACACCTGTACCCACTTAGCCCCCCTTACACCTGTACACACTCAGCCCCCCTCACACCTGTACACACTCAGCCCCCCTCACACCTGTAGGCACTCAGCCCCCCTCACACCTGTACGCACTCAGCCCCCCTCATACCTGTACCCACTTAGCCCCCCTCACACCTGTACACACTCAGCCTATCCCTCACACTTGTACGCACTCAGCCCCCCTCACACCTGTACACACTCAGCCCCCCTCACACCTGTACGCACTCAGCCCCCCTCACACCTGTACCCACTTAGCCCCCCTCACACCTGTACGCACTCAGCCCCCCTCACACCTGTATGCACTCAGCCTATCCCTCACACCTGTACCCACTTAGCCCCCCTCACACCAGTACCCACTCAGCCCCCCCTCACCTGTACCCACTCAGCCCCCCTCACACCAGTACCCACTCAGCCCCCCCTCACCTGTATGCACTCAGCCCCCCCTCACCTGTACCCACTCAGCCCCCCTCACACCAGTACCCACTCAGCCCCCCCTCACCTGTATCCACTCAGCCCCCCTCACCTGTACCCACTCAGCCCCCCTCACCTGTACCCACTCAGCCCCCCTCACACCAGTACCCACTCAGCCCCCCCTCACCTGTACCCACTCAGCCCCCCTCACACCTGTACGCACTCAGCCTATCCCTCACACCTGTACCCACTTAGCCCCCCTCACACCAGTACCCACTCAGCCCCCCCTCACCTGTACCCACTCAGCCCCCCTCACACCAGTACCCACTCAGCCCCCCCTCACCTGTATGCACTCAGCCCCCCCTCACCTGTACCCACTCAGCCCCCCTCACACCAGTACCCACTCAGCCCCCCCTCACCTGTATCCACTCAGCCCCCCTCACCTGTACCCACTCAGCCCCCCTCACCTGTACCCACTCAGCCCCCCTCACACCAGTACCCACTCAGCCCCCCCTCACCTGTACCCACTCAGCCCCCCTCACACCAGTACCCACTCAGCCCCCCCTCACCTGTATGCACTCAGCCCCCCCTCACCTGTACCCACTCAGCCCCCCTCACACCAGTACCCACTCAGCCCCCCTCACCTGTACCCACTCAGCCCCCCCTCACCTGTACCCACTCAGCCCCCCTCACACCAGTACCCACTCAGCCCCCCCTCACCTGTATGCACTCAGCCCCCCCTCACCTGTACCCACTCAGCCCCCCTCACCTGTACCCACTCAGCCCCCCTCACACCAGTACCCACTCAGCCCCCCTCACCTGTATGCACTCAGCCCCCCCTCACCTGTACCCACTCAGCCCCCCTCACACCAGTACCCACTCAGCCCCCCCTCACCTGTATGCACTCAGCCCCCCCTCACCTGTACCCACTTAGCCCCCCTCACACCAGTACCCACTCAGCCCCCCTCACCTGTACCCACTCAGCCCCCCCTCACCTGTACCCACTCAGCCCCCCTCACACCAGTACCCACTCAGCCCCCCCTCACCTGTATGCACTCAGCCCCCCCTCACCTGTACCCACTCAGCCCCCCTCACACCAGTACCCACTCAGCCCCCCCTCACCTGTATGCACTCAGCCCCCCCTCACCTGTACCCACTCAGCCCCCCTCACCTGTACCCACTCAGCCCCCCCTCACCTGTACCCACTCAGCCCCCCTCACACCAGTACCCACTCAGCCCCCCCTCACCTGTATGCACTCAGCCCCCCTCACCTGTACCCACTCAGCCCCCCTCACACCAGTACCCACTCAGCCCCCCCTCACCTGTATGCACTCAGCCCCCCCTCACCTGTACCCACTCAGCCCCCCTCACACCAGTACCCACTCAGCCCCCCCTCACCTGTACCCACTCAGCCCCCCCTCACCTGTACCCACTCAGCCCCCCTCACACCTGTACCCACTCAGCCCCCCTCACACCTGTACCCACTCAGCCCCCCCTCACCTGTATGCACTCAGCCCCCTCACACCTGTACCCACTCAGCCCCCCTCACACCTGTACCCACTTAGTCCCCCCTCACCAGTACCCACTCAGCCCCCCTCACCAGTACCCACTCAGCCCCCCCTCACCTGTACCCACTCAGCCCCCCTCACACCTGTACGCACTTAGTCCCCCTCACACCTGTATGCAATCAGCCCCCCTCACCTGTATGCACTCAGCCCCCTCACACCTGTACCCACTCAGCCCCCCTCACACCTGTACCCACTTAGCCCCCTCACACCTGTACGCACTCAGCCCCCCTCACACCTGTATGCACTCAGCCTATCCCTCACACCTGTACACACTCAGCCCCCCTCACACCTGTACCCACTTAGCCCCCTCACACCTGTACCCACTTAGCCCCCCCTCACCTGTATGCACTCAGCCCCCCTCACACCTGTACCCACTTAGCCCCCTCACACCTGTACCCACTTAGCCCCCCTCATACCTGTACCCACTTAGCCCCCCTCACACCTGTACGCACTCAGCCCCCCTCATACCTGTACCCACTTAGCCCCCCTCACACCTGTACGCACTCAGTCCCCCTCATACCTGTACCCACTTAGCCCCCCTCACACCTGTACGCACTCAGCCCCCCTCATACCTGTACCCACTTAGCCCCCCTCACACCTGTACCCACTTAGCCCCCTCACACCTGTACCCACTTAGCCCCCTCACACCTGTATGCACTCAGCCCCCCTCACACCTGTACACACTCAGCCCCCATCACACCTGTACACACTCAGCCCCCCTCACACCTGTACACACTCAGCCCCCCTCACACCTGTATGCACTCAGCCCCCCTCACACCTGTACACACTCAGCCCACCCCTCACACCTGTACGCACTCAGCCCCCCTCATACCTGTACCCACTTAGCCCCCCTCACACCTGTACGCACTCAGCCTATCCCTCACACCTGTATGCACTCAGCCCCCCCTCACACCTGTACGCACTCAGCCTATCCCTCATACCTGTATGCACTCAGCCCCCCTCATACCTGTACCCACTTAGCCCCCCTCACACCTGTACGCACTCAGCCTATCCCTCACACCTGTACCCATTTAGCCCCCCTCACACCTGTACGCACTCAGTCCCCCTCATACCTGTACCCACTTAGCCCCCCTCACACCTGTACGCACTCAGCCCCCCTCACACCTGTATGCACTCAGCCCCCCTCATACCTGTACCCACTTAGCCCCCCTCACACCTGTACCCACTCAGTCCCCCTCATACCTGTACCCACTTAGCCCCCCTCACACCTGTACGCACTCAGCCTATCCCTCACACCTGTATGCACTCAGCCCCCCTCACACCTGTACGCACTCAGCCTATCCCTCACACCTGTACGCACTCAGTCCTCCTCACACCTGTACACACTCAGCCCCCTCACACCTGTACCCACTTAGCCCCCCTCACACCTGTACGCACTCAGCCCCCCTCATACCTGTACACACTCAGCCCCCCTCACACCTGTACCCACTTAGCCCCCCTCACACCTGTACCCACTCAGCCCCCCTCATACCTGTACCCACTTAGCCCCCCACACACCTGTACGCACTCAGCCTATCCCTCACACCTGTACGCACTCAGTCCCCCTCACACCTGTACACACTCAGCCCCCCTCATACCTGTACCCACTTAGCCCCCCTCACACCTGTACGCACTCAGCCTATCCCTCACACCTGTACCCACTTAGCCCCCCTCACACCTGTACGCACTTAGCCTATCCCTCACACCTGTACGCACTCAGTCCCCCTCATACCCGTACCCACTTAGCCCCCCTCACACCTGTACGCACTCAGCCTATCCCTCACACTTGTACACACTCAGCCCCCCTCACACCTGTACGCACTCAGCCTATCCCTCACACCTGTACGCACTCAGTCCCCCTCACACCTGTACACACTCAGCCCCCCTCACACCTGTACCCACTTAGCCCCCCTCACACCTGTACGCACTCAGCCCTCACACACTGGCCCAGATTCAGGTAGATTGGAGCAATATTTGCGTGGGCAAAGAGCAAAGATTTTTCTCTGCGCCCACGCAAATATTTCGATTTGCCCGCGATTCACAGGGCAGTAGCTCCGTAAATTGCGCGGGCGCTATGCTAATTAGCCCTGCGTAAGGTCGCCTAATGTAAATGATCCCGCCGGGGGCGGGAATCATTTAAATTAGGCGCGCTCCCGCGCCGAGCGAACAGCGCATGCTCCGTCGGGAAACTTTCCCGACGTGCATTGCGGCAAATGACGTCGCAAGGACGTCATTTGCTTCTAAGTGAACGTGAATTGCGTCCAGCGCCATTCACGAATCACTTACGTAAACGACGTGAAATTTAAATTTCACGAGCGGGAAGCGCAGCTATACTTTAGCATTGGTTGCGCCTGCTATTAGCAGGAGCAACCTTGCGCTAAAGTTGCCGTACGGAAACTCCGTACCTTGCGTGCCCAGGGCCCCCGCAACTTTTGTGAATCGGTGGTAGTATGCAATTTGCATACTATACGCCGATCACAATGGCCGCGCCCCCTAGCGGCCTACGCAAGAATGCAGCCTGGGATGTGAAGGCATAAGGAGGCTTATGTCTGTCACATCCTAGGCTGCAGTCGGTGTAACGAGGTTCCTGAATCAGGAGCACTCGTTACACCGGAGCAAGTAAGCACTTGCGCCGCGCAACCTATGGTTGCGCGGGCGCAAGTGCTTCTTGAATCTGGGCCACTGTATATTTACACACAGACATGTATACACACACAGACGTATACATTACTGGGCGTGTTTCATAGCAGAAAGTAAAAAATATTGTTTGTTTGTTTTCTTTAAAATTGTTGGTGTTTTTGTTTATAGCGCAAAATATAAAAACTGCAGAGGTGTTCAAATACCACCAAAAGAAAGCTCTATTTGTGGGGGGGAAAAGAACATACATTTTATTTGGGTACAGCATCGCACGACCACGCAATTGCAAGGTTAACAACGCAGTGCCATATTGCAAAAAAATGCTTAGTCATGAAGGGGGTAAAACCTTCCGGGGCTGAAGTGGTTAAAGGAGAAGTTCACCTTTCTATTAAAAAAATATATATATTTTTTTTGCAGGTAAAAAAACGTGAATTACTATTTAAAAAAAAATAATTCGCAGATCATGGGTGCAATCTCAAGCTCCTGCAGACTGTGGAGCAGATCCTCGTAGAATTGCATGGGCGTAGCGTATGGGAGATACGCTACGCCGCTGTAACTTACTTTTTGAAGCTTCGAATCCACAAAGAATTTGCGCCGTAAGTTACGGCGGCGTAGTCTATCTCTCGCGGTGTAATGGCGCACAATTCAAATGCGGCGAGTAGGGGGGCATGTTTCATTTAAATGAAGCGCGTCCCCACGCCGAACGAACTGCGCATGCGCCGTCCCTAAATTTCCCGCCGTGCATTGCGCTAAATGACGTCGTAAGGACGTCATTGTTTGGACGTAAATTTCGTCCAGCCCTATTCACCGACGACTTACGCAAACAATTTTTTTTTTTTTAATTATACGCGGGAACGACGGCCATACTTAACATTGCGTACGCCACCAGATAGCAGCTTTAACTATACGCCGAAAAAAGCCGACTAGAGACGACGGAAAAGAATGCGAAGGCCGCTCGTACGTTCGTGGATCGTCGGAAATACCTAATTTGCATACTCGACGCGGAAAACGACGGGAACGCCACCCAGCGGACGCCGAAGAATTGCATCTAAGATCCGAAGACGTACGCTTGTACCTTGTACTGAATGTCAGGAAGAATGAATTAATTACTAGAGCACTCACCAGCCCCTGGTAGTTCATTGAGAATACAAGCTGTTTGCTGCAAAGGATGTTGGTACGTAGCCCCGCATAGCTGCAAACTTTTCAAATTGTGACAGCGGGTGCGGAAAGAAGATCCCTGGAACGCTGTCACAATTAGAAGGAGGATTGGGGAGAAGCTGCATGAGCGGAAACATGTTACATATTCCACCGTAAAAACGGGTAGAACATGTAACCAAAGGTGAACTTGTGCTTTCTTCACTTTGTCCTATGCAGCGGAATATAACTTATCCCACACTGCTGTCAATCCAGTTCATGCAATCAGAAAACGTGGCAGCCAGGTGGGCTAGGGACCAGTGTCTACAAGGAAGTTGAATGTACACCTGAATGCAGTTCACACCCCCTTGTGCTACTTAAGGGACTTGAGAGCTCCTAGCGTGTAATGCCGCGTACACACGTTCGGAAATTCCAATGGGATAAAATCCGATGGAATTTTCCTTCGGAATTCCGATGAAGCTGACTTCCATCAGTCTCGCCTACACACTGTCAGACTAAATTCCGACCGTCTAAAACGCCGTGACGTAAAATACTAAGACGAGCCGAGAAAAATGAAGTTCAATGCTTCCGAGCATGCTTCGACTTGATTCTGAGCATGCATGGATTTTTCCCATCGGATTTTATCGGAAGAATTTAAAACGTGTTCTATTTTTTTACTCCAATGGAAATAAGTCCGATGGGGCCCACACACGATCGGAATTTCCAATAAACAAGTCCATCAGGCTTTTTCCATCGGAAAATCCGATCGTGTGTACGCAGCATAAGAGATGGTTGCTGATCTAAATCCTTGTACACATGATCAGTTTATTGGACGCATTTTTGTTGGATGTTAGTCTCAAATCAAAAGTGAAGAGGGTACTCGCTATCAGAAAAAATTCTGACGACAGAATTCAACGTCAGAAGTGACGTAATGTGTTGAATTGTTTTGTATCTGTTCTTTCATTTCTGAGCATGCCTGGTCTTGCTCTTCAATCTAACGTTGTGGTCACATTAGCTAAAAAGTTTGGAGCGTGCACATCCAGTTTTTGTCTGACGAAAATTCATAATCTACTGTCAAAAGCAGGATACTAACGTCAGAGCTGTACAGACCAAGGAAGAGGAATCAATTGGAGCTGTAAATAGTGAGGAAGCTGTCTCTGGTTTTGTTACTGTCAAGTTGCGCATTCCAAAATTCCTATCCTCATCCAAGTTATTAAACCCTAATAAAAAACACAAAACAAAGCTCAAGGACTGTTCACTGTGTCTGGATGAAAGCTGAAGTTGTGTGCCTGGCTTTGCAGTAGTGGGGAACCTTGTCATCTGCAACCCCTACAGAGGCAGTGCTACACATGTTATAGTCATAGATCCACCACAGCATGGGAAACAAAGCTGTTTTAATGATGAATTAATTCATCCACAGCAATCATATGATCACCAAGCCCAGAGTACCAGAATTGGTCGTGGGGGGCTCGCTGCACACCCCGGCAGGCACACAGCACCTCCCTAAGCCGGAGAAGGCAAAATGACATACATTTTCTGCCAGCTGCAGTATATGTACTGTGGCTGGTTGGCAAGTTTTTGGAAACTTCAGTCATGAAATCTGATCAAAGCACATACTGTATATCTGAAGTGTTTACTTATCTATCTCCAAAGCTCTAAGTGTCGTTTTGCTCTGGTGCTTCGTTCCTCTCTTATCAACATGAGTCACTTCTGAGAAGTTTTCCCAACCTGATACATTTCTGAAGGGGTAGGGAGCTCAGCATACAGCTTGTCTATTCAGAAGACATCTCTGTATCCTTTCTTCAAGGGGTTGTAAACACTCATGTTTTTTTACCTTAACGCATTAACCTCCCTGGCGGTATGATTCTGTCTGGAATTACGTACCAAAAGCGGTACAATTATTTGCAAGGAAATTTGGCATTTAATACTGTAGGCCTGTAATTCTTAGGAATAACTCACTTAAATCTGACCAAACAAGAATCTAATAGGCATTCCGGGTATGACATTTTTTTAAAAACAAAATTATAATATAATAAATAATTATAACAAATAATAATATAATTCTAATAACAATTATTCAATAATGTAATCAAATCAAAATCACTGAAATTTTCTCAGTTGCAAAATTGTCGCTGTCATTATTTTTTTTTTATGACGAATTTCCCCACAAATCGCTATCGCATAATTCTGCAAGTGATTATAATTTATTATCGCTGTTTTCTAGCTGCTCTAAAACCATTTTTGACATAAAGGGACACTTTTGGTTGCTATGGACAATCTACAGTTTGCAGGGAGAAAGAACCGTTTTTATTATATACAAGTACATGTAGGACATTGGGCAGACCACTAGGGACAAGGGGGGGGGGGGATGTATTTTTTACATACAGTACTGTAATCTATAAGATTACAGTATACTGTATGTATTGTGTTTGTTTACGTTTTTGAATTTGGCGCCGATCTCCGCTCCCGTGCGTCGTAACGTCGAAGGGAACGGAGATCGGCGGCACAGGAGGACGCTGTGTGAATCGAGCGAGGTCCCGCTCGCTCACACAGTGCGGTCGCATCGCTGGATCCAGGGACAAGGTAAGCCAGCACGCGCTGCAGGCTTCTTATCTACCCCGAGCGTGACTCGGGGATACCGATTATAGCAGAAAAAATCCACCCCGAGTCACGCTCGGGGATACCGCCAGGAGGGTTAAGGCAGTGGTCATCAACCCTGTACTCAGGGCCCACTAACAGGCCAGGTTTTATGTATTGCCTTGGGGAGATGCAGACTAGAATACTGCAATCACTGAGCAGCAAATTATATCACCTCATGTGATATATTTCAGTTATATATCAGACAGGAGGCTCATATCTTATGCATTAACTTTCTTTATTAATGCCCATAGCAGACATTTTTAAAAACTTTTCTATTAACTTTTAATGAAAGAATTTTTTAGTCAGTGAACTACGACTCCCAGCAGTCCTTGTAATCCGTAACCACGCCCAGGTCGGTGACCTCTATATAACAGACTGCCCGACTAAGATCCTCCTCTTTCTTTCTGCTCATAGCAAAAGATAAGTACTCGTTGTATTTTTCTCATATATTTACTATTGTTAGAGATTATATTCTCATATATCTACTATTGTTAGAGAATATATAGCTATTCTTGCTATAGGCGATTGATTAGGAATATAGACATATATCTTCCTACTTTGTTTCCAAAGGTATTTCTCTTTCCCTCTTATATATTTTAATTTTCCTCTTATTTTATTTTATTCCCCTTATCTGTGCCTTCCCCAGCTCTTCACTGGGTTACTGTACTATTTCTGCGCTCCGCCGAGCGCCGCACTACGCCGCTACATCGATAGGGAAATCTGTCTCATTTTTCCCCTCAATCCACTGGTGCATCGGATCACCTCACAGAGGCGGCGCGCCATTTTTCACCTCTTACCCGTCCTTCCCGCGCGCCGCGGGGGGGGAAGGGGTCCACCTCCCCCTCACGTTCTCCTCTAGCAGATTCGCCTGCTCGTCTCAACGCTGGTTGTGACAGGGCGGCCAATCGGAGGAGAGTCACAGGACATGTGACTCTCCCTCTACACAGGCAGCTAGTGTAGGCTCCCTCCTCACGCTGTAACGTCAGTCCCTGCACTGCGGCGGTGAGGAGAGAGCTGGTACTGTGTATTCTATCTGTTCTTTTAGCGATTGCTTGTAATAATCTTACTAATTGATATTATCTATAGCGATTGCTCTCTTGTGGATAACCTTATCAATTAATTGTTTCCATATCTGTTCCTGGGTACCATATCCTATCCCTTGAGCATAATATAAATTTTATTGCAACAGCATGTCTGACCTCCCTGCCCCTACCGATCCTATTGAGGATAGCACCAATAGGGATACAGCCCCAGCCCTGAATGCTGCCCAAATTCAGGAGCTAATTAATAAATCTATCCTGGCTGCCCTGACCTCTGCTGCTTCCTCCAGGGTCCATATGCCCATGACCCCACATTTACCGACGCCGCAAGGCGACGAACCACTGACCAAGAAGGGCAAAGCCACCCATAAAAGAAAACACACTCTGGCGGTGATGGACTCCCCGGCAGGGGAAGGAAACAATATGCCTCAGGTAAACCCTAACTCGGCTTACCAACCCCAGCATCATACGCACTCAAATAGACCCCTGGACCCCAGGGAGATACAATTTAAAGGGTTTAAGGCCGTAAGAAGGGCCAAACCGGACTCATATATTGACTCCACAAGAGGATTCTGATGACCCCTTAGAGGGATCGGATGAGTCAGAGCCGGATTCTTATGAGGACGATGCTGGGGAGACGGCGCTCACTACAGCTGCCACCCAGGGAGATATTCTCCTAGACTCCCTAGGAGAACCGTTCTTTGATCCAAACGCTATCAGTCACCCGCGTTCTGGAGAATGGACCCCTCTACCAGAGGTTAACCAATACATTGAATTATGGGCTAGAAAATCCCTTGACAGGGTTTGCCGCAACAAACTTAGGGCTGAATGCCCCAGGCCCCTCATACCCAATAAGGTGGTGGCTACCCCTGAGATAGACCCTATTTTGAGTAAATATTTAATGAAACCTGGCAAATTCCAGAGAAAAGGGGTAGAAAGATCATTCCGATCTATTCAAGACCGTGTCCTAGACATGATGGGGCCCCTGACCAAGATTCTTAATCTTTCGGAACAGGCGGCGGCATCCGGGCAACCGGTCGATTTGCAACAGCTGAGAGGCTGGGCGCAAAGGGCAATATGCCTAGCAGGCACTGCCAATACGGCATGCTCGACCGAAAGACGCCGATCTATCCTGATGCGTCTCGACCCCCAACTAGCCCATCTGGCTGAATCAGAACCCGGACCGTCGGCCGACGGTATGTTATTTGGAGACTCCTTACTAAAGGATGTCAACAAATTTGTGGGCCTCTTTACAAGCCTGGACAAGGCTCAAAATTCCTTGAGGAAAGCCGGAACCCCCAAGGTTTTTAACAGGGCCGGCAGAAATAGAGGCCGCTCTGCCGGCCGTGCCCCATCCTACAGGCCACAAAATAGAGCCCCAGTACACTACCAGTACCAGCAGAATCAATCCTACGCCGCCCCAGTGGCTCAACCTGCGCCCTTCTTTCCACCACGAGGCAGACCATGGCGAGGACGAGGTGGACGCGGTTACCCACGATCCCGACCTCCCACCGGTGAGTATGATGCACACACCACTCATTCACATTCCTGTGGGGGGACGTCTCAGGTATTTTACCCACGCCTGGTCTGCGATTACGGCAGACGCGTGGATATTACACACTGTAACAGGGTTCATCGTGGATATCATGACACCACCACCACTCAACGTTATGCCTCCACCCATTCGCTTCGCAAACCAGAACGTTGCTCTAATAGACAACGAACTGCGAGAATTACTGACCAAACAGGCAGTCGTAGAGGTGGACCATTGCTCCCCAGGATTCATCAGCAATATATTCCTGGTACACAAAAAAGACGGCGGCTATCGCCCAGTAATCAACCTCAGGGAGTTGAACCAATATGTCGCATACCGACATTTCAAAATGGAAGGTATTCACTACCTCCGAGACCTCCTACACCCAGGGGACTGGCTCGTGAAAGTAGATTTGAAGGATGCCTACCTCACGGTTCCCATACACCCAGAATCGCAACTCTCTTACGATTCCCATGGAGGAGCAGGATGTGGCAATTCACCTGCCTTCCATTCGGGCTATCGTCCGCCCCTTGGTGTTTCACCAAACTCCTGAAACCAGTGGTGGCGGCACTAAGGAGCAGAGGGGTACGTCTGGTCATTTACCTAGACGACATCCTCATTCTAGCTTTCTCGGAGACTCAAGCCCATCTTCACATGTCATGGACTGTGTCATTGTTACAACAACTGGGTTTCATTGTCAACCAGGACAAATCGATATTGATTCCTTCTCAAACGATGGAATTTTTGGGTTTTACGGTGAACACCATCCAGTCCACCCTCAGCCTTCCCAACACCAAGCTCGCTCTAATCCGCAAAGAGATTCGGGCTGCACTACAAAAAGGTTGCCTATCCCTACGCACGCTAGCACGTCTCGTGGGCCTCTTGGCAGCTTCCATACAAGCTATTTTCCCGGCCCCATTACACTACAGGGCCCTCTAGAGGCTCAAAATCATGCACCTGAGACAAGGGCTCAGGTACACCGACGAAGTTCCCCTATGCCGGGACACGATCGAGGAGTTGAAATGGTGGCTTCGCCATGCCGTAGAATGGAACGGCAGGACCATCTTCAACCCCTACCCGGATGTGGTCATAGAATCGGACGCCAGCCGCAGGGGCTGGGGCGCCAGATGCGGCAGGGCGTCCACCGGAGGGACTTGGTCAGTAGAGGAAACCAAGCTCCATATCAACGCCCTAGAACTCCTGGCAGCTTTATTCGCCCTCAGGAGTTTTATGCCGCGTACCTCTACATGTTGTATTCTCTTCCGCATGGACAACGTAGCGGCGGTCCAGTACGTCAACCGCCTGGGGGGTACCAAATCCAAAGTCTTAGCGACCATCGCGAAGGACTTCTGGCACTACTGCTTAGACCACAATATAACCCCTGTCGTGGAATATATTCCGGGCGTTTCCAATTCAGTGGCCGACTGGAACTCTCGGTACCTGAGGGATTCCAGCGACTGGAGGTTGGACCGTGCAGTATTTCTTCATCTGCAACGGATCTGGGGCCCATTTTCCATAGACCTTTTCGCCTCACGCCTCAATCATCAGCTGCCCCGCTTCTACAGCTGGAGGCCGGACCCAGAGGCCTATGCGGTCGACGCTCTACACCAACCTTGGCCGGAGGGCACGCATTACGCATTCCCTCCCTTCCAATTAATCCCCAGACTCCTCATTCGGATTGCCACCCTGGAAGCAACGGTGGTGCTGATCACACCATGGTGGCCGACCCAACCGTGGTTTCCCCTCCTGCTGGGGATGACCGCGGACCATCCCAGGCTCCTGCCTCACTCTCCTCACCTTCTCACCAACCCGAGCGGGGATCTACATCCCCTAATCTTGGAGGACAACCTACCACTCTTGGCGTGGCTGGTTTCGGGATCACGGACGCTGACAACATCCTTTCACAGTCGGCTCGGGACCTCCTCGCCCTGGCCTGGGCCCCCGGGACTCGATCGGCATATCGATCAGCCTGGGGACTCTGGGTGCGTTGGTGTGATCGACGGCAAGTCGATCCCATACGAGCCCCTGTATCGTTAGTGGTGAATTATTTGGCAGACTCCTTTGAATCTGGCAAATCGTTCAGCTCCATAAACGTCTACCGATCAGCTATCTCGGCATATCACTGCCCTGTAGATTCCCTACCGATCGGCAAACACCCGTTAGTCTGTCGACTCCTAAGAGGCATAAGATTTTAACGTCCCCCACGGCCTAGATACCAAGCAACCTGGGATGTTTCCAAGGTGCTGGATATGTTCGCCAGGTGGGAGGATAACCCAGATCTTCCTTTGAGACTCCTTTCCATTAAACTGACAGTCCTTCTATGCCTAGTGTCCATCAAAAGGGTATCCGATGTCAGGGCTTTGGATATATCTAGACAACAATTCTCACCACAAGAAGTCAAGTTCTCTGTGGTGCGCAGGACTAAGACCGGTATCCAATCGGTCTTCTACCCGTGTTTTCCTGCTCACCCACTTCTCTGCGTGGTTCGGTGCCTTCAGGCATATGAGCTACAAACCACTAGTTTGCGCTCCCCGGGTTTGTCGCAACTCCTGGTGTCTTACGTCAAGCCGCACTTTCCAGTTTCGTCGGCCACGCTAGCTCGCTGGGTACGAGTTGCCATGGACATGGCTGGTATTGACGTGTCCCTCTTCGGAGCCCACTCCGCCAGAGGGGCCATGGCCACTAAGGTAGTCACGGCAGGAGGCTCCCTCTCCGATCTTCTAGTGGCGGCTGACTGGTCTTCAGAGACCACCTTCCGTCAGTTTTACTTTAGACCGCAAGATCATGTATCCATGGCGGTCTTACCCTAAATGTTGAATATACAATGTCTTATGTGAGGGTATGCATATTATGTCTGCAGGATTAAATGTTTAGCTTTAAACTTGCATAAGATATGAGCCTCCTGTCTGATATATAAATCTAGATTTTCCTAGCTTGTGACGGAAAATATAAGTTATATGAAGACAGGAGGCGAGTATCTTCCCTCCCTTCCCACCCTATTATGTATATTTCTGATTTCTTCGCAGGTTACTGAAAATCGTACCAAGTTACTACCCCAGATTGGGATATTTTGAAGAGTTCATGTCTCCTTACCCCTGTTGGGTCGGAACGCCTGTTAAACCCTCGTTGGGTAGAAATTTCCTCGGCGTCCCCGTTGGGACTCGGCGAACGATTCTGAACCAAGCTCTGGATTCATCGGACCTCGGCCGGCCGGCCCACAGTTCAAGAGATCGACATCCGACGGACAAGACGACGACTTCCGATAGACAAGACCTTCGCAGCAAGAAAGAGGAGGATCTTAGTCGGGCAGTCTGTTATATAGAGGTCACCGACCTGGGCGTGGTTACGGATTACAAGGACTGCTGGGAGTCGTAGTTCACTGACTAAAAAATTCTTTCATTAAAAGTTAATAGAAAAGTTTTTAAAAATGTCTGCTATGGGCATTAATAAAGAAAGTTAATGCATAAGATACTCGCCTCCTGTCTTCATATAACGTCACAAGCTAGGAAAATCTAGATTTATCTTGCAAACCTGGCCTGTTAGTAGGCCCTGAGGACAGGGTTGATAACCACTGCATTAAGGTGAAAAACCTTATGTCATGTAGCAGACCCCCGTTTTACTTATCTGAGCCCATTCTTTCTCGCCCTGGGCATGAGCACACCAGCTCTAGCCGGTGTCTTGTGTCCTGATTGGAACGATTTATAGCAGTGCAGCCATTGGCTCTCGCTGTCTATTAAATCCAATGACTATTAAATCCAATGACCCATAGATGCAACAGCAGGACACAGGAGCATGCCCTCATGGGTGTCCCAAAGGAGAGTGATGGGGCACTCGAGAAGAGGAGGGGCCATGAGTGCCACTGAGTGACCCCAGAAGAAGAGGATCGGGGGCCACTCTGTGCAAAACCAACTGCACGAGGGTTTAGTAACCCTTTTAATGCTGTGTGAAGGGGGTGTGTCCCTTTCCTCCAAACAGCTCTCACACACTGTAACTGCAGCTTTACGCCCTCTTCTCTTTGATACTGACTGATCCAGAAAAAGTTCACCTTTTTGGATATATTTCCATGTTTCATAATAAATAAAAGCGTTTTCAAATGGCATTTCTGGTCCAGCTATCCCAGTGTGCTTTTCCCACATTTACCTCATCCACAGAAGGGTTTAAAATGTTTTCATTTTATTTTAATTTTTTAAATGATTTTCAGATTTCATCACTTCCTGTAAATTCTCTAGGCATTCACTTCCTGTAGGTCATCTGCCAGAAGCCTTCACGTCCTGCTCGCGCGCCGCCCCAGTGGGAAAGCACTTGAGCTTTCACACTGGGGATGCACGTTTGTTTTGGAGCGCTTTTACTTGTCATTCATAGGGCAGCCCATTCACTTGAATGGGCTGCCCTACATGCAACATTGCCCAGAGAAGCTCTAGAACTCTTTTTGGAGTGGAGCATGGTGCGATACAGATGTTTTTGGTGCGTTTTCCACACCTGGGGTGACTTTAATATGTAATGACAACAAAAACATGATGCACATTTGCAGCTCTTCTGGAAAAACACATGGCAGAACGTGCATTTTCTGTGCTGTTTGCCATGCATTTGGAAACACACAGATGTGAATGGAGCCTAATTGTTCTTATGTAAATGCACCAATTTCACTTTTAGGCCCCATTCACACCTGGAGTAGTGAGAGCGTATGAATATTTTAAACCAGGATACTGACCTGAGCAAAGCTTCTACATTAATTCCAAAGACAGGATCTTGATGTCATCTATCACTGGATCAAACTTTCCACTGCTATCCCTCTTTCCAGCACAGATCTCCTATAACTATGCTGGAAGATTAGAAATTAGCGTATAAGGTATGGACCAAATTGCTGTTGCTGAAGTCTCTTCCTACATGCTGGGTACAGGATACATTAAATCCTGTACTTACTGCTGAGAGCAGCGTGGTCTTCTGAAGACCCCCTCTGTGGGCACAGGTATTCATTGATCTTCTCTGCAGGATGGCAATTTATATTGCTTATCTGGGCTTAGTTTTGTATGTATAATACGTGCTAGAAGGACAGTTGATTCATTTTAAAATATAATACCAATAATCTATGCTTACACCTTAATTTACAAATAGAATTGTAGAGCAATTCTAGCTAACAGGTGAAACTACTGAACTAATGCACTTCACCGCTCTGCTGCTGTGCTAGAATCAGATACGTTCACTATATTTGCCTTTATCTGCGTTATCTGTAATCTATTACTTTCATAGCATGCAAAGAACACCTTTCAAACTCAATAGGAGGGCAGAAGGGTGTACTTCCTGAAGCCTATGCCGTGTAATGTAATATGTACTGCTTAACCAATCATGCGCTGAAGCAAGTTTGCATCTAGTTGTGACTGTAACATCGTGGCAGATTGCCTACATTTTCTAAGTTAGGCAGTGGCTGACCCAGGCTGGGAAATGGGTTAATATTCTGCACCTTGGTTCCTGGGCTTTTTGGACCCTGCCTATTTACCCTGTTATATAAATAAAGGGGAAGGTTGGGTTTGTTTTGCCATGCAAGAGAAGGCCATGACTGACACTGGACACTAAGGCTGCGTACACACGATAGGATAGCCAGAGGACAACGGTCTGATGGACCGTTTTCATCAGACTAAACCGATCGTGTGTGGGCCCCCATAGGTTATTTATCCATCGGGTAAAAAATTAGGAACTTGTTTTAAAATTATCTGATGGATAAAAAACCTATAGAAAAAAACGATCGTCTGTAGGCACGTCCATCGGTTAAAAATCCACTCATGCTCAGAATCAAGTTGACGCATGCTTGGAAGCATTGAACTTCATTTTTTTCAGCACGTCGTTGTGTTTTACGTCACCGCGTTCTGACACGATTGTTTTTTTAACTGATGGTGTGTAGGCACGACTGATCATCAGTCAGCTTCATCGGATAACTGATGGAAAAATCCATCAGACCGCTTTCATTGGATGGACCGATCGTGTGTACAGGGCATAACATTGCATTGTAGATTAAAATTTTGTCTGAGGCATAAATATAAATTGTCATTAACTGATAAGGCTACAGAGGAAAGGATCATACTAAAAAGTGTTCATTTTAACTCATCTTGTGACTAAAATGCTTTTGCTGAAATGTTACTACAGATGGAGGAAACTTGTGCTTTTATGATAAAAGAAATATGTATCCCACGGAGAAGAGATTTAGCCGTTCCTTGCATTTGGCTTATCTCGTTAAACGTATGCTGATTATGTTGTTTGTAAGTATAAAGGATCTGTACGTTTACTGGGGGTTTAGTTGAACACAAGTCTCTGCACACGTTGCTTTCTCTGACTGATCCTGGGATTCTAAATAATACATCTCTGATCATCGTGAATTTAACCTCTCGTCTGGCGACTTCCTCAGTATTCATGACCAGCAGCAAGTGTGTGACTTTCTCTTTGTTCTGACCCTTATTCAATCATCAGTGGCACACACCAGGAGTGTCCTCTTTCTCTTTTTATTTTAAACATTAAACCCTGGTGTGTGACATTAGAAATCAGCCAAAGATAAAAAGAATAAGAACGGATCCTTAGGAATATAAAATTGGGTTCCTTGCTGGTGGCATAGTAATACTGACCTTAAATCCTGTTTTATCTGTGGGGATTATTATTACTAACTTTCATTAGTTTGGCAAGGATTTGTACTACACATTGAATTGAGTAGAAAAAAAAGACTTAATGCTTATCCAATCAGACTCCTTTTGTGCACGCTGAACAAAATATGATTACATTTTTTGTAGAAGAGAAATTACTGTATCTTTAATTTCATCTACCGGTAGTAGCCAACATGCAGTAAAACTTTCTAAAACACTTCTAAGTGAAAACTATACCACATTTTGGCCACTAGTTGGGGCTGAAGATACGGGCATTAATCTCTTACAAAAATTTGAGTCACATTGGGCCAAATCCTCAAAAGGGATACGCAGGCGGAACTGCTGTTCAGCCTGCGTATCCCTGTGCCTATCTTTGGAACTGATCCTCAGAAGCAGTTTTCCAAAGATAGGCAGAAGATCCGACATCTGTAAGACACTTACACTGTCAGATCTTAGGATGCAGTACCGCATCCGCCGCTGGGGGCATTTCACGTTGAAATGCCGCTTCGCGTATGCAAATGAGGACTTACGGAGATCCACAAAGCTTTTCAGCTTTGTTTTTTCTGCGTAAGTTTACGTTTGCATACGTAAAATTAGGGATGCTTTTACAAAGTGTAAACTAGTTACACCTTGTAAAAACAGACCTTTTTTTCGATCGCCGCTATTTTTTTAAAATTTTGAATTATATTTTTCGGCGCGTAACTTTTTTTTTACCCGACGCAACTTTATTGTCCCGTCGCAATCCACAAAGTCCGGCGTAACGTAATTTTGCGCGCTGCCCGGACGTCACGAGCATGCGCAGTACGGCCGGCGCGGGAGCGCGCCTCATTTAAATTGTCATCGCCCCCTGCAGAAGAGGACCGCCTTGCGCCGGAGACATTTAAGTTACACGGCCGAAAATTTCTAGGTAAGTGCTTTGTGGATCGGGCACTTAGAAATTTTCCGCCAGTGTAACTTAAATGGTAAAAGTTAAGTTAGGCTACGTTTTTATGGATTTGCCCCATTACTTTTACCATGCATGAATGCTTCTGACATTTGTGCAACAAATATTTTATAAATAGAGCCCCTTAGGCCTTGTACACACGGGCAAACATGTCCGCTGAAAACGGTCCGCCGTACCGTTTTCAGCGGACATGCCCGCCCGGAGATTTCTGTATGATGGCTGTACATACCATCATACAGAAATGAGAGACAATCCGCGCGGACAGACAGTGCGGTGATGTGTTTGCACCGTCGCCGCGACGATGACGCGGCGACGTGGGCGACGCTGAAAGGTCAATGCTTCCACGCATGCGTCGAAGTCATTCGACGCATGCGAGGGATGGCGGCCGTTCGGACATGTACGGTAAGTCTGTACAGACGACCGAACATGTCCGACGGACAGGATTCCAGCGGGCATGTTTCTAAGCAAGTTTAGAAACATTTGTCCGCTCGAAAACGGTCTGGCGGGCAAATGTACGCTGGAATCCTGTCCGATCGCCCGTACGCACGACCAAACATGTCTGCTGAAACTGGTCCGCGGACCAGTTTCAGCAGACATGTTCGGTCGTGTGTACGGGGCCTTAGCTGCAGTCTTGTTTCTCCTCTTCTTCACTGTGCAGTCTGCCTGAAGCTTACCTAGAGATGCCTTTCCTTGTTTCTGGTAGCTAAAAAGAGCAAAAGGCAGCACAAATGTTTTATAAATAGACCCCTAAATATCATCTATACTAAAAGTGCCAAGGGGCACTGTAGGGAGAGGCTAAAAAAAGCGTAAGGGCAATAAGACTACACATATCTGTAGAGCAGAAAGGTAGCATGAAATGAAGAACTTCGACCGGAAGTATAAGATCCAAAAATGTATTGCAAAATACAAAACATGTCCAAACAAACAAAACACAGGATAGAGAACAAGTGTGAACGCATTTTGCACCAACTGGCTCATAATCTTAATTTATTACACACAGAAATTCTACCAATTAAATCAGGGGTGCCCAACCTTTTGAAGAGTCACGACCACTTAAGCGACTTGGTAACCAGTTGTGGACCACAGTGAGCGGAGCAGGAGGATGACAGGTCCACTCTGCATATGCAAATCAGACACGGACACAGCCAGCTCTACTCTATGGGCCCTCTGATCCGATTCGCCCAGACAGAAGGGGAAAGATCCGCTTCTGTTTTTTTTAGCAGATCAGATTGGAGGTAGAGGGATGTAAACAGACACGAGTCCATTTATATCTGGCGCTCCATAGAGGTGAGTGAAGATTCTGGTTGGTTCCACCTGACCTGCAAAATGGACAGGTGGACCCGGCCGAGCAGATCGCGTAAAAGGTCCTAAGGCGGCTTTCACACTGATGTGCTGCAGTTTACCAGCGTGGCAGTGCAGGGCTTTCCTGCAGATTAGCTGCACTTTGCCATAGACTTCTATTATATCCTGCAGGTGTGGTGCACTTTCAGTGCAGGTAACCTGAAGGTTGCACTGTGCTGCACATGTGGATCAGTTTGAAAGCAACCCAGTAACCACTGCAGAACAGACATGCCAATATATAAACGCTGATTTTAGTAATAAACATTAATAATAGTCCTTCATTCAGGTATTTTCGGCTGTTACTGTCTCTCTGGAGTGCATTTGGTATCACTTCGCCTGTGACAGGAGCCAGTGATACAGAGGAAGCATCGGCTTATGTGGCTCTGCTTCACAACTGCTTGCTTGCTCTACTGCCGGCTCCATTCAAAACACTGTTGCTCTAGGATAGGGTAACCAGACATCCCCAGTTTCAGGGGACAGTCCCCTGATTGAGGATACTTTCCCCGGACCAAGTCTGTCCCTGGTTTTGTCCCCAGATTGGATTTAATAGGGGGCAGGAGCAATTTCAAAGACAGTCAGTGCAGAATTAAAATACAAAATTAGAATTACACCCCCCCGCTCCGCCATGCCTTCTAGCATAGGGGGGTTGTATTTTCCCCATTATCTGTGCCCCTTTCTGATGATCATGTGCTGGTCGGAGCGGAGGGAATATTTCTTCAGTTTCGGGCACATGCCCATTCTGCTTCGCTCGCATGTTATTCTGCCTTGGCTCAAATCCTGGCCTTCCCTGGCAGAGTGATCTTCCTCCGCTCCCCATCCAGTAGTAGCCGGGGCCCAAAGAGTAAGACTTGAGAGGCTGTGAGGCGGGCGGCGCCGGGCAGAGTCGCTGATTGTTGCCATTACTAGTAAAGAAAGAATATGTCCCCGGATTTCATTTTCAAAATCTGGTCACCTTACTCTAGGATGGTGGGTCAGCTGCGATCTGGGCTTGCCAACCCGCCATTCCAGAGCAGGAGGTTGAGGGCCACATCAGAGGGGTCTGCGGGTCACATGTGGTTTAACTACTGTAATAAGCAATTACTGTAATCTAGGTTGCCATTAACATACCTTCTCAATCAAAGAGTTTTCTTTATTTTCATGACTATGAAAATTGTAGATTCACACTGAAGGCATCAAAACTATGAATTAACAAAACTATGAATTATACATAACAAAAAAGTGTGAAACAACTGAAAATAAATGTCATATTCTAGGTTCTTCAAAGTAGCCACCTTTTGCAGCAGACACATCTCTAGAACTGGTAAGAGGAGAATGTGTGAATCAGGCCTTCATGGTAGAATATCTGCTAGGAAACCACTGCTAAAGAAAGGCAACAAGCAGAAGAGACTTGTTTGGGCTAAAGAACACAAGGAATGGACATTAGACCAGTGGAAATCTGTGCTTTGGTCTGATGAGTCCAAACTTGAGATCTTTGGTTTCAACCCCCGTGTCTTTGTGTGACGCAGAAAAGGTGAACGGATGGACTCTACATGCCTGGTTCCCACCGTGAAGCATGGAGGAGGAGGTGTGATGGTGTGGGGGTGCTTTGCTGGTGACACTGTTGGGGATTTAATCAAAATTGAAGGCATACTGAACCAGCATAGCTACCACAGCATCTTGCAGCGGCATTCTATTCCATCCGGTTTGCGTTTGGTTGGACCATCATTTATTTTTCAACAGGACAATGACCCCAAACACGCCTCCAGGCTGTGTAAGGGTTTTTTATCCAAGAAGGAGAGTGATGGGGTGCTGCGCTAGGTGACTTCCTCTTGAAGCTCATCAAGAGAATGCCAAGAGTGTGCAAAGCAGTAATCAAAGCAAAAGGTGGCTACTTTGAAGAACCTAGAATATGAAAAATATTTTATTTATTTTATATTTAGTTTTGATGCCTTCAGTGTGAATCTACAATTTTCATAGTCATGAAAATAAAGAAAACTCTTTGAATGAGAAGGTGTGTCCAAACTTTTGGTCTGTACTGTATATACACTGTATATACTGTATATATGCGACAATGTGAGCATAAAAAAATTAAAATGTGTAATATCTCATTCAAAATTCAATCCTATAGGGATACAAGTCTGCAATTGAAAAATCCAGTAAACCTCCTACACAGCAACACAAAAACATTACCAGAAAAATGTTCATAATAGTAGCATGACCGATGGTAGGCAACTTTTGCCATATTGTGTAAATATGCACAGAATACTTGCACATTATAGCAGATAGCAACTGCTCCAGAGTTGACAGTTCCACAATCTCCGTTGTTGCTCCATCCTAACCATATTCTCCTCTGCATCTGTGGTGCCAGGCATATTTAACTTTTGCTACTAGGTGGTCATTGATGATGTCAGAGTTACATCGTCCGAGCATTCAGCTTTATTTTCAGAATCTTAGGCCTCGTACAGACGACCGGATCTATCCGCTGGGATTGATCCGCGGATCAGTTCCAGCAGATAGATCCGGTCGTCTGTACGTCCGAGCGGACATTTCCCGGCGGATAAAAATCCAGCCAACGGATTCCCAGCGGATAAAAATGTTGTAGCATGCTACAAAATCTATCCGCTGGGATCCAGTCCAGCGGACTGATCCGGTCGTCTGTACAGACTCACCGGATCAGTCCGTCCGCTCCCCTCCCTCGCATGCGTCGTAATGATTCGACGTATGCGTGGAAGTATTTACCTTCCAGCGTCGCGCACGTCGCCGCGTCATCGTCGCGGCGACGGCGCGACACGTCACCGCGGATGTATTCCGCGCGGATTTCGATCTGATGGTGTGTACAGCCGTCAGATCCTAATCCGCCAGAGGATTTATCCGCTGGAAACGGTCCGGCGGACCGTTTCCAGCGGATATCCTCTCGTGTGTACGGGGCCTTACAGATACTAAGAATGGGTTGGGAGTGTACTTTGCACTGCAAATGTGCAGCAGGCAGCATACACAAGTCCAACACAAATAGCTAGGACCAAGGGAAAAAATGGTTTTGTTGGCAAAATAGACATACAAAGGCCCTTTATATTTAAGATATACCTCCTAGCAATGTTTTATATTGTTTTATATTTTTTTTGAGTTTAGTTACTTTAAAGTGTAACACTTTTGATTGATCACACTGAGAAATTTTCTAATGCTGAAATTTTTCTTAACCTTAGGCTTTTCTGTATGTGAGAGACAAAAAGGAACATATAATGGCAATGCTTAAAGAATGATTTTCTTGCACCATGAAAAGTGATTCTCATAATATAAAATTACCTAACAAGGGAGAAGAAGGATTGACTGCTGTGCAGCAGCAATGCCTGGATGAAATATCACACTACCAATCATGTAGGCTGTGATCCGTGTTTGCAATTCAAGGTTCAATTTTGACTGAAGAGTGCCTTTCAAACATATCTATCTTGAGCCAAAAAAAAGCTAAAAAATAAAAACATATACATAAACTACCATTGATATGATAATTTTCAGCATTTGCTACCGAGAATGACGACAATAAACCAAACCATTCAAGAATGTTTTAAAATGTTCAGCTAACAACTTTAATGCCAAATTACTTTTTCAGCCTAGTTTGAAACCTATTCATAATAGCCAATTTAAAAATGATCAAGCTTCTCAACAAAAGCTCAAGAGTACTGTATTCCTCTGTTTTTAAGGCGAGCCATCGCCGTTAATTACCCAGAAGGATCATTAGCCCAGAGAGATGTCAGATTTACACGCTGTTGGTTTCACTCTACATAGTACCCAATTCAGCCAAGGCAAATTGACTGGAAAATATATTAAGAATATGAATCAACAGTGTATACTATGTGCATTAAGTGTAAAAAGCAGTGGGATGAAGTGCTCATCGCCCTCTGTGCACACATATTTTTCCATATTACATAGTTTGCAACTGGAAGATTACCATTCAAATCAGAAGACCAGCTGTGCAGTTTGGGTCCCAGCTGTTGGACTGCAGAGCAAATGGGCATCAGTTGCCTGGTGCTGTGGGTTGTTAAATTCCAGCTGGATATTTGAAATCCCGTCTTGCGAGCCGCGGTTAGAATGAATGGGCACATAATATTCTGCTGAAGAGGTCCTTCTGGAATATGTTTTTAGACGGCCTTTTTTTTTCCGAAAACATAAATAAAGTACTGCTGATTAGATTAGCAATCCCCCATTTATCTTGTGTGAAGAATTCTTCAATTACTGAATGTGTCTTCTGAATAAACAGATTAAAAATACTTTTATACTATTAAAGCGGGATTCCACCCGCACATTTTTTTTTTTAAAAGTCAGCAGCTACTAACAGTGTAGCTGCTGACTTTTAATAAGGACACTTACCTGTCCTACTTGCCCGCGCTGATGGCCCCCCCGATGCCTATCCCACGATCGATGCAGGTCCCGCGCCACCATTCACACTAGGGGAAACGGGCAGTAAAGCCTTACGGCTTCACTGCCCATTTCCTACTGCGCATGCGCGAGTCTTGCGCCGACTTGTGAGTGAACGGCTGCTCTCTGAGAACACACACAGTTCCCAGAAAGCAGTGCGCCCCATTCACTAGGAGAAGATGAAGAAGAAGATGGACCGCGGCTACGGAAGAGGCAGATTACGAACTTCATAGCAACAGGTATTTCGGGTGAGTATAATTTATTTTTTTTCACATTTTTTTTTTTTTTTTTTTTTAATGATTTTTGGGCAAATGTTTTTTTCCTGGGTGGAACTCCACTTTAAGTATACTGTTAAAAAATATATAATAATTTAAAGCGAGTCAAGATAGAATTTCCTATAATTTATTTTCCCATTTCTTTAAAGCTAAGCTCCAGACTTAAAATAAAATGAAACAGCCCAAGACCTCTGAGCGCAAAAAAAAAATGTCGAAACAGAAATAAAGTGCCCACAAATTCTTATTTCCACCAGAAAAACTGTTGTGCCACACAATGTGGCAAACCCTTTCTGGGTTAATCAGTTTACCAAGGTGGTTGGGTCTATTATGCCACTAGGTCACACACAGATGTCTTGGTTAATCATAAAAGACCCAATTAAAGGGGTTGTAAAGGTTCGGTTTTTATTTTCTAAATAGGTTCCTTTAAGCTAGTGCATTGTTGGTTCACTTACCTTTTCATTCGATTTCCCTTCTAAATGTTTTTTTACTTTGTTTTCTTTGTCTGAATTTTTCACTTCCTGTTCCTCCTCAGTAAGCTGTTCTGGCTGACTAACCTCCAGCCAGATGATAGAGGAAAGCTTACTGAGGAGAAACAGGAAGTGAGAAATTCAGACAAAGAAAAAAAACATTTAGAAGGGAAATCGAAGTAAAAGGTAAGTGAACCAACAATGCACTCGCTTAAAGAAACCTATTTAGAAAATAAAAAACAAACATTTACAACCCCTTTAAGGTATGAATTTTTGTAACATGCCAGTGTTATCATGATATATCTGGGAGTGGGATTTAGACAAGTTTGCTGGTGTTTTTATAGTAGCACTACGAGTCTAGGGACCATTTTCACTTAAGAGATAACTATACATGAACAAAAATTCAATATTATACAGCTTACATTCCTTAGATATGGTTGCTGCATTAGAAAGTACACAAAATACCTATTGATTTTGCCAGTAATTGCAGTGTTCTTGTCACTTCTTGTGAGCTGCACCAAAGAATATCTACCTTCCTAGATATTTTCTGTAAACTACCTATTGTCTTTCCCCCCATGTAATTGAGATGAAGAGGTACAGACATGTTTATAGTCCATATTAAAAGAGCAGCCTAGGGTTACTACCACACTACTGGTTACTACTCTCTCCATAGATACAGTGGGGGAGTGACATCAGGACTGGGACAAGGGATGGGCAGGAGGGGAAGTTGCACTGGGCACAGTGAAGCAAAGGGGCAAATAATTTACACAGGGGGTACACCCATTCTATGGCATGTAATAATAATGGGGGAGGGGATGCAATTCTGCATCCTTGCCCTGGGCTTTGGATGACCCTGTCCTGGTCCTGAGGGGCATAGCCATTCAGGGACAGGAAGTATGTTATTTGCCAGATCATTGGGTGAAAATTACGCAAAAGATGCTTGAAAAAAAACTAACAAAAAAAATACCCTGTAAACCACACCAAGGCTTATTAACTACTTAACCACCGCCTCCTGTACGTTGCCTTTAAGAGCCCAGCCGTGGGTCGCACGCGCCCGCAACCCGGTCCGTAGTTCCGTGACTGCGCCCGTGGGACCCGCGGACCCGATTGCCGCCCGTGTCCCGCGATCGGTCACAGGAGCTGAAGAACGATAGAGGTGTGTGTAAACACACCTTGCCCGTTCTTCACTGTGGCAGTGACACTGATCGTCTATTTCCTGATATAGGGAACGACGATCAGTGACATCACGCCTACAGCCACACCCCCGTACAGTAAGAATCACTCCCTTAGGGCACACTTAACCCCTTAGCGCCACCTAGTGGTTAACCCCTTCACTGCCATTGTCATTTTCACAGTAATCAGTGCATTTGTATAGCACTTTTCGCTGTGAAAATGACAATGGTCCCAAAAATTTGTCAAAAGTGTCCGATGTGAATATTAATAAAAATGCCCTAAAACTTTCCCCTATTTTGTAAACGCTATAAATTGTGCGCAAACCAATCGATAAACGCTTATTGCGATTTTTTTTTTTTTTACCAAAAATATGTAGAAGAATATGTATCGGACTAAACTGAGGAAAAAAAATGTTTTTTATATCTTTTTTGGGGATATTTATTATAGCAAAAAGTAAAAAATATTGCATTTTTTCATAATTGTCGCTCTATTTTTGTTTATAGCGCAAAAAATAAAAACCGCAGAGGTGATCAAATACCACCAAAAGAAAGCTCTATTTGTGAGAAAAAAAGGACGCCAATTTTGTTTGGGAGCCACGTGGCACGACCGCGCAATTGTCAGTTAAAGCGACGCAGTGCCGAATCGCCTTACCTGCATAATGGTCTTAAGTGGTTAAGCTGCAATATACAGTGGGAAAAATAATGATTTGTTCCTCTGCAGATTTAGTAAATTTGCCCACTTACAAAAAAATCAGGGGTCTATAATTTTTATCATAGGTGTATTTTAAATGATAGAGACAGAATATCAACCAAAAATCCAGAAAAAAAACACGATACAAATGTTATAAATTGAGTTGCAGTTCAATGAGTAAAATAAATATTTGATCCCCAAGCAAAATATGACTTAGTACTTGGTGGAGAAACCCTTATTGGCAAGCACAGAGGTTAGACGTTTCTTGTAGTTAGTGACTATGACCCTGAGAAAACCATTCCTACAGTCAAGCACAGAGGTGGAAAAATTATGATTTCTCTGCCAAAGGTACAGGCCGACTTTGCCGCATTCAGGGGCCAATGGACGGGGCCATGTATTGTAAAATCATGGATGAGAACCTTCTTCCCTGAGACAGAACACTGAAGATGGGTTGTGGATGGATCTTCCACCATGACAATGACCCAAAACGTACCACCGAGGCAACAAAGGAATGGCTCAATAAGAAGCACATTAAGGTCATGGAGTGGCCTAGTCAGTCTCCTCTCCAGACCCTAAGCCTATAGAAAATTTATGGAGAGAGATGAAACTTTGAGTTGCCAAGAGACAGCAAAGATGCCTTAAGGATTTATAGAAGATCTGTAAAAGAAGAGTCGACCAAAATCCCACCTACAGTATGATGTGTGCAAACCTGGTAACTACAAGAAACATCTTACCTCTGTTCTTGCCGACAAGGGTTTCTCCACCAACTACTAAATCATGTTTTGCTTGGGGATCAAATACTTATTTTTCTCACTGAACTGCAACTTAATTTATAGCATTTGTTTTATGTGTCTTTTCTATATTTTTGGTTAAAATTCTGTCTCTATCATTTAAAATTCACTTACTGTATAAGAAGTATAGACCCTTCATTTCTTTGTAAACTAGCAAACTTACAAAATCTGCAGTGGATCAAATAATTATTTTCCCCACTGAATTACATCTTGGTTTAGGATTTAGATATGCCTTGTTCTGGAAATTGTATAGATAGGCAACTCCAATCCTCATATTAAATAGTGGTTCCAAATTAATAATCACTGCAGTAGGGAACAGACACAAAAGATACACTCAGCATCTTTCCAAATAAGGGCTCTTTCACACGGAGCGGACCGTTTCTGGGTCCGCTCCGTGTGTCCGCGGGGATCCCCACTCAGCTGTCGGCGGATAGGGCGATCCCCGCACACAGTGCAGGGACCGCCCTGTCTCTGCTCCGCTGTCCCCTATGGGGAACCTGATGCAGACGGACCGTCTGTCCGTCTGCATCCGGTCCGTTCCGCCGAACGGAAGAAAAATAGGGTTTCTTCCGTTCGGAAAAGCAGATCCCGACTGACGCGGACGCTAGCGGATGCTCCATCCGCTAATGGACGCGTTCCCATAGGGATTCATTACAAGTCCGTTAACGGACTTGTAATGAGCGGACGAACGGTCCGCTAGTGTGAAAGGACCCTAACTTTTCTGTTTGACGCAATTTAAGGTTTTTATACACATGGTTATGTAGGTATCACATTAATGTTATAATTGTCCTTTTATGGTAACAAGGGGCGTACCATAGGCAGGCTAATTCTAATCATGACTCAAAAGATATGAGTGGAGGTAGTTCCTGCCAAGGAGGCAAACTCCATTGTGGAGAATATAATAGCCAAGTGTTCTGTTGTGGTATGTTAAAGTACTCTTGTTAATGTGTCTTGCTAAGGCAGCCCGTATAATAATATCCTGAAAATACAACACAATGGATGAAAACATTTACATATATAACCCTTTTTTTTAACAATGCAATACACCAGAATGCATGGTATTTGCCCTGTGGTGTGCTGTGGCAAGTTGTGTGCTGGGCTGTAATGTACAATGAATAGCACCCAAACGCACCACACAGCAGTGCATTGCCATGTTATGTAAGCACAACTCATATGTGTGAATGGGACTTGATTGATTACATTGCAGTGGTTCCAAACTTTTGAAAGAAAGTGTGCTTTCTAACAAGTAAGCCTAATGTATTTCAGCATGTAAAGATGGAGTTTGTGGGAATGCAGATGTTTTGTTTTTTAGCAGCTATACCATTTACATATTTAGAAAGCAAAATATAAATGTAAATATATTTTATTATAAAGATGTGTCGCAAAGATCTGTAAATGTTTAGTATAGACTATAAATGGTAAAATCTTACTGACATTGTTGAGTGGAATGAGGAACCAGTGTTTGTGATCGCACGTTCTGTGTGAAGTTCTGGGTAGGAAGTAGGGATGAGCTCAGGCATGTTCCGACTAAGCAATCCTACCAGGAAACTATTAACATTAACTGCCCAATGTATACATGCGGCTGGCGTGGAGGGGAATGATGGTTTTATTGCAGTTTTAGAAAAGCATAACAGGCCTCAACACTTTAGTTGATATTTGAAGTGTATCTCTAAGGAAAACTTTTTTTAAGTTTGGATAGAGTTGGAAAGAGTTAGACCCTCTGGGCCAGATTCACATACATTTCCGCTACGCAGCGGCGGCGTAACGTAATCCATTTACGTTACACCGCCGCAAGTTTGCAGCGTAAGTGCCTGATTCACAAAGCACTTACCTGCAAACTTGCGGTGGTGTAACGTAAATGCGCTCGGCGCAAGCCCGCCCAATTCAAATGGGGCGGGCACCATTTAAATTAGGCGCGTTCCCGCGCCGAACGTTCTGCGCATGCGCCGTGCTAAAATTTCCAGACGTGCTTTGCGCGAAATTATGGCGCCCCGACGTTTTTTTTAAAATGCGACGTGCGTTACGGCGTTTCGTATTCCCGAACGTCTCACGCAAAAAAAATAAAAATTTTGAAATTCGACGCGGGAACGACGGCCATACTTTAACATGGCTGTTCTAAAAATAAGCCATGTTAAAGCAGGCCTAACTTTGCAACGGGAAAAAACTACTAGCGGCGACGTAAGAGATTGCGACGAACGCGCGGATCTTCGTGGATCGCCGTAAGTAGTCATTTGCATATTCTACGCCGACCGCAATGGAATCGCCACCTAGCGGCCGGCATAGAATTGTATCCTAAGATCCGACGGTGTAAGTCAATTACACCTGTCGGATCTTAGAGCTAGCTATGCGTAACTGATTCTATGAATCAGCCCCATAGTTAGGACGGGCGCATCACAGAGATACGATGGCGTATCAGGAGATACACCGTCGTATCTCTTCTGTGAATCTGGCCCTCTGTTTTTATTGCTGCTTGTGTACCCATTGGAGAGATTCCCCTCTGTGTTATAACTAGTGAAGGTTTTCACTGATAAAGAAAGTGAGAGTAAATACAACATTTTGGAGTTGTCCCTAAAACACATGGTAAGAGAAATCTTCCAATGTGGATATCTGTTCTGGGGTCAACTGTTTAAAAGGAAAATTCCCCTCTCTATGTGAGGTCTCTTTTAGTTTCCAATTAAATTTCTGGGATAGAAAGTGAAAAGAGATTTTCCCATTGCACACAAAAATAAATAAATAAATAACCCGGGCGGGTTTTAACTCTTCCTGATGTCGCGTGCACACGACCATTTTTAATGTCATGGAAAAAACTGTGTTTTTCTGGACGTGATTCTTGTCAAGGCTGCCTTGCATACACACGATCGTGAAAACAAAAATGCTTGAGCAAAGCTTGGTGACGTATGACGGCACTATAAAAGGGGAAGTTCCATTTGGATGGCGCCACCCTTTGGGCTGCTTTTGCTGATTTCGTGTTAGTAAACGTTTGGTGAGAAACAATTCACGCTTTTCAGTCTTGTGCTTTTCAGTCTGTTACAGTGTGACAAATGTGCTATCTCCATTACAAATGCTAGTTTTACCAGAACGAGTGCTCCCGTCTCATAACTTGCTTCTGAGCATGCACATTTTTTTTCCCGTCATTAAAGTCTACACACAACCGATGTGAAAAAGGACGACTTGAAAAACGATGAGAAAAATTAGAGAATGTTCTAAATGTTTAATGGCCATTTTTCAAGTCGAGAAAAATGCTCTGGGGCCTGCACACAATTGTTTTTAATGACCATTTAAAAAAATTCTGTGTCGTGTGTTCGCGGCATTACATTTTCAAGGCTATACATACATTTTAAGTTGACAGAGTGACTTAGTTGTTGCAGGGCTCTTTTACTGCTCTGAAGAGCTCCAAGGTTGAAAAAATTAAATTTATATATATATATATATATATATATATATATATATATATATATACACACACATATATATATATATATATATATATATATATATATATATATGTTCACACACTATATTACCAAAAGTATTGGGACACCTGCCTTTAAAACTACATGAACTTTAATGGCATCCCAATCTTAGTCCATAGGGTTCAATATTGAGTTGGCCCACTCTTTATAACACCTATAAAAGCTTCAACTCTTCTGGGAAGGCTGTCCGCAAGGTTTATGAGTGTGTCTATGGGAATGTTTGACTATTCTCGCAGAAGCAAATTTGTGAGGTCAGAAACTTCTCAGTCGGTCACCAGTACTATAGAAGGGACAGACTGCACCTAAATGAGGAGGGTGCAGATGTGCTGAGAGTAAAGATGGCCAAAAAGTTAGAGGGGTTTTTAAACTAGGTGACAGGGTAAGGGTCCAGAGGTAGAGATAGTCAGCGCGGAACATAGTCCAGAGGTTAGTATTGGGGGCATTAGTGGTAGGTTGACTAAAGCACATAAACCCATGGCAACTATAGTAACAAGTCCTAGTTGCAATCTCAGAACACCCAATAGGAGGATAGTATGTTACTGGTCTAAACTACGTAGCATGCATTGTTCACCAATGCTAGTAGCCTGGCATGCAAGATGGGTGAACTAGAGATACTTTTGTACGAGGAGGACTTGTTACAACAGCTCTCATGATTGGCTGGCAACTATTCAAGGGTATACCCTTTATCACAGGCATAGAGAGGGTAAAAAAGGGGAAGGGGTATGCCTGTATATCAAGAATATATCAAGAATAATGCACAACTGAATGTGAGAGATGACATCACTAAGAAAGCTAGGGAGGAGGTGGTATCCTTTTGTGTAGAGCTCCAAAGGGATGAAGTTAAAGGGAAAATAATACTGGGAGTTAGGCCCTCTAACCTGAAGAAGGAGTGGGAGGTGGACCTCCTATCACAATTTGGATTAGCACCAAGGATGGAAAGTGTCATCATAATGGGGGATTTTAATTATCCAGACATAGACTGGGCAGAGGGAACCACGCATTCATCTAAGGCTCGCCGGTTCCTAAATGTCTTGCAGGACAATTTCATGGGTCAGGTGGTAGACACACCAACTAGAAAACGGAAAATTGTTATCAATACTTACTGTAATTTTCCTTTCCTGGCCTGTCCTCACGTCAGCACACAATGGGTTAATCCCTACCACCGGTCCTCCAGTACCACCTTCTTATTAGCTGATAAATAGGGGGCCCCTCCTCCCTTGCCCTTCTTCCACTTAACTGGCGGACGACAGGCTTATAGGGAGGGAAAAGAGCTGTGCTGATGTGAGGACAGGCCAGGAAAGGAAAATTACAGTAAGTATTGATAAATATTTTCAGTTTTCCTGGCCAGCCTCACGTCAGCACACAATGGGATTTAATTTAGCTCATCTAGGGTGGGAAAATAAATATAAGACTCGAACAACTGAAAATGCTGCTTTAGTGAATATTTTGTTTTGCTTGAAAAGGGTGCCGACACCACTGCGTTCCCAAAATTCGATGCATTAGCCGTTGTAGCGTCTAAACTGTAATGTTTCGCAGGAACTCCAGCTAGTGGTCCTGCATATGTCTTCAATAGTTATCTTAGCCGACGCTGCCCATGAGGCTGCCACCCCTCTTGTAGAATGAGCTCTAATCGCCTGTGGAGGCGTCAGCCCCTGTTTCTCATACGTAAGACTGATAGGTGATCCAGGTAGATATGATTCTTGTTGAGGCGGCTTGTCCTCTTTTTGGTCTTGATGGAATGACGAAAAGGGAATCCGTTTTGCGCACCTGTGGAGAGCGGTGTAGGTACATTGAAAACAGGTTGACCATGTCTAACGGTCTGAGGTCTAGCTCCTCTTCTTGCCTTGGCGGCTGTGTGAAGCTAGGTAGAACCGACTCCCAATTCACATGAAACTTGGAAACCACCTTAGGAGTTATGGCCGATGAGGGCCTTAGTATTACTCTATTCGGGAGAATGATGCAATATGGGTCCTTGCAGGATAGAGCTGCTAGCTCGGAGACTCTCCTTGCTGACGTTATGGCTGTGAGAAAAATCAACTTGACTGTTAAGAACCAAAGCAGACATGTCTCCGCCGGCACAAATGGATGTAGGAGAAGAGCTTTTATTACCGTACCTAGGTCCCAGGCTGGGAACAGAGATTTTCTTGGTGGATTCAACTTTATGGCCGCCTTTAAAAAATTGTCTTATTAGTGGTTCGTCTGCCCATCTGTGCCCTGTGAAGCACGTTAAGGCTGACACTTGTACTTTTATTGTGTTATAGGCTAAGCCCATTTTTAGAGCCGATTGTAAAAAGTCCAGCACTTGTGTGACGTTTGGGTCCAATGGGGAGAAATTTGTTGTAAAGCAAATGTGAATTTTCTCCAAATTCTGTTGTAAGTAACATTGGTCGTGGCTTTCCTAGATTTCAGTAAAGTTGGGATTACCTCTTCTGAGATTTCTTGCGCCTGTAGTCTGGCTGATTCAGCAACCAGGCGGTCAACTCTTCAGTGGCAGACGTATTGGGGGAACTGCTGTCATCTGTAGGAGCAGAGGGGACCACGGTCTCCGTGGCCAAAAGGGTAGAATTACAATTGCATGGCCCTTCTCCCTCCCAATTTTCAACACAGTTTTCATTACTAGCGGTACCGGTGGAAAAAGGTAGACTAGGGGAAAATCCCACGCAATAGAGAAGGCATCTTGGGCTATCGCTTCGTTGCAGTGGAACCTTGTGACATACTGGGTTGTCTTCGCATTGTCTGGGGTCGCCATTAGATCCACCGAGGGTGTCTCCCATTTGCAAAAGATTGTTTCCAGGACCTTTTCGCTCAGTGGCCACACATTCTTGTTGGGGAACTCCCAACTCAGACGATCTGCAATGCAATTTTGGCTGCCCGGAATGTAGGTTGCCGTCAGGGCCTCCAAATGTGCTTCGGCCCAGACAAATATCTTGGTCGCCACTTGCAATAGCGGCAAGCTCTTGGTTCTGCCTTTTTTGGCTATATATGCCACTGCCGTTCTGTTGTCTAACATCAGTTTGACCCAGATCCTCAAAGGCCCGCAGGGCCAGATATGCTGCTTGCAATTCTAAGAGGTTGGAGTGTCTGGTTCCCATCTTGCCCCATACACCTTGTACCTGTCTGCCAAGGCAGTAAACGCCCCAGCCCGGAGACTCGCACCAGAGGTTATCTGAATCCAGCCTCCGGGGCTGAGGGGCATGCCCCGCGACAGATTTTCTGGTGCTGTCCACCATGCTAAGCCCTGGCAGGTCCGTCTTGGTATGCAGACTTTTTGGTGAAGTGATACGCTATCCCACTGGCTCAGAAAAGTCACCTGGAATGCCCTTGTATGGAATCTTGCCCAGGGGACAGCTGGGATCGCTGCGATTAACATTCCCAGAAGCGTCATACAGTCCCTTGCCAACAACGATGAGGACTCCCTCAAGCTGTTTACACGGGCTACTAGCTCGGCTGTTTTGCGTCTTAGTAGCGACACATGGCTTTTTGCTTGTATTGAAAACAAGCCCTAGGTATTCCATCTCCTGGGAGGGAATCATCTGGTTCTTCTGCTTGTTGACAATCCAGCCAAACTCGGATAGAATCTTCCGCACCACCTCGCGTTGTGCTGCCCACTCCTCACTTGCATGGGCCACTACCAAAACATCATCTAGGTAGTGGAAGATCTTTATGCCCCTCAAACGTATAACGGCGATGATAGCTGGCAAGATCTCGGAGAGACTCGAGGTGCTGTGCTGATCCTGAAGGGTAGACATTTGAATTGGAAATGGTCTTCCCGTACCATGAATCGCCAGTCCCCATGCAATGGGGTAAATGATCTTGGAGTTCTGCAGTTGAGAAGGCTTCTCTCCCTCTGCAGTCCTGCCAGGTAAAGGAGATTGGCCCATGTGTTTATACCAGCATGATAGAAGATGCCTTGCCAAGCTCAGGGTGCATTTTGAGCCTGCATGCAGTCTGCAGTGGCAGAGAAATGAAATTGCACAGGTTACCTCACAAGTATGTGGTTGTGCAAAATTCTAAGGCCTATTAAGACAGCTATAACAGAACGTATGCTGCCAAATATCCACGCAACAAGCAACACCCCTAACGATCGAGCGTAAATCGCTCATTCATGAAGGATGATCTTTTCCCATAATGGCAGAGCGTAAATCGCTCGTTCATGAAGGATGGTCTCTTCCCATAATGGCAGAGCGCAAATTGCTCGTTCATGAAGGATGGTCTTTTCCCATACTGGCAGAGCGTAAATCGCTCGTTCATGAAGGATGGTCCTTTGCCATACTGGCAGAGCGTAAATCGCTTGTTCATGAAGGATGGTCCTTTGCCATACTGGCAAAGCGTAAATCGCTCGTTCATGAAGGATGGTCCTTTGCCATACTGGCAGAGCGTAAATCGCTCGTTCATGAAGGATGGTCCTTTGCCATACTGGCAGAGCGTAAATCGCTCGTTCATGAAGGATGGTCTTTTCCCATACTGGCAGAGCGTAAATTGCTCGTTCATGAAGGATGGTCATTTGCCATACTGGCAGAGCGTAAATCTCGGAACTTTATCCAAATAAGATGGCTGACGTATGTTTATGTATTGCACTTCCAGGGTGGATGCTGCCCTCTAGTGTCTGGGACAGCAAATGTCTTCCAGAGATCCTATGGATAAAAACCAGATGCAGTCCAGTGCGTTTTTTTTTCTGCATCAAGAAACGCATAAACAGTTGCAACTTTGATTCTATTTACTTAGTTCACACCAGTACAGCTCATCCTAGTGCAGTCAACAAAAGTAGAATGTTGCTTTGTTTCTGTATGGAACACATCTGGAAAGTGGCAAAAACGCATTGAAAATGCATCAAAAACACGCTATATTTATATACTTCAGAAACACAGGACACTACAAGATTTGGCATAGTTTCCAAAAAGAGTTGAATCTAGCAACTGACTTCTAGCTGATGCTTTTGGTAGACCTGTTACAAGCGCTGGCGCACTCAGTCACTGCTATGAGAGCATTATGGTTATGCCACTGGAGGGTAGGCTGAACCTCTACACAAGCCTTTGACATTTCTTATAATGGGAGGTTATTGTTTGGTCAAACACTAAACAAAGCAATTAAGCGAATGACAGGAGGAAAAGTCCAGGCAGCAGTGGCCATAGACTAGTAAGAGGAAGCCGCCATCCTTCACTCAAGCCCACCGAACTTCAGAAGGTGCAGGCTGCAGATTTAACAGATCACAGTGGAGAATTCCAAAGTTGACCACTTAATTCACCCACTTTATGTTCACCAAATCTCCAGAAGAGAAAAAAAAAAAGTTTGCAAGATTTTCATACTGTTACAAGGCCATCATGACAGTGATGCCGGAAACATAGAATCATCTGTGGATCTGCGCATCAGAGTTTTCCAGGGGCAGATGGCGCTAAACATGCCCAGCAGTGGCCCTCGTCAGGACAGCCTCTTGTTGTGTTAGGTTCTGCCGCCATCGCGGTCTGATCAGATTTGCGGCCTGGACTGGCCATTGATTGGGATCTATGTACTGTGCGTGACCCAGATGCATGCAGAGATTTTGAACAGTGGCGGGACTTTTTCTTCCGCAAATGTCTTGTTTTAGGGCTTCTGCTCCTATAAAGACAAAACACCTCCTGGTGTCGCACTCTTTTGTTTTGTGGCCCTCGTAGACCCCTCCTACCTTTCCGATGATCTTCGTGCATTTTGGGGCTGTGGTGAGCTCATGCTGTATTGATAAAATACGGGATATAGCCAATAAGCTTTTTTTTTTTTAGTAATTTTACCTTGAATTGGTAACGGAATCTCTCGGGGGTGGCAGTGGATTTGTGAGAATATCTGAGCAGGTGTGAACAAATGAGGTTAATCATTTAGTGGAGACAGCCTAGTGCACACTGACACAGCCCAGCCACCCCTCCCTCTCTGTGAAGGAGACTCATCAGAAAAAACTCTTCTTACTAGCTGTAGCAAACAGCACAGAATCCTCTGGCTCTCTAAGTTTTATATTCAGGCTATGCCTGACACCCGCCCAACAGAAAAACACAGGGAAGGCAGCCAGCGCGCTCCTAAGGTGCGTATATTTAGAGAGCATGATTATACAGCAGCACCACAGCCCAGGAAATGGTAAGCTCTTTAAGCCTTAATCTGCCCGCATAGCTCCTCCACATAGAGCGTCCAGTGTAAGAAAAAGGTACTACCTTTATTATTCTGGACCTTCCAGTCCCAGGAGAGGTTTGAACCTGGGTGGGTTGGTTCGGCAGGGTTTTATTTTTTGTCTGCAGCTTCTTTCTTTCAGTGTGTCTGGTGGCCTGGAGTCCGACCCCAAAAAAAAGGAACAAGGGCAAGGGAGGAGGGGCCCCCTATTTATCAACTAATAAGAAGGTGGTACTTGAGGACCGGAGGTAGGGATTAACCCATTGTGTGCTGACGTGAGGACAGGCCAGGAAATAAAGCATTACTAGATCTACTGATTACCAACAATACAGACCTGATTAACGATGTGGAAATATGGGGCAATTTAGGAAACGGCGATCACAGGTCAATTTGCTTCAGTATAAATCACACAATAGGAAACATAAGGGAAATACAAAGACACTGAATTTTATAAGAGACAACTTCCATAAACTCATGCCGCATACACACCATCACTTTATGTGATGAAAAAAAACCCGACATTTTCTGTGAAGTAAAAAACTACGTTTTTGAAACTTCAATTTTCAAAGACGAAGTTGTCTACACACCATAGTTTTTTCACAATGCTCTAGCAAAGCGAGGTTACGTTCACCACGTTTTTCCATTGAAGCTCGCTTCATAACTAGCTTCTGGGCATGCGTGGGTGTAAAAACTTAGTTTTAAACGTCGTTTTTTGCTACACACGGTCAATTTCTGTGAAGTAAAAAACGACGTTTTGAAAAAGGACACATAAAATTGAAGCATGCTTCAATTTTTTTTTTGTCGTTTTTCACAAGACATAAAACAACGTTTCCCCCCACACACGGTCATTTAAAGTGACGTTTTTAAAAACGTTGTTTTTTTTTTCATCACATAAAGTGATGGTGTGTACGCGGCATAAGAACCTTGCTAGAAGATATAAATTGGGATAAAATCTTAGGAACAAAGAACACGGAGGAGAGAAGAGCATATTAAATAAGGGCAGTAGCCAATGAGTAATACATTTAAAAGAGTGAACAAAAGTCCTGGATGGCTTAATACCAATGTAAAAATGCATATAAAAGAAAAAAAGAAGGCCTTCAAAAAATACAAGGTTGAGGGATCATCATCAGCATTCAAACATTATAAAGAATGCAGCAAGAAATGTAAGGGTGCAATTAGGGTGGCTAAGATAGACCGCGAAAGACACATAGCGGACGAGAGCAAAGAAAATCCCAAGAGATTCTTTAAGTATGTAAACAGTAAAAAAGGAGGTCAGGCCATATTTGCCCCATAAATAATGAGGAAGGATATCTGGTTATAAAGGATGGGGAGATGGTGAAGGTATTGAATTTATTCTCCTCTGTCTTCACAAGGAATCTGGGGCTTCAGTAACCAAACCTGCAATGTTTATCCTTATGACACATCACAGGAAGCACCCTCATGGCTAACAGAGGACAGAATTAGAATTAGACTTGGGAAACTTAACATTAATAAATCACCGGGATCAGATGGATGGCTTGCACCCGAGAGTACGTTGGGAACTCAGGCAAGTAATTGCCAGACCATTGGTCCTAATTTTTATTGATGGCTACTGACTGGAATGGTACCAGCATATTGGAAAAAAGTACATCCCTGGGAATTACAGATGTGAGTTAGCCTCACATCAATAGTATGCAAGCTCTTGGAGGGGATGATAAGGGACTATATACAAAAAAGAAAAAAAGGAAACTGTTAGCGCAGACACTAGTGTACCTATATGAATATAAACAGACGATCTATGGACAGCCACAATTCATTAGTCCATGTGGTGTAAAAATACAAGGGCAAGTCCTAAAGAGGGGGGCTGGTGGTAGGCGGCAGTTGTCCTCAGATAAAAGCCAACTCTGCAGGCAGGGAGAAAAGGGAAAAGAATAGGAAGCGCCACCAAGTGCAATATGGTTGATGCAATTCATTTGTACAATAAGTAATGCACTTACAGACAGAAGTTTTAAAAGCTCATCTGTGTCTCCAGTGAACGGTGTGATCCGGTCTCAGGTGCATTTGGTTCCACGGGTAGGCAGATGTAAGGAGGAATCTATCCTGTGGCCACCAGGAAATCAGCCAGATCCAGTGTGGAATGCAGGGGATGATGTCACAGGAAAAGGAAGCAGGAGAAGCACAGGCCTGTAGAAGGATCTGATGACTCTGAGCACATAGCCTGTTCTCCCCAGCTCTCTCTCCTCCTCTGTGCTTCTCCTGCTTCCTTTTCCTGTGACATCATCCCCTGCATTCCACGCTGGATCTGGCTGACTTCCTGGTGGCCACAGGATAGATTCCTCCTTACATCTGTCTACCCGTGGTACCAAATGCACCTGAGACCGGATCGCACCGTTCACCGGGAGCTAGGCCGAAGCCGTGGCCTTTCCTATGGCCAAGGCAGCAGCGGAGCTCCGCGGATCACGGATCATTTACTATCCGTTGCACCACTAGTACTGATCAAAAGAATTTTGATCGATCCAAAAAATTAACAATTAATCAAGGAATTAGCCCTAAAAATTACAATGACAAAATGTAGTAGATATATTAGCGTGTCATAAAAACATACGAGCCATCTTGAAGGAACGGGCTGTAATCGAGAGCCGGCCGGCCGGCCGGCCGGCCGGCTCGGATGTTTTTATGACACGCCAATATATCTACTACATTTTGTAAGTGTAATTTTGCTTTTATTTATAAAATTATTTTAATTGAAGTACACTATGGGAGCTTTCTTTCATTACTACATGGGGAACTATTGACTGTGGACGACTGTACTGAAGACGCCTCTAGCAGAGAAGCTGGGATACTTTGCTGACAAGCACAGAGACTCGGGCTGGGGTACAAGCCATAGGAGATTTTGATCTCCTTGAAAAAGAGATCAATATAGCTGGTAAGCGGAAGTAGTTTCTCAGATGGAGGATCCTTTTTTCTATCTCATCTCATCACTATTCCTTGGGTGTTTTTTTTTTTCGTTTGAAGTCACGAAGTATAAAGTGAGCTGAGGATTTCTTTTTATGAACTGACATCTGGAGTACTGCGGGATTGTGAAACTATTTAGTCTTGATGTGGACTTTCATTGGTCATATGGTTTAAATGATTAAGTGGCATTCTGTATGAACATTAGAGTTTATCACATGCCATTAGAGGAAAACAGTTCAGTTAATTTATTCATCCTCTTCGGTTGATTGGGAGTATAAGAAACTCCTATTAATATTGATGCATAGGCTTTATCATCTTATATTCATCTGTTGATGTATGGTACATGACCATATATGTCACCACATTCACTTATTATTTTGCGCAGCTTATCTTTTTTTAAATTGTATTATTGTGTATGTCTCATATTTAAGTTGCAGCAGTAATTTAAATTAACCACACTACAGTGAGGTATATTGATTCACCAGACAGCGCAGTAATTCCCATTTTTACATAAATGGGGAATACTCTGAATGGTCAGGAGTGGGTAGTGTGGTAGCACAGGGTTCTGTGCTGGGACCAATCCTATTCAATTTGATCATAATTGACCTGGAGGATGGGGTAAACAGTTCAATTCTGTATTTGCGGACGATACTAAGCTAAGCAGGGAAATAACTTCTCCGCAGGATGTGAAAACCTTGCTAGCAGATCTGAACAAATTAATGAGGTGGGCAACTACATGGCAAATGAGGTTTAATGTAGAAACATTTTAAATAATGCATTTGGGTGGCAAAAATATGAATGCAATCTATACACTAGGGGAAGAACCTCTGGGGGAATCTAGGATGGAAAAGGACCTGGGGTCCTAGTAGATGATGATAGGCTAAGCAATGGCATGCAATGCCAAGCTGCTGCTAACAAAGCAAACAGAATATTGGCATGCATTAAAAAAAGGGATTAACTCCAGGGATAAAATCGATAAAGCAATAATTCTCTCATTCTACAAGACTCTGGTCCAGCCGCACCTGGATTATGCTGTCCAGTTCTGGGCACCAGTCATCCGGAAGGATGTACTGGAAATGGAGCGAGTACAAAGAAGGGCAACAAAGCTAATAAAGGGTCTGGAGGACATTAGTTATGATAAAAGGTTGCAAGCACTGAACTTATTCTCTCTGGCGAAGAGACGCTTGAGAGGGAATATGATTTCAATTTACAAATACCATACTGGTGAACCCACAATAGGGATAAAACTTTTTCACGAAAGGGAGTTTGACACGTGGCCACTTATTAAAATTAGAAGAAAAGAGGTTTAACCTTAAACTATGTAGAGGGTTCTTTACTGTAAGTGCAGCAAGGATGTGGAATTCCCTTCCACAGGCAGTGGTCTCAGCGGGAGGCATCAATAGTTTCAGAAAACTATTAGATAAGCACCTGAACGACTGCAATATACAGGGACATACAATGTAATACTGACATATAATCACACACATAGTTTGGACTTGATGGACTTGTGTCTTTTTTCAACCTCACCTACTATGTAACTATGTAACTGATGTGGACAAGAAGTCCTGGCTAGCAGTCTCCGCTCTAATTCATCCCAAAGGTGTTCTATTGGGTTAAGGTCAGGACTCTGTGCAGGTCAGTTAAGTTCCTCCACCCCAAACTCGCTCATCCATGTCTTTATGGACCTTGCTTTGGGATGAATTAGAGCGGAGACTGCAAGCCAGGCCTTCTTGTCCACATCAGTGCCTGACCTCACAAATGTGCTTCTGGAAGAATGGGCAAACATTCCCATAGACACACTCCTAAACCTTGTGGACAGCTTTGTCAGAAAAGTTGAAGCTGTTACCGCTGCAAAGAGTGGGTCAACTCAATATTGGACCCTACGAACTAAGCCTGAAGTGCCATTAAAGTTCATGTGCGTGTAAAGGCAGGTGACCCAATACTTTTGGTAACATAGTGCACACACACACACACACATGTATATATATACAGTGGCCCAGATTCAAGAAGCACTTGCGCCCGCGCAACCATAGGTTGCGCGGCGCAAGTGCTTACTTGCTCCGGTGTAACGAGTGCTCCTGATTCAGGAACCTCGTTACACCGACTGCAGCCTAGGATCTGACAGACATAAGCCTCCTTATGCCTTCACATCCCAGGCTGCATTCTTGCGTTGGCCGCTAGGGGGCGCGGCCATTGTGATCGGCGTATAGTATGCAAATTGCATACTACCACCGATTCACAAAAGTTGCGCGGGCCCTGCGCACGCAAGGTACGGAGTTTCCGTACGGCGACTTTAGCGCAAGGTTGCTCCTGCTAATAGCAGGGGCAGCCAATGATAAAGTATAGCTGCGCTTCCCGCTCGTGAAATTTAAATTTCACGTCGTTTACGTAAGTGATTCGTGAATGGCGCTGGACGCCATTCACGTTCACTTAGAAGCAAATGACGTCCTTGCGACGTCATTTGCCGCAATGCACGTCGGGAAAGTTTCCCGACGGGGCATGCGCTGTTCGCTCGGCGCGGGAGCGCGCCTAATTTAAATGATTCCCGCCCCCGGCGGGATCATTTACATTAGGCGCCCTTACGCAGGGCTAATTAGCATAGCGCCCGCGCAATTTACGGAGCTACTGCTCCGTGAATCGCTGGGCAAATCGAAATATTTGCGTGGGCGCAGAGAAAAATCTTTGCTCTTTGCCCACGCAAATATTGCTCAAATCTACCTGAATCTGGGCCAGTATTTATTAATTTACAAAATGCAAAGTGAGCAAAAATGATCATTAACAGGCCATTAACTGAAACAGAAGGAACAGCCAAACTCTGCAACTAAGGTGAGGCTGCAGAAAGAAGTTTCATGTCATACATCATGGCAAGACAGTACAGCAACAAAATAGTTATATTGCATCAGCAAGGTCTCTCCCAGGCAAAGATTTCAAATCAGACTGGGGATTCAAGATGTGCTGTTCAAAATCTTTTGAAGATGCACAAAGAAACTGTCAACGCTAAGAGGCCATAGACACAGTGGTCAGCCAAGGAAACTTAATGCAGCAGATGAAAGAAACATCATGCCTACTTTCCTTTGACATCAGAAGATGTCCAGCAGTGCCATCAGCATAGAACTGGTGGAAACCAGTGGGACTCAGGTGTCATCTGCCTGCATGTTTCAGCGGGCAGATGACACCTCCACCATATGTGCCTCATCAATTCGTTGGGCGCCAAGCGTGGGTCACATAGGAGGCCTACCCTTGGGTGGGTTCTTCTGGGCTATGCCAGGCAATGACCAGGGTCACTCATTATAGCACAGGGGTTACACCTTGCCCGAAGGCTTGCTCACTAATGCTTGAGACTACGAGAGGGCCACGGTCATGTGAAAGTCAAACATTAGCGCAGTCACCCAACTCCGAGATGAGCCATGTGTGTGTATTGTTGTATGCAGAGTCCTTCCAAAGATACTGTACCTTGTCTTACAAACATTTACAGGTTTGGGACATGCAGAGCCTATGCCCACTCCACCAGTCAGTGCACCTCTGTTACCTGACTCCCAGTAACAGAATGGGGTCTTGCTAAGCACATAGGGCCAGATTCTCGTACCTGCGGCGCAGCGTAACGTAACCCGTTTACGTTACACCGCCGCAAGTTTTCAGTCTAAGTGCCCGATCCACAAAGCACTTACCTGGAAACTTGCAGCGGTGTTTTGTAAACATGCCCGGCGCAAGGCGGCCCAATTCAAATGGGGCGGGTACCATTTAAATTAGGCGCGCTCCCGCGCCGGACGTACTGCGCATGCTCCGCTCGCAAGTTTCCCGACGTGCTTTGTGCGAAATTATGACGCGCCGACGTGTTGAGAATCGCGATATGCGTAACGTACTTACGCCGGGAAAACAAAAAAATTCAAAAGCGACGCGGGAAAGACGGGCATACTTTAACATGGTGGAGTAATTTTACAGCATGTTAATAGCAGCCCTATCTTTGCGACGGGAATCTAAGACTTGCGCCGACCTAACGACGGGAAAAACCTTTGTGGATCGCCATAACTGCTAATTTGCATACCCGACGCTGGTTTACGACGCAAACTTCCCCCAGCGGCGGCCGAAGTATTGCATCCTAGGATCCGACGGTGTAATTCAATTACACCTGTCGGATCTTAGGGCTAGCTACAGTATGCGTTACTGATTCTATGAATCAGTCGCATAGTTAGAACGGCCCTAAAACAGAGATACGACGGCGTATCAGGAGATACGCCGTCGTATCTCTTTTGTGAATCTGGCCCATAGTGTGGACCCCATATGTGCTCAACTTAACTCTTGCCTCTCCATACTTCGTGATCAGGCCATAGATATCCATAACCTTAATCCACTCCCAGTGAGCAGTGGAGATGGACCACTAGTAAGGGAGCCATAACACTGCACCCCTCGCTACTGGAGGATCTGTCACCTAACCTGGTACCATGCCAACAACTGGTGGCAATGCTTCTTGCTTTTTCCTTGTGAAAACTCCCTTTTCTCCTTAGGCCCCGTACACACGAGAGGATCGATCCGCTGAAATTTATCCGCGGACCGGTTTCAGCGGATAGATCCGCTGGTGTGCACGATCCAGCGGATATTTATCCGCGGATATTTTTCCGGGCGATGGATTACCAGCGGATCAAAATTTCTTAGCATGCTAAGAAATCGATCCGCTGGAATCCAGTCCAGCGGATTGATCCGATGGTCTGTACAGACTCACCGGATCAATCCGTCCGAATCCATCCCTCGCATGCGTCGTAATGATTCGACGCATGCGTGGAAGTCCTTATATTACAGCGTCGCGCACGTCGCCGCGTCATCATCGCGGCGACGGCGCGACACGTCACCGCGGAGGATTTTGATCTCATGGTTAGTACAACCATGAGATCAAAATCCGCAAGAGGATTTATCCGCGGAAACGGTCCTCCAGACCGTTTCCACGGATCGATCCTCTCGTGTGTACTAGGCCTAAGTGTTGCAGCTTAATTTTGTTATTATAATGTTGCAAGACCCCTAGTGTGTTGTTGTGAACTCAGACCCCTTAACAATCGCCAGGGCCTTACATACACACCTAGAGTATCTTAAGACCGAGCTTTATGCTTTTACTGAAAGTTCAGCATGGCATACCTAACAAGCAGATTATCCTGTCTCTAACTAACTTTACAATGGCTGCCCAATCGTACCTGTACACCTTTTATATCTCAACAGACAGAAAGCTGGACCTCAAAAAAGCCCACGAACATGAGCAGGGAAGGCAAAGCTGTATTAACCCCTCCCCCCTAGCCTGGGCAAGCCTAGCTAAATGAACACAGTAGGCAACATGCCTACACAACCATCTACTGTCCTGATAAATCTGCACAACCATCTACTGTCCTGATAAATCTGTCCAGAAATGGTCTTCATGGAAGAATTGCAGCCAAAGGCCATATCTCTTGTGTGGAAAACAAGACTAAGCATCTCAACTATGTATGAAAACATAGGAACTAGGGTGCAGAAAAATGGCAACTGGTGCTTTGTACTGATAAGTCAAAATTTGGGCTGGGGAGCCATACAATAATGAGTGTCTGCAGGCAACAGTGAAGCATGGGGGAGGTTCCTTACTTGTTTGGGGCTGCATTTCTGCAAATGGAGTTGAAGATTTGGTCAGGATCAGTGGGGTCCTCAATGCTGAGAAATACATCAGGGAAGTGCGTGATTGGCCCCAAATGTATTCTACAGAAGGAGAGCAACTTCAAACATACAGCCAATGTTATTAGGAACTATCTTCAGTGTAAAGAAGAGCAAGGAGTCCTGGAAGTGATGGTTTGGTCCCCACAGAGCAATGATCTCAACATCATCAAGTCTGTCTGGGATTACATTAAGAGACAGAAGGATTTGAGGCAGCCTACATCCACAGATCTATGGTTCTCCAATATGTTTGGCACAACCTACCTGCCAGGTTCCATCCTGACGGCAAAGGGTGGTCATACCAAATATTGATTTGGTTTCGATCTCTCTTCTGTTCATTTACTTTGCATTTTGTTAATTGATTTAAAAAAAAAAAAAAACGAGTTCTTAATACCGTGTATTGCCACCTTTAACATAAATGACAGCTTGATGTCTTTTGTGGTACTTGTGGATGAGGCTCTTTATCTTCTCAGATGGTAAAGCTAGCATGAACTGCATGTTTGTGATCTCCCCAGAGTGGCTCAATGATATTGAGGTCAGAAGACTGAGATGGCCACTCCAGAACCTTCACTTTATTCTGCTGTAGCCAATGACAGGTCGACTTGGCCTTGTGTTTTGGTTCATACATATTATATATTTTGCTTCATATAGTGTGTGTGTATATATATATATATATATATATATATATATATATATATATATATATATATATATGGATCATTTACAGGGTATCTTACAAACAGTACATAAATATTGTTTTTGGTTACGATCCTGTATTAAATAACAAAAAAGGCTGTCATGAAATGAGATTTTTACCTTTATTATAGGAACACATACTGCACTGACAAGGAGAAGAAAAAAGAAAAAATCTTTCATCGACGTAAGGTAATTAATAAATCTATTAATTATTCAAGTAAAACCACATGATTTCTTTTTAACTTGTCCTTTCCTAACACCTGTCCCTATGTGCAAAATAATCTTTTCTCTGTGCAGGTGTATCAAACCCTTTGAGATAAAACTATGTCATTGCAAATAACCCTTATTAGTAATTGCAAAAACACTTCAAACTGTAGGATAAAAAATGAAAGGAAAATTGGTCAGTCAACCATAGTATAATAAACTGCAGTTTAAATGCAACTAGATTTAAGATAATTTGTTATAATTTGTATATCAAAAGGAGTTGAGTATTTTTTTTTTAAAACAGATAATGCTTCAAGACAAGGTTTCTGAGATCCACCCCCTTCTTCTCCAGCTCTGAAAAATTAACTGTTACAGCAAGTGTTGCAGACAATCACCTTAAAGGGGTTGTAAAGGTTTGTTTTTTATTTTCTAAATAGGTTCCTTTAACTAGTTGCCGACCAGCCGCCGTCATTCTACGGCGGCAGGTCGGCTCTCCTGGGCGAGAGCCCGTAGCTCTACGTCGGCTCTTTTAGCGGCGCGCCCCCCGCTCGTCCGTGACTCCCGTGCGGGTGCCCGGCAGGCGCGATCGCTGCCGGGCACCCGCGATTGCTCGTTACAGAGCGGGGGCCGGGAGCTGTGTGTGTAAACAAACAGCTCCCGGTCCTGTCAGGGGGGGAAATGCTGATCTTCTGTTCATACAATGTATGAACAGAAGATCAGTGTTTCCCCTAGTGAGGCCACCCCCCCACAGTAAGAACACACCCAGGGACATATTTAACCTCTTCCCCGCCCCCTAGTGTTAACCCCTTCACTGCCAGTGGCATTTTTATAGTAATCCAATGCATTTTTATAGCACTGATCGCTATAAAAATGCCAATGGTCCCAAAAATGTGTCAAAAGTGTCCGAAGTGTCCGCCATAATGTCGCAGTACCGAAAAAAAATCGCTGATCGCCGCCATTACTAGTAAAGAAAATATATTAATAAAAATGCCATAAAAATACCCCCTATTTTGTAAACGCTATAAATTTTGCGCAAACCAATCAATAAACGCTTATTGCGATTTTTTTTTTACGAAAAATATGTAGAAGAATACGTATCGGCCTAAACTGAGGAAAAAAAATGTTTTTTTAGATATTTTTGGGGGATATTTATTACAGCAAAAAGTAAAAAATATTATTTTTTTTCAAAATTGTCGCTCTATTTTTGTTTATAGCGCAAAAAATAAAAACCGCAGAGGTGATCAAATACCACCAAAAGAAAGCTCTATTTGTGGGAAAAAAAGGACGCCAATTTTGTTTGGGAGCCACGTCGCACGACCGCGCAATTGTCAGTTAAAGTGACGCAGTCCCGAATCGCAAAAAGTGCTCTGGTCTTTGGGCAGCAATATGGTCCGGGGGTTAAGTCGTTAAGCTAGTGTATTGTTGGTTCACTAACCTTTTCCTTCGATTTTCCTTCTAAATGTTTTTTTTCTTTGTTTTCTTTGTCTGAATTTCTTACTTCCTGTTCCTCCTAAGTAAGCTTTTCTGGCTGACTAACCCCCATAGATGATGGGGGAAAGCTTACCGAGGAGAAATAGGAAGTAAGAAATGCAGACAAAAAAAAACATTAAGAAGGGAAATCGAAGGAAAAGGTAAGTGAACCAACTATGCACTAGCTTAAAAGAACCTATTTAGAAAATAAAAAAGAACCTTTACAACCCCTTTAACCACATATATTTAAAGGGAATCTATCAAGTGTTTTTAGTAAGTAGTGAGCACATGGTTATGTGACATTTACAATAAATAGAATCGTTAATTTTGGCGACTCAGGACAAGGTGAAGAGTACTCTTGAAAACCTAACACCGACCCATAGGTACAGTATGCAACTTTACTATAGCCGCAAGAGCTGCTGCCTTTAACTGGTTCTTTTGTATACAGTACAGACTCTGCCAGTCAACCAATCAACAGTCCATTCATTTTGGCTCCAATAAACAGTCCAGGGATTTGTCTTTTTGTGATTTGTTTAATTTGTAAACAGGAGATTGATTGGGACATGGGGTACTCCAAAATGCTCAGTAACATTTGCCAGAGGACCCTTTTCTACTTGTAAAGATACCACAGTCTGAACTCTCTCAGTTGAGAACCATGAGGCTGTGGCATCTGGTTACCCTGTACACCTGCACATCTATAGGTGACCAATGCAATTATAAAGCTCTGCACAGTCAAAGGTGATCAGTCCCCAGGAAAGCTGCCTCCTTCCAGCTTCCTTTGGACATGATCCAATGAGAAAAAACTCTTGTTCCATACCTGGTCCCCTTGTAAAAAAACTCTACATCCGGGTTAGTCCCGGGTCTCTAGCCCTGCCATATCTGCATCAGAGCTGGAGCTCTCAGAACCTTCCCTGCTGGGGAAAAAACAGGCTCCTAAGGTCTCAATGCTATTTACCACATCCAAGACCACCTTCTGGTACACCTCCCCAGGGATTGGCCAGGGCATAGCAAATATTCAGGCTAGTTATTTGAATTTCCTGCCCTAGGCTTTGGAAGCTTCTCCCAGAGGCAAGGGGAAATAAGTAAACTCCATGCCTGTGAAACCATGAGCAAACCAGAGAAAATTACCCCTTGATTACAGAAGGAGCCAAAAACTAGATTTTCCTAGCATCCTACTCTGGGAATATGCTACATCCACCCCCACCTAGAAAAAAAGCCCTGTCCTCAAAAAAAAAAAGATGGTGCCTTTCCCAAATCAAACAAAGGATGGGGCGAGGGGAAAATAACAAGTTACCAAAGAGAGTATGTGGCATTCTATATAATAAAGATTTTTTTAGTCAAAGTTCAAAGATTAAAGGCAATAATTTTGTACAACATATTGGGAGTCTGGTGACAGGCCAAGTAGATAGCCGCCCGGCTACAAAACTCTTACAACAAATACATAAATAAATAAATATGTACTGTACATATATACAACCTATTTATGCAAAGCCCTAATTCTAGCTAGGTAGAAACAATCATAAACATGATTAGTGTACATAGAACTTGAGTGTAGTCATCTTCAAAGTGTATGCTATAAGGCAAACAACTCAGCAACACAGTAACTAAGGGCTGGAGCATCATCCCCATGGAGATGACCCTCCACATGATCAGCCACAGCAATCATCAGCAAAGTTTATGGCCATGAATTTTAACCTTTCTGTTAACACCCATAATAGCATGAATTCAGACCGGTAATTTAATTTAAGACAATAAGAAACATTTGCAAAGGATATATAGTTTTGACACATCATTATCTTTCAGAGCCCTAGAATAAAACGGGAAAACACATCCTGACTAGCCTAAACCCAAACTATAATAGCTAAATATATACATCCTGCATATCATAATCACATACTGCATAGCATACTGCAATGCTATTTAATTTCTATTAGATATAGGTTCATATTGTTAACTTCGCCCATTGGCTCTGCAGACCAAAGTCCAATAGGCAAAAAACAACGATGAAAGAAAACCTGGAACAAATCAACCGCAACCATCATTTTTTTTTCTGGTGTCAAATTCATTTCACTGACAAGTACAGGAGATTCTGCAGATTTCCATTCAGAGAGCAAGGTTTTCTGATAATCGCTTCCCCCATACTTTGATCAACAGTTCAGTCCAATGATTACTTATTTTGTCCTGCAGCAAGAACAACAAAGAAGAAGCAGTGTCCAGCCTATCTGTAAAAGTCTTTCAGACTCCAGATGTTGGCTGACAAAACCTGGTCTTTGAACCTGGCCTTTTTGATCACTACCCTGTCTTTAAAGATGAAGTGCCCAAAGCTCCATCCACTCTCAGGCCCGGATTCACGTAGAACCGCGTATCTTTGTGCGGGCGTAACGTATCCTATTTACGTTACGCCTCCGCAACTTTTACAGGCAAGTGCCGTATTCTCAAACCAAAGTTGCGGCCGCGCAGCGTAAATAGGCCGGCGTAAGCCCGCCTAATTCAAATGTGGTAGATGTGGACGTGTATTATGTAAATTTCATGTGACCCCACGTAAATGACGCTTTTTACGAACGGCGCATGCGCCGTCCGTGAAAGTATCCCAGTGCGCATGCTCCAAATTAACCCGCAAGAAGCCAATGCTTTTGACGTGAACGTAAATGACGCCCAGCCCTATTCGCGAACGACTTACGCAAACGACGTAAAATTTTCAAAAATCGATGCAGGAACGACGTCCATACTTAACATTGGTACGCCTCATGTACGCCTCATATAGCAGGGGTAACTTTACGCCGGGAAAAGCCTAACGTAAATGGCGTATCTGTACTGCGTCGGCCGGGCGTATGTTCGTGAATTCGCGTATCTAGCTGATTTACATATTTCTAGGCGTAAATCAGCGTACACGCCCCTAGCGGCCAGCGTAAATATGCAGTTAAGATCCAACGGCGTAAGAGACTTACGCCGGTCGGATCTAATACAAATCTATGCGTAACTGATTCTAAGAATCAGGGACATAGATACGACGGCTCGGACTCAGAGTTACGACGGCGTATCTGGAGATACGCCGGCGTAACTCGTACGAGAATCCGGGCCTTAATGTCTAGAAACTTTTTCCAGAATTTTGAACTGAGGGCTTCTACAAAGTCTTGGGACATTTAGAAATTCCTATATGTAATCCTCACACCAACACTAACAACTCTTTTCCACTTCTTCCATAACCTGTTAGTAAATATTCAGGCCAGGTATTTGACTTTCCCACCCTAAGCTTTGCAAGCTTCTAACAGATGTAAAGGGAAATAATCAAACTCCCAGCCTGTGAAACCAAAATCTAGATTTATCTAGCATTCTTCTCTGAGAGGGTCCCCCCACTTAAAAAAAATATTCCCTGTCCTCATGAGTCAGGTAACCTGAAAAAAAGGCAGAGTATCTCAAATAAAAGCACCCAGCTTATGAAGCCATGAGCAGAACAGACCAAATGGTCACTGCTCCCCTGATTACAGAAGGAGCCAAAAACTAGATTTACCTAGCATCCTACACTGGGAGGGTGCTACAATACATTTGCAAATACATGTGGAGGCCACACTGCCATGTCACGGCAGCTGACATGACAGCTTTTTCTGAATTTGGGGCAGACACTGAGTGCTCTATATATTCCATGGTTTAGAATTAGGGACCACACTTATCAGAGGTGCTTTTACACAGCAGCATGGCTTCCACATGTAGTCAAACCAGATCAGTTTTTGTTTTCTCAGATTTTTGTGTTTTGCTGAAAGTAAACTATGGATTTATTGTGTAGTTTTGTATATAAACCCTGACATTATGCACCAAAGGTGTAACCATACAGTACTGTAGGTGTGCGCAGCCTATAGCATTAGAGTGTGCACCCCAAAGCTCCAACACATATGCATTTGACAGGGGGAGCAAGGGAGAACATGGGGGACCCAGACAACAGAAGGAAAAGGAAAAAGGAAAGGAGGAGTTACATTTATTAGTACTGATCCCCTCTTGTGGCAGCTGAATGTTGACAAAAGGAGGAGGAGGAGAAGCCTACTTTCAGCTGCTACAGGAGGAAAATGCAGATAGGTTCCACTAAACTCCACCCACACCGCCTATCCTGTCCAGGTTCTGAGGACCAGAAAGGAAGGATTGCGGTTTACCAGTCACCTGCCCACCATTGATGGGTTGCCAACACCAGGCACACTTGGCACACCCCTTGCGCACGCCTATGGGTGTGACCCCAAACACAGACAATATGTTCGGGACCGCACACCCATCTTTGCACCCCTGTAAAAATTCAGATGTGTTGGTGAGTTCATACAGTCGCTGCATATCCAGTCACTAACACAGGCTGCCTGCACACAGCTCCACACTGATCCAGAAACATAAGCAAATGGCTCTTACATGCTGTACTGGCCCCAGTGCCCATGTGAATGAGCTCTTTAGGAGCACACTTATCAGAGGTGCTTTGATGTGGCAATGTGGCTTTAGATTTTTGTAGGCTATCTTGAAAGCCAATTTCGCTTGCACTGTCTTGGATCAGCTTCCACACTTGGAGCTTGACTAGCCCAAAAAGAATAGCATTTAGCCCTTTACATTTTTTTCACTGCATTGCTACTTATTAACACATCGTGTGTTGTGTCTTAACCTGCATTGTGCTAGGGCAGCCCTGGAGTGCTCATTTGAAATCAAATAAATGGCACAGCACTGCAACTGAAAAAAAAAACGGACCCATGTATGACTAGCTTAAGACACTGAGATGAAGCATGAATGCTGTTAGTGATGAGCATGAACCTCCATTTCTTTTTCGACATTCTGTCAATGAGAATGAGGTGGCAGAGTTGCACTGGACTGGTGTAGAGGGCATGGGCAACATACATTGAGCAAGGTGTGTATTAACATGGGGAAAGTACATAAGGCGGGGTTCCACAATAATGCTGACTTTCACATTCGTTTTAAAACTGATCAATCTCCAGGCCCAGGCCAATAAAGTCTGGCCTGGACCTGGTGATCAATCTTAGTTAGTTGGTTTTCTTCCCCTGTCTCTGTAAGTGTAAACATTGACAGGGGAAGTTATGTTCTCTCCCTCGTGTCGGTCTTTTCGTTCCAGACCGAGAGGGAGAGAACATCTAAAAGTGACACCAGGTCACGTAGGCACACAATTCACCCCCCGATCACCCCCAAATTAACCCCTTCACTGCCTGTCACTGCGTCACCCAGTACAGCAATCAGATTTTTTTTGAAAACCCCCCCAATAAAGGTTTAACCCCTTGATTATCCCCTGTCACCAGTGATCACAGTATAAGTGTCACGGGTGACGCAGTTTAGCTGGTTTATTTTTTATAGCGCCAAGGCACCCGCCATATTTTTCCCAATAAAGGTTTAACCCCCTGATTGCCCGGCGGGTGATCAAAGTTTGGTTTTAGTGCCAGATAGGGTCTGCGTCACCCCAGGCAGCGTCAGATTAGTGCCAGTAGCGCTAACACCCACGCACGCACCTTACGCCTCCCTTAGTGGTATAGTATCTGAACGGATCGATACCTGATCTGATCAGATCTATACTAGCATCCCCAGCCCAGATACCTGCTTTTAGCCCCTTCGCCCAGCCCAGCCCAGCCCACCCAAGTGCAGTATCGATCGATCACTGTCACAAAACACAAAAACACATAACTGCAGCGTTCGCAGAGTCAGGCCTGATCTCTGCGATCGCTAACAGTTTTTTGGTAGCGTTTGGTGCTTTTTTACCTGTGAATCTTACTACTGTACCCCTAAATTTAAAGCCCAAAATGGCAAATCGAAGGTACAGTAGTGAAGAGGCCTACACGTTTCTGAGCATGACAGATAGTGAGGAGGAGGTCACGCATCTGTCAGATTCTGTCTCAGAATACTATCCTGTAGACGACAGCGGCTCCCTGACAGATAGCTCTGACGACGGAGTTGTGGTCCCTGCCAAGGTCAGGCGTACCAGACCCCGATCTTCTGCTGTCGCTGAGGTGCAAGAACCGCAGGGCTCTCGTATGGAGCAGAGCAGTACTAGCGCAGCTAGTACATCCTGGTCATACATCCAGCACTGCAGTATCACGTGGTGACGTGGCGAGTCCCATAAGTGCAGTTCAAGCTGGCGAGGTGGCAAGCACAAGTAGTGTCCCACTGCCACCAAGAAGAAGAAGACAAAGACAGGCCCGTCGTGCCCATAGTACCCTTCCTGCTGCATTTACCAATCCTGATTGGGTACCCACCACTTCTGCAGCACTCGTACTTCCCCCATTCACTGGCCAACCCGGAATTCAGGTGGAAACAGTTGATTTTACGTCACTTGATTTTAATTTGCTGCTTTTCATCTCTATAGATCTATTGTGGACCAAAGCCATTTGTATGCTGGTCAATACATTGCTGCTAATCCCCAGCTGTCCCTTGCCAGAGATTGGATACCAATTACGGTTTCCGAATTTAAAACCTTCCTGGGCCTATCCCTCCTCAAGGGCATTACTAAAAAGAGTGAGCTGCGGTTTTATTGGTCCACGCACCCAATTCACTATATGCCCATTTTCTCTGCCTCCATGGCCAGGACATGATATGAGCAGATCTTGCGGTTCATGCATTTCAGTGACAATAAACTCTGTCGTCCTCGGGAAGACCCTGGATACGATCGGCTCTACAAAATTCAGCCCCTTGTAAAACACTTCAACTAACGTTTTGCAGCCTTGTATAATCCCCATCAAGTTGTCTGCGTTGATGAGTCCCTGATTAAGTTTTCTGGCCGCTTGTCTTTCAAGCAGTTCCTTCCCAGCAAGCGTGCCAGATACGGGGTCAAGATGTATAAGCTCTGTGACAGAGCAACAGGCTATACATCTAGCTTTATGGTTTACGAGGGAAAAGATAGCCACGTAGAGCCGGAGAACTGCCCAGATTACATAGGGAGCGCTGGTAGGATAGTGTGGGAATTGGTGTCACCCTTATTCGGAAAGGGGTACCACTTGTACGTGGACAATTATTACACAAGCGTGCCACTTTTTAGTCACATTTTTGATTATGGAATTGGCGCATGTGGCACTGTGCCACCTAATCGCCAGGGCTTCCCCCAACGGCTTGTAGATTCCCGTTTAGTCGGGGGGAGAGAGCCTGCTTACAGTGTAATAATTTGTTAGCAGTGAAGTGGGATTCACGGAATGTTTTCGTTCTGTCCTTGTTTCATGCAGACACGGCAGTCCAAATTCCTACGGCGACTGGTGTTGTGGAGAAACCCCTCTGTATCCACGAGTACAACCTTAACATGGGAGGGGTGGACCTCAATGACCAGTTGTTGGCGCCGTACCTAATTGCCCGTAAGGCCAGACGCTGGTACAAAAAAGTGTCTGTTTATTTGTTTCAATTGGCTTTGCTGAACTCTCATGTGCTATACAGAGCTTCAGGACGGACTAGATCCTTCCTAAAATTTCCTGAAAAAGATTGTCGCAGCCCTTCTGTTTCCAGACGGTGCTGTGCCCTACCTTCCCATCGCAAATGCAGTGAGCCGTCTGTATGAGAGGCATTTTCCGTTTGTCCTCCCTGGTACCCCTACCCAAAGAACCCCCCAAAGAAGATGTCGTGTCTGCAGCAAACGCGGATTTAGGCGTGACACCCGCTTTTATTGTCCCTCCTGTCCTGACCAACCTGTTGCCTGCATTGGTGAATGTTTCAAACGCTACCACACACTAGTTGAGTTTTAGCGTAGGGTACAGCAACGCACAGTCCTAGGCACACTAACACAGGGTCTCGGAAGATGTGATGACCATCACATTTTGAGAGACCATAATCTGCAAAGTTCAGTTTACAGTTTTTTTTACAGTTTCTATAAAAATGAAAAAAGTGGAAAACAAATAAAAAAACTCACACAAAAACACAAAAAAAATATAAAAGAATAAATCCAAAAATAGTTGTGGTTGTATTTTTCTCCTCTCTCTTTATTGTTCTCTCTTATGTTCACTCTCTACTGTCCACTCACTATTGTTCTATATCTATTGTTCTCTCTAGTTTTACTATGTTTTATTGTATTTGCTTTGTAGGTATGGTATTTTATACTGTAATGTTTGTTTTATTGTTAACCATCATTTGCTTAGCAGGTACGCCATTCAGTTGCAGCGCGGATTTATTTAGCGTGACAGCAACAGCGTTTGCTCCCACGATACATAAAGCCGCGACTCCAACGCAGTAGCAGGTGATTACTTTTTGCGGGAAGATGCCCCCATGCTTCAGCATATATATTTTTTAGGCACAGGTTGCGTTAAAAAATGTTTTATTTTTTACTGTATTTGTTTTTGGTATTTGCTTTGCAGGTATGGTATGGTAAGGTCTTACTGTTAAAATGTAATGTTACTTTGTTTTTATGTTAACCATCATTTGCTTAGCAGGTACGGCATTCAGTTGCAGCGCGGATTTATTTAGCGTGACAGCAACAGCGTTTGCTCCCACGATTCATAAAGCCGCAACTTCAACGCTGTAGAAGGTGGTTTGACCACCACAGTTAAAAAAAGAGCATATATGCCGAAGCATGGGGGCATTAGGGGTGGAGGAGCGATTTTGCTCCTAATGCCGCAGACATACGGTCGAAATTCCGACGGAAGCTTGCCCGTGGAAAAGTCAGACCGTGTGTATGCACCATAACTTTTTATGCCGCGTACATACGGTCGAAATTCCGACGGAGGCTTGCCCGTGAAAAAGTTTGACCGTGTGTACGCGGCATAACTTTTTTTTGCAGGAGGATGCCCCCATGCTTCAGCATATATATTTTTTAGGCACAGGTTGCGTTAAAAAATGTTTTATTTTTTACAGGTTTTTTTTTGGTATTTGCTTTGCAGGTATGGTATGGTAAGGTCTTACTGTTAAAATGTAATGTTACTTTGTTTTAATGTGTATGCACCATAACTTTTTATGCCGCGTACATACGGTCGAAATTCCGACGGAGGCTTGCCCGTGAAAAAGTTTGACCGTGTGTACGCGGCATAACTTTTTTTTGCAGGAGGATGCCCCCATGCTTCAGCATATATATTTTTTAGGCACAGGTTGCGTTAAAAAATGTTTTATTTTTTACAGGTTTTTTTTTTGGTATTTGCTTTGCAGGTATGGTATGGTAAGGTCTTACTGTTAAAATGTAATGTTACTTTGTTTTAATGTTAACCATCATTTGCTTAGCAGGTGCGCCATTTAGTTGCAGCTCGGATTTATTTAGCGTGACAGCAACAGTGTTTGCTCACACGATACATAAAGCCGCGACTCCAATGCTATAGGAGGTGATTTTACCACCACAGTTAAAAAAAGAGCATATATGCCGAAGCATGGGGGCATTAGGGGTGGAGGAGCGATTTTGCTCCTAATGCCGCAGACATACGGTCGAAATTCCGACGGAAGCTTGCCCGTGGAAAAGTCAGACCGTGTGTATGCGCCATAACTTTTTATGCCGCGTACATACGGTCGAAATTCCGACAGAGGCTTGCCCGTGAAAAAGTTTGACCGTGTGTACGCGGCATAACTTTTTTTTGCGGGAGGATGCCCCCATGCTTCAGCATATATATTTTTTAGGCACAGGTTGCGTTAAAAAATGTTATATTTTTTACAGGTTTTTTTTTGGTATTTGCTTTGCAGGTATGGTATGGTAAGGTCTTACTGTTAAAATGTAATGTTACTTTGTTTTAATGTTAACCATCATTTGCTTAGCAGGTGCGCCATTCAGTTGCAGCTCGGATTTATTTAGCGCGACAGCAACAGTGTTTGCTCACACGATACATAAAGCCGCGATTCCAATGCTATAGGAGGTGATTTTACCACCACAGTTAAAAAAAGAGCATATATGCCGAAGCATGGGGGCATTAGGGGCGGAGGAGCGATTTTGCTCCTAATGCCGCGTACATATGGTCGAAATTTCGACGGAAGCTTGCCCGTGGAAAAGTCTGACCGTGTGTGAGCGGCATAACTTTTTTGCAGGAGGATGCCCCCATGCTTCGGCATATATAAATGGTGCATGTATGCCCATCATTAGAAGTGGGTGGAGGAAGGGAGGTATTCTAATGGTGGGCATACCCACCGATCAATCTCTTTTTTCCGTTCAGCCAACAGGCTGCATGAAAAAAAAAGATTACAATACAGATCCAACAAGAACCATCAACGTATGGTATTGTGCTGGACTTTGAATGGTTATACCAGAATGATGCCTGCGGGTTTAGGTATCATCTTGGTATCATTCTTTTCAGCCAGCGGTCGGCTTTCATGTAAAAGCAATCCTAGCGACTACCTAGCCTCTAGACTGCTTTTACAAGCAGTGGGAGGGAATGTCTCCCCCACCGGATATAAACAGCGCCATTGGGAAAGTGGGAAAACATTTTATCACACTGAAAGTTTATCATATTCCAGCAACTTGTGGCAAAATATAAAATATTCCATGGACTCAACATGCCTCTCAGAAAATAGCTTGGGGAGTCTACTTTCCAAAATTGGGTCATTTGGGGGGGTTTTGTGCCATCTTGGCATTTTATGGCCTTCAAAACTGTGATAGGTAGTGATAGGTAGTGAGGAGTGAAATCAAAAATCTATGCTCTTAGAAATTTTGAAGGCGGTGCTTGGTTTTCGGGGTCCCGTACGCAGCTAGGCTCCCAAAAAGTCCCACACATGTGATATCCCCTTACTCAGGAGAAGCAGCAGAATGTATTTTGGGGTGTAATTCCACATATGCCCATGGCAAGTGTGAGCAATATATCATTTAGTTACAACTTTTTTTTTTGTCATTATTCAATCACTTGGTACAAAAAAAAAATATTCAGTGGGCTCAAAATGCCCCTCAGCAATTTCCTTGGGGTGTCTACTTTCCAAAATGGGGTCATTTGGGGGGGTTTTGTACTGCCCTGCCATTTTATCACCTCAAGAAATGAGATAGGCAGTCTTAAACTAAAAGCTGTGTAAATTTCAGAAAATTTACCCTAGTTTGTAGACGCTATAACTTTTGCGCAAACCAATAAATATACCATTATTGACATTTTTTTTACTAAAGACATGTGGCTGAATACATTTTGGCCTAAATGTATGACTAAATTGAGTTTGTTCGATTTTTCTTATAACAAAAAGTAGAAAATATCTTTTTTTTTTTTAAATTTTCTGTCTTTTTCCGTTTATAGTGCAAAAATAAAAAATCGCAGATGCAATCAAATACCATCAAAAGAAAGCTCTATTTGTGGGAAAAAAGGACGCAAATTTTGTTTGGGTAAAACATTGTTTGACCACGCAATTACCAGTTAAAGCAGCGCAGTGCCAAATTGTAAAAACACCTCTGGTCTTTAGGCTGACAAATGGTCCAGGGCTAAAGTGGTTAAGGATGTCCATGTGGCCATATTAAAAAAAGAAAATTATTTCAGTCCTGAGAATTAACATTATTAGTGCCTAAATAATGCCTAAAGTGACAGATTAACATGACAAATTCCTTTAAATAACCTGCCTGAGGGATGCCTTAAACCTGCCTGTGAAGTGGCGCATCTGTAGCACATATGCAACCTACTACAGCAACGCTGACATTTACAAAAAATGCTGTTTAAATGCCAGTAAACGACAGCTCTCTGCCAGCTTGTTTTACTTTGTAAATAACATCATGTAACACCTCATACCAGGTCCTCAAGGATGTCCATGTAGCCATATTTAGGCAATGGTGTTACCCCCACAACTGCCCCTTACATTATCAGGGATTCCTGGCCATGTAAGCAAATAGGACTATGTGACATCAGTGATTGCTGAGGATGTAGCAGGTGCCTGCTCCCATTGCATCTTTAGGAACCACTGATATTCCTGGGATTGCCAGGCCATGTTACTTACAAAGTCGTTGTGTTTACTTACATAGTTAGTCAGGTTGAAAAAAAGACCCGAGTCCATCTAGTTCAACCAAAATAATCTATAAAAAAAACATACAATCCCATATACTCAATCCTATACCCACAGTTGATTCAGAGGAAGGTGAAAAACCCCAGCAAAGCATGATACAATTTGCTATAGCAGGGGAAAAAATTATTTACCGATCCCCCGAAAGTCAATCGGATTTTCCCTGGATCAACCGTACCTATAAATGTTATATTATGTACATTTAGGGAAGCATGTTAGTGAATGGGATGGGTGACATCAGCGGGCAGACACCTGCTGCTTCTTTACCAACCATTGCCAGCAAGAAGCTGTCATGTTTGTCCACGCCAAACGTCCTAAATGTTTGACGGCTGGATCAAACATTCAGGCCCCATACACACCATAGAATCTATCCGCAGATAAATCCCATCAAATGGGTTTCTGCGGATAGATCCTATGGTGTGTACACGCCAACGGATATTTATCCGCAAATAAATCTCCCCTGGAATGGATTTCCAGCAGATAAATATTTGTCGACATGCACAGAATATCTATCTGCTGGAATCCATTCCAACGGATGGATCCGCTCGTCTGTACAGACTTACCGGATCCATCCGTCCAAAGGGATTCCCCGCACGCGCCGTAATGAATAGACGCATGCGTGGAATTCCTTATATGACAGCGTCGCGCCCGTCGCCGCGTCATAATAGCGGCGACGGCGCGACACGTCATCGGCAGAGGATTTCAGCGCGGATTTCAATGCGATGGTGTGTACACGCCATCGCATAGAAATCCTCTGAAATCTTAGAGAGGATTTATCCGCGGATACGGTCCGCTGAACCGTATCTGCGGATAAATTCTATCGTGTGTATGGGGCCTCACATTCACACCCCTAATCCCCAACAGGTGCTTTCTAGGATCACCAGATTACAGGGAGGAGATGGATTTGTGCAGTACAGCAATACCTGCATATAAAGTACTGTTCAACTAGGATATGCTCCCTGCATGGATCTCAACATGTCATTTTAAATCTAAGTGTAGTGTAGTTTTAAGTTATTTTAATCGTGAATCATCTTTGACTATTGAGGTAGGCTAGATTTAAATATGCACTTTAGGTGGTTTCTTATCGACCTTTAAATATTCTACAAGAGCTGCAGCGAGCCTTGTGTTTTTCTTTTCCTTTTTATTTTGAATAAATATTTCTTTGCATTTAAAAACTAAAATAAATCTTTTGATATAAAATCTGCCCTGCAGACCTTTGAACCATTTGTGGTATACCATTTACATGTTTAATTTATCAGTATCGTTTCAAAAATAAATTCCCCGGTTGCTAAAACGAATCATGTTTAATGTTGAACAGCGTGAATTTTGTCTTTTTGAAAGCTCAACAAGTCGCTCTGTATGCTTCTCCGAGGAGGGCTAAACAGAGTGGATTGATCTATGTTTTATTTGGAGTTTCTCAGTGTAATTGACACAGAGGATTTATGGTGTGTTTGGTAACTAACTTGCTCAGTAACTTTTCAGCGGAGTAACAGTAGAACACTATGTCCTTGAAAACTTAAAATTTTATCTTAATATAGAATAGCAATGGCAATTTAAAGCCTCCCAGGTAAAATCTTCAAAGAGCGAATAGTTGCTGATAAAATGGATAAAAGTCGATAGTTTAGACCACTCAATTGCTTTTAAGATTTTCATCAAATACTTCTCAGCAGTTGAAACTGACTAGAGAAGCATCCCAACTGAGTTAAAAATCATAAAACATGGGCAAAGTTACCTTTGTTTCTCGTTGGCAAATAGGCAGCGGACAGGCATATTGCAAATACAAAGAAATACTGTATGTTTCAACTAAAAACATCAAATAAAATATGAGCATATATATTTTACTACACTCTTATTGAAGTTACAATATACTGTTCTATACATACGTAAGATATATATATATATATATATATATATATATATATATATATATATATATATATATATATATGTAAATTAATTGCGAAAATTCATTTTAAAACATGCCAGTATGCAAGTTATTTTATATTATTGTAAAGCTCCCCACAGGCGTGTGACCCTCAACCGATCTGGTTGATAGGATGGATCAGAGCAGTTTTGATTATCATCACTGGCTTGTGACTGCACTGTCCAATCAGAGCCACTCTGATCTGTCCTGGTGTCCCTTGGGAAAGAATAGTGCAGATTTCAAACCTCAGGACCACTGCACTTTATTGTGTATCGTCCACAAAGGTAAGTGCAATAGGGACTGGGGAGGGGGGTCAGGAGGGTGTAGGGTATTAGTTCATCTTCCATTTTTTCTAAAAAGGTGTACTAACCCTTTAACTCTTTTGGTGCCAGAGTCGTTGATGTGTATTTTGCACACATGTTTACACCCTTCCCCCGGAAGGACATATCTGTACGTCCTCTGGTTGAAGTGATTATACCGGGGGGCCCAGTGGCTGCTGGTGCTCGATAATTCAGAGGGGGATGGCAAACCAATGCCATCCCCTTGGCAGGGGACGGACATGAACGCGGGGAACACCCCCCTGCCGCTACGGGAGATGGACAGCCTCCTTACCCGCAGATGTCCTGCCCAGACTCTGATCTCCCCTCCTCCTCCCCTGTTCAAGCCGGGGAGTGCTGGATGGCTGAGTCGCATGATGGATCCATCCTTTTTTGAAGCCTATTAGAGCCTCTGGCTCTAATCACATGCTTAAACCCCCACCATTGGAATCCATGGCCCAGCGCCCTGTATGTAGATCAGAGGTCTGGATACACTGATAGGGGGCGGCCCCCCTGCATTGACCCTGGTGTCCTCTGTTTCAGCTAGCGATGCTATACAATGTAAAGACTATCCTAGTGGCTAAAAATGCAGTGGAAGGGGTAGCCCCTCTCGCAGCCTTAGGCCGCCTTACCTGCCCGGGACTGAATCTGTCAATTCCACCGGCTTACCATAGAGATAACTAAGGACTTTAATGTCCCCAATCATCTTTATGGTCTAAGAAACCAGAAGTAACAAATATTTTATCACTTCCCATTTCGATCTAATGTAAACCGGCCCATGACAGCATCTGATCAAAAATATCAGATGCTTTTATGGGCAGAGGAGAGATCTAGGGTCTAATAGTCCCCAAATGTCTCAGTAATAATTACATGTCATTTGCCAAGCTATTACAAGGGATATTATGTATCCTTTGTGATGGCAATAAAGTTGTTGCAAAATAAATAAATAGACAGTGTAAAAAAAAATAAAAAAAAAAAATAAAGAAATAGAAACAAAGCATTTTAAAGCTGCACAAATACGGTGTGACATAAAGAATTGGCCACTCTTTATTCTCTAAGTCCTAAGTAATTTTCTAGCAAAAAAATTAGATTTTTACATATATGTGGGAAGTATCAGAATTAGCCAGATGTTGAAGTGACTAACATAGAATTTTAGGCATGAAGATTAGTTAATTGGTAGTAAAGTCTTGATATGAAAATAAATGAATTGGTCCCCCTGCCGGTTTAAGTCAACATTGACTAGTATGCCCCACATACTAGTACAGTATGACAAACTTACCCACAAACTGAGCCCTCCAGCGATGTGCTGTTGGTGGTCTCCCCAACCCCCAACTCTTCCATCTTCACCTGCTTTTCCTTGCGGGTTTTACATCTTTGGCCACTTGATTGGCCAGGCCGATAAGACATCACTCCCATGCATGCCAGAGTCACATCACTGTGGCACACAGAGCGGACCGTAAATGTGGTCTGAGTTGCACACATGTGGTTCAAATTACCTGCTGACAGGCACAGGGGGGCATTTATGACACAAACAAGGTCCTTAAAGACATACTGTAAATGAGCGAGTTTGGGGTGGAGGAACATGACTGACCTGTACAGAGTCCTGACCTCAACCCGATAAAACACCTTTGGGATGAATTAGAGCAGAGACTGAGAGCCAGGTCTTCTCGTCCAACATCAGTGCCTAACCTCACAAATGTGATTATGAAAGAATGGTCGAACATTCCCATAGACACACTCCTAAACCTTGTGGACAGCCTTTCCAGAAGAGTTGAAGGTGTTATAGCTGCAAAGAGTGAGCCAACTCAATATTGAACCCTACAGACCAACTCAATATTGAACCCCATACACACGATAGAATTTATCCGCGGATACGGTCCAGCGGACCGTTTCTGCGGATAAATCCTCTCGAGGATTTCAGCAGATTTTAATGCGATGGAGTGTACTCACCATCGCATTGAAATCCGCGCCGAAATCCTCTGGCGATGACGTGTCGCGCCGTTGCCGCGATTATGACGCGGCGACGTGCGCGATGCTGTCATATAAGGAATTCCACGCATGCGTCGAATCATTACGACGCATGCGGGGGATCCCTTCGGACGGATGGATCCGATGAGTCTGTACAGACCAGCGGATCCATCCGTTGGGATGGACTCCAGCAGATGGATATGTTGTGCATGTCAGCAAATATTCGATCTGCTGGAATCCATCCCAGGGGAGAAATATCCGCGGAAAAAGATCCGCTGGCGTGTACACACCATAGGATCTATCCGCTGAAACCCATTTGCTGGGATTTATCTGCGGATGGATTCTATGGTGTGTACGGGGCCTAAGACTGGGATGTCTTATATTGTATATAACATTGGTTAATTTATGACATCCTTTTGTCATGTGTTACATGTTTATTAGGAAAACAAAGATTATACAGTATATAGATAGTAAAAAAATATGCCCAATAAACTCTAGTTCACAGTGGCCCAGATTCAGGTACGACTTGCCTGGGAGCAAGTGCGATTTGCGCCGTGCAAGTACGGATTTGCACCCAGGCAAATTTGCGGGTGACCCAGAAAGCTTGCTTTTCTTTCTTTTTTCTTATCAGGAGGTGCCATCTCAAAAAAAAGGGCAAAATTACCTTGCTCGGGGGGGGGGGGTGGAACAAGCAGGATGTAATTTTGCACAGGACCTGCGCAGGTCTGCCCCTATTTATTTGCTCAGTGCAAGCAGGTGGGCAAAATTTGCCCTGAAAATAGGCGCAAACCACTGCTGAGTGGAAAAAAGATCATTTGCATAGGGCACACCCACTTTCACTTGCATTGCCTTACGCCCTGATTGTTGCCTTACAAAGGAGCAAATTAGCAGACAAAAGGAATCCTGAATCAGGTGGCAATCTTTCCAATTTGCCCCAGCGCAGAGCAAATCAGCTGCTCTTCACAGGTGTAACTAAAGGGCAAATCTACCTGAATCTGGGCCAGTGTGACCAGTCCTTAAAAAAAGAATCTGATCACATAAAAAAAATTAATTTCAAATTGATGCAAACCAAATGTGCCAATAGGATGATATTAAATAATATATTCCCTGTAGGACACAGATGTAAAAAATAAATAAAAATGAGAGCTTGTAAAGTAAATGTTCAGCTCTACCCCCATCTCAGTATACTGTATACTGATGCTGGGACAGCATGAATGTAATGCAATGGAAGCAATAGTTTGCCTCCTGGAGGGTTCAGGAATTCATCCACATTGTGGAAGTGAAATAAAGTGACAATGCCAAAACACTTTTTTTTGTTTACATGACATAGGTTTCCCAAAGCACCATTGGTTAGCTAAAGAGACAACATCACAGATGGTACTTGCGTTGAGGCAGATTATAGATTATAGTTTTAATCCTGACCATAATAAACCCTGAATACCGTACAAACCATGCATACACTCTCTTTAATACCAGCCATTTGTGAATGCTGTTAGTGTGAATTGGCCCTTAATCAGGCACATGTTGGGAGAAGGAGTTGGACTACTGGTTTCTCCTCCATTTTCTACTTGTACTTTCCTCTACTGAGCTCACACTTCCTGATTGACTTATGAGTATACTATTGAGATGGCAGAAACTCGCCAACATACCTGTATTTTTGTTACATTCTACAGTGTAGCGTTACAATAAATAGCAGGAATGCTTACAATGGCAGTATACAAGGCAGTGTTGCCAACCTCCCGCAGCATTTTTTACTGACAAAACATGGGAAATTTACTGGCGGAGCCCATTTTGTACTGGCAACTTGAGAAATTACAGAACTCCCATTGAAAACCAACACAGTGAGTATTTTAACAGTATAAACATGATATTAAAACACTGACAATACCTATAACAAAGTAATTTGCTTGATTTACACTTAAAAAGTCAACACAGCATGAAATGATCAGCCCCTGATATTTAGTGGCAGCTGTATTTTTTTTTTACAAACTGTCAGTAAATTTACAGACAGTTGGAAACCCCGATACAAGGTATTGTGTAACATGTGGTGTATCTGTTATTTACAACAAATATAAAAATCATTTTTTGCAACTTACCAAACAAAATGATATTATAAAATAAAAAATGTTATATTTGTTGCTTGAATGCATGTGAATTTATGCATTATTTTTTCTGATAACATAAACGCCAGGTGTTTTTTTTTTTCATGACATTAGACCGTCTTCATAATAGTTTCAAGCATCTCTAAAAATAATGTGATTTCAAAACTGATATGCCTGGCATTATAAACCCGTCTTTATCCAGCTTTGATTTAGCTGCTAGTGGCATGTCACAGGGCTTTCTGTCTCTGTGATGTTTTTCTGAGCGATGAATAATTGACCTGGTATGATTAATCATTGTTTCTGGAGTTAGCAAGAACTAGCCCATCACTGTATGTTTGGTATCCCACTAGTTCCACCAACCTCGCTGGCAAATTACAGTCAGTGGGTGAAAATCCTTGATTATCGCTGGTCGCAGAGAACAAAGTACAAGGAAAAAGATGGCACGTTGGGTGAAACAGCAATACTCAGGAGATTAAATTCACCAATTAAGAACCCTACTGTCAAAGATCAGGAGAACAAAGTCATCATTTTCCTGAAGGTTTGGTATGACGTCTGTAAACCTTTAGAATAAAGACAACCACAATGTCGGGCGGCATTAAACCTGGCCAGGAATATGTTATTTCTAACTGATATCAAAGAAGAGGCTGCATTTTGGAAAACACTGGCATTTTTGTTTAGCATTTCTGTTTTTTTGGTAAATTTAATTTCAAATGTTATAAAACAATAAAACATTTAAAGCATTAGAAAGGGATACAATATGTATATTATTCATTAAAAAAAAAAAAAAAAAAATACTGTTATTTTCTTAAACAATATAAATATTATGACACAAACATTGTGACTATACAGGCAGATTAATCACCAAAAACAAAAGGGAAGGGAAAGAACTGCCCATTCTCTCTAGTTTCAGTCAATGGAGTAACCTCTCCTTTTCCCCAGCTCAGCTAAATGTTTGTTGTATTATACCTTAAAGAATACTGTATGTACACGTGCAATTTCATATTGCAGATATGTGCCTGCTGTACCATATTCTTTACTTGTCTGAATTGTATTTCTTCCATTGTGTGAAATTCCTGGTGTTCCTGCCAGTTCCTCTGCTTTCCTATTAAAAACTGACCGTACTAGGCACAGGTGGTCAGTTCTCTAGCTGTGCTGGTAATAGGGTTGCCACCTTTTCTTCATGCCAAACCCAAACACTTTAGCAGCACATTTTTTTTTTTATTGATGTAAGAGGGTTTTTGCTCACCAAAGCCCCCACTTACTCAGAATTCCCAGCATTCCCCCTTTTATCATGGTTCCCAAAGCCCTCCTCACATCAGAGTCCGCAGATCACCTCTTACATCTTACCTTAGTATACTCACTTGCGCAGAAGCAGGAGAGAGAAGGGAGGGAGGAAGTCTATGCACTTGGCAGTGGTGGAACTTGGTTAGTTGGGGAGCGTGTTGGGGAGTGTGCTCAACCTGGGCAGCAGGAAGAATCTGCACCACACTGGGTGATTAGGCTGTGCCCAGGCATGCTTAAGTTGGGGGGGGGGGGGCGCAGTCCAGCCTGAATAATGTGTCCGGGTTTCAGGCAGTCTGAAACCTAGACACGTGATTAAAAACCCAGACATTCTGGGAGAATCCCGGATGGGTGGCAACTAGGGATGGGCCAAACAACCCCCGTTTCGTTCACACCGGAACATGTGAACAGCCAAAAACTTTGTGTGAACATGAGAACACTGTTAAAGTCTTTGTGACACGAACATGAAAAATCAAAAGTGTTTAATTAAAAAGCTCATATGCATGTCCCCAGGGGACATGTATCAATGCAAAAAAAACAAAACGTTTTAAAACTGAAGTTTTTTTTTTAGGAACAGTAATTTTAATAATGCTTAAAGTGAAACAATAAAAATGTTATATTTCTTTAAATATTGTGTCTGGGGAGTCCCCTTAGTCTGCCTGTAAATTGGCGCATCTGTCTCATGTGTTTTATAATCCCGCAGCAAAATTACATTTCTAAAGGAAAACATTTCATTTAAAATTGCTTGCAGCTGTAATGTTTTGCTGGGTGCAATATAGATAAACATCAAGGAGAAATAAAAAAAAAATGGCATAGAGTCCCCCCAAAATCCATACCAGACCCTTATCTGAGCAAGCAACCTGGCAGGCCAGGAAAAGGCGACAGGATGGGTGAGCAACCCCCCTCCTGAACCATAGCAGGCCGCTTGCCCTCAACACTTGGAGGGTGCTTTGGGAGAGCCTCATCCCCACAACCCTGGCCATTGGTTGTGGGGGTCTGCGGGCAGAGGGCTTATCAGAATCTGGAAGCCCCCTACCCATTCACCAAAAATTCAAAACCACAATACACAGTTTTTGACAATTCCTTTTTTAAAAAAAAAGATGTCCATATATCTTCAATCATGCCGCCTGACAGACCGGAAAAATGGAAGAAAAAAAAGCTCAGCTATAATGGACTTTTTTTTTAAATAAAGGAATTGTCAAATACTGTGTATTGTGGTTTTGACTTTTTGGAGAAACGTACCCCATACCTATTCACATGGGGGTGGGATCTGGGGGCCCCCTTTCAGATTCTGATAAGCCCCCGCCCGCATACCCCCACAACTACCGGGCAAGGGTTGTGGGGATGAGGCCCTTGTCCCCATCAACATGGGGACAAGGTGCTTTGGGGGGACCCCATGTTAAGAGCAAGTGGCCTGGTATGGTTCAGGAGAGGGGGTGCTCACTCTTTCCCCCCACCCTTTTCCAATGCCAATTTGGGAGACTAACACAGAAGGAGTCCCCAGACGGGTTGACTTTGAAGTTAGTCCGTAGTTCCAGTCCTCTAATGTCCATACCCACATAGTACCCCAAACAAATTGTCCCAAACAGAGCATTACTCACTCAGCCAACCTCTGCCTCTCTTGTAGAACACTTTTCCACCGCTGGGGAAAAGTGTGGACTGGCCCTTCTCCCTGGAGTCCTTTCAGCTGCTGAAGAGAAGACAGGGTGGCTGGGCTCACTCCGCCATGCTGTTGGGGATCTGGGCTAAATTCCCAGCATCCCTGGGGTATACAGGTGGAGACCGTAGTCCCATCCACTACCACAGGAAATACATCTTTTGTTAGTTGAGGGCAGAGGCCAACAACACTCTGTCTGGTTGCCAGCTCTTTTGCTGGGTTGCTGTCAGTGGAGACTGCTGGCCCATCCACCGACACCAGCTCAAGCTGCAGTTGTGTGCAGAAGCCAGTAGCATTCTGCCCTGTTAGCGTGGAAGCTGAGGACCCCACATCATCCACTGTGGCCTTTAGGGAGGGAGGCTGGCTTCCTCCACTTCCAGACTGTGGCTCTGCCGCTGGGAAGGAAGCACAACCACGTTCTCTTCTGAACTGTGTATCTGCTGGTGGGGAGATGAGCCTGTTGATCAATCTCCCAGACTCTTGTACTCCCACTGTGGAGCGAGGTTGACTTTCTTTGCTTCAAGTCACTACACTGCCATTGGGGAGGGAGGATGAACACCTCCTCTCCCTTCTACCCCTGGATCCTGAACTGCTGCTGGGGAGTGACTGCCACCTTCTCACCCTGGGCCTCTGGAACTCCTGATCATATTACCCTAACAAACTGTAACCAGAAACATAATTAACATGCGCTAATTAACTAGTCACCTAAACCAGCCTAAGTGACTCAATGCCCACCTGGACAATGTTGTGATTAATCAGATATCCACACTTTAGGTCAGGCTTACTGACACTGAGCTCACAAAGTACACTACACATTATCATAAGTTCAACATCCCCACTGTAGTTTGCTAGCAGACAATAGGTGAGATAATTAGCACAATTAACAATGCAAACAGTGCTCTCACCCCACCCCAGACTAGTAAATAACAGAAGACCTAGGGCTTTCCAGATCTCTGTAATCAGCTTTCTTTTCACATACATCTGTTTACTGATTTTTAGATTGGCAGAGACCATCATGCCTTCCCTGATAGTTAAATGTAATAATGTCCTTTTTCATTTCATAATAGAACATCTTCCTAAATGCTTGTGACTCCCTTAAATGCCAGGGCCCATAGTCAGTAGGCAAGAGGCTAGCATTCAGTCCCCTCTAAAAGCCTCTGTCCCGGGTGAGTCTGTCACAGTGTATTTATTACTTTTCTTTTTAGTTTCCATATTATTTATTACATTTTTGAAAAAAAAAAACAGAAAGATTACAGAGTGTATCTTCATCAATGATAAAATTGAAGAGTTACATATCACAGTAGAAGTCATAAATAAAAGTTATTCAGCAAGCTTAAGGCACGATGAATAAGAAGTTGTACAATCAACATGATAACATTGGCTGGGTACATTACTTAAAAAGGAAAGTAGAACGAACAGGGTGGCACTGAAAGGGACAGTGAGGGGAGACAGTAAGGCTACAAGGGTGACTTCCCAAGGGGGAGACCAGTGGGGGTCACTGTTACTGATGCACAGTACATAATGAATGTTGGAGCCAATCTGGCCAATCTGACCACTGTGTGCAGAAGAGTTGACTGTTGCCATTTTTCAAGGAGAACATAAGTTCAAATTGAGTCTGAGTATTAAGATTTATTAAGAAGAAGGAGAACTCCAGAGGGTCCTGTTGTTTCCAGCAGGAAGCTATTGATTTCTTAGCGGCTGTCAGACAGTGAAGCACTAAAGGGAGATGTTTCTTGGGCCAACAATCACATTTCATTAGCAGGAGAGCTATGGCTGGGTCTGGAGAGCAGATTAGTCCAGTAATGGAAGACATGAAGTGGAAAATCTTCTCCCAGAAAGGAAGAACCTTGGAGCACTGCCACCAAATGTGTAGCAGGAATCCTGCTACGCCACATTTCCTCCAGCAAAGTGGTGAATTATTTTTGGAAAATTTGGAGAGTTGCGCTGGGGTATAGTACCAGCGGTGTGTTAGCTTCAGATGTTATTCCCAGTGTGTTGTGCAATGGGAATTTTTGAGTAGGTTATTAGGGCCAGATTCACAGCGGAGATACGACGGAGTATCTCAGATACTCCGTTGTATCTCTCAGGCCCCGTACACACGACAGAGGAACTCGACGTGCTTGGCACGTCGAGTTCCTCGTCTCGTTTTGGGATGAAGCCGCCGAGGAGCTCGGCGGGCCGCCTTCTCCTATAGAACAACGCGGCCAACGAGAAAATAGAGAACATGTTCTCTATTTTCTCGTCGAGCTCCTCGGCGGCTCCATCGAGCCAAAACTGTACAGACGACAGAGATTCTCGGCAGAATCCGGGTTTTGACCGAGTTTCTCGGCGAATTCTGCCGAGAATCTCTGTCGTGTGTACGAGGCCTCAGAGTATCTATGCGACTGATTCATAGAATCAGTTACGCATAGATAGCCCTAAGATCCGACAGGTGTAATTGTTTTACACTGTAGGATCTTAGGATGCAGTACAGCGGCCGCCGCTGGGGGGAGTTCGCGTCGTAAACCAGCGTCGGGTATGCAAATTAGGAGTTACGGCGATCCACGACTGTTTTTCGCGTTCGCTACGTCGCCGCTAGTCTAGTTTCCCGTCGCAAAGTTAGTCGTCGTTTTGGGTGCCTTAACTTTACACAGCACACGTATGTGCTGTATAAAGTATGGCCTTCGTTCCCGCGTCGAAATGTAAAAATTCACGTCGTTTGCTTAAGCCGTCCGGGAATATGGAATTACTCTACGCGCGTCGCTGTTCGAAAAAATGACGTCACTTCGCGCAAAGCACGGCGGGTAATTCAAAAGGGAGCATGCGCAGTAGGTCCGGCGTGGGAGCGTGCCTAATTTAAATGGCACACGCCCCTTTGAATTACACGGGCTTACGCCGGAGGCCGCCGGCGTAGGTTTTCATTGCAAGTGCTCTGTGAATCAGGCACTTGCGATGAAAACTTGCGGCGGTGTAACGTATATATGATACGTTACGCCGCCGCACTTCTACCTGAATCTGGCCCTTAGTTACTATGTTCCATTGCAGTTGGTTGAAAGAGAGGTCCCTTTCCCACTTTGTCATGGACAGAGTTTTATCTTGTGGTGGGGAGAGAAGAAAAAGCCGATAGAAATAGGTGATGCCTTTCTTGTTAGATGCTGGGGAAGAGCAGAAGACAAGGGCATCTCGTGAGGCTGTTACCTCCAGTTTGAGGATTTGACCTGAAATGTTCAGAATACGAAGATATTTATAAAAATCTTTTTGTGGTAGGCAGAAACGTTTTTCCAATTTTCATACGTCAAGAGGGTGGACTTGTCGAATAGGTGGCCGATTGAAACGACACCTGCCTTGGACCAGTTGTCAAGAGATAGATCTTTCGTGAAGTATTCCAAGGTACTTAGAGGTATTGATTGCGAATCCAAGCAGGTTTTATTGTGTAGACATCTTTGAGAGTATTGCCATGAGGCCATTGCGGCTTGTAACATGAAGTAGCGAAGAGGTATGGGAGGGAGACCAAGGAGAAGCGTGAATATGAGGCCTTTGAGTTGGCGACCCGTCATGGCTTGTTCCATAGAGACCCATTGTTTATCTTCCGAGGATGACCACCATGCATCGGCTTGATCCATAATAACAGCATAATAGTAGAGTTCCAGATTGGGGACTCCCATGCATGTAGAGCATTTAGGTCTGTACAGTATGTTGTTGCAGAAGCGTGATCTCTTCTTCCCCCATATGAAACTGTTAATGACGGCTTGTAATTTCTGCAAGTAAGAGTCAGTTAGGGGTATCGTAGCGTACAAAAGTGGTATAAGATTATTGAAAGTATGGACATTTTGGTGACTGCTGCTCTGCCCGCCCAGTAAACATGTAGTTTGGAGATTTCCAGTGTTTCATTACTGTGACGGTATCAGTATGATATCCCCGTCAAGCATTCCCTCCTCTCCATACAAGAACACCACAGGATTCCCCACACATGAGTCAAGACTGGATGCTGGAACCAAGACACTTTATTGACACAAAAACTCAGCTTATATGTGGTTACAGCCTGTTAGGAACGCCCCCCTCACACAGTGGGGTTTCCCATACAGATTATAGGAGACAAGTCGGAGCCGACCCTGCAGACACGTTTCTTTAGATAAAGACATCACTGGAGTTAATTACTACACTGAAGCAATCAGAATAATTAACATACTACTTCTCTAATCATTTAGCCTGATGATACAATACACATCTTTTAAGGGTAAACACAGATCTTCTTTACACAACACAATAGATCAATTAACGTTTAGAATAGTGAGGGGACATTAGCACGTCAATAACCTGTCAGAGGAATGAATCACACATGAAATTCCTTTCTACCTCTACCCATGGCTAGCAGGGAGCAGTACACTGAGACATATAGGCAAATGTATCACAATGGCCCCCCTTTTGCTCCCTGCTCCGGCAAATCCGGTTGGACCTTCCCTGGTCCAGTAGGGTTGACGGGTTCAGAGCTTTTAGTCCGAGGTTAACTCCGTTTGGCATGACTGACCTCCCTTGACAACTGCTTCAGACTCAGGTATGTCACCGGGTCGTCAGATCACACGCCGGTCAGTCCCCAAGTCTTTGTGCGATCTGCAAAGTCACCAGAAGTCAGTGTGAAGACAGCGAATGGGTCTGTGCGCTGCCGTCTAGGTGTCCCGCTATGGGAGGGGGCAGGTTATGGCTCTGAAGTGACAATCACAGGAGATTCATAAAAAGGAAAAGTTATATTTGTTGTAGCACTGGTGCTCAGAGTCCGGGGGGTGGGGGGAGAGAGGGGACTCAGAGCCCCATAAGGTCAGCCACCCCCTGCTCCCTCCGCAGCCGCCGGTTCTCCTCTTGGAGCTTCTCCAGCTCCATCTCCAGTTCATGGAGCCTGGGGGGGTCAGCCTGCTGTGACCTCAAGTGGTTGTTCTCCTCCTCCATGCGGCTTATGCACTCCTCCAGCTCTATGTACTCACGGATCAGCTCCTGCTTGCTCATGTCCTGCAGGCTCTCCACGTGGTCCTTCATCATCAGGAACTGGGTGGTGGTGTAAGGGGCCACCGGTGGGCCCTTGGCGAACATCTCGGCCCGCATCTGGGACGCCCGCTGCGACTCCCTCTCCTCCAGTCGCTTCTTCTCCTCCCAGGTCCGCTGGTTATATGACTTCCAGGACCTCTTCTTCTTGAAGGGTGGCCGGCGGTGCCTCTTTCTGCCCAGCTCCCTCCAGGGCCCCTCCGGCTCAGGGCTGGAGCCCATGACCAGCTGACAATGGTGTTCCCTGTTGTCCGTAATAGCAGATTGTACCATGAGGGCTTCGTAAGGGGTGCCCAATGGTTCTTCCCGACCCCGCTCCTGGGGATCCCAAGCCGAGTCTACACAATGGGCTGCTGCTGGTGGGCGGTACCCAGGTTGAGACCAATTTGACCTGGTGTTGTCATTCATGGGGCAATTCTGCTTGAAGTGACCCAACTGTTTGCACCGGAAGCAGCGTTGTTCGTTGTCCTCCTGGCGTGGATAGCGAGGGCTAGATGTCACCGGTCTGTTAGGAGGTTGGTATCTAGCGGCTGGTGGGTGTGAGGGCGCCGTTGGTCGTGGAGGTTGTACCCGTGGTGTGACCTGGTTTGTCTTGCGAGTATCCGCATATTCATCCGCCAACTTCGCGGCCTCTGGTAGAGTCATGGGCCTGCGATCTCTCACCCAATCTTTGACATCCGTCTGGATGTGATTGTAAAATTGCTCCAGGAGCATTAGTTGCAAAATGTCCTCTGCGGTGGTGGCCTGGCTGCTGTTAACCCAGTTAGAGGCCGACAGGGACAGCTGGCATGCCCATTCTGCGTAAGAGTCTTTCGTGGTTTTGCGTGAGTCCCTGAACTTCTGTCGGTGGGACTCTGGGGTTACTGCATAACGAGCCAGGAGCACTTCTTTAACCCGGGCGTAGCTATGGATATCCTGATCTGGCACGGTCCGGAAAGCATCAGAAGCTTTGCCTGACAGTTTGCCTGACAATATTGCAACCCACTCTCTTCTTGCTATTCGGTGCAGGTTACATTGTCGCTCAAAATCCGCCAGGTAGTTATCAATTTCACAGTCCTTTTCATCAAAAGCTTTAAAAGCGCTAAACGGAATCTTCCTTGCGTCTGCTGTGCTGTACTCACTGTTCGGAGAAGGTGCGGCTGCTTGTTGGACTGCTGCCAGTTTTAACTGTAGTTCTGCGTCCCTTATTTGTTTAGCCTTCTGTAGTTCTGTGTCTCTTATTTGTTTAGCCTTCTGTAGTTCTGCGTCCCTTATTTGTTTAGCCTCCTCCGCTAACAGGTCCATCACTTTCAGCACCACATCCGGCGTTGGGTTCGGGCCGAACCACGCTAGCTTCTCTCTCATTAGCTTGTTGGCTGGCGATTCCTCCTCCTGAATCACTGGTGTATCCATCTCTTGTACTGCTGGCGTTGCTGCAATCCCGTCCTCCTGGTCTATCTCCATTGATTCCGCTATGATGACCCGCTTGGTTTTGTTGCTAGCAATCCTTCCAGTAGTTCTTCCAGTGTCTGCTTGGAATCCGGGTGTGAAGGAGAGTAGAAGGGAAGATCCCGCTGCTGCCAACCAATTTGTGACGGTATCGGTATGATATCCCCGTCAAGCATTCCCTCCTCTCCATACAAGAACACCACAGGATTCCCCACACATGAGTCAAGACTGGATGCTGGAACCAAGACACTTTATTGACACAAAAACTCAGCTTATATGTGGTTACAGCCTGTTAGGAACGCCCCCCTCACACAGTGGGGTTTCCCATACAGATTATAGGAGACAAGTCGGAGCCGACCCTGCAGACACGTTTCTTTAGATAAAGACATCACTGGAATTAATTACTACACTGAAGCAATCAGAATAATTAACATACTACTTCTCTAATCATTTAGCCTGATGATACAATACACATCTTTTAAGGGTAAACACAGATCTTCTTTACACAACACAATAGATCAATTAACGTTTAGAATAGTGAGGGGACATTAGCACGTCAATAACCTGTCAGAGGAATGAATCACACATGAAATTCCTTTCTACCTCTACCCATGGCTAGCAGGGAGCAGTGCACTGAGACATATAGGCAAATGTATCACAATTACGTATATTCCTTAGTAATGAATCATAGTTGTTATTGACTATTGGGGAACTAGGTGAGGACAGTTTTATTCCCAGGTATTTAATACCTGACCTGGGGGCACAGTAAAAACTGGAGAGCACTGATAGGTTTGATTGTACTTTTTTAGATAACGAGATGGGTAGCATCTGTGATTTGTTGATGTTGACCTTGTAAAGGGATAGAGACCCGATTTTTTGAATTATATCCGAGACCACTGGGAGGGAGGTTTCAGGGTTCGAGAGGAATATGATCACGTCATTGGCATATAGTTCGATTCTGTGATCTGTTTGGCCGATTTTGATACCTGAGATTTTAGAGTGATTCCTTATATATTGTGCAAGGGGTTCCATAACCAGGGCAAATATTATGGGCGATAATGGGCATCCTTGCCTGGTACCATTTGTGATATTAAACAAGCGTGATAGAGTACTAGAGGTATATACTGTTGCGCATGGAGTTGAGTAGAGAGCTCTAATAGCTGAATCCACAAAACCCATGAGGCCAAAGATGTGAAGAACTTCCTTCAGGTATGTCCAGTGGACCCGATTGAATGCCTTCTCTGCGTCCAAAGATAGGAGCAGAGAATGCGTGCGATGTAGCTCAGCCCACTGAAGGATGTTGATGAAGATTCGCCTGGTGCCGTCAAAGGCCTGGCGGCCTTTCAGAAATACTACTTGGTCAGGATTGATTAGTTTGGGTATGATGTTTTCTAATCTGGAGGTGATGATTTTAGCATAGATCTTGATATCAGTATTAAGGAGAGAGATGGGATGATAATTAGCTGGTTGATCTGGTAATTTCCCTGGTTTGGGCAGTGTTACTATTAATGCTTCTAGTGCTTCTTTGGGGAAGCTTGCCGAAGTCACAGCTGCGTTATATATTGCTTGTAAATGGGGAGTAAATATATTGCTACATTTTTTGTAATACTCATTACCGAACCTATCTGGGCCTGGGGATTTCCTGGCAGGAGAATTGGGATGATAATTTGGTATGGTCCATAGAACATATTTGTGGAAGTGGGAGAGATTGCAAAAACTCTTTAATTTGAGCCTGGTCAGGAGGTGGGATCGCTTGGGAGGATTATAAATTATAAAGTTCAGTATAGTATTCGGCGAAGCGATTTGCTATATGTAACAGATTGGTTATTCTCTGGTTTTGGGAGTCAAGTAGGTGGTCTATTCTAGTCTTTTTTGTTTTCTGTTTCATTTAACAAAAAAGCCAGAAGGCTGACGCTGTGCTAGCAATAAAGAAATTGAGTGAATAAATGACAATAAATATTATGAACTGTGAGCTGCTAGCACTAAAAAGTTGTGTACACCAACTCGATACAAAATAGAAAAAACAAAAGAAGTGCAGCGCTAATATATGATATGCATAATAAAAAGATACATAAATTCTGAAAATATATGTAATTAAGAACTCATCCCAAAACAAAGAAAAAAAGGGAAAAAGTCAGTATAATAGAAGGAAAATCTCCAAAGACCACTCAGTGAAGAAGGATTAAGTGGAAAAAAGTCCAACATTAAATCTTGTGATAAGAACAGCAATGAAGAGTGATCAAGTGAACGCCAATCTTCTACACTTAGGATAGATCTTCACACTGCACCTGTGAATAAGGACTGCCTGCTTACCAAAGGGAGAGACTGCTTTGCATCAGTCTCATAGCACACAGGGAAGTCAGGTCTCCCATGAACAAGTCAGTATGGTGGCCGGATAGGACTCAGCAATGGATCCAGGATTGATGCAGAAATGATATAAAAAAAGGGACTCTCATAGCGTATTACGTATAAAATGAAGGGGGAAAAAAAGATTGTGTTTGGGAAAACCACTTTTTATCTTTCCAGTGAACATATTGGAAAGATAAAAAGTGGTTTTCCCAAACACAATCTTTCCAGGCATTATGACAAATACCATGCTACACAACTGAAGGGGACTAGTTTTTTCGCCATAGATAATATTCGCCCCCATTGGCGAGGCACTAATATGGTTCGGGCCATATCCAGGCTCGAAACTAGATGGATTTTTTGTATGAAATGTTGATTGGGATATCAATTGTTTTATAAATAATTCTTAATAATCTATTTATTTTACAATCAGATCTTTGATATTTCTTATTAAATATACGTTATCAATTTGATTTCCTTTTAACTCTATCTTCCCTACTTTTTATTCTTTTTTTTTAATGCATTCGTTATGAATATGTAATTTTTTATATACGATCTGTAATGTGTGTAAGTTGTCATATACGATCTGTATTGTGTGTGTCTTCGATCAATTGTTCACAAATTCCGATGCCTCCCTACTAGTGCTAAACATCTCCGCGTATTTTACTTCCCCCGTTTTTAATCCAATTTGAGCTGTTTCACAGTTTTTTTATTAATCCCTCTCGCTGCACAATTTTATAGTGGATTAGCCCTCAGTCAATACGACGGCTTTTCCTGGTTTGCCATTTTCAAAGATGGAGTCCGCGCCTATTTAAAAACCATCCGTGCTGGCGTCAGTATAATCCCTCGTTGAAGTCCTGTCGTGACGAAACGATCGTAGGGTGCCGTGACGTCATCGCGTTCCGTCCTGAGCGTCGGCGGTGTTTTGCCTGAGTAGCGAGAGGCATCGGAGAGGAGATACTACAGCTCCTCAGCACATGTTATGCTGCACTGTCATCTTCTAATTGTAAGTGCATTACTTTATTAAAACCCCCTTCATTTTATACGTAATACGCTATGAGAGTCCCTTTTTTGTACCTGACTTCCCTGTGCGCTATGAGACTGATGCAAAGCAGTCTCTCCCTTTGGTAAGCAGGCAGTCCTAATTCACGGGTGCAGTGTGAAGATCTATCCTAAGTGTAGAAGATTGGCGTTCACTTGATCACTCTTCATTGCTGTTCTTATCACAAGATTTAATGTTGGACTTTTTTCCACTTAACCCTTCTTCACTGAGTGGTCTTTGGAGATTTTCCTTCTATTATACTGACTTTTTCCCTTTTTTTCTTTTTCTTTTTATGTTTTATTTGCCTCGCCAGTAGGGAGTATATTTTATTACCAGCTACGTAGTAGTTCAGTTTGAGTCTTTAAAGTAGTAGGTCATACTGTGACACAAAACCTCTTGAATTTTATTTGCTATTTCTGTGGTGGGTTTAGTCTTATTTTGGGTCTCAAGGTCTGTTAGGCCGCGTACACACGGTCGTTCCAAACCGATGAGAATGGTCCGACGGGCCATTTCCATCGGTTCACCGCTGAAGTGGCCTGATAGTCTGATGTGCGTACACACCATCGTTCCAAAAACCGAGTCAGAACGCGGTGACGTCAAACACAGGATGTGCTGAATAAAACGAAGTTCAATGCTTCCAAGCATGCATCGACTTGATTCTGAGCATGCGCGGGTTTTGAACCGATGCTTTCTGTACTAACCATCAGTTTGGACCGATCGGGCAGCGGTCCATCGGTTTGATTTTAAAGCATGTTTTAAAATTTTGGACCGAAGGACAACAGACCGATGGGCTATACACACGGTTGGTTTGGACCGATGAAACTGAACCTCGGTCCATTCTCATCGGTTTTGTCCGACCGTTTGTACGCGGCCTTATAGTCTGGGTCAGATCGCTAATTTTTTTTATTGCATTCTCTTCTCTTCTCCGGGGCACCCAATTCCAGGTACACTCTACGTATGAAGGCTTTATGAGCCACCCAAAGGGAGCTTACGTCTGTCACTGAGTTAACATTGTGTGTGAAAAAATCATTTAGTTTGGATTCAACATGTTTCCCGTAGTCAGGGTTGTTCAGGAGGTTGCTATTGAGTCTCCACAATTTTGTGGGTTGCGTGTTGGGGGTGAAGAGTCAGGGACAAGGATATTGGTGCATGATCGGACCACAAGATTGTATCAATCTGCGCTTCAGTGGATTGGACAAGGGTAGCCCTGTCTACTAGGAACATGTCGATCCTGGAATATACATGGAATGCTGTAGAGAAGAAAGTGAAATCTTTCTCAGAGCCGTGTATGCTTCTCCAAACATCAAATAGACCTTTGTTTCATGTAAGGTTCTGTGAGTGTTTCCGACAGGGGCTTGTGGAGTCTAATGAAGAGTCAGATACAGCATTGAAGTCTCCACATATTATAAGTTGGCCTACTTGGATCGTCAGAGCTCCTGAGCTAAGCGGCCATTAGCATGAGCGGCCAAACCACGCCACATTACTTTTCTTTTTAAAAGCTTAGTTCACATGGGCAGTGGCAGATGGTGACGTTTTAGGATGACCCCGCCCTTCCTTTTTGATCACCTCCACTTCTCATAAGCCCCACCCCTTATAGTTTCCACCCATTCCGTCCCTTGTTTTCCACTTGCTTCCGCCCATATTGTCATGAGTATACGGCTCAGCATCACATGACAGATTATACAGCTCCAGAATCACAGGACAGAGTATACAGCCCCAGCATCACAGGACAGAGTATACAGCCCCAGCATCACAGGACAGAGTATACAGCCCCAGCATCACAGGACAGAGTATACAGCTCAGCATCACAGGACAGAATATACAGCTCAGCATCACAGGACAGAGTATACAGCTCAGCATCACAGGACAGAGTATATAGCTCAGCCTCGCAGATCAGGGTATATAGGTCAGTATTACAGATACGGTATATAGATAAGTGTTACATATAGGGTATATAGTTCAGCATTACAGATAGGGTTACTAGATCAGCATCACAAATAGGGTATATAGGTCAGCATCACAGATAGGGTATAAAGATCAGCATCACAGATAGGGTATATAGATCAGCATCAGAAATAGGGTATACAGATCAACATCACAGATAGGGTAAATAAACAAGTGATAAGCGCTTCAGATACGTGATCGAGATCACAGTAAAGAATAATACCAGTAATGAGTGCACAAACACAATATGTGACTGAACTGTGATTGGTGAAATGAGTACCAACTGGAAATAAATCCCAAAATAAACACAGGGAATGTGGACCTGAAAAGGTGCAAATAAACCTCTGTGCAGTTATAAGTCCTACAGCAATGAATGCAAGTAGTGAAAGTTCAAAAATAAATAAATGGATGATTAAAGTTCAAAATGTAACAGACAGTCTGTAAACACAGTGGATCAGATGGAATAGATTTCTAGATCTCTGCTCTCTTCCCTCAAAAGGCTGGTGGACTATCCTCATAGGTAATATAGTGCCCTTACCTGCAGGGTGCTATATATGGGCATATAATGTTGTCTCCACAGCGTGATGGTCTTGCCTCTCCAAGTGTGGGTTAGTCCTACTGTTCCAGCTGCTAGATATCTCCAGGCTCCGTGGTCCAGAGTGAGAGATGGGATGGGGGAGAAAAGAAAGAGTGCCTCCGATGGTGTAGTGGGTTTAGGTTCAATTCGATTTATTGTAGCGAATAACATGCAAATACACTTGGCAGGGATGGGTGCATGCAGTAACAAGATTTAAAATTCCCGGGGACGCGGTGTTCTAAGTACCGCCTGACGTCCGATGGCCTCCGGCTTGTGCGGGTGTGTTAGTATCGGTCTGATTCCCTACGGCGTTACGTCACGCACCTCGTGACTTCATCAGGGGAGTCCTATTGGCTGTCAGGCCGTCAATTAAATACTAGCAAAACCGGAAGTAAACAAGCTTCCATTTTCTCGAAGTCCATATCTGTAGACATGGTAGTAAAGGAAGTGAATGTTGTTGGACATCGCTGGGACATTAATGAGTTCTGTGGATATAGGAAAATCCAAACTTGGAAGTAGCAGAACTAATGTCCCCAAGGCAATATAAGTTAAATAAAAATAGGAATAAAAATAACGAGAGTTCTTCTCATTATGTATAAAATGAACTGGCCATAAAAATAGCAGTACTCCGATGTGTACATTATATAAAAATGTAATAAAGTGAAAATAAAAATAAAAATAAAAATAAAGTTAAAAATAGAAACGTTTACAGGATACTGGGTATAAAACCATGTGAAGGCAATTCATGTGTCTACTGTTGGTGCTATTGCACAGAACCATGTAAATGTCTTCTAGGTTAATGAATGTTAATGAGACCACATACTGTGTCATTGTATCAATATGATACTAATATCATTCAAGTTGACAGAGATAAATGTAGGATATAGAGCAACTTGAAGATTAATGGTAAAAATGAAAAAATATAAAAAATAAAAATAAAAGTGAAAAGTAAAAATAGAAATGTTGATATAGTATGACCTCCTATATAAGTGCATTTGGTTGTGCATCTATAAACGTATGCACATGTCAAATTGTTATTGGGTGTGGTGTAATAATTCATATGGACACTGGGGGTTCTGGTGAAAAGACATCACCCACAATCAAAGGTCCTTGAAGAGAAGGGCCAGGGTGTCTCGGAGGTAGAAGTAAATAACACCATGGATAGGTGTACCGACACCCCCACAAACCCAAGGCCACCACACACAATATGACATACCCTATCAATGGACACTCTACATATGTTAATATTATTACTAAACAGTGTATAAATTGAATAAAATATATTTAAAAATTATTTAGAAAACAATTTAGATCAAAATCCACGTTCATACCCCCTGGAGTAAGTGTGTTGAGGGTGTGAATCCAGCGGGATTCTTTCTGGCTAATGACTCGTATCTTATGACTACCTCTCCAAGATGCCTTGTATTTTTCTATGCCCCAAAATTGTAGTGTGGTAGGATCTTGGTTATGTTCTTTCGCAAAATGTCGTGATACACTATGTTTAGGATAGCCATTACTTATATTCCGTATATGTTCCTCTATTCTCAATCTGAGTTTCCTTTTAGTCCTGCCCACATATTGTAAATTGCAACTGCATTGGAGCACATATATAACACCCTCCGTGTGACATCCAATGAAATCTCTTATTTGGTGTGTGTGTCCTGTATTGGTACCAATGAAATCTTGCCGTTTGCCTTGGAATAGTTTGGCATGTCTGCAGGCATAACAGTTCCTGCAAGGATAGAATCCCTTTCCATTAAAGAAAGAGAACATTGGTTTTGGGGGCGAAGCAATCACAGATTTAACCAACATATCTTTAAGGGTAGGAGCTCGTTTGTATATAATTTTGGGCTTGGTGGGGAGTATTGTGTTGAGGTCTTTGTCATTGAGCAACACATGCCAATGTCGTTGGATGAGTTTGTTTATGTCTCTATGTTGGACATTATAGTCTAATATCAGACTAGGGGCCGAATCTCCTTGAAATTTTTCCTTGGTTGTCTTGTTTTCCAGCATAGGTTTTCTATCCAGTTCCTGTACATTCCGTATTTGTTCATTTATCCAGGATTTGTCATAACCCTTTTCTTCAAACCTTTTTCCAATAAATTGGGCCTGTTCCCTAAAGTCGTCTTCCCTCGTGCAGTTTCTTTTAAGCCTGACAAGTTGTCCTTTCGGAATGTTATAAAGCCATGGCTTGTGATGGCAACTTTCAACTGACAGGTAACTGTTTGTGTCGACTGCTTTGAAGTAGGTTTTGGTTATGATTTTGTTTCCTTCTAGTGTTATGTTCAAATCCAAAAAGTCAACCGTTTTTTCATCAATTTTCCAAACCAGTTTGATGTTTTTCTTGTTCTTATTTAAATTTTCCATATATTTCTCCAGACTATCTTTACTGCCATTCCATAGAATGATGACATCATCTATGTACCTCTTGTACAATAGAAGCTCTCTCGGTGTATGGTCATAGATGGCTGATTCTTCCCATTGAGCCATAAAGGCATTGGCTATACTCGGAGCAAATTTGGCGCCCATAGCTATGCCTATGGCTTGTTTAAAGTAGGTCTGGTTATGCCAAAAATAATTGAATTTTAGGCAAAACTCAAGGCATTTAATTAAATATTTGCGTTGTTTGCATACCATGTTGCTGTGTTCACGTAATAACCACTTGGCTGCGTGGCATGCGTCATGGTGGCCTACTATAGTGTATAACGACGAAACGTCCGCTGTGGCGAGGATCGTACTTCCTTCTGTCACAGGGACTTTGTCGAGAAGTTGGAGAATATGTTTGGTATCTTTTAAATACGCTCTCGTTTTTTGTACGGCCGGTTGGATGAAAAAGTCGATATATTGTCCCATTCTGGAAGTGAGTGACTCGATGCCGTTGACTATCGGTCTTCCAGGGGGGTTATCTTTGGACTTATGAATTTTAGGAACTGTATATATTACTGGAATCCTACAGCATTCCGGCACAAGGTATTTGGCCTCTTTTTTGTTCAGTATATCTCTCTTTACTCCCAGGTTTACCACCAATTTGAGTTCTTTCTTATAAATATTGGTGGGATTTCCTGGTAGTTTGACATATGTCTCTTCATCTGACAGTTGGCGATCTAATTCTCCCAAATATTGGGTTTTAGTTTGTATAACAATTGCTCCCCCTTTGTCCGCGGGGCGGATAACTACGTCGTTTCTTTCCGTAAGTGACTTGATTCCCTTTTTCATATGTGTCGGGTCATATTTTTTCTTCACTTCCAATGTGTCAAGGTCTGCAAGGACTAATTTCTTGAAGACCTCTATATGTTGATTGTCTGACACTTGTGGATTAAAGATGGAATTGTTACGTAGCGTGCTATATGTTGGATGATTGTTTGGTGGTTGCTGTACAGCATGTGAGAGTTTATCATTAAGGAAATATTTCTTCATATTGAGTTTTCGGATGTACTTCCGGATCCCAATATAGGTATCGAATTTGCTTAGATTTTTTACTGGTGCATGTTTTAATCCCCTATCTAGGACAGCTAGTTCTTCTGGTGTCAGTTGAATAGAGGTTAAGTTTACCACGTTCTCTCCTCGTCTTTTCTTTTTCTTTTGTTGTCCCTTTCCTGCTCTGTTTCCCCTCTTATTTCTGGGCTTGGTTTTGTTGTCGTTTCCTGTGTTCTTCTCCTGGGTGAGCAGTGGGGATCTGGTATTGATCTTCGTGGGGAATGTTCCCTCCTTTCCCTGTCTAAAAAAGATGACCGAGGTGCTGTATATTGATGTTGGTCATAACTTGAACGTGAGTCCTCATAGTACTGTTCCTGCTGCCCTCTAAGGGGTTCAAATCTATTATGGGTCATGATTGGTGTTCTATAATATCCTCCATACTGGTCCTGTATCTGTGGGGGTCCTCTATTATAGTTTCCATAATAGTCATAGACCTGTGGGGGTGGAGGCGGTCCTCTATAATAGCCTCCATATGGTTCCTGTGGTGGAGGAGGAGGGCCTCTATTGTCTCTTGGATTTCTTTCGTTGTATTGTCCATTGTTGTGTTGTCCATTGTTATAAGGTTTCTTATTATTTGGTTTCTTAAAAGGTTTCTTCCACTGTTTTTTTGGTGTATGTTGTATATATTGACCATTATGTTGATGGTCATATTGTGGTCTATTGCTTTCCCTGTATCCTGTTTGTTCCTCCCATCTGGGTGGGGGTCGCATCTGAGATGCTGTGGGATCTTGAATTCTCACTTCTTTGATCGGAGTCGATTGTGTGGAACTTGGTTGGGCCAGTTCTAACTTATGTTGCCATTTAAACACACGGTCGGTTTTGTAGTCCGCCACGTCTCGTTGGAATTTTTTGGTTTTGCGTTGTTGTACTTCCTGATCTTTAGCCACTAGATCTTTATTCAGTAATGTGGACAATTTCTGGAAGTCACTGGACTCTTTGAACGGCTCCAGTTTGGATTTTATGTCTTCAATTTGTTGTTGTACTGCTCTTAATTTCTTTTGTTTTCTCTTCAGAAGAAATTTGACTCCTTCTACACTTTTGTTGTTAAAGAACTCAAACCATTCGTCTAACGATTCTTTGTCGTCTAATCCATCATTCGGTGGCATATCCCATCTGACTCGTCTGGGTGCTATGTTGTCTTTGACATATTGGTCAAAGGTATGTATATCCCACCAAAGGGATACCTTTTTTTCCATGACATGTCCCAATTTTCTAATAAGACTGTCTACATCCGTGTTGTGTGTAATAGTGCGTGTATTAAAAACCTCTTCTAAATTGACATTTCTGTTCTCTATGAAAGTAAAAACTTCCATCGTTGCTGCACAGAATGTAAGTGTGAATAACCAGTGAATATTGAGTGAAAAAATTCAGTGCGCTACTGTGAGTAAACAGATATGATAATTAAGTAGTGATATTAAAGTGTACAAAATATATCTGAGGCAGCTATATCTAAGAGTGTTCACATAACACAAAATCTAATAAAATAAATAAACAAGTGATAAGCGCTTCAGATACGTGATCGAGATCACAGTAAAGAATAATACCAGTAATGAGTGCACAAACACAATATGTGACTGAACTGTGATTGGTGAAATGAGTACCAACTGGAAATAAATCCCAAAATAAACACAGGGAATGTGGACCTGAAAAGGTGCAAATAAACCTCTGTGCAGTTATAAGTCCTACAGCAATGAATGCAAGTAGTGAAAGTTCAAAAATAAATAAATGGATGATTAAAGTTCAAAATGTAACAGACAGTCTGTAAACACAGTGGATCAGATGGAATAGATTTCTAGATCTCTGCTCTCTTCCCTCAAAAGGCTGGTGGACTATCCTCATAGGTAATATAGTGCCCTTACCTGCAGGGTGCTATATATGGGCATATAATGTTGTCTCCACAGCGTGATGGTCTTGCCTCTCCAAGTGTGGGTTAGTCCTACTGTTCCAGCTGCTAGATATCTCCAGGCTCCGTGATCCAGAGTGAGAGATGGGATGGGGGAGAAAAGAAAGAGTGCCTCCGATGGTGTAGTGGGTTTAGGTTCAATTCGATTTATTGTAGCGAATAACATGCAAATACACTTGGCAGGGATGGGTGCATGCAGTAACAAGATTTAAAATTCCCGGGGACGCGGCGTTCTAAGTACCGCCTGACGTCCGATGGCCTCCGGCTTGTGCGGGTGTGTTAGTATCGGTCTGATTCCCTACGGCGTTACGTCACGCACCTCGTGACTTCATCAGGGGAGTCCTATTGGCTGTCAGGCCGTCAATTAAATACTAGCAAAACCGGAAGTAAACAAGCTTCCATTTTCTCGAAGTCCATATCTGTAGACATGGTAGTAAAGGAAGTGAATGTTGTTGGACATCGCTGGGACATTAATGAGTTCTGTGGATATAGGAAAATCCAAACTTGGAAGTAGCAGAACTAATGTCCCCAAGGCAATATAAGTTAAATAAAAATAGGAATAAAAATAACGAGAGTTCTTCTCATTATGTATAAAATGAACTGGCCATAAAAATAGCAGTACTCCGATGTGTACATTATATAAAAATGTAATAAAGTGAAAATAAAAATAAAAATAAAAATAAAGTTAAAAATAGAAACGTTTACAGGATACTGGGTATAAAACCATGTGAAGGCAATTCATGTGTCTACTGTTGGTGCTATTGCACAGAACCATGTAAATGTCTTCTAGGTTAATGAATGTTAATGAGACCACATACTGTGTCATTGTATCAATATGATACTAATATCATTCAAGTTGACAGAGATAAATGTAGGATATAGAGCAACTTGAAGATTAATGGTAAAAATGAAAAAATATAAAAAATAAAAATAAAAGTGAAAAGTAAAAATAGAAATGTTGATATAGTATGACCTCCTATATAAGTGCATTTGGTTGTGCATCTATAAACGTATGCACATGTCAAATTGTTATTGGGTGTGGTGTAATAATTCATATGGACACTGGGGGTTCTGGTGAAAAGACATCACCCACAATCAAAGGTCCTTGAAGAGAAGGGCCAGGGTGTCTCGGAGGTAGAAGTAAATAACACCATGGATAGGTGTACCGACACCCCCACAAACCCAAGGCCACCACACACAATATGACATACCCTATCAATGGACACTCTACATATGTTAATATTATTACTAAACAGTGTATAAAATAGAATAAAATATATTTAAAAATTATTTAGAAAACAATTTAGATCAAAATCCACGTTCATACCCCCTGGAGTAAGTGTGTTGAGGGTGTGAATCCAGCGGGATTCTTTCTGGCTAATGACTCGTATCTTATGACTACCTCTCCAAGATGCCTTGTATTTTTCTATGCCCCAAAATTGTAGTGTGGTAGGATCTTGGTTATGTTCTTTCGCAAAATGTCGTGATACACTATGTTTAGGATAGCCATTACTTATATTCCGTATATGTTCCTCTATTCTCAATCTGAGTTTCCTTTTAGTCCTGCCCACATATTGTAAATTGCAACTGCATTGGAGCACATATATAACACCCTCCGTGTGACATCCAATGAAATCTCTTATTTGGTGTGTGTGTCCTGTATTGGTACCAATGAAATCTTGCCGTTTGCCTTGGAATAGTTTGGCATGTCTGCAGGCATAACAGTTCCTGCAAGGATAGAATCCCTTTCCATTAAAGAAAGAGAACATTGGTTTTGGGGGCGAAGCAATCACAGATTTAACCAACATATCTTTAAGGGTAGGAGCTCGTTTGTATATAATTTTGGGCTTGGTGGGGAGTATTGTGTTGAGGTCTTTGTCATTGAGCAACACATGCCAATGTCGTTGGATGAGTTTGTTTATGTCTCTATGTTGGACATTATAGTCTAATATCAGACTAGGGGCCGAATCTCCTTGAAATTTTTCCTTGGTTGTCTTGTTTTCCAGCATAGGTTTTCTATCCAGTTCCTGTACATTCCGTATTTGTTCATTTATCCAGATCAGCATCACAAATAGGGTATATAGGTCAGCATCACAGATAGGGTATAAAGATCAGCATCACAGATAGGGTATATAGATCAGCATCAGAAATAGGGTATACAGATCAACATCACAGATAGGGTATATAGATCAGCATCGCAAATATGGTATATATATCAGCATCACAGATAGGGTATATCGACCAACATTACAGAAAGGGTGTATAGGTCAGCATCACAGACAGGGTATATAGATCAGCATCACAGAAAGGGTAAAGAGATCATCATTACAGATATAGTATATAGATTAGCATCACAGAAAGGGTATATAGATCAGGATCTCAGCACCACAGATATGGTATATGGATCAGCATCACAGAAAGGGTATATAGATCAGCATCACAAACATGGTATATAGATCAGCATCACAGAAAGGGTACATAGATCAACATCTCAGCATCACAGATATGGTATATGGATCAGCATCACAGATAGGGTATATAGATCAGTAGATCAGCATCTCAGCATCACAGAAAGGGTATATAGATCAGCATCACAGAAAGGGTAAATAGATCAACATCTCAGGATCACAGATATGGTATATAGATCAGCATCACAGTAGGGGCTTGCGACACACTGACAGCACCCCCCCCTCCTTCTGGCACTTACCGGGCTGTGATGTCCTCTCCTCCTGTGTCTCTTCCAGTGCAGGCAGCAGCGACGACAGGTGTGGCGATGGTGGCTGCTCCTCATGCTTCCTCTGCCAAAGTGCTGGGCATCCAATAGGATCGCCTGACACGTTGGCCAATCGACAGGTCTCACTGACCTGCCTCCTCATTGGCGGGGAGGCACTGTATTTTGAAAATTGCGAAAATTCGATTGCTATGGTCACACAATTGGGTGGCATCAGGGTGCACTCTCTGCGCCCGAGCCCACCATTTTTTGAAGCCTATTAGAGCCTCTGGTTCTAATCAGGTGCTTAAAAAAAACACCCCCTCCCACCCCAGCTATAGGAGTCCATGCGTCCAGCATCCTGAAAGGGGCTGGGCGCATGCATAGGGAGGCGGAGGCAGGTATAGGGGGGGTGGCACCCATGTGCCCACAATGCATGGGCCGCCACTGCACATGGGGCACACAGGGATGCACAGGTGTTTTGTGCACCCTTGTACAGGCTTTCCCATAGCTGTCAATTGGGATACAGTGGCTGCTCCTAATCTGACATTTGTGTGTTTGCACAGGCTGAACCCACCCAGGGTGCTTATGCCCACATGAATGAAACCTAAGGCTATGTATATTTTCTAAAAGTACAGATACATATCTGTTAATCCTGTTAATTCTGTCAGAAATCTTTTTTCCGGGAACTAAACTAATATCTCAAACAATGTTGTCAGCTTTCCCAGCTATTCTCTGTGAACTACAATGCAAGGTGATTGTAGTCCTAATTAGAAGAGCAGCCTAGGGTGACAACTCTACTCGTCCACACACAATGCGATGAGTGAGTGTTATCAACCTAGGATACAAATTGTGTTAATAAAATCACTATGAAAAATAAAGAATAACAGCCTGAATATAATTAATGCAGCCACCCTATCTACTGTATAGACGGGTAAACTACAATATATAACCTTTTTGTTTTTGGGTTTGGATACGCTTCCAATAGTACCGTATATACTCGAGTATGAGCCGACCTGAGTATAAGCCGAGGTACCTAATTTTACCACACAAAAATGGGAAAACTTATTGACTCGAGTATAAGCCAAGGGTGAGAATGCAGCAACTACTGTAAGCGGAAAAGAGGGTCAACAATGCCCATTTGCACGCCTCACTGTGCCCATTGCAACCTCACTGTGCCAACCTCACTGTGCCAATTTTCAGTGTGTCCATCCTCACTGTGCCCATCCTCACTGTGCCAATCATCTCTGTGCCCATCGTCACTGTTCCAATTCTCACTATGCCCATCCTCACTGTGCCAATCTTCACTGTGCCAATCCTCACTGTGCCCGTCGTCACTGTGCCCGTCGTCACTGTGCCCATTGTCGGTGTACCTGAAATTGAGAGGCTGTGGGTGTCCATTCATTGTTTAAAACTTGCGGTTTCCTCCTGGTCCCTTCTGTGATAGGCGTTTCTCAGCTGACACAGTTCCGCCTATCACAGACGTTCTGTCATCCTCAGACTCAGTTTCCCAGCTGACACTGTGTTCAGTGTTCCGCCATTCATGGACGTCCTCTTGTCCGAGGATGAAAAGGCATCCGTGATTGGCAGAACACTGAACACAATGTCTTCTGGGATGGGTGAGGATGAGAGAGCGTTTGTGATAGGCGTTTCTCAGCAGACAGAGTTTCGCCTATCACAGAAGGGACAGGAGGAGACCGCGAGTTTTAAACGATGAACACCCACAGCCTCTCAATAATTTTAGGTAAACTGACTTGAGTATAAGCCGAGGGGGGCATTTTCAGCCCAAAAAAAGGGCTGAAAATCTTGGCTTATATTCGAGTATATACAGTAATTCCCATTTTGATGCAAAGAACAATTGGTAAATGATCACAGAGAATTACCAAAATGCAGGTAAATATATGTGAAACATTCAGCATGTTAGAACTGACCCATACACAACCCCAAACTGTTGCAGTGCTTGTAAATGTCAGAACATGTCACCATTAGCTGGATAGCAACCTCTAGCTAATAACTTGGAAATACTACATTTATTAGCTTCATCCATTCTAAAATACTGTGAATGGTGTCACAGACAAAATTATTGTATGGCTGTTAGATTTCAAGTAAAATCACTAGCAAGCTATAGAATATTTTAGCAAGCTTTTGGAGAATCTGTTGACTGAATATCGACAAAACTATAGTGTTTATACATTTGGAGAAAAAAAAAGTCTTATGCCGCTTACACACTCTCAGAATTTCCGACAACAAATGTTCGAAGGGAGCTTGTTGTCGGAAATTCCGACCATGTGTAGGCCCCCATCAGACATTTTCTGTCGAAATTTCCGACAACAAAAATTTGAGAGCTGGTTCTCAAATTTTCCAACAACAAAATCTGTTCTCGTAAATTCCAATCATGTGTAGCCAATTCCGACGCACAAAATTCCACGTATGCTCTGAATCAAGTACGAGACGGAAGCGCTCGGTCTGGTAAAACTAGCGTTCGTAATGGACATTCGTCACACTGTAACAGACTGAAAAGCACGAGGCTGAAAAGCGCAAATCGTCTCTCACTAAACTTCTACTAACACGACTGCATAATGAACTTCCCTTTTCTAGTGCCGTCGTACGTGTTGTACGTCACCACGTTCTTGACGTTCTGAATTTCAACATTTGTGTGACCATGTGTATGCAAGACAAGTTTGAGCCAACATTTGTCAGAAATGTATCCACGGTTGTTGTCGGAATGTCCGATCGTCTGTACGCGGCATAAGTGTTACAGAGCTGAAAGCTGAAAATTGGCCTGGACAGGAGGGGGGTGAATGTGCCCGGTATTGAAGTAGTAATGGGCCAGATTCTCAAAGAGTTACGCCGGCGTATCAACAGATACGCCGACGTAACTCCGAATCTAAGCCCGTCGTATGTCTAAATGTATTCTCAAACTGAGATACACTTAAACATGCCTAAGATACGACGGCCTGCGCCGTTGTATCTTAGGGTGCAATATTTACGCTGGCCGCTAGGTGGCGCTTCCATTGCGGTCGGCGTAAAATATGCAAATGTGTTGTTACGCCGATTCACGAACGTACGCTTGCCCGTCGCAGTAAATTTACGCCGTTTCCGTAAGAGATACGCGGCGTAAAGATAAACAAGCCCCGTAGGTGGCGAACTCAATGTAAAGTATGGCCGCCGTTCCTGCGTCGAAATTTTAAAATTTTATGTCGTTTGCGTAAATCGTCCGTGAATGGGGCTGGACGCCATTTACATTCACGTCGAAACCAATGACGTCCTTGCGACGTCATTTAGCGCAATGCACGTCGGGAAATTTTAGGGACGGCGCATGCGCAGTACATTCGGCACAGGAACGCGCCTAATTTAAATGATCCACGCCCCCTACCCAGATCATTTGAATTAATCGGGTTTGCGATGGGGGATTTACGCTACGCCACCGCAACTTTACAGGCAAGTGCTTTATGAATCAAGCACTTGCCCGTAAAACTTGCGGCGGCGTAACGTAAATGCGATACGTTACGCCGCCGCAGATCTACGGGAATCTGGCCCTAAGTGTTTATTTATAAGACAGACATTTTAAGAAAATAGGAAAATCTACTGTATACCATAAAAAGTCTTTTAAAAATCCTATGGGTTTCCAGTTAATTAAGAGTAAAACAATTTAGTTGTATTTGAGTTTAGACAGTTAGGAGCTAATGGATTTTGGAAACAATCACCTTGTAAAACAACACTTTTAGTTTAAAACATAAATGCAAAACATTTTTGTAGATATAAAAACCTTTTTTCCCTTTTTTATAAATGATCACATTCCCTCTGTTCTCAGCTGCATAAGAGCTGGGAGAATGAGAAGCAGCAGCAGCTCACTGAGCTTTCCATTGAATGGCTGTCAGGACTAGTCTGATCATTGAAGGAAAGTACACCGAGTACAGTGTGTGCTCCTGCTTAGTGTGGTCAGTTTTTAATAGGAATATAGAGGGACTGGCAGAATGACCAGGTATTTCACATAAAGGAAGCAATACAAAGAGAACAGTATACTGTCTCATACAAGTACATGGTACAACAGACACATCAGGAATATAAAGTGTTGGGGTAACAAACGCTTTACTGTCCTCTTTGTGAATTGTGGGTTTATGGATTTTTCGTGTTTGACTGCTACCAATAAAGTTATTTTTTCTCCATATAGACTATGATGGCCATAAAGGATTGTACTGGAAGCACAGTGGCAAAGTGATTTGCACTAGCTGCCATATTTCATTTAGACCACAACACTTCCAACATGGGAGTTTTTGTTCATTCTTTGTGAAGAAATTCATAACTATTTTGTGAATTAGTAATACGGCAAAACATTAGATTAAAGAATCAGTCTTGATTTGCCTGCATTCATTAGAATGAAATATATAAGCTGGCATGTTCTTTTTTTCAACCCTGTATTTTTCTTTGAAATTATTGTTGTGTCTATAGGGAAAGGGCCTTTTGTATTTTTAATACAGTTTGATAAGATTTTGATAGAAAGAGAATATGTGGACAATGTGGGGATTACAGGTATCTTGTCTTTGGTCTTTGCTTATCAATTCCTTCAGAACACTTTCTGCCGGATAGAAGTTTCCATCAAATTGCATTCCCTTGCCAATCACATCTCAGTAAATTCTACTTTAGACACTCAATCCCTTCTTGATGGAAACTGCTTTAAGCAAGATAACTGATGTAAGTTTTAAAACATAGTTGTTTCTAGATTTTTTATCAAAAAATAGTTTTGTTATTGTTTGTTACAGTGTATTTTGTTGTGTTTTGTGATTGAGTCTAATTTCCACTGAGACTTTAGGTAAGACAAACAGGAATGGAAGTCACAAAGGTTAGAATAAATCCTTGCTCTACCACAGACAGAATAGAAGAATACTTTGAAGGCAAAGTTTGTAAACTTTGTGCCTTGTGACTCAGATTCATTCTGGGTGCCTGCTTTTAAAGCAATGGCCAAGCCTTGAATCAGTCATGTACAACACTTGTCTTCATTTGCTTTCCTTTTGGCTACAGCTTTAGTACACAATGCGTTTGCACAAAATAAAATACACCTATATTTACAGTATATATGCTACATAATTCGATTTTTATTCATTTATTTTATATTACAACATTTAAATATTGATTACAGTGTTGTATACCTTGTACCTCTGAAAACTAAATAACATTTTGTTGGATTAAAAAAAAAAATATATATATATAGATTACAGTGGGCCATATTCTGAGTAAAGTTACGATGGAGTAACTCAGGATACTCCATCGTAACTCCCTTTTTTGACCCGTGTATCTATGCTCCTGATTCTCAGAATCATTTTTGCATAGATACACTTAAGATCCGCCATCTGTAAGTCACTTACACTGGCGGATCTTAAATGCAATGACGCCGGCCGCCGCTAGATGGCATTTAAGTGAAGGAGTCATTTGCGTATGCAAATGATCCTTCTACGCCGATTCACGAACGAGTTCGCGTCGCGTAACCGTCGCTAACGTCGTTTGCGTAAGCGGAAACTTACCCCTGCTATATGAGGGGTAAGTTTCCGCAAGTCTCGCGTAGGCCATGTTACGGATGGCGTCGGGTCCCCTTCGTGTTTTTTCGTCGGATACGTCGTTTACGTAAGTCGTTCTTGAATACGACTATACGTCAATGACGCACACGTCTGCGTCATTGACGTTTTCCGCCGAGAACTGGAGCATGCGCACTGGGCTTTTTGCAGCCCGGCGCATGCCCAGTTCTTTTGTATCGGGGGCGCGCTTCATTTGAATAGAAGCCGCCCCCTTGGAGATCCGCCAGGCTACGCCGGGACACTTACACTCCGCTGTCCCAACTTATGGAGCAAGTGGTTGGGGAATACAACACCTGCTCCAGTAAGTTGGGACAGCGGAGTGTAAGTGCCCTAAGCGAAGCAGGCGGATATTTACTCAGAATATGGCCCAGTGATCCTAAATAGTATGAAGACCCATTTTCACAGAGTAAGATACTTTTCCACTTTTTGGGGAAAAACATGGAAAAAATTCTTCAATTGAAAAGTAAAAGGGATGATTCTCACGCTCTGATCCTTGCTTGCTCATCGTTGTACTGTACTCACTACAGATTTCAATACATTCTATAAAAAAGAAGCTTGGGCTTATAAAAATAAACATTTATACTTAACTAGGTTAATGCAGCACTGATCCGATGCTGCATCTGCCCTCCAGTGTCTCTGCACTAAGAACTGAGTGATCAAACACCGTTGATCGATTAGTTCTCCCCTCTGCTCTACCACTCCAGCACTCACTGGAGCACTGGGCTGTAAAGAGGGTGGGAACGGCTGGCTCAGGCTCTCATCAGCTGAGGTTGAGCCAGCTGCCAGTCCCGGCATCTGAGTGGATCAGTACTGTAAAGTCAGGATTGATCCAGAGCCTGGACCTGCTGAGTGATGTCACTTGACAACAGGCTTTAGCAGAACGAACTGCACTTGTGTGATCCATTGCCAGAAGAAGGGCCAAAAAAGTCAGAACTCTGGATAATTGTATCTGCTTTTGGACTGTTGTTTGTTGGCATGAGGCCCCTTCAGTGAATATTACCTAACCACTTGTATTACTCCACTCTTCAACCTTCCACTTTTACATAGATTAGGAGCTGCAATTATAGATAGCATTGCAGGTTCACTACAGATGAAACATTTCATTATTCACACTTTCAAACACAGTGACATTTTAGTAGGACTAGCTTTAACAGATTAAATATTTCCAAGAATAATCAATGGGAAATCTCTGCCCATCATCTGTAGCAGCATATTGATCCACCACTGTCCACTAAGTGTCTTGCCTGATAAACCAAAACCTTGCATGAACAGTTATCACAGAAAACATCAGTCAGTTCATGTATAGATTTTCAAACTAGATAAAATACTGTATCTATGTGAGCAATTATGCTCAATTCCAACTGTGATAAGTGCTCAATATCTTCACAATGCAAAGCACTAAATGGTGTAGTCCTAATCTGGCATTGAATCAGTCTGTTTATGGCCATATCAGTTTGGTGAAACAGGTAAGGCAAGCAGTCCTTCACTATTATATATACTACACGGACTGCTCTATATACTCTGAGTTGTATTACATATACTTCATGGACTGCACTATATACCGTATTTTCCAGCGTATAAGACGACTTTTTGGATGCAAAAAAATGCAAAAAAATTATCGTCTTATACGCCGGTGACAGTCTCCGTCTGCTGCGAGCATCAATGATTTAAAAGCCGCTCCTTCTCCTCAGAGTGTCCTGTGATAGGCGGAACACAAATCTTTCCAGCAGCGCCTCTGTTCTGTGTTCCTCCTATCACAGATGCCTTCTCATCCTCGGACGAGATGAGAAGATGTCCGTGATAGGCGGAACACAGAACAGAGGCGCTGCTGGGAAAATTTGTGTTCCGCCTATCACAGGACAGTCTGAGGAGAACGCGCGGCTTTCAAATCATGGACGCTCGCAGCAGACCGAGACTATCACGGCCTGGAAGTCAAATCAGCAAAACATGAGTGATGGCACTGTTCGCACAGTGGGGGGCAAGTTCAGGCACAGTGGGGGGCAAGTTCAGGCACAGTAGGGGGCAAGTTCAGGCACAGTGAGGGGGAAAGTTCAGGCACAGTGGGGGCAAGTTCAGGCACAGTGGGGGCAAGTGATGGCACAGTGGGGGCAAGTGATGGCACAGTGGGGGCAAGTGATGGCACAGTGGGGGCATGTAATGTAATGGCACAGTGAGGCATGTAATGTAATGGCACAGTGAGGCATGTAATGTAATGTAATGGCACAGTGAGATTTGAAAAAGCCTGTTTCTGTCAGCGTTTCTGGCTACCCCTCAGCTTTCAGAAAGACTAGTAGGAAGGGGGTAGTCTTATTTGGCGAGTATATCCCAAAACCAAAATTTTTCCTGGAAAATTAGGGGGTCGTCTTATACGCCCAGTTGTTTTTATTATATATACTACACTGACTGCACTATATACTCTGAACTGTATTATATATACTACACGGACTGCACTATATACTCTGAGTTGTATTACATATACTACATGGACTTCACTATATACTATCCACTGTATTATATATACTACACGGACTGCACTATATACTTTGAACTGTATTATATATACTATATGGATTACACTATATACTCTGAACTTTATTATATATACTACACTGACTGCACTATATACTCTGAACTGTATTATATATATATTACACAGACTGCACTATATACTCTGAACCATATTATATTGTGACAGACCTAGTCTGGACAGAGACTTTTGGAGAGGACTGAATGCTAGCCTCCTGCCTTGCGATCATGGGCCCTGGTATTTTTATATCTTTTTTTATCTTTTTTAGTTTGAATCCACAACGAATCCGCGCCGTAAGTTAAGGCGGCGTAGTGTATCGTAAGGGCGCGGAATTCAAATGGCTGTGATGGGGGCGTGTTTTATGTTAGTACGTCGTGACCCGACGTAAACAACGTTTTTTTTTAACTGCACATGCGCCGTCCCTGGGGGTATCCCAGTGCGCATGCTCGAAATTAAACCGGAACCAGCCAATCCTTACGACGGTGACATCATTCTACGCAAATTCCTATTCGCGAACGACTTACGCAAACGACGCAAAAAAATCAAAATTATACGCGGGAAGGACGGCCATACTTAACATTGAGTACGCCACCATATAGCAGCTTTAACTATACGCCGGGAAAAGCCGAACGCAAACGTCGAAAAAAAATGCGCCGGGCCGACGTACGTTCGTGGATCGCCGTAAATAGCTAATTTGCATACTCGACGCAGATTTCGACAGAAAACGCCACCTAGCGGCCGGCGAAAAATTGCATCTAAGATTGGACGGCGTACGAAGACGTACGCCTGTCGGATCTAGCCGAGATGCCGTTGTATCTTGGAGGCTAACCACACCATTGAATAAAGGGAGAGAGAGGAGTGTGAGGCCTCGTACACACGACCGAACATGTCCGCTGAAACTGGTCCGTCGGACCAGTTTCCGTGGACATGTCCGACCGTGTGTAGGGCCTACCGGATAGTTTTCCGGCCTAGCGGACAGGTTTCCAGCGGACAAAAGTTTCTTAGCATGCTAAGAAACCTGTCCGCTGGAAGCCTGTCCGTCGGACATGTCCGATGGTTAGTACGACTCATCCGACATGTCCGCTGGCCCGAAATCCCGCGCATGCGTCGAATTGATTCGATGCATGCGTGGAAGCATTGAACTCCCGTGTCAGAGAACGTTGGTGTCTTCTACGTCACCGCGTTCTCTGTCCGCAGGGATTTTGGTCTGATTGTGTGTTCACACATCAGACCAAAAGATCCCAGCAGACATGTCCGATGAAAACGGTCCGCGGACCGTTTTCATCGGACATGTCTGCTCGTGTGTACAAGGCCATAAACCCCATACACACTATCAGTTTTCCTGATGGTTTTCTCTTCAGGTTTACCAAAACCATCTAATATGAGGTCAAACCTTAAGTGTTTCAATTTGAATGCAATCAGGCAGGTCCTTGTACTACATGGTTTTGGTAAACCTGAAGAGAAAACCAGCAGGAAAACTGTGTATGGGGCTTAAGAGGTATTTGTGTCAGGTGAAAGGAATGAATTTAAAATGGTATGGAGACTCTAGAAGAGAGCAGATGGAAAATTGAAATGGAAAATGTAAATGTATATGTATGGTTTTATTTTTTGTATGGAAAAAAAATTCAGAAAATTAATAAAGATTTATAAAAAAAAACAAAAAAAACATTTAATAATTATTATATTTAATGGCACAGCCGTAACATTAGCAAATAAGACCAGAATTGGTAAATTATTGAAGGAGAAATTTCCTTAAATTATTCTATGGCACTGTTTTAATCACAGATTAGAATTGTCAGTTAGAGATACAGTCAAACAAATTTCAGGGATTAATGGATTTACAGCCCTTTTGGATAAATTGTATGTACTCTATCAATCATCTCCAAAAAACAACAGAGAACTGCAAGCCTGCATCTCCCAGAGGCACAGCTTTTAAAAATCTGAAGAGTTCTTAGTACAAGTTGGGTGGCATCTACTTTTTTGATCTATCTCTGCAGTATGAGAGATCTACAGAGTAGTTCATTGTTTTAAAGAAGCAAAGCACAAAACCTCTTGGGACAAGAATGAAAGGTGTGTGTGTATGAATGCTTATTGGAAAAGATAACCTGCACAAACTTTTTATTGTATTTGCACTTATGTGCTTTGCTGTTCAACAGTTGGCCAAATTAAGCTTAGAGTTGCAAGAGCACAGCCTGAATGCGTACAGGGCAAATAACATATATAAACCTGCTGCACAAATCTTTGAAAGCAGAAGCACAGGTTGACATACTTATTATAAAGAAGTTGCTATTGCCACTGAAAATAATTTTTCCAGGAATTCTTGCTTCACAAAAAAGTAGTTAAGAATGATCCTGATGCTTTTTATGAAAAATGTAAATATGCAATAGAGAGTAGTAGGTAGATTCAGGTACACAGGAATATCTTTAGGGCGGCGTAGCCTAGCCTGTTTAGGCTACGCCGCCGTAAATTAGCTAGGCTAGTAATGATTTTCAATCTTCTTACCTGCTAATCTACGGCGGCGTAGCCTCAAACGAGCGGGCGTAAGGGCGCATAATTCAAATGACTTGGAGGGGGGCGTGTTGTATGGAAATGAGGCTTGACCTCACGTTTTTTGACATTTTTCTACACTGCGCATGCGCCGGGCACCTACATTTCCCAGGGCGCATTGCGGCTAAGTACGCCGTACAGGCCTATTGATTTCGACGTGGACGTAAATGACGTAACTCCCGATTCGCGGACGACTTACGCACACGACCTAAAAAATTTGAACCTAGCGGCGGGAACGGCAGTCATACTTTAACATTGTTATTCCACCTCATAGGTGGAATAACTTTAGGCCGCCTAAGGCCTTACGGAAACGGCGTAATTCGACTGCGGCGGGCTAGCGTACGTTCGGGAATCGGCGAAAAAGCTCATTTACATAATCTACGCCGGCCACAATGGAAGCGCCACCTAGCGCCCATCTAAAAAATTGCAAGCTAAGATAGAACGGCGCAAGCCGTCCTATCTTAGCTTTGTTTAAGCGTATCTCTGTTTGAGCATACGCTTAAACATACGGCGGCGTAGATTCGGAGTTAGGTCGGCTTATCTACTGATAAGCCGGCCTAACTCTTTGTGAATCTACCTATAGATGCTTAATGGAAACTATTCCACTCTTTACAACTGGACTAGGGTGCTCGACTACAAACATTTGCCTGACACATTGAGCAGAAACTTACTTCATAAAGGACGGAATTCAAATTGTGTCCACTAGATTCCAGCCAAATGAAAGGAAATGCTTTGTGGGAGTATTTGCTTGAGAAAATGTTACCTGATGACTTATGTTCTCTTATGCCGCGTACACACGATCAGATAGGATGTTTTTTCCGATGGAATTCCGCTAAAGCTTGGCTTGCATACACACGGTCACACAAAAGTGTTTCCGAGCATGCGTCAGAATTTTGCGTGTCAGAATTGCTACAGACGATCAGAATTTCCAATTGCAATTTTTTCCGTCTGAAAATTTGAGAACCAGGTTCAAATTTTTGTTGGCGGAAATTCCGACAGGAAAAGTCTGATGGAGCCTACACACAGTTGGAATTTCTGACCTGACCAAGTACAGGGCATTAAAATACTATTGTTATGCCGAGTACACACGGTCGTTTTTCGGCATGGAAAAAAAAAAACGTTTTTCAGCATGTCCAAAAAACAAAGTTTTTCCAACTTCATCATTAAAAACGATGTTGCCCACACACCATCGTTTTTGAAAAATTATGAACAAAGCGCGGTGACGTACAACACGTACGACGGCACTCTGAAGGGGAAGTTCTATTTGCCTTTGGGCTGCTTTTAGCTGATTCCTTGTTAGTAAAAGACGATTCGCACTTTTTTGTCTGTTTGCTTACTCCATTATGAATGGTAGTTTTACCAGAACGAGCGCTCCCGTCTCATAACTCGCTTCTGGGCATGCGCGGGTTTAAAACGTCGTTTTAGCCCACACACGATAATTTTTTACAACCCGAAAAACAACATTTTAAAAAACGACGTTAAAAAATGATGATTTTAAATGACGTTTTTAAAAACGTTGTTTTTTTCCATGCCAAAAAACGACCGTGTGTACGCGGCAAAAGAGTATGTAAGAGGATTCTCACATACTCCCAACAGAGTTTCTCTTAAAAAAACATCTACTGTTTATCAGAGTCGATAGTTCGCCATCACTTTATTTTGACCCCCTGAATATATTAAATCAGGCTTCTTCACAGCCATCATGCTGCTACTGATGTAAACAGCAAAAAGAGAGAAGTAGAGAAAATTTATGATAAGAATGTAGAAATAATCTGAAAGTGCCTCTGGATTTACTTTAGATAGTGCTATATATTTTTTATTCTTTGTACATTTTACCATAATTCTTTTGTATTATTGGAAAAAGTCCATACAAATTATTTATATATTGTCATATAGGCAATATGGAAGTAGGGAAGGGTTTGAGACAATGGTATTCTTGGCTTTATTACATATAAACAACTGAAACGACTGCAGGAGGGTAAACTCTTGCCAATTGAATAACACTGATATAGGCAGCAACAAAAAAGGTGAGCTTTAATGTCCAGTCACTTAAAGTGATATTAAAGGTTCACATTTAAAAAAAATATGAAACATGACATACTTACCAACACTGTGCAGCTCGTTTTGCACAGAGTGGCCCTGAACGCCATATTCTGGGGTCCCTCAGTGGCGCACGTGGCTCCTCCCCACATCAGATAACCCCCTAAGAAAAGCGCTCTCCCAGGGGGTTACCTTGTGGGCATGCTCCCGTGTCCAGCATTTGGCATCCAAATGCAAGACTCAGCCCCGCCCCCCGCATCATTGGATTTGATTGACAGCAGCGGGAGCCAATGGCTGCACTGCTATCAATCTATCCAATCAAGAGCAGAGAGACTGCACATCCTCGGTGTGGGACATTCCAGGGCTCAGGTAAGAAAAACGGGGGGGGGGGGGGGGGGGGGGGCCGGTAACTGACAGAAGTTTTTTCACCTTAATGCATAGGATGCATTAAGGTGAAAAAACAGGAGGGTTTACAACCCCTTTAATATACGTGTCCATGGCTGCATGAGGTTGTGTGCAGTGGTGTATTTTGGTTTTGTGCTGCCATGGGTTAGACTAAAATCGGTCAGCCCCCCATTTAAACTTGTCCCACCCCTTCATTCTCAAGTGGCCATTAAGGGACTCTGGTAGCTATGTGGGGTCTCTAGTTGCTATGTTGGGTCTCTGGTAGCTATGCGGAGTCTCTGGTGGCTATGCAGAGTCTCTGGTGGCTATATGCAGTCTCTGGTGGCTGTGCGGGGTCTCTGGTGGGTATGCCGGGTCTCTGGTGGACTGTGGGGTAGTAACCCCTTCCCCTGTTAATCTGTCACAGTGTCCACCCTAACCCCCCTGTTAGCCTGCCACATTGCTCCCCCAAAACCCTCACTATGTATGCTGTAGAAAAGTAGAGTCCCCCGGAACGGAGAGCTCATCTGAATCCTGAGCACTGAAGAAGTGTCAGAACTTGTACAGCGTCCAGATGTGCAGGGATAGATTGGGAAGTCCACAGCTTCCTCCTCCTTCTCCCACCCTCCTTTTCCTTAATGGTAATATGGAAAGATACAGCCACGGTCACAGGTTAGAAAGAAGGATTCGGATGTGGAAGGGGGGAGGGAGGAGAAGCAGCTGTGCCCAATCCCAGTGCAAGGCAGAGAGAGTGCAGGGAAGGAGTGCAGGGTCTCGGGTTGCATGGGGAATGACTGAAAGCTACATTCAGCCTGCTGTCAGGTTTGGCTTGAAGTCAGCGGTGAACAATGTTGGGAATGTTGCACGGATAACAATCCCACTGAAAAATGCCATCCAAGGCAAACGCCTTGTTTGCCTCGCTGAGATACACCCCTGGATGCGTGCTGAGAGGACATTTACTGTGCACTTACTTTACTGTGCTGTCACGGATATCAGCTCTTGGATATCCAACCCTTCTCACTCTGTGGAGTCCTTCCCCGGAAGTGATCCCGTGACCTGTGACCTCAGTCCCAGCTTCTTCCTGATGGCCACAGGATCTGTTCCAGGCTGAGCAGTAACAATGACTGCAGCTTCCCATCTCCGCATAGAAAAACGGATCCAGATCTGAGGCTTCCCTATGGACCACTGATACACAGATGAGCCTTTGTATCTCCTGTTTCCTGTAAGTGTGATTTTATATGTGCCATTAAAGCGGAGTTCCGGCCACAATTTCACTTTTTAAATATAAATACCCCTGTAATACACAAGCTTAATGTATTCTAGTAAAGTTAGTCTGTAAACTAAGGTCCGTTTTGTTAGGTTGTTACAGCATTTAGACACTTTATAAAATAGAAATTGACTGGGGCCATCTTAAGTGTGGACATCATGAAGCCAGACTGTATGACTTCCTGGATTTCAGCCTTGCAGATCTCGCACATGCTCAGTGCTGCACAAGCAGTGTAATAGGTTTCAGATCAGGTTTCAGCACCTGTACTGTCCAAGTCACATGATTCTTCGAGACTGGGGAGTGCACAGACTCCTGGAAAGTTACACCCACTACATTCCCAGGAGTCTGTGCGGTGTAGGTTAGGAAGCTTAAGCACCTAGGTGCAGGAAGTGGGAAGATTAACTATTCTGCCTAGCAACAACACTTTGAAGGCATCTAAAAAAAAAATTTTTTCTTAAAGGACTAATGACATTTTTTTAAAACTACTGATGTAATGTTATATTTATGGGTGGAACTCCACTTTAAAAGCTGTCTCTAATACTACATTCAGGTGGCGCTTCCTTATCTACCTTCTTCTTGCCTAAATACAGAGACAGCTCTCTGAGGACAGCAGCCGCCATTGATCTGCCATGATTAACCCTTGAACTATTTATGAACTTATTGCTTATTTAGCGAAACATTTCAGCCAGTGTGTGCACTTACGTACTTGCAACAATACAGATGGTGCAGCGCTCAAATAAAATAGTATGTAAATGAAAAGTCCATAAAAGTGCAGTACACCTCCAGTGAATGCCAATGTTGACAGACAGATGACTGTGTAAGTAGCTTTACATGTGCTTAACACAACTCCACCACCACATGAAGCTTCCACTTCCACTTCCCAGATTGTAAGCCATCAGTCCTTGAAAAGATCACAAGGCACTTCATTCAAAATTTCTTTTATGCAACAATTCCTTGCTCAGGCAAATTTTCTAGAAGGTGGACCTGAACCAGTGGCTCGCATATGACCCTCTATAACCAAAGGGTCCAGTTGGTGAGGTGAGAGGCCATTTTATGTGGTGGTGGAGTTGTGTTAAGCATGTGTGAAGCTACTTACACAGTCACCTGTCTGTCAACATTGGCACTCACTGGAGGTGTACTGCACTTTTATGGACTTTTCATTTACATACTATTTCATTTGAGCGCTGCACTATCTGTATTTGTTTCTTCATAGGGATTTTGTGATTATTGACCCTGGTGTTCAGATGCTATAGAAAGGGTTCATTTGTCATCTTTGCGCTGATTCAATTTATTTTATTCACTTACGTACCTGCGCTTACAGTTACTACCAGCTTGTTCTGGTTTAAGGCACAGCTCTGGATTAATATCTGGCTCAGATAAGTGGTTAAGGGGGGATTGTCAAACATAGTTACATAGTTAGTCAGGTTGAAAAAAGACACAAGTCCATCCAGTTCAACCACAAAAAAATAAACAAACAAAATAAAAAACACAATACAATCCCATACACCCAACTCCATACCCACAGTTGATCCAGAGGAAGGTAAAAAACCCTAGCAGAGCATGATCCAATTTGCTACAGCAGGGGAAAAAATTCCTTCCTGATCCCCCGAGAGGCAATTGGATTTACCCTGGATCAACTTTACCTAAAAATCTTAGTACTCAGTTATATTCTGTACATTTAGGAAAGAATCCAGGCCTTTCTTAAAGCAATCTACTGAGCTGGCCAGAACCACGTCTGGAGGGAGTCTGTTCCACATTTTCACAGCTCTTACTGTGAAGAAACCTTTCCGTATTTGGAGATGAAATCTCTTTTCCTCTAGACGTAAAGAGTGCCCTCTTGTCCTCAGTGTTGACCGTAAAGTGAATAACTCAACACCAAGTTCACTATATGGACCCCTTATATCCCCCCTAATTTTCCTCTTCTCAAGAGTGAATAAATGTAGTTCTTATTGTCTTTCCTCATAGCTGAGCTCCTCCATGCCTCTTATCAGTTTGGTTGCCCTTCTCTGCACTTTCTCCAGTTCTCTGATATCCTTTTTGAGAACTGGGGCCCAAAACTGAACTGCATATTCCAGATGAGGTCTTACTAATGATTTGTACAGGGGCAAAATTATATCTCTGTCTCTGGAGTCCATACCTCTCTTAATACAAGAAAGGACTTTGCTCGCTTTGGAAACCGTAGCTTGGCATTGCATGCCATTATTGAGCTTATGATCTACCAAAACCCCAGGATCCTTCTCCACTACAGATCCCCCCAGTTGTACCCCCCCTAGTATGTATGATGCATGCATATTCTTAGCCCCCAAGTGCATAACTTACATTTATCAACATTAAACCTCATCTGCCACTTAGTCGCCCAATTAGACAGAGCATTGAGGTTGGCTTGTAAATTTCACTGCATAGCTTGGTGTCATCTGCAAAGACAGAAATGTTACTTTTGATCCCAGACCCGATATAATTTATAAAGATATTAAAAAGTAAGGGTCCCAACACTGAACCTTGGGGTACACCACTGATAACCTTTGACCATTCAGAGTAAGAATCATTTACCACGACTCTATGAATTCTGTCTTTTAGCCAGTTTTCTATCCATTTACACACTGATATTTCCAATCCTGTAGACCTTACCTTACACATGAGCCGTGTGTGCGGAACTGTATCGAACGATTTTGCAAAATCCAAGTATACCACGTCCACAGCCACGCCTCTGTCCAGGGTTTTACTTACCTCTTCATAAAAGGAAATCAGGTTTGTCTGACAACTTATGTCTTTCATGAATCCATGCTGTCTGCTGCTTAAATAGTTTTTTTCCAGCAAGAACTCATCCATGTGGTCTTCTATTAAACGTTCCCTTATCTTCCCAACTATAGAAGTTAAACTAACAGGTCTATAGTTACTTGGTAAAGACTTTGTTCCCTTTTTAAATATGGGCACTACATTGGCCCTGCGCCAATCCAGTCGTTCTATTCCTGTCATTAATGAGTCCCTAAATATTATGTAGCACCCCCCTTTTAGTTAGTGGGGCGTTACGCTAAAGTTAGTAGGGAGTGGGAGATTTAAGTTGCTCCCACTCACAAATTGGTTAGTTTGTGCTGTTGCCAGTTTGGTACTGCCTCATGGGTCAGTCTGCATGCCAGGGGTGTGTTATCACCTCTGGGCAACAGTTGGCGCTAGAGGGGTTCTGACGAACCTATCTTTCCTCAGCAGCCAATGAGAGGGGTTTTCCCTCTTCGGGCGTGCTGGCGGGGGGTATATCTGTGGCGACCGCCATGAGTAGTTCTGTTCTACGCAGGGCCCGAGTCCCAGGTGCGGCATCCACCTTCATGGTGCGTGCATCCATGGGCCCCCGCCGTCGAGGCCTGCCTGGCCGAAGCTATGCACCTACCGAAATCTCACCTTGATGCTGAGAGGGACCCCAGCGGCTCGCTGGGTCCCAGATCCTAAGCTGGGAGCTGTACGATAGGGGGTCTGCTCGAGAGAACCTAGATACAGAGGTTGTCTGCGAGGTCTGGACGTGTCATCTGGGATCCGGTCACCACGCCACATGACAGGAACATTTCAGCTGTCTATTGGTGACCCTGAATTGGACTTACTGGGAGGATTCGCTAGTTCTACCATTTAACCATATTTGAATATATACCAGGCCTGTGCAGGGGCCCTGTTTTCCTCCCAGTGACTTTATTTGCAAGTGACCTTCTGGCTGCCAGGCTCAAGTTAATCACCTGTCCAGGGGCACTTTACTTACTCCGGCGGGAGTGGCGACGTTTGAACTGTCTATGCTGAGAGCAGGCTTGCTCTCCATGTTCTTGATATCCAAGGCCTGATACTGCAGTTTTTTTTCTCTCTGCTCATCAACCCTTTTCCTATTGTGTGCCATGTTGATGTTGGCTATGTTGGCCTTGGAATAAAGCATTGGAAACTCACACTGTTGTCTGAACATTTGCTCCCTATCCACACTCACAAGTTGTACCCCTAGACAAGAGAACTTGGTAACTTAATACGCCGATCCCCAAATTATCCAGCGGCTCCTTCGGGGGTGAGCGCTACAATTAGATACAGTGGCTTTGAAATTACAGAGCTCAATTCTTTTAGGATCCGTGGGTGGATGCCATCTCTGACTGCTCAGTTTTCCCCTATGCTCTGTCACCATTGCTCTGCTCTGCCCCTCTAGCACTCACTGGAGCCCTGGGCAGATACTTCTTCTTTAATTCAGAGAATGCTTTAAGAAAATAAAAACTTTTTTGCCTATCTAACCACTTTACAACAGGGCTGGATCTAGCCTGCCTGATCTGGGGGTGCAGTAAAAAATGTCAGGGGTGGAGAAGATGTGAGGTCTGCAGGGCAATGTATAGGACACATTAGGGCACTGTACAGGGGATCAGCAGTTCAGAAGATAGGGTCAGCACTGTCAGTGGGTTATCAGGGCAGTGTACAGGGGTTAGCAGAGCAGAGAACAGGCAGTAAGCAAGGCAATGTGAAGTGGGTCAGCAAAGTAGTGTATAGAGGTTAAGCAGGGCAAAGTATGAGATACCAGCAGGGGAGTGTACAAGAGTCAGTGGGGCAGTGTACAGAGGACAACAGAGGAGATGACAGGGGTCAACTGGGTGGAGAGCAGGAGTTAACAGGGCAGAATACAGGGGCCAGCAGAGCAGAGGACAGGGATCAGCATGACAGAGGACAAGGGTCAGTAGTGCAGAGGACAGGGGTCAGCAGGACAGAGGACAGGGGTCATTAGCAGTTTTAATTTTGTTGATGAAAATATTTTCCTAATCATTTTTGTCAGCTACATGTTTTCAGCTACGAAGACTAAACAAAAATAAAATTAGAATTTTGTAGGGCTGGGGAAATTAAAGATTAATTCCTTGATTAATCTTTAATTTTTTTTATCGATCAAAATTCTTTTGATCGATCAAGATTCTTGATGTCACCGGACAGCCTGGACAGCGAGACTTACCCTGCTGGATGCGAGCAAACTGCACCCATTGGATTGAGGTACCTTTGCATCTGTGGAGCAGGAGGATGCATCAGGCTCCATCAGGGGAAGGGGGCAAAAATAACCATTGTTTTCCTGTCCTAAGCAGTTTTGTGCAGACAATTCTTTGTGTATCGGCAACATCTGTTCCGTGTGAAAGACTGTTCAGTTCTTCAGGGTATATTGTGAATAAAATGCGATCATGTCTGCTTCCAGAAAATGTAAACACTCTGGTATGTCTATGTGACTGACTAAAGTGATGCCTACCACTTGCCTACTATAAAGTGACTGACAGTCAATATACTAGATAAGTTTTATAATTAAAGTTTAAACTAACTTTCTAAGTTTTTCTTGAAGTTTAATAAGAAAAAATTACTTGCGTCAGTTCTACAATTTGAATTTAAAACGTTTTTGTGTAAACTGTGAAGTTAAGTCATGAATTGTGTAAACTAACTAGTGTCGGGTGATTGTATATAGTGTATACCACATTTACCACTGACTAATGCAAAGGTTGCAATGCAAGGAGATCAGCTAAAAGTAGTTGGATCTTTATGTGCGTTATAATTAGTCGAAATTAGTCGATTAATCGATTAAAAAAAAAATCGATTAATCGAACACGAAAATTTGAATCAGTAAGAGCCCTAGTATTTTGTCAATAGGTGAAAACTATGACAAAAATAAATTCCAATTTTTGTCAATGAACGAAAACGGAAGAAACATGTAAGGAAGGGACATTTACCCACCTGAACTTCTGCTTTCTTCAGAGCTCCTCCTGTTGGTTAAAGCCTCAGCCCCCTGATAAGCTTTATTGGCTAAGAGACACAGGCTCCCTCTGTCTGCCTGGGAGTTATGAAACAATCCCCTGCAAACCATGTGGTGAGTGTTCTCCCTCCCAGCAAGGTAGCAGTGCTTAGCACTGTGTAAAATCACAGCCACCCTAGACCAGTTCTCTGCCCTGTGCACTCCCTAACTCCCATTTACTCCCCCATCCCCACTACATGTCATAAGATTTGTACTCTAAAGCCCTGTACACACGATCGGATATCTGATGGAATCTAATCCGATGGATTTTTTCGTCGGATATCCGATGAAGCTGACTTTCATCCATCTTGCCTACACACCATCGGTCAAAAATCCGACCGCGTCCAACGCGGTGACGTAAAACACTACGACGTGCTGAGAAAAATTAAGTTCAATGCTTCAGAGCATGCGTCGACTTGATTCTGAGCATGCGTGGATTTTTGACCAATGGACTTTCACACAGACGATCGTTTTATTTCTCCATAGGAAAATTTAAAAACATGTTCTATTTTTTGAAGAAAAAAAAAAAACGATTGTGTGTACAGGGCTTAAAGGGGTTGTAAAGGAATTTTTTTTCCCTTAATATCTTCCTTTACCTTAGTGCAGTCCTCTTTCACTTACCTCATCCTTCGATATTTCTTTTAAATGTCCTTATTTCTTCTGAGAAATGCTCACTTTCTGTTCTTCCATCTGTAACTACACACCGTAATGCGAGGCTTTCTCCCTGGTGTGGAATGTCGTGCTCGCCCCCTCCCTTGGACTACGGGAGAGTCAGGACGCCCACTAACACACAGCTCCTTTCTCTATCTGCAACGTTGAGAGCGTCCTGACTCTCCTGTAATCCAAGGGAGGGGGGCGAGCATGACACTCCACACCAGGGAGAAAGCCTCACTTTACTGTGTGGAGTTACAGACAGAAGAACAGGAAGTGAGGATTTCTCAGAAGAAATAAGGACATTTAAAAGCAAAATGGAAGGATGAGGTAAATGAAGGAAGACTGCACTAAGGTAAAGGAAGCTATTTAGGGAAACATTTTTTTTCCTTTACAACCCCTTTAAGAGTATATAATGAGTTTGGAAATTCTAGTGAAATGTCTAAATAATGCATTACAATTTAACTAAACCTAATCGACCTTAGTTGACTAAAATGCACTGGAGATTTTAGTCGACTAAAATACAACTAAGACGAAAACAATTCAGATGACTAAAATACAACTAAAACTAGAATGGTATTTTAGTCAAAAGAGTATGACTAAAACCAAATAGAAAATTTACGTCAATATTAACACTGGTCAACAGTGCAGAGGACAGGGTTCAGCAGGACGGAGGAAAGGGGTCAGCAGGACGGAGGACAGGGGTCAGCAGGATAATGCACAGGGATCAGCAGAACGGTGGACAGGGGTCAGCAGTGCAGAGGACAGGGGTTAGAGGGACAGAGGACAGGGGTCAGAAGGACAGGGGACAGAGGACAGGGGTCAGGATGGAGGACGGGGGTCAGCAGAACAGAGGACTGGGTCAGCAGGATGGAGGACAGGGGTCAGCAGCATGGAGGACAGGGGTCAGCAGCATGGAGAACAGGGGTCAGCAGTGAAAACTACAGGGGTCACCATGATAGAGGACAGGTGCCAGCAGGAAAGGGTACAGGGGGGTCAAAGCCCCCCAAGTTCCCCCTTCTAGCACAAATCTCCCCCATCCCCATTCTGGCACATTCTTCCCTCCTTCTAGAACAAATCCCCCACAATACATTTCCCATTACCATTAGCCCCTCCTCCACAAAACCACCTTTAACCACTTGAGATCCGCGCTATAGACGAAATACGTCCGCAGCGCGGCTCTCAAGTGCCAAGTGGCCGTTTAAAAACGGCCTTTATGTGCATTACCCGCGCGCGCCACTGGGTGGCGCGCGGCGGGTAAAAACTGTCCCGACGCATCGCCGAAGACCCGATGCGTGTACCTGGCGGCCGCGATGTCCGCCGGGTACACGCGATCGTCGGTGACACGGTAGGTGACAGCAGGAACGTGGAGCTCTGTGTGTAAACACAGAGCTCCACGTGCTGTGAGAGGAGAGGAGACCGATCTGTGTCTCTTGTACATAGAGACACAGCATCGGTCCCCTCCCCCAGTCACCCCCCTCCCCCCACACAGTTATAACACACCCAGGCTACACAGTTAACCCCTTCCTCACCCCCTAGTGTTAACCCCTTCACTGCCAGTCACATTTATACAGTAATTAGTGCATTTTTATATCACTGATCGCCGTATAAATGTGAATGGCGCCAAATTTGTGTCAAAAGTGTCCGATACGTCCGCCGCAATATCCCAGTCCCAATAAAAATCGCAGATCGCCGCCATTACTAGTAAAAAAAAAAATAATAAAAAAAATCATAATTCTGTTCCCCATTTTGTAGGCGCTATAACTTTTGCGCAAACCAGTCGCTTATTGTGATTTTTTTTTTTTTTTTTACAAAAATACGTCGAAAAATACGTATCGGCCTTAACTGAGAAAAAAAATAGTTTTTTTAAAAAAAATTGGGATATTTATTATAGCAACAAGTAAAAAAAATATATATATTTTTTTAAATTGTTGCTCTTTTTTTGTTTATAGCGCAAAAAATAAAAACCGCAGAGGTGATCAAATACCACCAAAAGAAAGCTCTATTTGTGGGGAAAAAAGGACGCCAATTTTGTTTGGGAGCCACGTCGCACGACCGCGCAATTGTCAGTTAAAGCGACGCAGTGCCGGACGCTGAGATTTCGCCTGGGAACGAAGGGGGTTTATGTGCCCAGTAAGCAAGTGGTTAAGTTCCACCCCTCATCCCCACAAGCTTACAGGTGGGTAATCACTACAGAGAGTGAGCTGTGCTGTGTTCTCCCCCCTCCTGTCATAAAAGTAATCCTCCATAGAGCAGATGTCACAGGATCACTAGAACGGACTGTACACACACAGATTGATTACCCGCCTTCTATGTCCTCCAAGGACTGCTGGCATCTCCCAGCAGCAGAAAACATGGGTAGGGGGGTGGTAAACAAATTGTGTACAGTTTGATGCCAGAGTGATTCTGTGACACCTGCTCTATGAAGTATCGCTGTTATGACAGAAGGGGAAGAACACAACACAGTACATCTCTCCTTGGCTCTCTCCTCACATCTTCTGTTGTGGAAATTTGAAGATGTATTTAATATGTATTGTCATAATGGCACCCAGTCTTAGTACTGCCCCAACCCGCTCTAAATAGAGCTGACTGGGGCAGTCTGAGGCTGGTTGAATCTCGTCTGGTAGTAGAAAATGTCTTGAGGTTGGAGTGTGATGTTTGCGGCGTGGGTGTATGTCCGCCGGCGAGGGGCCCTCTGTGCATTTAGCACAGACGATCGTTGAGGAGGGGGTGCGCTCACTCCGCGGGCACACTAGTGGTTATGGACAGATGTGCGCTCTTATCTGGGTCTTGTCTGATCAGCAGGGCTTGCGATTCGTAGCGTACGCCTGTAGATAGCTTCCTTTCCACCTTAATAAGGGTATAATCTGGATATGCATTATTCTATGGAATGGCGCAGATTAGGATTCTATCAGGCGATTAATATGAGAGCTTATGATCGGTTAGAGGCAGGGGGGGGCACTCCCTGCCACGCCCATAAGCCTTTAGCAGCATTGTATGTACTTCTATGCATTGTATTGTATCCATTGTATTATATTCTATTCATGTATTCTATGGGACTTCCTGTTAGAAGGAACGTCCTTATATGGTGTTAGCTGTGTCAGTGGAACATCATGTGTTAACCACTCCCATGAGGGAGGTGTTTAATGGGTGCAGTGAGCACTTCCTGTTTTGGGTAAATAAAAGGTGCTTGGCTGAGCCTTTGGGCAGTCATGCTGGCAGAATGATATGAGAACAGGCTGGTGATGGTGTCTCTTTGTATGAATGGCAGAGAATGATGGTGAGTGAATGTATTTAGCTTAATTATGGATTATTTCATTAAGATGGATTCTGTGCTTAATAGCACAGGGCAAAATGGCTGTATGCTCTGCGTACAGCCCAGCTTTTTGCCACGACACTTCCTACATCTCCTGTCACATCTCCAGTATTCCAGTATACTTTAATATTTATTTTGCACGATAGATCTGTACTTGGACTCTGATCTACTGGGCTTGCACTATATACACCTATTTGGAATTTTTGTTGTAGTATATATTTTGGACTTTTGTGTATTTATATTATTTCGTTATAAGGTTTGCTTTTGAGTTTTGTCAATCTTTGCACATTGTCACTTTTTGGGTTTATTGCCTCTACTTTGTCTGCCCATAGTGGTTATTGCCCTCAGTGGCCATTTTGCCCACGTGGTGGGCCTTTCTTTGTTTCTACCGTTCCCCAGTTACACAGCGCAGTCACTATCACCCATTTTCACATCTCCAGTATAGTAAGGTGACCAGATTTTTAAAATGAAATCCGGGGACATATTTTTTCTTTACTAGTAATGGCAACAATCGGCAACTCTCTGCCCGCCTCACAGCCTCTCAAGTCTTACTCTTCGGGCCCTGGCTACTACTGGATGGGGAGCGGAGGAAGATCACTCCGCCAGGGAAGGCAAGGAGATAGGCATGTGACTGGCCAGGATTTGAGCCAAGGCAGAAGAACATGCAAGCGGAGCTGAATGGACATGCACCCGAAACTGAAGAAATATTCCCTCCGCTCTGACCAGCACATGATCATCAGAAAGGGGCACAGATAATGGGAAAAATACAACCCCCCTATGCTAGTAGGCACGGCGGAGCAGGGGGGTGTAATTCAAATTTTTTAATTTTAATTCTGCACTGACTTTCTTTGAAATTGCCCCTGCCCCTTATTAAATCCAATCTGGGGACAACACCAGGGACAGACTTGGTCCGGGGACATTGTCCTCAATCAGGGATCAGGGGACTGTCCGCTGAAACCGGGGATGTCTGGTCACCCTACAGTATAGTGCACCTGACTGCCCAACTGCTGCCCCCCCCTCCTCTTGCCTTGTCCCAGCCCTGAGTGTGGGGATGGGGAGGGGAGCTCAGTGGCCAGGCACAATATCCATAATGGGGCCGGCCTGGGGGGAGACACTGAAATCTGGGGGAGCGCAATTCTCTCCAGCACCCCCTAGATCAGGCCATGCTTTACGATACCACTAGCTTGAATCACACTGAAACAATGTTAAACATAATAAACAAAGTAGCCACAACATTCTAAAGCAAAAAACAAATATACTTAAATGTTTTTATAAAATGCAGAAGGTGAACCTTGATTGCCATGGGAAGTTGCTGGTTTCATATGTGACCTACATAATGGTAATTGGAAGAAATAGCTTTTTTTGGGGGTAGAAAAATCTTTAAAGCATTAAATAGCGGAGATAATACATTAAATGCAATGACAGGTAGCTGTAACGTTGTATATAGCGTAAATGAGCACCCAGAAAGGATGATCTGATAAAGCACTGCGTATGCAAAAATATAATACATAAATAGGAGAATAATAAGATCTGTGCATAACATGCCATCTTTATTCCCTAGATTGTTATATGCAGCATATTCTATTGTTAAACTGTTTCCTTGAGCAAAAATCGTATTATTCTTGTTTTCAAGGCAATAGTTTTAAAATACTAAGCTATTCGTAAACAATGTAGATGGTTGTATCTATTTATTTCCTGTGGTTATATGGCACCAATATATTACATAGAAATTTGCAGAGCACGTACAAACATGAGCTTTCTGATTGGTTCATTAGCCAAAGAGGCTCAAAGGACCTTTGACTAAACTCTAATGCCTTTCCGAGAAAAAAAGTCAGACAGGCTTTTTTTCTCGGAAAGTCCGGCCGTGTGTAGCCTCCATCTGACTTTTATTGTCTGAAATCCAATGGACCTTAGATAGAGAATCTGTTTTCTTTCTTTCCGTCGGACTTCCGACGGACTCACGGCGGACTTTTGCACGGTCACGAGGCATAATAAACCCCAACCTACTCCCAGGCCCACAAGTATTTAAAGCTCCATCCACAGACCAATTCAGTAAGTTTAGTGGTGTCCAGGATACAAATACCAGCATAACTGAAACGACATTTAGCTTTATTTTCTGAAGAGTATAATGAGGTGCAGTGAAGTCAAGCCATAGTCATTTAAAATCCAATCAATCTCTTAAAAAATTTAGCCTCTCCTTCACATGGTTGGATGAACACATGTTCACTTCACTCTACTAAACTCTAGTCTAAACTCTGGTTGAAAAATGAAAAAAATATGTGCAGCTGGTTGTTAAAGTGGAGGTTCACCCAAAAACACAACTTTGTACCATCCAAACTAGCATACTAGCATCAGCTACAGTATGCCTTTTTTTTTTTGCGCTGTACTTACGGTTTAATCCGTAACTTTCGATTCAGACACCCGCGGGGAGTAGGCGTTCCTCTGAAGAGTGGAACATGATTGACGGCCGGCTATGGCGCGTCACACGTTCCGAAAATAGCCGGAGTAGGACTCTGTTCTTCACGGCGCTATACGGCGCCTGCGCACAGACTAGGAGCTGACTGCGCAGGCGCCGTATATGTCCGCGTCCTATTTCGGCTTTTTTCGGAAGGCATGACGCGCCATAGCTGGACGTCAATCATGTACCCCTCTTCATAGGAACGCCCATTTCCTGGCCGGAGTCTGAAACGAAAGTTACGGATTAAACCGTAAGTCCAGCGCAAAAAAAAAAAAAGGCATACTGTAGCTGACGCTAGTATGCTCGTTTGTATGGTAAAGACATATTTTTTTAGGGTGAACCCCCGCTTTAAGCAGCGGGCCGGGAAGCTGGCTGCCCACATCCTTCACAACCATGAGTCATCATCTGTCAGCAGGCTTGAATGCCATCAATTGCCCCGCAATAGAAATTTAAAAAAAGAAAAAATGGCATGGGGTCCCCCCCAAAATCTATTCCAGACCCTTATCCGAGCATGCAGCCTGGCAGGTCAGAAAAGGGGGGGTGAGCGAGTGTTGATGGGGATAAGGGTCTCTTTCCGAAAAACCCTGGGTTGTGGTTGTTGGGATCTGCAGGCGGAGGGACTTATCGGAATCTGGAACAAGGGGGCCTCCTGATCTTGCCCCCCCAAGTGAATGGGTAGGGGTACATCGCCCATTCACCAAACCCCTACCCATTCACCAAAAAGGTGTTAAACAGTAGGAAACACATAAAACTGTTTTTGAAAAATTCTTTATTAAAAAAAATAAAACATAAATCGGTGTCCCTCAATCTACATCCATCATCAATCACAACGTCTATCGACCTGAAAAATAGAAACATAAAAAAAAATGCTTTGCCTCCTTAGAGGCTACCCACCGTATGCCCTCTCTTCGCATTGACAGTTCTTATATAGGCAAGGGTGGCACCGCCCCCTTCTGACATCACGGAGCTTGCTCTTCCCCCCTTTCCTGACCTGCTAGGCTGCATGCTCGAATAAAGGGTTTGGTATCGCTTTTGGGGGGGACCCTATGCCGTTTTCTAAATTCTAATTGTTCCGAAAAGTTGTAATTCCTTAGAAAACGATTAAACAAAACCCATTTTAATATATCATATGATAATAAAGTGCAAAGTGCCAAATATCAAAAAACAAAAAGAAAAAAGTAAAAAATCAGTTCACATACAAAAAAATCCAAGGTGAAAAGTTTCAATGTGATCGGAGTAATCGTGGATGACAATGTTGATAGTCCATATGAAACACCTATACGTGAATATCCACCACCAAAAGACTGGATATTGCGCTGACCAGAATGTATGGACTCTGTGGTACTAAGTCAACAAAGCATGTGTAATCAAGGGCGGACTGACCATTTGGGCTCTCGGGCAATGCCTCAGGGCCCCAAGCTACTAGGGGGCCCCATCGGGTTGCCAGGCTCAGTAAAACCAGGGACAGTATATAAAAATCCGTTTTTTTTACATCTGTCTCTAAAATGTTCAAAACTGACATGCTTTTGATGTGAAAATCCCGATAATTTTAGCTGCCCTGGCCATCTGTAAGCCCGGGGCCCCATAATCTTCTATTGCCGGGGGCCCCATGATTTGTCAGTCCGCCCCTGTGTGTAATCCAAACATTGATTACGGAAGCGATTCGAAGGACCTCACATCACCACCTCACGATAGGATTGCCGCCTAATCAATAACTGTGTGCATTCCAAAGGACCATAAGAACACAAAAAGCCTCTACATAGTGTGAAACCGTATATGGTGAATTTAATAAAAAAAAGTAGAACACTTACATCATAAGCAGAGATAAAAAGCCTATCATAAATCCAACAGAAAAACAGCAATGGCCTCACAAAAAATTGCAATTCCAATTCTTCCGGGGCTGAAGTGGTTAAAGGAAGTCATAGGGACATTTTAGTCAGTAGAGAGTCATGTGGGACTTTCCTGACGCATTCATAGCAGCACACACTGGGTTGTGACTCCGCCCCCACAACCTGACAGGATTGGTTAGCTATAAATTTGAAGGGGAGACACCCGGCATTATTCTCTTTTTTTATCCTCACCTGACAGGACGTGGACGTACAGCTTGTCTCCTACCGCTATCGCCCCAGCAGGTTCAGCCTCTCCTGTTTGGAAGTCCCCCTTGTACAGTCTCTAAACGAGCTTTATAGGGGGAACCCCGCTCTGGTGGTCTCAGGGGTTAAATCCCGGCATAAATTCCTGGCATATGTACAAGCTTTAAATAAGCTTAATCAGGCAAGTGTGGCTCCCTCTTTGCTCCCTGGGTGTTCTGTCCCATGTTATACCTCTAATTTTGCCCAGTGGAACTTTATGGGGTTATTGCTCCGTTTTCCTCTATTTATTTTCTGAGCCATGTAGTCCCTCATAGCACCGCCGCGTCCCCCTAGCGTACTGCGCATGCGCGCAGCAGAATGATGATGTCGGCGGTCTCCTCGCCCTCATCCAAGATGGCGCCGGGACGCTACTGCGCATGCGCGCATGCGTCATCAGCGCCGCGACGGCGGCGCCGAATTTAAAAAAGGCACTACATTTCTTTTTCCTCCCTGAGGCTGCTGCTTTACTCAAATCCCACAGGGATTTTTTCCCAGGTATTTATCTGCCTCTCCCCTTCTAGGATCTCCCTCTGTTTTTTTGTTTTGACTTGTTTCTCACCATATTCTGCTTCCTTCCAGCATATCCACTTCTGCTGCTTTCCTGCACTTCTCATGGAGCCCACTGCCCTCAGACCACTACCAGCAAACGAGGTATGGAGGCCATCATGTTACTAGGTAAGTAGAGAAGAGACAAAAAAGAGAGCGGGCCGCTAACACTGCCTTTTTGTTGCAGTCCCATCAGGCCAAGAGACGCAAGCCCACGGCGCAGGGAGAGGTCCAGGCATGCATCAAGCAGGAGGTCCCGTAAAAGTCGGTCAAGATCTTCCTCCCGCTACCATCGATCAAGGCATAGCCGATCACGCCGTAGCCGCTCCCGTCACAGTCGGTCTCATCGCGGACGCTCTCCCTCATGTCACCGCCAACGCTACCATACCCGTCCTGCAGCAAACGCTTGCTGGGTGTGCGGTGCTACTGCTTTGCCAGGAAAGCTAGCATGTCGTACTTGCTTTAATGAAGCAACTAGAGAAAAGGAGACGGACGCCAGGATGGCTACAGATCTCTCTTCCCGACACCACATTGAGGAGCCAACACAGGAATCAATCTGGACCGCACATCCTCTGGCCTGTGATGAGCCCATCCCAGGCACTTCATCCGCTGCTGGCCCATATGCCCAGCTAACAGAGGCTCATTCCGATCATGAGGATCGAGAGCTCGTGTCCGGATTTGACTTTGGCCTGGTCGAACCTTTTGCCCGCTCGGTTAAGGAGACAATAGGTTGGGAGGAACCTGTGTCGGAACCACCGAAGGTTGGGAAATACTTCCCCGAGTTAAGGAGGGATCCAGAACTGTTTCCCTTCATTGAGGAATTGGAAGACCTCATTAAGGAGGAGTGGGAAAAACCGGACAAGCGGCCCGGTCTGTCCAACAAGCTTGCTAAATTGTATCCTCTGAAGGAATCTAAGATCGCTTCCCTCATTAACGCTCCCGTTGTGGATTCATCTCTTATGCGGCTTGCCAGGCACGTCACTTTGCCAATAGAGGACGCAGTCTCGTTCCGGGACGTTCTCGACCGCAAGATCGACCTGGAGTTGAAGAAAGCATACTCCACGGCAGGGGGAGCATGTAGATCGGCTATTGCCACAGCAGCTGTCGCCAAGGCCATTTCCGTATGGGCAGCCAGCGCTGAGAGGGCTCTCCTAGAAGGTACTGACCGGGGGGACATAATGTCCTCCTTGCAGGAGATCAGGCTAGCCGGTGACTTTGTGGCAGGGGCCTCGGTGGATGTCATTCGTTCTTCGGCTAGGTCCATGTTGGCCTCAGTTATGGCCCGCAGAGCCTTATGGCTGAAGCCTTGGGTCGCTGACACGTCTTCAAAATCCAACTGGTGCAAGATTCCGTATGATGGCACAAGCCTGTTCGGCACGAAATTGGACTCGGCAATCTCCAAGGTCACTGGAGGAAAGTCGGGGCTTATTCCCTCCGACAGGAGGCCCAAGCCTCAGAAAGGTCCTACCTTCAGGCGTAATCTGCCTGAGAGATACAGGGAAGCCAGATCCTATCGCCCCGGCAAGGAGTTCAGAAGGGATTGGAGACCTACTCGCCCTCCCTTTGCGAGGGGTCAGAAGTCCAAGGCCATTACTACAGGGGATCAGCAAAAGTCCTTTTGAAGTATTGCCTGCCCACCCAGCTCAGGTGGGCGCCAGGCTCAGCAGTTTCGCACAAATATGGTCGGAACACATAAAGGACCCATGGACTCTTTCCACAATAAGACATGGCCACAGATGGAACTTTATGGGGGCATTGCCTCACGCTACTTTCCAGCCTACCAAAATACCATCTTCCCTAGACAAAAGGAGGCTACTCATTCAATACATCCTAGAACTACTCCAGAAGGAAGCTATCGTGGAGGTTCCTTCGCACCAAAGAGGCAGGGGATTTTATTCCCCTCTCTTTTTAGTACGGAAGAAGTCAGGGGATCTACGGCCCGTGCTGGATCTCAAGAGGCTCAACAGAAGGATTCAAATAGAAGCCTTCAAGATGGAGAGTCTCCAGTCTATTCTCATGGCAGTGAATCTCGGAGATTGGATGCTGTCGATCGACTTATCAGACGCCTACCTTCATGTGCCAATTCACCCCGCATTCCAGAAGTTCCTGCGCTTCTCCATCGGCCAACATCACTACCAGTTCCGATGTCTACCATTCGGGATCTCTTCAGCTCCCAGGACATTTACAAAGGTCCTTCTCCCTCTCATAGCATTCCTCAGGGAAAAGGGGCTGCGGGTACATCATTACCTGGACGATATCCTGCTCTTAGCAGCAAGTCGGGAGACTCTACTCCTCCAGCGGGAGATCCTAATCTCGTCCCTCCAGAAGTTCGGCTGGTTAATCAACTGGCGGAAGAGCAGCCTTCAGCCATCACAGTCTATGGTATTCCTGGGGGCAGAATTGGATACCAAACAGAACAGAGTACAACTGCCCTTAGAGAAGGTGGAGCCCTTAGTACGGAAAGTTCGGAATCTATTGTCCTCCAGTCTCACGTCATCCAGAGCCTGCCTCAGTATGCTGGGCTCGATGTCATCAACCATACCCATGGTACAATGGTCCCAATGGCACATGAGAACCTTGCAGAACACCTTTCTCAGACAATGGGACGGAACCTCGATGCACCAACCCATCAGCGTCCCCAGCCATGTAAGGCACTCTTTTGTGGTGGACTTGCCCTCCCAACCTCAGAAGATTCAGGCCCATAGCCCCTCCAAAACCAGAAATAGTGACATCAGATGCCAGCGAGAAAGGTTGGGGGGCTCATTACCTGGATCAGACATCCCAGGGTCACTGGCACTTCCCGACTCGGGGGACAGTCTCGAATATACTGGAGCTCCGAGCGGCATTCCAGGCCCTCTTAGCCTTCGCTCCTCTACTACGAGGGAAGAGCGTCCTAATTCGGATGGACAACAGGGTAGCGGTGGCCTACATCCAGAGGCAGGGCGGTACCCGGAGCCACACTCTTCTAGAGGAAGTTCACCCCATAATGGAATGGTCACAGGTACATCTTCTGGACCTGAAAGCAGTCTATGTTCCAGCAGCACAGAACACGCTAGCCGACTTCCTGAGCAGGGAGCTTCTGTCCAACAACGAGTGGTCGCTGAATCCCCGGGAGTTCTCCATTCTGACGGAGACATGGGGGGTTCCGGAGATAGACCTGGCAGCAACACCAGCAAATGCCAAATGCTCAAGGTTCCTTTCCAGAGTACCCTTCCCGACAGCAGAGGGGACAGATTGCCTTCTTCACCCATGGGACTTCAACCTGGGATACATCTTTCCCCCGACTCCTCTAATAGCGAGGTTTCTATCTCGTCTCCGAAGGTCATCGGCCACAGTAATCACAGTAGTACCATTCTGGCCAAGGAGGCCGTGGTTTACCACGCTCCTACAGCTCAATACCCGTCCTCCAATCCACCTACCAGCTGCAGCGGATCTCCTACACCAAGGTCGGTTTCTCCATCCAGCCCCAGACAGGCTCCACCTGACAGCCTGGAGGTTGAGATGGCTAGACTAAGAGAACAGGGATGTTCCCAGGCGGTTATAACAACTTTAATGCAAGCCAGAAAAGCCTCCACAAACACCATTTACTCCAGGGTTTGGGAAAGATTCGCCCAGTTGGCCGCAACTTAAAGGCTGGAATCCCATCTCTCCCGATCCTTACCAGATCCTGGAATTCCTGCAAACGGGAGTCGACAAAGGCCTAAATTCAAGCACCCTAAAAGGTACAGATCTCCGCTCTGTCTGCCAAAACTGGCACCAGATGGGCCTTGCATCCTCTCATCATCCAGTTTATAAGGGCATGCATAAAAATCCTTCCCGGCCTGGGATCTTTCGGTGGTCCTCGAGGCTTTTTCCAATCCACCCTTCTTCCCACTCGACTCGATTTCTCTATGGGATCTGACCTTGAAGTTATCCTTCCTCATTGCCATCACCTCGGCAAGGAGAGTGTCGGAGCTGCAAGCTCTCATGTCTAAGGAGCCATACCTGGTTTTTCGGCCCGACAGGGTGATACTGAGACCTTCAGATCGTTTCCTTCCCAAAGTTACTTCGGCCTTCCACTACGGCCAGGACATCGTCCTACCATGCCTTTCTAACGAGACTGGCGAACCTCATGCCTTGGACATTAAGTCTACAATTTCCAAGTATCTGTCGGTTACTACCCATCTTCGGTCAACAGACGCCCTCTTGATTATACCACACGGGGCCAGGCGAGGCCAGGAGGCCACTTCCCGCACCATCGCCTCTTGGCTAGTCAAGGCTATTGAAAAAGCGTATTCCACTCAACAACTGGATATCACGGAAGGCATCAGGGCTCACTCAACCAGGGCAGTGGCAACCTCTTGGGCAGCATATTGTGGTGTTTCTTCAGAAACCATCTGCAGAGCAGCAACCTGGTCGTCCAGGCATACCTTTATCTCCCACTACAGGGTGGACGCCGCTCTCTTGGCTTCTGCCGAATTTGGCAGATCTGTCATCAGGGCTAATTCTTCTGCTCTCTAGGGAATAAAAATCTTTTGCATTGAACCCTCCCGACTGGCGAGTTATTTCCCAGTGTGTGCTGCCATGAATGCGTCAGGAAAACGGAAAATTGTATACTCACCTTTCCGTAATTTTCCTTTCCTGACGCATCTTCATGGCAGCACACAGCTGCCCACCCTACTGTTCAATGAGGATATTTACGGAGAATAATGCCGGGTGTCTCCCCTTCAAATTTATAGCTAACCAATCCTGTCAGGTTGTGGGGGCGGAGTCACAACCCAGTGTGTGCTGCCATGAAGATGCGTCAGGAAAGGAAAATTACGGAAAGGTGAGTATACAATTTTCCGTTTTTTGTACAGATAAATGCGAAGAAAAGAGTCTTCAAAGGAGTCAGTTTAGCAAATTCTGGGGTATCCTATGCTCCCTTCACCCCATCCAAGTTTATTTCTGCAATAAAGCATAAAAAGATACACCTAGATTACAGTATTGTTGGGATCCTTCCAGAGCCTGGAGCGGCTCTGCTTCATCAGCTGATAGTAGGCAGTAGCCCGCTATCAGCTGACACTTGGCCACAGGAGATCAAAAGTAATTGTACTCCTGTGACCCACAAGAGTAGAATGGCCAAAGCTTTGGCCATACTTTTCTCCTAAAGTATATCAGCTTGAGTAGGAAAGATTAAAAACGTATTGGGCTTTTTTTCCTCTTTTTTTTTTTTTGTATTTGATTGGGAAGGTTTGCTTTTACTTCCTGGGAAAAATCAACACAAAGGGAGGGAAAATCTCTGCTTACGGAGTTGTCACCAGCATGTTTCCCTATTAGAGGATTTTTCCTCGTCTCCTTTTCTGGTGAAACAGTAATAGAAAGTTACCAATCAAGTACATTTGTTGGTCCAAAACCACACATGAGAACAATGGGGCAGATTCACATACATTTAGATAGGCGCAGCGTATCAGAGATACGCTACGCCGCTGTAACTTACTTTTTCATTCTTTGAATCCACAAAGAATTTGCTCCGTAAGTTACGGCGGAGTAGTGTATCTCTCGGCACGTAATTCAAATTGGCGGGTAGGGGGCTTGATTCATTTAAATGAAGCGCGTCCCCGCGCCGAATGAACTGCGCATGCTCCGTTTCGAAATTTCCCGCCGTGCATTGCGTGAAATGACGTCGCAACGACGTAATTTTTTTAACTTAGACGTGAATTACGTCCATCCCTATTCACGGACGACTTACGCATAAAAAATAAAAAATTCAAATTTCGACACGGGAACGAACAACGGCCATACTTAACATGGCAAGTCTATCTATACGCTGCAAAATAGCAGCTTTAACTATACGCCGAAAAAAGCCGACTAGAGACGACGTAAGAGAATGCGACGGCCGCGCGTACGTTCGTTGATCGTCGGATAAAGCTAATTTGCATTCCTGACGCGGAAAAAGACGCGAACTCCACCCAGCGGACGCCGAAGTATTGCATCTACGATCCGAAGGCGTACGAAGCCGTACGCCTGTCGGATCGAACCCAGATGCCGTTGTATCTTGGTTTGAGGATTCAAACTAAAGATATGACGCAGGAAATTTGAAAGTACGACTCTATCTCTGAATCTGGCCCATCATTTCTAATAAATGATGACAACTAAATCAAATAGTGTTTTACATCAGTCTTTAAATGCCAAAGAAAGAAAGTGTGTGCCTTTAAGGTGGAAGAAATTATTATGGGCATTGAGTGCCTGTTCTGTTGTAATTTGAAATCCAATGTGTTATTGTCAAAGGAATCTAAATTTGACCCATATATAATAGGAAATCACTGAAGAATGTAAACCCAATTATTTTACAGAATGTTTACTTATAACTAAACCAATCTAACAAAATTGCTTTTGCTATTAAACTAGATTAAAAAGAAACAGAATACATGAAATGTGTTATACATTTTTTCACATTTGTCACAGCTTTGTTCAACGTTATTTTTCCTTATTTCTTTGATAATGAGGTTGTGACTCATAATCTAATTATTACAGTACAGTGCGTTTGGTAAGTAATTGTTTCTTGTCTGTTTTGAAGCTTCCTTTCCTAAATACATTGTTTTAGCAGATGGCTAGAAATTTCAAGAGTTGTCTCATCCACTATATGCATACAGACAAAGCATTCATGTCATAAAGCCATAGATCTATCAGTATAAATTATTCAGTTGAGATATTTTAGTTGTTACGGTAATCTTTGAGGCTAAGAATTGGAGTCCCAACCCATGCAACTAATTTTCTGAATAATGTTAACCGCTTATAAATAATTCTGCCAGCATGCTGGAAGATTTATGTGACAAACGCTTCTCATTGCCACACTTTCACTATTATACATGTAGCAGGTGCTTCTCCAGACTGATCTAATCTATTAGGGGACAGCTGTCTGCTGCAGCAGCGTGGGATTTTTCACCTCTTCACACACAGACTCTCAGAACTGCTTGTTTGTAAACTCCCTATTGGAGGTTGTCTTTAAACTCCCTATTGGCCTGAGCCAATCATTAGACAGCAGTTAAGGACTGTGGGGGAGGAGATAAAAAGCCAGAGAAACTAGGCCAGAGCCTCTTTGTGTCTGCATCCCATCAGGAGAGCATCTCCTGCACTCTATGTGTGTGTGGAATCACGGCCTACCAAGGGGCACACAGCCTGCAAATCCAACCCAGAGGAACAGATTGTTCATGCAGCTCCAGCCCAGAGGAACAGATTGTTCATACAGCTCCAGCCCAGAGGAACAGACTACCCATGCTAAAGAAGGACACCCTGCAACAGCTCAAGGACTGAATGCCACTGCTACACACCTGCATCTAAGATCGATCGATCGCTCAGGGGAGGACCGCTGACTGTGTACAGGATTTGGTGAGGGGGCTTTGCCCAGGAACCTTTAATGCTTTTCATAGAATACCACATCCAAATATTGTCCACAGAGATCCTACATTGCCGGTGAAGATAATAAAACGCAAAGATTTGCCTCCAGGACATTACCACGTTGCTCTTAACCCCTTCCATACAGGGCATTTTCACCCCCTTCCTGCCCAGACCAATTTTTAGTTTTCAGCGCTGTTGCACTTTGAATGACAATTGCGTGGTCATGCAACACTGTACCCAAACCAAATCTTTATGTTTCCCCCCCCCACAAATAGAGCTTTCGTTTGGTGGTATTTGATCATCTCTGCGGTTTTTATTTTTTGCGCTACAAACAAAAGAAAAGCGTCAATTTAAAAAAAAAAACACAATATTTTTTACTTTTTTATTTAATAAATATCACAATTTAAAAAAAAAAATAAACATTTTTTTCCCTCAGTTTAGGCCGATACGTATTCTTCTACATATTTTTGGTAAAAAAAATTGCAATAATCGTATATTTATTGGTTTGCGCAAAAGTTATAGCGTCTACAAAATGGGTGATAGATTTATGGCATTTTTATTTTATTCATTTTTTTACTAGTATTGCCAGGAATACAGGGCGTCATATGACGTCCACCCGGATGGGCGAGGGGTTCCTGCCGCTGTCATTTCACAATGACGTGGTATGGAAGTGGTTAAAGGGGACATACCACATATTGAGATCAATTCACTGGGTGTGCACTAGAGGTATCGTAGGCTAGCCTGGGGTTCCCCTTTAGCCACAGCATCCCACACACACCAAAAAAAAGTTATTGGGAGTCTATTTAATCTGTACATATTGTTGCCTATTGCTTTCGTTGTTTGCATAGTGTTCTTGACTGTTTTCTTTAATCTGTTTCATCCAAGTCCTGGGTACTTACACAGGTCCTGGCTGACTAATGTTAACCTGAACTTTACTTCAAGTAAACTACAAACAGAACTGTGTTGTGTATTCCTGTTGAGTTATTCCATTAATCACATTGCTAGGTGTGCCAGAGGGGCTGGGACAATTTATTGGGGTTGAAAGGCAGAGTAACGAACTGAACAAACAAAAGCAGCTTCCTCTGGGGTTTGCTACATACTCTTTTGGTAACTCACACAGTCTTCTATTATACAAAATCACAACAACTTAAAGCGTAACTACACAATCACAACAACTTAAAGCGTAACTACACTTTCACAAAACACAAAATTGCAAAAAAATAAAATAAAAAAATGTCACAAAACCCACATCCTAAAAAGAAATCAATACATTGTGTATTATATGCTGTTCATACTCGCTCATACACTATGAGATAATTTTTCTGTATTCTGCAAAAAAAACCTGGTTGATTCTCCTGCTCTCTATCTCCCCCTTCTGTTCATATCTCTAATTCAGCTAGGGATTTTTCAGCTGTGGTGGCATCTCTGCACATGCTCAGCTTTCAGTGAGTTTCTTTGCTGAGCATAGACAATGCTGACCATTTGATGAGGCGACAAGGATAGTGAGCCGTGACAATGCATGTATCGGTGTCACTATCCCTCTTGTGTTCCTGCTGGAGCCTACTCTACATGGCATTATGGAAAGGACACTTGAGGCAGAGCAGTGGAAGGAAGAGGAGGACTTCCTTTCCTCTCAAGGCACGCTTTATGCAGTCACCATTCTTGTGACACCACAGAACACACAATAGGAGAGAGAAGGAAAAGGATTCTGGCAGTTTTGGAGGCATTGAAGCAGAGAAATACATACATCAAACCATAAGCCATGGGTTTCAGTCCCCAGGGAGTAGTACGGGGCTGGGAGGAGGCAGTTTCAGATAGTTTAATCCTCAGTGACCCCAAGGACTCTGCTTCTTATGCATCCACAAACATGTGGTGCAGGGGCTTCCTTATTCTTCAAAGCCTGCAAAAGGACCTGAGAATTTGTGGCATCAAGGAGAAGGATCATTATTGGTTGGCAACCCTCCTTGACCACTATTACAAGGGGAAAGTCTCTGAACTTATCATGCCCTCGCAGAGGGAGCACAGCATGAAATATCTTGAGGCAACCTTAAAGAGGAGTTTATGTAACACTTTTCTAGACTCTGGGGGGCTACAGTCTTGTGGAAAAGGTAGTTTTGAGGCTTCTGTTGGTCAAAGGATAGGAAACTCTAGCTTGCATTAGCGCTTTGCTATCATCCCTAATATAAAGTGAAGAAAGAATACCCTTTGGGGTTGGGACTATGTAGGCACTGTCTAAGAAACATCAGATATGATTTAAAGGGTCACTAAAGGAAAAACTTTTTTTAGCTGAAATGACTGTTTACAGGGCATAGAGACATAATAGTTAACTGATTCCTTTTAAAAATGATTAAAAATAGATAAAAAAACAATCATATAATGTGCCTGCAGTGTAGTTTCGTTTTTGCTGTTGTTTGCTGGTTCTCTGATGTACAGAGAGCCACTAGAGGGCAGTCAGCCAATAGAGAGCAGTGATACTTTGTCTAAAACTCCTCAGCACCAATCCAGTTTTGTTTTACACACAGTAATCACACCTCCTTGATTAGTGACCACCGTGGGAAATCTCCCAGTACTGTGGTTATCAGGAAACAGGCAACCAGGAAGTGTCCAGAACAGAGAGGATTTACAGCAACATCAAAGCAAAAACGAACAATGAGGACATGAAACCAGGACTGCAGTAAGGTAAAGGAAGCTATTTAGCTAAAAAAAAAATTCCTTTAGTGACTCTTTAAACATTTAAAAATAAAAATGTTTATTAGTGCATACAGAGTAAAAAACATCACACTAGACATACACATATTGTGGCATAAAGAGTAAAACAAGGTAGGTATTAGTGTAACTATATATTGCAAGACACCTAATACATTTTGACGAGTCTTCTACAGAAATGAAAAAAAATGGCATGTATTGCTATCTGCATCTGCAATACAAGTACAAGTATGAGTACATAATGTCATATTGATAACAAGTTTCCATGGTCAATATATATGCCCGTTCTCTCCTCCTCTGCCCTGATGTCAGGCCTTGGTTTGGTTTATGCTAGTGTCTGGTCCACCAACAGAGAACTTTGCCCTGGGACTTTGAGTGAGGTGAGCACAGTTAGGCCAATAAGCATAGCAGCAGTAAATATAATATAAAGGTTTATTCAAATAGAGCAAAAAATGTGATGTCTGGGCTGTGAAATGCTGCTTATGGAAAAAGCAGTAAGGAAAGGGGAGGGGCCGTGAAGGGGGGCGGGGGAGAGGGGGACGGGGGCACAGGTGGGCCCGTGGGGCAGAGAAGTGGGGAAATGCAATGTACAAACACAATGGAAAAAAAACAACCTGCAAACTGGTGACTAGGTAAGTAAATACATAAACAGAAATGCACAAAAGTGAACAAAATAAATAAATAAATTCAGTGAATACACATGACAGTCCCAATTTCACATCAAAAAGGAAAACCAGGAGTCCAAGTGAGACTGATATATGGATGAATAAGTGAGTAGTCTAGAGTGAAAGTTCCTAAGCCAGATCAGTGAAGATGCACAGCGCAGCGAATGCAAAAAACGTGCAGCCCACACCGTTTGTGATCCTAGCAGCTTACCTCATAGCTGTCACATAAAGCCAAACCAATATACAGTGCTTCAGCCTCTCAGTAAATGGATATCTTCCTGGGGTGTAAATGGATGAATCTGGTGGATTTCAGTCTCGGACCGTGCATGTGGGAGATACAATGAAGATACTATAGTGTAGTCCTGTCACCACTAAGGAACCTCTGTATAGGTGAGTAGATGTAAACTTACACAATGTATTTAGAAAGGGTGCCTATCTCCACGAGCGCCAAACTTGTCAAACTCCTAGCTTCTCTCTGCCACAACTTTCTCCCTTCGGTGTCAGTGAAGTCAGCCGCTCACACGGAAATAGTGGGGGCAGGGGAGAGAGAAGAAGGGGGGCACATCGCGTGATACCGTACAAAAATTTATTAAAATAAGGGTAAAAACATCTATTTGGAACGATTTGAGATGCGATTTGACATGTCAAATCGCATCTCAAATCGGCGGCAATTGTCGGCAATGGCACTGTCCTAATCAGTGCAACGCCGCATCTGCGATTTCAAAAAGTAGTTCCTGTACTACTTTTTGCGATTTTGGGCCGCGATTTACATTAAATTGCGGCCGAAATCGCTGCAAAATCGCGGCAAAATTGCAACCGCGAAATCGCGGTAAAATGCGCGATTTTACCGCGATTTTGAATTCGCAGCAGTGTGAACCTAGGCTCAAGGACCAATTTTTCCACACCTGTTTGGCAGGTGCATATAATAAATGTTTTTTTTACAGAAAGGCCAATTCTTGCTTTTTTTTATTATCAAATGTACATTTATAGGGTTATGGTGCAGGCACCACCAACACCCAAAGCCCAATTTTTCTGCATCTCATGACAGGTGCATATACTTTCAATTTTTTACAGAAGTTCTAATAAGGTGTAAAAATGTATTGTATATACAAGGAGTGGAAGAAGATGGTGAGATGAGAGAATAAAGCAAATTCCAAATTCCAAGTTTATGTATATTTTGTTAAGAAAAATAAACAGATTTTTTTTTCAAGAGTACCTCTATAGAGTTATGGTGTGAAGGCGCCAACAACAATCAAAGCACAATTTTTGCACACCTGTTACTTCTATCCAAATTCTGCGAAAGAGACACCAGACTTTGTCTAAAAAAAATAATAATATTGGTCTAAGTGTACTATAATTTGGCTTTTTCACATAAAGCCTCGTACACACGACCGAGAATCTCGTCAGGAAAAACCTGTTGTTTTCTCTGACGAGATTCTTGGCAAGAAACTCTTGCCGCCCGAGTGTACAGACTTTTGTTTCAAAAGAACCGCTGTTCTCTTGAAAGGAAAGAACGCTGTGAGGTCATCGCGTACAACGAGCATGCGCTCGTCACATTCGATGCCGTCGCCGCCATCTTGCTTCACCCTACCTATGCCGTGAAAGCTACCGCGCATGCGTCAAAGTCATTTCGAGCATGCGCGGGTTTCCACGGCGACAGGCAAGTATACACACTCTCGGGTTTCTCGTCAGGAAACACGTCCTGACAAGAATCTCGATGAGAAAAAAGAGAGCAGGTTCTCTTTTTTTTCTCGTCGAGATTCTGGCCAGATTTCCTGACGAGAGACCTGAATGCCTTGTACACACACGAATGGTAATCTCGGCAAGAAGCAGTTTTCTTGCTGTTTTTTTGCCAAGAAAACCGGTCGTGTGTACAAGGCCAAAAGCCTCGTACACACGACCGAGAATCTCGTCAGGAAAAACCTGTCGTTTTCCCTGATGAGATTCTTGGCAAGAAACTCTTGCCGCCCGAGTGTACAGAATGTCGTTTTCCCTGACGAGATTCTTGGCAAGAAATTCTTGCCACCCGAGTGTACAGACTTTTGTTTTAAAATAACCGCGGTTCTCTTGAAAGGAAAGAACGCAGTGACGTCATCGCGTTCCACGAGCATGCGCTCGTCACATTTGATGCAGTTGCCGCCATCTTGCTTGCTACCGCGCATGCGTCAAAGTCATTTAGAGCATGCACGGGTTTCCACGGCGACAGGTAAGTATACAAACTCTCGGGTTTCTCATCTGGAAACAGGCCGACAAGAATCTCAACGAGAAAAAAGAGAGCAGGTTCTGCCAGATTTCCTGACGAGAAACCTGAATGCCTCGTACACACGAACGGTAATCTCGGCAAGAAGAAGTTTTCTTGCTGTTTTTTGCAGGTCGTGTGTACGAGGCCTTAGGCTTGCTCACTGTGGTGCAAAACTTTATTATTTCCATCCAAAGTCTGCCAAAGAGACACCAGAATGTATCCAATCTTGTTCCAAGTTCGCCAAGTTGTGGGCTCATCACACAGACTGGCTCGTCGTTGTTTACAAAATAAAGAAAGCTTGCAGTGAAAATCTATTTAAATGTCATTTTTTCTTCTTTGTATATGTCAGTTTTGCTGCAGAGGCACTACTAAATAGGCAGACTAAGGAGACCCCCAGGCACTATATGTAAAGGAAAAACATTTTTTTCCCTAAATAGCTTCCTTTACCTTAGTGCAGTCCTCCTTCACTTACCTCATCCTTCAATTTTGCTTTTAAATGTCCTTATTTCTTTTGAGAAATGCTCACTTCCTGTTCTTCTGTCTGTAACTCACCACCGTAATGCGAGGCTTTCTCCCTGGTGTGGAAAAAGCCTCTTGAGGGGGGAGGGGGGCGAGCAGGCAAGTCAGGACACTCTTTACTTTGCAAATATAGAAAGGAGCTGTGTGTTAGTGGGCGTCCTGACACTCCTGCTCACCCCTCCCCCTCAAGAGGCTTTCTTCACACCAGGAAGAAAGCCTCGCATTACGGTGGTGAGTTACAGACAGAAGAACAGGAAGTGAGCATTTCTCGGAAGAAATAAGGACATTTAAAAGCAAAATCGAAGGATGAGGTAAGTGAAAGAGGACTGCACTAAGGTAAAGGAAGCTATTTAGGGAAAAAAAATTCCTTTACAACCCCTTTAAAGGAATTTTTCCTTTTTATTGTTTCACTTTGTTTCCATTAAAATCACTGCTCCTTTAAAAATGAACTTAAAAAAAAAAAACATATTTGCATTGATACATGTCCTTGAGGGCAGTACTCAGGCCCCTATATAATTTTTTTTGGCCAATAACTTGCATATAAGCCTTCAGAATGGGCGCTTTAGATTTTTCAAGATCAGGTCCTATAGATTTTAATAGGGTTTGTGGTTCAGGTCCAAACTTTTGCGATATTCAAGAGTTCTGGTACAAACGGGACTGATGAGTGTTATTGTATCAATAAAGAATTGACATCCAACACACTTTGAGGGTTATGTACTAGTCTCCCATCAGCCTTTGTGCAGCAAAGGTTTTGAGCTAGTATTTTGTTATTCCTTTCAGACTTCTTTACTCTAATGCCACATACACACGATCGGTCAAACCGATGAGAACGGTCTGATGGACCGTTTTCATCGGACCAAACCGATCGTGTGTGGGCCCCATCGGTTATTTATCCGATGGTGTGTAGGCACAACTGACCATCAGTCAGCTTCATCGGTTAACCAATGAAAACGGTCCATCAGACCATTCTCATCGGTTTGACCGATCGTGTGTACGTGGCATTACTCTTCTAAGTAGTCATGAAGAGCCAATTACTAAAGTATAGTGGACGTATGTTAAATTCCCCATTCACACAACTGGATATGTGAGGAGAACATACACAGGTCCACTTAACTTCTATTCACTTTCACCCCACTGGTACAGTTGAATTTGGTAAATTTGGCAAATGCCCCTCAATTTCTTTCTTCTTCCTCAAACTGACCCTTTTGCTAGGAGCACAACATTTGTCAGATAAATATGTCAGATGGTGTGTTCCCTTTTGGTTGTGTGGTTCCTCCCACAAGATATGAAATCACAACAGCGCCAAATGGGGGACACGTCTTATTTGGAAGCACCGCATTCAGCAAGAGGAACCACAGCACGCAGCGGAAGACATGCTATCCAACAAACCCACAAGTTTTGGATAGCAGAGGAGCTGCAAGACAGTGAAAAATAGGCTCCCAACCTGCTGAAAATATACGTGTTCAGTATGTTCTTTTGCTGACTGCACTTTATGATCTTAGGGCCAGATTCACAGCCGAGATACGACGGAGTATCTCAGATACTCCGTCGTATCTCTCAGAGTATCTATGCGACTGATTCATAGAATCAGTTACGCATAGATATCCCTAAGATCCGACAGGTGTAATTGTTTTACACTGTCGGATCTTAGGATGCAGTACCGCGGCCGCCGCTGGGGGGAGTTTGCGTCGTAAACCAGCGTCGGGTATGCAAATTAGGAGTTACGGCGATCCACGGCGGTTTTTCGCATTCGCTACGTCGCCGCTAGTCTAGTTTCCCGTCGCAAAGTTAGTCGTCGTTTTGGGTGCCTTAACTTTACACAGCAATCGTATTGCTGTATAAAGTATGGCCGTCGTTCCCGCGTCGAAATTAAAAAATTCACGTCATTTGCGTAAGACGTCCGTGAATACGGAAGTATGCTACGCACGTCGCCGTTCGAAAAAATGACGTCACTTCGCGCAAAGCACGGCGGGAATTTCGAAACGGAGCATGCGCAGTAGGTCCGGCGCGGGAGCGCGCCTAATTTAAATGGCACACGCCAATTTAAATTACGCGGGCTTACGCCGGAGGCCGCCGGCGTAGGTTTTCATTGCAAGTGCTCTGTGAATCAGGCACTTGCGATGAAAACTTGCGGCGGTGTAACGTATCTACGATACGTTACGCCGCCGCACTTCTACCTGAATCTGGCCCTCAGTGACAAGGTAACTTAACCATAAGTGTCAGATTATTATGACTTTGCTTCCTGACCAGCAACAATTTCTGTTTTGATAAATGTGACTGACAATCATCACTCCTAAGCCAGCCATATACAGTCCACTTGGTCCCCGTTTGATCCTCGCCGCAGGCTATAGCATCGATGATGAGTGGATTCTGATCCTCCAATGTCAAAATACAATAGCTCAGTGGGGGGGGGGAATTCTTCCATCTACACTGAGTGTTTGGATGGGGAAATCAAGTTATTTTTCTTCGCCTCCAATCCTTTGGTTGAATGGAAAAAAAATGACTCGTCTATGGGCTGCCTTTTCACTATGCAGGGTGATCAAAGTAACTAAAGCAGTAGTAAATAACAGAATAGCCCATCCCATAGTAGATATAACAAAACCTGTCACCTGGTTTAGAAATCTGGTATAGTGAAATGCCATTACTGTGAAAATATAGACATTAAAAACGTTTTCACAAACTGAAATGTTAAAAATCAAGTATTTTTTTTTTCTTTTGTAATATATATTATTCAGGGAATGCATATCCAGTTTTTTCTTTTTGCACATCAGTTATTTTAGGAAACACACTTTGTAATGTTTGTGGTTATAAAGCTAATGATCACATGCAGAATGAATAATTTATAATCCTCACTTTCCTGCCCTGTCAATCAAGGTTCTTACCTTCTGTCCATGAAAAACTAAAAGTTGAAAATGTGCCTAATATCTCAGGATGCTTTCTATGTATGACCCCTGCTGCTTGCCTGCATTGTTTCTACGCAACTAACTTCTCGACTATATTTAGAACAACTAATTGGGACTTCTGCCATCTTAGAAAACTGACATTTTGTAAAGTTAACAAGCATGTTGGGTGTTCATATATTTTACAAGATTCAACAAAACATCATTAGAGCAAAACATGTTCCCTGCTGGATTGCCAGCTGATTTCAAGTTTTTTTTTTTAGTTTATGATTTAGTACATGAAATTTCTTGCAGCTAAAATTCCCCTGTGGTATCATGCTTATTTTGTATTTTAACAACAAGCTTCCCAGCAGACTGGTGTGCAGGGATTTAATATGTGATGATATGTCCAAATTATGTTTTTTATGTTCATGTTGATATGCTATTTTAAATTAGGCAACTTTTCATTATATCACCTAACTATAAAAAGTGAAATCAAAGCAGAACATTTTTATTAGTGCAATTGTTATGTGGAGGTTTTTTCGATAGAAGGTTAGAACTTATGTATTTAAAGTTATTATTTGCTTGTCATGCTCCATTTTGGTCAATTTGACCTGAGATTGAGACTTTGCTAGTGTGATTTTCTAATAGTGTGATTAGAGTCACAGTCTATCCCTATGCATCACTCATCTAAACTGAAAAACAACCAACTGTTGGCAAAATATATTATAATGCTTTCTTAGATGTTATGGTTATATTGATTTATTTAAAACAGACAAACATATACCACGAAATTCCTTGTGTATTTTGTGTAAAATCCAATCAAACCCGTTTTTATTCTAGTTTTGGATAGCATACATAATGATTGCTCCCCTTAGGTTTTTAACCCTGTCTGAAGCTTAATTATGGGGATTTTCCTTCACCTTCCTCTTCTGCTGACAATGGGTTTACCACAAAAGGAAGTGAGGGGAAATTTGTAACAGGGACACAGAAATAAATAAAAATATAACAAGGCATCTAGCCTCTCCATGCGCTATTTTTGTTTTTTATAATCAAAATTGTTATTTTATTTTGGATTTCAACATATCCATTCAGTATTATACATTCTTATATTCCATATTTCAATTAAAAACACAAGAATAAACATTACAAGAATGCACTGGGTACACAACTATATTGTCGAAAATTTAACACTTATACTACCGCCCCCCCCCCCAAAGAGAGAAAAAAAAAAGGAAGGAAAGGAAATTACTATTTCCTTCCTCCCCCCCTCCTCTACGCCATCCCTGGATGCGGTCTGCTCTTCTTTCCCTTTCCACTCCATTTCTTCTTCTTTAAGGCCCCTTTCACACTGGGGTTTTTCTCAAATGTTATTTGAGCGTTATTCAAGCATTTTTCGAGCGTTATTCGAGCGAAGCCTCGTCTACAATCCCAATGTGCTGGTAAAGCACCGCTAAGACCCTAACGTTTAAGGCCCCCTTTACATGGGGCAGTGGAGGTGCGGTGGCGGTATAGCACCGCTAAAAATAGCGGCGCTATACCATCGGAAATTTCAGCGGGATTCAGCCACTAGCTATTATTTAATAATGCTATTTTTAACGCTAAAACGCTGTAAAAACGCTTCGGTGTGAAAGGGGTCTAAGTGCATTCCCCTGCTGTACCCATCTGTGTCCAAAAAAAAAAACCACACACCTACCTATTTCCAAGGTTTTTATTAATTCCCCCTATACCAATTCCTCGTGAACGAGGCCCCTAATGACCATGGTGTCCATTATTTTTCTCCGTACGCTATTAATGAATAATGAAGTATTTTTATTTCTGTCATGTTTCTGTTGTAGAGTTCCCCTCATTTCCCGTCTGGTAAAATGTTGTTAGCAGGACAAGAAGTGATCTAATGATATATTGCAAAGACAGAGATATTGAAATAATGTTATTAATTGCTAAGAGAAATATAAATACTGGAGCAGTATAGTGGCATTGTGATCTTTTTTTATATAAATAAGGTCATTATTAGAGACAATAATGCACAATATTTTTTCCTACTATATATCCATGATGGGCGTCTGAAAAATGTGTTAGCTTTTTTAAATATACAGTATGTAGATATTTCTCATGTAAATTATTAAAATGATTTAATACTGTTTTGTTTCAATATTTTTATTATTTGAATAGGAGAGATGGTCCTACATCGACCAACATGTCCCAATATTGTAGTAGGAGTACAGAAAACATTATTAGTTAGTGTACATTACAAAGGCATGAGCCACCCCTAATGGGATCAAACTGTGGCCAGGATAACTCCCCCAATATGTCTCGGCCATCACAAGAAGACCTATCTATTGTTCAGTAGGTATGTAACAAGGCAAGTTAACCCAAAAGCAAAAAAGTGAAATGTATTTCTAATTTTAAAGAGACAATGTTGGCGATACCAGCTTCCGGAGAACAACCATACACCAATGTTAGCTAAAGCTGAGGCAGTGAGGGCCGACAGCCGCAAAAGAAGAGAAGAGGAGAAGAAGAGGAGAGAAAACAAAGATTACTGAAAAAGATTAAGATAAGAGCGATCGACTAGAAAAGTTCACTTACAGGTATGGAAGTCATGGGTGTAGAGGGACAATTATAAAGGTTGCCCAAGATTTCCATATTGTTTTAAATTTCTCTGTGAGGTCCACTGCTATCTTCTCTTGAGCCATGAGCCATAAGATTTTTATTTTGGCTAGCAAGACAGAAACTAAAGGAAGTTTGGCTCCCAGAAGAATGAAGAAGACAAGGCGGTGCATACTCTTGGAGGCAGACTCCACCGGGAAGCTAAGAAGAGCAATATGAGGATATTTCTGTACTGGGACATTTGCGACCTTATGGATCATGGAGAAGATTTTGTTCCAGAAACACCTTATTTTGGGACATTCCCACCATACCTGCAACCCCTGAGGTTATACCCCCTAAAGCATAGTGGGGATGACTCTGGGTAGAGCTTAGCTAGTCTAGATGGAACTAAATACCATCTGGATAATACTTTTATATTTTATTCAGCAAGACTAGTGTTGAGCAATCCTTGATTTCTTTTTTTGTTAAAATCTCGAGCAGAGGTTTGAGAGCTCGACATTTCTGAATCATAGAGGGGGACAAATCAGCAAATATCTGGAGCTCATGGCCCTGGAAAGAAAGTTTGGATAGAGAGCGAGATCTACGCATCTCTTCTTCCTTAACAGTATAGAAATATGGTTTTACCACTATGGTCAAAGCGTTGGGGCTTAAGGGCCCTATGAGCCCGATCTAGCTCCAATCTGTGCTGTGGAATATTAGCGATCAATTACTTAATGAAAGCACATATTGTATCAGGAATATCTTAATAGGTTTCTGGGAGCTCCCGAACCCTGAAGTTGTATCTCCTATTTCTGTTTTCGAGATCGTCTATTTTAGCCATAGCTGTCTCTAGTTGATCTTGCAGAACTTGGATGCAATCTATATTTTGGTTTGTTTTGGAGATTGTGGAATCTAGTTTATTTTCCATGACTTCTATGCGGGATCCTAAGATCTGGAGGTCAGCTTTAATGTCAGTAGTAATCTTATTAGCAGTGTTTGTGCAAACCACGGTCAAGTAGGTCAGCAGATCTAGCAAATAAGTCTGCTACAGCTTCTGGCTGTGCTATGCTGAAATCCCTGGGCTGTAGTAGCATCTGTGACTGTGAAGGACCTGCCTCCATAGGAGAGAGACCCAGCTCCTCCAAGTAGGGATTCTGCGGATGCAGGGGACATGGGACCTAGGGGAGGTGTACTCACATGTGTGCCCAAGGGATGCGGAGGAGCCGGAGAAGCAGGATGCATGTTGGTGAGGCAGGCTGGAGCTAGCAGTGGTGGAGAGGCCACCATCTTGGGATCTGTGATCCGTGGCTCGTCAGCTCCAAATTGGCTTTTGAGGTCTCTCCTGGCGGTCCCCGTGGACATGGGGAGGATCTGTGAGGCCTCGTACACACGGTCGGACAAAACCGATGACAATGGTCCAACGGACCGTTTTCATAGGTTCACCTCTGAAGTGGCCGTACGGCCTGATATGTGTACACACCGTCAGTCCAAAATCCGATCGGGTCAGAACGCGGTGATGTCAAACACACGACGTGCTGAATAAAACGAAGTTCAATGCTTCCAAGCATGCGTCGACTTGATTCTGAGCATGCACGGGTTTTGAACCGATGCTTTTCTGTACTAACCATCGGTTTGGTCCGATAGGGCAGCGGTCCATCGTTTCGTTTTTGAAGCATGTTTTAAAATTTTGGACTGAAGGAAAACAGACAGGACACCGTTATGCGGGAAGCCATCAGAGCTGAGCAGAGGCTAGTTGCCACGTTACGCTATCTGGCAACTGGGAGAAGCCTGCAGGACTTGAAGTTCTCCCCCCAGGCTCTGGGCCTCATAATCCCAGATACCTGTTCTGCTATCATACAGGTTCTGCAGGACGACTATATGAGGGTAAGTTTTCTCCTTTAATAACACATTCAATTTATTTAATGTATGCTATGTATTGTATTTATTTTCTCCTTCCCTAATTACCATGATTGTAATATGCTGTGAATGTCCCCTTTGCCCCCATGCATGCTGTAAGCTTTTAATGCCCCTTTTTTGGCCTACATGCATATTTCCCTTCACTAACCGTCCCCAGCATGCTATCCTGGGCCCAAACACAATGGTCCATCAGAGGGGGTGAGGAATGTGATAATTGGGCCTTATATTTTTGGGGTTAAAATAAATGTTAGAATGATGTTGGCCAATAATGTTTTTGTATAACCTGCTTGCAATGTTATGTGCAAAAGTAAAAAAAAAATGTTCTTGTTTGATTCCACAGCTTCCGTCCATGCCACAGGAATGGCAGACTGTGGCATCGGAGTTTGCTACGCAGTGGGACTTCCCCAACTGCATTGGAGCCATTGACGGGAAGCACGTCCGCATCGTGCCACCGCCCCGTTCTGGTTCCCAATACTACAACTACAAGGGGATTAATAGCATTGTGCTGATGGTGGTGGTGTCAGCACAATATGAATTCCTCTATGTGGATGTGGGGAAGAATGGCCGGATGTCGGATGGGGGAGCCTTCAGGCAGGCAGAGTTTGCTCTTCGTCTCCAGAGTGATGATCTTGCATTGCCACCGGATGCAGAGAATGTGGAAGGACTCCCCTTTGTATTTTTGGCTGATGAAGCCTTTGGACTGGGACAGCATCTCATGAGGCCATTCCCCCAGCGGACCCTCACCCCAGAGAGGAGGGTGTTCAACTACCGGCTGGCCAGAGCCCGAAGAGTTGTGAAGAACGCCTTTGGGATAATGGCCAGCCGGTTCCGCCTGTTTTTAACCTCTATGCATATGGCGGAATTTAAATGGAACTATATTATTTTTTGTTGCTGCATATTACACAATTTCTTAAGGAGACAGTCTCCTACCTATATGGCGACAGTTGGGCCCGAGGCCGGACTTACCTCAGGTGCAATTGCCTTCCCGGGCCTAGAACATGGCCGTCCTGGCTTGCCCCCCCAAAGTGCCTGTGCAGTCCGGGATAAGTATGTGGAATATTTCACGGGTAAGGGGGGCCATTCCTATGCCAGCCAATCTGTAACTTTAATAATTTGACCCAAATCATAAAAAAATCTGTTAAAATTAAATTTTTGATGTCTTGCTTGTGTTTATTTTAGCTGTCTCCTAGTTTTTCCTAGTGTACTACTTGTAGTGTCAAGTGTATTTTCATTATGAACTAACAACCATTTCACAAGTAACACTAAAACTTAACACATCAAAAGTTCTAGGGGTTTTAAAAAAAACAAGCCACACTTTCTTGTTGGTTTTACAATTTTTGTACTTGTTGCATATTCACACACATGGTCTATCTCAAATATTTGTGGTGTATAATTTTTTTTTATTTATTTTTTTATTATTTGCCATAAACTGACATTTTTTTAAGAAAACTAAAAAAATAATATTACATAGCACAAAATATAACAATGTAAACCTCTAGGCAATAACTCAGCCATTGTAATTTTTTATTAAATTGTCTACATGCCCATAGTAAGATGGGGTGTTGTCACCCCTGGACAAGCCAAAATTTGAAGATGCACACAGTGTTCCTGATCCCTATTGTCAACATGTGCTATCTGCCATCATGGGTGATCAATGGACGTGTTTTGTGGGTGCAACTCCTTCTTCCTTTCACCTACTTGAGTTGTGAGGAAGGGGTTGCACCCACAAAACACAGACATAGATATCCCGAGATGGCAGATAGCACATGTTGACCCACAGTGTGCATCTTTAAATTTTGGCTTGTTAGAAAGAGTGCAACATTTTTTGGGTAAAACTGGGAACAAGCAAAATGGGGTTTTCTTAGTTTCCCCCAGTCATCAGTCCTTAAAGGTTTTCTCAATAAAGGCCATTTTTTGTTTGATGACATACATCTCCCTACTGCACGCCTTGATTTGGAGGAGTATATTTTGGGTTTTGGAATGTGAGGAGCGAGGCCTTTCTTTTGCCACATAATCATCCCCTAAAACAAAAACAGTAAAAAAAAAAGGGTAAAGGAAATCTGCAGGCCTACATCTCTTATTACCTGAAACTGTGGTGACAGATACTGACCTGTTGTAGTAATTTCAACCACTTCTTCTTCCTCCACATCCAGAGGTCTGGGTGGATGGTGAGGTGTTGGTTCCTGGCGAGATGGGCTGTGAGGTGTGGGTTCCTGGCGAGGTGGGCGGTAAGGTGTTGGTTCCTGGCAAGGAGGGCGGTGAGGTGTTGGTTCCTGGCGAGGAGGGCGGTGAGATGTTGGTTCCTGGCGAGGTGGGCTGTGAGGTGTGTGTTCTTGGCGAGGTGGTTGGTGATGTTTGTGTTTTCTTGGCTCGGAGGAGTGGTGTCCTCCCAGTCTTCTGTCCCCTATGAGAATGAAAAAAAAGTACACTTAGCACACACATATTTGAGGGCAAAAATCTGAATATTAAACATTGCTTGGAAATGGGGTACAAGTGTCTGTTTGGGCAGTTACAAGCAGAATACATCTCTTTTGGCAAACAATATTCTTGAATACTGACCTTTTTGGGACAAGTTTCACACATGTAGACACCCCAAAAATGCACAGGAGCACCTGTGTGGGTCACCCTAAAAAGGTTGTTCTGGTGGCACCTACTAGTGCTCGTGAGTGCAGATGTGTAAACAGCTGCTGAGTGCCCTCTCCTTTAGACTGATGTAATTTTGATTTGAATTCTAGTTACAAACACATCAGCTAGACACCTATGTAAACATAGTTCTGGAATATAATCAAGCCTATAAAAATATATTTAACCCTGTATCTTCAGAAAACATTGGCCCAGATTCAAGTAGAATCGCGCAATATTTGCGTGGGCAAAGAGCAAATTTTTTTCTCTGCGCCCACGCAAATATTGCGCTTTGCCCGCGATTCACGGAGCAGTTGCTCCGTAAATTGCGCGGGCAATATGCTAAGCAGCCGGGCGCAAGGCTGCCTAATGTAAATGATCCCGCCGGGGGCGGGAATCATTTAAATTAGGCGCGCTCCCGCGCCGAGCGAACAGCGCATGCTCCGTCGGGAAACTTTCCCGACGTGCATTGCGGCAAATGACGTCGCAAGGACGTCATTTGCTTGTAATTGAACGTGAATGGCGTCCAGCGCCATTCACGGTTCACTTACGTAAACGACGTGAAATTTGAACGTCGCGAGCGGGAGGCGCAGCTATACTTTAGCATTGGCTGCGCCTGCTATAGCAGGAGCAACCTTATGCTAAAGGCGCCGTACGGAAACTCCGTACCTTGCGTGAGAAGGGCCCGCGCAACTTTTGTGAATCGGTGGTAGTATGCAATTTGCATACTACACGCCGATCACAAAGGCCGCGCCCCCTAGCGGCCAACGCAAGAATGCAGCCTGGGATGTGAAGGCATAAGGAGGCTTATGTTTGTCACATCCTAGGCTGCATTCGGTGTAACGAGGTTCCTGAATCAGGAGCACTCGTTACACTGGAGCAAGTAAGCACTTGCGCCGCGCAACCTATGGTTGCGCGGGCGCAAGTGCTTCTTGAATCTGGGCCATTGTATGTAGTGGACGAACGGATGTGTCTGAAACGCCCGTTATTTTCTAAGGTCCTATATGCAAAAGAAACAACATGGAGCAACATGCAAGTTCATAAAAACAATAATAATAGGGACACAGGAAAAGTACTTACTTTTTTCAAGCATTCTCTTAATGCTCCTTAACTGTTCCGGCTCCCTCAGTTTGAGGTCTGACCACCTCTTTCTGAGCTGCTCCTTCGATCGTTTCACCCCAAAATGACCATACAGACGTCTTTGCACTTTATCCATAAGTTTGCCCTTCCTTAAATTAGGGTGGGTATAGGGCCCATGCTTGCCATCATAATCAGACTTTAGCAATATGTCCACCATTTCCGCATAGGACATGTTAGATGCCTTGTATCTGCTCCGCGTTTCTGACGTTTCCTCATCAGGCTCTGGGCTTGTTGTGTCATCGTTAGACAAATTTATAATTACAGACACCTGCTCATCTGATTCCGCAACGTTGTCGTTTCTGGATGATCTAAGCCTAATTGGAGACACTTGTTCATCTGATACCGCCACGTCGTCTTTTCTGGATGATCTAGGCCTCATTTCAGACAACTGCTCATCTAATTCCGCCATGTCATCGATTTCTGATGAACTTGGCCTAATATCAGACACCTGCTCATCTAATTCCGCCATGTTGTTTGCACGCCGAAAGAGAAGGGGCGGGGAAACATTGAGTAAGAACGTCATGGGCGGGCGACGTGTGCAGAGTGTCAGGCATGCGTAGTGTATATAAAGCTTAACACACATGTGTCGTACGTAGGTTCGGTGTGCGGAGGAAGACGTTAAAGCGACGAACGTGTGAACGAAGGTATGATTTGAACTTGGGACATCAGTGGCCTATACTGCAAAGAGATTTAAGGCCTATATGGGGATAAAGATTACTAGAGTTTATAGACTGTGATTGACATTAGTATATTTGTCTTTTATTTTGTCTTGCAGAAAATATGAATCCATTTCAGGAGAGGGAGTTCCTGGGGAATTAATTGACAGGTTAAGGGAGCTGCCCGTTCTTTGGGCGACAAAAGATCCCATCCACCAGAATAAAGAGCTAAGGTGTCACGTACCTGGTTGACAAGCCCGACGTGCAAGGAGTGGCTGCCCTTGCTCCTCTGACCACGAGACCCCTGATAGAGCAGGCAGGGGGCTCGGGGGTACAGAGTTGCACGAGTGCCGGTTGCAGCGCTGGTGCTGAGCTGAGAGGAGCTCCAGAGGTCCCGGACTGCGTAGGGAAGCAGGTGCAGGCTGGCGGACCCAATAGGCAGGTGGAGGCGCAGGAAGCAGACGAGGCAGCAACAGCGGGGAAGGTGTATTGTAGTCCAGTGGGGACAAGTCCCAGCAGAGGGATCCACTGATGGGTATTGGATCCGGTACAGGTGCGGTAGGCAAGCAGAGTCAAGTCCAGGCAGAGTCGGCAGCAGGCGGGCAGCAGAAGGTACAGTGGGTCAGGCAGGAGAATAGTCAGGCGATCCGTAGTCAGGGCAGGCGGCAGGCAAGGAGAGACAGGTACAAGCCGGGTGATCAGGAACAGGTATAACAGGAACAAGGATACAAGGGTCACAGGGGGCGCTGTAGACAGGTCAGCAAGAAGTGCAGGGATCAGGATCCTTTTGAATCAAAGTTTGGCGCCAAAACGGCGTCCTCACGTGCACGCGCGCTGCCGCCGCTGGTGCGCGCGCCCGTGCGCATTACGGTGCGCGATTGTGCCGCGATTGCTAGTGCGCGCGCCCGTGCGCGCCAAAGTGCCACTACTGCCATCTAGTGGCCGAGATTGTTCATGACATAAGGACAGCAGCACTAAATAGCCTGCTCCCATTTGTGCACACAAAGATGCCCCATGTAACAACTGAACAGCTGGAGACTAAAATTGGGACCTAGAGAGGCACATACAGGACTGCGCGTAACAGGGTCCTGGCTTCTCAGAGGTCTGGAGCAGCAGCAGGGAAGGTATATGTACTGCGTTGTGGTACTACAGCAGAATGTCCTTTCTTGATGACCACCTTGAATCAAGGGAATCACTTTCCAGCCTTCCCCCCAGACAACCCTCCAGAACAAGCTCCAGAAAAAGAACCAGCCTTCCCTCCAGCCTTCCCTGCAGCCAAGCTGATCCTTCTCAGGAGCAAGGTGAGCCTTCTCAGGAGCAAGGGGAGCCTTCCACCCTGGAGGAAGACCCGGATTTGGCTGTCTAGAGCCAGGTATAGTATTTTAAATGTATTTATTGTGGGAAAAATGCTGTAAAATAGATGTTAATATGTAAAAAATATCTAATGTTTGATCTAAAAGTGTTTTCCATATCAATAGACACCAGTGGCACAAAAAGTTGGGGAGAAAAGAATGAAAACTGCTGGGGTCAGAATGATTGTCTTTTCTATTTATTTTCAATCAATTTGCAACAGTCATGAGCTGAAAATTGTGTGTGATTTTTTAACCCAAAACTCAAACTGTCCCTTTTTTAAACACAGGAGGACATCAGCCAGGACAAGGGTCTGGAAAGTGTCAGGCAGGAGGAGGCCAGGGTGAGTGGCAGAGAGGAGGTGGCAGGAGTGAGTGGCACAGAGGAGGGGGCAGGAGTGAGTGGCACAGAGGAGGTGGCAGGGCCAAGTGGCAGCACAAGGTGCCAGGTGCCTCCCATTCCTACAAGAAGGACCAGGAGGGATATGAGGGTGAGCGAGGCAGCACTGGCCCTGATTAGAGAGGCACAGGCCACCCTCCAGTAGCCTACCACCCCTGAAGAGGGCTATGGCACCCTCGTAATGGCCAAAATGAGCCAAATGTCCGAGGACCAACGCCTCATATTTGAGCCACTACTTATAAGTTTGCTGAATAAGGGGGTGAGGGGGCTACTTACCGAGGACACGGTCATTTGTAGCCACGGCCATCCTCCCCCACCAGCTTATTCTTAACCTCCTCCTCCTCCACCTCCTCCACCTCCTCCACCCCCTCCACCTTCATCTCCTCCACCTTCTTCTCCTCCACTTTCTTCTCCTCCACCTTCATCTCCTCCACCTTCATCTCCTCCACCTCCTCCTCCTCCACCTTCTTCTCCTCCACCTTCTTCTCCTCCACCTTCTTCTCCTCCACCTTCATCTTCTCCACCTCCTCCTCCTCCACCTTCTTCTCCTCCTCCTCGCACGAGTACACCTCCAGAGGCACAGGCTCCAGCCAAGCGGAGAAGGAAGGCTGCAGAGCAGGCTGCAGAGAAAGCAGCAAGGAAGGCTGCAGGGAAGGCTACCAGGAAGACCAGGAAGTGATGGCCTTGCTTCAAGGTGGTCTGACAGAAGGCAGCCTGTAGTACCACAGACTTGGGACATATATCTGACCTGCTGCTGTTCCTGACCTCTGGGAGTCCAGGACAAGATTGGGCTCCCTCCTGTATGTGCTTCTCAATGTCCCAATTTTAATGTCCACACAGAGTTGCACAAATGGCAGCAGGTTCTTTAGTGCTGCCTTCTATGTATTTTATTTCTATTCTTTACCAGAATAAATGGTTATTTTGTTTTACAGTTCATACTTGCCTATGTGTTTTTAATCAACCCAAACATTTAGCTTGTGAGTAGGCAGGTTAACTTTTAAAAAAATACAAAAGGTCTAATTATAAAGGGACAGATCAGATAAGACCAAACAATAATGTTACAATGGTGGTAACTTGACACAACAAAAGAAAAAAAAATCATGGAGATGACTAGAAATTAAATAATAATTAAAAATTAAGATCTGTATTTGAAAAAAAAAAAAAAAATCTGGCTATATCAATTATTCAAAAATATTCATGAGATCAGCATGAAAAATGTTACAAAAAGTTAGTCAGAACTCAGTGTGAATATCAGCAGCAAAAGAAGATCATTATTGTTCATTTTTGGACCTTTCTAAAGATGATTTAAATGCGCAGCATTTAAACGATGCAATAATTTTTGCAGCGTGACGAATGTGCTATCTCCATTACGAACGCTACTTTTACCGAAGGTGCACTCCCGTCTTATACTTTATTCTGAGCATGGGCGGGTTTCTAAGCACACACACGTGTTTCTAGTCGTAAACCAGCCCGACGAGAAACACGACGAGGAAATTGAGACTCCCGACGAGAAAAAAAAGAGCATGTTATCTTTTTTTCTCGTCGAGATCCATACACACGACCGTTTTCCTCTGCAAAAAAGCTCTGCCACCAAGTTTCTTAATGGATTCTGTCGAGGAAAACGGTCGTGTGTACAATGCCTATGTTATTTCAAGGATTTGTGTAATTTAAATTTTGTCCTTTAAGCTGCATTAAAAGACATTTTCCCTGTTTAAACAATATATCATTATTTTTTTGCATTGCTACATGTCCACCATGGCAGTGCTCAGCTACCCATGCCAATTTTTAAAACAAAAGCTTCAATGGAAAGGCCCATTAAAATTACAATATTTGCCTCCCATATACTTCAATAGGATTTTGCACTATATTCAAGATTTGCAGAACTTCCAGTGAACTGAACATTTCGCTCATCCCTAGCTGCCACATCAACACTAAGTACAGATGTATACATTTTGAAATTAGAGTGACCAATTCTAAAGAGAATTAAGAACCTTTTTATATATTCATTTTGTTAGAAATGTTACAGATAAAAAATTTTTCAGTATTAAAAGGCAGTTTTCTTAACACTGTGACCTTGTCAAAAATGTACAATAAAATATGTATTCAGGCCTTGCCCATGTGTTCAAAGGTAAGATAAATCAATTCCTTTCGTATCTGAAAGGCCTAGTTTTTTAAGGCCACCTCAAATGTTTCAACCTTTCTATTAATCAAATATTAAATATGAACAAACTGTGAATTACAATTGATCATTTTAATCACAAAGAGAAAGGTTAGGCTGGGTTATTAAAGGAAAGCTATCATCAATACAAGCTATTATTATGTTACTTAAAATTGAACTGAAGATTGAGCTAAATTTTACTTATTATACTGTTATACTGATTTTCTACACATGTAGGGCTGATTTCAATTGATCTGTTATTCTCAAATGAGAAAAACATTATTGGAAAAACATACAGAACAAAATAAAACATGTTCTTAACCACTTCAAAACCGCACGCCGTCATATGATGTCCAAAAAGGGGATCTCTTATCCCGGGTGGACGTCATATGATGTCCTGGACTTTGTGCGGTGATAGCTGAATGATGCCTGCACCTAGAGGCATCATTCAGATATAATTTTGTTCTGGTGGCGATCCTGCGCACCATAAGAATGATCATTCTTATAGGCCATCCCCCCTCCCGCTGCCATCCCGCTGCCATCCGGTGCTTCTCCGAGCTCTCCCGTGCCATCGGGGGCCCGGGGAGATGATAGCCGTGCGCCGAAAGGGAGGCATAGAGATGACCAGTCATATGTATGACCGTCGGAGGCCCAGGCGCGATGTGATGACGTCACGCCTGGGTACCCGTAAATTAAACAAACCGGCTAGTAAGCGGCTAGTAAGAATGAGATCTGTGAATTTGTTTTCACGATCTCATTCTTTCCAGCCTGGAGGAGAGATGTGGGGTCTTATTGACCCTGCATCTCTCCTTAAAGAGGACCTGTCATACACTATACCTATTACAAGGGATGTTTACATTCCTTGTAATAGGAATAAAAGTGATCGAAAAAAAATGTAAAAAATAAATAAATAAGTAAAATAAAAAATAAATAATAATTAAAAAAAATTAAAACGCCCCTGTCCCCGGTAGCTTGCGCTCAAAAGCGAATGCACACCTAAGTCCCACCCACGTATGTAAACGTTGTTCAAACCACACATGTGAGGTGTCACCGCGTGCGTTAGAGCGTGTGCAACAATTCTAGCACTAGACCTCCTCTGTAACTCGAAACTGGTAACCTGTAAAAAATTTAAAGCGTCTCCTATGGAGATTTTTAAGTAACAAAGTTTGGCGCCATTCCATGAGTGTGCGTAATTTTAAAGTATGACATGTTAGGTATCTATTTACTCGGCGTAATATCATCTTTCATATTTTACAAAAAAATTGGGCTAACTTTACTGTTTTGTTATTTTTTAATTCATGAAACCATTTTTTTTTTTTAAAAAGGCGTTCGAAATATTATTGCGCAAATACCGTGCAAGATAAAAAGTTGCAATGACCGCCATTTTATTCCCTAGGGTGTCTGCTAAAAAAAACATATATAATGTTTGGGAGTTCTGAGTAATTTTCTAGCAAAAGAATAATGATTTGTACATGTAGGAGAGAAGTGCCAGAATAGGCCCGGTATGGAGGTGGGTTTTAAAGCCCTGTATTGAAGTGGTTAAACGTTAAATTGTGCTATCCTCATTTCTGTAGGGGGTGCTATTTTCTTAAAAGGGGCCTCTACTGAGATAAATACCTAGGTTGACATTGTAAACCACCTTCTAAAAATGCTATTTACTTGGCTGCCTCTGGCACAAATACTATCTGACCTATAATAAGCTTGTAGATAAGAAAGTCAAGGTGAATTCCAAACTCTAGACCTGTATTCTTTTTCTGGGTTAGTGAAACAAAGTATTATTAAATCAGACTGACAACCAGGCAAATAGCATATCCTCAAGGAATGGGGGGCTTGGGAGCAATGGCGATTTATTTTTCTGAGTTTATAAGTGTGGCAGGTAGGGTTGCCACCTGTACGGGATTTACCCGTACAGTACGGGTTCTAAATCATCTGTCCGGTTTTCAGACTGCCTTAAACCCGGACAAGACCATTCTGGCAAAGGGGGAGCTTTATTAGCAAACTTGCCACTGTGGAGACAGTCACAGCAGCAATATCATTTCACACACACACTGTGGTGATGTGTGTGTTATGTATCTGAAGCTTGGCTCCTTTCTGTCCCCCCCACCCATGCTCCTGCAGTCTCTCTTATCTCTGACCCCCCCTCTCCAGTCACTAGTGGCGTGTTCCGAGAGAAGGGGGGGGGGTGGAGCTGAGGAGAACACTGTAGCTGCTGTGTCGGGGCTGCGCTGCTCACTTTTTTTACTAAGGAAAGTTTTCTAGAGTACAAAGTTCCAGGAAGATTTATTTTGCATTAAAGCATTAAGATAAGCAGAATCAGCAAGCCAGTGTGTGTGTGTGGGGGGGGGGGGGGAGAGTTTGCAGCCCGATGATCACAGCCCAGCCAACTCACAGTATCTCCCAAGCAGCACTTATCTATGTATACAAACTTCCCCCATCCTCTGTCCAGATTATGTGAAGTTATTTTAACCATTTACTTACCCCTGTGTGTATGTGGTGAGTTCACACCTCTGATTGTCCAGACTCAGACCCTGGATAACACCGGGTTACATGAATGGTCATCAATTACCTTCACATCATCTGGACATACAGAGTGCTGGCATCTTAACAGATTGTTTTCATGGAGTTGTATTGTTGTATATTTTAGAGGATGACCAAAATTGCTTTTTTTTATTATAGACATTACTACCTGACCACTTCTCAGCCCCCAACTTCCCCCCACCTTACACCACCCCAGACCACTTCATACAGACGTCAATCAGCTGCTTCCTACCCCCCCCAGTTGAGGGGCATTATTCCATGGTCGCTTTCCTTCCCTTATCTTCCCAACATCACTCCCTGATTACCCCACAGACACTGCAAGTAATCCCTCCCCATACTGCCCTCCATCATACCCTCTGCACTCCTCTCCCATACACACTTCCCCCATCATACCCTCCACACTCCTCTCCCGTACACACTGCCCCATCATACCCTCCGCACTCCTCTCCCGTACATACTACACCCATCATACCCTCCGCACTCCTCTCCCGTACATACTACCCCCATCATACCCTCCACACTCCTCTCCCATACACACTGCCCCCATCATACCCTCTGCACTCCTCTCTCATACACACTGCCCCTATCATACCCTCCGCACTCCTCTCCCGTACACACTGCCCCCATCATACCCTGCGCACTCCTCTCCCGTACATACTACCCCCATCATACCCTCCGCACTCCTCTCCTGTACATACTACCCCCATCATACCCTCCACACTCCTCTCCCATACACACTGCCCCCCATCATACCCTCTGCACTCCTCTCCCGTACACACTGCCCCATCATACCCTCCACACTCCTTTCCTATACAAACTGCCCCCATCATACCCTCTGCACTCCTCTCCTGTACACACTGCCCCCATCATACCCTCCACACTCCTCTCCCGTAATACTACCCCCATCATACCCTCCGCACTCCTCTCCCGTACATACTACCCCATCATACCCTCCACACTCCTCTCCCATACACACTGCCCCCATGATACCCTCTGCACTCCTCTCCCATACACACTGCCCCCATCATACCCTCCACACTCCTCTCCCGTACACACTGCCCCCATCATACCCTCCGCACTCCTCTCCCGTACATACTACCCCCATCATACCCTCCGCACTCCTCTCCCGTACATACTACCCCCATCATACCTTCCGCACTCCTCTCCCGTACACACTACCCCATCATACCCTCTGCATTCCTCTCCCATACACACTACCCCCATCATACTCTCCGCACTCCTCTCCCTTACACACTACCCCCATCATACCCTCCGCACTCCTCTCCCGTACACACTACCCCCATCATACCCTCTGCACTCCTCTCCCATACACACTACCCCCATCATACCCTCCGCACTCCTCTCCCGTACACACTACCCCATCATACCCTCCGCACTCCTCTCCCGTACACACTACCCATCATACCCTCCGCACTCCTCTCCCGTACACACTACCCCATCATACCCTCCGCACTCCTCTCCCGTACATACTGCCACCATCATACCCTCCGCACTCCTCTCCTGTACATACTGCCCCCATCATACCCTCCACACTCCTCTCCCGTACATACTGCCCCCATCATATCCTCCGCACTCCTCTCCCGTACATACTGCCCCCATCATATCCTCCGCACTCCTCTCCCGTACATACTTCCCCCATCATACCCTCCGCACTCCTCTCCCGTACATACTACATCCATCATACCCTCCGCACTCCTCTCCCGTACATACTACATCCATCATACCCTCCGCACTCCTCTCCCGTACATACTACATCCATCATACCCTCTGCACTCCTCTCCCGTACATACTACCCCCATCATACCCTCTGCACTCCTCTCCTGTAAATACTGCCCCCATCATATCCTCCGCACTCCTCTCCTGTACATACTGCCCCTATCATACCCTCCACACTCCTCTCCTGTACATACTGCCCCCATAATACCCTCCCAAAATTGTATTTAATCACAAAGCTATATGCATAGTGTATACGAAATAAAAAATTGCTGTTCATTGCATTGTACAGAGGTAATGAAATTAACGCACTACAAAATAAAAAAATGTTGCCATGCGCTGCTAAAGTATTCGGGTTTGGCTTGAAGAAAAGGTGGCAACCCTAGTGGCAGGTAACAAACAAACTATTATATTGCATGTTTACTGATATCTGATTGGAAAGAAAATATGTAGAAGTGTTAAAGTATGTGTAAAACCTCACCTTATAAAACAACCCATTCAGTTTAAAACAGAATTGAAATGCCAAAATGTGTGTATGTATGTGAAAAATCATTATCTCTGTTCTCAGCAACATAAGGGACTTAAAGCGGGGGTTCACCCTAAAAACGATTTTCTAACATTACATCCAGCTCACTCTCTACATTCACAGTATGCCGTTTTTTTTTTTTTGCTGTACATACCTTGTACAGCTATTTTCTTCCCTGGCTTCCGGGTCAGGACTCCTACGGGAGTGGGCGTTCCTATCCAGCAGGTGATTGACGTGATGCCAAAAACGACCCCCCCCCCCGTCGCATAAGGAGCGTCACGAGTTGCCGAAAGAAGCCGAACGTCGGTGCACAGGCGCCGTATAGCGGCGACTCGCCGTTCGGGTTCTTTCGGCAACTCGTGACGCTCCTTATGCGATGGGGTGAGGTCGTTTTTGTCATCACGTCAATCACCTGCTGGATAGGAATGCCCACTCCCGTGGGAGTCCCAACCCGGAAGCCGGGGGAAAAAAAAGACTGTACGAATGTAGAGAGAGAGCTGGATGTAATGTAAGAAAATCGTTTTTAGGGTGAACCCCCGCTTTAAAAAGGTGTGGGTAGAGAAACAGCACTGATCTTTCCAGTGAATTGTTGTTGAAGGGGGCGTGATGGCACATGTCTAATCATTGGATGACAGGCAGGATGTTCTCCCAGCACAGCCAGAAAACTGACCACGCTGAAATGGATGTGCTCTCATGCCTAGCGTAGTTAGTTTCAAATAAGAGGGCAGGGGGACTGGAAGGATCACCCGATACTTCACACAAAGGGAGTAATACAGAGAGTACAGGATACTTTTTTTTAACACAAGGCACATTTTAGGAATACAAAGGCCCAGATTCACAGAGAGCAAGGCGCACATTACGCCGCCGTAGAGTAACCAATGTACGCTACGCCAACGCAGCGCAGAGAGGCAAGCAATGCATTCAGCAAGCCAGTGCTCCCAACGCTGCGCCAGCGTGGCGTGGGATTCGAAGGCGTACGCCGGCATAGGTGGAAGTGGGCGTGACCCATGCAAATGAGGCATGACCCCATGCAAATGATGGGCAGAGCGCCAGACAGATATGTATCATGAACTGCGCATGCGCCGTGACATGGACGCATCCCCCTGCGCCTGCTCACAACCACGTCGGAACAACTGCCTAAACTACGCCTGATCACTGCGTACGGCGTGAACGTAACCTACGCCCAGCCAGACACACGTCCAACGTAAAATACGCTGGCTTGTGTTCCCTGGTGCAGACCTTTGCATGTCTGCTGCTGGGTTGCACCTCCTTTATGGGGAATAACTTTACGCCGGACGTACAACTTACGCGCACCTCGCGTAGCCTGCGTCGGGCGCACTCAGGTTCGTAAATCACTGTATTTCCCTCATTTGCATGTTTGAATGGCTAATCAATGGGAGCGGCACCATGCACCCAGCCTAAATGTGTGCCCACCCTATGCGTTCGCTTCTGCACGCGAGCTTGTCGGGACAGGTCGCTTTTGATTTTACTTTATTTTTTATATTTTGACACTGTTTTAAAAAAAAAAATTGGCACTTTTATTCCTATTACAAGGGATTTAAACATCCCTTGTATTAGAAAAAAGCATGACAGGTCTTCTTAAATATGAGATCTGGGGTCAAAAAGACCTTAGATCCCATATTTAGACAAAAAACAGTGCCTTTAAGCGCATTGGGCGGAAGGGACATTTTGACGTCGCTTCCGCCCTGCAGTGAAATGGAGACGGGTGGGGGCCTTCTTCCCCTCACTCACCTCCTTTCCTAGGCAAGGACAAGACTGGATCGCCTCTGCCAACGGCTCCGATAACTGGAGAGTGGCGGGGGACCTCTCGCTGCCAATAAAAGTGATCTTGCGGCGTATACGCTGCAGAGACCACTTTTATCTGAAAGAGGACCGCTGCTAAAGAAGAGGATACCAGGGTTATGGTAGCTAGCTGCTACCATAACAACGGTATTCCCCTTCAAAGTAGCGACGTATTCCTGTGGCGGGCGGTCCGTAAGTGGTTAAAGAGACAATGAGGCTGATTTACTAAAGGCAAATATACTGTGCACTGCAAGTGCATTTTCTCTAGGTTTGAGGGGAAGCTTTAAATTGAGGAGAAGCTCTGCTGATTTCTATCATCCAATGATGTACAAGCAAAAATGCTGTTTTTAATTTCCTTTGCATGTTATTGGGTATTCTTAGCAAAGTGAAGCTTTACCTAATTTACTAAGCTCTGTAGCAAGTGCGCTTGCAATACACAGTATATTTGCCATTAGTAAATCACACCACAAGTGACTGTGACCATTTACTACCCTGGGTTAACTCCGATATTGGATGGTATCACAGCTCACTTGGGTGGATGAATTCATTGCGCCTCATGTGAGAGCGTTTTGGTCTGGCGACCCACTGCTTAGGCTAGAGCACTGTCACATGGTGGAGGTTACATGCTCCTCAAAACCAGTAACCCGCGTGGCATTGGAGCAAAGGAGTAAAGGCTCTGACAATTGTGGATGGTAAGTATGAGTAATTATACATTGCTGGGGGGGGGTTGAGGGAACTGTGCCCCTTTAATTGCTTTTGAAATCTGCAAACAATTTCAATATAAAAAGGGGTTCATCCAACAGAATCCTTAATGTACGATTCTAAAAGAGGAGAAAAGGACCAACACTGAGAATTAGTCTGGAAAACACTGGGCCACTAGTATAAAGTACTGTAGATCAGGGTTTCTCAACCCGTGGTACACGTACCCCTGGGGGTACATGCACAAAGGGCAGGGGGTACGCCCAGTGCTGTGTCTCCCGAGTCCTGCATCACGCAGCCGCCTTCCGAATACATACAGACCCTGGCGGCTTGCTGTAGCATGGCACTGTGGCGTACCAATGGGGGGGGGGGCGTTCCGCAGCTGTCTGGTGTCCTGTCATTGTAATTGAGCCCATCGCACTGCCCGCAAGATCAGGGTCAGTAGGCGGCTCCACCAAATTTCACACACCTACTCCCGGTTCACACGTGAGACCTTGTAACAACGAGTCACATGACAACGGGGAGGGAAAATAGCTAATTGGGCCCAGTTTGGACATTTTCACTTAGGGGTGTACTCACTTTTGTTTCCAGCGGTTTTGACAATTAATGGCTGTGTGTTGAGATATTTTGAGGGGACAGCACATTTACACTGTTATACAAGCTGTACACTCACTACTTTACATTGTAGCAAAGTGTCATTTCTTCAGTGTTGTCACATGAAAAAATACAATCCAATATTTACAAAAATGAGAGGGGTGTACTCACTTTTGTGAGATACTGTATCTGTCATTGCACCAGGCACACATACAATGATATTGCACACAAACAAAAACCATCACAAACACACACAGAAATCATCACAAACACATACTGACATTACACACACATGCACACAGAAACCATGACACCCAAACAATAGAACTGACTTTCTCCAGACAGGGGTACTTAGAAATGTTGTTTAGACCTGCAGGGGCACGTCACTGTAAAAGGTTGAATAAAAAACTGCTGTAGAGGATTATTTTATGATACAAAGTTTTTAGTGTAGCATATGTGCTCATACCCATATACAATCTTTCTTATTTTTTTCAAACACTAAGTATTGCAAGGGTCTGCCTTATTAGTTACAAATTGAATATGTTCTTTAGCTAGCCCTTCAGTTTCACTTTATATTTTTGCAAATCTAAATGAGGTTGTACAGAGATTATACAGTTAAGCCCTGTACACACGGGCGAGAATCCTGTCGAATAAAAAACGTTGGTTTTCTCGACGGGATTCCTGGCAAGATTTTCTTGCCAAGCCCTGTGTACAGACGCACATTCAAAAGAACCACCATTCTTTTGAATGGCAAGAAGGCGGTGACGTCATTGACTACGATGAGCATGCACTTGTCACATTCGATGCTGTCACTGCCATCTTGCTTCACCCTACCTATGCCTTGGAAGCTACCTCGCATGCGTCGAAGTATCATCGAGCATGCGTGGGGGTTTCCATGGAGGCAGGTAAGTATACACACGCTCGGGTTTCTCAGCAGGAAAACACTGCAGAGAATCCCGACGAGAAAATAGAGAGCAGGTTCTCTATTTTTCTCGTTGAGATTCCCGGCAGTTTTCTCGATGAAAAACCTCAAATCCTCGTACAAATGCTCGGTTTACTCGGCAAAAAGCTCTCCTAGAAGTTTTCGTGCCTGTTTCTTGCCAAGAAAACTGGTCGTGTGTACGAGACTTTAGATTCTTATATTTTGGACAGCTTTACAGTTTATGTAATATAAATGATCACACTGAAGAAAAAGCTATGCTTATTACAGATATCTGATATGTTTGAAAGTTTCAACCAAACAGTTTTTTTTTCCAGATGTTGAAAATATAACTCAGTAGCAGCACATTACCACCTATAGGAAGCTTACATAGAGCAGTAAAGTTACTTGCCAAGTTAAAAAAAAATTATCTCCCCAGGATCTAATCATTCAGAAGCAAGCAATCAGAAACCCTTGTGTATACCCCTGAATATATTTCTTTCACGTGTCTAAAATAGAATCAGAAGTAACTTTGAAATAAATGTACCATGAAAAGTTTTGACAGTAGAAAACTGTAGACTAATATACAATAATGTGTTCATCATATACACAGGAAGAATAATGCACATGTGCTTATTTTCAGTTGTGGTCCTGCAGTTTGATTACCTTGTGAGAACATAAATCAGTCAGGTGTATTAGGTTTCACATTGAGTCATTTTTCTTGTATTCTGTAGAAATAATTGCTGGTAGATGCTTGCTTTGAGAACTTTCTCAAACCTGTCTTAAAAGTGTCTCCTGAGAAACACAACATTAGACATGCAGGTGCAATGGCATAAAAAGGTAGGCTTCAAAACAAAAAAAGGATCCACAGCTGAAACTAAAATGATACACAACTTCTATGCTGGATATGTAGCTAATAATTTGACTGTATTTGTGAACAAATTCTAAATTAGGCTTAGTTATAATAAATGAAGTCAGCACTGGTAAAACATGCTTTTTATTGCTCTTTCTGTTATGTGGATTCTTTAACTAGGTAGCAGAACATAACTAACCTTGACTATTGCAGTCTTAGGCCTCGTACACACGACCGAGGAACTCGTCGGAAAAGACACATCGTTTTCCTCGACGAGTTCCTTGTTAGGCTTGTCGAGGAACTCGACAAGCTTGCTTTGCGTACACACGGTCAAGACAAAATCTCCTCGTTCTCAAACGTGCTGACGTACAACACATACAATGGGGAAGTTCGATTCCACTGGCACATTCCTTGGGGCTGCTTTTGCTAATCTCATGTTACTGCGTGTTAAGTAAAAGTTTGGTAAGAGACATTTTGCACTTTTCAGTCTGTTACAGCGTGATAAATGTGTTATCTCCATTACAAACGCTATTTTTACCGAAGGTGCGCTCTCGTCTCATACTTTATTCTGAGCATGCGCAGGTTTCTTAGCATACACACTCTCGCGTTTCTCGTCGAAAACCAGCCCGACGAGGAACACGACGAGGAAATTGAGACTCCCGTCGAGGAAAAAGAGAACTTGTTCTCTTTTTTCCTCATCGAGTTCCTCGACAGTTTCATCGATGACAAACGTACACACAACCGTTTTCCTCTGCAAAAAAGCTCTCCCACCAAGTTTCTTGATGGATTCTGCCGAGGAAAACGGTCGTGTGTACGAGGCCTTAGGAATAACTCACTTAAATCTGTCCAAACAAGAGTCTAGTAGACATCCCGGGTATGATAATGTTTGAAAAACAAAATCATAAATTATAATATAATAAATAATTATAAATAATTATAACAAATAATAATGTAATTATAATAAAAATTATTCAATAATGTAATCAAATCAAAAACACTGAAATTTGCTCAGTTGCAGAATTGTCGCTGTCATTACTTTAATTTTTTTATGACGAATTTCCCCACAAATCGCTATCGCTCATGTCTGCAAGTAATTATCATTTTTGGTTGCTATGAACAATCTCCAGTTAGCAGGCAGAAAGAACAGTTTTTATTATATAAAAGTACATGCAGAACACTGGGCAGACCACTAGGGACAAAGGGTGTGTGTATTTTTTACATACAGTACTGTAATCTATAAGATTACAGTATACTGTATGTAATGTGTTTATTTACTTTTTTGAATTTGGCGCCGTTCTCTGCCCCCGTGCGTCGTAACGTCGCAGGGAATGGAGATCGGCGGCACACGGGCACTGTGTGAATCGAGTGAGGACGCCGCTCGCTCACACAGCGGGGAGGCATTGCAGGATCCAGGGACAAGGTAAGTAAACCATGCCTGTAGACTCTGCGAGGCGATCCCGAGTCTGGCTCGGGGATACCGCTTTTGGTATTGAAATCTTACCCTGAGCCAGACTCGGGAATACCGCCAGGGGGGTTAAAGAGGTTGTAAACCTCTCTGTGGAAGTTGTACCTATAGGTAAGCCTATAATAAGGCTTACCTATAGTTACTGTAAATATCTCCTAAATGTGCGCTGTTTAGGAGATATTTACTGCGTTTTGCGCCGATGATGTCATTGGCACATGCCATTTCTTTACAAGCGAGTGCCACGGGAGTGACGGTAGTGACATCACATGGGTCCGGCCAGTCACAGAGCTGGAGTCCGCAGCCCCGGAAGTAAGGGGGGTTAACATGGATGCGGCCTGCAGCGGGGACAGCGCGGGCTTCGTTTTCAGGTAAGTGTCAGATAGTGTGCTAGTATGTGATGCATAATATATAACATTATGCTTTTACTTTGCAGGGGCAAAGGGTTTACTTCCTCTGTAAGCCTTGTTTTTCATTACATATATAGCATTTGAACTAGTTTATTCCCAACTTGAGGCAAGATAGGGAAAGCTGTGGATACTTATGGAGCACTCTTGAGAATGGTAGGTTAATATCGGCAGCCACTAACCTCTAAATTTCCTCCTCCAGCTTATCCTGATGTTCAGCTAACTGAATTACAGAAACAGGCAAGCTCTGCTGGTATAGAAATTCGGAAGAAAAATGTTCATTCTATAGAAGAGATTTGTATTTCCTGTTAAGGTAAAAAATAAATAAAAATAGGAAATAAAAAAAAGGAAATACTAAAGCTTCCTGTACCTAAGCCTCTTATTTTCATTGGAGTTGATATTCTTTGTAGAAGATAAAGCAATAATAAACTGCCCATAATAAGCATTTCCAAAGAAAAATATAATTCTCTAATTAAAAAAGCAGTGAGCAATTTTTTTGTATTATTATATTGTATCTACAACCTTTTTATCATAATGACTTACTGTGTTCTGTAGATATATTAATTTTGATGCAGAAATTCTGACTAGATTTACAATAATTCACACACATAGAGAGGATCATCTATTTTTATATTTCTGTTTGTAAAACATATCCAGCAATAACAAGAAAGCCAGTATTTTAAAATGTTTATCATTGATAAAGGTGTACTCATACTCTTATGCCGCATACACACGATTGGACATTCCGACAACAAAACCGTGGATTTTTTTCCGACTGGAAAATTGGCTCAAATTTGTCTTGCATACACACGGTCACACAAATGTTGTCAGAAAAATGAAGTTCAATGATTCCAAGCATGCTTCTAATTGATTCAGAGCATACGTTGGATTTTAGTGTGTCGGAATTGCATATAGACGATCAGAATTTCCGGCAGGAACTTTTGCCGTCGGAAAAATAGAGAACCAGCTCTCAAACATTTGTTGACGGAAATTCTGACAGCAAATGTCCGATGGAGCGTACACACGTCGGAATATTCGACCAAGAGCTCACATCGAACATTTGTTGTCGGAAATTCCGATCGTGTGTACGCGGCATTACAGATCATCACAAGCAATGCCATCAACCAGTACAAAGGTTGCCATATATGTGCAGTATCACCTGTCCTTGACTTTCATTGTCAAGATCTGCTCAGATACCAAACCACAAGAATGGGAGAAGCATCTCTCAAATGATCCTCCCAAATAGCCACAAATTATATGTGAGGTTCATATAACATCATGATGCATTCGGTACTGGGCTTTTAGCAAAGGAACAAGTGCAAAGAAAAAAAAGGGCTATCCACGTACAAACCAGATTTTTTCCAAACAAATATCACAATGTATTATTTAATCATTTGTTAGCTAGATATAATGGGGTTGATTTACTGAAGACAAATAGACTGTTCAATTTGCAAAGGGAATCTGCATTTTGCAAAGGGATTTTCCCCAAAGCTTAGTAAATGTGGTGCAAAATCACTTTGCAAAGAATACTCAATCACAAGCATGAAAAAAAAAAGAAGCATTTTGCTTGCACATGATTGGATGATGGCAGGTAGAATGATTCACCTCATTTACCAAGGTAAGATTAAATTCCCTAGCAGACGTTGATTCCTTGATATTTGATATCACTCCCAGTGTGTCATTAGTTTTATAGCCAAATAAATGGGCTCTAAATTCCTACAAAATATTTCAAGTGTTCATTATGGATGATTTTCCAAAGAAAAATACATTTGCTTCAGTGTGCAGGTAAGGTTCTTATTATCTAAGTGGAACTGCATCCAAATATTTTTTTATTTTTATTTTGAATAGGATGCCACCTATTGCTGTTCATGCCCTCATTGGGATAATTTACCTTAGCGATGACCTGGAAAAAAACCTGGAAGCTGATTCATTTCTATGCAGATCTGCATTGGATTTTGCATCATTTTTTTAGCCCTGTTGGGGGGATTTGATGAGATTTCAGGGGTCTTAACAGAGAAGAGACAGAGAAAAGGACTAAGGACACAGATTTCAGGGGTCTTAACAGAGAAGAGACCGAGAAAAGGACTAAGGACACAGATTCCCCAGTCCCCTTCTCTGCAACCTCAGCTGAAATGAATGGACAGAAGCTCCTCTCCACTCATAAACTGAAGCATCGTAAACACTCTGTTCATTCGGAAAAGGTAGGAGCCGGGTTTAGCAGCTCCTACCTCCGCTCTCCATCCTGACAGATCGAGGACAGAGGGAGTGGAGGAGGACATTGAGGGGGACACGGAGCGCGGAGGGAGAGAGCAGCAGGAGGGGGACACGGAGCACAGAGGGGGAGAGCAGCACGGAGGGGGACACGGAGCACGGACACCAGCAGCACGGAGGGGGATAAGGACCCGGAGGGGGAGAGCAGCATGGAGGGTGACACACAGCATGGAGGGGGACACACAGCACAGAGAGGGACACACAGCACGGAGAGGGACAAAAAAACCCGGAGGGGGAGAGCAGCACGGAGGGGGACACAGAGCGTGGAGGGGGAGAGCAGCATCACAGGGGAGAACACAGGACACAGAGCGTGGAGGACAGCAGTAGCACGGAGGGGGATACAGGGACAGTCAGCAGTGATCGGTGCGGCTTTGGGGGGAGTTACAAGCACCGATCACCACTGTATATATTTCACTAAAGCAGCTGAAAAAGGGGGTGGGGGGTCCGGGGAGAAGCTGTCAGGCTTTATTGAAATGTATACAGGCAGATCGGTGCATGTAACTTCCCCCGCTGCACCGATCATCCCTGACTGCCCAGGTATCAGGTAGAGCATTTCCCAGAGTACAAGTATTCGGGGAAATGCTCGGTACCGATACCGATACTAGTATCGGTATTGGCACAACCCTAGTAGGAAGTCACAAATAGGAGGATTTTCCTGCTGTCTCTCATACCTATAACTACCTGTTAGAAGATCTATCTTTTTCCCACACTCTATGCTAAGAAATGTTTTGCTTGGGTTTACATTTTAAATTCCTTTAAAGTAGTTGTTCCTCTCCTCCCCACCTCCCCGGATGATGTCAGCAGTAGGGATGAGCCGAACACCCCCGCGTTCGGTTTGCACCAGAACCTTCGAACGGACCGAACGTTCGTGCGAACATTTAGAACCCCATTGACGTCAATGGGACTCGAAAGTTCGAATTCAAAAGTGCTAATTTTAAAGCCCCATATGCAAGTTATTGTCGGAAAACGTCTTTGAGAACCCGGGTCTGTATCAATGGAAAAAAGTTTTAAAAACTGTCGTTTTTTTCTGGAGAAGTGATTTTAATGATGCAGCATCATTAAAAACACTGCTCCAGAAAAAAACAACCATTTAAAAAAAAAATCCATTGATACATGTTCCCTGGGGCAATACCCGGGTTCTCAAAGACGTTTTCACAGGCATACTATAGACACCCAGCAGGTACAATATTTAAAGGATTTGTTTTTAAAATGTATTTAAGCATCATGATGCCTAAATAAAAAAAATAAAAAAAATGAAAAATTCCTTTAACCTCCCTGGCGGTATGATTCTGTCTGGAATTACGTACCAAAAGCGGTACAATTATTTGCAAGGAAATTTGGTTTTATACTGTAGGCCTGCAATTCTTAGGAATAACTCACTTAAATCTGACCAAACAAGAATCTAATAGGCATCCCGGGTATGACATTTTTTAAAAAACAAAATTATAAATTATAATATAATAATATAATTCTAATAAAAATTATTCAATAATGTAATCAAATCAAAATCACTGAAATTTTCTCAGTTGCAGAATTGTTGCTGTCATTATTTTTTTTTTTTATGACGAATTTCCTCACAAATCGCTATTGCACAATTCTGCAAGTGATTATAATTTATTATCGCTGTTTTTTAGCTGATCTAAAACCATTTTTGACATAAAGGGACACTTTTGGTTGCTATGGACAATCTACAGTTTGCAGGGAGAAAGAAATGTTTTTATTATATAAAATGACATGTAGGGCACTGGGCAGACCACTAGGGACAAGGGGGGTGTGTTTTTTTTTACATACAGTACTGTAATCTATAAGATTACAGTATACTGTATGTATAGTGTTTGTTTACTTTTTTGAATTTGGCGCCGTTCTCCGCTCCCGTGCGTCGTAACGTCGCAGGGAACGGAGATCGGCGGCACAGGAGGACGCTGTGTGAATCGAGCGAGGTCCCGCTCACTCACACAGCGCGGTGGCATCGCTGGATCCAGGACAAGGTAAGCCAGCGCACGCTGCAGGCTCTGCATAGCTTACCCCGAGCGTGACTCGGGGATACCGATCGCAACATAAAAAACCCACCCCGAGTCACGCTCGGGGATACCGCCAGGCAGGTTAAATATTGTACCTGCTGGGTGTCTATAGTATGCCTGTGTAGCTTTATGGTGCACACTGCAGAGGACACAGGCAATACACCACGTGAGAATACTTCAGCTAGCACAATCAACTACCTGCCAGTAAATTAGGAAGAACTGATCTAGCTAAGCTATACAGTGTATAAATATATGTACAACACCTGGGATGTATATATATCCTCTACACACTGTAACATTAACTGACTAACCTGCCTGCCTGCTCTATCTACCTAGAAGAAATGACACTCTCTCTCTCTGACTGATCTCTAACCAGCGCCGGAACACACTACACAAGGCCGACCTGCAGGCGGCCTTTTATAGTGTGGGGCGTGTACTAAACCTCTTGAGCCATAATTGGCCAAAGCCACCCTGGCTCTCTGTACTGACGGCGCTGTGATTGGCCAAGCATGCGGGTCATAGTGCATGCTTGGCCAATCATCAGCGCGCAATGCCGCAGTGAATTATGGGCCGTGGCGCGTCACTCGAATTTGGCGCGAACGACCCGTTTTGTTTGTATTTCGACAAACGATCGAACATACGATGTTCGAGTCGAACATACGTTCAACTCGAACACAAAGCTCATCCCTAGTCTGCAGGGGAATCTCAGCCCCACCCACTGGAGATATCAGACAGGAAGAGCTGAGAGCCTGGAGTCATCTTTTCTCTGGAAGACACTGTTAAAACAGGTAGAAATTGGCATTTTTTGTAAAAAGCACAGGCACTATGATACAGGTTTTCATGTGACAGAGGGGATGACATAATGATCAGTTAGTGGCTTAACAACTACTTTTAAGCTGGAAGTTAGAAGATGATTGGCTACCATGCACAGCTGCACCAGATTTTGCACTCTGCAGTTTTGATAAATCAACCCCTGCGTGCTTGTAGGTTTCCGTCTGGCTGTTTGCATGCAGGTTCTGACAGTGGGGATAGCTCACCTGGCTGCAGATCACTTAGAACGTTACTTCTGCCTCATTAGGTGTGTCCTCTCTAAACTGCTGAAGGAAGGAAGCAAAGAAACTTCCCTTTGCATGTCCAGTTGTGGGAAATGTAATTAAATGTGTCTACCGCTGATCATAGTGAATCATTTGGTGTTCTGCTACATTGTACCAAGAGATAAACATGGTGTGCAGTGTATGTAATCTTTATACATACATACATACAAATCTAAACACATTTTTTGAGGTTAGTGTCCTTTTAAAATGTAAGCAGTTATCTTGTTACACATATTCACTAATGCACTTATTTTAGTTCATGATGAAGTGTCATATTAGTTTTCCTTAACTCATGGCAATCCATCAAATCTTAGCAAAAGAAATCTGATATATTTTTTATAATATCTCATCAATCATCTTGGTAAATGCTGACAGTGCCTTTGAAAGCAGCAATATGAATCTGCAATTTGCGGACAAACCAGGCTAAGGACGCGGGCTTCAGTTGAACACATAATAAGGAAGTCAATAGGCTGGTAATTGCAATCTGTATTTTGAGAAAATTGCAGGTCAATAATAATCTGTTAAATTCTACCATAATATCTATCGATTATTTACCATGTTTGGAAATGTTCACTGTGAGAATTAGAGAACATACTTTTGCTAGATTTCACTGTGCAAGCCAGTTCTTTATTGGGTAGACCAAAACATTGCAAATACAGTTGAACCTCGGATTACAAGCATACTCCGTTCCAGGAGTATGCTCGTAATCCAAAGTGCGCGCATATCAAAGCGAGTTTTCCCATTGAAGTCAATGGAAATGAAAATAATTTGTTCCGCATTGACTTCAATGGGATGCAATACTGAATGCGGCCAGAGGTGGCGGGGGGGGGCGCCATAGAGCGCCGAAAACGGCCAAAAAGGCCCAAGGACGATTCAGTTTCCTGCGCCCCCGTACCTCAGGCCAAATTAGGTACTTGCAGGCCAATGTTTGACTTTTCTCGGCTCCTGCGCCCCGTACCTCAGGCCAAATGAGGTACTGCAGGACTATTTTTGGCTCTGCTCGGCTTCTGCGTCCCCCTACCTCAGGCCAAATGAGGTACTGCAGGCCAATGTTCGTCTTTTCTCGGCACCTGTGCCCCCATACCTCAGGCCAAATTAGGTACTGCAGGCCTATTTTGGGCTCTGCTCAGCTTCTGCGCCCCCTACCTCAGGCCAAATGAGGTACTGCAGGATTATTTAGCTTTAGCTTTAGCAAACCGAGTCAGAATAAAAAAAAAAAAATCAAAACGCTCTCAAACCAAGTTACTCTTAAACCGAGGTTCTACTGAACTGCTTTTTTATCCTTTAGGGCTAGGTTCACACTTCTGTAATTGGTTCGGCTCGGATTTGCGTGGGCACAACAGAGCATTCATTTGAATTGGCTGCTGTATCTGCAGGAAATGCTCGACAAAGGGCCCTGCCCCTTTTAAAATTGTAGTTGCATGGAAATAACATGATGCTGTTGCACTGGAAAACATGCTGTATTTGCAGGTGTTTGGGAATGGCGCTTTGGAAATAATGGCAGCTCTGTGTGACTGCTAAACAGCAATACCGCTTGTCTGCGGGTGCTGGAATGCGTGCCATGTACACAAATTCCTGGCCCTGCATATTTTCAAATCAGAATATGGAGAAATCAAGAAAAAACATGTCTAATGTTGAGAAACCAGCATTTTAAAAGTGTTTGTGGCTGATTAACTTTAACTCCAGGCAGATAGAAACAAATACATAAATACATGGCATTTTCACCCCCTTCCTGCCCAGGCCAATTTTCAGCTTTCTGCGCTGTCACACTTTGAATGACAATTGTGCGGTCATGCGACGTTGTACCCAAATTCAATTTTGATATTTTTTCCCCCCACAAATAGAGCTTTCTTTTGGTGGTGTTTGACCTCTGCAATTTTTATTTTTTGCGCTATAAACAAAAAAAGACCGTCAATTTTGAAAAAAACACAATATTTATGACTTTTTGCTATTATAAATATCCCTTTTTTTTCCCCTTTAGTTTACGCCAATATGTATTCTTCTATATATTTTTGGTAAAAAATCGCAATAAGCGTATATTGATTGGATTGTGCAAAAGTTATAGCGTCTACAAAATAGGGGATAGAATTATGGCATTTTAATTGTTTTTTTTTTTTTACGAGTAATGGCAGTGATCTGCGATTTTAATCGGGACTGCCACATTGCAGCGGACAGATCGGACACTTTTAACACTATTTTGGGACCATTGGCATTTATACTGCCATTAGTGCTATAAAAATGCACTGATTACTGTATAAATTTCATTGGCAGGGAAGGGGTTAACACTAGGGGGCGATTAAGGGGTTAAATATGTTTCCTAGGGAGTGATTCTAATAATAGGGGGAGGGGACTCACAAGGGGAGGAGACCGATCAGTGTTCCTCTGTACTGGGAACACACAGATCGATCCCCTCTCACCTGACAGGACATGGATCTGTGTGTTTACACACACAGATCCACGTCCCTGCTCTGTGATGAGCAATCGCGGGTGCCCGGCGGACATCGTGGTCGGACAGTGATGTGGCGAGCACACGTGCGCACGCTCTCCACAATTCCGTGAAGCCCAGGATGTCATATGACGGCCACCCGGAGGGACAAAGGGTTCCTGCGGCCGTCATATTACCATGGTGCGGTAGGGAAGTGGTTAATCGCAATCAGTGTAGGTGTCCAAGTAATTCTTGTTATCAGCCTCCTCTAAACCTTCTGAGCATCATTATTCAGATAGAGTGTGGGTAGGGGCAGTGCCATGAGTCAGTTAAAGTGTTACTAAACCCACAACAGTAAAATTGGTATATGCAGTAAAACATGCTTGTTATACTCATGCTTGCTATATAATCGTGTATAATAATAATAATGATAAGGGGTTAATACTCTGCATTGTAAAAAGGCTGTTTGATCCTGTCTTCTCTGATCCTCCCCTTCTTCCACTGTCTCCAATCCATCTCCTGATAGAATAGAGGCTTGGGGACAAGTTGCACATGCTCAGTTTGGTGTGTATTGCTAAGGATTTTTTTTATCTTTTTGTCGTCAGGAGCAGGCCCGTCGCTACAGGACAGGCAAAACAAACAATCGCTTGGGGCCCCGAGCTGGCCTGGGGCCCCCAACTTCCCCTTCCCAGGCTTTAGTGTGGCCGAGCTCCTCTTCTTTCCTCCTGTCAGTCCGGCCGAGTACCGCGCAGTACAGGAGATTCAGTGTCCTGTTCCCGGCCGGACTGAAAGGAAGTGCACACTGAGTGCTCACTTCCTTTCAGTCCGGCCGGGAACAGGAAACTGAATCTCCTGTACCGCACGGGACCTGGCCGGTGTTCTGCCGAATAAGTTCTGCCCGGCGGATTAGGACCCCCCTTGTACTGCGCATGCGCGGCACCGAGTCTCCGAAAATACGGCAGGACACCTGACTGACAGGAGGAAGAGGAGCCCGGCCACGCTACAGCCTACAGGTAAAAAGGGGAGGTGAGAATGGAAAAACATGGGGGGGAGTAAAAAGAATGTGAGAATGACCACAGTGATAATGGATCACCAACTCATAATAAATGAATGTGACATATATATAAGCACAAGTGCATGATAACACAAACGAAAGTTGTAACAAGTGATGCTATATGGTGATAGTAAGAGTCTCTCAGTGACTGTGAATAGAAAGAAGAGAGCTCACTGGCACAGCCGGGTGGATGGAAAGTGACGGGTTAACAATTGCATATTACCAAAAATTCAGTGACATTCTGATCCCCAGGATGTGTTCTTATATAAACGGTATTGGTTTAAATTGGGATATTCGTCAAGAGGCATTAGAGGCTGCAATTACAGTAATCCCTAAGATAGGTAAAGATCCCTCCTTATGTTCTAGTTTTAGACCCATCTCGCTATTAAATGCAGATGTAAAACTGTTCGCCAAAATCTTAGCAGGGAGAATGAAAACAATCATGAAAGATTTAGTACATACTGACCAAGTAGGCTTTGTCCCTGGGAGGGAAGGCCGGGACAATAGCATTAGAACACTTCTGTTGACACAGATAATAAAAGATAGTAAATCCCCAGGTCTACTCCTGTCGATAGACGCCGAAAAGGCTTTCGACAGGGTAGACTGGGGATTTCTATTGAACACATTGGAGTTTATCAGGATCGGTCCAAAAATGATGGGGTGGATAAGCGCTTTGTATAAACACCCAACGGCAAGAGTTAAGGTAAACGGGACATTGTCAGGGATATTTGAAATGTTCAATGGGACTAGACAGGGGTGCCCCCTGTCGCCCCTTTTATTTATTTTAACCCTGGAACCATTGTTGGCCGGGATTAGAAATAACCCCGATATTAGGGGGATTCAAACAAATGATGGGGAACATAAACTCGCAGCGTTCGCCGACGATATTTTATTATTCATAACGAACCCAACTATAACATTCCCGAATCTATTAAAAACCCTCAAATTGTATGGAGATGTATCTAATTTTAAAATCAATCCTCTAAAATCAGAAATCCTCAATATAAATGTGAAAATACAGGACGTACGGAGATATAAGCAAGAGTTTCCATTTATTTGGAAAGATACCGAGATAAAATATTTGGGAGTTAATATCACATCTTCCCCTGACCTAATCTATCTACAGAATTATATACCACTATTAAATGATATTAAAAAAGATTTAAAGAGAATTGCATCGAGACAAAGATCCCTACTAGGGAGAATAAACTGTTTTAAGATGTTTACTCTCCCTAAGATACTATATATAATTCAAATGTTACCAATCACACTACCGGGTGCTTACTTCAAAACACTAAAACAGTTATTAAATAGGTTTATATGGCGGAACAAAAAAATGCGCATCAGTTTGGAGGTGTTAATTAGAGATAAGGAACATGGTGGTTTGGGGGTACCCGATATTTATACATATTATATGGCTATTCACATGGCACGGGTGGTTGATTGGGTCAGAGATAAAAGAGAGAAAAGATGGGTGAGATTAGAAAGCTGTTCAAATAACTCACGGTTAGGAAAAGAGATTTGGATACCGCCACATTTTAGACAAATAAATCCGCACATGCACAAAATCACATTGGCATCCATGTCTATTTGGGATAGGGCACATAAAAAACATAGATGGGGTTATAACTCCCCATTAATCCCTCTATTTGACACAAATTTCTTTGCACCAGGGAAAATGGACCTGTTTGGTAACTGGATTAAAAAATCAGATGCTCAATTAAAAGACATATTAAAAGACGGCAAAATTCTTACCTATCAGGAACTAAGTAAAAAAAAAGAATTGTTTGAGTTGAACAGGTGGCGATACCTTCAGCTGACGCATTTTGTGGATTCCTTCCCCTCCCCCCTGAGGTCAGATAGATACTTGCTCCCTTTGGAGCGTATGTGTTTGGCACCAGGGGGAAGGGGCGCGATCTCCGCAATTTATAAAATATTAATGGGATTGAAAGACCCCGGTTTCCCTCCTTATATTAATAAATGGGAAGAGGAATTGGGAATGGGGAAAACCGAGACAGTGGTCAGGAGTATTTTAAAAAAGACGCATTCAACTTCATTTAATTGTGCATTGATCGAAATGAACTTTAAGTGTTTAGCACGATGGTATATAACCCCGGCCATAGCACACCGTTACCAAGACGACACCTCCAAATACTGTTGGAGGGGCTGTCTTGAAGTGGGCACTATGTCACATATATGGTGGACCTGCCCAAAAATTAAAACATACTGGCAGGATGTATTATTAATAATTGAGGAGATAACCGGAATTAAAATACCTACGGATCCATGGGTCTGCCTGTTTCATGGGACAGAAATGTCAACCAAACAGTATATGAGAACCTTACTTCCACACGTACTAGATGCAGCAAAGAGTCTGATCCCCAAACAATGGAAGGACCCTATGAGCCCGGCAGTAAAGAGCTGGTTTTGCAGAATTAACGATATATATTATGCTGAACAGCTCAGGTACATGGGAGAGGAAGGAGAAGGTGGATTTAAACGGAAATGGCAGGATTGGGCTAATTTTAAACTTACACCAAGGTATATAGATAGGATGATTTAGTGTAGGAAGGTCAACGGGCAAAGAGTGATTCAATATGAGACAGAATTCCGGAGATAGGGGAGGGTGGGAGGTCGGGATCAAGGGTTGGGGGTGGCTTGAGGGTGGGATGAGGGTTTGTTCGGCTAGGGGACACTAATCTATCTATTCACGTATTTAAGAATTTTTTTTTTTTTTGCTTTATCTCCTTTTGTATAATTATTGACATATATCATTGGTCAACAAGGGAAGGGAAAAAAAAAAAAAAAAAGAAAGAAATTTCCAACCATGATGCGAACAAAGGAGACTGTAAATTGAACGCAAAAGTGATTGAGTATCCTGATAGTTCTCTGAGGCGGAAAAAAAAAAAAAAAAAGGGAAAGTGATCACAAAATGGTAAAATATGAGTAAAAGCAAGATGCTGGCATCTCTATGCTTCCCACATTGCTTTTATTCATATTTTACCATTTTGTGATTACTTTTATTGGCTATATCTTACACTGATTTGTAAGATATTTTTATAAATAAACCTCATTAGTTGATCTACACCATATTTATATTTCATGCTATTCTGGGGCACTAGTGATTCTGCGCTTTGCGTGCGGGGGGGTCCCTCCATGTCCATTTTGCTTGGGGCCCCCTAATTCCTTCAAACGGCCCTGCTCAGGAGGGTGCATGTGATCTGCACAGAACCAATGAGCACTGTCCAGACATAGAGTCAGGGGTCTTGCAGCCTCATAGAACAAGGAAGAATGAAAACTCCTCCTGCAAGTTTAAACCAGTCACTGATAGAAGGCACACGACTGCTCTAACTGCTGATGAGAAAGGGTATTTAGCAGTTTATATTTACTAAAACTATTGCATTTCCATGTTCTGTGTACTGTGGGAGACCAAGTTTAGTGAATGCAGGATCCTGGGTTTAGTAACACTTTAAGTTGGGCTACATGTATATGTGCTAACAAAGACTATGCTGACAGGTGTAGAGGGCACAGTGAGCAGATGGATGATGTTAGTAGTATGCTGTTGCTCCCTAACTGTTCAATCATAGGCTGAGGGATAGGGGAAGCTACTTTGCTCCATTGCTTAATTGGAGTAGAGAATATTTAGGTTACAAACTTAGCTGTGCTATCTGGAAGCATTGAGTAAATCTCAAGATAGGATGTACAGCATTACTAATCCTCTAATCCTCTGGTGGGTAAAACAGATCCTATCTGTTTATTATAAATGTTTATTTTGCTATTTGCTTGGAGTTTAGCGTTAAAGGATAACTCCACTTTCGTTTGTAAAAAAATAGCAAATAAAAAAAAATATTATATAGCATGTAGGCAGGTGCAGTGTACTTTTTACACTGTAGACGGTGCTTGTCCACAATGGCATTGTAATCAGAGAGATTATGAGAACCATGAATCCTCTATGGTTTCCTGGATCACTGTTGAAGCTATCCAATTGGAGGCTGCTGTCTCATGTGATTTTTCAGCCATCTTGAGTCAGGCAGAGCCTATTTATGCCCTGGCTCTTAGGCTTTGCGAGTGGGTAGAGTAGGGACAGGTACTCTGTCCATTATGGACATAACTAGTGGCAGTGAAAGGTTCCAGACAAGGGGGAAAAGCATAGAGTTTGCAACCTCTCTTCTCTTCCCATTGGGACATGAGACATCCAGGCTGCATTCTGTCCCTCCTAACAGATGCTGTCAGTTTGGCTGAAATTTGCTCTCTACATGCTGTTGAGACCCATGAGTGTTCCCGGTTGGGTTGTCTTCCCACCGGGGTTATTGTAAACTCTTTGTATTACTTCAATACAAGTTCTTTACATTGCACATAGACTGTGTCTGTTATTGCCGCAGAACCACGCTGCACCCCACTTACAAGCATATACAATTGCTACACAAGTCATATTGTAATTTAATGTTATTAAAAATGTTGTAATTTTCTGTAAATGCAATATGGAAAACTGGAAACTGACTTTCTGGAAGAGTTGAAAAGGGTTGAATATCAAAGGGTAATAAGGAGAGTGCAGTACTGGAATGGTGGGGATATAGGAGACATGAGCTTGTCACCTATATTGATTGATTGATTGATTGATTTTTGAGCTTGGTTAGGAGCCAAATGCCCACTGGGAAGTGAGCGTCTAAGCGCCGCTGGTGAACTACTACCTTGAATCAATCCACGTTTGGAAGGAAGAAGAAAGGGAAGAGAGGGCGAAAAAAAGGGGGGAGGGGTAACCAGCCCTTAAAGAGGCAAGGGAAACGAACCGGAAAACATAAAAGAGGGAAAAAACAGAAAAGAAAGAGAAGAAGAGGAGGAAAAACTAGAGAGAGGGTACATGACATCATTGATGTCTGAATAATCGGGCCATTCCGGGGTCATGGTCATTAGAGTGGCAAGTGGCTCCTTCAATGGAAGGGTGGAGTATGAAAAAAAGAAAAATACATTTATCCGTAAGCCTGGAGGAACAGCTCCGTCTTCAGTTTTTTTCTGAACAGGAGCAGGTTGGGTGTCATCTTAAGTTCCAGGGAAAGGGTATTCCACATCATGACCCCCCTACTCTGAAGTTGTTTGCCTCCCATGGATAACAGTTTAAACGGAATAACTGTGGCTAAGTGTTGGGTCTTGGATCTTAATTGGCACGTGGGTTCATAGTGCACCGCCAGACTATGTAAATACTTGGGACCCTGTCCCCAGTATGCACGGAAGAAAATACAGAGAGTTTTAAAAGTAACTCTCTGCTCGATCAGGAGCCAATGAAGAGATTTCCTGGCCATGCTCATGTGATCTTGTCTCGCTAAACCGAGTACAAAGCGAGCAGTGTGATTCTGCACCACTTGGAGCTTGTGAATCCATTTCTGCTGGGCACCCAGTAGGAACACGTTTTCCCCGTCTAACCTGGAATGGATAAAGGCCTGGGCAAGTAAGGATCTGTTATTTTGCGTGAATAGATGTTTCACTTTCCTGAGGAGCCTTAGATGGTAATTGACATTCCGCATGATGTTTCTAAAGTGGGGCACAAATGAGAGAGTGTCGTCAATTATGACGCACAAAGTTTTTAAATCTTTTCAACAGCTGCACACTGACTTTGACCTGCCACGCTCCTACTTGTTTTTTTATTGTGAACTCCATCATGCTCAGTTTGGCTCTCTTGATAACCCTATCACCATACCTCCGTTGGAGAAACTACTACAACAACCAGAACCTACTAAACTTGTCTCCACCTACTATGCTGCCTTGACGTCTGACTGCAATCCTAGATTTTGAATGGCCCAGACCAAATGGACATCTATGGACATTCCATTTACAGAGGACGACTGGTCAGAATTCAGTGACACATACAGTGATAGCCTCCAGGGACTGTATAATACATGTTAAAATATTCCATTTATCTCTTCTTACCCCAGCCAGGTTGCATAGAATGGGATTGTCCCCCACAGCCAATTCTTTCAGAGGATGTGGTCAAACCGCAGACTTCTTACATTCCTGTTCTATAGTCCAGAATTTTTGAGTGGAGATAGGTTTCTTAATTTTCTCAGCAATGGGTATCCCGAATATTTTGCAACTCAAAAACTGCCTTCTGGGCATCTTTGGTGACCTGCCTATACCTTCTCATGCCAAAAAACTTCTCTGCATTCTGTACTTCTATGCAAAAAAGTCCATATTGCTATCCTGGAAGGGATTGCAGACACCTTTAAAGTCCACCTGGTTGAAATGGATCAATGACTCCTTACCATTGTATAGACTCACATTTGAGATCCGGAAAAAGAACCCAAACTTTTCATAAAATTTGGGGCAGGTGGCTGGCTAGCCCTCTAACCCTTACCCAAGGGTAGACGTGTGGTTGTACATTACCATTGGTCATGCCATGCAGTACTCCCTGTTTTAATATATATTTGCATCTTCAACTGGAGTATTGTATGTTGGTCAGTTTTTTTTTACCCTGCACTTAATAATCACAGAAGATATGTAAATTTATATTGAAAGTTTAAAGGTATTCCATATTTATACACTACCGTGAATATCCAAAGTTTCTTTTTTTATATATATATATTGGTTTATATGAAAATGAATAACAATATCTTAAAAAAAAAGAGACATGGGCTTCCAGAGACATGAGCATAATGGCTTTTTTCTTCCAGGGAACTTCCGGTAGAACTGTTTTACAGACTGACAATTTAAAATCGCAAAACCACGTTTAAAAATAGTTATCCCAGAACTGTTCTCAAAATGTTCACTGGTTATATTGCCTACATAAGAGGTAGTATGGATTATGAATAAAGATATCACATAACTTGCAGAAGCTGAGCATAGCATGTATAGAATCAAGGAATAGAAACAATGAATATGTCAGTAATGTTAAATCACAGTGAACCTCAAGAGAAAGGGTCTAAAAGGAAAAACCTTTAGTTCAAATCAAACCAAACAGGCAACCGATCAGTCAACTGTCATTTTGTTATATATATATATATGTGTATTTTAGTTGTAAAAATGTGAGTGCCAACGATATAATAAATAAGTAAAAAACTAAAATAAAGCAAAGCCAGCCTAGCTTTCGCGAGACCCTTTTTCAGTATCAATTAGCCCCGGCAAGCCAACCTAGCTTCCGCGAGATAATTCCTAAAAAACAGCCCCAGGTAAGCCAACCTAGCTTCCGCGAGATAATTCCTAAAAACCAGCCCCAGGTAAGCCAACCTAGCTTTCCTCGAGACATGCACAAATATTTAAAATACTTCAGCCAAGTATAATATGCAAGTATAGTATGCTATATCACCTGTCTAGTTCAGAGTACCGCATCAAAGCAAGTGCGACCTTCATACAAATATTCACTTATAAGAAAATAAATTGTAGAGGTTTCACACCTACCTGGAATACAGCACCCCACTTCTGGTACCACCTGTTAGGTGAGGGGTCACCTGTGATCACCTGTAAGTTCCTATTCTGTTTTGCTATCTTTGCTCTGGGCGCGAGGAGTCCTACGATCGATCGGGTGATCAGCAAGACACTCACTCAAGTATCATTTAGCAAGATTACAATTTATTTCTGGAATTTAGCTGGTTTTATTTGTGAATTTGAGATGCACCCTTTGGGATGTATCTCTTTGTGGACCCGCCAATCGGGTTACAATTTCTTACAGTATATTTTTTGTACAAAGTCTTCCTAGAGATGGCTACGTAACAGATAAAATATATATATATATATATATATATATATATATATATATATATATATATATATATATATATATATATATATATATATATATATATATATATATATATATATATATTAACCACAGTCTATCATCTTATTTCCATAAATGTGTATAAGTGTATAAAGTTCATAAAACTATTAATGAGCTGTTAATAAGACTTCAAATGTCTGTAGAATGTTTAGCAAATATTTCACACCTTTCTGCAGAACATTAGGAAATACTTACACATCCTGCAGGACAGTAGCTGACCGCAAGCTTTAAGTGTCCTGTAATATAAGCAGTACAAGCCTTGGTGTTTCATAAGCGAGAAAATAATTTGTAATATAAAAGTTTAAGAAGAATTTAAGTCTAATAGGAAAATAAAGGCCCTTACCCCCTTGTTCCTATATCAGACCAGACCACCCAGAACAAAGGGGTAACCCCACTTTCCTATCAATAAATATACCGTATTTTCCAGCGTATAAGATGACTTTTTTGATGCAAACAAATGCATCCAAAGTCGGGGGTCGTCTTATACGCCGGGTACGGTCTCCGTGCAGCTTCGATCGTGAATGATTTCAAAGCCGCGCCATCTTCTCAGCGTGTCCTGTGATTGGCGGAACACAAATCTTCCCAGCAGCGCCTCTGTTCTGTGTTCCGCCAATCACGGATGCCTTCTCATCCTCGGACGAGATGAGAAGGCATCCGTGATTGGCGGAACACAGAACAGAGGCGCTACTGGGAAAATTTGTGTTCCGCCAATCACAGGACACGCTGAGAAGACGGCGCGGCTTTGAAATCATGGACGCTCGCAGCAGACGGAGACCGTACCCGGCCTGCAAAACGTGAGTGATGGCACAGTGGGGGGGAAAGTGGGGGCAAATGATGGCACTGTGGGGGCAAGAGATGGCACTGTGGGGGCAAGTAATGTGATGGCACTGTGGGGGCAAGTAATGTGATGGCACTGTGGGGGCATGTAATATGATGGCACTGTGGGGGCATGTAATGTGATGGCACTGTGGGGGCATGTAATGGCACAGTGGGGGCATGTAATGGCACAGTGGGGGCATGTAATGGCACAGTGAGGCATGTAATGGCATAGTGAGGCTTGAAAAAAGCCTGTTTCTGTCAGCGGTTGTTTCTGTCAGCGGTTGTTCTGGCTACCGCTCAGCTTCCAGAAAGACTAGTAGGAAGGGGGTAGTGTTATACGGCGAGTATATCCCAAAACCAAAATTTTTCCTGAAAAATTAGGGGGTCGTCTTATAGGCCGAGTCGTCTTATACGCCGGAAAATACGGTACATGCTTATTTATATCACTAACGAAAAGAAAATCTGTTCACCCAACATTCACATACAACCCAAATATAAAGAATTAATTGCAAAATACCTTTTGCTGGAACAGGGACACAAATGGGTCTTACTTCCACACTCAACTCACAAATACAATGTCAATTTAAATAGTTTTGTTAGGTTTCTTTTAGTTTATTATTCAGTTCGCTTCAGTACCACATTATTTGCTTAGTCTGTGTATTTCGTGGAACCATTCACCTATTTTACTTGCCTTTAAAATGATAAAGCTTTTAAAAAAACACTTCTAGGAATTCTCCAAGTTCACCAGTTCTCTGGTTAAAGATCCCACTGATTTTAGATCTTGAGTGATTTCATGTAACCGATTACATCCCAGAGTGTGGAACATAAACCACTATCAGTATATATTCTTATTTCTGGTACATGTGAGACCTTGTTCCTGTTTATCCCCCTTTGTGTGTCCTGAAGAAGCGGACCAGCAAAACGCATTGATGCACAGGGGCTCACTTACCTGAAATCATGTAACAACAACAACATATTAACCTCCCTGGCGGTATGATTCTGTCTGGAATTACGTACCAAAAGCGATACATTTATTTGCAAGGAAATTTGGCGTTTTATACTGTAGGCCTGTAATTCTTTGGCCCCGTACACACCATAGAATCCATCCGCAGATAAATCCCAGCAAATGGGTTTCTGCGGATAGATCCTATGGTGTGTACACGCCAGCGGATCTGTTTCCGCGGAGAAATCTCCCCTGGGATGGATTCCAGCAGATCGAATATTTGCTGACATGCAGAACATATCCATCTGCTGGAGTCCATCCCAACGGATGGATCCGCTGGTCTGTACAGACTCACCGGATCCATCCGTCCGAAGGGATCCCCCGCATGCGTCCTAATGATTCGACGTATGCGTGGAATTCCTTATATGACAGCGTCGCGCACATCGCTGCGTCATAATCGCGGCGACGGCGCGACACGTCATCGCCAGAGGATTTCGGCGCGGATTTCAATGCGAAAGTGAGTACACTCCATCGCATTAAAATCTGCTGAAATCCTCGAGAGGATTTATCCGCGGAAACGGTCCGCTGGACCGTATTCGCGGATAAATCCTCCCGTGTGTATGGGGCCTTTGGAATAACTCACTTAAATCTGACCAAACAAGAATCTAATAGGCATCCCGGGTATGACATTTTTTTTAAAACAAAGTGATAAATTATAATATAATAAATAATTATAACAAATAATAATATAATTCTAATAAAAATTATTCAATAATGTAATCAACTCAAAATCACTGAAATTTTCTCAGTTGCAGAATTGTCGCTGTCATTATTTTTTTTTTTATGACGAATTTCCCCACAAATCGCTATCGCACAATTCTACAAGTGATTATAATTTATTATCGCTGTTTTCTAGCTGATCTAAAACCATTTTTGACATAAAGGGACACTTTTGGTTGCTATGGACAATCTACAGTTTGCAGGGAGAAAGAACAGTTTTTATTATATAAAAGTACATGCATGACACTGGGCAGACCACTAGGGACAAGGGGGGGGGTGTTTTTTTTTTACATACAGTACTGTAATCTATAAGATTACAGTATACTGTATGTATAGTGTTTGTTTACGTTTTTGAATTTGGCGCCGATCTCCGCTCCCGTGCGTCGTAACGTCGCAGGGAACGGAGATCGGCGGCACAGGAGGACGCTGTGTGAGCGAGCGAGGTCCCGCTCGCACACAGCGCGGTGACATCGCTGGATCCAGGAGAAGGTAAGCCAGCGCACGCTGCAGGCTCTGCATAGCTTACCCCGAGCGTGACTCAGGGGTACCGATCACAGCAGAAAAAATCCACCCCGAGTCACGCTCGGGGTTACCGCCAGGAGGGTTAAAGTACTAGGTCCTTACTGGGTCCTTAGTGGCCCGACTCCCTGTATATATAAATACATGTTTTTAACTAATATCATTCTATGTATATTATTTTGTTTTATATCTTTGTCTACAAATAAAGTATATATTTATATACATTTTGTGGTCCAGCTTGCCTTTAAAATTCGAACTAGTGGTTCTTTTTCACTCTTTGTTTCAAAGTATATTTATGAATGTGGCAAGGGAGTGATTCTAGTAATTGTATTTCTTGTACATGGTCATGGATTATAGAAGAATACAAAGATCTGTGGGCCAGATTCACAAAAGAGTTACGACGGCGTATCTCCTGATACGCCGTCGTATCTCTGAGATACGAATGTCGTATCTATGCGCCTGATTCATTGAATCAGGTTACGCATAGATAGCCCTAAGATCCAACAGGTGTAAGTGACTTACACCGTCGGATCTTAGGCTGCAATTCTAGGCCGGACGCTAGGTGGTGATTCCATTGCGGTCGGCGTAGAATATGCAAATGACTAGTTACGCCGATTCACGAACGTCCGCTTTGCCCGTCGCTCTAAATGTACGTCGTTTCCGTAGAGATACGTCGCGTAAAACTAAGCATGCCCTCTAGGTGGTCTACCAATGTCAAGTATGGCCGTCGTTCCCGCGTCGAATTTTTAAATTTCACGTCGTTTGCGTAAGTCGTCCGTGAATGGCGCTGGACGCCATTTACGTTAACGTCGAAACCAATGACGTCCTTGCGACGTCATTTAGCGCAATGCACGTCGGGAAATCTTATGGACGGAGCATGCGCAGTACGTTCGGCGCGGGAACGTACCTAATTTAAATGGTCCCCGCCCCATTTGAATTAGGCGGGCTTGCGCCGGGCGGATTTACGCTACGCCGCCGCAAGTTTACAGGTAAGTGCTTTGTGAATCAGACACTTACGCTGTAAACTTGCGGCGGTGTAACGTAAATGGGATACGTTATGCCGCCGCAGCGTAGCCCATTTCTACGTGAATCTGGCCCTAAGTGCCTAAAATGACATTATTTAAACATGTAATGCCCTTTTCACATTAAAGTAGGTAGAACAATTATCTTGGCTTATATGGCCCTTTTCACCAGCCATGCATTGCTTAGAGACTCACATGGTTTAAAATAAGAAATGTGATGAAATTGGAAAGATTTTATTTCAAATAGCATTACCGTGTTGATTGGGGGGGTGTGGACCAGGGAGGGCATAATACAAGCAGATTCAACCTTACTTTAGGTTTTAGATGCTATACTGCAGTTTACTGCCCTAGAGTGATTTGTAGAATTATTATGGCATTGACTGAAATTATTATTCTGTCTTCTTGGTTTGCAAAAAAAGCCAGTTGCTTATCTTTAAAGGTATTGTTATTAAACCCTCTTAGTGACATACCTTTATCATACTCTTGCTGTGTCAATTTTTGTAGCAGCAGGGACTGCTCTATTTTCAAAAGTAAAATCAATTTCTCAGGGTCTTCTTTTCAGGCAAGCAGTTTGTTGCACTGGCCAGGAGATAGCATGTAGCTTAAATGATAGTGTTCTATAAAAAAAAAAAATACCTCTCTTGCTTAAATGTGTTTCATTATATATGATGCAAACACAGCAACCCATACATTGGGGTTAGAAGTCAAAGTGCATGGCAACACAACATTTTAACTCATATATTTTGGCTTTGGGTTTTTGCAATGAACCTAATGAACCAAGTATTGAAGTATACCATATTTTTCCTAACACGCACCCTAATATTAACCACTTAAGGACCCCTTTGCGCCGATATACGTCGGCAGAATGGCACGGCTGGGCACAATCACGTACCTGTACGTGTCTCTTTAAGCCAAGCCTCGGCCGCGCGTACGTTCGGGAATTCGCGTATCTAGCTTATTTGCATACTCGACGGGGTAAAAGACGGAGGCGACACCTAGCGGACAAAAAAAAATTGCATTTAAGATCCGACAGCGTAAGAGCCTTACGCCTGTCGGATCTAATGGTTATCTATGCGTAACTGATTCTAAGAATCAGTCGCATAGATACGACGGCCCAGATTAGGACTTACGACGGCGTACATGGTGTTGCGCCGTCGTAAGCCCTTTGAGAATCTGGGGCAATGTGTCTACAAATTATATTTACACCATAGGAGGCATAGGAATACCCTGATACATTTTGCCCCCTACATTCACGGTCTTCTTCGGGGTTTTATTTTGCATTCTAAAAATACATCAAAGAAAGATTTGCACCATTTTTACATTCTGTCATTTCTTACAACAGTAGAAAAATGCTTCATTTATATTATCGTGTAGAGATTGTACATTGTTTTGCATAAAAAAAAAAAACAATTGTATATTTACCCTTTTAGATAGAGGACCTTGCATAACCAGAGACTTAAAAACAATTGCGCTTGAGCGATCCAGGACCTCCGTGTGCTTCCCCGGTATCCTGCCGGGGTGAGACCCTAATCCGCAGGGCTTGCAAGTGGTCACATGTTGTCAGAGGCATATCTAGTGAAAATGGTGCCTATGGCAAGTACTGAAACTGTGCCCCTTGTCAAAACATTGGAAACCCATCTTTCAGGTAACCTTAACAAAAAAACAGCTAACAAAACTACAAGTCAAGCTCTTTAATCTTTCAATTAACAAATTATGGATTGGCGCTACATAAAAATTACAACCGCAATTACACTGCCTGTTGCTTTTAGCAGGTGTTGTACCCACTGACAGTGTTTACAAATTTAAATGAATGCCAGCGCCCTGGAAGCTCTCCAAAACTGTGTGCAGTGTGGTGTTCGAGGGGTTAAATCACCACCTGTCAAATGCACATGTGAAAGAGCCCCTACATATTTCTGCATGTCAATGGTGAAGGGCAGCTCAAACAAAATGTCATGCCTTTTGCTAAACCACAAATTAAAAGCAGGTGCACATGACTGATCACAAGTTGTCTCACAAAAATTGCATTTCTGTATCTATTTATATATATAATTTACAGTACATCTCAGCATATATAAAGGTCCACGTTTTTGAAAGCCACACAGAGCAAACTTGCTATACTGTATGTACACCGTGCACTGTCCTGTGTAAAACATTTGCACAGGACAGGGGGTACCTGGGCAGTGTGATAGGAGGGGGGTACCTTGGCAGTGTGATAAAAGGGGGGTGCCTGGGCAGTGTGATAGGAGGGGGGTACCTGGTCAGTGAGACAGGAGGGGGATACCTGGGCATTGTGACAGGAGAGGGGGTACCTGGGCAGTGTGACAGGTGGGGGGTACCTGGGCAGTGTGACAGGAGGGGGGTACATGGGCAGTGTGACAGGAGGGGGGTGCCTGGGCAGTGTTAGGGGAGGAAGGTACCTGGGTAGTGTGATAGGAGGGGGGTACCTGGGCAGTGTTATAGGAGTTGGGGTACCTGGGCAGTGTGACAGGAGGGGGGGGAACCTGGGCAGTGTGACAGGAGGGAGGATAACTGGGCAGTGTGACAGGAGGGAGGGTACCTGGGCAATGTGACAGGAGGGGGGTACCTGGGCAGTGTGACAGGTACCTGCACAGTGTGACAGGAGGGGGGTACCTGGGCAGGGGGGTACCCAGGCAGTGTGACAGGAGGGCGGTACCCGGGCAGTGTGACAGGAGGGGGGGTACCTGGACAGTGTGACAGGTACCTGTGCAGTATGACAGGGGGGGTACCTGGGCAGTGTGACAGGGGGCAGAGTAAAATAAGGAGGACAGACAGTGTGACAGGAGGACATGTGGAGTGGACACGGTATTCACCCTCAGGTGCAGGGCACTGTGTCTTATGCTGGCGTCGGCCCTCCTATCACACACAGACAGTAATCACAAAGAATACCCAGAATTCCGCTCTCACCCGCCCCCTCCTCCTGCTCGTCGGGTTGTTTATCTTACTGTGGCTGACTTTGTTGTTGGTCTCTTGGAAGATCTGTTTCTGGTCGGACGTCTGTAGATAAATAACATAAACAACATGCTCATCGGCCGATCATGGCGCTTCCATCTCTGATCCATCGCCGATATCCTATAATTCTTCACTGACACCTCAACAATGTGCAGTGATCTGACAGGTTGCCGGCCAGACTCTGAAGAGGGAGGGGGCAGGGCTGGACCGAGTTCACTGTCAGAATCCCTCTTCTTCAGCAGCTTCTTCCTCAGCATAAGCTGAGTTCTCTGTATAGTCCATCAGGGCTGGGGTGTTCTCAGTGTCCGCCGGACACTTCTTCTCCTCCCTGCAGGATCCTGACGGCTCCTGTCCAGTGTCTGAGTTTGCATTGTTGGAGATGCTGGAATAGATTTTCGGCAGCTCTTCAAGAAAAAAAGCCATGACTCACGAGTGCCCCTTCATATGGTGCCCATGGCACTTTCCATGTCTCCCATACCTTGGATACGCCACTGCATGTTGTGAACCCCAAGGTTGGAGGGAGTGAGAGTGGAAGCACCTGCAATTTGAAATTTAAGCAATCAGAGTGAATAGGTGGAGATCCTTTTTATGAAAGTGCTTATAGTGACTCCTGAGTAGAGAATCCCATTAGGTATGATGAGTCACACTAATTTAAATAATTACATATCATAGTTTCATTGGTATTACATTAAAATTATTTTGTGCTGTGTGTTAACTTTAAGGGAAAGGAAGCCTATTAAATTTGCAGATAGTTAAAATGATGAACTTCTACAATGAGTGATATATTATATTGTCATAATACGGGTAACAATATGTGGAAAGTGGGTGTGTGGACGAGAGTGAAGATATGATACTGCGCCAATCCTACAATCTTATTGCTATAATAGTGAACCAAATATATGTAAATTGTATAAAATTTTATATACGCAAAGGAACCCCAACCTGTGAAAATCATATAGACTGTGCTTATAACAAAATCCAATAACATAGATATTGACTTAAATAAAATGTGCCCATAACAAAGGTATCTATTACAGTCCACTTATATATTGCTCCGTGTTGAAAACAAAATGTGTAGCTGCTATTCCACCAATTTGTGCCACCACCACCACCACCAACTTCTGAAGTGGGCACTCACCAGAACTAGATGTTATATACGCCTGTAATTTATCTTAGGGTTGACTACTCCTCTCCCCGGTGCTAATCTGCCTCCCGTTCCACCAATGCGTTCCAATAATCCTCTCATGGACTTCTAGGTTAGTTATACTGTATGTCACACTCTCATAAAAACCAAGGGACCGATCATAGCGTAATATGTTCAACTTTTATTATAAAAATATAAATGTAAAATCACCCTCACATTTACAAGTGCCCCCAGACCGGCAATGAGTCTTTCCAGCAGTGCTGAGCTTAAGACGCTCTACAGTGTGTGGATCACCGCGGCTGGCGTGCGCTCCATGCCTCAGTTCCGTGCGGGTCAGTGGCAGAAAGTGAAGTATGACCTCCAACGTTTACCCAGAAGGCTTTTTTTTGCGCCGGTGACACACAAAATATATAACATTTTTCTTTTACTTGAGAGTGAAGATATGTAAGAATGGGAATGCGTGAATTGAAGTGAAAATGTGAAAAAGTAATATCCTGGAGCGAAGAAAGGAAAATAAATCAAAAAAAGAAAAGTGAAAATTCTATTGAATGAAAATAATGTGTGTGCAAGGACTTGTATGTTGCAACAAACCAGAGTTGAAACAGGAATGTGAATGCTATTGTGATAGCCATTGACAAAGGCAAATACAAAATCAACACAATAAAGGAAAACTGTGTTTGTGCTGTGTCTGAAATAAAGGAAAACTGTGTCTGTGCTGTGTCTGAAATAAAGGAAAACTGTGTCTGAAATAAGTAAATAAGGGATATTGGTGTATAAATATTATTTACCTTAGATCATGAAAATATAATATGAAGTGTCAAATCTGGTACAATTATACACACTTGTATGCTTGATTCAGGAGAAATATAAATAATCACTCTATATTACAGAATTCATCAATTAGTATAAATATAAGTATAAATCAATGAAGAATTATTGGGATATTTGCCTGCCAGTGCACTAAGGGTAGCACTTACCAATTCACATGCCTTTTATGATATAAGCTCTAGGGCCTTCACGAATTGCTTAACCACTTACCCCCCGGACCATATTGCTGCCCAAAGACCAGAGTACTTTTTGCGATTCGGGACTGCGTCGCTTTAACAGACAATTGCGCGGTCGTGCGACGTGGCTCCCAAACAAAATTGGCGTCCTTTTTTTCCCACAAATAGAGCTTTCTTTTGGTGGTATTTGATCACCTCTGCGTTTTTTATTTTTTGCGCTATAAACAAAAATAGAGCGACAATTTTGAAAAAAATGAATATTTTTTACTTTTTGCTGTAATAAATATCCCCCAAAAATATATAAAAAAACATTTTTTTTCCTCAGTTTAGGCCGATACGTATTCTTCTACATATTTTTCGTAAAAAAAATCGCAATAAGCGTTTATTGATTGGTTTGCGCAAAAGTTATAGCGTTTACAAAATAGGGGGTATTTTTATGGCATTTTTATTAATATTTTTTTTACTAGTAATGGCGGCGATCAGCGATTTTTTTTTCCGGTATTGCGACATTATGGCGGACACTTCGGACATTTTTGACACATTTTTGGGACCATTGGCATTTTTATAGCGATCAGTGCTATAAAAATGCATTAGATTACTATAAAAATGCCACTGGCAGTGAAGGGGTTAACACTAGGGGGCGGGGAAGGGGTTAAGTATGCCTGGGTGTGTTCTTACTGTGGGGGGGGGGGGTGGCCTCACTAGGGGAAACACTGATTTTCTGTTCATACAGTGTATGAACAGAAAATCAGCATTTCCCCTGCTGACAGGAACGAGAGCTGTGTGTTTACACACACAGCTCCCGTTCCCCGCTCTGTACCGAGCGATCGCGTGTGCCCGGCGGCGATCGCGCCCGCCGGGCACACGCACGGGAGTCGGGGGCGAGCGGGGGGCGCGCGCGCGCGCCTCCGGCGGCGCGCGTGCGCCCCTAGTGGCGGCTAAAAGGTAGGACGTCCATTTACGTGGTCTCGCCTAGGAGAGCCACCTTGTGGACGTATAATGACGGTGTGGCGACGGCAAGTGGTTAAGGATCCACTGACCATAGAATCCATGATCTCTCCAAAGCTTGACAATCCTAAACATGTGTGCAATACACCGTTAGGCACATTTCTAAGCTGCTTTTTTCCTGCTAGGAGTAAAAGTGTTCAGAGGAGAAATTCAAATGCTCAAAGTGCATTAAAGTGGATGTAAACCCACTCTCATTCTTTCTAAACTACTGCCATAATGCTGATCTATAAGGATATACATGCCTCCTGCATGTATCCTTACCTGACAAATATAAGAACTGGAAAACTGCAGATTCTGTTGGTGGGTCTGTTGTCTGGAGCTCTGTGGGTGGAGTTGTGATGTTAGTAGACTCCCCGACCTCCTCTACACTCCCCTTGTCAACATGCATTGTTTCCTATGTATTCCTTACACTTAATTCTGCTATGATCACTAATCTCCAGTCAAAATCCAGAAAAGTAACCACATGACTTCAGAAAAGGAGTGGGGGTGGGAATTAAAAAAAATAATACCTGTCTCCAGGCAAGTGCATGAGATTTGTAAATAACCTGTCACTCACAGCAAGGGGGCGGAACATACTAAAGTTTTTCTCTGTAAGTCCGTTTTATTTCACTGAACAATAAAAGAGGATTGCTCAGAGCTGGATTAACTCTGTCTGGCAAGACTGGGCACAGATGATAGGAAATCTTATACTGTACATTTTGACATAAAAAGAATTTGGGGTTTACATCCACTTTAACTGTTACAACATAGTCACCAATCTGTTATATTAAATGCAAGTTGTAGTATACTGTATCTAATTAGTGATTGTGGTGTAACACGGAAGAGAACACTTAGAAAACCAGGGGATAGGTATAAGATCAAAGAAGTGACATAATAAACTTTAAACATATGATGCGCTGTTTACTGTACATAATTGAAATGTACTTTATTCTAGTATTAAATATGATATATTTTACTTATGTATATTTTTATATGCATTGCCTTTGTAATGAAAAAAAAAACTCCAAAACTAGCTTAGGGAGCTGACCAATCAGGTAATGGGAATTTTCTTTAAATGGTTTTAGAAGAACCAATTTACAGCAAGTAAATATTCATTAGAGGAAAAAAAAACAATACATTATTTTAATATAATTAGAATAAGCTGTGCTCCTGGAATGAACCCATTAATACACCAAATGGCCAGATTAAATGGACCAATAGGCTGAAGTTTTTCTGCTCTGTGAACCAGTAATATTAAAATGGGATACTGTCGTAATTGCCTACAACTAATTATGTTGACTAGGTTCATGCATCTATATAGAGTACTATTATAAAAGAAGTACAATAGGATAATTGAGAAGTAGAATTTAGCATTTCAATAACTATTGGGTCATCAACAACAAATTAAATAAATATACCAATTCTCCAACCTACTGGCATGATACAAGCACTTATATACTGTATCTCCTATTTGAAAGTGCCTCCTGCTGTTCTTTTAATTTACTAGTCATTAATTTCTCTGCAGATTTAAGTGTATTGTCTATTACATTGAAGTTAATGGAGACTGTTTTTTTTTTTCTTATTTTTTCAGTTTTTTATGCGAAGTAGCAAATTCACAGGAATACCTAGTAATTCATGACTTATTTAATGCAAACAGAAGGTATGTGTAAATTATGTGTTCATAGAAAACAAACAAAAACTAAATAGTGTATATAAATCTAGTAAAATATAAGTTTTCTTTAACCTACAGAGAATAGTCAGCATCATTTTTATGTTGTATTTTGTGAAATTTCTATACAAAGATGGATTTAGGTGTTTCTTGTGAAGCTTGAATCAGTTGGAAAAAGGACCTTCATGTGCCACTAAGTCATGGCTGCCATGTAGAATTATTGCTGGAACGTAGCATTTATATACGCGCGTGTGTCACAAGTTCCATCAAAGTTTTGCTGCTACAGACAGTCCCCAGGTTACAAACACGTTAGGTTCTGCAGGTTTGTTCTAAAGTTGAATATGTATGTAAGTTGGAACAGGTACATTTTTAAAGTGTAACTCCATTTTTTATTTTTTTTTGTTTTTTGGATAGCATAGGGAACGGTAACATTTGTTTTGCTGTCTGTGCCCCTGTTCAGAGGATTTCACCTCACTTTCTGTCCCTGCTTTACCGCTAATGCCTCCCCCGCCCCAGTGTGAAAGTGCCCTAACAGAAGTGAATTTCCCTTCCTAGGGGTAGATTTCCTCTAACTTCCTGTTGTCTGCCTCCATTTGTAAGTATGAGTCATTTGCAAGTCAGATGTTTGTAACTCGAGGACTGCCTGTACTTGTAATTTCATATCAGTTTACCCTTTGGCTGTAGTGGTGTGTGTGCACTTGAATGCAGTAGATCATGGTAACATTCATTTTATAATAAACATCAGTACTGATCACTCACTGTGTTCACTGTGTCCCCCGCTCTTCAACCTGAAATGTCCCCCTGTGTGCCAGCAGCAGCCAGCGGGAGAGTAGAGGGGAAGCTGGCAGTTCTCTGGGTTTGGGAAGAATATGTGCTGCATGGGTTGATTAGGGTGTGGCACAACCTATTAATTGGATTGGTTAGATGACATATCCTATCGCTTCTTGTAGTGAAGACAAAACAGAAAGTATTTTTTTCTTTTGTAGTCTTTGTCCTATTGGGGAGATTTGCCTTGACTTCCTGTGGTGGAGACACATCAGACAGTAAGAGTAATTATACAGAAAGTCAGGAGAATTCTCTCTTAGTAGTCAATGAAATAGATGTTCTCATTGGAAGAATTTCTCCCACTTACTGTTTCAGGGACAACTGTTAAATGTTGGATTTTCCATCACTAAATTCAAAATAAATTGCCTCCAATTCCCAGATATCAAAACTAGAGGTAATTAAGAAAAACTCTAAGATGGCGCACCGAGACAGGCTGAGTGCCTGTCTCTGTATGCTGTGTAGCAGGATAGTATGTTTGCCCCTGGTAGACCATTCCCTTCCTACCTTTCGATTGTTGTCAAGGTTGCTGTCGGCTTCACAGCCCACAGACTCCTAGCAATCAGTGATACTGACAGTGGGTGGAGCCTGAATGATGAAGCTGAGGCACTAGTGCCCCATCAGGTCTGTTCTTTCCTTCTGATTGACAGAAGGCATCAACAGCCAATAGCAGGCTGTGGAATCTATACACTGCCTGCTGCCAGTCACAGGGGGAGTGGACCTGATAGGGAAATTGTGTTTCTGAATCCCCGTCAGGCTATACCAACTCAGCTATAAAAGGCCACTGGGATATCTGACAGCTGTAGTGCAGTAACCACTTCTGCCCACTGTATATATACGTCATGATTTTGACGTTAAATACTGTTGTTATGGCAGAAGATAGCTGCCATAACCCTGGTATTTTGTTATACAGCAGGCGATCCGCTTTCACATAAAAGTGGTTTCAGCGGCAGAATTTGCCTCAAGATCGCTTTTATGGGCGGCAAAAAATGTGCCCTCCCCGAAATGATCCAATGGTTATGATGAATGGGCAGGAAGTCGAAGGAGGGCAAGATGGCTCCCACTCGACTCTATGCCCTTGGAGAATGGGAGCGACGTCAAACATCACTTCCGCCCTCCGGCCTTAAAATTTGAATTACTTTTTTTTTATTGCTTTTAAGTGTAGATGTGAGATCTGAGGTCTTTTTGACCCCAGATCTCACAATAAAGAGGACCTGTCACATTAGGGAACACTATAAAGAAAAACGAGCAAAAGAAAAACATATGTCCCCACGTATGGAAACCACACATGTACAGTATCACCATGATCTTTAGAGCAAGAGCAAACATTCTAGCACTAGACCTCCTCTGTAACTCTAAACTGGTAACCTGTAGAACTTTTTAAACTTTGCCTATGGAGATGTTTAAGTGTCAAAGTTTGTTGCCATTCCACAAGAGGGTGCAATTTGGAAACAGTATGGGTATCAATTTACTCACCGTAACATTGTCTTTCACAATATAAAAACAAATTGGGCTAACTTTACTGGTTTCTTATTTTTTTATTTTTTTTTATTAAAAAAAGTGTATTTTGCCTCAAAAAATGTAATTTGTAAGATCGCTGCGCAAATACAGGGAGTGCAGAATTATTAGGCAAATGAGTATTTTGACCACATCATCCTCTTTATGCATGTTGTCTTACTCCAAGCTGTATAGGCTCGAAAGCCTACTACCAATTAAGCATATTAGGTGATGTGCATCTCTGTAATGAGAAGGGGTGTGGTCTAATGACATCAACACCCTATATCAGGTGTGCATAATTATTAGGCAACTTTCTTTCCTTTGGCAAAATGGGTCAAAAGAAGGACTTGACAGGCTCAGAAAAGTCAAAAATAGTGAGATATCTTGCAGAGGGATGCAGCACTCTTAAAATTGCAAAGCTTCTGAAGCGTGATCATTGAACAATCAAGCGTTTCATTCAAAATAGTCAACAGGGTCGCAAGAAATGTGTGAAAAAACCAAGGCGCAAAATAACTGCCAATGAACTGAGAAAAGTCAAGCGTGCAGCTGCCAAGATGCCACTTGCCACCAGTTTGGCCATATTTCAGAGCTGCAACATCACTGGAGTGCCCAAAAGCACAAGTTGTGCAATACTCAGAGACATGGCCAAGGTAAGAAAGGCTGAAAGACGACCACCACTGAACAAGACACACAAGCTGAAACGTCAAGACTGGGCCAAGAAATATCTCAAGAATGATTTTTCTAAGGTTTTATGGACTGATGAAATGAGAGTGAGTCTTGATGGGCCCGTGGCTGGATTGGTAAAGGGCAGAGAGCTCCAGTCCGACTCAGACGCCAGCAAGGTGGAGGTGGAGTACTGGTTTGGGCTGGTATCATCAAAGATGAGCTTGTGGGGCCTTTTCGGGTTGAGGATGGAGTCAAGCTCAACTCTCAGTCCTACTGCCAGTTTCTGGAAGACACCTTCTTCAAGCAGTGGTACAGGAAGAAGTCTGCATCCTTCAAGAAAAACATGATTTTCATGCAGGACAATGCTCCATCACACGCGTCCAAGTACTCCACAGCTTGGCTGGCAAGAAAGGGTATAAAAGAAGAAAATCTAATGACATGGCCTCCTTGTTCACCTGATCTGAACCCCATTGAGAACCTGTGGTCCATCATCAAATGTGAGATTTACAAGGAGGGAAAACAGTACACCTCTCTGAACAGTGTCTGGGAGGCTGTGGTTGCTGCTGCACGCAATGTTGATGGTGAACAGATCAAAACACTGACAGAATCCATGGATGGCAGGCTTTTGAGTGTCCTTGCAAAGAAAGGTGGCTATATTGGTCACTGATTTGTTTTTGTTTTGTTTTTGAATGTCAGAAATGTATATTTGTGAATGTTGAGATGTTATATTGGGTTCACTGGTAAAAATAAATCATTGAAATGGGTATATATTTGTTTTTTGTTAAGTTGCCTAATAATTCTGCACAGTAATAGTCACCTGCACACACAGATATCCCCCTAAAATAGCTAAAACTAAAAACAAACTAAAAACTACTTCCAAAAATATTCAGCTTTGATATTAATGAGTTTTTTGGGTTCATTGAGAACATGGTTGTTGTTCAATAATAAAATGAATCCTCAAAAATACAACTTGCCTAATAATTCTGCACTCCCTGTATGGTGTGACATAAAGTATTTCAGCGATACCCATTTTATTCTCTAGGGTGTGTGAAAAAAATATATAATGTGTGAGGGTGTTAAGTCATTTTCTAGAAAAAAAAATACGATTTTAACTTGTAAACAGCAACTGTCAAAAATAGATTTGGTCCAGAACTGGTTAAGGGATCTCAGCTGCACCAAGGACACAGTGTCCGTATAGACACTTTATTCTCAGTGCACCTCTGCATTTAGTGCTTGAATCAAATGAATGTACCTGTTTCCAGCAGGTACATGTTTCTGTTGCCAGTGCATGACTATAGTAAGTCAGATAAACCTCCCATTACCATATTACCCCAAATTATACCTTAACTTATAAATAACCTGGCGATATCCATTTTGGAGTAAAATTGGCCGCTTGGCCATTTTATTAATAAATTAACCATAACAAATTAATCCAACATCTTTATTTCACTACACAATCCTTCACAAATACAATTGACACCCTGTTAGGAGATGATTGAAGGCATTGACCAAATTTCCCTCGTACCAGCGTGGCCATCCAAGATCCCAGTCGCAATGCGCCGACTCAGGGACCATAGCACTCTGAACCTTCCCCACGCTAATACCCATCAACCGAGGATCCCATACCTTGATGGTTCCCCACTTATGCCAAATTGTTCAAAATGTCTACTGCCTACCGCCAAAACCAACCCAACACAACACATTACATACAATCCCAACATAATAGGGTGGGAGCTTCCTCTTCGTGTGTTGCCCACAACTGAACTGCAGACCTTGCCCCAAGCCCCTCCTACCCCGGGAAATATTAACTCCAGCCACCCCCTCCAAACTGAAAATGGCGCTCCCTATTTTTTAACCCCTTCTTCGGTTCCTTGCTACTTAGTCATGCCAGCCCTCTGCCTATACAGGCATACCTCACTTTTAAGTACACAATGGGACCAGAGCATGTATGTAAAACAAAAATGTACTTAAAGTGAAACAACACCTTTTTTCACTTCTAGGGTGTAGTGGGGGGTCAGGGGCTGTAGTGGGGGTGTCAGAAGCTGTAGTTGAGGTCTCAGGGGCTGTAGTGGGGGTGTCAGGGGCACACTGGAACAGGGTGGGCTATGCTCTCTGAGCTTCAGCTCCTTCTACCGCGGCTGCAAAATGTCTGTACAGTACTTGTAAGGCACTTACGGGTATGTCCTTACTCGCGAGTGTATGTAAAGTGAGTGTACTTAAAGCGGGGTATGCCTGTACTCTGTATTTAGCTCCAGGCTTCTCTATTAATTTGTGCCTGCAATGGTATGATGGAATTCTACAGAGTGTTATATACACTCTTTATGAATTCCTCTGAATGTGTTTATGTGATGTTAGAAGTCTAAATTTAGACCTCCAAACCTAGCAGGAAATTAATGAAAAAGTATGAGTGCTTCCCTTGTCTCTCAATAGATGGCACATGCTAAGCATAAAAAAAAGAGCTACAAGAACCCCCATTCACTTTTATTCAGGTTACAGATATTGTTCCAGTGAACCACTAATGAATTACATACATCCCCTAAATGCCACCTAAAATGAAAGATTTTGCTTTTGGTCCCGGTGGCATTGCTGGCATGAGCAGAAGTTCACAAATATGCACGGAGACTATAGTAAACATGCAGAAATAATTCATTACAGATTCACAAATTGTAATCACTCTTCTTTAGAAAGCAGGGGGAATATGGATTTGGGGAGAGCCTTCAGTGAATTAGAAAACATTTAAAAAATAGGAAGTGTTTTTTTTTTGTTAAAACATGAATGTTTTCTAATTTTCTCAGCACAAGATCTTATCGCCTGGTTAAGCCATTTTATTTGTATATGCTTATCAGTAAAAAAGTTCAAGCCACCTGTCAAAAGTCCATAAAAAAACCGATTACTAGGGAAATATGTGTTTTTAATTTTCTATTACATTTAATAAATATGAATTTGTATTCTAACACATTTCTATCAATTATAGCTATCTATTAAGAATAATTTAACACACATTCTTCATAGTTGCACAGATCCTTAAAATACCACAAGGTGGCAGTATGTCCATATTCATCCAGCATTTCCCCCCTGATTATACACAAATTGCATTAAACATTTCAGATTAAAACAAATAAATAGAAAATGGCCAACCTTTTCAAAACATATCACCTAAATTATTTCTTAGGAGGAATGTTCTTCTGCTGCATATGCAAAGAGTTTATATAGCCTTGAAGATTATGCAAAAACAGATGGAAAGACCAAAACCTGCTGCTTTCTCTATCGCAAAAGTGACTTTAGCTCATCCCTTGTTTTAGCAAACTATATCTGTCTGTAATTTCTGAGTTGACAATAACCTCATTTGCTGTTTTTATCATAATGTATAATCTATAGCAAAATGTCATTTTTTATTAGATGCATCTAGGGAACCAGCTCAATAGAAGAAGAGATTATAATCAAAAGCTCTATTTTATTAAATGTAAGATCATAGCATTTTTAATTTATGTTTAATATAATAACTCATATAAAGTAAATAAAGAAATTTGATGTAACTTTGTTGTGCAAACATTAGACATTTATATGTAAAAAATCTAAAATGAATAGGCTTTAGTTGTCCCTTATTAAAAAGGGAACTACAGTTAGACCTCGTACACACGACCGAGTTTCTCTGCAAAAACCAGCAAGAACCTTGCTGGGAGATATTTTTTTGCCGAGGAAACCGGTCGTGTGTACATTTTCGTTGAGGAAACTGACGAGAACCTCGACGAGCCCAAAAGAGAGCAAGTTCTCTATTTCCTCGACGGGAGTCTGATTTGGCTCGTCGAGTTTCTGGTCGGGCTGGTTTTCAACGAGAAACTCGGATGTCTGTATGCTAAGAAACCCGCGCTTGCTCAGATTAAAGTATGAGACGGGAGTAAAAGTAGCATTTGTAATGGAGATAACACATTTTTAAAGCTGTAACAGACTGAAAAGTGCAAATGTCTCTTACCAAACTTTTATTTAACACGCAAACACATGCAATTAGCAAAAGCAGCCCCAAGAGTTGTGCCAGTGGAATCGAACTTCCCCTGCCATTGTATGTGTTGTATGTCACCGCGTTTGAGAACGATGAGATTTTGGCTTGACTGTGTGTATGCAAAGCAAGCTTGTCGAGTTCCTCGACAAGCCTAACAAGGAACAAGGAAAACGATGTGTTTCGCCCGTCGAGTTTCTCAGTCGACCCATGTGTACGAGGCCTGAGATTAGAAATCAGCAAGGAACTTAAAAACACCTCTGGTATTGTGCGTTTGGGACTTCTCTTCTTTTCCTTATATGCAGCAGTAATATTTGGAATGGATGGTTGGTGTCATGGCCACTCGAGGGGAGCATACTGTGACATGCAGGGCTTATTTTCTGAGCATTTTGTTTATTTTTTTCCGTACAGTACCTCCAAAATAAAAAATAAAAAGAAGGACACCCAATTGTGTTTTGTCTTTTTGTAGTGATTGAAAAAACAAAGGATTTACACTTTTATTAGAACAACAACCAAGGACTAGAAAACTTTTTTTTTTTTTTTTTTGTGTTGTTTCCAGTAATCTTTCCATTAAGGGTAACAAGCCGTAACAATCATGCACATAACAATGAAGCAATTCTGTTGCCTTTAGCCTAGATATTTTAAAATGCTGGAGGACTTCTGTCATTTGATAGTTTGAGGCCACTGAAATTATTTATTTAAGATGTGATAGACTGAGTTGCTGAAACAATAGTTTGTGTAGGCAGGTTCTTAATGTTACAAAAGATTTGAAATCTGTCTCTCTGAAGGACTGTGTCATTATTTTTTTTTTTTAATAAAGTTAAAGTTTAGGTATGAATTTTTATTAAATAGTTACATTGGTTTGGTGTGGACCAATATACGTATGTATAGTATCTCATACCTGAGTGATCCCTTTTTAAGCTGCAAATGACTTTAGTAATCATTGTTATAAGGCTCCATGCACACTGGAATAAAAAACGTTGCTTCTGCAGGAGTTTTGTGTTCTGCCTGTAGAATCAACTCAATGTTATCCTTTGTGTCCATGCACATTAGGACGTTTACAGCAGGGGTCAAGTCCTGGGGAAAAAAGTGTGGGAACTCTCACCCAAGATCCACTCCCCCACCAAAAAAGAAAAATTATACGCTTATATGCATAATTACTAAATCGTATGTTTTTTTTTTTCCGATCCACTGTACCTTAGTAATCCTTTATGTTACTGGCCGCTTCCTGTATATGGATTCATCAGGTAGTGTGCGGGTATTCCGTCACTTCCTTTAAGCAAGTTCTTTCTAAATGCCACGATAACTCGCGGCAGACCTCCGCAAATGTCTCCTGGGAACAATGACAAAAGCTCCCAGGAGACATTGCGGCATCGAGAAAATTAGGGAATACCCACACACTACCCAATGAATCCATTAACAGGAAGCGGCCAGTAACATAAAGGATTACTAAGGTTCGCCTGCCCCTGACAGTGACTCGAACTGGGCATCGCCGCTTAGTGAAGGATTGGCTCGGACTGCTCGGCTGCTCTAGTCCTGCAAAGGGAACTGCGTTCCTGCTGTGAAAAAAATGCAGGGACTCCGTTCCCACGGGTTCCCGCAGGACTTGAGCCCTGGTTTACAGGCATATTTTTGAGAACAACGTTTAGAGGCAGGAAAAAAAAAACCTTCTCATTCGCGTTTCTGATCGGAGCTCACTGGCATAAAAAACATAAAACTCTCCTAAACTCATCTGAACTTTGTACAAAAAATGCTCTATATGGAACTTTTTTTACTCCAAAAAGAACAGACGTTTTTTTAAGCCCAGTGTACATGGAGCCTTACAGTGATAGCAGCAGTCTTCCTATTACAGTGCCAGGCATTGCCACCATTCCCAGAGTTCCTTGTATTTTTTTTTTTAAATTAATACAAGGCGTTCTCTGTTTGGGTGAGGTGGGGATCATAATTTTCACTGCTCCAGCTCTCTACCTTGTCCAATCAGAGGATGCCTTGTATTCAGGTGTTCTGTGAGTCATAAACTTGGTGGCAGAGCTTTTTTGCTGGGAAAAACGGTTGTGTGTATGCTTTTCATCGAGAAAACTGTTGACTAACTCGACAAGGAAAAAAGGGAACAAGTTCTCTTTTTCCTCGAACACGCACACTTAACACGCAGTAACATGAGATTAGCAAAAGCAGCCCCAAGGGTTGTGCCAGTGGAATCGAACTTCCCCTTTATAGTGCCATCGTATGTGTTGTACGTCACCGCGTTTGAGAATGAGTTTTGGTCTTGACAGTGTGTACGCAAAGAAAGCTTGTCAAGTTTCTTGACAAGCCTAACAAGGAACTCGTCGAGGAAAACGATGTGTCTTTTCCGACGAGTTCCTCGGTCGTGTGTACGAGGCCTCACTATGCAGAGAGGTAGCTGCTTGGCATCGGATCCCGGAAGACTGCTGCTGTCACTGTAGCAGCAGATTCCTCTACTGTCATTTTAAATTTCCACAGGATTCGCAAAGATACAAGATGTGCATACTTACATTGGTCCGAGTTAGACCAACTTAACTATACAAAAAAATCATACCTTCAGCTACCTTCATACCTTCAGCTTTAAAGTGGTTGTAAACCCTTGAATATACACCCAGTGACACAACTGGCTTCAGATGATACACAGGGGTTGATTTACTAAAACTGGGGAACTCAGAATCTGTTGTAGCTTCTAACATGCTGATTAGTTTCTATGCAGAGCTGCACCAGATTTTGCACTCTCCAGTTTTAGTAAATCAACCCCACAGAGACCTGTATAAGTCTCACGTGTTTATCTGCAGCTCTCTCTCCTCTTCAGCCTTCCAAAACATGCAATTTACACAGTGTCTGTAAGCTCCAAAGAGCAGGAGGTGGCGATCTGACACACTGCAGAGCTAGAGCACAGAGCTCCATAAAATCTGATAGCTGATTGGAGGAAAGTGACACAAATCCCTCTTTACAGGCTTAGAGAAACATTGGCCTGAGCAGTGATGGCTGGTGCTCCAAATTTTTGGGGGGCCTAAACAAACTAAAAAATTCTGAAAAAAAACCCCCATCAAACGAAGCCACTCTGCCATCAAACGCAGCCACTGTGCCATCAAACACAGCCACTGTGTCATTAAACGCAGCCACTGTACCATCAAACACAGCCACTGTGCCATCAAACGCAGCCACTGTGCCCATCAATTGCTGCCACTGTGCCATCAAAGGCAGCCACTGTGCCATCAAACGCAGCCACTGTGCCATCAAACGCAGCCACTGTGCCATCAAACGCAGCCACTGTACCATCAAACACAGCCACTGTGCCCATCAATTGCCGCCACTGTGCCCATCAATTACCACCACTGTGACCATTAAACACAGCCACTGTGCCATCAAACGCAGCCACTGTACCATCAAACGCTGCCACTGTGCCATCAGTATTTTCTCATCAGTATATAGCAGTCTCCAGGAAGCAATAGAAAGGGAACAGGATACCTATATTTCAAGTACATGGCACAACAAACACATATCAGGAATATGATTTGTTGGCATAACATTCTTTAACAACATTTTATTGACGTTTTTTTTTTTTTTCTTTTTCTACCCCCACAATAACCTGGTAGATATCCTTTCTTGTAGCTACCCGAGCCAGATTTACAAAAAGCCATGGTTTACATACCTTACACTAATAAGTGCTAACAAGCATGAAACAGGTTTCTGAAAGTTGCAGCAACTGCAAGGTTTATTATACAGGTGTGGAAAGTAATGATTCAATTATCACCAATTACTGTACTATGTCGATTGCATTTCTGATGGAGGTAATGAAATGTAAACTTTCTTAATGAATGCAATGTATGTGATGGTTTAGCATCAAACAGATGATTTATATGACTCACTTCACTCACTGGTGATGGTTTCAGGCAGTTAAAGTGGTTGTAAAGCCTAAAAATGTTTTACCTTAATGCTGTCCTTGCATTAATGTAAAAAACAATGTTTAGATATCGGCATCCCCCCCTCACCCCCCTCTTTTACTTACCTGAGCCCTCATTCGATCCAGCACCATGCACACCTGCAGCTCTCCTCTCCCCTCACTTCCAGGTTTGCTGGGTCACCAGGAGCCATTGACTCCCAGTGCTGTCAATTAAAGCCAGTGATGAAGGAGCGGGGGACAGGATCGATTCCCGGTGTCTGTGTCAATGGACGCAGCAGTGGGGTTCGGGTGCAAGCACGCACAAGTGTCCCCAAGGGAAGCAGCTTCCCATGGGGACACTGGACAAAGGGGAGTGGCCAGAAGCACCAGCGGGGACCCCAAAAGAGGAGGTTTGCAGCCGCAGAGCAGGTAAGTATAGACCTGTTTGTTATTTAAAAAAATTAAATAACAATGTACCTTTGCAATCACTTTAATGCCCACTTTTATTCATCCAAGGAAACAAAGTTTCTTTTCACACAGGGGCATATCCAAAATCAAACAAACATAAATTCCATTCTCCCTGCTAGCTTTCACACATTTTCTGACTATTCCACAAGACAGGAAATAGGGGTGAATTGACACGGAATGTACAACTACCAGAGAGGTAAACCACAGTGGTTTTCTATCCAGCAGCTATCTGTTCTGGCTGCCATAGGGGGCAGTATGGTGCATGATTTAGCACATCACATTATCTTTAGAAGAGACCTTCTTCTGGGACGATATGCAGACCAATTTGATGCAGTGTGCGGCTTTTGGTCTGAGCACTGACAGGCTGACCCCCCACCCCTTCAACCTCTGCAACAATGCTGGCAGCACTCATACTTCTATTTCCCAAAGACAACCTCTGGATATGATGCTGAGAATGTGCACTCAATTTCTTTGGTCGACCATGGCGAGGTCTGTTCCGAGTGGAACCTGTCCTGTTAAACCACTGTATGGTCTTAGCCACCTTGCTGCAGCTCAGTTTCAGGGTCGTGGCAATCTTCTTATAGCCTAGGCCATCTTTATGTAGAACAGCAACTATTTTTTTCAGATCCTTAGAGAGATCTTTGCCATGAGGGGCCATGTTGAACTTCCAGTGACTAGTATGAGAGAGTGAGAGCTATAACACCAAATTTAACACACCTGCTCCTTATTCAAACCTGAGACCGTAACACTAATGAGTCACATGACAGCGGGGAGGGAAAATGGCTAATTGGGGACAATTTGGAAATTTTCACTTTTGTACTCACTTTTGTTGCCAGTGGTTTAGACATTAATGGTGGTGTAATGAGTTATTTTTTTCATATGTAACCAATGATGTCATGTTAGACGAAACTAGTAGGGTGAGGTTTATGCTCAATCACACCATGCTAGTCTGATTGTGATCTGCAGATTGTTTTAACCCAGGAATTTGTATTCAAGTTTTGCTGAACTTGTGGAATTAAATAATAACATTTTCAAATAAACCATTATGGTTTTACACTATGTGGCAACTTTTTCCCCTTTTTTACACCATATCTGTGAGAGATAGGGAGTAACCAGTGTGGTTGGTATTAACATCACCCTGCTTCATCCCTCATGGTGTGTGAATCATGTCTTTCTAGACTCCTATAATGTGCAGTCTAGCTATCCGTCAAGGGCATATCCCTTTCTTACCATGGTGCACTTTGGGTATATAGTCATCCACCATCCTTGAGACTCAACTGCAAGGATTCTTTCACGTTATTTGTTTGGACACTTTAATGGACTGATCACTGTTATTTATTCATTTTATATATACCGGTATTTGTAATCTCACTCACATAGCGCAGCGATCTTTTGTTTTTTCTTGCATTTACACAAATGTTCTGTTGTGTGATTGCTAGCTGCTTCTTTTTGATCATTTATTATTTTCAAATCTCAATTTTCTTTATCTTGCACTATACAGTTGTAGGTAGAATCAGATTATAAAGTGTGATGAAGTTCAACTTCGCCTGTATATAATTCAGAGGTCAATACACCCATACTTACAACTCACTATGGCTGGAGTTAAATTAACAAATTACCATAGCTCTGGTAGCAGATATAACTCATTACACACCAACCACTGGGCCATCGAGGGAAGTTTATCACAGGTGGTAATTAAGATAAAAATAAAATACAATTTTAATATTACTATGAAGTTACCAAAAAAAAAAAAAAAACTGTAGTTGTAATTAATTGTTGATATCATTAGCAGATGACTGCTTTTTAAATATCAGGTTGTCAAATTAGGTGATGAACATTATGCAATTGCAATTAAAATATAAACTGAAGATGTCCAACCCAGCAGAACACCATCGAGCCTTTCTTGTGGTACTTCAGTGTGTCTCCTCTCTGCTAAATCTAACACTTCCTAAATAAAGTGTTTTCAACTAGGAATACAATTCTGAAAAGATTGATGAAGACTTTACTGAGTTTGTGACTGTAACTTCATTTTAATAATTAGTTCTTTCATTACTATGGTTGCATGCTATGCAACCATAATTTATAACTATATGTTTCATTATTTTTCTTTAAGAATCACTAAAACTCAGTTAAAGATGTGGAATAAAACATTTAACCCTCTAATATAAATTTGAGTAGCTGTGTTTAAAAGTAATGTGTTGTGTTTTTGTATAGATTTTGTTATAGTCAGGACTAAAAAATAAATGTTATCTTTATTTAATTTTGAAATAACATTTTCTAAATAGATTTGCTCATTGATATATGAGGTTAGGGTCAGTAAAGTACAGTGGCAGAACTACCGGGGTCGCAACTGTCGAACTTACGACCGGGCCCTGGCATTCCTCCACTGTGGGGGGCCCCAGGTGAGCAGGATGTTGCCGATCTGTGTTATAAAAACCCAACACTTTTCTCATGTCCAGAAAAGGAGAAGAGTGCTATGGCTGTGCTGTAGTCTAGGCTCGGCCCGACTTGTGTGACTGCTCGGGCAGCAGGGAGCGGGTCCAGAGGTGGCAGTGTGGAAGTCTTGATCCCTGGCTAAGGTGACTGATCTGAGTGGAGGAGGATGTGGTGTCTGGTCATAGGGCCCGGGCTGATGTTTAGTGAGCAGACTCCTCCTCCCTGCACTTCACTGCAAAACAGTGGTGGCTGGTGCTCAAAATTGTTGGGGGGCACAAACATACTGAAAAATTCAGAAAAAAATTAAATAAATCAATTGCAGCCTCACTGTGCCATCAAATGCAGCCACTGTGCCATCAAATGCAGCCACTGTGCCATCAAATGCTGCCACTGTGCCATCAAATGCTGCCACTGTGCCCATCAAACGCTGCCACTGTGCCATCAAACACTGCCACTGTGCCATCGAATGCAGCCACTGTATCCATCAAATGCTGCCACTGTTCCCATAAAATTCTGCCAGTGTGCCCATCAAATTCTGCCACTGTGCCATCAAAAGCTGCCACTGTGCCCATCAAATGCTGCCAGTGTGCCCATCAAATGCTTCCAGTGTGCCCATCATATTCTGCCACTGTGCCCATCAAATGCTGCTAGTGTGCCCATTAAAGGCTGCCAATGTGCCCATCAAATGCTGCCACTGTGCCATCAAATTCTGCCACTGTGCCATCGAATGCTGCCACTGTGCCATCGAATGCTGCCAATGTGCCCATCAAAAGCTGCCACTGTGCCCATTAAATGCTGCGAGTGTGCCCATAAAATGCTGTCACTGTGCCATCGAATGCTGCCACTGTGACCCCCCCCTGCTCGCCATCTGCCCGGCACTTACCCTGTCTCAGTGGGGCAGTGGTTGACGGCGACAAGCGGGGTCCTCCATGCTTCTCATGCTGTCCTCATCTCCTGTCCTCTCCTCCTGATAGGCGTCCAATAGCGGTGCCTATCGTTTAAGCCAATCAGGTGATGGGTAACAAACCCAAGCACCTGATTGGTGGAAAGGCGGTTCAGTGTTAGAAAAGCAAATATTCATTTGCTTTTCTAACACACCTGGGTGAACTGCGAGCGCCAAGCATGACGCTCACAGTTCACCTTTTTTGAAGCCTATTAGAGCCTGTGGCTCTAATCAGGTGCTTCAAAACACCCCCCCAACCCCAGTCTATGGGACACGAACATGAAAAATCAAAAGTGCTAATTTGAAATCAAAAGTGCTAAATTGAATTTTTTTCAGGAGCAGTGATTTTAATAATGCTTAAAGTGAAACAATAAAATACATTTTGTACCTGGGGGGTGTCTACATTATGCCTGTAAAGTAGCGCATGTTTCCCGTGTTTATAACAGTCCCTGCATTTCTAAAGGAAAAAACAAAACCCCCAGATACCGCCCCCCATGTGAATTGGTAAGGGGTACATTGTACCCTTACCATTTCACAAAAAAATAGTAAAAAATGTAAAAACCCACAGCACACAGCTTGGGACAAGTCCTTTATTAAAAAAAAAAATAATAATAATAATTTCAGCGATGTAGTCCAGTCTCGATCTCCAGCAATGTAAATCTATTCTCGATCTTCAGCGAGGATACGATGCAGACACGATCCTGCCTCCACGCCCCCGTTTCCCGTTGCCTCAGAGGGGGGCTTCCATATTCCGATAAGCCCGCCTCCCACAGACACCCACAACCACCAGGCAAGGGTTGTGGGGATGAAGCACTTGTCCCCATCAATATGAAGCGCTCTCTCGTCCCCCCCTCTTTTCCTGCAGCCTGCCAAGTTGCATGCTCAGATAAGGGTCTGGTATGGATTTTTGGAGGGAACCCCATGCCATTTTTTTTATTTTGGTGCGGGGTTCCCCTTAAAATCCATACCAGACCTGAAGGGTCTGGTATGGATTTTGAGGGGGACCCAACACCATTTTTTTCAATTTGGTGCAGGGTTCCCGTTAATATCCATACCAGACCTGAAGGGCCTGATATGCAATTTGGGGGGACCCCCAAGCATTTTTTTTTATTTTGGTTCGGGGTTCACCTTAATAATCATACCAGACCCAAGGCGCCTGGTAATGGACCAGCGGGGAACCCATGGCGCTTTTTTCAATTACTTTTATCTGTATTGCTGGGACCTGACAATTCATTATAACCGCCAGTAGTTTTAAATGACTTTTTTTCTTTAGAAATGTCATTTTGTGCAGGGACTGTTATAAACACTGGAAACATGCGCTACTTTACAGGCATACTATAGACACCCCCCCCTCCCCAGGTACGACATTTAAAGGAATATTTCACTCTTATTGTTTCACTTTAAGCATTATTAAAATCACTGCTGCCAATAACTTGCATATTAACCTTTAAAATTAGCACTTTTGATTTTTACCATAGACTTTTAAAGGGTGTTCCGCGGTTCGGCAAACGGGTGAACAGCCAATGTTCGAGTCAAACTCATGTTCACGTTCTTCAGCCTGAAAATCCCCAGACACCTGCTCATGCCCTAAAAGAGCAAATCAGCGACCAAAAAGGCAACCGCACAGCCCAAAATTCTTTGGTGAGATATCAGAGGTCTAAACAGACCCCCATATATCTTTTTTTGAGACAGAGAAAGGGACTGAAAATAGTCCTTTTCTCTGTATCACTTTACTTGAATGAATGACACTCTGATACATAGTAACACTTGCAGTTACTATTATCAGATGTCAGTGGGCATATAGGAACGATCATAGTGATTGCTGCATGCGCCCATGGTTGCAAGACCTGGCCAAAGTGACGTTGGTGGTGAGCTCCGACACGTGCGGGATGCATTTAAGGCGTCCTCTCGGATCCGGCACCCATCTCCATTTACACCTGCAGACGCCACAGCTTTTGATAAACTTCTGCCTTCAGTACACTCAAGGAAATACTTGTGATCTCAATACTACGGGACACAAAAATGAAACCGCAAAAGTGATAATTTTAAAGGCTTATATGCATTTTATTGGCATAAAAAGTGTTTGGGGACCCGAGTCCTGCCCCAGGGGACACATGTATCAATGCAAAAAAAAATACTGAAGTTTTTTCAGGAGCAGTGATTTTAATAATGCTTAAAGTGAAACAATAAAAATTAAATATTCCTTTAAATATTGTGCCGGGGGGGGGGGGGGTTTGCAATGACAGCTGTTATATAGCTGAGGGCGGGGCCACCCTGAGATGTAAATGGGTGACCCTCCCCTTCTGACATTATGTGATGTCACCTCCCTCAGCTATATAACTGCTGTCATTTCAAAAAGCCTACAGTCACGGGACACCTCCCATGAAGACAGAGTTTTTCAATTTTTTTTTTTTTCTTGGTCTGTCAGCCTTTGGATCAAAGATGAATGGGCATCGTGGGACTTTTTTTTTTTTAAATAAAGGACTTGTCTCCTGTTTTTTTTACCATTTTGACACTTTTTTGGTGAATGAGTAGGGGTACAATGTCCCTGATACCCATTCACATAGGGGGGCAGGATCTGGGGGTCCCCTTGTTAAAGAGGGGTTCCAGATTCTGATAAGCCCCCTGCTCGCAGACCCCCACAACCATCGGGCAAGGGTTGTGAAGATGAGGCCCTTGTCCTCCATCAATATGGGGGCAAGATGCTTTGGGGGGACCGCAAAACACCCTCCCCATGTTAAGGGCATGTGGCCTGGTACAGTTCAGGAGGGGGGAGCGCTCTCTTGTCCTCCACTTTTTCTTCTGTCTGCCAGGTTGCGTGCGTAAAGGTCTGGTATGGATTTGGGGAGGAACCCCACAGCATTTTTCTTATTTTGGCACAGGAATCCTCTTAAAATCTATACCAGACCTGAAGGGCCTTGTATGAATATTGTTGGGACCCCACACCATTTTTTTTTTAATTTTGGCATAGGTTTCCCTTAATATTCATACCAGACACAAAGGGCCTGGTAATGGACTGAGGGTGGGGGGGGGGGCATGCTGTTTTTTTCAATGATTTTTATGTATATTGCCGGGCTCCAACAACACATTACAGCCGTGAGCATTTTTAAATTTAAAAGTGTTGGTGATTACGCCTCATTCATGTACCTATTAAAGACACTTCTTCCTCAGTGCGCACCCTCCTTCTACAGCCACTGTGCCCGTCACACTGACAGGGACATGGCCGAGAAGTTTTGCACTAGAGATGGACAAAGCCTGATGAAAAACTGGTAAGTTATTTTTCCATAAGGTCTGCCTTGCTGTTAATTGAAGGTGCACAGCAGTGGGCAGTTTAAAAGCTACCTTTAGACTAAATCATGGCTATCAATGCCATGTACTGTCAATCAACAGCAAGGTGATGGTGATGGGGAGTATGTATTTAACCACTTAAGGATCGCCTCCTGCACAAATACGTTGACAGAATGGCACGGCTGGGCACAAGCACGTACCTGTACGTTCTCTTTAAGTGCCTAGCCGTGGGTCGCAGAGCGCGCCCACGGCGCACGCCCGATCCGAAGCTCCGTGACTGCGGCCGTGGGACCTGCGGACCCGATCGCTGCTGGAGTCCCACGATCGGCCCCCGGAGCTGAAGAACAAGGAGAGCTGTGTGTAAACACAGCTTCCCCGTTCTTCACTGTGGCGCTGTCATTGATCGTGTGTTCCCTAATATAGGGAAACACGATCAATGATGTCACACGTCCAGCCCCGCCCCCCTACAGTTAGAAACACATATGAGGTCACACTTAACCCCTTCAGCACCTCCTAGTGGTTAACTCCCAAACTGCAATTGTCATTTTCACAGTAAACAATGCATTTTTATAGCATTTTTTGCTGTGAAAATGACAATTGTCCCAAAAATGTGTCAAAACTGTCCGATGTGTCCGACATAATGTCGCGGTCATGAAAAAAATTGCTGATCACCGACATTAGTAGTAAAAAAAAAATTATTAATAAAAATGCAATAAAACGATCCCCTATTTTGTAAACACTATTAGCCGGATTCACTAAGACTTACGAAGGCATATCTGTAGATATGCCGTCGTAAGTCCGAATCCGCGCCGTCGTATCTTTAAGTGTATTCTCAAAATGAGATACGCTTCTCAGTTGCTAAGATACGACCGGCGTAAATCTCCTACGCCATCGTATCTTAGCTGCCTATTTAGGCTGGCCGCTAGCGGCATGTACGTTAATTTACACCTAGAATATGTAAATGAGCAAGATACGCCTATTCACGAACGTACTTGCGCCCGATACGCTGTTTACGTAAGGCGTTTTTCCGGCGTAAAGATAAACCACCAAAAAGATGGCGCAGCCCATGCAAGGTATGGACGTCGGAACAGCCGTCATATTTTACGTCGTTTGCGTAAGCCTACGTGAATGGGGCTGGGCAAAGGTTAGGTTCACGTCGAAATCAAAGAGTATTTGCGGCGTGATTCTGAGCATGCGCGCGCATGCGCCGTACGATCGGCGCTTCATTTACATGGGGTCACGATTCCTTAACATACAGCACGCCCCCTACCTGTCTATTTTGAATTAGGCGGGGGTTACGCCGGGTCATTTGCGCTACGCTGACGTAACTTAGGAGGCCAAAGAAAGACAAAATGCAGCGCCTTCTAAGCGTAGCAAGTAAGTTTAATCGAGGCAAATTGTTAAAAGCATGTGAAAAAACTACTCACATTACAGACGTAGGTACAAGCAAAAGTAAGAGTGTCATCCGCGGAGTTCCCGGGGACAGCACGATGTCCTGGTGCAGGCGGCGTGGAGATGTCCTTCCCTGTGCAGCAGCGGCGGCAGGAACCGAGGCGCCCTCGGAACTCACAGGCTGAGGTCAGGTTTCCACTGTGGGCTGCAGTCGGCGTCACTTCCGGGCGCGGGAGTTGCGCGCGTTCAAGACTTTCAAGTCTCTTCTTCAGGCTGAGCTGTGGCCATTTTGCTGAAGACCAATTTAAGGCAAGCGAAGCCCGCCCCACATATACTCTGATTGTCTCATATTTGGTTGGTCAACTACGGGACATCAAATGTCGCCCTGGAGACTATTATCACGGATTGCGGGTTATGTTAATATAACCCGCAATGGTGACAATAATGATGATAGATGCCACATAAGCGGGGGTATTTTATGGACTAGACTGTAAACGCCACAACACCATACAGTGTCATAGCGATGACACATAGGAGAAAGCTCGGTGGCCATACACAGAGAATGTCTATCAAAGACATATTAAAAAACAAACAAATTAGGGGAAACAACTGAACAGAAAACAAACGAGAAACTTACAAATGCTACATAATACATCATTAAAAACTGCTATAAGGGCATATGAGCGTGTAGCGCACATATATAATCTAATATATAGGAAATTATTATATATTCAAAAAATGAATTCAGGGAAATATACATATATATATAATTAAAATATTTGTATTAAAAAGAGACTGCGATGTTGACGTCAACATAAAAGTTACTTAGGAGTAAACTACAGAAGATTAGGAGGGATTTTGACGACTACAATTCCAACAGAATCTTCTGTTGGAAGAAACCTAAACTTGTTAATCAAGCCCCTCCCAATTCCCAAGAGTCACATCTCAGTGACACACAGACCTCATCCTTGAGGCCGCTTATGGAGTGTACTCCCCAGCCCACTAGGGAATTCTTGGCCAGACATGCCCGCCTGGCCAATGATCCCCGCATACGATCTAGTCTTCTGACTATACCTCCATCAGATAAAGTTAATACTTTAGTTCCACTCAAGTCTGTTATCCATTCTAACATTCTAAATACTGAGGACACAATGGGGATTATTTACGAAACGCAAATCCACTTTGCACTACAAGTGCACTTTTAAAGTGAAGTCGCTTTAGATCTGAGGGGGACTTGCAAGGAAAATAAAAAACAGCATTTTAGCTTGCATATGATTGGATGATAAAATCAGCAGAGCTTCCTGTCATTTCAGATCTTCCCCTCAAATCTACAGTGACTGCACTTCCAAGTGCACTTGTAGTGCAAAGTGGATTTGCCTTTCATAAATAACCCCCAATATCTTTACAGGGGGTGGTTCCCACTTTACCCAGTGAGTGCAAAGATATAACATCTGGCACAACTCACCATTCCCCTGGGATTTCTTCCCCTTCAAGTATCTCAATTCCCATATTCAGTACCATAACCACCCCAGTTAAATCTCTAGTTCCATCTGAACACACTGTGATCCCCATTGAATCAGCTAAAAATAGTGATGAGATCATTCCATCAAATTCAGAGCCTACTTCCCAGACACCAACTTGTTCTTCTTTTTTAGTATCAGTCCCTCTGTCCTTCCCAAAAAGAAAGCTATCCATAGAGGCAGGAGAGGGGGACGACGACGAAGATCAAAAAAGGCACAAGGGCAAATTTCGAAAACTATAAAAATCTTCAATTTATCTAGCCACGACCTATCCCCAGCTGAACAGTCTCTTTTAGCTAGAGGACTCACTTTTGCGCCCACAGCCCAGCCAAATCCCTTCACACTGTTCCTGGACCTGAATAGGTTCACCAGAAATATTACAGTTAAAAGGTTTTTTAACATCAAGGCTACCGCTAACCATTGCGGCAATTCTGATCCACCTCTCCTTGATGATACATCTGAAAAATCCGCCATTGTCGACCATTTCCAGGATTGTACTGCTCCGGAAAGGATGGCGCTTGATCACCTAGAGCTCCTATATATGGAAGACTCAGATGATTTTGTAGAACAACTGTCACAACACTTATCTACCTCACCGCCCATACAAAACACTAAATTTCGGCCTAAATCAATTTTTTACCCCACATACTCAAAAGGACCATTCGTGCAGAGTTTTTATCAGGTGGTCCATACCGAGATTCAGCGAATGTGCCAAGACGTATCATAACATAAACTTTCGTCTAATTTAACCCCAGCAGAGTCTACAGCCCTTAAAAAACTAATTGACAATAAGAAATTAGTCATTAGATTGGCCGATAAGGGGGGAGGCGTAGTAGTACAGAATTCGACGGATTATATTCAAGAAAGCAAACGGCTATTGTCTGATACCAATACCTACCAAAAATTAAAAAATGACCCTCTTCCTGATTTCTCCCGGGAGGTACGGGAACTAGTTGGTAAGGCCAAAACTGATGGTTTGGTCACCAAAACTGAATTCGCATTTCTTGTCCACGATTTCTATAAAACTCCCTACTTTTACCATCTGCCTAAGATCCACAAGAATGCTGAAAATCCACCTGGCAGACCTATTGTTGCTGCTATGGAAAGTGTGACCAGTTACCTGTCCATTTATATTGACCATTTCTTGCAACCGATTGTCGCCAACCTTCCATCATATATCAAGGATGGCATTCAGTTACTTGATACACTTAAGAAATATCAATGGGAAGACACATATAGATGGCTCTCACTAGACGTCGTATCGCTATACACGTCAATCCCACATGACATAGGTTTACTTGCCACCCAATATTATTTAAACGACGACCCTATATTAAATGGACGACAAGCATATTTCCTTGTGGACCTTCTCAGATTTTGCCTCACCCACAATTATTTTGAGACAGATAGGGAACTCTATATCCAGACCCAAGGGACTGCAATGGGGGCCAACTTTGCCCCCAGTTATGCAAACCTAACAATGGGCTATTGGGAGAAACAGAATATTTGGTACAATAATCCGTTTGCTAAACATTTAATTTTCTTTGGACGTTGCATTGATGATATTATTATTATTTGGGATGGCCCTGAATGCTCTATTTTACCGTTTGTGGAGCATTGTAACTCCAATACCATGGGACTGTCCTTTACCTTCGTCACAGATACAGAGTCTCTAGTGTATCTAGACCTAGAATTGTCCCATGACTCTAATAATGTCATTCATTCTCAAAATGTTATCAAACCAACAGCAGGCAATTCTTATTTGCACTATCGTAGCTGCCATCACCCTAGTTGGGTTAATAATATTCCCAAGAGCCAATTTTGTAGGCTGAAGCACAATTGTACTTGCACCGAAGACTACGTCACCCATGGGAGTCTCCTTAAAAATAAATTTGTTGATAAGGATTATCCCGAACCATTAGTGGAAGAGGCCTTCCAAAAATATTTGTGTACAGAAGTTCTATCAAATCGTGATCAAAAGCCCAATAATCAACTACAACCAGTTAGGTTTACCACCCAATTTCATAGCCAATATCGTAGGATGGAACAGATTCTACGGAAGCACTGGCCCATCCTAAAAGAGGATCCCCACCTGAAATCTACCATCTCCGACCAACCACTGGTGAGCTATAGACGGGCAAGGAACATTAAGACATTGATAGCTCCTAGCAAAACAAAATACTCTAAACCCCAAGCTAGTGCCTCACTAACCTCTTTTCATATTAAGGGGATGTATTAGTGTAAAAAATCTCACTGCCTTACATGTCCCTTCGTCAATCATAGACAAAAACAGTTTACATGCAAAGGCAAAATATACACGATACCTGAATTTTTTAACTGTGGCTCTGAATTTGTCATATATTGTTTAATATTAACATAACCCGCAATCCGTGATAATAGTCTCCAGGGCGACATTTGATGTCCCGTAGTTGACTAACGAAATATGAGCCAGAGTATATGTGGGGCGGGCTTCGCTTGCCTTAAATTGGTCTCCAGCAAAATGGCCACAGCTCAGCCTGAAGAAGAGACTTGAAAGTCTCGAACGCGCGCACCTCCCGCACCCGGAAGTGACGCCGACTGCAGCCCACAGTGGAAACCTGACCTCAGCCTGTGAGTTCCGAGGGCGCCTCGGTTCCTGCCGCCGCTGCTGCACAGGGAAGGACATCTTCACGCCGCCTGGACCAGGACATTGTGCTGTCCCCGGGAACTCCGCGGATGACACTCTTACTTTTGCTTGTACCTACGTCTGTAATGCAAGTAGGTTTTTCACATGCTTTTAACAATTTGCCTCGATTAAACTTACTTGCTACGCTTAGAAGGCACTGCATTTTGTCTTTCTTTGTCCTTCTACAGATCATACTTCATCTGTCAGCTGGCTGCCATCTAAAGCAAGGCTATAGTCATATAGTGCTGTGGACAATTTGTTGGACTATAGTATTTCCTCAAAAGCACTTTTCTCTGGGACTTTACCCTTTCCTCTCCAGTTCCCTTCCCCTACCTAATCCCATCCTATATATCCCAGGTAGTGACTTTGTAGACATTGATGGGGAGTGCGCTCAATTATCATGTTTTGTCTTATGTAACTTAGGAGGCAAGTGCTTTGTAAATACAGTACTTGCCTCACTATGTTACGTCGGCGTAGTGCAAATGGGATGCGCTACGCCGACCTAAAGAAGCGCCGCTCTACATGAATCCGGCTATATACATTTTGCGCAAACCAATCGATAAACGCTTATTGCAATTTTTTTTTCAAAAATAGGTAGAAGAATACGTCGGCCTAAACTGAGGAAAAAACATTTTTTATATATTTTTGGGGAATATTTATTATAGCAAAAAGGAAAAAATATTGAATATTTTTCAAAATTGTCGCTCTATTTTTGATTATAGCGCAAAAAATAAAAACCGCAGAGGTGATCAAATACCACCAAAAGAAAGCTCTATTTGTGGAAAAAAGGACGCCAATTTTGTTTGGGAGCCACGTTGCACGACCGCGCAATTGTCAGTTAAAGCGACACAGTACAGAATCGCTAAAACTGGCTGGGTCCTTTACCTGCATTTTGGTCCGGGTCTTAAGTGGTTAAAGAGGTAGACGGTTGTAGACCAAAGTGAATGTAAATATATTACATTCACTTCGGTCTACAACCATCTACCTCTTTAAATCTGTCTATTTGATTGACAAGCCGACCAGCCCATCAGATCTCTCCGTTTCGATTTCCTTTGTATTTAAGACAGCCAGGATTGCCAGCCAATCATGGTCTGGCAAACCTGACGAAGAAGCTGTAGCTTTGAAATGCATTACCATTCCTTGCCACTGTGAATAATCACATTTCCTGTTCCTGTAAAGTCACGACCAACTGCTTTTCATTTCCTGCTTCCTGGTTCCCTTGCCTCCTCTAGATCCCTGTAAGATCAAACTAGTGCCCCAGGTTGCAAAGGGAAAACAGGACACCAAATAGGATGTTTATGAGACTCCAGGACTGACGATTTTCACCACATACTGAACTCATCTATTTAAACCTGTGAGTTACTACTTGTTTTTATTAAATATATGATTTATACTGCACTCAGTCTGGCGCCCCTCTCTTCCCATTTCTACATTGAGATTTTGGCTGGGGAAGCTCCCGATCAATAGCTAAATGGGAATGGGGATGTAGGAAGCTGTCAAATATCTGATAGCTTCCCATCACAGACATGCCCCATTGGTGCACCTCTGTACACCTGTCCAGTGTTAATCCTGGTTACTGCCAATATCCTAATGCGAGAGCTGGTGGTAATTCTTTATGAACCCTTCACTGCAATAGCAATGGGTCCTTATAAAATTCCCCTAGATGTATATACAGTATCACAGTCTAGTCATGCACCTTGGTTGACAATGTTAGGCGGGGCTTTGTTCCCTGTCTTGTTACAAGGCCAATGTAGGCATCAAGCTTTGTTCCGCTCATGCTCCTCTGATAGGTCTGATCCAAGGGTGGGGCATGGATTTTGTGCCGGCCATCTCCCGAGGTATGATGTCATCGTGCCCCGAGGGGAAGGGACATGTACTGGAAATATCATGGGGCTTGAGCTGGACACATGCAGCTGATTTGGCATCTCCACACAGGTACTGTACAGGTGTGAAGTTGCGAGATGTTAGGAAACCATTTTTGGTGGCCAGGTGTCATGGGATGGGTGGGCTGTGGCTGCCACTATACAAACAGAGGCAAAGATGGATTAGACTCTTTCTCTTTCTGCCTACATGTGGAGTGTCAGATCAAATTGTGGGACACATGAGCTTACAACCACTTATGTGGCAAGGACACTACTTTGCTAAATGTAATATTATATGCTTATGGAGATGGACACATTCTATGATATAGAGGACTGTAGAGGGTACTTTTGTACTTTATCTCTACATGCATGAAGATGGGCTTTACGCAGTTACACATGGATAAGTTATTGAATGTTTTACTGGAATGTACCCTCATGTGTCTATATAGAATATTTGGAGATGCTTTCCAAACTTGTATATCACTTTAGTCATAGTATGTATATAATTTGTGGGGAGGGTAGATAATGGCAGAATATTTATATTTAATCATATAGGGGCTTTAGAGGATCTATACTATTTGGAAGATATGCATATTTTGTTACTTCTTACTGTTTTGTCATCACACACACTGGGGCAGATCCACAGAGATCTGCACCCACGGAGCGTATCAGAGATAACGCCATAACTTACCCGGTTTTAGTTCGAATCCATAAAGATTTTGCACCGTAAGTTATGGCGGCGTAGTCTATCTCTGGCGGCGTAACGGTGCGTAATTCAAATCGGCGATTAGGGGGCCTGTTTCATTTAAATGAAGCGTGTCCCCGCGCCGAATGAACTGCGCATGCGCCGTCCCTAAATTTCCCGCCGTGCATTGCGCTAAATGACGTCGCAAGGATGTCATTTTTTTTAACATAGACGTGAATTACGTCCATCCCGATTCACGGACGACTTACGCAAAAAAAAAAAAAAATTCAAAATAAACCCGGGAACGACGGCCATACTTAACATGGCAAGTCTAACTATACGCCACGAAACACCAGCTTTAACTATACGCCGGAAAAAGCCGACTAGAGACGCCCGCTCGTACATTCTGGATCGTCGGAAATAGCTAATTTGCATACTCGACGCGGAAACCGACGTGAACGCCACCCAGTGGACGCCAAAAAACTGCATCTTAGATCCAAAGGCGTACGAAGCCGTACGCCTGTCGGATCTAACCCAGATGCCGTCGTATCTTGTTTTGAGGATTCAAAACAATGATACGATGCAGGAAATTTGAAAGTACGCCGGCGTATTAGTAGATACGCCGGCGTACTCTCTCTGTGGATCTGCCCCACTATCTATATGGATATCATTGTAGTGTTCATATTGGATTCCAATTTAACTTTATACATTCTACATTGTTTCATCTGCATCTACAGAGGCCCCAGCATGCAAATGCTCTCACCCTTTTAGGGTTGTCCTTGATCTGTCTGTAGCTGTCAGAAGGTGGCAAAGCCCTTTTGTATTATCTTTGTTTTTAACCTGGCTAACTTACTGTATGGCAGTGTATGATGTGAGTATAGATAATTGTATAACATACTATTGCCTTTCTATCCTTTCGAACCAGCCTACCCATTCTCCTCTGACATCAACAAGGCATTTTCTTCCACGCAAATGTCACTTACTGGATATTTTTTTTTGTTACTAAGCAATTGAACAGGTTTACCTAATAAAGTGGCCGGTGAGTATTTTTTATATATATATATATATATATTATATATTTTATATATATATATATATATATATATATATATATATATATATATATATATATAGATAGATAGATAGATATATAGATAGATAGATATTTAGATATATACTGTATCTATACATAAAAAATAGTTACAGTATATGCTGTGCATGCTGTATTAGCTACCAGTTTCTATTTCTAGGTCTAAATGTTTTGAAGGAATTTAAAACTGAAAAAGGACATTTAAGAAATTGTTTTGGAAAGGTCACTATAAGCATGGGTGTCCGCTGAAATTTTTTTCAGAGGGGGGCACTTCGGCAGCGGCGATACACAGTCGCATTTTACCCTTTCTTCGAACCTCTAGCGGTGGTTAAAAGTGCCCCCCCCCACGTTAAAATGTAAAAACACCCCACTGTGCCCCCTGCATCTTTCAATATCTCTTTGTCACTACTGTGTACCCCCTCTCCACAACTGCACCTCTGGACCCCTTTACATTACACAGCACCCCACAGCTCTGGACCCCTTTACATTACACAGCACCCCACAGCTCGGGACCCCTTTACATTACACAGCACCCCACAGCTCTGGACCCCTTTACATTACACAGCAGCACCCCACAGCTCTGGACCCCTTTACATTACACAGTACCCCACAGCTCTGGACCCCTTTACATTACACAGCACCCCACAGCTCTGGACCCCTTTACATTACACAGAACCCTGCATCACTGGACCCCTTTACATTACACAGCACCCTACATCACTGGACTTCTTTACATTACACAGCACCCCTTTCCCTTTATTGAAACACTACACTATAGTGACAGTATATTTATTTCAGGTCAAAAAGAGGAACCTTTAGGAATGAGGGACAAATGGATTTGATTCCAGAAGAGGGACAGGCACTCTAAATAAGGGACAACTAGAGGGGAGGGGAGCGCTGCAGTCACCGCTTAAATCGGCCCCAGGGCCAGCTCAGCCCTGCTCCTGGCTCTCCCTGGCGATTGCAGGGGGGGGGGGGAACGACCCCCCTTGCCCTATGGAGCGGATGCCCATGACTATAAGCAAGTAGCAGTTAAACATACCTATACACTGTTATGCAATAAGCTCTGCAATTAAAGATGTGTCGGGCTCCCTGATTACACAGGAATAAAGTTCTCTGGTCTTGAATAGCTGCTTGATGATGCAAAGATAAAACTCAGGGTGGCTGACACACAGGTATCAGATGTGATTCAGTCAGGTTGTCTTGAAGTGTAACTCAACCCTTCAGTTAAAAATGTACAGTATGTAATTAAACAAGCTGGCATTCTGTGTTTTTTTTTTCTTTGAAGGGGCGCTTTAAGATTAATTTTCAGTAAAATCTGTGGCTAACAGACATCCACATTGTAGCGGCTATGGCGCACAACTTCCTGTACAAGGAGAGACCATAGTTGCGAGTGCAGAGCCCTTGTAACAGCTGTCAATCCAGGAAGTGAAGGCATCACAGGAGGCGTTCCTGGCTTTCCTTGGGGAGATGCAGGCTGAAAATGCAAGTAAGCTGTGCATAGCAACATCAACTCTTAGACTGCATTCACACCTCAGCCTAGGTCGTTCGGTCGTTTTTTCCGGCGTTTTTTTCCGGCGTTTTGTCGCGTGTATTCATGCTTATTTGTGCGTTTGCATACAGCGTCATCCAACGTTTTTGTACTTCAACGTTTTTTATTTTAGCCAATAGGAAAAATTATCATCTTTTCATCACTTGTTCCTATGTTGGTAGATTTTTTTTATCTTCTGCCTGGGTGAAATGTTCTACTGATTAAAGCGACAAAACGCCCGTAGCAAACGCTCGTTGTCACGCTAGTCGCTTGAATCGAGCGTTTTCATTACTTTCTATGGGAAATGGAAACGCTCAAAAACGCCCAAACCGCCTGATACGCGCGACAAAAAAGGGTCCAGAACTTGTTTGAGCTTCAGGTGTTTGGCGTCAGGCATTTTGGAGTGGAGATGTGAACCATCTCCATAGGGAATAATGTATTTTTTCCCCTCTAGCGTTTTTGAGTGTCGCGCTTCAGGCGACAAAACGCTCAGGTGTGAATGCAGCCTTAGAAATGCCCAGCACAGGATGACAACATTGATTCTGTAAGGCAAGAAGCCGAGAACCCATACTGGTAGGATCACCAGTCAAAATTAGATCAAGGAAATTAAAGCAGTAGTAAACTCTCATTTTTTATTTTTACCTACAGGTAAGCTTATACTAAAGCTTATCTGTGGGTAAGAGTAATATTTCCTAAACATGCACCGTTTAGGAGATATTCAAGCAAGCAGCAGCCGGTGAGGTCACCAGCACATGCGCTCTGAAGGAATAGTATACCCCTGCTGTTCCCTTAGAGCCGTGGCCAAAACTCGTGTTTCCCATGCGCAGGAGTGACGTCATCGTGGCTCAGCCAATCAAGCAGCTTCAGCCCACAAACCCGAAAGGAAGACTGGGTAAAGATGGAAGCTTCTGCAGCAGTGACAGCATGCCGCTGGAAGCCCTCATTTTGAAATAAGTCCTTCATAATGTGCTAGTATGTGATGCATTCTAGCACGTTATGCCTTTGCCTGGCAGGGGGGAAATTTGTTATTGTATATTATACATGAAATCATTTTTCATCTTTTGAGGCACCTTTAAAGTCCCCTGTTCCATTTTTTTTTTTCTACTTGAATTCAATATTTTTTTTGTTTTGTGTTTTGCAAATAAACATGTATTGCTGGGGTGCATTTTGTTTGAAAAACTTGAAAAAAAAGTCCAGCAGCACTACCTGCGTGCTTTCTAATAGACTATGTTAATATATCAGTTAAGATGTTGCCCTGCTAGCAAAAAACAAAAGCAAGCTCATCTCCGACTCATTTAGGTTGTTTTAGCAGGCCTAACAAAGCATTGCATTGACAAACAAGTCCACCTGCTGGCTGCAAATGGTAAATATTATATATGCAAATGAAATATGCCATATTTACCTGGATAACAAGATGTAAAATATAGTTATTTTGGTGATGGGTATAATAAATAAATAAATAAATATATATATATATATATATATATATATATATATATATATATATATATATATATATATATATATATATATATATATATATATATATATATATATATATATATATATATATATATATATATACAGGGTTTTTTTTCAGGGGGAACTTGGGGGAACTCAGTTCCACTACCTCTGGCTCAGACCCTTTGGTGCCTGCTCATCACAATCACTTACTTGTAAACATAGAAGTCTGGTTTCTGTGTTTACAAGTGACAGCTCTGCACTCTGTGTGTAACCCCCCTGAACTCTACACTCTGTATTTAATGCACCTTTAAGACCCTTCTACTGTTTGTGAAATCTGAACGGGGTCGTGGTTGAGTTCCTGCACCTATTTTCTGAGAAAAAAAGCTCTGTATATATATATATATATATATATATATATATATATATATATATATATATATATATAAAATAGATTTAAAAATGCCAGAGATTTGCCTTTCTGTAATTATGGGCTTTTGAGAAAACAAAAATAATGGCTGTTTTTAAGGGAAAGAAACAAAAGATAATTGATTGCAAGGCAAGATTATGAAATCTTAAACTTATTTTTTTTAAAACAGATGGCAAAATATAAAACCAGGTTCAGCTGGAGGGCTCATATAATCCTGAAATCACAATATACACTGATTCAATTCAGTGTGCTGCTCTGTGGCACAAGAAAATAAATAAAAGCTTGTAACAACAGCCTCTGCAGATCAATATTGGCAGTTCTGTACCGGTATACTATGAGGAGTGGTGTTAAAAGATAAAATCCCAACATTTGTGTTTGACTACCTTCAGTCCCAGTTTCAAATGAAATGGCAGACAGGGAATTGCTAAAGAAGAAGAAAAAAAATACAGTGCCACTAATAACAGTTACTACATTTGGTTTAGTGCTTCACTGTATGTGTATTGAACCATTTGGCTCATTATACTCCTTCTGTCCCCTCAGAGAGATAAGGAGGCTTCCAGATGCCGGGCAAAAAACTTTATACCACCCTGCACTCTCGCCCACGCCGCGGCTCTGTGTCCTATTCAGCCAGGAACATTGAAGACCTCTTTAAACCGAGGGCGACGAGCCGCGGCGCTATGCCTGGGCCCAAGATGGCGCCGACCTGCCACAAGGAGGAGTACAGCGACGACTCCCAATCGGCCTCGGAGAGCTCGGCCAGGAACAAAACTAGTGCGGATCATCCCCTAACGGTCGCCGACATGTCCGTGATAGCGGCAGACATCAAAGCTGCATTCTCAGCGGCCATCAGGGATCTTAAGACCAGCATGCTTGTGCTTAACGAGAAGATGGCCGCCACAGAGACAGCCGGGAAACGCAGGGACAGAGCCATACAGAAAATGGAGAAGACAGCGACGGTCCATGCACATCACTTCATCGACATGAACCGACACCTGGAGGACCTCGATAACAGAGGTAGGAGGTGTAATGTGAGGGTGAGGGGGATCCCGGAGTCGGTAGACTCGGCCCAGATTGTCACGACTCTGCGCAGTGTCTTCAACAGCCTCCTAGAACGGCAAGAAGATGCAGAGATTAACTTTGTATGGGCACACAGAGCTCTCAGGCCTAGAGGCCCCGATTCAGCCCCCTCCGAGAGATATAATCTGCTGCCTTAAAAGCTTCGGGCTCAAGGAGGAAATTATGCGTAAAGCCCGGAGGAGTGATCACTTCGTTTTTAACAGAGCTACCATACTACTCTTCCAAGATCTCTCCCCTATCACCCTGCGGAACAGAAGAGCTCTACGCCCCCTTTTGGACAAGTTGAGGGACAAAGACATCAGGTACACCTGGCGCTTCCCCTTCACCCTGAATGTGACCCTCAAAGGCCACCAACACACGCTCCGTGTGCCGGCGGACCTGCCCGAGTTTTGTGAGGCCCTAGACCTCGGCCCGATCGAATTGCCTGACTGGTACGCGGAGTTTCTGCATCCCCTGCCTGATCGGAGCCCTCCTGAGTCCCCGCTCTCCACACCGGACAAGAGGCTTGCAAAGAAGGCAAAGCATGGTCGAGGAGGTGGGTCGAAAGCTGGCACCCCGAAACGACAGGCGGAGGCCCTGAGAGAGTTTGGGGGAGAATGACTTTGCTCCTTAGACCCTATGAGCACCAATTGAGCTTGTTCCTCCGTCCACTTCCCTGCTTATCGGACCCTCCCATGTCCCCCCCTGGATTACAGTTTGTTTTGACCGAGAGCTTCTGAGAGTGACCTGTTGCCTACCTGCGGACATGCTCCAGCCGGTCTGATCTGTTTTCTACCCTTTCTGATGTCACCTGCCAACTCACCGACTGTTTGCTGTCTCATGGCATTAGGGTTTGATGGAGAACCGCGTCTGCATCTGGGGGGTGATCCCCCTCTCAACCCCTGCCTGCTCAATGCCCTGGATGTGGCTCATTGCTTTCGAGTGCAGTTCATTGTGGCCTGGTTGACTGCCATTCGACGTGTGGGAGTCACTGAAATGATGGCTGACTTACTCTCCAGATGGTGACACCACACATACTTTCTCCCACTGGGAGATTCAGGAATCCTTTCATTGGGACGACATACTCGCAAGGTCAAGTACTCTGACATGTTAGCGGCTTCTCTCTCATCTGTATTTTTTATTTTTATTTGGCTGGGGGGGGGGGGGGTTTGAGGATCATTGCCTGCTCATATGTGCTTGCTTCGAATGGGTCTTTAATTACTTAAATTGCCCGTTGCTTTATTTTTGTTTCAACCCTGGTCGGGTGTAAAACTTTATTTTAGCTTACTTTCAACATTCAGCCAGTAGGGCTGTGCATGTACTCTACCCTGTTGGTTATATTGTGCTTTGTATTATTGTTCCTGTTTTAGACAGAGGGATTGAGGGGCTGTGGTTTAGCTGCCGCTGCCTCCCTTCTGCCCCACAGGGCACCCTGTGTCTTTTTGAGTCACTGGGTGCACCACAACGTGTGGGTGAGGCTTCCCCCTGGGGGTGTCTATTTTTAAACAAGTAAAAAAGAGGGTGATAAGCGCTCCAGGTATGTGATAAATCACAAACAAGGTGTAGAATATATGAATGAATCACAATCAAAAAAAAAGGAATAGTGACCAAACTCAAGATGTGCAGTGCGTGCTAAATAACAATAGTCTGGAAGTGGGTGTTATGATACTGTGAAACCACTAGGGCATATCCAGTCCCCTAAGAGTCTAACAAATAACACTTGTGCACAATGTAGAAATATATAATATATAAAAAATAATAATAGAGATTAATAAAAGTGGAGATAAACTATGTAATAACAACAATAGTAGTGATGATCAAACAGTCTATAGATGGAGATGGTAGGTGTAGTGATCATGTATAGTGTCCAACACAGAACCATAAGATCCAATGTACTGAAGTCAGAGAGTAAATTAGGTTGTTCTGCAACAACTCACACCAGGTTCTCCAGAGAACGCATTTAATGGATCTTCCAATAACATACAAAGTCCACAGACGATACAAGAATCCAACAGAGTAATGTTCATCATAGAGTGACAAGACAAGACTAGACTTGTGCCTTCACATGTTCATGCAGAGAATACGTGGGGGTACATTCTCTAACTGGTAGCCAGAAATTCCCAACATTATATATTGTTTCTTTTGAATAGCTGAGCAATTTGATTGGTTGTCTCTTAATTGAAAGACAGCAGGACATATTTACCTGCCACTCTTAAAAGACAGGATGTGACTTCAGCCGAAGTCACTAATTAGTATGCATCCTTGCATACTAATAAACCCCCCTCTAATAAGTAATTAGATTGCATATGATCTGAATAATGGTTCGATATGTAAAAACGGCTCCATCCTGTCTCTGTCTTTTTTGACAATAGACAAACCTCTTTTGACTTGCAACATGTAATCACAGGCCTGATGTGTAAACTAGACTTATCATTTAATCTAATTCAACTGATTGAATAGTGGTTTGAGACTCTTCCTGTCTCTTTGCACAGGTTTGAAATCCGGCCTGTATATGTTAGACTCATATAATACATATATATATATATATATACATATATATATATATATACATACATACACATATATATACTACAACACATACTACTACATATTCCCCCACTTGAATCGGTTCAAACTAGAATCGATTCACAACCAAACTACTTAGACATCCCTGGCTCTTAAGATGGAAGCCATCTCTAGGTTTTCCTTACTTTTCTGAATTATTCTTAATTGCCTTCTACCACAACAATATAAACCAAACAAAAAACATATTAATACAAATTGAATAAACACAAAAATTATGGAAAGAGTTCTCAATAGCGGGTGAGTAAAAGTGTTAGTGGGTATGCTCCACCAAGGCTCCTGAAATTCCTTAGTAATTTTATTAGAACTAATGAGGTTTTCCTTCACTAGTTCCTGTAATTCTATAATTTTCCTACTATCCCTCTTAAATAATGTATCCAATTCGACTGTAAGTGGTGGTATTTTCTTAAATAAAGGAGAAATCATAGAGTCCCATTTGCCAAGATCAGTTTGCTCAATGTCCATAGATACTTGATTCATCTGGATATTAGCTCGAATGTCTTCCTCTCCAATTGTTAACAGTCCATCTGTGAGGTTCACACACCAGCCTGTGATAGGTGTCCGGCACTGAACTTGTTTCTGCCAAGTGAATGAGGGGACCCCTAATGCACAGACCCTCGAGTCTTCTCCATGAATTATTCTCTTCCAGGCCGGTTCAAATTTTTGCAATTGAACCATGCAGTTTCCAGAGTGTGTAGCAGCACAGCCATCTATGTACTCCAGCCGCTCAAAGGAACAGGAACAAAGCCAGGCCTGGGCACGTCTGGTACAGCAGTTGGGATCCATGGTTTTCCACACTTGGTTGTCCTTGACGACAAGTCTGCTTTGCGGTAGCAGTTGTTTCAGTATATTAGTGCCATTTCCCACTTCCACCTCACCAAGAACGATCATCTTGTATACGGGTAAGGGTGCTGTTGACCATGTAGGGATGTCAACGGTCAGAGGTATTTCCTGCTTTCCAAGGCGATCTTTATTGCAAAGCGTATCCAGGCTCCTTACTTTGGCAAGGGCAAAGTTCCTACAGGTAACACCACTGTCTTTGATAAGATGGAATAATAAGGTTGAGTTCATTATCCTTGGCCATTCTCCTTGTTTGATTTCTCTAAGCCCTAGGCTCAGGTGTTCACTCAGCAAGTTTCCTATGATACCACAAACTATAGATTTGGATACATTATTGGTTTGAAGTGTTTTATTCAGTGCATTCACCGACATTTGAATGTTCTGCAAATCTGCAGCAATGGTGTGAATGTTCTGAATATCTACTTTCATTTCAGCTAGAGCGTTTAAATCCACTCTTCCCCCTTTAAGCAGTATCTGCTGTAATCCACCCACAAAATTTAGTCCTCTTATATTTAAGCTGTCTATATCAACCCTATTCCAAATTGAACTACCCAAACTGAGGCCTGATATGATATCAGTACCCAGATCCCTCTTTGAGACCTTCTTAAAATTAAGCCCTTGTGTAGCATCCCAAAATAAGTTTATATGTGTTTGAAAGACCGTTTTAAACCATAATCCCATTGATTTTGGGCAACTCTCTGGAATGTTAAATGACGTAAAATTCAACAATAATGGTACTGATAAGTATGAAACATCGCTATACACTAAAGTTTGAGTTCGCTCAAGGAAGAGTCCATGTTCTGGCCACGGTAAAATTGTAGGACAGTCTCTAGAATTTGTGACCATTATATTTAAGACCTTTGTATAGACTCCATCCTTCGTATCATGAGGGCTACATGATATAATACCGTCCTTGAATATTGTAAAATTCCTTTCTAAAGTCATTTGCATTTGTGGTCCATTCTTTGTCTTCACTAAAATTATGTTCACATGTTCATGCAGAGAATACGTGGGGGTACATTCTCTAACTGGTAGCCAGAAATTCCCAACATTATATATTGTTTCTTTTGAATAGCTGAGCAATTTGATTGGTTGTCTCTTAATTGAAAGACAGCAGGACATATTTACCTGCCACTCTTAAAAGACAGGATGTGACTTCAGCCGAAGTCACTAATTAGTATGCATCCTTGCATACTAATAAACCCCCCTCTAATAAGTAATTAGATTGCATATGATCTGAATAATGGTTCGATATGTAAAAACGGCTCCATCCTGTCTCTGTCTTTTTTGACAATAGACAAACCTCTTTTGACTTGCAACATGTAATCACAGGCCTGATGTGTAAACTAGACTTATCATTTAATCTAATTCAACTGATTGAATAGTGGTTTGAGACTCTTCCTGTCTCTTTGCACAGGTTTGAAATCCGGCCTGTATATGTTAGACTCATATAATACATATATATATATATATATATACATATATATATATATATACATACATACACATATATATACACTACAACACATACTACTACAGTAGGGTGTTCTCATAAATGGATAACTGTATGAAAGCAGCAGTTTTAAAATCCTCATTAGTGTTGTAGTACCCTTACCATGAAGGTGCTATATGTGCGCATATAGTGATATCCCTCTGGATTTCCGATCACCTTTCTCCTGGGGTCGTTTCAATGGCGGTTGTTCCAGCTGCTGTATACCATAAGATTTATTGGAGGCGTGTGTGTAGTGACAGCCCTCTGAATCTCCGGTCTCCTTTCTCCTGAGGTCACTCGGTTCAGGTGAGATCTGGCTGCTGTATACCTCCAAAGCAGTCCAAGTAATGTTGGTCCAATAGGAGCAATGGGGCGGGGAAAAAAGAAAATTGCCTCCAATAGTATAGTACGTTTGGAAAATCCAAGGATGTTTTATTGTAATAAAAAATTATCAGGTGAAAAAACAAGTGGCGCTACAAGCGCTTAACAGTAAAAAACAGCGTTTGTATGACAGTGCAGACGTGGCGTTTTAAAATTACCGCCTTGCGTCCTATGGCCTCCGGCTTGTACGGGTGTATTCCTCGGTCTCGAGACCGAGGAATACACCCGTACAAGCCGGAGGCCATAGGACGCAAGGCGGTAATTTTAAAACGCCACGTCTGCACTGTCATACAAACGCTGTTTTTTACTGTTAAGCGCTTGTAGCGCCACTTGTTTTTTCACCTGATAATTTTTTATTACAATAAAACATCCTTGGATTTTCCAAACGTACTATACTATTGGAGGCAATTTTCTTTTTTCCCCGCCCCATTGCTCCTATTGGACCAACATTACTTGGACTGCTTTGGAGGTATACAGCAGCCAGATCTCACCTGAACCGAGTGACCTCAGGAGAAAGGAGACCGGAGATTCAGAGGGCTGTCACTACACACACGCCTCCAATAAATCTTATGGTATACAGCAGCTGGAACAACCGCCATTGAAACGACCCCAGGAGAAAGGTGATCGGAAATCCAGAGGGATATCACTATATGCGCACATATAGCACCTTCATGGTAAGGGTACTACAACACTAATGAGGATTTTAAAACTGCTGCTTTCATACAGTTATCCATTTATGAGAACACCCTACCATCTCCATCTATAGACTGTTTGATCATCACTACTATTGTTGTTATTACATAGTTTATCTCCACTTTTATTAATCTCTATTATTATTTTTTATATATTATATATTTCTACATTGTGCACAAGTGTTATTTGTTAGACTCTTAGGGGACTGGATATGCCCTAGTGGTTTCACAGTATCATAACACCCACTTCCAGACTATTGTTATTTAGCACGCACTGCACATCTTGAGTTTGGTCACTATTCCTTTTTTTTGATTGTGATTCATTCATATATTCTACACCGTGTTTGTGATTTATCACATACCTGGAGCGCTTATCACCCTCTTTTTTACTTGTTTTTTCCCTTTTGTGTCACGTGAACACTTTAGATATAGCTGCCCCAGGTATAATATATACACTATTTTTTCACATTCTGTTTACTCACAGTAGCGCATTGGAACTTATTATTTATTGTTCACCGGTGTCTATTTTTACCTTTGGAGGGAGATCCACCTCCAATATTTCTATTGCTCCATTTTTTTTCTTTCTCGGCTAAGTTTCTCACTCTTTCCCCCTCTAACTCCCTCTAACTCCCTGACCCCTTCCTCTTCCCTACTTCCCTCCCAACCCCTCCTAACTGGTTGCTGACGCTTAACTAGTTTTTGTTGTTTTAGAGGTTGTACCGGTCACATTGCTGAATAACTACCACAGTTGTATTCCTACAGAGCGACTCCTAAGACTTCACCACCTCCTCCACTCGGGCTCTCCAACATGGCCTACTCCACGCTGGGAAGAACCCCCATGGTGATCTCCCACAATGTGAGGGGCTAGAACATCCCCGAACGCTGACAATCTTAGTGAGTAGGGAGGCACCGTTTGAGGTCACGGAACAGTTGAGCGACCCAGGGGGCAGATTCATCTTTATAAAGGGAACATATGGGAATACCCCGCTGACTCTAGCAAATGTGTACTTCCCTAACAAGGCACATAAGTCGTTTTGTCAGACTGTTGTCTGGGAGCTCAGTGGTTTTGCCAAGGGGTGCATTATTTTGGGGGGCGACTTTAACGTGCCTCTGAATCCCCTCGTGGACACCTCCAATGGGAAAACATGTATCTCTTATAGAATTCTCAAAGCTATCAAACTCATGCTCCAGTCCCTACAACTCACCGACGCTTGGCGCTTTCTCCACCCGGATGGCCGGGACTTTACACATTTCTCCGTCCCACATTCCAGATATGCGAGACTAGACTATCTCCTCGTGTCCCAGCGAGACCTCGGGAGGGTAACGGGGGCCCACATAGGCATCCAGTCCTTCTCTGATCACGCGCCCATTGCACTCTCTATGGACCTAGCGAACCCTACACAATGACAATCTTCCTGGAGGCTTAACGCCTCTCTCCTGACGGATCCAACAACACTTTCTACCCTGACTGACAGCCTGACAGAATTCTTCAGATTCAACGCGACCCCGGGTTCGGATCCACTCTCCGTATGGGAGGCCCATAAATGCTCAATGCGGGGAATCCTGATGGGGCTGGGCTCGTGCCGGAAACGGGAAAGGGAGGCTGTGATTAAAAAATTGACTAACCAAATCAACGCGTTAGAAACGTTGCATAAACAATCCCTTTTCACTAACTCAGCTTCACAATTGCTCGAAGCCCGTTGGGAATTGCAGCACTTGCTGGATTCCACGTCTAAACGCATGCTGTTCTTTAAAAAGAAATTATATTACGAGTCAGGGAATAAAGCGAGTAAGTTCCTGGCAAGGGCCTTACGCGAGATCTCATTGGCTAACCACATCACAGGAATCAAAAGGGAGGATGGGGGCCTAGATGTGATGACCGAGGCGATTGCGGATCATTTCCACAGCTTCTACTCCAGACTCTATGCCCTCCCGCCGTAACACAGACAACCACACATGACTGGAGATAGGACGCAGATCATACAAGATTACATCACCAATAGTGGTCTCCCTGCCCTCTCAAGCTCTGATATATCTCTACTCGAGGAGCCAACCCTACAGATTGTACGAGTTATCGCCCTATTTCTTTGCTGAATTTGGACGTGAAATTATTCGCGAAAATCCTTGCTACAAGGTTGGGACCACTCCTTCCTGGTCTGATAGGGATGGAGCAAGTGGGCTTCATGCCTGGTCGAGAGGTCAAGGATAATGTCACCAAGGCACTCTTACTGATACAGGCGGCGAGGGATCGGAATATCGAGGGCTTTCTCCTGTCCACTGATGCGGAGAAGGCCTTCGATCGGGTGGCATGGGACTTTATGATGGCGGTGTGCGCGAGGGTGGGCCTGGGACCACATATGCTGTCATGGATAGCTGCACTCTACCAGGATCCGTCAGCCCAGATGCGGATTAACGGCACCCTTTCGAAAAAGGTTAAGATAGCTAATGGCACGAGACAAGGGTGCCCGTTGTCCCCCTTGCTATTCATCCTGTCACTCGAACCTTTCATCAGGACAGTGAAGCTGAACGACGCGGTGCCGGGGTTCTGGGTTGGAGAGAACGAGTTCAAGGTGGCGGCTTATGCCGACGACCTTCTTTTTTTTCCGGACAGGTCCACACATTGCACTTCCCAACCTGCTAAAAGAATTCTCACACTTCGGGGGACTCCTCAGGAGGACATGGTGGGACTAGGGAAGCAGTAAGTGATGCCATTGAGCAGAGGGAAGAGGACGCCTTGGCAGCTAATTTGCCAGACAAAGTACCCTGAGCCTGGGTGAGAGAGGATGAGGACGGCTTGGTCATCCACTTTACCAATTTGTCTGCATGTTGAGGCTCAACACGGCCAGCTCCCGAAAGGAAGGACGAGCGTGTGCAACGGCCACGTGCTGAAGAGGATGCACCGTGTCCACCACCAGCACTGTTGCCTCTAGATGTAGAGCCTGCTTGCCCTTGTGACTCTCTGCCTCTCTTTGTTGTCCTTCCAGACATTATAATGGCCTGAAGAGGACAAAATCAGTACACACACCTCGTAGCTTTAGGTGCAAACTGCAGAGGACACGTGCAGTACACACCAAGTAGCTTTATGTGCAAACTAATAAGCACACTTGCAGTATACACCAAGTAGGTTTAGGTGCAAACTACAGAGCACACTTGCAGTATACACCAAGTAGGTTTAGGTGCAAACTACAGAGCACACTTGCAGTATACACTAAGTAGGTTTAAGTGCAAACTACAGTATACAGCACAAGTGCAGTAAACATCAAGTAGGTTTAAGTGCAAACTATACAGCACACGGGCAATACAACACATTAGAACACTGCAGCTAGCACAATCTACTGCCTGACAAATAGGAATAGCTGATCTAGCTAAACTATACAGTGTATAAATATATGTACAACACCTGGGATGTAAATATATACTCTACACACTGTAAATTTAACTAAACTGACCAGCCTGCCTGCTCTATCTATCTAGTAAAAAAGACATTGGGGGAGATTCAGATAGAGATACGACGGCGTATCACCTGATATGCCGTCGTATCTCTGAGATCCGACGGTCGGATCTATGCGACAGATTCATGAGAATCAGTTACGCATAGATCTCCCTTAGATCCGACAGGTGTAAGTGACTTACACCGTCGGATCTTAGGCTGCAATCTCCCGCCGGCCAATAGGTGGCGCTTTGTTTTTTTACGCGACGAATATTCAAATTCTAAATTCCACCGATTCAGAAACGAATGCCCGCCCGAAACCACGCCGAAACCAATGACGTCCTAGCGACGTCATTGGGAGCAATGCACGCCGGGAAAATTCACGGACGGCGCATGCACATTTAAATCGGCGCAGGGACGTGCCTGATTTAAATAATACACTCCCCCTAGCCGCGGAATTTGAATTCCGCCGGGGGAGTTACGATCCGCAGGGCGCAAGTTTCGAGGTAAGTGCTTTCTGAATACTGCACTAGCCTCTCAAATTTATGCCGGCGGATCGTAAATCAGATAGATTACGCGGATCTAAAGATCCGCTAATCTATCTGAATCTAGCCCATTGTCTCTCTCTCTCTCTATAGGACTAATCTTCTCATTAACAATGCCGCAACACACTACACGAGGCCGCCTTGCAGGCTGTCTTTTATAGTGTGGGGTGTGTTCTAAAGCCCTGAGCCATAATTGGCCAAAGCCACCCTGGCTTTGGCCAATTATGGCTCTCCGTTTTTTGCGCGCTGTGATTGGCCAAGCATGCGGGTCATAGTGCATGCTTGGCAAATCATCAGCGCGCAATGCCGCAGTGAATTATGGGTCGTGGCGCGTCACTCGAGTTTGGCGCAAACGACCCGTTTTGTTCGAATTTCGACGAACAATCAGACAGGCAATGTTCGAATTATAAATTATAATATAATAAATAATTATAAATAATTATAACAAATAATAATATAATTATAATAAAAATTATTCAATAATGTAATCAACTCAAATTCACTGAAATTTGCTCAGTTGCAGAATTGTTGCTGTCATTATTATTATTTTTTTATGACGAATTTCCCCGCAAATCGCTATCGCACAATTCTGCAAGTGATTATAATTTATTATCGCTGTTTTCTAGCTGATCTAAAACCATTTTTGACATAAAGGGACACTTTTGGTTGCTATGGACAATCTACAGTTTGCAGGGAGAAAGAGAGGTTTTTATTATATAAAAGTACATGTAGGGCACTGGGCAGACCACTAGGGACAAGGGGGGTGTGTATTTTTTACATACAGTACTGTAATCTATAAGATTACAGTATACTGTATGTATTGTGTTTGTTTACCTTTTTGAATTTGGCGCCGTTCTCCGCTCTCCCGTGCGTCGTAACGTCGCAGGGAACGGATATTGGCGGCTAAAGGAGGATGCTGTGTGAATCGAGCAAGGTACCGCTCGCTCACACAGCGCGGTGGCATCGCTGGATCCAGGGACAAGGTAACTAAACACTCCCTGTGGATCCAGCGAGGCGAGCCCGAGTCTGACTCGGGGTTACCGCTTTTGGTAAGAAAATCTCACCCCGAGTCAGACTCGGGAATACCGCCAGGGGGGTTAAACATATAGGCCCAGATTCACAAAGCACTTACGCCAACGTATCTCAAGGAACGCAGCGTAAGTGCAAATATGCGCCATCGTATCTGTGCGCCGTGATACGCCTGAAAATAGGCTTCATCCGACCGACGTTACTTGCCTACACCGTCGTATCGTGGGCGCATATTTACGCTGGGCGCATTTGCCGCTCCCATTGATTTTCTATTCACATATGCAAATGAGGGAGATATGCCGATTCGCGAACGTACGTCCGTCCGACCCAGTGCGCGTAAAGTCATACGTCTGGGGTAAAGTTATGCCCCATAAAGGGTCTGCACCAGGGAACTCAAGCCGTCGTATTTTACGTTGCTTACGTTGGACGTGAATATGGGGTGGGCATAGGCTACGTTCACGTCGTAGGCAGTGATCCATTGTATCTTAGGGAGTCGTTCCGACGTGATTCTGAGCATGCGCACTGGATGCGTCTACAAGACGGCGCATGCGCCGTTCATTATTTGTATCTTTATGGCGCTCGGCCCATCATTTGCATGGGGTCACGCCTCATTTGCATGGCTCACGCCCACTTCCACTTACGACGACTTGCGCCTAGGAAACCCAGCGCAGATTTGGCAGCACTGGCTTTGTGAATCCAGTGCTTGCCTCTCTGCGCTACGTCGGTGTAGCGTATATGAGATACGCTACGGCGGCATAAATATGCGCCGATGTATGTGAATCTGGGCCATACTGTTCAATCTCCACACACATATAATACTGTATGAATAGTGGTATAATTCCACTTCAAAATGTGCTGTGCTAATATCCAATTTATAAACGCCTTTTGAGTTAGATACGTTGGATATTAGCACAGCACATTTTGGAATGGATTTACACCACTATTCATACAGTATTATATGTGTATGGAGATTGCACAGTATATGCTGTGACCCGGATTCAGATACATTGGTGCATTTTTAGGCAGGCGTATCGTATCCATTTTACGCTACGCCGACGCAAGTCAGAGAGGCAAGCATGGTATTCAGAAAGCAAATGCTCCCAACGATGCGCCGGCGTAACGTAAATTCGTCGGTGTAAGCCGGCCTAAGTCAAAGTAGGAAGGAAGTGGGCGGGATCCATTTAAATGAAGCGTGACCCCATGCAAATGAAGGGCTGAGCGAACGTCGCATGTGCCGTGACGTCAACGTATGTCCCGCGCCCTCTGCGCATGCTCACAACTAAGCCCAGCGTAACCGCTAACATACGCCAGCCCACTGCCTACGCCCAGTGCATAAATACGCACAGACATGCACCCGTCAAGTGCAAAAGTACACAAGCATTTTTTTTACTGCTAGTACTTTTGTCTCTTGAGGTATGTCTGCACCAGGGACTACTACGGACCGCAGGATGAAAAGCTTCAGCCCTGAGGAGAAGGCTATAATTATTGATGCCCTTTCCAAATATGGCGCGTGCCTCTATGGGGCATAGAGTGGCACGACCAGCAAGGTCCAAAAAGGTAAAATTTTGTTGGAGATCACCACGCAGGTGAATGCCCTTGGCGTGGCGGCTAGGAAACCCAAGCATATAGTTAAAAAAATAAACTATCTGCGGCGTCTGGTAAAAGAGAAGCTGGCGGCGATCAGGAGGCATGCCAGTGGCACAGGAGGTGGACCGGCCACTAAGATCTCCCTGACTGCTGATGATCTGGTCATTGCCAGGTGCCTGGAGAGGGAGATGGTTGAGGGCCTGGAGGGCTTTGATTCAGTTGGTCAGCCCTTGAGGACAGGTAAGTGTGTTTTATCTTCTTTCCGGTGTGTAGCATGTGTGGGGGGGGGCAAGGAAACATGTGACAAGTGTGTGGGTCCACCAACATGTGAATATTTTGTGTCATCCACAGATGTGCAGGAGGGAGCTGGGCCGTCCGTGGTGGAGAGTGCCATCCGTGGTGGAGAGTGCCCCTACCTCACCTCTTGAGGAAGTAGAGGAGGAGCACGTTGGTATTGAGGATGCTTTATACCTTGTGGAGGAGACCACCACCCCCATCAGGGATAGCCCCTCAAGGGTCACCCCCTACAGCCGGCCCCAAGCCTCTCCTGCCCCCTGGAAGGCTAAAAGAAAAACCAGGGGTGATCCGGAGGAATTGGAAGATCATCTGGCGAGGGACCAGGCCAGGCAGACCCGCCATATGGGTTCCCTAGTGGGTGATCTGCACCATGTGGCAGAGAGCCTGGCCTCCTCGGCCCAGAGCCAGGCTGCCTGTACCCTAGCTGTGCAGCAGGCCCTCACCCAGCAGGCTGAACAGAATTCCGCCTTCACTGACAGCCTGCAGGATGTGGTTGAAACGGCACAGCAATTGTGATCTGTTTGGGGGAGCTGCAGGCCACCACATCAGGCCTTGTGACTGAGGTCCGGAGCCTGGCAGCTGCCGTACAAGAGGAGGGGAGGCAGACAAGGCGCCACCTGCGCAGCACCACCACCTGCCAGCTGCGGATGCAGACTGCGACCAATATTTTCCTCCACCGCATTGGAGGGCAGCCAGGGAGAGACCGGGGGATGTTCCACCACCAGACGCCCCACCCCCCCACCTGAGGTTCCCCCCAGGCAACTGCGGCCCAGGAGCCTAGGCACCAGGCGTAGCCCACGACAGGGCAGATGATTTTTTCTTGGGTTTTTTTTATGCTCAAGTGCTGAGTTTTTAGATTTATTTGTATACTCAGGTGATGAGTGTTTTTATTATTTTCACTCAGGTTATGAGTTGTTGTTTTTTGTATAATCCCTGCACACGGGGAGTAGTGCAGGCTACAGTGTGACTGGTGTGTGAATGTGGGGGTGACACTCCTGCCAGTAAGGTGTGTCACCCTGGGTCGTTGGGGAGAAGTTATCCCCACGACCGTGTGAATGCGGTATGAATGGACGGCGACATAATTGGAGCCTTGGTGCGGCGTTGCTGCTCCCAAGTCCTGCATGGACTTGGGCTAATCCAATGTGATGTGGATGTGGTGTGTGTGAGCTAAGGACCACAGTGGTGTGCATGCGTGCATTGTCCGTGTGCCATGATGAATGTGTGTGTTTAACGTGCAAAGATGTGTTCCACGAGACAACTCCTGACTGCTGTTTCCTCAGCAGACGGGGTAGCCTCGGGCAGGGGGTGACTGTGTGGTTCAGGGGTCAGGTCATCACGTATGTCAATCTCCAGGCGCTTTCTCATGGCGTAGTTGTGCAAAATGCAACATGCACCGATGATCTGGCACACAAAGTTTGGGGAATACAACAGGGTCGCCCCGGACTTATCCAGGCATCGGAAATGGGACTTCAGGAGGCCAAATGTGTGTTCCATCACTGCACGGGTACGTATGTGTGCAACATTGTAGTTTATCTCTCCTCTGGTTTGGGGATTCCGGTATGGAGTCATGAGATGGGGCCCAAGTGCATATGCCCCGTCACCTGGAAGGGAAAAGACAGGAGGATGTTAGTCGTGCATGTGCCCCTCTTGATGTCTGCATCATGGGGTCGGACAGTCATGCCTGACACCCATGTCACTCACCAACCAGCCAGCTGTCCCTGTACACGTTCTGTTCGAATTCTGTTGGGATGGTGCTTTGACGGTATATGTAGCTGTCGTGGCTGGCCCCTGGGTGTTTGGCACGGACGTGCCATATGAGGCATTGGGCATTGGCTTTCACCTATACGTTGATGGAATGCCAATGCTTACGTTTGCAGTATATGTGCTCTGTGGCACGGGGGGGCCGTAGTGCCACATGTGTGCAATCAATGGCCCCCACGGAGCGTGGGAATCCTGCAATTCTGAAGAAATCTGCCATTGCCTTCTGCCGCAGGTGCTCATGGGTGGGTTTGATAAAGTGGTGGGACATGCGTCTGAGGATTGCGGGGACAACCTGGTGCACACATCTGCTCATGGTGGATTGTGACATCCCAGCCACTACTCCACTTGTTCTTTGAAAAGATCCACTTGCAAGGAAATGCAGTGTTGTCAGTACCTTGACCAGTGGCTGCACTTCATGTACGCGGTGTGTCTTGCTGGTGATGTCATCATGCAGGGTTGTGGCTAATTCCAGGATGGCATCAGGGCTGAATCCGAAGATGCAATACACCTCTGATTCACCCATGCCAAAGACGTCAATGCGCGTGCGGAATATCCTCTCCCGTGCCCTCCTACGTGCCCGTAGACACAGTAGTGCTATGACCATGGCTGCTCCTGCCATGTTGGCATACAGATGTGTTGTCCTGCAAGTGTTGTTGCTCAGCTTGTCTGTAACGGTGCTGCTGTAGCTGCTCTCCAGCTGACCTGTGCAAGTCTGGTGCAAAGCTACCCCTGCTTTATGAGGGGTAACTTTACGCCGGACATTGCACTTACGCGCACCGTGCGTAGACTGCGCCGGCCAAACGTACGTTTCTGAATCGGCGTATCTCACTCATTTGCATATTTGAATAGGAAATCAATGGGAGCGGCAGATGCGTCCAGCGTAAATATGCGCCTATGATACGCCGGCGTAAGAAATGTACGTTGGTCGGAAGAAGCCTATTTTCCGGCGTATCTTGTTTTCTGGGTACGGGGCAGATACGACGGCGCATATTTACACTTTTGCGGCGTATATCGAGATACGTCGGCGTAAGTGCTTTCTGAATCCGGGCCAGTATGTTTAAATAAGTTTGGAGTGTATTAATTACTTGGATTATCCTTTGTTTTTCCAACATCATTCACAATTATAAGATCAGGGAACCCACCTATCAGTGTCCCTTGCCCCAAAAGACCCCCATTAGACTGCCTTACCGAAAGCAGCTTCAAGCCAGGATCTGTGGGAGCCGGAGTTTGGGGGTGGAGCTCCTCTACTGTAGTGCTATTTTTCTTCCTTCCATTGCATGGGGGGGCATTGGGGAGAAGTGTGTCGGCAAGACACATCCAAACTGGTACACTCACTGAGGAGGGAAAGAGGTGGGAGGAGGGAGGTGAGATGAAGGATGCAGGAGAGGGTGTGAGAGAGGGACAGAGAGTAGGGGGTGACACAGAGAGAGGAGGGGGTGCTGACAGAGAGGAGGGGGGTGACACAGAGAGAGGAGGGGGTGCTGACTGAGAGAGGAGGGGGTGACACAGAGAGAGGAGGGGGTGACACAGATAGAGAGGAGGGGGGTGACACAGAGAGAGAAGAGAGGGGTGACACAGAGAGAGAGGAGGGGGTGACACAGAGAGAGAGGAGGGGGGGTGAGAGGGGGGTGAGAGGAGGGGGGTGACACAGAGAGAGAGAAAGGGGGTGACACAGAGAGCGAGGAGGGGGTGACATAGAGAGAGAGGAGGGGGGTGACACAGAGAGAGAGGAGGGGGGTGAGAGGAGGGGGGTGACACAGAGAGAGAGAAAGGGGGGTGACACAGAGAGCGAGGAGGGGGTGACATAGAGAGAGAGGAGGGGGGTGACACAGAGAGAGAGGAGGGGGGTGAGAGGAGGGGGGTGACACAGAGAGAGAGGAGGAGGTGACACAGAGAGAGAAGGGGGTGACACAGAGAGAGAGGAGGGGGTGACAGACAGAGAGAGGAGGGGGGTGACAGACAGAGAGAGGAGGGGGGTGACAGACAGAGAGAGGAGGGGGGTGACAGACAGAGAGAGGGGGGGTGACCGACAGAGAGAAGGGGGGTGACAGACAGAGGATGGGGGGGTCACAGCCAGAGGATGGGGGGGTCACAGACAGAGAGAGAAGGGGGTGACAGATAGAGGAGGGGGGTGACAGACAGAGAGAGGAGGGGGGGGTGACACAGAGAGAGGAGGGGGTGACAGAGAGAGGAGGGGGGTGACAGACAGAGAGGAGGGGGGTGACAGACAGAGAGGAGGGGGGGTGACAGACAGAGAGGAGGGGGTGACAGACAGAGAGAGGAGGGGGGATGACAGACAGAGAGAGGAGGGGGGTGACAGACAGAGAGAGGAGAGGGGGTGACAGACAGAGAGAGGGGGGGGGTGACAGACAGAGAGAGGAGGGGGTGACACAGAGAGAGAGGAGGGGGGTGACACAGATAGAGAGGGGAGGTGACAGAGAGAGAGAGAGTGTCACGTACCTTACCAGAGGCTGAAGTTCTGAGAGGGCTTCCCTTGCGACTAAGTGCAGGACGCCCCCAGGAGGTGACACAGGGGGTGCTATGCCCAGAGATGCTGGGGTTGCCAGCTGCGACTTGCTGAGTAGATGTAGGAGATCAGCTGTATACCAGGATACGTAGTCAGGCAGGGGTACCACGGAAGTACCAGATGAGGTAGACTGGCAGGAAAACCCAGGGGCGGAGTCAGAAGCCAAGCCGGTAGTCATGCACAGGAAGCAGGAAGAAACTGGAGCAGGTCAGAAGGCAAGCCGAGGTCATACACTGGAACAAGCAGACAGGAACAGGATAAAGGGTAAGCCGAGAGACAAGCCGGGGGTCATGCACGGAGAAGACTGGTCAGGCAAGCCGGGTCGTCAACAGGTACACAGGGAAACAGGAACAAGAGCTCAGGATCACACACAGGCTGAAGATCATGCAGCAGTTGGTGACTGCTGCAACAAGCTTTAAATAGGGCACTGACGCCAGGAGTCCCGCCCGCATTGCACTTATGGTGTTTTTGCCCGTATGCGCATGCATGCGCCTTGTGCTCGTATGCGCGGGCACTGTGCTCGTATGCGCGCGCATGCGCACTGTGCTCGTAGGTCTGTGCAAGACAGGTCTGCCAGTTCTTCCACAGTTGGTTCTCTGACAGAGAGAGAGAGGAGGGGGCCTCAGTCCTAAAGTACCCCCAACAGGCCATCTTTGCAAGTTTTCCATTATCTTGCACAGGTGCTTTAAATCCAAGTCAATGACTTGGTAATTTGGACAGCTATTTTATCTAGGAGAAATTCCCAAAACATGGCCTGTTGGGGGTACTTGAGGACTGAGGTTGAGAACCACTGTTTTAGTTAGGCCCCTTTCACACTTAAACGACTCCGAAGTCGTGCAATTTTGCCGCGATTTTGCGGGCAACGATTTTGCAGCAATTTGGGATCAGTACAACGTCGACTTTGCCACAACGTTGGCATTAACCAATGAAAACATACATGGTGTGAGGCAATTCCTTTTCCTGCCACCGCAGTTGTCATTGCTGCTGCAGCAGTAGCAGTGCATGAGGAAGAAAAGAAGGAGAAGCGGAGGCGGAGAAGACGTTGATATTGGGTACATCCCATCATTGCCAATCTTGAAGATAGGGGTCAATTTTGGGTCCTCCTATAATGAAGAATGCTCCTTACATTGGTGATCAGTGGGAAGAATGCTCCTTACATTGGTGGTCAGTGAGAAGAATGCTCCTTACATTGGTGGTCAGTGAGAAGAATGCTCCTTACATTGGTGGTCAGTGGGAAGGATGTCCCTTACATTGGTGGTCAGTAGTGATGTCGTAAACCTAAAATTTCGCGTTCGCGAACGGCGATTGCGAACTTGTGCATATGTTCGCGAATTCGCGAACCGCAGAAGACTTCAATGGGCAGGCAAATTTTAAAACCCACAGGGACTCTTTCCGGCCAACATAAAGAGATAAAAGTTGTTTCAAGGGGACTAACACCTAGACTGTGGCATGCAGGAGGGGGATCCATGGCAAAACTCCCATGGAAAATTACGTAGTTGTCGCAGAGTCTGTTTTTAATCCATAAAGGGCATAAATCACCTAACATTCATACATTGTTTGGAATAACGTGCTTTAAAACATGAAGTATGATGTTATATTGATCAGGTAGTGTAAGGCTTAGGGTTAGGGTTACAGATAGGGTTAGGGTTAGGGTAACAGATTGGGTTAGGGTAACAGATAGGGTTAGGGTAGGGTTAGGGTTACAGACAGGGTTAGGGTTACAGATAGGGTTAGGGTTACAGACTGTAACCCTAACCCTATCTGTAACCCTAACCCTATCTGTAACCCTAACACTAACCCTAACCCTATCTGTAACCCTAACCCTATCTGTAACCCTAACCCTACCCTAACCCTAACCCTGTCTGTAATAGGGTTAGGGTTCACAGTGACAGACCAAACTCTGACAGATCAAACTCACCGTTTAATGCACCACAAACACCTGCAAACAGTCCATTTGCACAACCGCAAACTCCCCATTTACACAAGGTTGGATACCAAGCTAGCCATGTCCCGTTCCTTGTCCTCACTGATGTCAATAAACGTTTTGGAGATTGCAGGTGATGGGGGTTTTTCAAAGCCTATGGTCGTGCTGAGGTAGTTTAGTGACAGTTAAGTGACCCAGAAAACAATGATTCTGCAGTGTGGGCCCATTGTTGGCCTAGTAGGCTTTAATGATCACCTTAGATGATCACAAAGAAAATTAATGTTTTTTCTATGCAAAACTTGAGAGGTGCCCGAAGCTGAGCTGGAGGAGGATGGTGTGTCAAGGTTATGAGCGGAAGCTGTAGAAGATTGGGTGTCCTGTGTTAGCCAGTCAACTATGTCCTCAGAACTATTCGAGTTCAGGGTACGTGGCCTCTGAACACTGGGCATTATTCTAGGGCCAAAGGGAATCACAGCACCCCGACCACGACAGCCCCTGCGGGGTGGCCTGCCTCTGCCAGTCATTTTTTTTATTTGTTTAGTTGTACTATGCGTGCAAGCTACTATGACACCAGATATGAGTGGCACTGTGCACTGGCAGAAGTTGGCAGAGTAAATGCTGTAGGCCTGACACACGCCTGCAGACAACTAACTGCTATTCTATTGCAGTCAAAATTGTGTTTTTTCTTTTTAAATTTAATATACTATGCCACCAGATATATGAGTGTTGGCACTGGGCAAGTGGGCACAGTTTACACTATGAGCCTGACACACACTGGCAACTGACTACTATTCTATTGCAGTAAATTTGTTGGGGTTTTTAAATGTTATGTACTGTGCCACCAAGATAGATGAGTGGTGGGTGGCACTGGGCACAGTGTATGCTGTACCCCTGACACACGCTGCTAGCCAGGCAACTGACTACTATTATATTGCAGTAATAACATTTTTTTTAAATGTTATCTACTGTGCCACCAAGATAGATGAGTGGTGGGTGGCACTGGGCACAGTGTACGCTGTGATCCTGACACACACACGCTGCCTAGCAGGCAACTGCAATTAGATTACAGGAAAAAAAAAGCTGACTGATATACTAGCCCTAAAAAGGGCTTTTTGGGGTGATTTCCTTACAGCATAGATCAGATGAGTCTTTCAGGACTGGAGTGGACACTGAAAAAACTAGCCTAGCTATAGATTTCCCTATAAATTCAGCAGCAGCAACACTATCCCTCCTCTCACTAAGAATGCAGGTTCAGAATTAATCTAAAATGGATGCTGCCAGAGAGGTGGGAGGGTCAGGGAGGGAGGGTATGCTGCTGATTGGCTGGAATGTGTCTGCTGACTGTGAGGTAGAGGGTCAACGTTTGCTCAATGATAATTAATAGGAGGCGGATCGAACAGTGCATATGTTCGCGCGCATCGGCGAACGCGCAAAAAACGCCGCAAATTATTCGCCGCAAACAGTTCTGTACATCTCTAGTGGTCAGTGGGAAGAATGCTCCTTCCATTGGTGATCAGTGGAAAGAATGTCCCTTACATTGGTGGTCAGTGGGAAGAATGCTCCTTACATTGGTGGTCAGTGGGAAGGATGCCCCATACATTGGTGGTCAGTGAGAAGAATGCTCCTTACATTGGTGGTCAGTGGGAAGAATGTTCCCTTCATTGGTGGTCAGTGGGAAGAATGCTCCTTACATTGGTGGTCAGTGGGAAGGATGTCCCTTACATTGGTGGTCAGTGAGAAGAATGCTCCTTACATTGGTGATCAGTAGGAAGAATGTCCCTTACATTGGTGGTCAGTGAGAAGAATGCTCCTTGCATTGGTGGTCAGTGGAAGGATGTCCCTTAAATTGGTGGTCAGTGAGAAGAATGCTCCTTACATTGGTGGTCAGTGGGAAGAATGTTCCCTTCATTGGTGGTCAGTGGGAAGAATGTCCCCTTCATTGGTGGTCAGTGGGATATTGTCTGTGTAGTTTGTCTTTGTAGTTTATCTCACACAAATCTGGGCACTCACAGATAAATTAAATGATTTGCTCATTATGGACGTCTCTTTTTTTTTACCTGTTTGGAGCACATTGTCCCTGAGGGAATAACCAGGATGTGAATGTGTGGTGGAAAAATGTGCTTGGGAGGGGCTACTATGCTGAAAGGATTGGGTGGGACAAGGGTTAAAAAGCTGCTTGTGCTTACAAAGTCGTACTGAAATGGTACTGAAATCATGTCTATATTATTTAGGTACGATTTGCATGCTACTTGAGGGTTTAACATTGAGGTCTATGGACATCAACTCGCATGGAAGTTGGACCAATGTAGTGCAGGGACTACTTTAAAGTCGGCACTACTTAAAGTCGTGCCAATATGAATGGTGTTCATTAAAAATCATGGAGAATGACTTGTCATATGATTTTGCAGTACAAAATCGTGAGACAAGTCGTTTAAGTGTGAAAGGGGACTAAATCAACTCCTATGCCTATTTTAAAAATCTGCATTCCACAATTATATATAATTCCTGGATGTCAAAGACAATGGAGCTGATTTACAAAAGGAGTAACGGCTGTTTACTTTGCAAAGTGTATTCTTACTGAGCTTAGTACATAAGATAAAGTGTTCATTACTTCAATGAACTGATTGCAAAATTCCTGTTATTTTTTTTCCTTTACATGATAGGGTATTTAAAGTAAATACTGGTTCGCATTAGTTGTTAACCTTTACTTTACAAGGCGAACACTAATTTTGTAGATTAAAAAGCCTCAACTCTTGCTTTAGTAAATTAACCTGAGCATGATCATGACAAAGCAAAGAAGCTTTTTTTTCTTGTTTCATAGTAAGCATTACTTTTATTTTTTGTGTCACATAGTGGGGTTAATACACTAAGAGCCGGTTCACACTGCGGCGACCTGGGATCCGACTTCAAGTCGCCCCAAGTTTCCCCAAGTCGCGCGGTAGAGAAAATGAATGGAAGTGAATGGGAGCCATCTTAATGTACACTAATAAAGTCGCTCCGACTTCAGAAAAGATTCCTGTACTACTTCAATCCGACTTCTAGGCAACTTGTACCCATTGATTTCAATAGAAGTTGCCTCAGAAGTCTGATCACTGTCTTAACTAAAGCAACAATACAGGAAGATAACATACATTTCTCAGGCAAACCCATCCCTCCCCCTCCCTCCCACAGAGCTGATTGTTGTTTGATTGGCCACTGGAAAGCCTCCTGTCCAGGAGGCGACTTGAAGTTGCCCTGTACTGTTCTGGAGGCAACTTGAAGTTGCCTTGTAAGTTGCCTGATGATTCATACTCAAGTCATGTCCAAATTGCCTCCAAAAGTCGTGCTAGAAGTCGTGTTGCCCCTGTGTGAATGGGCTCTAAAGGAGTATAGACTGTGTACTTACCAAAAAAAAAAGGTTCACTTTGCAAACTGAATCAATCACTGAGATAACAAAACCAAGTACAAGGAAAACACAGGAAAACATTGCTACACCAATCCTGTATTTTCTCAATGCAGCTTTGCAATGTAGAATTTTTTACCTCTCCACTCAGAGCGGGGTACGTATGTGTCTTTCCATCTGAGGCTTAAGGACAATTCTGGGTCCCCTGAGATCAGGAGCAGTTGCAGCTAGAGCCCTGGGGGTTTAACTGAAGAACTGTTCTTTGCTTCTAGACTTGCACAAATGCATGCTGTACCTATAAACTTCAACTGTATACTTGATCTTCTCCAAAATATGTGTAAGTAAAAACCCAATTTGAAGTTAAAAACATATTTTGCACAAAAGTTTTAGTTATACCAAGTATGTGGATAACTCTGCATATAGTTATTAGTTTTAATTTAAAGTTGAAATCTAAAATAACAGGGAAACGAGCAGGTCTCAGTAACTTTTTCAAACTTTGTCAGATGGATATTTTAAGTAAAGTAGAAATAAAATACCAAAAATCTTTCTTTAACCATTGCAGAGGTATTATATTTCAATTACAGTTATAAAAATGACAACATTAAATCTGTAACACCAATAGTTTAACCCAAAATATGCTCCTCTGAAACACTTTGTATGTTCTGTATCATATTGCTTTTCATTATTTAAAGCAACTGTGTTGTCTAATTTAAAAAATAAAATAAGAGAAAACGATCTAATTGCCCTCAAATGAAGACCTAATACTTTACCTATGAGTGTGTCAGAAGCCTGGTCTTCTGCCTCATGTTGCTGTTCCTTATACTGGCTGTTGGCTGTAACTAAAGCATGCACACAAAAGTTCTGCACCTGCACCTCCTCTTTTCCAGGGCCAGATCCATAATTCCTACCCCTAGGTCAGTGGTTTTCAACCTAGGGGTCGGGACCCCCTTGGGGATCAAATGATGATATGCCAAGGGTCACCGAAAACTGGGCTGTTCCTGGAGCCCGCGCGGAGATGTGTGAACCTGCTCAATAGAGAGCTGGTCACAATCTCCTGCTATGCAAATTGGAAGCGGCGAAACCCACATCCAATTCGCAATAGTGTGAACCCAGCCTGATTCTTCGTAAAATGGCCACCAAGACCAAACAGAAAGAGTGAATCACTTTAGAGGGGAGTTAGGCCATATATATTGTATACTTTAACCCCCTTAGCGGTATCACCGAGCGTGACTCGGGGGTTGTTTTTCTATGCTAGGATCGGTATCCCCGAGTCACGCTTGGGGTAGATGTGCAGAGCGTGCAGCGGCGCGGCTTACCTTTCGCAGCATCCACAGACAAGTTACTTACCTTGTCCCTGGATCCTGCGATGCATCCCCGCTGTGTGAGCGAGCGGGACCTCGCTCGATTCACAGTGTCCCCGTGTGCCGCCGATCAACGTTCCCTGCGACGTTACAACGCACAGGGGCGGAGAACGGCGCCAAATTAAAAAAAGTAAACAAACACATTACATACAGTATACTGTAATCTTATAGATTACAGTACTGTATGTAAAAAATACACACCCCCTTTGTGCCTAGTGGTCTGCCCAGTGCCCTACATGTTCTTTTATATAATAAAAACTGTTCTTTCTGACTGCAAACTGTAGATTGTCCATAGCAACCAAAAGTGTCCCTTTATGTCAAAAATGGTTTTAGAGCAGCTAGAAAACAGCGATAATAAATTATAATCACTTGCAGAATTGAGCGATATCGATTTGTGGGGAAATTCGTCATAAAAAAATAAAAGTAATGACAGCGACAATTCTGCAACTGAGCAAATTTCAGTGATTTTGAGTTGATTACATTATTGAATAATTTTTATTATAATTATATTATTATTTGTTATAATTATTTATAATTATTTATTATATTATCATTTATAATTTTTTTTTTTTTTTAAATTCATACCCGGGATGCCTACTAGACTCTTGTTTGGTCAGATTTAAATAAGTTATTCGTAAGAATTGCAGGCCTACAGTATAAAATGCCAAATTTCCTTGCAAAATAATTGTACCGCTTTTGGTACGTAATTCCAGACAGAATCATACCGCCAGGGAGGTTAATAGTATGCTCATTAATTTGTCCATGTAGTGGCAATTGATTTAGACCTTATCTCAAACTAAAAAAAAGGTTTTGTCTTTGGATACACTTTAAACAATCTTGACCAAAATTCAAGAGTGTATGAATACTCTTTACTGAATCTGTCTGTATCTAAAATAGAGTTAACTAGCTGAAAAATGTTCTAAAAGTTTAGTATATCTCATAAACTATATTCTCCTGAACTTTTGAAAATGAAATTCTTTGTAAGAAAGACAGCCATCTATCATAATGCATAGCATCAATCATTCTTGTCATGTAAGGACCACAATAACCCCTTTAACAGTTAAGTGTAAAAAACTTTTCAAGGTTTAGTCATGTGTGTCTTTCACTAAGGGTTTAAACTCAACATTAACTGAGTTTACAGGTAAAGACTGATAGACAGATGAAAATGTTTTCCAATTCTTACTACAAACAGTATTTGTTATTCTATTATATTGGTATATCTATATTATAGCTACAGTATTATAATGTTGTTACATTTTGGTTCAGTTTTGCAGGCAATGAAAATGAAAATGTTTCCATCCATTTGGAACTGTTGGAACATCATATCTAATGGGGCCAATTCACTCAGTTAACAGCTTTAAATGCCTAACATAAACATGGACTATTAAAATTGCACTATTAACCCAGCTGATTTTCTGGACATGAAAATTCCATTCTTAAAGTGTTATTAAACCCAGTAATATGAAAATAGTTTCCCCCCCCAGTTTATAAATATTCTTTTTACAGTAAAATATTGCCACTATATACCTTTTTGGATGAACTGTATACCATTGATACATCATAAACTACACAGTTTCTTCAGAGCTGAGAGTTCAGGAAGGTGGAGAGTTTTACTGCAGCCTATATACACGCCCACAGTGTGATGTCAATATCATGTGACCGGGCTGGCTATCTCTGAGAACAAGAAACTGTTCTCTCCAGCATAAAATACACTTCCTGAAGAAGTCACGAGAAGTGACGAATGCGCGTATGAGTGTAACAAAGAGTCCACTAAGAGGTACCGGAGGTGACGTCGGCGAACGCCCTGTTTTTATCTGCCTGTTTTTTATCACAACAATGTGAGTACCCAGTGTATTATTTTGTTTGAATAAACCCCTTTTTTAAACGATACTGCACTATTGACACTTTTATCTCTCTGGGTGCGAGTCACTGTCACTGTTTGGACGTGACTAACGAGAGGGATCTACCTTTCCAATTACAGCCCATTTGGATGATACCGTATGTGGATATGACCAGAAAAGTTTACCTGGGATTTTATGCTGTTACCTTACAGCAGTAAGGTAAGGGGACATCCTCACTTACTCGAAAGAAAACACCGGAAATCAACCTTTTTTCACGTCACTTTGGCATCTACACCAGCACTTTTATTTTGGATTTTTCCTGCTGTTATGTTTACAGTTATCTGCTGCATGGACATTTAATTTAGTGTTATTACAGTCACCGTTGTGTGTTGTACTTTGCACGTTGTAATCCCTATTGTGTATCAGTTCATTTGTTATTACTGTATTCCACTTTATGACACTAGCACTGTCACTTTGTACTACTTCACATTTTGGCAGCTAGCCTTGGCCGCACTGTAGCACATTTATTTTGATGATATTTACTTGTTATGGTATACCAGTATCATTCTTTACTATTGTTATTTATGATCACTAGTCAGATTATATTTTTCCATATATAAGGATTTGCCATACTTCCTCTGCACGTTACCCCATTCCCTATTCACAGCGCAGCACTACCCCTTTATTCTTCAACAAGCATGCTATGCTGCATATACAGACTGATTTTACTGTTGTGGGTTTAGTAATACATTATTTAAGTATTTTTTTGTAAAAGCAGGTATAACAGCTGAACACAGCAGTAGATAGGACATGTAATAAAATAATAAATGTTATTTATCCCGTCAGTTAACATTGCTGCAATGACTTTTATTAAAATTAGACTCCAATCGCCCCTTTTGTCAGGTCACTATGCCCCTACTTACACTTAAAGTGATATTAAAGTTGATTTTTTGTTTAATAATAACACATGCTTTACTTATCTGCCATGTGCAGTTGTTTTGCACAGAGCAACCCAGACCCTCTTCTTCTCAGGTCCCCCACCAGCGCTCCTATCCCCTCCCTCCTGTTGAGTGCCTCCACAGCAGGCAGTTTGCTATGGGGCACCTGAGCCAAGCCGCTGATCTGTGTGTTCATTCAGACATGGAGCCATGACTCGACCTCGCCCCTTCTATCTCCTTATTGGCTCATTGACTTTGATTGACAGCAGCAGAGCCAATGGTGCCTGCTGCTGTCTCAGACAATGAGGAGAGGGAGTGCCCGGACAGCCGAGGCTCACGTGCAACATTGCTGGATCAAGATAGGGCTCAAGTAAGTATGGGGGGCTGAGGGGTTGCTGCTGCACACAGAATTGTTTTTATTTTAATTTAATGCATCTAATAAGGGATGAGCCGAACACCCCCCTGTTCGGTTCGCACCAGAACTTGCAAACACACCAAATGTTCGTGTGAACTTTAGAACCCTATTAAAGTCTATGGGACTCGAACGTTTGAAATCTAAAGTGCTAATTTTAAAAGCTAATATGCAAGTTAATGTCCTAAAAAGTGTTTGGGGACCTGGGTCCTGTCCCAGGGGACATGTATCAATGCAAAAAAAAGTTTTAAAAACAGCTGTTTTTTCGGGAGCAATGATTTTAATAATGCTAAAAGTGAAACAATAAAAGTTAAATATTACTTTAAATTTCGTACCTAGGGGGGGTGTAAAGTTAGCATGTGAAATAGCGCATGTTTCCCGTACTTAGAACTGTCTCTGCACAAAGTGTCATTTCTGAAAGAAAAAAAGACATTTAAAACTGACTTGCTATAATGAATTGTCGGCTCTGGCAATTCAGAGCGAATTCATTCATAAAAAAAAAAATAGCGTGGGGGTCCCCCCAAATTCAATTACCAGGCCCTTTAGGTCTGTAATGGATATTAAGGGGAACCCCGCCATCAATTTAAAAAAAAATGATGTGGGGTTCCCCCCAAATATCCATTCCAGACCCTTCAGGTCTGATGTGGATTTTAAGGGGAACTTCACCCCAAATTTAAAAAAAAATATGGCCTTGTACAGGCCTTGTACAGACGAGGGGACTGTCTGCTGAAAACGGTCCGCCGGACCGTTTTCAGCGGACATGTCCCCTCGGAGATTTCTGTCTGACATCAGACAGAAATCCGCGCGTACACGATCCGCGGTGACGTGGCCGCCCCGTCGCCGCGACGATGACGCGGCGACGTGCGCGGCCCTGGAAGTTCAAAGCTTCCTCGCATGCGTCGAATAACTTCGACGCATGCGAGGGATGGCGGCCGATCGGACATGTGCGCTGAGTCTGTACAGACGACCGAACATGTGCGATGGACAGGCTTCCAGCGGACATGTTTCTTAGCATGCTAAGAAACATTTGTCCACGGCAAAACGGTCGGCTGGACAAATGTCCGCTGGAAACCTGTCCGGTCGGCCGTACACATGACCGAACATGTCTGCTGAAACTGGTCCGCGGACCAGTTTCAGCAGACATGTTCGGTCGTGTGTACAAGGCCTCATAGTAAAAAAAATTAAAAATACCCCATCAATAAAACCACATTATGAACTGATAATAAAACAATCATTTCATTTGCATATCGAAAATGATCGGAGAAACAATACAATAACCTATAATCTTGCATAGCAAATGCCTCAGAAAATCAAATCCTTTTCCCTTCACAAAATTTGCAAAAATTATATAATTATTTGATAAGGATGTTATGATTGTCATATGATTACCTGTTTGGCTACCTGTAGATTTGGTTGCATAATTACTGGGCACCATTCTCATTTCAGGACCACACACATTGAGGCAGCCACAATCCTCCTGGTCTCAAATGTAAGCTCTATTTGAAATGATTTGAATTAGCAGACAGTGAAGGATATATAATTTTACTTTGTGAAATAGACACAAAGTGAGAGTGAAAAAAATGTTTTAGATCGCGCATTTGGACAGAACAGACCATCAATCATCTTGTCAATCCCCTTAAATCCTTCGTCCAGGTTTTAGTGGAGAAAATGTCAGCTTTGCTGACTTTGCAGCTTCCGTTTAGCTCCATTTTATGCTTTCCTGTCCATTTTACCTACCTGTAAAAAAAAATTACATTTATTTATGTAGATAGCATGGCAAAGGTCAGAACTGTTGAATATTAACTTGGTATTTTTTACTTTAGTCTGGTTTCTTTACTTTTTTTTATATTTTTTTTATTTCCATTTCGGCCGTATGTTATCCAGGCATTTAAATGAAATGCCAGGATATAAATGAGTCTTAAAAGTGTATCCAACAACAGTAAAAGTTTAATAGCACAAAGCTGGAGAGGTAAAGCAAAGTTTTGGCACAGAGTTTCTCAAATTATACCTGCTAAAAGCAGCGTGCATTGCCTTGCTGTTTACATTATGACTTTTGCAGCCGGAATGTAGCGAAATTAATAGTAAGCAGCAATACATCTCCTGCACCCATAGGGGAATGTCAGATGCCCCCCTCGTCAAAACTACCCACTTGATATTGCTCTAAATGACACATGCTTTTCTAATAAAAAAATAAAAATACAATTACAGAATATCTTCTGTGCAAAACAGAAAAGGTTAGTGCTTTAAATGTGTTTATATGGTCAAAATGTAAAATCATAAGATATAGATTTTCACACTGTATTTCAATTATCACAGGTCTACTCCTATTTCTCTAAACAATCTTAAAGTATGTAAACATGTGACACATGTTTACTAAGCCCTGTTGATAGGCACTTCTGTGTCACAGAATTCACAGCGCATGCCTTCTGAATGACAGAGGTGCTGGAAATAGGAATTTCAAGAGGTGAAGCCAGTATAGGAATTACTGTTTGCAGACGACAAGGTACCATGGGATATATAGTCCTTAGAAATTTTAAGTAAACAGCAGAGGGGAGGCTGCAAAGCATGCTGGGAATCCATGAAGTGGAAGTGGAAATAGAGATGCCCAGCAGACAGGCAGAACCCACAACATATAAGTAAGTTTATATTGGATTATCAATAATAACTATTATTTGTATTGATATTACAATGCTCAGGTTATAAAGGGACAGTATATGCTGTGAGCATAGATTTCCTTTAAATCCTTGCAACATATTTATGTGGGTGCATAGGATAAATATAAACCATAACCGAATACCATTTAGTTTGCTAAAGCAGTGTGCCACAACGAATCGCCATTTAAAAAAAAATATTGTAGCATTCGTGTAGCATTCATTTAAATGGCGATTAGTTGTGGCAAGCTCTGGATTTTTGGGCAGCATATTATACATGACAACTTCTTGCTTTCAATAGTTGTTAAAGAAAATTGGTTGTTGCAGGCTGGCAGAAGTCTTTACGAACCATCAATGTCACCGGCCCCATTCACATACATGGCAGGGAATCCATCAGACTAATTGATGTACAGGCAAGGCACTTTCACATGTGCACAAGCAACAGTATTGCATATTGAGAGGGGCCACAGTGTATATTTGGCACTGGGGTTAAAGTGGTTGTAAAGTCGATGGAATCCCTTGTGTTATAGCAAGGTATATTGCACAGTGTATGTCTTATGTTTTTTTTTATTATTATTATGCAGATATATACCTTATTTCACAGGGCTGCTGTGTGGTCATGTGAACTCCTGGTGCTCTCCTTCCCTGATCTAATGAATATAGTGGAAGGGGTTGAGATTCCCTTCTGACATCATCCAGGAAGTCACGTGACCTCAAAGCGGTCTCTTGTGCAAATATGTTATTAAAGTATAACACTGTATTAGGGCCCTTATATGGATAAAATACGGACATACATTAATCCCTATGGGATAGAGGGTGTCAGCGGACCCGATCTTATCGGTCCCCGCTATGGTCCAATTTTGCAGACGGAGGAAAATCCTATTTTTCCATCCGTCTGCAGAGCGGATCGGGTGAACACGGACAGTCCGTGTTCATCCGATCCCCCCATAGGGGAGAGTGGAGATCTGACAGGGCGGTCCCTGCGGAGCGATCCCCGCTGAGCAAGCATATGAGACATGTACGGATCCTCACGGGATCCGTACATGTGAAAGGGGCCTAAGTCATACTACATTTGCCAAGTAGATAGAGAAAAGCATAACAAAGAGATTCAAAGCAAATGTCAACAACAAATTGTTGTTTGTTATAAAGAGCAATAGTAATGTATCGTCCACAATTGGGGGCCATGCCTCAATCTGCTGGTCTAAACTATATAAGGTTTAGTAGGGCAGGTCCCACAATGAGGGGAGGGTTGGTATATTGTAGGAAATACCAACAGGTAACCTTGATCAAAGAATGTCATATAGTGATCTAGGAGTATCAGACGGGGGTGGTGGGTGTAGGGTATAACAAGTTTGATCAAGGATCCGCTGAGGAACTAAGGGGGAATCCTAAGATGGATTGTATTTAGTTGTCTGGAAACATGTCACCATGAGTTAGGGGTGGGGAAAGCTAATCCCCTCAGTGATAGAAAACCTTTTTGAACCTGAGTGCCCAAACCGTGACAAAAAAACAACATATTTTTTTCAAAGTGCCAACGCAGAATTAAACCTACCAGTGGCGCTGTACAGAGGATGGGACTGGTCATTCCTCTGAATAAGCCCTAAGGGATCAAAAATGTATGATTCTGCCATATTCACTCAGAATACAGGGTTCAGGAATGTGTTGTGCTCAGAATACATTGTGCAACATACACTAACCAACCTGGCACATGCACTGTCCATTACACTGACCTACCTGACACATACACTCACCAACCTGACACATACACTCACTTACCTGACACATACACTCACATACCTGACCATTACATTAATCTACCTTAAACATGCACTCACTTACCTGACACATACACTCACCCATCTGACACATGCACTCACCTACCTGACAATTACACTCACTTACCTGACACATGCACTCGCCTACCTGACACATGCACTCATCTACCTGACCATTACCCTCACTAACCTGACACATGCACTCACCTACCTGACCATTACACTCACCTACCTGACCATTGCACTCACCTACCTGACACATGCACTCACCTACCTAACACATGCACTCACCTACCTGACACATACTTCCTGCACTACTAACATCCCCATTCCCCCACACACATTACAATGTAGATCAGAGGATCCATCCTCCTCCTTTCCTCTCCATGGCCTCATTGTCTAGCTCTCCCCGGGAAGTATTGTAGGAGTCCCTGCCATCCAGCCGCTCCTCAATATCCCCACTGCCGGGAGGTCAGCTAACAGCCACTGCACCTCTCCCATGGCCATGGATGATCTGCTCCCAGCATCACCCGTCCCTCTTTGCTGTTCCAGGTAACTTCACTGCCATTGATGCAAGGAAGGGAGTTGGCTCCTCCACACCTGCAACACTAATGACTGCCTGGCTATTGGATTCCCCTGGTGTGCCCACAGAGAGGGCTTGGAGTGCTGGCTGTGGCATGCATGTCATAGGTTCACCATCACTGCCCTGGGTCATCAAAGATAGGTGCAGAATGGCAGCCTTGGATACAGGAGAGGTGGCGAGTGGAGGAAGAGAGAATGCAGAGTTTGAGTAACAAAAGTGGGAGGAAGAGCATAGATGGTAGGGGAAAGGCAAATAAAAAAAAGGAGGGGGGAGGGAAGCAGACCCCTAGAGAGGAGCTCAACCTAAGCAATAAGTAGGTTAAGACAGAAAGGTGAGTTATCAAAATTGGGAGGCAGAAAGTGTCTCCATAATTTTTCATAGGGAGCAAGTTTGTCAAGGATGATTGCTTCAGTCTTGGCATGAATAATTGCTTCGGTGATTCTGTGTTTTGTTGCTATCATACTTAAGAAGTAGGATTTCCATGCTTTCGCTATGGTTTGTTTAGCTGCTGTGGTGATGACGAGTAAGAGTTTGAATTGGCGGTGGGTCATAGTCAATAGTTTGTTATTCAGGAGAGCCACAGTTGGATCTGGGATTATGGGTTATGGTATATCAAAAAGAGTAGATTTGAAACACTTCGGTCCAGAAGGATTGTACAATGGGGCAGTCCCACCAGATATGTGCATGAGTACCTGGAATTTGACAGCCATGAAAGCAATGTACAGAGCATTGGGGGAAACATTTCACAAATCCTGGCCAGGTACCATCTGGTAAGCACTTTGTAGTTGGTTTCCAGGGCTGCAATGTTGGGGGAAGCAGATTTAGTAGCCTGTCAAATATGCAACCTATCAGCTGGTTCCAGGGTAAGATGAAGGTCTCTTTCCCACTTGTTCACATATGCTGACGGTGAGGTTATGGAGTATATCAGGAGCTGGGTGTAGAGGTCGGTGATCAAACCTCTTCTATGCGGGTCGTACTTGGACGTTTGTTCAAAGGAGGTAAAATGTGAGGTGGTGGATCGAGAGGGGAACATGGTGAGTAGAAGTAAGGTAAGTTACCATAGGCTTTCACTACTAAAATACCCTATGGCTTTATAAAATAACTCATGCAGTATTTTAGTAGTGTTTTTAGTGTGTTTTTTAGTGTAATACTACATTGTTTTTTAAAAACGTTGTGTTGTATCTTACCACATACTCGGAAGTGGTAAGATATCACTTTGTGAATGGAGCCCTGTGTCCCTTTCCGCTGGAGACAGATCCATTGAGGGCTCTAAGCCATCACCCGAGTACAGCAAAGCCATGGATCCAAACCCAACAACTTCCAACTTGACAAACAGGGATATTATTGCCAAGGATATTAAAAATACCCTTTCTGTGGCAACTACAGACCCAAATATGGATCTTTTGGCTCTCTTGAAAAAAATGAGGGTAGGTGACAGAAGAGGCAAAGCCATTGAGAGATTTGGGAGAATCTCTGAGCTACATCAACACCAGCATCCAACTATGAACAGGAAGATTTAAGACCTTAATAAGAAAGGTAAATACCACAATATCAGAATACAGAGTCGCTGAGAATGCTGACAATGATCATTCTAAATTATCTATGCAATCTACTTTCAACAACTTTCTATAATGCCTAGCTAAGGCTCTGAATGAATTTGTCATATTCATAATGCCTTACAACTATGCAGTGAAGAGAGCAACCCTCTTAAAGATATAACAGACTGTCTGCAAAGCTACACACTGAAAAAATAAATCTTAGTATGATCACAACAGAATGAGCTGGGAGTTTTCAGCAGTAGTGAAATACATCTCTTCCAGGATTTATCACCATAAATATGCAAAACAGAAGAGACCTTAACCTCTTTTAGAGCTTCTAAGAGAGAAGAGAATCAACTACCACTGCAAGTTCCCATTCTGTCTCTTTGTATCGTCCAATGGCAGAATATACTTGCATAGAACCCCAAAAAATATTCCACCATTTTGCAACACCCCGACAGTTCCCCTTCTTGACTGAAACCTAATAAGCCAGATTTTACCCCTCTAATTACACTATCTACTCCAGCTATAAACTCTACACATGACCTGTGCACCTACCCTAAATGGTATTTCCCACTAGGGAGCTCCTACTTTTGTTCCTGTTAAACCCCCCCCCCCCCAAGCAAAAAAAAACATGTATTAAGAGGGCAATGCTGTATCTTGGCCTAGGACAACAAGGCCTGTATCTTGGCCTAGGACAACAAGGCCCAGGCTTAGAGCAGCACTTTGCAAGGGGGGCAGCATGAAAAGAGTCCCTGCCAACTTGTGCTATACATTTAGTCTTATGACATGGACTGGGCCACAACACAAATCGGTCTGGTGCCCCCCATAAATCAGTCAAACTTCTGCCAGTATGATAGGGATTGCACAGACACAAGGGACACTGACATGGTCACCTATACCTGTCAGGTAGGTAGTAGGACTCTCCTGCAATCCTTTGCTTGTGTCAGTTGTACATATTAAGGAATCTTAATTTTATTTCTGTTGATTGCTGATGAGAAAAATAAACAGATGGATTTATTTGTTCCTGCCTCCAATCCTTCCTTTGCTCACTTCCTGAACCACATACCTTCATCACCGTGCTACATGTTTTCTGCTGCACCACTGGCATGGTTATATCCTCTTAGTCCTCTCCATAAATTTAGCAGAAATGTGTGCTTAAAGTAAAACTATAGGCAACACTTTTTTTCCATTTTGGATAGAGTAAGGGATGGTTATAGCCCCTATTATTTTTTTGTGATTTGTTTATTTCCCTTCATTTCCTGCCCCATAGCCAAACAGGAAGTGAGAGGAAATCTCTGTAGATTAAGGAACCCCCCCCCCCCAAGGCCCTTTCAGGACAGGTCTTAAACAGGAAGGGGTATGACTGACAGGAAGGGGTGGATCATATTTAAATTATGGGTTACACAAGTTTAGTTAGGCCTAGGACAACACAAAACCTAAATACACCACTGCAAGAGGGCCACACACTGACTTACCAATGAGCAGTGATTCTCTTCTCTACATTACAGACATACCCTCTTTCCCTCCTTAACCATTTTGAAGCCCAGTTACATTCTAATTAACAAACACACAAGTAGGAATCTGTTCCCAGTTGCAATAATTCTATAGACATTTCATCGACACAGATCTCTTCTACAATCTGCAAAGTACAGATTCTAAATGGACATCCCCGACCTCTTTTCCAAATATATGTATTTGGCTTTCCAATTGAAAGTATTGCCATCCACTGTCCCTTATGAGACTTTCTACACAATCTCAAAGTTATAGTTCACTGCCTTGTGCAATTTACTGATCCAAAGACACTTGCATTCCCAAGTACTATCTAACAACAAGTACAATGCATGTTATTTCACCATATTCTCTATTAGGAACTCTGTTAACTTCCTGGATCCCCATTCCTTGTGCTGGGCATAGTCTATTCCCCTTGCCCTCTGTTTATATTTCACCCTAATGCATTAGATTAACAATCTTTATTTTTTTTTGAGAGCCTAATGTTTGGAATACGGATCTGGGTGACTGCCACTAAGCAAATACCCAACACACCATATTCTATCTATTACATCCACATGTGTTAGTTTCTCATTTTTTGCTAATGCATTTCCATTAACAGATACTGAGAGTAATGTTTGGGCATGATCAGAGGCATTACCCAGACTGTAAAATAACATAAGTAAACTACTTGTTCTCCCATCCCTCCATTACTCTCTTCATTTGCACCTTCAAAACTGTGGACCACACACCTGTGCACTTTGTATGCATTTATAATTTGAAATATCTACTAGACTGTCAATCCTGTCTGGAGCACACATCTGTTTTTATTTTGCAGGCAGCACAGCCTAAACAAGCTTAGACCCGTGAAACAACTAATGTGCTCTCTTCTTGATTTCTTTCTATTGCTTGTAACTTACAGTTGAAATGTAAACCTGATTTGTTTTTTAACCTTTTTTTAAACTCAATTAAAATGTATTGAAAGTCAAAATAAGAGAAACAACAAAACCCTTGGATTGTCAGTATTTTTAATTTGAATTTATACACAGAACACTAACATGAACCAAGCCAAATGAGTTCAGAACCAATGCCATAAGCCTTATTTCTAGTCCTAAATTGGGGGGCACCCAGAAACCCCAATCCTCAACCAAAATGCACTGGAACTAGAGATCCTCCCAAACATGGTATGGATGGGATACAAGATTGTACCCTTATACTGTAACTAACGGTTAATGGAGAGATAACCTTTAGGCACATTTAGGGCCAGATTCATAGAGAATTGCCCTGGCGCAGCGTATCTTACCTGGCGCATTTTCGAATCCAGGAAGATTTTGCGCCGTAAGATACGGCGGCGTAGTGTATTTCTCGGTGCGTAATTCAAATTGGGTGGCTAGGGGGCGTGATTCATTTAAATGAAACGCGTCCCCGCGCCGATTGAACTGCGCATGCTCCGTTTTGAAATTTCCCCCCGTGCTTTGCGCGAAATGACGTCGCACCGACGTCATTTTTTGCACTTCGACGTGAGTTTCGTCCTTTCCTATTCACGGACGACTTACGCAAAAAAAAAAAATTTGACGCGGGAACGACGGCCATACTTTAACATGGCAAGTCTATCTATACGCCACCAAATAGCAGCTTTAAGTATATGCCGGGAAAAGCCGACTAGCGACGACGTAAGAGAATGCGACGGGCGCGCGTACCTTCGTGGATCGATGGAAAAAGCTAATTAGCATACCCGACGCGGAAAACGACGCGAACTCCACCCAGAGGGCACCAAAGTATTGCACCTACGATCCGAAGGCGTACGAAGCCGTACGCCTGTCGGATCAAAGCCAGAAGCCATCGTATCTTGGTTTAAGGATTCAAACTAAAGATACGACGTGGCAAATTTGAAAGTACGCCGGTGTATCAGTAGATATGCCGGCGTACTTCTTCTGTGAATCTGACCCCTTATATTGATATCTTGGTCATTTATATAATAATTATGCTAACTTGGCAGAAAGGGAATGGATTGAGAATCCACCCCGAAATCAATAAGCCTTGATGTTTACACCACCTTTACTCTGGATCCAATCATGTCACCATTGTGATGGGGATGTTGGTGCTTGGTGCCACCATACATTGATGAACTACCTTTACCTCTCATGGATGCTAACCTGCTGAAAGCCACGCATGATAAATATACATTTCATCATTATATGCTTGTTTAAATACAGATGCCTGTACAGTATAAAGAGTTCTTGATGAAGTAGTGTAGTATGTCTTAATCAGTTGTTTGTTAAAGTTGTTGTTAACCCACTTTCACTACTTCATATAATCCTCCTTCTTTCCTAATGACTGGAGCTCCTGTCTCTGTGCTCTATATATAAAAAAGTCGTATTTCAGAGTGGCTCCCTACGATCACATGACCGGCCAGCTCTCTCCTCTGCCCGGCTGACAGATGCAGCGGGCAGGGCTGAGATTCCCCTACTAAGATCAGACGGGACGTGAGGAGGAGAGGAGAGGGAGAGCCAGCCTGTCATGTGATCATGAGGAGCCGCTCTGAAATACGGTAAAGGAGGCATTTTTTTAATAAAACACAGAGACAGGCGCTCCTGTTTTTAGGAATGAAGGAGGATTATATGAAGTACTGAAAGTGGTTTAACAACCACTTTAACAAACAACTGATCAAGAAATTCTACACTACTTCATAGATAACTCTTTATACTGTACAGGCATCTGTATTTAAAAAAAAAAGCATATAATGATGAAATGTATACTTATCATGGATGGCTTTCAACAGGTTAGCATCCATGAGAGTTAAAGGTCGTTCCCCAATGTATGGTGGCAATGTATGGTGGCACAAAGCACCAACACCCCCATCACAATGTGGAGGATTATATAGGACACAAAAAGTTAGTTGAGCAGCAGGAGGGGAGGGGGCAGGCACTGACACGAGCAGGCAGGCAGAGAAGGGAGGGGGGAGAAAGCACAGAGGAGGACAGAGCAGGGCTGTGGATGACAAAGGCATGTAAACTGACCACGGTGTCAGGGCTCAGCAGCCATGATACACTGTGGTCAGTTTACAGGGGGAGGGTAGAAACTGTCAGAATCAGCCAAGTTTTTTAGGTGATAGAATGGGCCTAATTACACAGCACACACACTGTACTGCATAACATGCTATACGGGAACAAGATCTTTTTTTTTTTTTTGGGTTAACAAACACTTTAAGCTGTTAGCAGCACCAATTGTTATGAGTGTTGCATCCTAACTCATCACAGTTTGAACACGTTGTGGTTTAGGTGGAGTCTTGGTGTAGCCTGGCTGGAAACTAAAACAAGCATTCTCTCTGTCTATGATTTTGTTACCTTTGTCAGACACTAAACTGGGCAACCTGGGTGGTCATTCCACTGATATAATAGAAAATCCCACAAGATTGCTACTCACCTGTTTACAGTTAGCAACCTCATTCCCACAACTAAGTATATGTGCAGGCATTAGTTTACTCTTGGGAGGAGCATTCTAAAATCCAAGAAGTTAAGAATTATTTAGACATCTGTATCACACAAGCAAAAGAGACTACATAAACTGAGAGTTACTTTGGCTGGAGCATATATATATATATATATATATATATATACCGTATTTATCGGTGTATAAAACGCACAGGCGTATAACACGCACCCTAACTTTAAGAGGGAAGTTTCAGGAAAAAAAACTTTCCACAGCCCCCTGCGTATGACACGCAGGCACAGTTTACCCTCTATTTTCAGGGTAAAAAAGTGAGTGTTATACGCCAATAAATTGGGGGCCGGATTCACAAAGAGTTACGCCGGCGTATCAGTAGATACGCCAACGTAACTCGGAATCTAAGCCCGTCGTATGTTTAAGTGTATGCTCAAACTGAGATACACTTAAACCTGCCTAAGATACGACGGCCTGCGCCATCGTATCTTAGGGTGCAATATTTACGCTGGCCGCTAGGTGGTGCTTCCATTGAGTTTGGCGTAGAATATGCAAATAAGTATATACGCCGATTCACGAACGTACGCTTGCCAGTCGCAGTGAAGATACGCCGTTTCCATAAGAGATACGCCGCGTAAAGATAAACATGCCCCCTAGGTGGCGTATCCTATGTTAAGTATGGCCTTCGTTCCTGCGTCGCAATTTGAAAATTTTACGTCGTTTGCGTAACTCGTCTGTGAATGGGGCTGGACGTCAATCATGTTCACGTCGAAACCAATGACGTCCTTGCGACGTCATTTGGAGCAATGCACACTGGGATATTTTACGGACGGCGCATGCACAGTTCGTTCGGCGCGGGGACGCGCGCTTCATTTAAATGATACACGCCCCCTACCCGCTGAATTTGAATTCCGCCACGTGATTTACGCTATGCCGCCGCAACTTTACAGGCAAGTGCTTTGTGAATAAAGCACTTGCCTGAAAAACTTGCGGCGGCGTAACGTAAATGAATCTGAATCGGGCCCAAAGTGTGTAAGTGTGTATGTATATATATATATATATATATATATATATATATATATATATATATATATATATATATATATATATATATATTGCACTTATTTAAAATGAAAAATTATAGAAAATTAAGGTTGCAATTATTTTTTAATAAATACATAAATGGATTAAAAAGGGTCTTATGAACCTATATTTATGCTTAAAATCATTAAATTAAACCTAAACGGTAGCATTTGTGATGAACGCTGACGTTTTTTTTAATCAATATTTTCCCTATTCTTTATATCAAAAAACATTAAAGTCAATGACTATGTTAGCTCAGCAATAAAATCATTACATATGTTACATCTGCCCTTAGCAGTTTTTGTTCCTTTCTGAGCGTTTTATGAAAATGAAATTATCCCATAGTGAATAGTAGGAATTGTGTGCTGGCATGAATGGTGTATCTTTTTGCCAGTCTGACATTTTTCCCCCTTTATGTTGGTAGGGAGCTTTGGCTATAAATGCTCATTTGTTGTTATGGGCATATGTAAATAGAGAAAAAATGTGAAATTCACATATGCTTTATAATTAGTTTTTTTTTTTTTAGTGCTGGAAAGAGGGATAAACATATTCTGACCAGTTTGTTGTATTATTTTCATTATACTTTAGCATATAGTGATCTTGGTTTAATCTGGTAAATATGAACATTATTTCACTCAGTTGGAAAATATTTATGTAAAATCAGATCTCATTGGAAATGAAAAAGAACATTCCTAATGCTTGCCATTTTACATTCATTTCATATTTCATAAACATATGCAGGAGAAATAAATTGCCAACTGTGGCCTGAAAATAATGCTGTTACTATTGACAGTGTTCTAGATGGATTGCTAAAAATTAAGGTTTTATGGCGCTTGGAGTATAAATACAAAACATGGCACATAATCTGTTTATGAGTTACATTTTATTTAATGTGCCCAGTATTACCATCCTCAACAGGATTGTTTCAGATTGTACACATTAACAAACATAACAAAAAAACATAAAAAAAAATACATAAATAATGTGAACAAACTATGTAAAATGGAAAGTGTGGACTACTTAAAGGGGTTGTAAAGGTAAAACATATTTTCCCTAAATAGCTTCCTTTACCTTAGTGCAGTCCTCCTTCACTTACCTCATCCTTCCATTTTGCTTTTACATGTCCTTATTTCTTCTGAGAAATCCTCACTTCCTGTTCTTCTGTCTGTAACCCCACACAGTAATGAAAGGCTTTCTCTCTGGTGTGGAGTATCGTACTCGCCGCCTCCCTTGAGGGGGGATGGGGCGAGCAGGAGAGTCAGGACGCTCTCTACGTTGCAGATAGAGAAAGGAGCTGTGTGTTAGTGGGCGTCCTGACTCTCCCATAGTCCAAGGGAGGGGGCGAGCACGACACTCCACACCAGGAAGAAAGCCTCGCATTACAGTGGTGAGTTACAGATAGAAGAACAGGAAGTGAGCATTTCTCAGAAGAAATAATTAAGGACATTTAAAAGCAAAATGGAAGGATGAGGTAAGTGAAGGAGGACTGCACTAAGGTAAAGGAAGCTATTTAGGAAAAAAAATGTTTACCTTTACAACCCCTTTAACATTAGCAATACTTCATTCTCCATGCTACCAGGTGTTATAGTTTGTGATGTGAGAAGGGAATCTTCTCCCCAGAGTTTTGAGAGCTGTTGGGAAAGGAGCAGCTACATGGATCAGTTAACTCTTTCTATTGCTGCTTATGTTGGTGGAAAAGGATTTTGTCTCTGACAGCAGAGAAGACATTTACATGGGTATAGTCACAGGAGTAGTGATGTCGCAAACCTAAAATTTTGCGTTCGCGAACGCGAACTTCCGCAAATGTTCACAAACGGGCGAACCGCTATTGACTTCAATGGGCAGGCGAATTTTAAAATTACGTAGTTGTCGCAGAGTCCGTTTTTAATCCTTAAAGGGCATAAATCACCTAACATTCCTAAATTGTTTGGAATAACGTGCTTTAAAAAATCAGGTATGATGTTGTATTGATCAGGTAGTGTAAGGGTTAGGGTTATGGTTACAGACAGGGTTAGGGTTACAGACAGGGTTAGGGTTAGGGTTACAGACAGGGTTAGGGTTAGGGTTCACAGTGACAGACCAATTTCTGACAGACCAAACTCCCCGTTTAACGCACTGCAAACAACCGCAAATAGTACATTTGCACAACCGCAAACTCCCCATTTACACAATGTTGGATACCAAGCTAGCCATGTCCTGTTCCTTGTCCTCACTGACGTCATTGAATGTCTCTTCCTCCACCCAGCCACGTACAACACCAAGGGTCCCTGAAAGGTGACAACAAGCCCCCTGGGATGCCTGCTGTGGTTGGTCTTCCACCTCCTCAAAGCCACCTTCCTCCTCTGACTCCTTTCTTCAGACTCCTCTCTCTGTGTTGCCCCTTTACATTACACAGCCCCCTGCACCTCTGGACCCCTTTATATTACACAGCACCTTGCACCTCTGGACCCCTTTACATTACACAGCACCCTGCACCTCTGGGTCCCTTTTTATTACACAGCACCCTGCACCACTGGACCCCTTTACATTACTCAGCACCCTGCATCTCTGGACCCCTTTACACTACACAGCCCCCTGCACCACTGGGCCCCTTAAATTACACAGCACCCCACAGCTCTGGACCCCTTTACATAGCACCCTGCATCACTGGACCCCTTTACATTACACAGCACCCTGCACCTCTGGACCCCTTTGTGGCCCCACCAGTGCCTCCTCACCAGTGCTCATCAGAGCCCATCAGATCGGCCTCATCAGCCAGGAAAATGTGGTTGTTTAGCAGGCTGGTTAGTAAGTTGAGATAGGAATTTCTGTGGTTTTGTTTCTCCTCCCCCAGTACACATCTATCTCCAATACCTCCCCCAATACACCTCCACCTCCTATGCATCATCCCTCCCCTACCACACATCTACCTCTAATTCCTCCTCCAGCATATCTCTGCCTTCTACACCCCCTCCCAGCACTCCTGTGTTTTTAACGACCCACCAGCACACCTCGTCTTCCAACCTTCCCTCTCCAGCACACCTATGCCTCCAACCCCCCCCCCCCAATTCAGCGCATCTATGCTTTCAATTTCCCCCCCCCCCCCCCAATCCATCATCCCCCAATCCATCATACCTATGCATTAAATTCCACCCCTCCCCCCAATCCATCATACCTATGCCTTAAATTACACCCACCCTCCCCCCTATCCATCATACCTATGCCTCCATATTCACCCCCTTCCCTCAATCTATTTTACTGTATGATAGATTGGGGGGGGGGGGTGAAATTGGAGGCACATGTAGGATGAAGTGGGTGGAATTGGAGGCTTAAGTATGATTCAGACCTATGCCTTCAGTTCCACAATAACCCCCCCCCCCAAACCATTATACCTATGGCTCCTTTTAATCACCCTTCCTCCCAACACATCTTGTTCAATCCCTCATTATTCCAATGCCTCCAGCACATGTGCTGCTTCCAATCACAGCACACTGTCATATTTATTATTTACCATTCTCCTGCTGCAGCCACAGGGGTTAAACAACGGTGCACACTGAGGGTGGACCGCCTGCAGAGACATGCACCTCCCCACTCCTTAGATGTGAGGCAGGAGGGAGGTGGAGGGTGTGGTCCCAGGCAGCTCTGTGATGCCAATTGAAAGCCCACAATGTGAGCCTAATGGGGGCGGGCATGTGCGGCTGGAGGGAGGTGGAGGGGGCGGTCCCAGGTGGCTCTGTGATGCCAATTGAAAGCCCACAATGTGAGCCTAATGGGGGCGGGTATGTGCGGCTGGAGGGAGGTGGAGGGGGCGGTCCCAGTCGGCTCTGTGATGCCTATTGAAAGCCCACAATGTGAGCCTAATGGGGGCGGGTATGTGCGGCAGGAGGGAGGTGGAGGGGGCGGTCCCAGGTGGCTCTTTGACGTCAGTTGAAAGCACGCAATGTGAGCCTAGTCAGGCATCCCCGCAACACTCGCAGTCCTCATTTTTTCACTCGCAAAATGCAAGCAGGCGAGTGAAAATTTTGAGGGCTGTCTATACATAAATGCTTTGCCCTTTATTTCAATATTAAACTGAATGGTTTGTTTACAATCACTTTAACAAATCTAATTTCTTCTTTTTGGAGACCCACCCCTTTCATAGTATTTTTTTTATTTGTTGTACCCAGTGATTGTAAAATTAACCTGTAATAATTCTAGTAAACATGTAATCTGTCATTCCTGGCTAGCTTTGAAAGTTAAAGGCTCTGGGCTATCACGCTGATCCTAATGAAATTATCTAGAACAATATTGCAGTGATTGATGTCTAAAAAATCTGAATTCCCATTCTGCACACTTGTTTTTGGTGAATGATTTTCTATTAAAATGTGTCAGGATGAGGATTACAACAATGAGACCTCCATCTTTCTAAACCAGACTACAATGCTGGATCTGATGCTGATGACAATATCTTGAATACGTTTGCAAGTACTGAAGTTTGAAAAGTCTGAGCAAGTGGCTTGATAAGAAGTGGGGTTAGGATGAGCATTACAACAATGAGACCTTCACTTTTGAAAACCAGATGGCATTGGTGGAACACATATTTCTGCTAGGTTCCTATTTAAGTTGTCTCCCCAGTTAGTGACAGGATATGTTTTCAAATGGTGCAACAGCAAAAAAAAAAATTCTCATTTTAAAAGACAAAATACTCTTAACTTGGAAATATTCCATACGTCACAAAGTGATGGCTGAAATATCTAATTATACCATAGCTTCGGAAATTTGGTTGTCCTTCATTACAGGTAAAACTTCTTTCATGATTACTGGTAACTACTAGAGTGTGCAAATGTAGTTCACATAGATGACATTATTACTTTTTAAAAGAAACAGGTTTGGTAAAGATAAGCACATAGTCCAAGTCCATAGTCATCTTCCTTCATCTTCTTGCTTATTCATACAATATAGTATGCGTTCTAATCAGAGCTCTTTTTCTCAGAAAATAGGTGCAGGAACTCAACCACGACCCCGTTCAGATTTCAAAAACAGTAGAGGGGTCTTAAAGGGGCATTAAATACCAGGATTGCATTACATACAGAGTGCAGAGTTCAGGGAGTTACACAAAGAGTGCAGAGCTGTCACTTGTAAACACAGAAACCAGACTTCTGTGTTTACAAGTGATTGTGGTGAGCAGGCACCAAAGGGTCTGAGCCAGAGGTGGTGGAACTGAGTTCCCCCAAGTTCCCCCTGAAAAAAAGCCCTGGTTCTAATGTCCTGTACACACGATCGGTTCGTCTGATGAAAACCGATCGTGTGTGAGCCCCATCGTTTTTTTTTTCCCATCGGTGAAAAAAAATAGAACCTGTTTTAAAAATTTCTGATGGTTAAAAAAACAATAGAAAAAAACGATTGTCTGTGGGGAAATCCATCGGTCAAAAATCCACGCATGCTCAGAATCAAGTCGACGCATGCTTGGAAGCATTGAACTTCATTTTTCTCTGCACGTCGTTGTGTTTTACGTCACCGCGTTGGACACAATCAGCTTTTTAACTGGTGGTGTGTAGACTGATGAAAGTCAGCTTCATCGGATATCTGATGAAAAAATCCATCGGTCTGTTTTCATCGATGAACCGATCGTGTGTACGTGGCATAAGGGGGCATCTACAAACCATTAAACTATCAAGATATCTTTGGCATTTGGGAGAAAATATCTTGACCTACAGGAAGTCATATACTGTAGTTAGTGCCCTGGTGGAAATCAAGCCAAGAATTTGTATTCTGTGTCAATGTACCTTTTTATCAGATTATTTCAGGCTTTGATGATTTTTATAGCTTTGAATTATAGCTAAAAATAAGAGAAATGTGATGACCACACCCCAAAATCAGAGGATAACAATATTTATTTTATTCCATGAAATCCAATTTTAGTTGTCCTCCTACCCACTGGTAATACTAAGCCCCCAGTAAAGCAGTTCAAGATTTTCCATGTATGTAGATGTCTAATTTGTTAGCAGTAACATTTTTATATGATATGTCAACGTCACAAGTCCGTGATTAAACATGATCGGATCAAGGTTATATTTAGAATCACATTTGAGTCAATGCTTTGCAACAGGCATCCATGCAGGACAAAATCAATTGAAATTGATCACACAAAATTAAATTGAAGTCTGTAATTCCATCACAGCATACTTGAAGACCTTTTGATGAATCTCACCTGAACCTGCTGATTTGTTTCCATTGATGTTCTTCTGTATTCTGTGTTCTTTTAAATTGAAAAGGCTAACGATTCTTCATATGATTAAAGCTTACAATTCCAAGCATGTACAATGAAGCAAAAGTGCTGCAGTTAGAAAATAGACCTAAAAGTTATTATAGATAATGTACATAAAATGCACCAACAGTAGGACTACCTAAAAAACAATTTGCAACATTGATGTGAATATTTGGGGTTGAAATTTACTTTAAATAATGTTCTCTACACATGTGTGCACATTTGTTTTATTTCCATGAATTCTTCTGTACTTGCAAGTACACTAAAATGTAGTGTGTGTTGAACAATAGGTGGCACAATGACAGGTTAATGTTTAGACATCTTGGTTAAGGGTGTGGCCTAGTATTTTGATACATATTAAATACACGTTGGATGTACCATTCCATTTTCATGTGTCCTCTTTCAATAAGCCCAAAACAATGAAACATAGCAGTTGAAAAGTACATAGTGCCAGAAGCTGGAGCGCTTTGCAGAACAACGACTTCCCAGTCTGCTCCTTAAAACTCAGCTATTCAATGGTTGTTGACGACTCTGTCAGTCTCGGCTACAACAAAAAAATACAAAGGCGCTCTGCTAAACACTGGGCGAAAGTGTTTAGCAGAGTTTAGGAGAGTTTAGGAGCTGTCAGCATTTTTTTCTGCCAAAACGCTGCTGCTCCAGAACATGCTAACAAAGTTTTTTTTTTTTTTGTGCCAATAAACTTTCCTGCCAAAAAACGCTGCTAAAAGCCTATGTGTGCATGAACACATAGGATAACATGCAGGTGAGTTTAGAGGAAGTTAAAAACACGTCTGATGCCCAAAACAACAGTTCTAAAAATGGCCAGTGCGCATGAAGTTTAAGTTTAGTTAAAAAAAAAAAAACATTCTCTAAAGCTTAAAGGGTCACTAAAGGATTTTTTTTTTTTGTTTTGCTGAAATGACTGTTTACAGGGTATAGAGACATAAAAGTTAACTGATTCCTTTTAAAAATTATTAAAAATAGATTAAATTCTATCATATAATGTGCCTCTAGTTTCACTTTCGGTTTTAAACTGGTTTCATCATGTTTATGTGAAGTAAAGAGACCCACAGAACAAAAACAAACAAATCCAGGGCAGTGTTTTGTTTTTAAAATGAATCTGATTGGTTCTGAGGAGTTTTAGACACACAGCTTAGACCACAGTGAGAAGCTCCCATGATTTTTTTCATAAGAAGCCAGACAAGCAGGAAGTGTGGAGATCACAGCAGAATTACAGCTACGTAAGGTAAAGGAAGCTATTTAGCTAAAAAAAAAAAAAATCCTTTAGTGATCCTTTAAGTTACATTACTTACCTGTAGGTATGTTCCATGATATGCAGGCTGTTGGATTCTGTAGGAATATTTACTGCAGAGCTGCTCTGTCCTCTTCATACTTCTGAACTTCTGGGACTGTAGGGATTAACAGCTTCAGGTCTCTTGGTTCAGCTGCACTAAAGATGATCTGACTGGGACATGTCAACTCCTACCACCACCTATTGAGAAAAGTTATTTCACTGATCATACTCCCTGTAACATCTGTGAATGTGGAAAGTCACTAATCAGTCACATATTTCTCAGTCTGCACATCATGGGACATACTGTATTTTTCACTCCATAAGACGCACTCCGCCCCCCCCAAGAAAATGGAGCAAATATTGACCAGTCCCCTCCCATCAGAATAGTTGGACCGGGGGCACAGCTGTGGCGTCGGGCCACCAACTAGCTGACGCTGTTGCATTCTGGAAGTTGTATTCCACTCCACACACGCGCACGCTCCCAGTAGGTGGAGAAGCAGCGCAGCATAGCCAGGAAACTACAACTCCCAGGATCTTGGAGGCAGGGCGTGCCAGGGAGTCGGGACTTGGGACCCATGTGACTGGCTCGGGCTGCAACTTTGCTTGACCCCAGGATAGGAGCACCACCCCCCCAGAACTGGATGAGGCCGTGCAAGGACCTGCTGAGCTGGCACTAGCAGCTGCTATTACTGAGGTGAGAGACCATGACACCCCCAGGGCCAGCTGACCACCATGTCCCATCTATCTCATCCCCATACACCCCATTTACTCTGCCCCAGTGTCTACCCAGTAACCTCAAAATAGTCCTCAACACTGTGGGTCCTGCTGGGAGATGGCCATAGTCTGTGGGTCCTGCTGGCCTGTGTTTCCTACTGGCCACTGACCTGTAGGTCCTGCTGGGAGCTGACCATGGCCAGCTCCCAGCAGGACCTACAGGTCAGCAGCCAGCAGGACCTACAGGTCAGCGGCCAGCTCCCAGCAGGACCCGCAGCCATTTGGTTCAGATTTTTTTGGTTTTGTTTTCCTCCTCTAAAACCTGGGTGCGTCTTATGGAGCTAAAATTATGGTCCTTCATTACAGGTAAGTAATGCAGCTGAACCTGTAGCAAAAAAAATCATTTTTGTTTTTTTAACTAAAATGTAGCTGTAAGAACCAGAAACAAACCCATGGACCATTATCTGGCAAATATTAAATTGCTGATGTGCTATCACTGGAAAAAAAATATATTCAGAGGAAGTTTTACCAGAGTATTGTACCTGACAAATGTAAAAAAAACTAATTTCTTATGCTGTGATATTAACAAACTATGACATCTCAAACTAGTTGACAGTTGAGGTTAATCACTCTCAACAAGAACTTTGTGGATGCAATTTGTTTAATTAACATAGAAATCTCACAACACACTGCATTGTACGCTTTTGGGACATGGTGGTGACAATTTCTTTATGGATTAATCAATGTAATGCTTTTAGCAGGAATAACTGGACGGTGCACTTAAACCTGACAGGTATCAACACTTACACTGGGTTATTTTAACACACAAAATTCTACTTGATCATTAATTTTCACTGTAGGGTTGCATTTTTATTCTATTTCTCAAAACTTTTTTTTCAGGTATTACTTACAGTGCATGTTTTCTAGTTTATTTTTTTTATAAACAAGTAATGTTAGGAAGATTTTTCTGCATGCTGGATTTTATATGTATTTTAAATTAGTGAAAATGCAGTGTGAGAGTAGAAACCTCCTAATATGAAAGTTGATTCATTCAACCATTGGCCTTTATCCACTGTTAGATTGTAATTTCTGGATGGACTGATTTAAAGTGAGTCAATGTATTTGTATAGTTACTTAGGGAAATCTGTGTTAGAAAACATTAGTTGAAATGCTACCTAAAGGTATTCAAGAAATATGCATGCTCCAGTATAACCTGAGAGCTATGCTGGAAGAACCTTGTGTTCTTGGTAGTCCCTCCCAGCCAAGGCAATATGAAGCATAGGAGTTAGACAAAGAACTTTCCACAATACTAGGATGAGCTCTTGAGGTATAGTAAAACTAAGGTCCATAGGAGAAACAACCCTGATTGGCTTCTACATGGTCAAAGGAAAGTAGTTCTCTGGTATTGTTAGTTCTGGTATTTGATTATGAAAAAGCAGAAAACAGAAAAAATTAAATAAATCATAATATATCACATACAATAGAATGCCAAACCCTATTCATGTACACATGTGAATTAGGCGAAAGTAAGAAGTGGTCTAGTTTTAATTTGCACATATTTGCTGAAAAGAGACAAAAAGATCAGTTCACCTTATTACCTTATAGGGGCAATAGGTAAGCATTGAAATACTATATTACTGTTTTGCCTCTGGGTGTGCAAGCAGCAGGCGCCTGTCACTTTACATTTTGGAGCGAGGAGCAGGAGAGAAGAAGTTTTCATTTTTTACATTACGACGAAGAAAATGAGGAGTGGAAAAGTAGAAGATTCCTGCTAATATGATATTTAAATCTCAAATATCTGAAACTATTGGTACATGTACTGCCAAAGCCAATTATTAACCTTGCCTATATAAAATCTAAAACTATCCTAAATACTTAGTTGGTTAGGTTTATATGTTCTAAAGGAAATCAAACAGTCCCAGGCACTATCACATACAGTATATACCCACTCTAAACACCAAATTTAAATCTGGAAATATTTAGGATTTTCAGAGCTGAGCATGTCAATTTCTTAAGTACTGAATTCCACAACAATTACTCCACTTCTGTGGAAGTTATTCAAAAACTTTCCTGGAATGATTGATCTGTTCTGACATGAATGATACGTTTCTAAGAAACACCTAATGAGCGTGGCACCTGTCTGTCACAGAATCATTTTCTATATTAAGCGCATGTGAAGTCTTATAAATGACAAGTCAACAGCTAAAAATACACAAAATGGAAATTAAGGTGAACTTCTTTTCAATTTCTATCTTTGATACACAGTGTCTGCAAAGTAGGTTAGATGAACAAATAATGTCAGAGTGACATGTGTATACTAACTAACGTTTTGCAAGTCATTAAAGTTTAATTTGGGCACAGTTATTTTTAGATTTTATTTAGATGCATAAACAAGATAATTAACATGCCAGGAATTAGAATTCAAATAGTGTCTTTTGTATACAATGATTTCGATTTATTAAGAGATTAGATTCATTTGTATAATACTAAAAAACATTCCACTTTATTAAATATATACATGTTTCTTAAAGAGTATTCATTAAATTCATAATATTAGTATCACATGTTGCAGTTTTTTAAGAGTGAAAACCCAGAAGAGTTTGATCTTCCAAATTAAATACTGCTATTGATGTGTTCTGCTGAAATTGCTGAGAATATTGAAATCAATCTCTCTTGAAGGAAGATCTTATGCCATACAATCCCCCGAAGTATAGCTATGACTGCCTAACTAAAACATCCACACTGATAGTATGAGTCTACCAAAGAAAGCAGGAAGTATATTGCTTGACTTTTTTTTTTGTTAATATGACCCCAATAGGATGCATACTCAAGCCCCATACACACTATCAGTTTTCCTGCAGGTTTTTCTCTTTAGGTTTACCAAAACCATATAGTGCAAGGTATAGGAAAAGAGGATGGTGGGATTATAGCGGTGCTTAATTAGTAGAATACCAACATCATAATACATTTTAATTATTTATTAAAATATCATGAAATAGTCAATACATAACATGATAAACACATTATCTAAATACATGTATATTAATACAGAAGTATTGAATTAACTGGGTCGCTGAACCAAGCTCCCCAGAACCTGTTCTGCCGCAGAGTTCGTACAGGTAGTCGCTAACTGCACGTTTCTGCTGGAGCAGCCTATCAAGCATATACAATGTTGAGTTCCATCACGTAGGGGAGTCACAAATTAGACGTCTGACGGGCAGGTTGTATCGCCGCTGAATGTCAGCAAGGCAAGCCATGGCCATGTAAGATCTTCTGAAATGGGCCAAGATTTTCCTGGCCTGCCGCAAGACGTCCTGGAGCCCAGGGTATTTGGCAACGAATCGCTGCAAGACCAAGTTCAGGACGTGTGCCATGGCACTGTGTAATTTTGCCCTGTTTCAGCGCGCTCAGCAGATTGGCACCGTTGTCGCACCCCACTTTACCAACTGTCAAATTGAGCGGTGTTAGCCACTGATCTGCCTGTGAACGCAAAGCTGAAAGGAGTGTAGGACCAGTGTGGCTCTTGTCTTCCAAGCACAACAGATGCAGCACAGCATGGCAATGTCTCACCTGGCATGTCGAATAGGTTCTGGGGATCTTGGACGGCACAGCGAAAGAGATGGTAGCATCGGAAAATGAGGAGTCAGCCGAGGAGGAGAGGGAGGATGGAGTAGGAGGAGGAGGAGGAGGAGAAGAAGAAGAGGCAGGCCTGCATGTAATCCATGGCGGTAAAACCAAATCTACATGGGTGCCACGGGTTACATGCTTGACGGCCGTCAGAAGGTTCACCCAGTGCTGGGCAGTGAAAGTTATATACCTTCCCTGCCCGTGTTTGCTAGACCACGTGTCTGTGGTCAGATGTATTTTGGCCCCAACACTGTGTGCCAGAGATACATTCGCTGAACATGGGCATATAGCTCTGGGATGCCCTTCTGTGAAAAAAAAATCCTTCCTGGGACCTTCCATTGTGGTGTTCCAATGGCCACAAATTTTCGAAAGGCCTCCAACTCCACCAGTTTATATGGCAGTAGTTGGCGGGCTATCAGTTCCGACAAGACATCGGCCACCGTTGGGCAAGAGGGTTATCCGGCATCATCTTTTTTTTCCATTCGAACATTTGGGCCACGGAAGCCTGCCTTTTTGCAGAAAAACGTGAGGAAGGCATGATGGAAGGTGAAGTGGAGGACAATTGTGAGCATAGAGGGGAAGGGAAAGGAGAAGGAGAAGAGACTGGCCGGTGAGAGCCTGGAGTGTGGCTTTGTGGGTTCTGATGGCATTGCTCCCACTGGGCTCGGTGATGGGAGGCCAGGTGCCTTCTTAAGGCGGTCGTCCCTAGGTGAGTGTTGGGCTTACCGCGACTTATGCGTTGACTGCAAAGGCTGCAGATGGCAACACTATTGTCTGCAGTGGACACGTTAAAAAAGCCCACATGGCGGAGCCATGGGCTGGCGTCCTGGGAGCGCCATATGTGACCGTACATGGTTGATGGCTCGCTCCTGATACATTAGGAGTCTGGTTTGTCCCTCCTGTGCAATGTAAGTTCGGCCTGCTTCTCCTCCCTATCTGCTGGTCCATCTCTCCCTCTGAACTCCCCTCCTCTTCCTCTCTTGTGGGCACCCACGTGATGTCTGTAGACACGTTATCATCGACGTCACCTTCCCCATCACTAACAGTAGAGATCTCAGAGTAGGCAGCACCAACCTCCTTGGGCTAATCTAAATACTGTCGTCAGACTGCTGAGTGCCGGCTGTTGCTACCTCATCTTCCTGATCCAATGCCAAGAATTGCTGCGCATCGAAATGTCTTCTGATGGATCGGAAAATAATTCCTGTGGCTCAAGCGGAGGGTATATGGTGGTGGTGGTGGTGGTGTTGGTGGCGAGCCACTCAACCAAGTCTGGTGCGTCCTTTGACATAATGGAACGCACCTTGTGCCACTTCCCACTATGGCTCTGGCCTGGTGCTTCTGCCCTACCCCTACCACCCCTGCGGAAGGGCCTGCCTCTTCCTCTGCCTGTCATTTTTTAAATGACCCTGTGACAAAAGTCTCTAGAGAAGCACAGTATACGTGGAAGAAGGTATATAACAAAATTTTGGGGGGTCACTGGTTTATTTCACCAGTTCTGAAACTTTTTTTTCAGGATTTTTTTTAATGTGTGTAGCAGAGGAAATGCAGCGAAAGAGGCAAAAATCCAGCAGTAACCAAATACACCGCCAGTCACAATGCTGCACAAATCCACTATAATATGCTTTCTATATTCGAAAAGTATATTATAAGTGTATATTACACCTATATATTGCAGTGCACAGCAAGTAGCGATTTGTGTCACTAAACTCTGTCCCTGCTCCAAACAGCACCCTCCCCCTACACTGACAAAAAATATATGAATGTATTAGACACCTATATACTAGAGAAAGTAGCACACCTATACCAGAGCTTGAAAGGACTTTTGTGGACCTGTTAGGTAGCTATTTGTGTCGCTAAATTCTGTCCCTGCTCCAAACAGCACCCTCTCCCTACACTGACAAAAAGTATATGAATGTATTAGACACCTATATACTAGAGCAAGTAGCACACCTATACCAGTGCTTGAAAGGACTTTTGTGGACCTGTTAGGTAGCGATTTGTGTCGCTAAATTTTGTCCCTGCTCCAAACAGCACCCTCTCCCTACACTGACAAAAAGTATATGAATGTATTAGACACCTATATACTAGAGCAAGTAGCACACCTATACCAGTGCTTGAAAGGACTTTTGTGGATTTGTTAGGTAGCGATTTGTGTCGCTAAACTCTGTCCCTGCTCCAAACAGCACCCTCTCCCTACACTGACAAAAAGTATATGAATGTATTAGACACCTATATACTGCAGTGCACAGCAAGTAGCACACCTATACCAGTGCTTGAAAGGACTTTTGTGGACCTGTTAGGTAGCGATTTGTGTCGCTAAACTCTGTCCCTCCTCCAAACAGCACACTCTCCCTACACTGACAGAAAGTATATGAATGTATTAGACACCTATATATTAGAGCAAGTAGCACACCTATACCAGTGCGTGAAAAGTCCTTTGTGGACCTGTTAGGTAGCAATTTGTGTTGCTAAACTCTGTCCCTGCTCCGAACAGATCCCTCTCCCTACACTGACAAAAAGTATATGAATGTATTAGACACCTATATACTGCAGTGCACAGCAAGTAGCACACCTATACCAGTGCTTGAAAGGACTTTTGTGGACCTTTTAGATAGCTATTTGAATGAATACAGCCTGTCCCTGCTCCAAATAGCACCCTGTCCCTACACTGACAAAAAGTATATGAATGTATTAGACACCTATATACTAGAGCAAGTAGCACACCTATACCAGTCCTTAAAAGGACTTTTGTGGACCTTTTAGATAGCTATTTGAATGAATACAGCCTGTCCCTGCTCCAAACAGCACCCTGTCCCTACACTGACAAAAAGCAGAATGTAAGATGGCCGCCAGATCAGGTCTATTTATAAGGTAGGGGGTATGTCCATGTGCTGAAATGTCTCAATTGGCTGTCCTGCACCACCTGATGGATGTGTCATAGGTCAAAGTTCTTATCCATGTAACATTGCGGACCGCGAACGACCAAAGTTCGACGCGAAACGACCGCCTGGCGAACTGGCAGACCATCTCTAATCTCAAACATGTTCAATAGATTCTCCTCACAGATGCACTGTATGGGACAGAAAATGCATCTTGTTGAAAACACAAATGGGGCAGATAACTGAAACAGTAAATGACCTTGTAGATGCCCATGACCATACACTGGAAGAACAGCAGTAGATGAGGGCCAAAATGGCAGACCTCGAGTACAGGTCCTGCCGCAATAATGTAAAAATCAGGGGGATCCCTGAAGCAGTCCTACCACATGACCTTAACGCATACACTAGGAAAATGATTTCCATTGTCTTGCCTGATCTCGCCCCAGTGGAAACTATCATTGACCGGATCCACCGCCTCCCCAAACCCCGGCACCTCCAAGACGTGATGTCCTTATGAGGGTACACTTTTTTCACGCCAAAGATCAAATTCTCTTCAAGTTGAGACAGCTTGTTCAGCTTCCGGCCACTTATGCCAATCTCCAGCTGTATGCTGATCTCTCACAACATACCCACCAACTGAGGAGACAACTTAACACTATCATAAAACCGCGCAATAACCACAAGATTCCCTATCAGTGGGGTTTCCCCACAAAAATCATCTCCACGTTTGAAGAGGGCCTCAAACTACTTAACAAGTGCGGTATCATACCTGACCCACCTCAATCAGCACAACCCAACCGCAGAAAAAACGCCCATTCCTTCGATGAAAATAGTTTTGGTGGTACGCACTGACCCCTACCTGAATGGCGGGATCACACATGACCCATATTGCAAACCCTTGGCCGGATGCCTTGCTCGGTGCTAACTGCTCCACGCACTCACACCCCACTACACCACAGCAGTCCCAGATTCAATTGACTGCTGTCAGTTTTGCTGTATTTCTGTTTACCCTTTTTTCTTTTTTCAGTTTGTATATTTTCATTTCCTAGTTTTCCTTAACCCGTATCCTTTACCCCCTAAGAGCACGCAAACGGAATGGACACGTGAACATACTCCTCTGGAACAAACGTCCATATCTGCTTAACTGTGAGTAACATTTATCCTTTATAGTTGTCTACACCTAACTCCAAGATGCCAAAATTTCTATCGCTCAACGCCAAAGGACTGAACCACCTGGCGAAAATAGCCTCTCTGTGACGTACAGTCCAAAAATATAACTGTGACATCTTGTTTGTACAGGAAACACACTTTAAAAATTCAGTGGAACCGCCTTGCACCAACAAAATCTTTAGCCACGTCTACCATGCCCCTGGCCCCACTAAAAAGAATGGAGTAATGATAGCGATCAAAAATACAGTCAACTTTATACTCCACGACAGTTTAATTGATGCGGATGGTAGATATCTGGCCCTGGACTGTACCATGGACAATACCAGATTCACTATTGTCAATGTGTATGTACCCAATACCAGACAAATCAAGTTCCTATTTAAACTAATGCCCAAGCTCACCAAATTCCGCCAAGGCAATTTCATCATACGTGGAGATTTTAACATTGTTCCAGACAACTCCCTGGATGCCTTCTCCCCTATGGGACATTTCCTCAGAAACAATGACCTGTACGACGAGTGGAGTTGCCACCATACCACGGAACGAGACTACTCATTCTTTTCCCACCAGAAAAATTCCTATACCAGGATTGACTACTTTCTGGTTGATTATTGGACTCTGCCCAATATCTCTGCGTCATCCATTGACATGATAACATGGTCGGACCATGCTCCCGTGTCAATTATCATTGATGCCTTGCCAACTTCCCCATGCACAAAAATATGGAGAGCCAACGCCTCGATCCTTCAATCGCCTGATAACTCAGCCTACATTTGTAAACACCTGGAAGATTTCTTTGATATAAACCAGGGATCCTCATCCAAACAGGTGCCAGTGAAAAGAAGAGGAGATCACAGCGTCTTGACATCCTCATCTCCCAAATTAAAACCACTGAGGAACAAAATCGAACGCACCCCAACTCCAAACTTAAAGACAAACTAGTACTTCTAAGGGCAGGAAGTTAGAAACGTATTATTAGACACCTATGATAGAGCTCAAAAGCAATTTAAAGCAACTTACTATTCTACGGGAAATAAAGCAGGGAGAGCCATGGCACTTAGAATTAAAGGTCACCGTATATAAACCAAAACCTCTCATCTTGATCACCCCTCTACTAAGCATAAACTGATAGACCCCCAAGCTATAGCAGATGCGTTTAGCCATTATTACAAAACGCTATATAACCTGAAAGACGACCCTACCACTAGCCAACCATCTGTAGATGACATAACTAATTTCATGCAAGAAATCAATCTTCCTGAAGTATCCCCTGACCAACTATCAGCACTAAATGCACCTTTCACTCCACTTGAAATTCTGGATGTGATCGCAAACCTCCCGTCCAACAAATCCCCTGGCCCAGATGGCCTCACTGGGGAGTATTACAAACAATTCCACACTATTCTAGCTCCATTTTTATCACATGTGTGTAATGACGCTGCCTCCTCCTCTTCTCTCCCGCAAGAAATGTTAAATGCATTAAGAATTGCCTTTCCGAAGCCAGGGAAGGAACCCACCTCCCCACAAAATTTCCGGCCTATATCATTCCTCAATATTCACACAAAAATGTATTCTAAACTCATAGCAACGAGGTTAATAGACATAATGCCATCACTGATCCACCAAGATCAATCCGGGTTCACTAAAGGCAGACAAACGTTTGATGCCACACGCCAAATCATTAATATTATCCATAACGCTGATTCTACCAGGACGCCTTCTCTGCTTCTGTCCCTGGATGCAGAGAAGGCGTTTGATCGAATCAATTGGGCTTACCTCCAAGCCACACTCCAAAAGTTTGGTCTCCGAGGTCACATATTCTCTGCAATAATGGCCTTGTATTCAAGGCCCTCAGCTCAGGTTTACACATCTGAAATGCTGTCTAAACCATTTATAATAACTAATGGCACCCGACAGGGCTGCCTCCTGTCACCCCTCTTCTTCAATTTAGTGATGGAACCCCTTGCTGAACATGTCAGAACAAACTTATCCATATCTGGCTTCAAAATCGGATCAGTACAACATAAGATAAACTTATCCGCCGATGACGTAATACTAATGGTCACCAACCCTGTAGCCTCCCTGGCTTCGATACAATTTGTATTGCAAAGGTTCAGCAATATTTTGTATTATAAAGTTAACAAAACAAAGTCACACATTCTAGATCTGGGTTTAGATGCTGTCACTAGTAACCTCCTACGGAACTTGTATCCATACCCGTGGGCAGACGCAGGAATAACTTATCTAGGAATCACGCTTACTAAATATCCCAAGAACCTCTTTAGCAGTAACTACGTTAAAGCTAGACAAATGCTGGTCAAGGAAACTACCAAGCTTTCCAAATTTGAATTCTCCTGGTCTGCTTTCAAAATGCTTATTCTTCCTTTGCTGCTTTACATATTCCGTACGCTTCCTATACCACTTACTTCATCATACCTCAAATCTCTTCAATCCATTATCCAACATTTAATTTGGCAAGGCAAACGCCCCAGATGTAGTCACCCTAAAACCATCAAACACAAACTGGCGGGAGGTATGGAATACGTAGACATCAAAGACTTTTACCTAGCTACCATACTGGCTCAAATGACAGACTGGGTTACCGATCATCCAACCACACTATGGGGGAACATTGAAAACGCTATGACTCCTGAGCAAAACCTCAAACCTCCTGGGCAAAAAATGGCTATTCAGCTCTTTAACCACTCTACATCGCCTTCACTTCCACTCACCGACTGTCTGAGCATCTGTTAGAGCTTGGAGACTGCTGCTTTACACAAAATGGTCCCAAATACCTACCAAACGACTACAAATACCTGTACAAACCCTCCAATTATTATCACCCGACCTGGTTATACAAAAATGGATACTTACCCTAGCGACAGACATCGCAGACCTCAGTTCCAAATTACTACATAAAACCTTCGAGCAAATCCAAACGACATTTCACGCGCCCAATATAGACTTCTTTACTTGCTATCGGATCCAACAATGTCTCACAACATACCCATGTTTAGAAGGTGAACTACCACTCAAAATATGGAACTACTTCTTCTCCAATACTTCACCTACCAAAGGCACTTCACTAATCTACTCCACATTACAGGGGAAAAAATATCTTCCACAAGTCCAAACCCTACACTGATTGGGAAAAAGATTTGAACTTACAATTTTCTGACCAACAATGGCAGACAGCCTTAAGGTCAATCTATAAAACCACTAGCTGCACCTCCATATGGGAATTAATTCACCAAATCCATCTAAGATGGTACCTGACGCCACAGAGAATGGCCAAGTTCCAATCACACTCGTCACTCAAATACTGGAGGAACTGTAATCAAATAGGCACCCTTTTCCACATTCTATGGTCCTGTCCTGAATTAACAAATCTGTGGACTGAGATAGAGCATATTATACAAGACATTTGTCATATACCTTTCACTCTTACTCCACAACTAGCAATACTGAATATAAATACTGACTTACTACCACCACCTTTCCGATTAATCATCACCCACATACTCCTAGCAACCAGACTTCTCATTACCAGACGCTGGAAAACACACCTCTCCCCAACTGCGGCGGAAGTCATAGCATTAGTACACTCTCATTACGTTTATGAATCAATACTGTCGAGGGGGAAACCATCACACCCTAAAATCTATAATCAATGGCTCCCCTGGACTCAATGGTACGCTAACAAGGTCATCTAATACACCTCTGATTTAGTGAATTTACCATGCTGCTCTCTCCCTATCTCCCCCATCCTCCCTCCCCCCTTTTTTTTACTCTTTTTATTCTTCTAAAAGTTACGTAATTTGTTCTCTGGATACATATGCTTTACTTTATACATCCAAGATAGTGCACATATTTTGGGCATGTACCACCTTATGCACACATTCATACTTGACAGTTTTGTGTTCTTTATTGTTGTTATTACTTTTTAAGCTGTTAGAATTTTTCTTCTTTAAACTTCACCGACCCCACGGGAGGGTGAATTTCTCAACCTCCCCCTAGGCACAGGTTGTTCATATTAGGGGTGTCTAGGGGTATTGGACTTCACAGGTTGCCTTACATTCATCACCTATTTTAGTTAAGAAATCTAACCATCCTTGACAACTTATCGTGATGTGTCTATTCATTACCATGTACAGTATATGATCTAAAGTGTGATGTAAGACGATAACTGTTTGTTTTGATATTTGTATCTTCAATAAAAAATATTGATACAGAAATAATTGTGAGTTACTTCTGTCAATGTTCCAAACAGTATTGCCGAAAGATCTTCAACGCATTACATAAGGGCAAAGGTTTTCTCAAATGCACGCATTGAATGGTGGAATGAAAGGTGGCTTCCTAAAGGAAAATGGGGCGATTGGGCAGCACATAGTTCTGAGCAGATAACATATATGAATAGAGATTAAAAAAAAATCTATTTTAATATAGATAACAATATTACTCTTACAAAGTTTACCTATATATAATTAGTTATATATCAGACAGGAGGCTCATATCTTATGCATTAATCTTTCTTTAATTAATGCCCATAGCAGTACATTTTAAAACTTTTCTATTAACTTTTAGTGTAAAAAAAAATTTCTCTCAGTAAACTACGACTCCCAGCAGTCCCTGTAACCTGTAACCACGCCCAGGTCAGTGGCCTCTATATAACGGACTGCCCGACCAAGATCCTCCTCTTTCTTTCTGCTCATAGCGAAGATAAGTAATCATTGTGTGACAGTTTTTTCTGTAATTGTGCATTGTACATTGTCACTGTTTGATATCATTGTTTATTGCTATTTTTGCTCTTTACCCTGCTCTGCTTCTCCCAGAGCACCTTCTTCCCTCTCTTATAATTCTGTGTATATCTTGAGCCAAGCCAACTTACCTTGGCTGCTCCTTTCACCACAGACTGCTGTCCTGTGTGTCACTCGAGCGCCGTATAGGCGCCGCTCCATCGGGGGTTAATTTTCTCCCTCTGCCTTCTTTTCCCTCCTCCGCTCTACCTATCGTTAGGCTCCCCTCACTGTACGGCGTCACCGCCATTTTCCCCTTCTTCCCTCGTCCTCCCGCGCGCTGCGCGGGGGAGGGGCCCTCTCCCCCCTCACGTTCGTCTGTGCTGATTCGCCCTCACTCGTCAGCGCTGGACGAGGGAGGGGCGGCCAATCAGAGGAGAGGCATCTGCCATGTGACTCTCCCTCTGCACAGGGAAATCGAGTAGGCGCCCTCCTCCTGCCACAGCGTCAGTCCCAGCACTGACGGCGGTGAGGAGAGAGCCTGGTACAGTAAATAGCTACAGCAGCAGACGGAAATTCCGTTCTCAACATCTCAACCCCTTAATTTATTTATATATACCTGGCTATAGGCCTGTTTTTAAACTATATCCATAATATCATTATAAGCTTGCAGCAATGTCAGAACTTCCTTCCCCAACTGACCCCATTGAGGATAATCCCACTAGGGACGCAGCTCCCTCCCTGAATGTCTCACAGATTCAGGATCTGATAAACAGATCCATCCTAGCTGCCCTGACCTCTGCTGCCTCCTCCAGGGTTCAACTACCCATGGCCACACAACTACCGCCGCCGCATGGCGACGAACCACCGACCAAAAAAGGGAAATCCTCACACAAGAGGAAACACACCCTGGCGGTGATTGACTCCCCGGCAGGGGAAGGAAATAATATGTCGCAGGTAGCCCCTAACACGGACTACCAACCCCAGCATCAGGCACACTCAACTCGACCCCTGGACCCCAGGGAGACACAATCTAAGGGGTTTAAGGCCATAAGAAGGGCCAAACCGGACTCTTATATAGATTCCTCACAAGAGGATTCTGCCGATCCCTCTGAGGGATCGGATGACTCAGAGCCGGACTCATATGCCGACGATGCTGGGGATACGGCGCTCACTACAGCCGCCACCCCTGCCACGCAGGGCGACATTCTCCTAGACTCCCTAGGAGAACCATTCTTTGACCCAGACGCGATCAGCCACCCGCGTTCTGGAGAATGGACCCCTCTACCACAGGTTAACCAGTACGTGGAATTGTGGGCTAGAAAATCCCTAGACAGGGCTAGCCGTAACAAGCTCAGGGCCGAATGCCCCAGACCTCTCATAGCCAATAAGGTAGTGACTACTCCCGAGATAGATCCTATCTTAACCAAGTACCTGATGAAATCTGGCAAATTCCAGAAGAAAGGGGTAGAACGGTCATTCCGGTCCATTCAAGACCGTGTCCTCGACCTAATGGGCCCACTGACTAAGATTCTAAATCTTTCAGAACAGGCTGCGGCATCCGGGCAACCTGTCGACCTCCAGCAACTGAGAGGTTGGGCACAGAGGGCAATATGCCTGGCAGGCACCGCCAATACGGCATGCTCGATCGAGAGGCGCCGATCTATCCTGATGCGCCTAGATCCCCAATTAGCTCACCTGGCTGAGTCTGAACCAGGACCGTCGGCTGACGGCATGTTATTTGGAGACTCACTACTAAAAGACGTTAACAAATTTGTGGGTCTTTTTACCAGCCTTGATAAGGCTCAAAGCTCCTTGAGGAAAGCCGGGGCCCCCAAGGTTTTTAACAGGGCCGGCAGAAACAGAGGCCGTTCTGCCGGCCGTGCCCCATCCTACAGGCCACAAAATAGAGCTTCAGCACAGTACCAGTACCCTCAGGCTCAATCCTACGCCGCCCCAGTGGCACAACCTGCGCCCTTCTTCCCCCACGAGGCAGACCATGGCGAGGCCGAGGTGGACGCGGCTACCCACGATCCCGACCGACCTCCCACCGGTGAGTATGCTTTACACTCCACTCACTCACATTCCTGTGGGGGGACGCCTCAGGTATTTTACCCACGCCTGGTCTGCGATTACGGCAGACGCGTGGATACTACACACTGTAGCGGGGTTTGCTGTAGATATCCTAGCACTACCACCACTCAACGTAATTCCTCCACCCATTCGCTTCGCGAACCAGAACGTTGCCCTAATAGACAACGAATTGCGGGACCTACTGACCAAACAGGCAGTTATAGAGGTGGACCATTGTTCCCCAGGCTTCATCAGCAATATATTCCTAGTGCACAAAAAAGACGGCGGCTATCGCCCGGTGATCAACCTCAGAGAACTGAACCAGTATGTCGCATACCGACATTTCAAGATGGAGGGTATACACTTCCTCCGAGACCTTCTTCACCCAGGGGACTGGCTCGTAAAGGTAGACCTGAAAGACGCCTACCTTACGGTCCCCATACACCCGGAATCGCAACACCTCCTACGATTCCTGTGGAGGAGCAGGATGTGGCAATTCACCTGCCTCCCATTCGGACTATCGTCCGCCCCATGGTGTTTCACCAAACTTATGAAACCGGTGGTGGCGGCACTGAGGAGAAGGGGGGTGCGTCTGGTCATTTACCTAGACGACATCCTCATCTTAGCCTATTCAGAGAACCAGGCCCATCTCCACATGTCATGGACTGTGTCATTGTTACAACAATTGGGCTTCATTATCAATCAGGACAAATCAGTATTGATTCCTTCCCAACAGGTGGAGTTCTTGGGCTTCACGGTGGACACCATCCAGTCCACCCTCAGCCTCCCCAGATCCAAACTCGCCCTAATCCGCAAGGAGATCCGTGCAGCGATACGGAAGGGTTGCCTTTCCCTCCGCACGCTAGCACGTCTCGTGGGCCTCCTGGCAGCTTCCATCCAAGCCATTTTCCCGGCCCCGCTGCACTACAGAGCCCTCCAGAGGCTCAAAATCATGCACCTGAGACAGGGTCTCAGGTACACCGACGAGGTTCCCCTATGCCAGGACACGACCGAGGAGTTGAAATGGTGGCTCCGCCATGCCGTCGAATGGAACGGCAGGACCATCTTCAACCCCTCCCCGGATGTGGTCATAGAGTCAGACGCCAGCCTCCGGGGCTGGGGCGCCAGGTGCGGCAGGTCATCCACCGGAGGGACTTGGTCAATAGAGGAGGCCAAGCTCCATATCAACGCGCTAGAACTCCTGGCAGCCTTATTCGCTCTCAGGAGCTTCATGCCACGTACCTCTACATGCTGTATTCTTTTCCGCATGGACAACGTGGCGGCGGTCCAGTACGTCAACCGTCTGGGTGGCACCAAATCCAAAGTATTAGCGAACATCGCGAAAGAATTCTGGCACTACTGTTTGGCCCACAATATAACTCCTGTCGCGGAATACATTCCAGGTGTTTCCAACTCAGTAGCCGACTGGAACTCTCGCTACCTTCGGGACTCCAGCGACTGGAGGTTGAATCGTTCAGTATTTCTTCAACTGCAACGGCTCTGGGGTCCACTTTCCATAGACCTCTTCGCCTCCCGCCTCAATCACCAGCTGCCCCGCTTCTTCAGCTGGAGGCCGGACCCAGAGGCTTATGCGGTGGATGCTCTCCACCAACCTTGGCCGGAGGGCACACATTATGCATTCCCTCCCTTCCAGTTAATCCCCAGACTCCTCATTCGGATTGCCACCCTGGAGGCAACAGTGGTGCTGATCCCCCCTTGGTGGCCGACCCAGCCGTGGTTTCCCCTTCTGCTGGGGATGACCGCGGATCTTCCCAGACTCCTTCCTCACTTTCCGCACCTTCTCACCAACCCGAGCGGGGATCTACATCCCCTGATCTTAGAAGGCAACCTGCCACTCTTGGCGTGGTTGGTTTTGGGATCACGGACGCTGACAACATCCTTTCACAGTCGGCTCGGGATCTCCTCGCCCTGGCCTGGGCCCCCGGGACTCGATCGGCATATCGATCAGCCTGGGGACTCTGGGTGCGTTGGTGTGATCAACGGCAGGTTGATCCCGTACGAGCCCCTGTCTCTCTAGTGGTGAACTATTTGGCAGATTCCTTTGAATCTGGCAAATCTTTCAGCTCCATTAATGTTTATCGGTCGGCTATCTCGGCGTATCACTGCCCTGTGGATTCCTTACCGATCGGCAAGCACCCTTTAGTTTGTCGACTCCTGAGAGGTATAAAATTTCAACGTCCCCCACGGCCTAGATACCAAGCAACCTGGGATGTTTCTAAGGTGCTGGATATGTTCGCCAGGTGGGAGGACAACTCAGATCTTCCTTTAAGACTTCTTTCCATTAAGCTGACAGTCCTTCTCTGTCTAGTGTCCGTCAAAAGGGTATCCGACGTTAAGGCCTTGGATATCTCTAGGCGTCAATTCTCGCCGCAAGGAGTCAGGTTTTCTGTGGTGCGCAGGACTAAGACCGGTATTCAATCGGTCTTCTACCCGTTCTTTCCTGCTCACCCACTCCTCTGCGTTGTTCGCTGCCTACAGGCATATGAAGTACAGACCGCTACCTTGCGTTCCCCGGACTTGTCACAGCTTCTGGTGTCTTACGTCAAGCCACACCTTCCAGTCTCGTTGGCCACGCTAGCACGCTGGGTGCGAGTTGCCATGGACATGGCGGGTATTGACGTGTCCCTCTTCGGAGCCCACTCCGCCAGAGGAGCCATGGCCACTAAAGTAGTCACGTCAGGAGGCTCCCTCTCCGATCTCCTAGTGGCGGCAGACTGGTCTTCAGAGACCACCTTCCGTCACTTTTACTTTAGACCTCAAGATCATGTATCCATGTCGGTCTTACCTTAAATCTTAGATCTGTATTGTACTATGTGATGATGTTTATGTTATGTTTGCAGGATTAAATGCTAGCTTTAAACTTGCATAAGATATGAGCAGTCTGATATATAAATCTAGATTTTCCTAGCTTGTGACGGAAAATATAAGTTATATGAAGACAGGAGGCGAGTATCTTCCCTCCCGTCCCACCCTATTACGTATATTTCTGATCTTTTCGCAGGTTACTGAATATCGCTTCCTGGACACTAATCCAGATTGAGACAGTTTGAAGACTTGCTGCCTTCTTGCCCCTGTTGGGACGGAGCTCCTGTTGGACCCTCGTTGGGTTGAAACTCCTCCGAGTTCCCCGTTGGGACTCGGTGAACGGTTCTGGTTCAAGTTATGGACTTATCGGATCTCGGCCGGACGGCCCGAAGTCCAAGACGACGACACTCCGACAGACAAGATTTTCGCATCAAGAAAGAGGAGGATCTTGGTCGGGCAGTCCGTTATATAGAGGCCACTGACCTGGGCGTGGTTACAGGTTACAGGGACTGCTGGGAGTCGTAGTTTACTGAGAGAATTTTTTTTTTACACTAAAAGTTAATAGAAAAGTTTTAAAATGTACTGCTATGGGCATTAATTAAAGAAAGATTAATGCATAAGATACTCGCCTCCTGTCTTCATATAACTTATATTTTCCGTCACAAGCTAGGAAAATCTAGATTTATAAACCATATTAATTACAATAACGAAATAGGGCATAATAAGAAAAAAACATGAATCAAAACAAAACCAACCCAGAAAGGGAGCAGGGAAGGGGGGGGGGGGAAATAAAATATAAAGAAACAAAGGGAATTGGAATTGAAGTGGAAGGGAAAGAAGGGGAAGAAAAATGGATGGGCAATACATTTCCCAGAGGTGGGGGACATGAATAGACATGACCAAAATACCCTAGATGGATAGTTAGGGAATAAAAGGGAAAATAAACCTACTACGGGGCCTATATTGAACACATTTCACATATATATGTTTCTACAATGTTTTAAGAAAAATAGTTAACCCCTTAACGCCCGCCGCACGACTATATACGTCCCCAAAATGCCACGGACAGGCAGAGGGGCGTATATATATGTCCCTGCCTTCTAGCAGGTGGGGGGTCCGATCGTGACCCCCCCGCTGCGTGCGGCGGGCGGATTCCCTCGGGGAGCGATCCGGGACGACGGCGCGGCTATTCGTTTATAGCTGCTCCGTCGCGATCGCTCCCCGGAGCTGAAGAACGGGGAGAGCCGTATGTAAACACGGCTTCCCCGTGCTTCACTGTGGCGGCGTATCGATCGAGTGATCCCTTTTATAAGGGAGACTCGATCGATGACGTCAGTCCTACAGCCACACCCCCCTACAGTTGTAAACACACACTAGGTGAACCCTAACTCCTACAGTGCCCCCTGTGGTTAACTCCCAAACTGCAACTGTCATTTTCACAATATACAATGCAATTTAAATGCATTTTTTGCTGTGAAAATTACAATGGTCCCAAAAATGTGTCAAAATTGTCTGAAGTGTCCGCCATAATGTCGCAGTCATGAAAAAAATCACTGATCCCTGCCAATAGTAGTAAAAATTATTTTTTTTATAAAAATGCAATAAAACTATCCCCTATTTTGTAAACGCTATAAATTTTGCGCAAACCAAACGATAAACGCTTATTACGATTTTTTTTTACCAAAAATAGGTAGAAGAATACGTATCGGCCTAAACTGAGGAATTTTTTTTTTATATATATATGTTTTTGGGGGATATATATTATAGCAAAAAGTAAAAAATATTGCATTTTTTTCAAAATTGTCGCTCTATTTTTGTTTATAGCGCAAAAAATAAAAACCGCAGAGGTGATCAAATACCACCAAAAGAAAGCTCTATTTTTGGGGAAAAAAGGACGCCAATTTTGTTTGGGAGCCACGTCGCACGATCGCGCAATTGTCTGTTAAAGCGACGCAGTGCCGAATCGCAAAACCTGGCCTGGGAATTTAGCTGCAAAATGGTCCGGGGCTTAAGTGGTTAACTTCTGCAATGATAATTAATTTCACAGCAATTGATCATTAAAGAAAGGATTTGAAACTAATATATTCATTCAGGCCCGGATACCGGGTGGCATTTAATTGATGGATCCATTTGGTCTCGAGTTGCAGGAGCGTACGGTCAATGCCACTGCCTCTTGCATGTATAGGTACGTGCTTAAGGGCTGTGAATTTAATCATGCTTGCCTCGAAGTTGTGTTCACGGCCCACATGGCGACTAACAGCAGTAGTCATAAGTCACTTGTGAATCGGGCCGACATGATCTTTAATGTGTTTGAAAAAAGGTCTTTTAGTATTCCCTATATAAAAACTGCCACAGAGGCATTTTGCTAAGTAAACAACCCCAATGGTCTGACAGGACACTCTATGACAAATAGAGTGTGTGAGACCATTGGGGAGGAGAACAGTTGAACCATTGAGCATGAATTGACAAATGTTACATTTGTTGCATGGGAAAGTACCTGTTAGTGAGTCATGTTTGCTACGGGAAGGATCACGATGACTTTGAACCAACCTATCCCTCAACGATGGGGCACGTCGATAGGTAATGTCTGGATGTTCTTTAATGTATTTAAAGGCTGAGCTATCTGCTAAAAGCAGAGGCCAGAATTGATTCAGAATACCTCTAAATTGCATGTGATGTTTCGAATATTGTGTAATTACCCGAATGGGTTGTAAGGTAGTTTTGGTTTTAATAGAAAAGACCAGCTCCTTGTGATCATGTTTAGAGGCTCTGTTATAAGCTTTTCTCAAAATTATGTGGCTATAGCCTCTTTCTTTTAGACGGTTATAGAGATCTTTGGCAGCTTTTTCATAGTCCTCATTGTGGGCACAATTTCTTTTCAATCTCACATACTGACTGTATGGAATGCTTTTAATCAGGGATTGAGGATGATCACTGGAATGCGTGAAGAATGGTGTTGCCAGGGGATGGCTTACGGTACAAAGAAAAGTACAGAAGACCATCCTTATCAATAGAAATTTTCAGATGAAGAAAATTAATGCATTGCTGGCTGCTTTCCATGGCAAATTTAAGATTTTTTTGGCAGCCAGAATAGTCATAAACTGAGTCAACTCAGCCTTGCTACCTGACCATAGAAGCAATACATCATCGATGTACCTGTACCACAATAACACATAGCACAGGTACATCGATATGTCGTCACATGAAAACAGTTCCTTCTCCCACCCCCCCAGGTACAGGTTGGCATACGATAGGGCACATTTTGTCCCCATCACAACCCCCTGCACCTGGAGGTAGTGGGAGAGTACAAAAAGAAAAACATTACGTGTCAAAATAAACTTTAAAAGATCCAGAATGAACATATTGTATGAATGTGCAGAGCTGCCTCTATCCTTTAAAAGTTGCCTACAACTTGAATTCCTCTATCATGAAGAATCGCGTTGTACAGGCTTTCAATATCAATGGCAACAAGACAGGTGTTTGGAGGGACACAGGTACCTTCAATTTGTTGCAATAGATTAATTGTATCCTTGATATAAGAGGTCAAGGATGTCACATGAGGGTTAAGGTATCTCTCCACCAGAGCGCTGGCATTCTCTGTAAGGCTCTGACAGTCAGATACAATTGGTCTACCGGAGGTTCAACCATAGATTTGTGTAGTTTAGGAAGAGCATACATGGTAGGTATTTTGGGTTCTTTGGTGTTCAGATAATTCCATGTATCTTTGTTGATAAGACCCCTTTGGAAAGCCTTAGTGATCAAAGAATAATATTTCAGATTGAAGTTATTGATTACAGATTGAGATATGGGCCGATACCATTCTTTATTTTTCAAAATTTTCAAGCACATCGTTTCATAATCGGCAGTATTCATGATTACAACATTGCCACCTTTCTCTGCCGGTTTGATGGTAATTTGGTTGTTATTTTGAAGAGACTTAAGGGCTGATTTCTGATTAAGTGAAAGATTGTTCATTGAGTTATCCAACGAGAAGTCCAATTTGTCTATCTCCTTGGTAGTCTGTTCCACATAAGTCCAGATACTGGCAATCTTATTCAAAAGAAGAAAATTCATAGATCTAGGTTTGTATGATGGGGTGGGGGGGGGGGGGTCACATCGGAGGCACATATGCCCACCAAAGGTGGAGCAACAGATGCGCCATCATCAGTGTGGCCCTCCTCCCATAATTCCATTAGATCTTCAATTGCCTGAATTTCATCTGCATCATGTTTAAGTTGTTCAAATGACAGAGATTGGGAATCAGTCAATGGCTTATCATAAAGGACTTTAAACATAAGTTTCTGTGCACAGGCTAGGCACAAAGTTAACCCTTTGATTGCCCCTGATGTTAACTCCTTCCCAGCCAGTGTCACTAGTACAGTGACAGTGCATATTTTTTAGCATCGCTTAAAGTGTCAAAAGTGTCAGTTAGTGTCAGAATGTCCACCGGAAAGTTGTTGATCCCCACCATTAATAGTGAAAAAAACTAAAATAAAAATAAATAAAAATATCCCATAGTTTGTGGGATGCTATAACTTTTGCGCAAATCAATCAATATACGCTTATTGTATTTTGTGTTTACCAAAAATATGTAGCAGAATACATATTGGCCTAAATTTATGAAGACATTTTATTTTTGAAATTTTTTTATTCAATATGTTTTATAGCAGAAAGTCAAAAAAAAATTTTTCTTTTCAAAATTGTCAGTCTTTTTGTTTTAGCCCCCCCCCCCAAAAAAAAACACACAAAAGTGATCAATTAACACCAAAATAAAGCTCTATTTGTGGGGAAAAAATACATAAAGTAAGGCAGTGTCGTATTGTAAAAAATGGCCTGGTTTACGAAGGGGGGTAAATCTTCCGAAGGTCAAGTGGTAATTAGCAATATATTGACAAATGTGATTGATCCATTGAATATTCAAAACATTATGTTGTTCGATGGTAAAAAGTACTTTGGATGTGGAAGGCGCTATTCATTTAAAGAAGTGAAAAATAATATAAAAAGGATAAATGTGTTCACAGTGCCTTGGGAAAAGATGATAAAATAAATGATTTTATATTCTGCCATACCACAGGGGTTGTTTACTGTTACAACGCCCCTGTTGTTCACAATGTGTTGGAAGGATGACAAGGGGATTGGGAGTTAGGTTAAGGGAACACATTTACAACATTAACCACTTAAGCCCCGGACCAATATGCAGCCTAAAGACCCAAGGTGTTTTTACAGTTCGGGACTGCGTCGCTTTAACAGACAATTGCGCGGTCGTGCGACGTGGCTCCCAAACAAAATTGGCGTCCTTTTTTCCCCACAAATAGAGCTTTCTTTTGGTGGTATTTGATCACATCTGCGGTTTTTAGTTTTTGCGCTATAAACAAAAATAGAGCGACAATTTTGAAAAAAAAGCAATATTTTTTACTTTTTGCTGTAATAAATATCCCCCAAAAACATATATAAAAACATTTTTTTCCTCAGTTTAGGCCGATACGTATTCTTCTACCTATTTTTAGTAAAAAAAATCGCAATAAGCGTTTATCGATTGGTTTGCGCAAAATTTATAGTGTTTACAAAATAGGGGATAGTTTTATTGCATTTTTATTTTTTATTTTTTTTTTACTACTAATGGCGGCGATCAGCAATTTTTTTCGTGACTGCGACATTATGGCGGACACTTCGGACAATTTTGACACATTTTTGGGACCATTGTCATTTTCACAGCAAAAAATGCATTTAAATTGCATTCTTTATTGTGAAAATGACAGTTGCAGTTTGGGAGTTAACCACAGGTGGCGCTGTAGGAGTTAGGGTGCACCTAGTATGTGTTTACAACTGTTTGGGGGTGTGGCTGTAGGAATGACGTCATCGATCGTGTCTTCCCTATAAAGGGAATGACGCGATCGATGCGCCGCCATAGTGAAGGACGGGGAAGCCGTGTTTACACACGGCTCTCCTCGTTCTTCAGCTCCGGGGAGCGATCGCGACGGAGCGGCTATAAACAAATAGCCGCGCCGTGGTCCCGGATCGCTCCCCGAGCGGACCCGACCGCCGCATGTAGCGGGGGGGGTCCCGATCGGACCCCCCACCCGCTAATAGGCGAGGACGTACCCATACGCCCATGTGCCTGTACGTGCCATATTGTGGACGTATATGTACATGGGCTGGTCCTTAAGTGGTTAAAAAGAGATATAAAAACCACAATTTGTCAAAGCATTTTGCTATGTATCATAATAAAAACCACATAGGTCTGCAATTCTGGGGAATTCAAAAAAAGTATCTAAACATTGGTAAGGTTCTAATATAAGGAGAGAAATATCAAAGTAAGAGAGTAGATGGATTTATATTGCTAAAATAATAGCCCCATAATGTTAAATGTAATGTAATTGATTAAAGTATCCACTTTTTTTATGTTGGATTCATGAAAAAAATGAGTTAATCTGTATTCTCTGTAAGTGAATTTTTTTTTTAAACTTTTTATCTGTTTTACTTATCAATGTTTATAGTGCAATGTGGCTGACTTTAATGAAATATTTGATAAGTGCATATGTTTCTTTTTTATCTTTCCTATTTTTCATATATATATATATATATATATATATATATATATATATATATATATATATATATATATTCCTATACCCCCAAATTATTCTCTGCAGCTATTACCTTTTGTACCACCCCCCCTCCCCCTTTACAATGTAAGCTCTACGAGCAGGGCCCTCCTGTATCTTCTGTATTGAACTGTACTGTAATTGTGCGGTCCCCCCTGTACATTTTAATTTGCTGCTTAAACTGCTGGTGCTATATAAATCGTGTATAATAATATTAATAAATTGTGTATAAATATTTTTATAGCTATACATATTTGTATTGCAAACAAATACATAGAGATTTCCAAGCTCAAACTTACCAACCAGCCAGTGACCAACCAAATTGACCTGTCTAACAATTTGCAATTAACAAAGTGGATGTAAACCCCCCAAAAATGTTTTTTTTTTTTACTATAAAGATTTTTATTGAAAAGATTTGCATATAACATACAATTGAACGGCTCCATGAGCCCAAACAAAAAGTCGTATAGGCAGATTTCGGCAAAACATAGATATAATGGCCCGGATTCACGTACAGCCGCGTATCTTTGAGCGGGCGTAGCGCATCTCATATGCGCTACGCCGACGTAACATAGAGAGGCAAGACTAGTATTCACAAAGCACTTGGGGACTCTGGCTGCAATTGTGGGGGGACTCTGGCTGCAATTGTGGGGGGATTCTGGCTGCAATTGTGGGGGGACTCTGGCTGGAAAATGGGGACATTTTGCTGCATTGGTAGACATGGGCAGGCTGCATTTTTGGGCACGGATAAAGTTGTTGTTAATATTTATTTTTATAACTTAACATAAAACATTTAAGTGTAATTTCATGAGATTTATGAGGGCGTGTCTAGGGGGTGGGATTAGGGGGGCGGGACATGGTAGGGGTTGGGCGGGGCAACTGGTGGCGAGTATGCCTTGAGGCCTGGCTAGTAGCTCAGGACTTTAAATTTTGAGCCCTGTTTTATGGTATTACTCTATGTGCTACTTCATACTTTCCAGTGCATTTTTATAGAACTGATTGCTGTATAAATGCCAATGGTCCCAAAATAGTGTCAAAAGTGTCCGATCTGTCTACCGCAATGTCGCAGTCAATCGCACATCACCGCCATTACTACTAAAAAAAAAAATGATTAATAAAAATGCCATAAATCTATACCCTATTTTGTAGACACGATAACTTTTGCGCAAACCAATCAATATACACTTATTACATTTTTTTTTACCAAAAATATGTAGAAGAATACATATAGGCCTAAACTGAGGAAGAAATGTGTTTTTTATATATACTTTTTTACAGCAAAAAGTAAAAAATATAGCTTTTTTTCAAAATGTTCACTCTTTTTTTAGCACAAGAAATAAAAACCACAGAGGTGATCAAATACCACCAAAATACCACCAAAATAAAGCTCTATTTGTGGGGAAAAAAGGGACGTCAATTTTGTTTGGGTACAGTGTCAAATGACCACGTAATTGTCAGTTAAATCGATACAGTGCCGTATCGCAAAAAAGGGCTTTGTCAGGAAGGGGGTAAATCCTTTTGGGCTGAAGTGGTTAAACATCTGGATTATGCCTATACATCTAATCATCATCGCAGGTATATATCCAAAAATGGAAAATTATGTTTTTACTTTAAAGTGGAGTTCCACCCAAGAATGGAACCCCCTCCCCCTCCTCCAGTGTCACATTTGTCACCTTTCAGGGGGGAGGGGGGTGCAGATACCTGTCTAAGACAGACTCCCATGGGAGTCACGTCACTTCCCGTCGCCCGCGCTCTCTCCTGGGAAACACATTGGTCCCAGGAGACAGCGGGGACCAGTGAGGGCGTGTCGCGCTACTCGCACATGCACAGTAGGGAACCAGGCAGTTAAGCCACAATGCTTCACTTCCTGATTCCCTCACCCAGGTTGGAGGCAGGGCAGCCGAGACACAAGTGATTGCTCGGCCTCGGCTGCTGACACCGTGGGCACGCTGGACAGGTAAGTGTCAATTTTTTAAAAGTCAGCAGCTGCAGTATTTGTAGCTAATGGCTTTTAAAAAAAAAATTTCGGTGGACCTCCGCTTTAAGGCCGAGTTCACACATATGCGACTTGGATGCAGCTTTTACCGCATCCAATTCGCATGACATGTGACCGGCTCTCAATAGAGCCAGTTCACACATGTCCGGGGCAGTCGCAGTCCAGATTGAAAAAGGGTCCTGTGCATGTTTGGGTCAGATTCAGGTGCGAATTAAGGAAAACATTCGGAACCGATTCTCATCTGAACTGGTAAACAGCCACGCACCGGACCCCAGGCACGAACCTGCGGGCTGCACATATGTGAACCCAGGTATAAAGGTCTATGTTAACAAGATACTTTAGAGACATTCAAAATTAATTGACAGGTGCATTTCACCTACAGTTGACCTTCTGTTTTTGGGGAGATCCGCACCCCCAGAGATGTACAGTAGGTTAAGGTGACCAGATTTTTAAAATGAGATCCGGGGACATATTTTTTCTTTACTAGTAATGGCAACAATCAGCACTTTCTGCCCGTCGCCGCCCGCCTCACAGCCTCTCAAGTCTTACTCTTCGGGCCCCGGCTACTACTGGATGGGGAGCGGAGGAAGATCACTCCACCAGGGAAGGCAAGGAGATAGGCAGGTGGCTGGCCAGGATTTAAGCCAAGACAGAAGAACATGCGAGCAGGGGCGTTGTTAGGGTTGGGCTGGGGAGGCTGGAGCCCCGAATGGGTCTGTGAAAAGCCCCGAGTCTCGGCCATTAGGGATGTCACACATAGCCCCGAGTCCCGCCGAGCAGGGAACATTTTTTTTATATCTTACGGCACTTAACTTGGGCTCCTGCGCTGTTATCTGGGTTTTTTTCAGCCCTTCCGCCTGATTGGCTGGTGGAACTGTCTGTCTCCCTCGATGTGGGAGTGGCGGGGAACACCAGCCAACCAGGCGGAAGGGCTGAAAAAAACAGAATAACGGCGCAGGAGCCCAAGTGAAGTAGGCAGCGATTGGTGGGCGGTGGAGTGGGAGGCGCTGTGCCTCTGTGGTGCGCTGATTGGCCGTATGGGATACGATACCCATCATGCCATGACGTGTACAGCGCGGCGGCGGCGCCAAGTTTGATTTTCTCCATCTGGAGAATCCAAGCAGCAAGCCAAGGTAAGCAAAAATCACTCTCTCCTGTACCGCAGGGGAGAGAGACAGTGAGCAGTGCCGAGTAGAGAGCTGCTAAAGTAAGTAAACCAGCAGGTGATTGCCCTCTGTTCAGCGCTGCTCACTGTCTCTCTCCATCTGCATGGTTAATGTAGGAAAGGGCAGAGCTGGAGGGGGACTGTCTGTGTAAATCTAAAGGGGTCTAGTGGTGCAGAGTGTTGCTGTGTAATGTAAAAGGGGTCCAGAGGTGCAGTGCTGTCTGTGTAATGTAAAAGGGGTCCAGAGGTGCGGTGCTGTCTGTGTAATGTAAAAGGGGTCCAGAGGTGCAGTGCTGTCTGTGTAATGTAAAAGGGGTCCAGAGGTGCGGTGCTGTCTGTGTAATGTAAAAGGGGTCCAGAGGTGCGGTGCTGTCTGTGTAATGTAAAAGGGGTCCAGAGGTGCGGTGCTGTCTGTGTAATGTAAAAGGGGTCCAGAGGTGCGGTGATGTCTGTGTAATGTAAAAGGTGTCCAGAGGTGCGGTGCTGTCTGTGTAATGTAAAAGGGGTCCAGAGGTGCGGTGCTGTCTGTGTAATGTAAAAGGGGTCCAGAGGTGCGGTGCTGTCTGTGTAATGTAAAAGGGGTCCAGAGGTGCGGTGCTGTCTGTGTAATGTAAAAGGGGTCCAGAGGTGCGGTGCTGTCTGTGTAATGTAAAAGGGGTCCAGAGGTGCGGTGCTGTCTGTGTAATGTAAAAGGGGTCCAGAGGTGCGGTGCTGTCTGTGTAATGTAAAAGGTGTCCAGAGGTGCGGTGCTGTCTGTGTAATGTAAAAGGGGTCCAGAGGTGCAGTGCTGTCTGTGTAATGTAAAAGGGGTCCAGAGGTGCGGTGCTGTCTGTGTAATGTAAAAGGGGTCCAGAGGTGCGGTGCTGTCTGTGTAATGTAAAAGGTGTCCAGAGGTGCGGTGCTGTCTGTGTAATGTAAAAGGGGTCCAGAGGTGCGGTGCTGTCTGTGTAATGTAAAAGGGGTCCAGAGGTGCGGTGCTGTCTGTGTAATGTAAAAGGGGTCCAGAGGTGCGGTGCTGTCTGTGTAATGTAAAAGGGGTCCAGAGGTGCAGTGCTGTCTGTGTAATGTAAAAGGGGTCCAGAGGTGCGGTGCTGTCTGTGTAATGTAAAAGGGGTCCAGAGGTGCGGTGCTGTCTGTGTAATGTAAAAGGGGTCCAGAGGTGCGGTGATGTCTGTGTAATGTAAAAGGGGTCCAGAGGTGCGGTGCTGTCTGTGTAATGTAAAAGGGGTCCAGAGGTGCAGTGCTGTCTGTGTAATGTAAAAGGGGTCCAGAGGTGCGGTGCTGTCTGTGTAATGTAAAAGGGGTCCAGAGGTGCAGTGCTGTCTGTGTAATGTAAAAGGGGTCCAGAGGTGCGGTGCTGTCTGTGTAATGTAAAAGGGGTCCAGAGGTGCGGTGATGTCTGTGTAATGTAAAAGGGGTCCAGAGGTGCAGTGCTGTCTGTGTAATGTAAAAGGGGTCCAGAGGTGCGGTGCTGTCTGTGTAATGTAAAAGGGGTCCAGAGGTGCGGTGCTGTCTGTGTAATGTAAAAGGGGTCCAGAGGTGCGGTGCTGTCTGTGTAATGTAAAAGGGGTCCAGAGGTGCGGTGCTGTCTGTGTAATGTAAAAGGGGTCTAGTGGTGCAGAGTGTTGCTGTGTAATGTAAAAGGGGTCCAGAGGTGCGGTGCTGTCTGTGTAATGTAAAAGGGGTCCAGAGGTGCGGTGCTGTCTGTGTAATGTAAAAGGGGTCCAGAGGTGCGGTGCTGTCTGTGTAATGTAAAAGGGGTCCAGAGGTGCGGTGCTGTCTGTGTAATGTAAAAGGTGTCCAGAGGTGCGGTGCTGTCTGTGTAATGTAAAAGGGGTCCAGAGGTGCGGTGCTGTCTGTGTAATGTAAAAGGTGTCCAGAGGTGCGGTGCTGTCTGTGTAATGTAAAAGGGGTCCAGAGGTGCGGTGCTGTCTGTGTAATGTAAAAGGGGTCCAGAGGTGCGGTGCTGTCTGTGTAATGTAAAAGGGGTCCAGAGGTGCAGTGCTGTCTGTGTAATGTAAAAGGTGTCCAGAGGTGCAGTGCTGTCTGTGTAATGTAAAAGGGGTCCAGAGGTGCGGTGCTGTCTGTGTAATGTAAAAGGGGTCCAGAGGTGCGGTGCTGTCTGTGTAATGTAAAAGGGGTCCAGAGGTGCGGTGCTGTCTGTGTAATGTAAAAGGGGTCCAGAGGTGCGGTGCTGTCTGTGTAATGTAAAAGGGGTCCAGAGTGCTGTGTAATGTAAAAGGGGTCCAGAGTGCTGTGTAATGTAAAAGGAGTCCAGAGTGCTGTGTAATGTAAAAGGGGTCCAGAGGTGCAGTGCTGTGTAATGTAAAAGGGGTCCAGAGGTGCAGTGCTGTGTAATGTAAAAGGGGTCCAGAGGTGCAGTGCTGTGTAATGTAAAAGGGGTCCAGCTATTTTAGCAGCACTTTACTGTCATTTTTGCGGCACTATGCGGCGCTGTGTGTGCATGCTGGGGGGGGGGGGGGGGGGCGGCAAAAGTAGTGTAGTCAGGCCAGTGTAGTGTAGTCAGGTCAGTGTAGTGTGGTCAGGTCAGTGTAGTGTATGCAGGTCAGTGAGGTCAGGTCAGTGAGGTCAGGTCAGTGTAGTGTATGCAGGTCAGTGTAGTGTATGCAGGTCAGGTCAGGACAGGTCAGTGTATGTTGGACAGGTCAGTGTATGTTGGTCAGGACAGGTCAGTGTTAGTGTATGTTGGTCAGGACAGGTCAGTGTTAGTGTTGGACAGGACAGGTCAGTGTATGCAGGACAGGTCAGTGTATGTGGGACAGGTCAGTGTATGTGGGACAGGTCAGTGTATGTGGGACAGGACAGGTCAGTGTTAGTGTTGGACAGGACAGGTCAGTGTATGTGGGACAGGACAGGTCAGTGTATGTGGGACAGGACAGGTCAGTGTATGTGGGACAGGACAGGTCAGTGTATGTGGGACAGGTCAGTGTATGTGGGACAGGTCAGTGTATGTGGGACAGGTCAGTGTATGTGGGACAGGTCAGTGTATGTAGGACAGGACAGGTCAGTGTATGTAGGACAGGACAGGTCAGTGTATGTGGGACAGGTCAGTGTATGTGGGACAGGTCAGTGTATGTGGGACAGGACAGTGTATGTGGGACAGGTCAGTGTATGTGGGACAGGACAGGTCAGTGTATGTGGGACAGGACAGGTCAGTGTATGTGGGACAGGTCAGTGTATGTGGGACAGGTCAGTGTATGTGGGACAGGACAGGTCAGTGTATGTGGGACAGGACAGGTCAGTGTATGTGGGACAGGACAGGTCAGTGTATGTGGGACAGGTCAGTGTATGTGGGACAGGTCAGTGTATGTGGGACAGGACAGTGTATGTGGGACAGGTCAGTGTATGTGGGACAGGACAGGTCAGTGTATGTGGGACAGGACAGGTCAGTGTATGTGGGACAGGACAGGTCAGTGTATGTGGGACAGGACAGGTCAGTGTATGTGGGACAGGACAGGTCAGTGTATGTGGGACAGGACAGGTCAGTGTATGTGGGACAGGACAGGTCAGTGTATGTGGGACAGGTCAGGTCAGTGTATGTGGGACAGGACAGGACAGGTCAGTGTATGTGGGACAGGACAGGACAGGTCAGTGTATGTGGGACAGGACAGGACAGGTCAGTGTATGTGGGACAGGTCAGTGTTAGTGTATGTGGGACAGGTCAGTGTTAGTGTAGGACAGGACAGGTCAGTGTTAGTGTAGGACAGGACAGGTCAGTGTATGTAGGACAGGTCAGGTCAGTGTCAGTAGGTCTGGTCAGTGGTGTATGTAGATCATGTGTCAGAAACAACCCTGAACGACATGCTAGTGTGCCTAAGAGCTTTCTTACATGCTGATCTCATGGAGTGTGTAACTGACATACATACACACGTCAGTGTGTGTACTGACACACGCGCGCGTAGGTCAGGTGAGTCGCACCGTGTAACCCCCCCCCCCCGGTTCGGGCTTCGGGCTGAAGCCCCTGGTCTTTTTGCTACCTAGCAACGCCCCTGCATGCGAGCAAAGCTGAATGGGCATGCGCCCGAAACTGAAAAAATATTCCCTCCGCTCCGACCAGCACATGATCATCAGAAAGGGGCACAGATAATGGGAAAAATACAACCCCCCTATGCTAGTAGGCACGGCGGAGCGGGGGGGTGTAATTAAAAAAAAAATATTTTAATTCTGCACTGACCGTCTTTGAAATTGCCCCTGCCCCCTATTAAATCCAATCTGGGGACAAAACCAGGGACAGACTTGGTCCGGGGACAGTGTCCTCAATCAGGGGACTGTCCCCTGAAACTGGGGATGTCTGGTCACCCTACAGTAGGTGCCTCTGATTTTGTATATCCAGAGCGATGGGATTGCGCTGGATATCGCCGCTGGAGGCTGCGCTTCTCACTGCCCCCACGAGATGCCGCGCATCCATAGGTATCCATTGGGAGCGGCGAGCAGGAGGAGCGACATAGCTCGGCGCTGGCTCCCACGATGGGGATGGCGGGTGGTCAATCTCGCCGCTAGCAGAGGCGAGATTGACACAAAATCGGCGGCACCTACTGTATATGGGAATGCAGTATTACTTGGAGGTGAACAAAAGCCTATTGACACAGACACAAAACTTCATTGGCATTGTGTTAATGACAAGCATGTTCAGAAATTACACCATTAAAATATAAACGTTAATGAAAAGTTCCTTTTATCTGAAGACATAATTTTTCACTTTCTATAAAAAAATTGTACAACATATAATATACACGTAGGTATGCTCAATATACAAATGTGTACTCTGAAATACATAGCTGATACTGTTTATTTGTTTCTTTATATTTATTTATGATGCAGATATTTAATATTACAATAAACAAGTGTCGATTAGAATAATTGAACAGTAACAAGTGAATGAATAAAGTAATTAGCATTGTCTCTCTTTATGAGAAATATGTGTTTTGCTCTCTTGGTGAGATAGCTAATTGTTAGATTAGTTCCAGATACATGCAGCTGTTTATGTTTGTATTGGTTATTGCTCCATCTGTAGCTTTAGCTATGCCAATTCTTTATAATGTATTTGAGGATATGACCATTCTTTCCGATTAAAGTTAGAAGGCTTTTATTTACTTGTTTTGTCTAATTTCAGGAATTTGATTTAAAAATGCAATTAATTAAAAATAACCCACGGTACTTCAATGGTGCATTGAAAAGTTCTGGCAAAGAAGCTTGTTTTTACCACCCTTTTCAGTCTTTAATGACACACATTGGCTAACTAGCATTGCTAGATGCTGAAATTTGTTATCATTCATCCTTTCTTCTTCTACTGCCTCCCGGTTGGTAACTTGGCCAATGCCACATACACAATACTCAGATTTATTCAGGGTTGATGTGAAAATGTATTCGTATTATCAAGGATCAGTGCAAGCAGGGCAGCTGTTGGAAATCACAGGGCCCCTTACAGCCTACCTGACAGGGCCCGCCAAAATATATTAAAACAATATTTTCACAAACAAAATACAGTAAAATCATTATTAGCGGACACAAACATAACAGAAAACCTGTGGAAATTTTTTGGAAAGTTTTTAAAAATCTTTAAACTTTTTTTATATAATTTTTTAAAGAATGTTAAAATGTATTAAAATGTATTTTATTTTATAATTTGTTATTTTTTTCCGAGACAGGTAAGCCAGCAGTGCCGTGTGTGTGTGTGTGTGGGGGGGGGGGGGGGGGGGGGGGGGGGTCAGCACAGTGACAGGGGGCACAGAGGGGTATCAGAAGAAGGCAGAACAGGGAGGGGGATCGGTGCGGGGAAGTAATTCTGTAATTGCCCCTCCATCTGATCACAATGGGGTGGATTCAGGTAGGGGCGCGCACTACTACGGAGGTGCAGCGTACCGTTTTTACGCTACGCCTCCGTAAATTACGTGCGCTACGCTTCATTCACGAAGCAGTAGCTCCGTAATTTGCGTGTGCGCTGCGTAAAACTGCCCGGCGTAAGCGCGCGTAATTTAAATGATCCCGTAGGGGGCGTGGATCATTTAAATTAGGCGCGTTCCCGCGCCGAACATAGTGCGCATGCTCCGTCAGGAAACTTTCCTGACGTGCATTGCGGTAAATGACGTCGCAAGGACGTCATTTGCTTCAACGTGAACGTAAATGGCGTCCAGCGCCATTCACGATTCACTTACGCAAACGACGTAATTTTTAAAAATCGCGACGCGGGAATGACGGGTATACTTAGCATTGGCTGCCCCTGCTAATAGCATGGGCAGCCTTACGCAGAAACCGACAAACGCAAACGATGTAAAATGCGAACGCAGGGCGCGCGTACGGTTGTGAATCGGCGTGAGTATGCAATTTGCATACTCTACGCTGACCACTACGGGAACGCCACCTAGCGGCCATCGTAAGAATGCAGCCTGTGATCCGACGGCATAAGAGCCTTATGCCAGTCATATCTTAGGCTGCAGTCGGCGTATCGAGCTTTCTTAATACAGAAAAGTCGATACGCCGGCGCAACTAAGCAATTGCGCTGCGTATCTATGGATACGCAGACGCAATTGCTTACTGAATCTACCCCAATGATTCCCTCTTCTGTCCAGGGCCCCTGTTGTCTGGGCCCCCTGTTGCCTGGGCCCCCTACAGGATGGCTGGTGGTCCCCCCCTATCAGCGGCCCTGAGTGCAAGCAAGGGTATTCAGAAATACTCTGCAGGTGATTTAGGGTTAGATTCCTGCTTATTCTCTATTTCCTGATTTTTTAGATTCTAAAGCAGGGCCGGTCTGGCCTACCGGGATAGCGGGACATTTCCCGGTAGGCTGCCTACCCTGGGGCCACTTTTAGCTACGCTGTGGCTGCAGCTGTGACAGCTGTGACAAAAGTCCCACCCTCCTCCTAGACCAGCTTGTGTGATAGAAGCAGTGTTCTAGTCAATATTCCAATCGCACACGTACCTGGACGTTGAAAATGGCTCGTGGAAAAAAGGTGGGTGCTGAAACGATCACCAGCTGGGCACTGAAACCATCAAACAAATAAAAATATTCGCCAGCACACCATCATAAATAACATCCAAAATGTTTTAATACAAAAAAGGCATTACACAAAGTGCAACGTTTCGAGGCTACGCAGGACCTCTTCCTCAGGCAAGTAATCAGATGTTCTGATTACTGATTAATGTTCTGTCTATCACACGAGCTGGTCTAGGAGGAGGGTGGGACTTTTGTCACAGCGCGGCCAAACATTTTACACTCAGCTCTGTGACACAGCGGGAGATACCCGCTGTGCGTAATCCACTAGCACTGACTGGAGAGGTGGCAATGATTGGCATGTTAAGGGGGCAGTGATGGGCACAGTAAGGCTGCAATGATTGGCATGGTGAGGCAGCAATGATGGGCATGGTAAGGTGGCAATGATGGGCACGGTGAGGCGACAATGATATGCACAGTAAGGCCCCATACACACGACCGGATCTGTCCGCTAATATTTGTCCGACGGACAGTTTCAGCGGACAGATCCGGTCGTGTGTAGGCCCGACCGGACAATTGTCCGGCGGATCGGACAGTTTCCAGCGGATCAAAATTTCCGACCGACCGCCATCCCTCGCATGCGTCGTACTGATTCGACGCATGCGTGGAAGCTTTGAACTTCAAGGCCGCCCACGTCGCCGCGTCATCGTCGTGGCGACGGCACGGCCATGCCCCGCGTATTGTTTACGCGCGGATTTCTATCTGATGGTGTGTACAACCATCAAACAGAAATCTCTGGGCGGACATGTCCGCTGAAAACGGTCCGTGTGTACGGGGCCTAAGGCTGCAATGATGGGCACAGTTAGGCTGCAATGATGGGCATGGGGAGGCAGCAATGATGGGCATGGTGAGGTGGAAATGATGGGCACGCTGAGGTGGAAATTATGGGCACAGTAAGGCTGCAATGATGGGCACGGTAAGGCGGCAATGATGGGCATCGTGAGGTGGCAATGATGGGCACGGTGAGGTGCAAATATGGGTACAGTAAGGCTGCATTGATGGGCATGGTGAGGCTGCAATGATGGGCATGGTGAGGTGGCAATGATGGGCACAGTAAGGCTGCAATGATGGGCAACATTAGGCTGCAATTATAGGCATGGTAAGGCTTTAATAATGGGCACAGTGAGGCTACAATCATGGGTGCTGTGAGGCTGCAATGATGGGCACAGTGATGCTGCATTGATGAACACAGTGAGGTTGCAATGATGGGCACAGTGAGGCTGCATGGATGGGCACAGTGAGACTGCAAGGATGGGGGCAGTGAGGCTGCATGAATGGGTGCAGTGAGGCTGCATGGATGGGCACAGTGAGGCTGCATGGAAGGGCACAGTGAGGCTGCATGGAAGGGCACAGTGAGGCTACATTTGATGGACACTGGTGAAGCTGCATTGATCTCTTGTATCATGTCTGCAGTCTCTGACCATCTCCTGTATCATGTCTACATTCTCTTACCATCTTTAGTATCATTTCCTCAGTCTCTAATCATCTCCTGTACCATGCTTGCAGCCTCTGACATCTTGACATCTCCTGTACCATGACCACAACCTCTGACCATCTCCTTTACTATGCCGCACCTCTAACCATCTTTTGTATCATGTCCGCAACCTCTGACCATCTCTTGTCTTATATCATGTCTGCAGTCTCTGAGGGGGTCTGGAGAGGAGTCAAGAATGTGAGCACTGCCGGGATGGGGGTCATGGGAAAAGTCAGACATGTGTGGACTGTGGAGAGGAGACTATAGGAAAACCAGAGCCACCAAGCTGGAGCCAACTGACTGAGCCCTGCACGGTGCACCTGAGAGGAGGTCAGTGACAGCGCCACCAAACCAGTCTGAGGGGGGGGGGGTCACTGATGTGAGGGGGAAGTGAATACAATAATCTAGGAGGGCACTGATATAAAGGTTCCCCCCCCCCCATATCAGCAACCCCCCCCTTACCTTATTGTGTTGTTTCTGCTATTAATATATATATACCTAGCCCTATGTGCTTTCATATCTGTCTTATCTATATATAATAAACTCTTCAAATGTGCTTTGAAATGCATGGTTTACAGGAAGAACATGAATAAAATGCTGTTATGCCGTTGGGCTGGTATAATAATGCTATGGGGCTGGTGTGAAATTATTTCCAGGGCTGGTTTTCATTCCCAGTCTGACGCTGTTCCAGACTATTGATTATTACTAATAGTTCCCTTTTGTTAAGTGATGGCACTGTAGAAATGAATAGTGTGTTTATTTTTTTCTATAACAAAAAAAAATATATATATATATATATATATATATATATATATATATATATATATATATATATATATATATTCTATCCAACACATACAATAAAAGTATAATTCTTGCACTGCCTCAGTTAAGCAGACATGCACTTCCAAGCAACGATTTGTCTAATAATTTTTAATTATTCCTATACCAAGATACAGGTACAGAAGGCTCTATCTCTTCCAGTTGCCAAAAGTGTGATTGTGCAATTAACCTCCTCACTCTTTGGACATACAAATAAATGAGAGTCGGAGCAATCGTTCTAGGTCTCTTAAATTTGAGTACCACAATGTTTTGCAATTCATATATAATATATATTTTTTAAACCTTTAAAAAAGGGAAAAGGAGAAAACATGTTTGGTGCATCAGTGCTAGGGAAAATGGTATTATTTATGAATTTTTGCCAGTCAAAAGTCTGTCTGGAATGTTAAAAACATTAAAGCTGGCAGATCAACCTGGTTGCCCATGTACCAGCTGAAAGTATTCATTAACCCTACTAAAAAGAACACATTTCTTTCTGTACTGCATCTAGCAAAATCTAGAAAATATATTTAATTTCTGCTTGTTTTCTGGCTAGGTCTCCTCTACTGTTAATATATGAAAGTGAAACTCCGCTTTTTCTTAAAAGAAAGTAGCCAAACAAACCTTACAATTACAGCTGACATACTGAATAAATCACCAGATATTTGCTTCTCCTTGTGTGATTCTATACCATTTATTTATAAATCTCCCCCCCATTAAACAACTGTGTTACACTGTAGATGTCTCTTATTACCACCTCTAAAACTAGCACATTGAAGGTGTAATGCCGCGTACACACCATCGTTTTCTGCGATGGAAAAAAACGTCATTTTCAAAAACGTCAATTTAATTGACCGTGTGTGGGCAAAAACGTCGTTTTATGTCTTCTAAAAAACGACAGAAAAAAATTGAAGCATGCTTCAATTTTATGTGTCGTTTTTGGCCGACGTCGTTTTCTGTGTTCTAAACATTGACCGTGTGTACGTAAAAACGTCGATTTAAGCCCGCGCATGCTCAGAAGCAAGTTAGGAGACGGCAGCGCTCATTCATGTAAAACGACTGTTCAGAATGGAATCAGCACATTCGTTAAGGTGTTTTTCAGCTTATAGACAAGAAAACGAAATTTAAAGCACAGTCACTGAAAATCACGAATCGTATCTCACCAAACTTTTACTAACACGCAGCAACACGATATCAGCAAAAGAGGCCGTCTTCCGCATGGAAACGACCCTTTATAGTGACGTCGTGCGTGATTGACGGAACTGCGCTGTGCTAGAGCGTTGTGAAAAAGCGATGGTGTGTATGCTACGTCGTTGTTCAAATTGAAGTTTGAAAAATGACGTTTTTTTAAAGCACATAGAGCGTCGCATTTTTCCATCGCAGAAAACGATGGTGTGTACGCGGCATAAGACAAGGGGTTCATTGGTGAAAAAACAGACAGATGGTTACTGCACTAACTGACAAGCTCTGCATTAAGATCCAAATTGGGTAAATTCCTCGTCCTTTACACCATAATCATTTTAATTGGACACATAGGGGAAGCTCTGGGGAAACTTCCCATGCAACTTTCCGTGCAAAGTGAAACTTTCCTAAAAATGTAATAGTCTATTTGCCTTAATAAATCAACCTTATAACATGGATGCATTCACCTCATTTCAACAATATGGGTGGAATTTGTAGAAACCGATCAGGAAGTTTTCTTGCATTGTTGGGTTCAGTGTAGGAACACACTGGGATTTACAGCTGCCTTAAAGTGCGAATGAGAACCTGTCATGAGATAAATCTTGGGGAATCATTGTTGGAATCCTTCTAAAAACTGCCTGTCACCTTGCTGTGCCTAGAAACAGGACTAGGAATGAGCGATTCGATTAAGACAGGTTCATTACTACTACTAAGTTACTAAGTTTAGGTGCCAAATGTTAAAAACAGTAATGACTATTTCCTAGGCTAATAAGCAAGGGATTGTCAAACAAATATCATGAGGGTTAGGCACTGCCATGGGTAACATATACCATAGCTAAAAATGATATTGGGTGGGTAGCAGTTATTTTAATAATGCTTTTTAAAGACCTCCCACTGCATATATACTGCGGCAGGGCGGCTCTATTGCGTGAAACATTGTTCCTGTACGTAGTTTTTAGTGCAATAGATAGTGTGGGCGCAAGTTTGTCGACTGCAGGAAGGAAGAGCCGATGCGTGTGCCCGGCGGACCCGATGTCCACTGGCCTCTCCCGATTGCTTCACAAAGAGGTAAACAAGGCAGATCCCTGTTCTGACAGGGGACAACATGGAGATCTACTGTTCCTAGTGATTAGGAACAGCGATCTCTGTGTTGCTCCTGTCATCACTTCCCCCACACAGTAAGAAAGCACCAACATGGAACACATTTAATCCTTTGATTGCCCCCAATGTTAACCCCTTTCCTGCCAGTGTCATTTATACAGTAATTAGTGCATTTTTCTAGCACTGATCACTGTATTGGTGTCACTTGTCCCAAAAATGTCACTTAGGGTCAGATTTGTCCACCGTAATGTCGCAGGCCCACTATATATTGCTGATCACTGCCAATACTAGTAAAAAAAAAAAAAAAAAAAAAAATGAAAAGTCCATAAATGTATCCTGTAGTTTGTAGACGCTATAACTTGTGTGCGAACCAATCAATATACGCTTATTGGGATTTTTTTAACCAAAAATATGTAGAAGAATACAACATATCGGCCTAAATTGATAAAGACATTGGGGTAGATTCAGGTAGAATGGCGCTTCTTTGTGCAGGCGTAACGTATCCTATTTCCGTTACGCCTCAGCAACTTTTACAGGCAAGTGCCGTATTCTTAAAAGAAAGTTGCGGCGGCGTAGCGTAAATAGCCCGGCGTAAGCCCGCCTAATTCAAATTCTGAAGAGGTGGGCGTGTGTTATGTTAATCAGGCTGTACCTGACGTAATTGACGTTTTTCCCAAATGGCGCATGCGTCGTCCGTGGAATTTCCCAGTGTGCATTGCTCCAAAGTACGCCGCAAGGACGTCATTGGATTTGACGTGAACGTAAATGACGTCCAGCCCCATTCACGGATGACTTACGCAAACGACGTAACATTTTCAAAATTCGACGCGGGTACGACGGCCATACTTAACATAGGATACGCCTCATATAGCAGGGGTAACTGTACGCCGGGAAAAGCCTAACGTAAACCGCGGAAATGTACTGCGTTGGCCGGGCGTACGTTCATGAATTCGCGTATCTAGCTGATTTACATATTCTAGGCGTAAATCAGCGTACACGCCCCTAGAGGCCAGCGTAAATATGCAGTTAAGATCCGACGGCGTAAGAGACTTACGTCGGTTGGATCTTAGTCAAATCTAGGCGTATCTGATTCTATGAATCAGGCGCATAGATACGACCGGCCGGACTCAGAGATACGACGGCGTATCAGGAGATACGCCGTCGTATCTTCTATCTGAATCTACCCCATTTTTTTTTACTTTTTTATTGTATATGTATTATAGCAGAAAGTAAAAAATATATATATATATATAAATTTTTCAAAATATCAATGATCAGTGATCAAATACCACCAAAAGAAAGCTCTATTTGTGGGGGAAAAAACAGTACAGTTAACAGTTAACAGTACTAAGCTCTTCTATCTTCAAATACAAGATTAGAAAGAATAAACTTTCAAGCAATAGTTTGAATTGTCACTGAAGATTAATTTCCAGGCATTTCCTAAATATAAATCTGAATTAGTTGCCACAATACTGTCTATTAAGCAGGAGACATGACACATGGATCTATGAACTTCACCTAGAATATGCTGGGCATTTGGTTTATAAAGCGCATCGGAATTTAAGAGCTAGTTGACAGGTGACAGATTATAATTCAACACCTTTAGAAAGTTACAGTGAAAGATCTTTCTCTGTAAACACTGGAGAATGAGATCTACACTATTGAATACGCTTTACAGAGAGTTTATGCATACCACAATGCATTATTGTGTGTTATGTTAAAGCCCAAACTCAAAAAAAAATTAAAAGTATCCCTTGCAGTGGGGCTGTGTCAATACTGCAAAGGTTAATTGCTCGCTTTGTCTAGTAGAGAGGAGAAACATTTTTACTTACCTAATTTTCTGTTGCAAATGGCGCTCTCACACATTCCCATGATGGGCTGTCCCTCGGCATCATCACATTCAAACCAGGACTGTGGACCCTAATTTGGTCTTCATGAGGTCAGGAGTGCAAAGGCACTTCAGGAACTGATCTAGCAGCCGCCCTGCAAATATATATATTTTTTTGCCCAGAGTAAGGCTTTAATGTGTGCTGTTATGTACAGTATATCAGACATGTTCTTTTTGTTTTTATATGATTATATACCAATAACACTTTACTTAATTTAGCAAACCACAAACAAAACAGGGCACTTCACTGCTGACCACCAATATATAGGGGCACTCACCACTGGCCAACAATAAAGGGGCACTTACCACCAGGGCCGGTGCAAGGATTTTTGCCAACTCAGACGAAGGTGCATTTTGCTGCCCCCCCCCCGGCATGCACAGGGCACAACAATCAGGGTACAGTGCACATCAGGGCACAGCACATCAGGGCACATGAGGGCACAGTGAACATCAGGGCATAGCACATCAGGGTACAGCACACCAGGCCACATTAGGGTAAAGGGCACAGCACATCAGGGTACAGTACATCAGGGCACAGCATATCAGGGCACACGACATTGAGGCATAGCAGACTGGGGCACAGGACATCAGGGCATGGGACATCAGCACACATGGCACATCAGGGCACGGGGCACTTGGCGAACATCAGGGCATATTGGCACACATCGGGGCATATTGGAGCACATCGGGGCATATTGGAGCACATTGGGGCATATTGGAGCACATTGGGGCACAGAGTTTACCTGGCAGCCAGTATGCAGGAAGCATCTGTGATAAGTTCTCTCTCATGTCACGCTGCCCCGGCAGCCTCGCCCTCCTCCTAGATCAGCTTGTGTGATAGACGCATTGTTCTGCCTATCATACAAGCTGATTTAGGAGGAGGGCGGGACTTTTCTCACAGCGCGGCCAAAGTTAAAACATCAAGCTCCAATACACACAGCGGGAGATGCCTGCTGTGTGTAATCCTGGGACTCACAGAGACGAGAGAGACACTGACACAGAGACACTGTCGATTTTCCGCCCTGTTCCCTGGCGCCGTAAGGCAAGTGCCTATGTTGCCTTGCGCTAGCGCTAGCCCTGCTTGCCACTGGCCACCAATGAAATGGGGAACTTGCCACTTATCAACAGCATAAGAGAGAAATTGAGGGGAGACTCTGCCACTGACCACCAACATCAGATGACCATACACTAACTTCTATGCTCATTAACCACTTCAGCTCCGGAAGCTGTTATCCCCTTCCTGACCAGGCCATTTTTTGCAATACGGCACTGCATTTCGTTCAAACTGACAATTGCGCGGTCCTGTGACACTGTACTCAAATAAAATGTATGTCCTTTTTTCCCCCCACAAAAATAACGTTATTTTGGTGTTATTTGGTCACAATATATAAAACACACCCAATAAAAAAGAAAATATATAAAAAAGAAAATGTCTTCATCAGTTTAGGCAAATATGTATTTTGCTACATGTTTTTGGTAAAAAGAATCCCAATAAGCGTACATTGATTGGTTTGAGCAAACATTATCTCATCTACAAATTATGGGTTAGATTTATGGACTTTAGTATTTATTGTTTTTATTAGCTAGTTTTTGCTAGCAAAGGCTGCGATCATTGATTTTTAGCAACATTGTGGCAGGCAAATCTGACACTAAGGGGGTTATTTCCGAAAAGCAAATCCACTTTGCACTACAAGGTCACACTACAAGTGAAAGTGAAAGTGCACTTGGAAGTGCAGTCACTGTAAATCTGAGGGGTAGATCTAAAATGAGTGGAAGCTCTGCTGATTTTTTTTAATCCAATCATGTGCAAACTAAAATGCTGTTTTTTATTTCCTTGCATGTCCCCCTCGGATCTACAGCGACTGCACTTCCAAGTGCACTTTCAGTGCACTTTGCACTTGAAGCTTGCACTTGAAGCTTGCACTTGTAGTGCAAAGTGGATCTGCCTTTCATAAATAACCCCCATTGTGACACTTTTTGGGGACCAGTGACACCAATACAGTGATCAGTGCTAAAAAAAGCACTAACACTGTATAAATGACACTGGCAGGGTAGCGGTCAACAGGGGCAATCAAAGGGTTAACTGTGTTCCCTGGGTGTGTTTTCTTACTGTGTGGGGGATGGACTGACTCGAGGAAGAGACGCATCTGTGTTCCTGATTAGCAGGAATCACACATCTCTCTCTCCCTTGTTGACAGAACGACGGTCTGCCTTGATTACATAGGCAGCTTGCTGTTCTGTCTCTTCAGCAAACAATCACAGATGCTCCCTCTGTGTCCAATCACAGTGGGAGTGTGGCTCCAGCAGCACGCACACGTGTGCCCCAGAACCGATGGAAGCGATCACATACAGGTACATGATTTTGTGCTAAAGGGACGGCTTGCTGCAGTATATGTACATGGGTGGTCCTTAAAGGGTTAAATTTCCCCTGACAAAATCCTGGCTATTTTACTTTGTAAAAAGTACTGTACAGTACACACGTTTGACTTTTGTGAACTGTAAACTGTGATTTAGATTACATGCTTCTAAATGCTGCACTCCTTAACCACTTGCTTACTGGGCACATATACCCCCCTCCTGCCCAGGTGAAATTTCAGCTTTCGGCACTGCATCGCTTTAACGAACAATTGCGCGGTCGTGCGACGTGGCTCCCAAACAAAATTGACGTCCTTTTTTCCCCACAAGTAGAGCTTTCTTTTGGTGGTATTTGATCGCCTGTGCGGTTTTTATTTTTTGCGCTTTAAACGAAAAAGTGAGACAATTTTGAAAAAAATACAATATTTTTTACTTCTTGCTATAATAAATATCCCAATTTAAAAAAAAAATAACATTTTTTTTTCTCAGTTTAGGCCGATACGTATTCTTCTACATATTTTTGGTAAAAAAAAAAAAAAATCGCAATAAGCGACTGGTTTGCGCAAAAGTTATAGCGCTTACAAAATAGGGGACAGAATTATTTTTTTTTAATTATTTTTTTTTAATAATTTTTTTTACTAGAAATGGCGGCGATCTGCGATTTTTAATGGACTGCGACGTTATGGCGGACACATCGGACACATTTTTGGCGCCATTCACATTTATACTGCGATCAGTGCTATAAATATGCACTAATTACAGTATAAATGTGACTGGCATTGAAGGGGTTAACACTAGGGGGTGAGGAAGGGGTTAAATGTATCCCTGCTTAGTGTTCTAACTGTAGGTGGAGGGGGGGGTGACTGGGGGGGTGACCGATCTATGTCTCTATGTACAAGAGACACAGATCCGTCTCCTCTCCAGAGACAGCACCGCTGTCTCTGTGTAAAACGGCAATGAGAGATGATCTCATATGTTTACATATGAGATCCTCTCTCATTGGCCGCACAGATCGCCTCGCGAACGGCCACTCTGATTGGCCGTTCGCGGCGATCTGTAATTGGCTGTGTCCGAGGGACACGGCCAACACAGATTTTCCCCGCAGCGCGCTCTGGAGCGCGCGCGGGGACCGCCCTAAGGGGCGGCCGTCAATTGACGGCAGTTTGGCAATTGGGATCCGCACTGTAGCCGTCAATTGACGGCAGGCGGATCCCAAGTGGTTAAAGTGATTGTAAAGGCACAAACTTTTTTTTTTTTCAAATAACAAACATGTTATACTGACCCCACAATAAGGTTGTGCGATATTAGTGGATAATATCTAGAATGAGAAATCAACATAAGTTAACAATTAACTGTGGCAGCAGGTGCTATGAACTACTTGGGGGAACAGAACATTGTAAATGGCTCTCTTGGAACTAGGGTAGCAGATTTGCTGGAGCAATGCGTTAAAGTCAGCAAGGTTTGTTACGACCTGAAGAGTTGGAGCGTCGGATTTTCTTGGGAGCATCCAGAGGGGCGCATAATTTTACGGTCACCTATGCTTCGCTTCTTTGACAATGCCATGAAGGGGAGGGGCTTAGTCATTATCCCATAAAGCGCAGGCATGTGCCCATGATATGCAGCCTCACTGTGCTAATCAAATGTGCAGTACAGAGGGTGTACAGTATGTGTATATAGAAGGGGTGGATGGTATTGGTATATAGAGGAAAGAAGGTGGGTATATACAGCTCTATATACAGGACAGATGATGTATATCTGCAGTCAGTGATGATAGAGGAATACAGGAAGGAAGATGGGTGTATATATCTGTATACAGGACAGGACAGATAATATGATCTTTCCTATATCTGGCACCCCCCTTCACTCATCATACCTGTATGCACTCAGCTGCCACCCTCATCTGTATATATGTCAGCCCCCCCCCCCTGTACACAAACTGCCTTCTCCCTTCACTTGTACTCACAGCCCCCACTTGTAAGGTCATGGTGGTCTTCCTTCTCCCAAGTCCTGTTTCCACATGTCCCTTTGAAAATACATTACAGGCAGCAAAGCAAACACTAGGGTGCACATACAGGAAGCAGCCAGAGGTGGCAGTAAAGAGCTCTGTAACTCAGTGACACTGATCTTGCAACAGCTGTGGAGCCGACTCGCACAAACACAGAGAGAGTCAGCATAGCTACAGATGCGAGCATGGCAGACCCTTGCCGATTCCAGGGTGGTCACTCGCCCCCCCTTACCCCTATGAGCGGATGCCCATGCTTGGGAGGGTCCTTCCTTGGGCTGCGCTGGTCTCTTGTGTCTGTTGCGTGTGAAAGGAGCCGAAGCATTCAAAGTTTCCATGGGGATATGAAGGTGAAATTGCAGGTATTGCAATGCCTCATCTGGGTGAGTAAATAGTTTCTGATCTCCTGAGGGGTCTGTGAAGAGAAGGTTTTATAAAAAAACATAATATCATCTAGAGTGTAAACTAGTATAGCTTCAAGCATTCTGTATAAAATGTACAATATCTTTATCCATCAAACTTATGGTAATGGGGCACATCTAAAGGGCAACTATAGAAAAAAGGGCATTGAAGAATTACTTTAATTTTAATATATTCCTCAATAACAATAAAGAATATAAAACCACAATGTGCACACTAAATGCCATTGGCTTCAAAATAGGGTGGGCTCAGAGAGCAGAGCATTGCGCTACAAGCCCACCCAGGTGTGTTACAATAGTGAAAGAATATTCGCTATTGAAACACTGATCCTCCTCCCGGCCAATCAGGAAGCATGTATGAGACCCGTTTCCCAATTGGTTAAAAATAGAAGCATACCGATTGGGCAATGAGGAGGAGGGAGAAAACGAAATCCACAGAGAGCAGGGGAAGGGGAAGCCGCCGTTTTATATGGGGTGCCTCCCAGAAGAAAAAAAAATTGTAAATGAATGCAGTTCAAATATTAAATAATACCAGCTTTCTTTTTCTGTGTTAGCAAGTGTGCACAGCTTTTCTTCCTTAGTACTTATTTGTCAAGTCTACAAACTGTATATTAATTGCAACATTCTTCAGAGCATGGACAGATTTCAAAAGCTCAAAATTATTAATATAAATGATAATATCTTAAAGAAATAAATGATACATTCTCATGTAAACTGTAATATGGTATTTAAACAAAGCATTGGCTTCCAGTTAAAAAAATAATTAAAAAAACAAGCACATGTCTGCAATTTCTTTTAATAAACCAAGACCTGATTAGCTAGATCAAGCTCTGCTATTCTTAAGATTCATTACTGTGCATTGATATTACAAATATAAAAATAATATTACAGACCAGGATATAACATCAGACATATTAAAGCTATTTATATGCTTGAAGCTCATCTAAATTAAATATTTTTGCCTAGACAAATGTTCTTTGGACCTCTTCTTAATGACAAAATCATTAACTCATGCTGTGTGCAAATAACTAAAACTGTACAATCATTTATTTTATAAATATGCCTTCAGAGTCTTGTCACCCAGTGCTTAACCATGCAGACACTTATACTCGCTAATGAAAGACAAATGAACTGAAAATTAAATATGTGTCTTTAACAAACTTGCATGATCTGATTATAGTTGGAGTATTTGTGCTATGATAAAAACGACAGATGTTCTATACTTTTGTTTTACGTAACCTAGCAAGTACTTTATTTCCAGTAAAAGAAACATAGGGGCTATCAAAAATGTACACAACCATCTGCTTCACAATTACTTTCATACAAGGGGATTACAGGATTGGCAAGATGCAGCTACTTGCAGTCCAGAAATTGCCCTCTATATTTAATTCTAAGCTCCATGGTAATTAGCACTAAAAAGTGTAAACTAACGTAGTAATGTGTCACATCAGCAAAACAAATGTAAATCCTTTGCTAAATAAGCTACCCGAAGGTTATTTGGTTCCTTCTACATAAAAATATTCACTTATTGGACCTAGCACTGCAAACAAGAGAAAGCAAGGTCTTCATGTACAGTAATACGCTTTAAACACACACCAAACCTAATTAAAGAAATAATCACAAATTAGAAATGTTAATGATTTCCTGTTCCCAGGTAATTAAATGCCTGCTCAATTAGTTCAATGTAAAGCAAATTATGCTTTTATTTGGGTGAATTTACAAATGCCAAAAAAGCCAGATATCAAAGTGTTACAGTGATGAGAATTTCTAGCATTAACTACATTAGACTGCTGGTGCAGATAAGTGTACCTAGCCAAAGTGATTCCTCACTTACCTAATATATACTGTATAAAGAAAATAAGTGGACCTGGTATTTTTAGCAAGGTCCACTTCAAGATGGTTGCTGATAAACAAGCATTCTCCATCTTTGTGAGACATTACTTGAGTAAAAGACACAAAAACGCAAATACAATAATATATTCTTCTATCTTTTGGTTTAACACTTTTATTCCTTGGCTGAAAGGTATCCAGATGATCCATGCAAATTTCCATAGAAAATTTCCACAAAAATATTAAAATAAAAGCCTTTAAGTAATAAAAAAAAATATTCTCATGTGCCTGCATTTAGAATTTCATTGAGAAAATATAAACTAAATGAATACAGTGGGTGTGCGTTCGTATATGATAATTATGTTCATATGTTTCAACATTTATCACAGAAGGAATTAAATGGATAATTATACAAGGAAGTTTTGAGAACATTCAAATAATAAAAAGTATAATAAATGGCTTTATAACTGATGTAAAGATAAGTTGATATATATTCAAAATTTCAACCACAGATGTTGCTGTTACAGCTTCTCATATCTTGTGGGACTCATTGGCATAATATTGCTTTGTGTTTGAATAGAATGGCAAAAATGTTGACATTCTTTACATGAATGTAAATAATAACAACAATAATCATCATCATTACCATCATTTTGATATTTGTAAAATGCAGAATGACTGAGTCTGTTAGAATATGATAAATATGCAGTAAACATACCTTTGCTTTACCTGTAATTTTTACTTCTTCAAAAGTAAACATTTCCCTTATTGTTAAAAAAACGTAATGTAAACACACAATATAACTTTTTTAGCTGTATGGTATGCATGTGTAGCGCTTCCCCCATAGGGGCTGCTAATTAGGATTGGTCCTTTGTAGGGTAGTAAAGGCAAACTTTAATATATTAACCCATAAGTAGAGTATCTTTCCAGGGGTAGTTCATAAAAAAATTATGCAAATTCTCAAAGTAAATAAAATGTCGTCAAATTCTACTAAACAGTCCATGGTGCTTCACCAGTGCAAAGTTGAATGTCAGTAATTAAAAAAATTGAATAAATGTGCCTCTAAATGTCTTTCTTCAAGAAGTGAACCAGTGCAGAATTCGAACACATCCAGACCTTCCATCTTCCACTCTTGCGCTACAGTGATTTCCTCCCCCACAGGTCACAATGCTCACCAAATACATTTTCCTCTCACTTTTATAATCGGCAAAAATTTATTTGACTATTAAGTCTTTTGGAAAGATGGCTCCTTAAATCTGCATCCACCTTGGTCTCTCAAACACATCTCAGCATCACTAGGACTTATCCTCAGTTAAAATAACATTCAAAACAGCCAACTCAATCAAGAAAGTATATGAAATTAACTATATCCCCCTACTGGACGAAATTAAAACAGAAATAAAAAGGGTAATAAACAGACCATTTTCTTGGACAGGGTGAATTAATATTTTGAAAATGGTTCTTCTCCCAAAAATTCTTTATAAATTTCAGATGTTACCAATCGCATTGCCGAACCCCTACTTTTAGAATTCTTAAAAACTTGCTAATGAATTACATATGGAAAAATAAGAAACATAGAATTTCCTTCCTGGTCTTGAAACAAGAGAAAAATCACGAGGGACTTGCGGTCCCAGACAACAGAAAATATTACGAAGCAGCAGTGTTGTCTAAGATGGTGGAGTGGGCCAGGGTCAACCCGGAAAAAAGATGGGTAAAGTTAGAATATGCACTGGCAAAGGTTAAACTAGGAAGCATCATTTGGAACCCCCCACTGTTTAGAGTATTGGATGAGAACACGCATGAGGTAACATGGAATGCATTACAAAGTTGGGACATAATTCACAAACAAATTGATAAGGAATACAATTCACCTCTCATTGAGTTAAAGGAAAATGAATACTTTGCACCAGGAAAAATGACAGTAGGTGGGAATTGGATTAAAAAAGACACAGCACAGCTAAGGGATATAATAAAAAACAGGAAATTAATAACACTACAGGAGCTGAAACACAAAGATGATTTAATGGTAATTGATGAATGGAGATATCAACAGCTAAGCCACTTTGTCCGAAAGTTACCCCAACCATTAAGGTCAGGGGATCAGCTATCAGTATTGGAAAGCTTATGTATCACAGATAGACCTAAAGGTATTATATCAAGGCTTTATAAGATATTACTAGCAGTGGATGGGCAGGAGATGCCTACATTCATCAAAAAATGGGAACGGAGTTAGGAAGGATAAGTTCACAATAGGGAAAATGTTGAGGCTGACCTACTCCGCGGCCGTGGACAATAGGACTGCAGAAATGAATTACAAGTGTATAACGGGATGGTATATAACACCAGACAAATTGTGTAAATTTAAAGACGGACAGTCAGCTGACTGCTGGTGGGGCTACAAGTCCCCTGGTACAATGGCCCACTTATGGTGGGATTGCCCAAAAGTCAGAATTTACTGGGAAAAGGTTTTAGGATTTATAAACGATATCACCAGGAAGGAAATAAAGAAAAACCCATGGACTGTACTTTTTGTCTATTTGTTGTCATTTCCTTTCTGAATGCATGCAAAAGGTCATTTAGGCCTTTCATTTTTTTTCCGATTCTTGGGTATTTGGTTTATCTTTGATTGGAAGATTAAAAAAACAATATAGAGGGAAAAAAACTAAAGAAACTAAAAGGATCCAAAGGTATACCACAAATGATGCAAAACCATAGTAGAGACGCTATAAGCAAGTAAAACGTGAGCAAGTCTCGTGTCCTCTATGTGGGTGGAGTCTGAAGTGGTAAAAAATTAAAAATAAATAAAATAAAATAATATTCATACACATCATAAAAACATGAGCCCATCAATGTTGTAAACTTTATGGCGCTGGGACTTCCAGCTTTGCCTGGGTTGGTGTGCAGCATGTCTCACCCGATCCCCCCAGTCGTGTCTTTTCTAGTCTGTGTTACTTCCGGTCTAGCATTTGATGTCACTTCCATTTGCCGTACAGCACCACCCTGATGTACTTTGTCCTTACAATTTTGTGAAACAGAACAAGGAGTTTGAGGATCCATGGAGCCATCTTTCTGAGAGATTTCTTGGTTAATTTATTGTTTATATAAGGTGGCAGCATTTGTGCAGTGATTGCACTAATACTTAGTGTGGGGTTAATTTGGTTTATTTTAAATGTAATATATTGTCACTCAATATAGTTGGTAACTAGGCAAACATAAAATGGATTAACAATGTTAATAACACAATTTAGCATGCAACGTGACTAACAGTAAGGATTGGCATAAAATAACATTTGGAAAACAGCAAAAACAGTAGCAAGCCCACCTCAAGTGCAGCCGTGAGCAGTAGTAAAATTGTATCTAATGAGTGCTGGAACTATACTGCTAGAGTGCATTCATGGTAACTGTGACAGACCTAGCTGGGACAGAGGCTTTCGGAGGGGACTGAATGATAGCCTCTTGCCTACTGATAATGGGCCCTGGCATTTGGGGAAATGGTGCTCTTTGTGAGATGTATGTCTGAGGAACCTTGAGGTGGTGTTTGTTTGTATTTAGGTCCATGTCTCCCCCAAACACACAGACTCTGGGAACCCTGTATATGCCATATTAGAAATAGTGACTGATTCATACTGTTGGGACACATACTGTTAGATGCTGATGTCAACTCTAGCCACCTGTCTGTCTGTTGTCTGTTATAATGTAAATGAGTCTAGTATAGATTCTAAGAGTCTTTCAGCCATTGTTGTTTGTGCTACTTAACCCTGCAGTTGTATGAAGGAGTTCTGTGTTGATATGTATGATAATGTGTATTGTAGTTAGGGAGTCGGCTGTTTAAAGGGATTAGTTAATTAGCTCATGTTAATTTTTGTTTCTGGTTACAAGTGTATTGTTAGAGTAATATGAGCAGGAGGTAGGAACCTCCTCTTTATCTGTATATAAGACATGTATTCTGGTTCTAATAAACAGTCCATGTTCCGCAAACAAACAAGTATTGTCTTGTTTGTAGTTGATAGCAGTTGGAATATCTGATATCTATATTCAGACTGGGAGGAAGCGGTATACGATGAAATAACTCAAGTGGAGTGTGGGATGTTTTGTTACAGTAACGATGCTAGTCTTGGACCGCACTATCCAAAAGAAAAGGAGGATGATGGTGGTGGTGGTAGTGGGGGTGGGGGGGGGGGGGGCAGGGGAACAAGGGTAACTCAGTCCTTTTGAGACTTTTTTTCTGCTGGCTATCGTTGGATCCTTTAAGAGCATTGGTGCACTTTACAGTCCCATTTAACCTGCATGCAGTATAGGTACGGTATCGTTTTGGCACAATTGCAAGGTAGATCTGGTATAGATGCAGTAAAGGTTCAGTATAATGCTGTATAGGGTTGGCATATGTACAGTCTAGGTTTGGGAATAAGTGTGGTAAAATGTGCAGTATGGGTGCAGTATGGATTGGGTACACTTGCTGTCCAGCTCTCAATGGCTCAATCCCTGATAGCAGTATCGGCAATGGGCAAACAGCCCTCCTGCTGATCCCCAGGATGCTACAGTGACTGCTCTCTGTAGAAGGAGGGCCCCATCTGTCTCTATCTGAAGGCCTCTGGTGATCAGTGATTGCAAACAGAGAGTAAGTGGATGCTCTTTTCTCCATGCAGAAGTGGACTCAGTGCTGTCATGGAGAAGTGGAGTCCAGTGCTGCCCCCGGGTGTCCTCCCTCCCAGTCTAAGGCTCAGGACTCCACTGGTATGGTCTCCTGCTGGCCAACAAATATTCAAACAGAGGTGCGCTCTCTCTAACTCCCTTGGTGCCAAGAGGAAAAACTTTCCTGATTTGATAAAAATGTTCTCTCACTCCTACTCCACAGTGCATATTGTGATCTGCAGTATAAGGATTCAATTGTCCCTATTATATGGCTACTGCCTTAAACTACAATGTTCAGGATTCTCAGTGCTCTGCATAGAAGTCTATGGGCTTCCTTGGCTTTAGCAGTCGCCCTGCTCGCCTGGGGAGAATGGTGCATAACAGCAGTATCTCAGTAGAGGGAGAGAATAATAAAAGGCAATATCCCCTTCTCCATATTGCTGTTTCCCTGCACCTGGCTACACATTCAAAGGATGTATTTTAATTCTGACAATTCAGAATAGATATTTATGGAAAATCAGAAAAATAGGGTATAATTTGTACAGGAACACTGTACTTATTCAGAACATGCCCCCCTCTGTGTGAGTAAATGTTCAAACTGTACTTTTAAACTGCAGAGGCATCAAATATTAATAAAGTATTCCATAACATAATGTACCATTTTTATCTCATTTGGCACATAATTATTTTAGAAACCACAGCCAAGTTGGTGTCATATGCTGAATATGGTGTAATACATGAAAGTGTATTGTGCAAGTCATTTTAGGTACTGCCTATATGTCATTATAGCTGTGCATTGTCATTTTTAAATGTTTGTACCAAATAAAATAAAAAACAACAACTTATAAAGTCAATCATCTCCATGTTATTAAAACATTATACTGTACAGCTTTATTGGTAACTTATATAAAATACCAAGAACATTCCAGGAAAAAATATGCAAGCCGGTAATTTATGCAGTTCTCACACCAAACCTGCAAAACCCCCAAAACATATATTAAAGAAAAACTACAATGATCAATTATCAATGTTACATTTTGATGTTGTGGAGATATTTAAGCATCTTAAAGTAGATTATAACATTACTGTACCTCTACAGACAATATTTGCACATTATGCATAATCCTTTTTATATAAACGGTCTTGGAATAAATTGCTGAAAGTTGATCACAGTGAGTGGCTCTAAGCATGTCTTCCTGTGACTTTATATAGTTTATTGGTATACATTTATCAAACTCTGTTTTGAAAATATATGATATATTTGTGTTGGTTTAATAAAGGTTTGGTATGGGAACTGCATGAAATATTAACCTGTCTGTAAGGTTTTCTTTCGTGGTTTTTTTTTTTTTTTTTGAGTAATCAATAAAGCTATATAATATTTTAATAATTTGAGGTGTATGACTATATAAGGCTTTTTTAAATTATTCCCTACAAACAATATTTACAAAGGCATTGGACTCCACCATTTTTTTTTTAATTGATAGATCTGTATACCACATGTGGGGAGGAATGTACACATACCTTGATAAAAAATGTTTTATCATCAATATTATTGTCTCTGTATAAATATGCAGTCAGGTGTCATTATTAGCAATTACTGGTTAACTTTTAAGGGAATGCATTGTCTTTTAAAAGTATTTCCAGGCATACATGAAAAATAAGTCAGCTGATTTAAATAAGCCTGAGAGCATGGGGAATTTAGCTGAGGGGGGAGTGGACAGGTGTCATGTCCAGCCCCGCTGCTGGCAGCCTGTCAAATAAAAAAAAAGAAAATAGAAAAAGGGGCACAGGCCTAGTGCATTATGCAACAGATTTAAATAAATAAAAGGTAGAATAAGCTACTCAAACAGTGGCAGCCCATCCATTGGGTCACACGGTTACCGCCCCCATCTCATTGTCCGGCCCACTAATCTACATGTAGGGCACCAGACGCATGGATTTCAATTAACGGGGGTTTGAATCACGTGATTAGAGCCAGAGGCTCCAGAGCACTGCGCTCCAAACCTAACCAGTTGTGTGACATAGCTAATGAATATTCGCTATTGCCACACTGATCCTCATCCTGGAAAATCAGGAAGCGGGTCCTGTTGGACACCTAAGAGGAGCAGGGAGGAGACACAGTGGAAGCAACCGTGATGCGGAGGAGGAAGAGACATGATATTATCCGCCGCCTGCAGGAGCGGCACCCGCCTGCAACCTAGTTAGGGTAAGTGCAGTGCTGGATGAGCGACCAACCACGAGACCCCAGGGGGTGACTTGCGGTGATTGCCCCCCCTCCAAAAAAAAGCCACCAGCTGCATGGCTCACAAACATATAAGTAAAAGCACTCATCCAGCCACAGTGTTGTGGCTTGGTTTTGCAGACTGGACAGTATCCAGAGCATTGGGGGGGCCTCATCGGGGTGCTTTTAGGCTAACACATTTCCTTTAGAGCCAAACAGCAAAGTGACCACACCATTTTGCTGTTTATCTCTGAAGAAGGCAGCACTTCTTCAAAAGACGCTAGCCTGCAAGGACCCGGTGAGATCCCCCTATGCTCTGGATACTGTCGACACTATCTGCAACACCAAGCCATGGAAGTGTGGCTGAATGAGCGCTTTTACTTAAATGTTTAAGTAGCTTATAATACCTTTTTTATTAAAATATTTGGATAATGCACTAGGCCTGTGCATCCTCTTTTGCTTGCTTTTTCAGTATTCTATGCATTTGTCACTGGGGCCATATACTGCCGAAACATTTCTACTGCTAGATGCACTATCCAGCCCCATTCAGCTGCAGAAGCTGTGAGCCTCATATAAAGTTTTACATCCTGACAGCAGTGGGGCAGGACATTGCACCTGTGCCCTTTGCCCTCAGATAAACTCCAGAGCTCTATAAGCAGAGGCTAAACTCTGTGTTCATTGGGCCTGTCAGTCTTTCATACTCCAACAAAGATTTTGGGTCAACATAATTTATTATGAAACCATAAGACAGGTAACCTGTGCTGTAGCTGATGCTACTGATACCAGCAATAACCTTTAGATACCTGTGTGTTTTTTTTTGTGTTCACCTCCTATCTAGGAGCTTTAAAGTGGTTGTAAATCCTTACAGACCACTTTAACCTACAGGTAAGTCTAGATTAAGGCCTTGTACACACGATAGGTTAACCAGAGGACAACGGTCTGATGGACCGTTTTCATCGGTCAAAACCGATCGTGTGTGGGCCCCATAGGTTATTTAACCATAAGTTAAAAAAAGTCAACTTGCTTTAAAATTAACCTATGGATTCCTAACCGATCGTTAGTAGGCACGACCATCGGTTAAAAATCCACGCATGCTCAGAATCAAGTCGACGCAGGCGTTTTACGTCACCACGTTCTGACACGATCGGTTATTAAACCAATGGTGTGTAGGCATGACGGACCATCAGTCAGCTTTATCGGTTAACCTATGACAACGGTCCTTCAGACCGTTCTCATCGGATGCACTGATCGTGTGTAGGAGGCTTAAGGCTTACCTTTAGGTGCAACAAATATCTATCTCCTAAACCTACACGGTCTAAGAGATATTTGCAGAAAAGACTGCACCGATGTCTATGGCACATGAGCGACGTACACAATGGTGCAGGCACACTGAGCGTGCCGTTAGTGAAGGCGATCGTGCCTTCACTGACGGCTCCCGCGTGGTGTGGAGTGACGTCATCATGGCTCCGGCCAATCACAGCGCCGGAGCTGCGATACCCGGAAGTCACTCAGGTATCATGGCGGCAGCGGAGGGGAGGAATAAGAGTCGCTTCGGGGGCTCCGATCTCAGGTAAGTAATTCATAATGAGCTAGTATGCTATGCATTATGCATTTCTACTGCAGGTTTTTAAAAAATATATATATTTTACAGGGTTTACTTCCTCTTTAAAGTGATCAATGGCTCACTTTCATTTAATACAGAGTCCTGGGCATTCAATGGCAAAATCAACTGGGCCTTTGTTTTCTGGTGCTGTGCTAGGAGAAATTGCGGGAGAGCCAAGTCCCTGCTCCTAAATATTACTAGAAAATAAAAAAAGACATACCTTATAAGTGTTATATAGTAAGCAATTACAGTCCAGTAATGATACAGACTGTAAATCTGTATAGCACATTGACGAGGGAAAAGCTGCAGCAAATGGTGCATATACATACATCATGCAAAAAAAGGGGTGTAGCCTAAAGTGGAATTTTAATCAGAAAATGTATTATTTAATGTAAAACATTAAAAATGAGTGCCTATACTGTGTAACATTCAGTAAGGTCCTGTCCCTCCCTGCTCTGCACAGCCTCAGTTGTCCTGTATTATCGGTACTGTGCTCATAATCAGTGAGTCACTAGAGGCCGATCTCCTAACGGCTTTACTGCTTAGTTGGGGAGGAAGCATTAGCAATGACACAGAATATGCCAAGGAAATACAGATTAGAGAGGAAAAAATAAATACAGGAGAGGTGACAGGACAAACTCTGGGAAACACAAAAAAGTTAAACTTACAAGGATGGTGTCTTATCTTATATCCCTGATTCACTCTCCTTCCTACTGGGCTGCAACAGCACTATAAACTTCAGCACTGTAAAGCTTCAACAGCCTTACCCTCTACTGAGCCAAGGCATACAATCAAGGCTGGAAATGTTCACATTTTAATTACAGAACGTGACCAAGGAGAGGGGTCTCAATTTTGCAAATAAGAAATGACTGCTCTGGGCTTCAACAAAATGGTGGCATTCAGCCAGATGAAACAGTAATAATGGAAGTGGGGCTCACTATATAAAGGTGCTCCGCTCTGGGCATTTTGCCAGTTGAACGCGTTGGCTCAACAAGCTCCATTGAACTATAATACTTGGGAGCTCGTTGCTGCTGACATGCCCCCAAAAAACATTATGTGCCAGGTGCTGAAGCGGGCTGGAGGCAGCGGAGGAAAAGATTAGCTCTGGCGGTGCCGCAAGATGGCCGAAGAGGAAGAAATGCGGTGCAATGGGGGAAGACTATCCGGGAAGCTGCCAGGGTAGAGAGAGACCACAGCAGCGCTGTCAGAATCAGTGTGGCTCGCTAATGCGGCCACTTCCATCTCCAGATTTGAGGCCAGGCAGTCTATGTCGGTGGGAGAGGCAGCGTTGGATCTGGGGTTTAGGACAGTCAGCCAGAGACAATGCAAGAAGAGGAGATTCCTGTCTTCATCGCTGCTCAGGAGAAGAGGTGGGCGATGGAACAGGTATTTCCTCAGAGGCAGGAGGCGGTGTCAGCATTAAAAGAAGTTGCTGGGCAACAGGAACTACCCAGCTCCAGGCAATCAGAGGAGGAGCTCAGCCACGGGGTTAAGCCTGTGAAGATGATTCCCATGCTGGCCTGCGGAATCATCACAGGCTAATGCAACAGTACCACCTGGTGGGAATGGTGAGCTACTGCATTTACTAAACAATATTCAGTCTATTTCCAAATTGGCTAATAACTTTACTACGTCTACTGATAATAATACAAATTATGTTGCGGTATTGTCTAATACAGCTGGGAATGTTCCTTTAAGGCCTCGTACACACGACCGAACATGTTCGCTGAAACTGGTCCGCGGACAGGTTTCCAGCGGACAAATGTTTCTTAGCATGCTAAGAAACATGTCCGCTGGAAGCCTGTCCGTCGGACATGTACAGTCGTCTGTACAGACTCACCGGACATGTCCGCTCGGCGGAAAGCCCTCCCATGCGTCGAAGTGATTCGACGCATGCGTGGAAGCATTGACCTTCGAGGGTCGCGCAAGTCGCGCGTCATCGTCGCGACCACGTCACCGCATATCCTGTCCGCGGGAAATTTGGTCTGATGGTGTGTACAGCCATGAGACCAAATAATCCCAGCGGACATGTCCGATGAAAACGGTTCGCATTGGACAGGTCCCTTCGTGTGTACGGGGCCTGATAGATAATGCAATTAATTCTTCCTTCACTTCTAATACTAACTCGGTAAATCCTGTTAATAATAATTCTCTTCCTACTAACATTTCTTTTTATAACACTGTTCCTAAGACATGCCTGAGGCCCCGTACACACGACCGAACATGTCTGCTGAAACTGGTCCGCAGACCAGTTTCAGCGGACATGTTCGGTCGTCTGTACGTCCGACCGGACCGGACAGGATCGGACAGGTTTCCAGCGGACAAATGTTTCTTAGCATGCTAAGAAACATGTCTGCTGGAAGCCTGTCCGTCAGACATGTTCGGTCGTCTGTACAGACTCACCGGACATGTCCGCTCGGCCGAAAGCCCTCCCATGCGTTGAAGTGATTCGACGCATGCGTGGAAGCATTGACCTTCCAGGGTCGCGCACGTCGCCGCATCATCATTGCGGCGACGGCGCGGCACGGCCACGTCACCACGTATCCTGTCCGCAGGGATTTTGGTTTGATGGTGTGTACAACCATCAGACCAAAATCCGGCAGCGGACATGTCCGATGAAAACGGTCCGGCGGACCGTTTTCATCGGACAGTCCGTCCATGTGTACGAGGCCTTAAAGAGGTATTGCCATGTGAAATCTTGCTGCTGGGAATCTTTCTGCACAGATAAAAGAGAAAATATAGAAAGACTCATTTGTTGATATTCTACTCCTGTCATCTTAAGAATTTACACTTAAAGTGGTTAATCTGACAATAAATTTGAGGTATCTAGACGTAGGCCAGTGGCGAGACCCTTCCATATAAAAACTTGTGCGCTGCTATGTAAAACTTAAAATCCATAATATTGTGAACAGCTGAAACCACTAGGGAGTGCACTCAAAACACTATCATATAATATTTGAAAATTAATAATGGTGTGCTGTAGACATGTGCAATTAGTTTAGTTTTTTAACGAATTTTAACAAATTCGTAAATTCCAAAATTTCCGAAATGACGAAGTTCCGAAATTATGAATTTACGAAATTCGGAAATGATAAAATTCATAATTGTGAAAAATCAAAGTTAGGAAATTCAAATTCCAAAATCCGGAAATTTGAAAATCTGAAAATTTGGATTTTCGAATTTCCGAATTTCCGAAAAAAGGAAAAAAATGAATGAAACAAACAAATGTTTTCAATAAACAAAAAATCATTAATTACACCAAATAGAAATAAGGACAAATTAATACAATAGAGTGAAGGCTGAATATAGTGAAAAAAACTTGAAACCAAGCAATGAATGAATGAATAAAGTTCCCTTAAAAAAATAATATATATAAGCTATATATAAAAAAACAAAAGAAGAAAAATGTATATATATATATATATATATATATATATATATATATATATATATATATATATATATATATATATATATATATATATATATATATATATATATATATATATATATATATATATATATATATATTTATTTATATGACAAATTAGTCATAATCATAACTTAATAGGGGAGAAACCAGTTCCAATGGCGGAGGAGATCAAACAGAATGAGCCACCACTAGTAGGTGTATAGATTGGCCGCTCAACTCAAGATACAGTGGGGAGAACAGGTATTTGATACACTGCCAATTTTGCACAGACTGTGCCCCATTACATGACCAGACCGTGCCCCATTACATGACCAGACCGTGCCCCATTACATGACCAGACCGTGCCCCATTACATGCCAGGACGTGCCCCATTACATGCCCAGACCTGCCCCATTACATGACCAGACCGTGCCCCATTACATGCCAGACCTGCCCCATTACATGACCAGACCGTGCCCCATTACATGACCAGACCTGCCCCATTACATGACCAGACTGTGCCCCATTACATGCCAGACCTGCCCCATTACATGACCAGACCGTGCCCCATTACATGACCAGACCGTGCCCCATTACATGACCAGACCATGCCCCATTACATGACCAGACCGTGCCCCATTACATGACCAGACCGTGCCCCATTACATGACCAGACCTGCCCCATTACATGACCAGACCGTGCCCCATTACATGACCAGACCGTGCCCTTACCTTATCCTAAGACATGCGAATCGCGGCCGTACGTTTTTTCAAAAGCCACGCCTTCTACGTCTTCTGTTCCGTGATAGGCGGAACATTCAGCTTCCCAGGAGGCACTGTGTTCAGTGTTCGCCTATCACGGAGGCCCTCTCGTCTGATTTTAAGGGGTTAGAAAGTCGTCTTATACGCCGGAAAATACGGTATATGTCTGTAATCATGGGTACTCTTCAACTGAGAGACAGAATCGAAAACAAAAATCCAGAAAATCACATTGTATGATTTTTAAGTAATTAATTAGCATTTTATTGCATGACACAAGTATTTGATACATCAGAAAAGCAAGAACATAATATTTGGTACAGAAAACTTTGTTTGTAATTACAGAAATCATACGTTTCCTGTAGTTCTTGACCAGGTTTGCACACACTGCAGCAGATATTTTGGCCCACTTCTCCATACAGAGCTTCTCCAGATCCTTCAGTTTTGGGGCTGTCACTAGGCAATACGGACTTTCAGCTCCCTCCAAAGATTTTCTATTGGGTTCAGGTCTGGAGACTGGCTAGGCCACTCCAGGGTCTTGAGATGCTTCTCTGAGCCACTCCTTAGTTGCCCTGGCTGTGTGTTTCGGGTCATTGTCATGCTGGAAGACCCAACCACGACCAATATTTAATGCTCTTACTGAGGGAAGGAGGTTGTTGACCAAGATCTCGCAATACATGGGCCCCATTAATCCTCCCCTCAATATGGTACAGTCGTCCTGTCCCCTTTGCAGAAAAGCATCCACAAAGAATGATGTTTTCATCTCCATGCTTCACGTTGGGATGGTATTCTTGGGGTTGTACTAATCCTTCTTCTTCCTCCAAACACGGCGAGTGGCGTTTAGACCAAAAAGCTCTATTTTTGTCTCATCAGACCACATGACCTTCTCCCATTCCTCCTCTGGATCATCAAGATGGTCATTGGCAAACTTCAGACAGGCCTGAACATGCACTGGCTTGGGTACCTTGCATGTGCTAAAGGATTTGTATCCATAATGGCGTAGTGTGTTACTAATGGTTTTCTTTGAGACTGTGTTCTCAGCTCTCTTCAGGTCATTGACCAGGTCCTGCCTTGTAGTTCTGGGCTGATCCCTCACCTTTTTCATTAATGCCCCACAAGGTGAGATCTTGCATGGAGCCCCAGACCGAGGAAGATTGACCGTCATCTTGAACGTCTTCCATTTTCTAATAATTGCGCCAACAGCTGTTGTCCTCTAACCAAGCTGCTTGCCTATTGTCCTGTAGCCAATCCCAGCCTTGTGCAAATCTACAATGTTTTTATCTTGCATGGAGCCCCAGTCCGAGGGAGATTGACCGTCATCTTGAACTTCTTCCATTTTCTAATAATTGCGCCAACAGCTGTTGCCCTCTCACCAAGCTGCTTGCCTATTGTCCTGTAGCCAATCCCAGTCTCGTGCAAATCTACGATTTTTTATCCCTGATGTCCTTACATAGCTCTCTGGCCTTTGTGGAAAGGTTGGAGTCTGTTTGCTTGAGTGTGTGGACAGTTGTCTTTTATACAGGTGACAAGTTCAAACAGGTGCAGTTAATACAGGTAGTGAGTGGAGAACAGGAGGGCTTCTTAACCACTTGCTTACTGGGCACATAAACCCCCTTCGTTCCCGGGGCGAAATCTCAGCGTCCGGCACTGCGTCGCTTTAACTGACAATTGTGCGGTCGTGCGACGTGGCTCCCAAACAAAATTGGCGTCCTTTTTTCCCCACAAATAGAGCTTTCTTTTGGTGGTATTTGATCACCTCTGCGGTTTTTATTTTTTGCGCTATAAACAAAAAAAGAGCAACAATTTAAAAAAAATATATATTTTTTTTACTTGTTGCTATAATAAATATCCCAATTTTTTTTTAAAAAACTATTTTTTTTCTCAGTTAAGGCCGATACGTATTTTTCGACGTATTTTTGTAAAAAAAAAAAAAAAATCACAATAAGCGACTGGTTTGCGCAAAAGTTATAGCGCCTACAAAATGGGGAACAGAATTATGATTTTTTTTATTATTTTTTTTTTTACTAGTAATGGCGGCGATCTGCGATTTTTATTGGGACTGGGATATTGCGGCGGACGTATCGGACACTTTTGACACAAATTTGGCGCCATTCACATTTATACGGCGATCAGTGATATAAAAATGCACTAATTACTGTATAAATGTGACTGGCAGTGAAGGGGTTAACACTAGGGGGTGAGGAAGGGGTTAACTGTGTAGCCTGGGTGTGTTATAACTGTGTGGGGGGAGGGGGGTGACTGGGGGAGGGGACCGATGCTGTGTCTCTATGTACAAGTGACACAGATCGGTCTCCTCTCCTCTCACAGCATGTGGAGCTCTGTGTTTACACACAGAGCTCCACGTTCCTGCTGTCACCTACCGTGTCACCGACGATCGCGTGTACCCGGCGGACATCGCGGCCGCCAGGTACACGCATCGGGTCTTCGGCGATGCGTCGGGACAGTTTTTACCCGCCGCGCGCCACCCAGTGGCGCGCGCGGGTAATGCACATAAAGGCCGTTTTTAAACGGCCACTTGGCACTTGAGAGCCACGCTGCGGACGTATTTCGTCTATAGCGCGGATCTCAAGTGGTTAAAGAAAAAAATAACAGGTCTGTGAGAGCCGGAATTCTTACTGGTTGATAGATGTTCAAATACTTATGTCATGCAATTAGTTGAGAATTATTTACAAAACATACAATGTGATTTTTCAGTTTTTTTTATATGCCGTCTCACAGTTGAAGAGTACCTATGATAAAAAATTACAGACCTCTACATGCTTTTTAAGTAGGAAAATCTGCAAAATTGTCAGTGTATCAAATACTGTACTTGTTCTTCCCACTGTATGAGCTAAAGCTCAATGCATAGCTGATGGAATCCCAGCTTGTTTGTCTATGGACACCCTCCAGTCCTATGCCTCTATCCTCAAACACCAATCCAGATATGATCATAGGGGAGGAGAAACATCAGTTTCCCACTGAGGATTCCAATAGGTCTGTAGAGACTCACTCCAATAACATGCCTCTTGCACAACCGTCACTCAGAGAGAATTTGAGGAAGCAATATTTAGGATCAGGAAGTTTGGAAAAGCAGCCTTGCTAGCCAAAGGCCTAGAGGCGATTCAGTTTGCATGTGTAGCGCTATACAAGTCATTCATTCATTCATTCATTCAAATGGGGTATTAAAGTGGTAGTAAAAAGAATATCTATTAAACCTGTACGATTTAGGAGATATTCCCCTCGCAATGATCCGCTGAGCGGCGCATGCGCAGAGGGGTTCCTTGGCTAAAGGCTCGGCAGCCGCCGGACCTTGCCGGAAAGAAGTCTCCCGCGCGCATGCGCAGGAGTGATGATATCGCCGCTCCAGCCACTCTTAGCGCTAAAGCAGCGATACCCGGAAGACACGCCGAGGCAAGATGACATCTCCCTCGGCGTGGACCAGGTAAGTATCTCATAATGAGCTAGTATGCGTTGCATACTAGCTCATATGCCTTTTACCTTTCAGGTATGTAAAAAAAAAAAAAAGCTGCTGCGGGTTTACTACCGCTTTAAGGCTGCTTTTCATTTATTGCCTATTTCTCCATCCTCCTACAATTCATTGAGTATTCAGTTTGAAGGTGAATTATTCTATGACATGTGCCTTCCTATGGGCTGCTCTATATCCTGTGCTTACTTTGAAAAATTTGACAACTTTCGAGACTGGGTAGTGTCTTTTGAGTCTGGATTTGATGGTATCCTGCATTGGCCATTCTGAAAAGCCGACATATGATGTCCACCCAGAATGAGGGCAGGCGGCAAGTGGTTAAAGCAACAAATAACATAGTTCAATTGGAACTATTTTCTTTGGTAGTTGCATTAGAAATTTGGGGTGAGCAATTTGCCAACAAACGTATTTCATTCCAAACAGATAATAAAGGAGTTATGTCATCAAACAAATCCATGTTTGTAGTAAAATTGCTCAGACATCTAGTATTTTTATGTTTACGTTTTAACTTTTGTCTGAAGGCAAAACATTTACCTGGGAAGGAGAATCAATTTGTGGATGCTTTATCTCGATTCAAGATTTTGCCAATTGTTACCCATTGCAGACCTAAAAGTGTGATTATGCCAGTACTTCTTCTAAGGCCATTTCCCTGACAATAGGCCAGCAGGAGGATCCACCTGTCACATGATGTGCCTATGGCGCCCATTTCTTCTACTGGCAAGATTGCCAGTACTTCTTCTACGGCCATTTCCCTGACAATATCCATCTGCTATGATCCAATATGCCAATACCCTTTTGTCATTTACCCTTAACAACTTCATACAGCCCACTTTATCTACAATTTTCAATCGAACAATTTTAAATGACGATGAGTTATATTATTTTTTGCTGCCATTTTTTCATAAAAGGATTACCTGGCTCCATATTACTTAAATGTATATAGCATTTTTATTGCCGCGTACACACGATCATTTTTCGGGTTGTAAAAAACAATGTTTTTCAGGCTCTAGAAAAAACTATGTTTTCTTCAACTTCATCATTAAAACGGCCTTGCCTACACACGATCGTAAAAAAAAAAAAAAAATGCTCTAGCAAAGCGCGGTGACGTACAACACGTACGACGGCACAATAAAAGGAAAGTTTCATTCGGATGACGCCACTCTTTGGGCTGCTTTAGCTGATTTTGTGTTAGTAAAAGATGATTTGCGCTTTTCTGTCTGTTACAGCGTAATGAATGTGCTTACTCCATTACGAACGTTAGTTTTACCAGAACGAGCACTCCCATCTCATAACTTTCTTCTGAGCATGCGCAGGTTTTTCACGTTGTTAAAGCCCACACACAACCATTTTTTACAACCCGAAAAACGACAACGTTTAAAACGTTGTGAAAAAATAGAGCATGTTCGAAAAAAAAATTGCCAATTTTTCAGAACCCGAAAATTGCTCTGAAGCCCACACACAATCGTTTTAAATGACATTTAAAAAAAAAAAAAACTTTGTTATTTACAACCTGAAAAATGATCGTGGTTACGCAGCATATAGCCCATATATTTATGCACATGCAGTGAAGATGTTCCCCTATATGTCTGTCAGTTTGTCTGTATTTGTTTGGTCATTGACAACATTGTCATTGGATAGTTATTGGTGGAGGTTATTGATTTTGTGTAGTCAGTTACTGTGTATTTAGATATGCAATATATTTATATTTTGTTATAATTCTTTAGTCATTTTTTCAGGCACTATATCTATGTGGTTCTATATGTGGTATCTTCACGATGCCTTTTCTCCTTTTGGTGTAACTTCCCCTTTTTCATTGCATGGTTAGCCACTGAACCCCACCCATCATCAGGGTGAGTAGATGATTGTCTGTTCTTTTTCATTGTTTATTTTGGTTTCCAGACCCATTTTTTGCTCCTTAATGGATATAGGAAGAAATATTATTTCTCTGCTAGTAGGAGGCCTATTTCAATTGGTTTGTAAAAAATTGATTTGTAGAATTACTACAGCTATCTGCTTCTCAGATTTTGAGTCAGTTTTATTAAACATCATAATTGTTACCACGCTATAAGAAATCTCCTGCTGGTCTTTTGTTTCAGCATGTGTTTATTTTGTTCAAATTATTTATTCCCTACTTGAAAACGGATAAGACTGGTTAGGATAAGTGGATTTCTCTGTTTACATGTGGCGATGAAGACATTTGCCCTTTAGTAACTGTTAAAAAATATTTGGCTATTAGACTAGCCTAGTGATGGTCTTTTTTCTTCTTCATACTGACTCTTTGGGCCAGATCCACAGATAATTAGATGGGCCCAGCGTATCAGAGATACGCTACGCCGCCGTACCTTACCTGGCGGATCTTCGAATCCTCAAAGAATTCACGCCTTAAGTTACGGCGGCGTAGTGTATTTCTGGCGGCAGAATTCAAATCGGCGGGTAGGGGGCGTGATTCATTTAAATGAAGCGCGTCCCCGCGCCGAATGAACTGCGCATGCGTCGTTCCGACATTTCCTGCCGTGCATTGCGCTAAATGACGTCCTTTTTTAACTTAGACGTGAGTTACGTCCATCCCTATTCACGGACGACTTACGCAAAAAAAAAATCAAATTTCGACGCGGGAACGGCGGCCATACTTAACATGGCAAGTCTATCTATACGCTGCAAAATACCAGCTTTAACTATACGCCGGAAAAAGCCGACTACAGACGACGTTAGAAAATGCGACGGTCGCGCGTACGTTCGTGGATCGTCGTAAATCGCTAATTTGCATACCCGAGGCGGAAAACTACGCAAACTCCATCCAGCGGGCGCCAAAGTATTGCATCTAAGATCCGAAGGCGTACGAAGCCGTACGCCTGTCGGATCTTACCCAGATGCCGTCGTATCTTGGTTTAAGGATTCAAACTAAAGCTACGACGCGGGAAATTTGAAAGTACGCCGGCGGCGTATCAGTAGATACGCCGGCGTACTTGCTCTGTGAATCTGGCCCTTCACCTTTTACTAGGTATCAATCGATTTTGTCCTTAAAGATTGTATGAAGACGTTAAGTCTTTAACACTTTAGAATCACGTCACATTCTTTTAGAATGGGTGCAGCTACTGAAGCTACAAGAATGAGACAAGATGATTTTATCATTAAAGTGATTGTAAAGTCTCTTTTTTTATATTAAAATTATAAACATGTTATACTTACCTGTTCTATTGCAGTGTATTTGCACAGAGCAGCCCAGATCCTCCTCTTCTCGGGTCACTCTTCGCTGCTCCTGGTCCCTCCCTCCAGTTGAGTGCCCCCACAGCAAGCAGTGTGCTTAGGGGCACCCGAGCCGAGCTGCAGCTCTATGTGTCCATTCAGAAACGGAGCTGCTGTTCGCCCCACCCCTCTCTCTCCTGATTTGCTAACTGACTTTGATAGCCAAGGGAGCCAATCAGTCTCAGCCAATCAGGAGGAAGAGTCTCTGATGGCCAAGGGACTTGTGGACATCTCTGGACAGAGATGGGGCCCAGGTAAGTATTAGGGGGTGCTGGGGAGGCTGCTACACACAGAGGGGTATTTATCTTAATGCATTAAGATAAAGAAACCTTCTGCCTTTACAACTCTTTGAAAAGATTGGGTATATAGGAATTTCAGAGTTTTAAGATCTATGTTAAACCTAATATTTCTGTTTCATTTTGTTTCATTTTAGGTACTAGAAGAACTATATGGATCCTGGGTCATTCTTTTATATACTGGGCTAATAAGAGAGCCGTGCTTCATAGCTACCTAAACCTCTAATTTATGTTTGGATCTGATACATTTAAACTTTAGTGGAAAGGCATAGGAAGGTCATTGCTGGTCTAATATATGTTTCAATTTTAACATTTTCCAAGTTATGGGAAGGACGCTGAGTCGCACTTCCACGTTCCAGCTTGGAACGCAGACGTCCGCGCACCGGAAGTGACGCGGACGTCTTGCAGAACGGAGCGCAGCTGCTGGGACAAGGCACAGCTGCGCTCGTTCTGCGAACAGTAACATCAGAGATGTTACATACTCCCCTCCTCAAGGGGGCACCACTACTGCTCCCAGAGATAGATGGCCGATTAGGATATCTTAGTTGAAATTGTCTGATTAGACGAGGGGCGTGTATGTCTGAAGAATTTTCCCAAGAGTCATCAGTTTGATCGTAACCTTTCCAACGTATTAGGTATTGAAGAGTGGAACCACGTTTTCTAGAATCGAGTATTCTCTCAACTTCGTATTCAGTCTCACCATGCACCTTGATAGGTGAAGGGGGACATGGCTTCCTATTAGGAAATGGATTAGAAATGAAAGGTTTAATGAGAGAAACATGAAATGAAGAATGTATTTTCCAATCTGGGGGTAGAAGTAATTTGACAGCATTAGGATTAATCAAATGTGATATTTGGAAAGGTCCAGTGAATTGGGTGCCTAGTTTTTTTGATGGTATTTTTAGCCAGATTGGGCCACCAATAATCTCTTTTAATGAGGTGAGTAGTTTTGTTGACCCCAGGGTGGCCGGCTAAGGGTGAGTCATGAAGATGCCTAAGAAGTGAGAGTTGTAGATTGGGGGGAACGTAGATCTTGTCGTTGAAAGTATAAACACCATCTGGTAATCTAGTAAGGTCTTTTGGTAAACAAGAGGGATCTCTGGAGAGTGTTTGAGAAATTAGCTGCCTAAAGGAGGTAGAAACACCAATGACTTGGTTTGATGGAATGATAGAAAGTGGAGGAATCTCAGTAGTTTGGTCCTCATTCATACGAGACAAGGAATCAGCCTTGATGTTTTGTGTTCCAGGCCTGTAGGAAATATAAAAATCAAACCTGTCAAAAAATAAACTCCATCTGACCTGACGGGCAGAGAGTGTCTTACATGCCTTTAGATGTTGTAAGTTACGGTGGTCTGTCAGGATGGTTATTGGATGAGTGCTACCCTCCAACAAGTGTCTCCAATTTTCTAATGCATCTTTAATTGCAAGGAGTTCCTTTTCACCGATGGGGTAGTTCTTTTCTGCTGGTGATAGGGTCCTGGAGTAAAAAGCTACAGGATGTAAAGGCTCAGATAGAGTTGCACGTTGGGAAAGTATAGCACACAAGGCATAATGAGAGGCATCAACTTCTACAGTGAAGTGGCATTGAGGGTTAGGCAGTTGTAAGATGGGGGCCAAAGTGTAACAGAGCTTAAGAGTGTCAAAGGAATTCTGGGCTTCCTTTGACCAGGAGAAGGGTGTCTTTGAGCTAGTGAGAGCACTCAATGGTTTGACAATTGCTGAGAAATTCTTGATAAACTTGCGGTAGTAGTTTGAGAAACCGAGGAACCGTTGAAGAGCCTTCCTTGAGTGAGGTATTGGCCAGGAGATAATACACTCTACTTTAGATCGGTCCATTTGGATGCCTTGAGGTGTAATTTGGTACCCTAGGAAAGAAATACTTGACTGGCTGAAAACACATTTCTCCAGCTTGGCATATAAGGAATGTGTTCTGAGCCTGGCCAAAACCCAACGAACGTGTTTAGTGTGTTCCTCAAGTGTATCAGAGTAGATCAAAATGTCATCCAAATAAATTACTACGCAGATGTCAAGTAGATCCCGAAAAATGTCATTTATGAACCACTGGAAAGTAGCAGGTGCGTTACAAAGTCCGAATGGCATCACAGTGTATTCATATAGACCGTAGCGAGTCTTAAAAGCGGTCTTCCACTCATCACCTGGACGAATCCTGATCAAATTGTAGGCACCCCTAAGGTCTAGTTTTGTGAAAACTTTAGAGGTTTGAAGGCATTCAATGAGTTCAGGAATGAGTGGTAAGGGGTAGCGGTTCTTCACAGTGATACTGTTGAGGGCACGGTAATCAATGATAGGCCGTAGTGAGCCATCCTTATTTTTGACAAAGAACATGGCGGCACTTGCGGGAGAAGTGGATGGTCTAATAAAGCCCTTTTTTCAAGTTTTCATCGAGGTAACTCTTAAGATGCACAAGCTCTGGTTGTGATAGAGGATAGATACGTGCAGTTGGGATTGGACAGCCAGGTATGAGATCTATAGGGCAGTCGTATATTCGATGGGGGGGAAGAATTTCTGCCTTGGTTTTACTGAAAACATCTGAGAAATCTAGTAGATAATTAGGGAGATCTTTACAGTAAACTTCTGTGGAGAGGATGGTAAAAATGGGGTAGCAAGTCTCGTGGCAAAATGTGGAGTTTAGATTGAGTGAGTGGTTAGACCATAGGAAAGTTGGCTGGTGGAGTAGTAGCCAAGGTAACCCGAGAACTATTGGGAATAACGGAGATGGAATGACATCAAAGACAAGGGTCTCTGTATGGTTATTCCCGCAAGTGACCAGTAGGGGTGAGGTCTGAGAGGAAATTGGGCCATAGTTGGAACTAGAACCATCAATAAAAGTGACAGAGAGAGGATTTTGCTTAACCACACATGGAATTTTATTTGAATTCATAATTGTTAAATCAATGAAGTTGCCACAGGCACCGGTGTCGACCATTGCGTCAATGGTAATTCTGGTTTGATCCCACTGTAAGGTAAGAGTGACATAAATAAATCGATTAGTGGTAGTTCCAGGTGGATTGGTTTTACAAATGTTAGAAATGTTACCTTCGGAGTTCCTCTTAAGGAGTGGGCAAGTGGAGACAATGTGGTCTGGAGCGGAACAGTAGAGGCAGAGGTTATTAGCTCTGCGCCGTTGTTTCTCAGCCAATGATAAAGGACCTTTGACAGCTCCTAGTTCCATGGGAACATCCTTTGGAGGTGACTTAGATCTCCTGAATTGTGGAGGTAAGTAAGTGTTGAATCGTTCAGCCTTCCTTTCACGGAGACGCCGGTCAATAGTGAGAGATAAATGCATCAGATCTTCTAGGGATGGAGGAAGCTCTACGCGAGCTAACTCGTCCTTCATTGATTCAGATAAACCTAATCTAAATTGATTACGGAGTGAAATGTCTGTCCACTGTGTCTCTCTACTCCAACACTTGAATTCCGAAATATAGTCCTCCACATGTCTTTTCCCTTGTTTAAGGCTCCTAATGGTGTTCTCAGCTGTAAGCTGTTTGTTAGGGTCCTCGTAGAGGAGTGACATCTCATCCAAAAAAGTATTAAATGCCCCCAGTAAATCACCATGTTCTTCCACATACGCATCAGCCCAGACCCTAGGCTCTCCTTTCAAATATGATATGAGGGTGAGGATACGAACCCTGTCTGAATGATAGGTGCGGGGGCGCAGTTCAAACATGAGGCGGCAAGCACTAATGAACTGGCGGAAAAACTTTCGGTCCCCTGAAAAGGGTTCAGGGGGGCAAACTTTGGGTTCAGGTCTCTCCCTGGGTAATGCAAAATTTTGGTTGCGTAAAGCGTCATTTTCTAGACGTAAATCATTGACGGTGGCAGTGAGGTTATCCACTCTTTGTGAAAGTCCAACTAAGTGGTTAGCAAGCTCTGCTGAATCCATTATCCTTTTTTAAAAAGGGGGTTCAGTTATTATGTAAGGATACTGCCTTGTGAATACTAATTAATACTGTTGGATCTCAGCTGCAGAGGCTTCTCAGGTCTAACCACCAGTTCACTCTCTTTATAGCCAGAAAGTTTTGGGGTTAATTCATCACAACCTCAATCTGTACCAACATAAAGTAGCTTATTGCTGCATAGCATGAAATCATATAAGGGAATAGTTTTAAAGTCTCTTGAAAAAAAGGAAACCTTACTGTGTACCTTGCTTGACAGTAATTATGTTACACCTGACTATATGGAGGGATGGTTGTTCACAGGTGACGGCAGGCATCCGAGAGAATAACCGAACACCCTGCCGTCATCTGTGGGGAATTTAAATAGCCCCGATTTCGCGGGGAAAACGGGAAGGACGCTGAGTCGCACTTCCGCGTTCCAGCTTGGAACGCAGACGTCCGCGCACCGGAAGTGACGCGGACGTCTTGCAGAACGGAGCGCAGCTGCTGGGACAAGGCACAGCTGTGCTCGTTCTGCGAACAGTAACATCAGAGATGTTACACCGAATTGTTTGGGAACCATTTTGTTTTTTATATTGTATTTTCTTATTTTAAAAAATTAACGGGGGTTGTGGCGGCTGAGCTCCAAGATGGACTTCTGAGCTAAGAGCTCTGCTCTGCCACCAGAGAGAATCAGAATCCATCGGCCCTCTCTGAGATCCATCTACCGCCACCGACATCACCCAAGGCTCCCTGCAATGTCAGAGAATGACAAGGCATGGCAAAGACCTGCAACAGCCCCACAAGCTGTCAGGCTTCTTCTCCTCATCGCCATGAGGGCTTCAACAAAACGGCAGTGGAGCCTGGTCAAGTCAAGTCTTGTCCAGTGACCACTAAGCCTCATGGAGTGCTCCAACCAAGCCAGGGGACAAAAGCAGCTCATCCTCTGGGGCCTCCAGCCAACCAACATGGAGCCCTGTAAAATCTAAACCGTGCAGGGACTCCCCAGCATGTCTGCAAGCTGACCCCAGCTTCTGCTGCTTCTGTAAGTACTGTTGATCCATTTTGCTGCCTTCCCCACCTCAGGCCATCCCATATCTGACAGCATGTTAAACGAGATGCTACTGTCCCTAAGAGCATCCCTCAGTTTGACATACTGGCAGGAATTAGTCAAAGCCAGGTTGAAGTCCAGGCCCTGGGCAACAGGGGGGATCATGTTGAACATAAAATGGGTGAATACACCTCTTCCTTTAACACCTTAGTTGATGCTCATACAGCCCACAATGAGGACATAACTTGGATGAAAGATAAAATTGCAGACTTGAAGGACAGATCGAGGAGGAACAACAAAAAAGATGGAGCATCGTAGAGTCTGTCCCTGTCGCCCAACTGCACCAATATGCCCATGATCTGTTCTCTGCACTGGTTCTGTCCCTGTCTGCTCAGGAACTTACCATAGATAGGATCCACAGGGTACCTAAGCCCTCAGGGATGTGTTGCTAAAAGTACACTTTTACCACGTGAAAGAACAACTTCAAAGTGCATTCTGCAGATCTGAAAATTTACCTGTCCAATATGTAGCTTTGCAGTTACTTCTGGACCTGTACAGGCATACCCTACAACGCCGTTGCAACTTGGTGATCATTACAAAGGCCCTGAGAAATTGTAAAGTCCCCCACAAGTGGAAGTACCCGGCTACATTTTCTATTACCCACTATGGGGTCACAATCTCAGTCACCTCAATGAAGGAGGGTCTGGAAGCCCCGCGGCAATGGGGTATCATCCCAGAGCAAACACCAACTGCTAAACATGCCTTGCAACTGCCATTGCTTCAAGGTGACTGGCAAGTAGTGTCCCACAAATGGGAACTTTCCAACCTGATGATCTTGAGCTTCCAACAGCCACACCAATGGAAACAACTTCATGCCAGAAGTTATCCAGTCAAAACAGTGAGTACTCAACCACTGCCACCGCACTCTTTCACCCAATCCATCACCAATGACTATCAAATGCCTTTTTTTAACACAAGGAGACTTAACCACCCTGCAAAGAGAGTCTCCAAGTGGAGAGAACCTAGTATACATAAGACATCCTTTGTGTACAGGAAACCCACTTCCAAACCTCAAAGGCCCTGTGATGTACACACAAACTATCCACATATTTTCCTAGCATGCAAACCCAATCACAAAAATAGAGGTGTCTTACTGGCTCTGAAGAGCACCCTTTTCTTCCATCCCAGGGAAACCATCTTAGATGAATAATGCAGATATATTATCGTTACCTGTGATATCAACTCTCAGCCTTACACTCTGTTAGTGGTATACGCACCCTGGGGCATATCCTCAGCCAGCGGCGCAAATTTAGTTAGTCCGAACTTATGTCATTTAAGTTACGGTGCCCTAAGTTGGTGTCGTAAGTGCCGTATCCACAGCGCATTTGCGCCTAAATTTGCGCCAGCGTAACTTAAATTCCGAGGCGTAAGGCGGGCTTATTGCAAGTGGGAAGGAAGTGGGCGTGCTTCATTGTAATGAGCCGTGACCCCATGCAAATGAGGCGCCGGCCGTACTGCGCATGCGCGCACGAATCTGGACCTCACTGGGCATGTGCAGAACTGGTCTCGGCGCAATCAGTGAGATAGGTAAAAGGCCAAGCGTACTTAGTTTGAGGATCGCCCTGTGTATAAAAAGCCCCACACAAACACACTTCCCTTGCAAAAGTATATCCCATTGTTTCCCTTCCATGAGCAATTTGCTTCTGCTCTGTTTGTTGGTGTGTTGTTAAGTTGTGTTTGTGAGAAAACTGTTTGAGGAGTTGGAGAGTCTAGTTGGTGTTTGTTTTTGAGAAGTGTATTTAGTTAATTTGTTTGTTAGTGTTTTTGCTGATTGTTTTTTTGTGCTTGTTTTTTTTTTTTTTTGTGCGTGTTTGTTTTAGAATTTATATTAGCTGTGTCCTTGTGTGTTTAGATTTTTGTCAGTTTTTTGGGGTGTATATTTTTGTCTGGTTTTTGGGTGTGTATTCTTGATTGTTTGTCGGGTGTGTTTCTTGTTGCTGGGTGGTGTATGTGATGGCCCCCAAACGCAGGAAGCTTAATTTCACCCTGGGAGAGAAGCAAATTCTTGCTCGGGGCATTGTGAAATATGGACGATTTCTGCATGGCCCTGAGAGCCTGAACACCACCCCGGCCAGGAGGAGGCAGCTTATTCAAAGGATCACGGACCAGATCAATGCGGCGGGGGGGGGGGAGACCAGGACCCCCACTGGCATACAGAAAAAAATTAATGATCTGAGGAGCGTCGTCCGGAATAAGATGGCAAGGATCGACGCCCATACCAGGGGCACTGGAGGAGGGGGACCCTGCCCAGTCAGACTGACGGAGGAGGAATGGGCAGTGGCCCAGTGTTTCCACCCACAGCAGGTGGTGGGCCTGCCTGGCTATACGTCAGATGTTCCTAGGAGGACAGGTACGTTGTTTTTTTTGCTCTCTGTTGATTAGCATGTGTGGGTGGGGGAAGGGAAGATGTGCCAAGTGTGTGGATCCTCAAACCTGTGATTGTTTTGTGTCCTCCACAGATGGCCAGGAGGTTTCAGGCCAGGAGGTTGCAGGCCAGGAGGTTGCAGGCCCATCGGGCCAGGCTGCTGCACCACCCCCAAGACAGGCTGATGATGAGTCCCAAGAAGGGCAGGATTCCCCAGGGGAGGGGATTGGCCAAACCTCCCCTCATGAGGAGGTTGAGGGGGAGGAGGTTGAGGGGGAGGAGGATGAGGGGGAGGAGGATGAGGGGGAGGAGGACAAAAATATGCAGATTGGCCGGGAAGTCCTCCTGGCCTCTATGATGACCTTTGAGTCTTCCCCTGAGGCTACCCCTGAGGCTGGCACCAGTCAGGCCACCATCAGGGGTAGCCCCTCCCACTTCTCCCCCAACAGGCCTCCAGTCACAAGGGTCACTCTCTCCCCTCCTCCAGGCCCGCAAGACTCAGCGGCAGCCAGGAGGCCGACCCAGGAGACCGTGGCTGTGGGCGAGTGTCTGTCGGCCAGTGTGGTGAAGGACAATGCCCGGCAGACCCACACTCTAGGGAAAATGCTACAAAAACTTACCCAGATGGAGCACAGCCAGGGTGAAATGATGGAGGCACTCGGTGATGTGGCCACCAACTCAACGGCGGTCATTACATGCTTGAACGACCTACAGACCGCCACAACACGCGTGGCCCAGGAGCTGAGTGCCCTGACCCAGGCTGTGCAGGACAATACTAGGTCTGGCCAGGCCAATGCGGCTGCCCTCACTGCCTGTCTCACTAGAATTGCAAGGGCCATGGAGGGCAGGCCAGCAGGGGCGGCTCCTCCTTCCCCAGCTCACCCCCCCCAGGAGGCTCCTCCTTCCCCAGCTCACCCCCCCAGGAGGCTCCTCCTTCCCCAGCTCACCCCCCCAGGAGGCTCCTCCTTCCCCAGCTCACCCCCCAATGGACATCCTCCGCGACGGCGTGGCCGTGGCTATGCCCGTGCCCCTGCCCGTGCCCGTGCCCCTGCCCGTGCCCCTGCCCAGCCAAGGCGTAGCAATCGCCGCCGCTAATTAATTAGCAGGGATACTTTTGTTTTGTTGTTTTTCTGATTTTTTTGTAATTTTTATTATTTAATTTGGTCTTCTGTACTTATGATTTGATTTATGTGTGTGAATGATGTGTGAATGTGGGGGGGTGGCATTCCTGATAAAATAAGGGTGTCACCCTCAGTTTTGGTGGAGAAGGGATCCCCAGGACCAGGGAGAAGTACAATCCCAGGTTCCTGAATGGTGTATGAATGCACAGTGACATAATTGGAGCCGTGGCGTGGCGTTACTGCTCCCAAGTACCAAAGGGGGGGGGGGACTTGGATCTAATCCAATTCGATGTGCATGTGATGTGTCTGTGCTAGGGACCACAGTGGTGTGCATTCATGCATTCTCATTGTGACTTTATTCATGTGCATTTACAGGGAAAAAATACATTCTTATTGTGACATTATTCATGTACGTTTACTGGGAAAAAATGCCTTCTGCGAGGCGTCTCCTGGCTGCTGTGCCCTCAGCAGACCGGGTAGAGTTGGTTAGGGGGGGGATTGCCTGGGTCGGGGGTCAGGTCAGCACGTAAGTCAATCTCCAGGCCCTTTCTCATGGCAAAGTTGTGGAGTATACAACATGCCCCGATTATCTGGCACACAAAGTCTGGGGAATACAGCAGTGTACCCCCAGACTTATCCAGGCATCTGAAGCGAGACTTCAGAAGCCCAAATGTACGTTCAACCACTCCCCGGGTAAGTATGTGCGCCTGGTTGTAGCGTTGCTCTCCTGGGGTTTGGGAGTTTCTGAATGGGGTCATCAGGTGGGGTCCCAGGGCATATCCAGAGTCACCTGTAAGGGAAAAGACAGGAGGATATTAGTCATGCATGTGCCCCTTGTGATGTCAGCATCATGGGGGGGACATACCTGACACACATGTCACTCACCAATCAGCCAGCTGTCTCCATACATGTTCTGTTCCAAATCTCTGGAGATCTGGGTCTGCCGGAAAATATAACTGTCATGGCAGGATCCCGGAAATTTAGCACAGACGTGCCAGATGAGGCCATGGGCATCTACGATCACCTGCACATTTATGGAATGCCAGCCTTTACGATTCCGGAACATGTGCTCAGTATCATGGGGGGGTTGTAGTGCCACATGGGTACAATCAATGGCCCCGATGGTGCGTGGGAATCTGGCAATGTGATAGAAGTCTGTCATGGTCTTCAATCGCTGGTCCTCCTGGGTGGGTTTTTGAAATTGATTGCCCATGCGCCGCAGGATTGCAGGGACTACTTGGTGCACACACCTGCTCATGGAGGATTGTGCCATCCCAGCCACACCTCCACTTGTGCGTTGAAAAGAGCCAGTGGCAAGAAAATGCAGTGTTGCCAGTACTTTGATGAGTGGCTGCAGTGCATGGGAGCGTTGTGTTGGGCTGGTGAGATCATACTGAAGGATTGTGGTTAATTCCAGGATGGCTTCACGGTTGAATCTGAAGTTGCGGAATACCTCAGAAGCAGTCATGCCAAACACATCTTGGCGTGGGCGGTATACCCTCTCCTGTGCCCTCCTCCTCCTCCTCCGTTCCCTCCACCTTCTTTGCGCCTCTAAAGACACTAATGCAGCTAGGATCATGGATGGCCCTGGCATGTTGGCAGACAGATTGTAGTCCAGCAAGTGTGTGTGTGCTGAGCTCTACCTCAATGGTGTTGCTTCAGCAGACATTTACACGGCAGGTGTAAAATTAGGGCTGCTTTTATAAAGTGTAACTTCCCGCCGGGAAACTAACAGGTGCGCACAGGGCGTAATCTACGGCTCACACACTTAATTCTGTGGATCGCCCTATCTCCCTCATTTGCATCTTTGCCTATCAAAAAAAGCGGCGTGCCTAGCGTAATTTGCGCCCGAGGATGCGCCGGTGTAATTATTTTAGGTAGGACGGAAAAGCCGGAATTTCAGGCGCATCTCGTTTTGAGGATCAGGCGCAAAGATACGCGCCGTGTAAATTTAGAAATCTCGAGTTAAGTCGGCGTATCTCTTTTGAGGATCTGGCCCCAAATTCCCACCAACTCATTTTTTTTACGAAAGCTACTCAAGCGTGTATACTCCTTTTAAATACGGTCACCTTCTTATGGAGGAGGAGGGAGTAAGTGGGTTGTCATTTACCACTGTGTATACGCTCACATGTGTGACTCTATAGTCACATGGGCTGCTCAGATGTGACCAGGAGGAAATGTTCAGCATAGAAACTCACTGAAAACTGAGCATGTGCAGAGTTGCCACCACAACTGATGGCAAATCCCTAGCTGAATTGTGGACACGAACAGAAGGTGGAGATAGAGAGCAGCAGGACCAATTAGTTTTTTTGCAGAACACAGAAAATAAATTTCATAGTGAGTGAGTGAGTATGAACAGCATGTAATACACCATTTATTGATAGTTTTTTTTATATTGTCGGTCTAGAGACACTTTAAGGGCCGTATCCTCAAAAGGGATACGCCGGCGTAAGCCGTCGTATCCCTGGTTCTAACTTTGGAACTGATCCACAGAATCAGTTTTCCAAAGTTAGGCAGAAGATCCGACATGTGTAAGGGACTTACACTGCCGGATCTTAGGATGCAGTACCGCATCCGCCGCTGGGGGCATTTCGAGTCGAAATGCCGCTTCGGGTATGCAAATTAGCACTTAGGGCGATCCACAAAGCTTTTCAGCTTTGTTTTTTCGCCGTAAGTTTTAGTTTGCAAGTGTAAAATTAGGGCTGCTTTTACAAAGTGTAAAGTTAGTAACACCATGTAAAAGCACATTCAAGCGACGGCATTTGGTATGCATTCCTGAGGGAGAACTCCACGGCAATTTGTAAAATCAAAACCGGCATGGGTTCCCCCCCACGTGGGTACCTACCGGAGCATGATGGGACGGTGAGGCCTATATAAATCGGATGCAAGGCGCGCTTCCATCATTGCAGTGAGAAGAGGCGTCGGGTCAACATCGGAAGAAGGGAGAAGAGAAGAGAAGAAGATGACGTCACAGAAGACCGAGCTGGCTGCCTGCTAGTAATTGAGCTAACACACGAAGATAGCAGGCAGCCAGCGCTGAAGGAGAAGGCACCGGACACCTGGAGAAGAACCGGGGTGCGCCGAGTCAACAGCGGAGAGCGGCGAAGATAGAAGAAGACCCCGGGAGAGCGGAGAAGACCCCCCCCCGGAGAGCGGAAGAAGAAGACCCCCCCGGAGAGCGGAGAAGACCCCCCCGGAGAGCGGAAGAAGAAGCCCCCCCCGGAGAGCAGAAGAAGAAGCCCCCCCCTGGTATTAGAGCTAAAGAAGACAGGGGGGGCCTCCGGAGCAGACTAATAAATGATTTTAAAAACCCTTGTGTTGTGTGTTTAATAACTATCACTTTGCCTCCAGGTGAATGGGTAGGGGTACGATGTACCCCATATCCATTCACTTAGGGTGGGGGGCCGGTATCTGGGGGCCCCCTTATTTGAGGGGACTCCCAGATTCCGATAAGCCCCCGCCCGCAGACCCCGACAACCAACGGCCAGGGTTGTCGGGAAGAGGTCCTGTCCTCATCAACATGGGGACAGGGTGCTCTGGGGTGGGGGGGCCCGCAGTGCGCCCCCCTGCCCCAGAGCACCCAACCCCCCCATGTTGAGGGCATGCGGCCTGGTACGGCTCAGGAGGGGGGGGGCGCTCGCTCGTCCCCACTCCCATTCCTGGCCGGCCGGGTAGCGTGCTTTGGATACGGGTCTGGTATGGATTGTAGGGGGACCCCCTACGTCGATTTTTCGGCGTAGGGGGGGTCTCCTTAAAACCCATACCAGACCTAAGGGCCTGGTATGCTCCTGGGGGGGGGAACCCATGCCGGTTTTTTCTTTGAAAAATTGGCATGGAGTTCTCCCTCTCAGGAATGCATGCCGAGCGACGCTGTAATTTTTTTTTAAATTTTTTATTTTCCCGACGCAACTTTTTTTACCCGGCGCGATCCACAAAACTCGGCGTAACATAAATTCGCGCATGCGCAGTACGGCCGGCGCGGGAGCGCGCCTAATTTAAATGGGACTCGCCCCATTTGAATAGAAACGCCTTGCGCCGGCCGGATTTAAGTTACACAGCCTGAAATTTCTAGGTAAGTGCTTTGTGGATCGGGCACTTAGGTAGAAATTTTAAGGCAGTGTAACTTAAATGGGATTTTTTAAGTTGCGCCAGGTTTTTGTGTATATGCCCCTAAGTGACTAACTGCCTAAAGCCTATCTTTAGCTAACACCTATTAAACTGTTACAGCATTTTATTTTTCCTTTTGGCTAGATGATAAAAGCTGACCACTGTATGGACCCATCAGTGTTTGACACGGGTTTTCACAGTATTTGTTCATTTAAGCACAAGAGAATCCATTGTGTGCAATGTTCATTTTACACAGACTAAACTTTTCCTAGAATGTTCTCTCTCTCACCTCCCTTTTTTTTTTCTCAAGGTTTAGTTTCACAACTTTTAGAGATAGCTGGTGACATATGAAATATGACATTATTCTTTTTACTAGTTTTTTAATAACATCTCACACCATCCCCTTTCTTGTCTTATGTATAAATGAGAATGTAATAATGAACCTCATTAGAACAGATGTTTTGACAGAATCCAGTGTCCAGTCTCTTTCTGTTCTATCTGTTCATCAGCAATTGCAGTTTCATGCTTAGTCCCTCAACCAGAAAAAAAAACTATTAGGTAGATTCAGACAGAAGTGCCTACAGTTACGGCGGCGTAGCTTAGTGTGTTTAGGCTACGCCGCCGTAAGTTAGCTAGGCAAGTACATGATTCACAATGTACTTACCTGCTAAGTTACGGCGGCGTAGCCTAAATTGGCGGGCGTAAGGGCGCCTAATTCAAATGTGTTTGAGGGGGCGTGTTTTATGTTAATGGGGCTTGACCTTACGTTTTTCACATTTTTCTTTAACTGCGCATGCGCCGGGCGCCTACATTTCCCAGTGTGCATTGCGGCTAAGTACGCCGTACGGGCCTATTGATTTTGACGTGGACGTAAACAACGTAAATCCCGATTCACGGACGACTTACGCAAACAACGTAAAAATTTCGAATTTCGACGCAGGAACGGCGGCCTTACTTGACATTACTATTCCAACCAGGGCCTAGCTCTAACTTTACGCGGCCTATCTCTTACGTAAACGGCGTAAAAGTACTGCGTCGGCCGGGCGTACGTTCGTGAATCGGCGTATGTGCTCATTTACATAGTCTACGCCGACCACAATGGAAGCGCCACCTAGCGGCCATCCAAAATATTGCAATCTAAGATAGGATGGCGCAAGCCGTCGTATCTTAGATATGTTTAAGCGTATCTCTGTTTGAGCATACGCTTAAACATAAGTCGGCGTAGATTCTGAGTTAGGTCGGCTTATCTACTGATAAGCCGGCCTAACTCTTTCTGAATCTACCTATTAGGCAGCATTTAATGGCTTATCACAACCCTATAACTGTCATTTTTTGCTGGACAGCTTGACCTGGCAAAAGAAGTTGAAAAATCACAGACTTACTTGCAGAATGAATAAGTTATACAACTATGTTACAGGGGTGGACCCAGAAAAACAGACTATTGTGTCAGGGCTTGTTTACAATAAGTGGTGCCCTCTAAAAAGTGATCCATGGTGGATTGCTTTTCAGGGACAAGGAGGCATTATGTTGCCTACTCACAACTTCTTTTAACCCATAAAATCCCAGAACACCAATGTGGTTGTGGGGCAGCCCCATTCAGTTGAATGGGTTGTGTTCAGCATGCAAAGTACCTTTGCAGTTTAAGAGGGGGGTCAAAAATGCAGTTTAACCACACGTCTTTACTCCCTTCAACCACAAGTGTAAATCTAGCCTTAATGCTAGTACACAGAGTGCATCATACTGTATATGCCAATGTTATTAGTTCCACTTAAAGTGGTACTAAACTCTGTTACACCACTTAAACCTACAGGTAGGCCTATAATAAGGCTTACCTGTAGGTACTGTGAATCTCTCCTAAGCTTGCACTGTTTAGGATATTTTCAGACTGCAAGCACCTGATGATGTCAATTTCTAATGCGCTCTGAAGGTCCGACATACAGTGCCAGACCTTCAGAGCCTGTGCCATAAATGGCGGTTACTGTGCGCATGCGAGGGAGTTATACAATCAGGCCCCCAGCCACTCATGTAGTTGGGGGCCGCAAACCCAGAAGAATGACCGGGGAAAGATGGAAGCCCTCTCAGGCAGTGACAGCATGACCTGGAGGGATTTGTTCTAAGGTAAGGTGTGATGCATACTAGCACATTATGACATTGCCCTGCAGGGAATTTTTATTTATTTTTAAATGGCAATGATGGTGTGCATGAGCAGTGACACAGAATCTTATTGTTTACTATATTTGGCATATTGCACCTGGCTTAAGAGCTATGTACAAGGATATTTATTACTCAAGCAAGTTTTTTTAAAACATTAATAAGCTAATTGTTTCTCAAATACTTTGTAACAATAACATTATATTTAACAGTAGGAAAATTCTACACTTACCTTAGATCCTTATTGATGTGTTTTGACAGAATGTGTCTCCCTTCTAAAATCTCGCTGCTCCTATTTGCCTCCTTAAAGCACAAACGCTTTAAAAAGAAATTATTCATGGGCCCAATGTAATATGTCTCATTGAAATTGGCAGACAGGAAGGTTACAAACTGAGGTTGATCATGCTACTGGGCTTCAAAAGAAAGATGTAACTGTCATACCTTGTAAGAGGGAAATGAGCATAAGGTAGTGCAAAGCATTAATAATTCCTAAAAGGAACTTAAGGCTGTACTGAGAAAATGAAAAACTTAAAAAAAAAAAATTCAAAACCTTGCATATAAATGAATTTTATTTTCCCTAATCCCAAAATAAACATGTCAAATGGAGATATTGATCTATGGAGCTATAAAAGCCACTGTGTCGTTTGATATTCAGATGGGGAATATGTACAAAGTTCTTCTGTACTACTTGTAATTTGTAAAGTCTTCCTTTTATAAAATATAAACAGGTCTGATGATAAACCTCTGCACTATATTGAAGTGCATTTCATGTTTCTAAACACTTGGTTCCTCGATGCCCCCACAGCACAATATATTCTAATATATTCTTTTTTCCTCCAGGTATGTTTTTCTGAACTGAGCAAAGATAGGAATGCAATTTATTAGGATTAGCTTCAGGTTCAGGTCAATTGTGGGTTTGCAATGAACCCAACCCAAACACAGATTGCAAACAGCTGCAAATAATTTGCAACCAAGTACCCATAACACACTTCCTGGCCACTAAAATAGATTAGTGAAGAGCTTGTAGACATTGGTATCTTAAAGTAGATGTAAATCCCTACTAAATGTCCTTAATGGAGAAGAAGAATAAAGCAGCAAACAGAAATTACACTTAGGCCCCGTACAGACGACCAAACATGTCTGCTGAAACTGGTCCACGGACCAGTTTCAGAAGGCATGTTCGGTCGTCTGTACAGCTGAGCGGACAGGATTCCAGCGTACATTTGCCCGCCGGGCCTTTTTTGAGCGGGCAAATATTTCTAAACATGTTTAGAAACATGCCCGCTGGAATCCTGTCCGTCGGACATGTTCGGTCGTCTGTACAGACCTACCGTACATGTCCGAGCGGCCGCCATCCCTCGCATGCGTCGAATGACTTTGACGCATGCGTGGAAGCATTGAACTGCCAGGGCCGCGCACGTCGCCGCATCATCATCGCGGCGACGGCGCGGCCTCGTCGCTGCGTATCGAGTACGCGCGGATTTCTGTATGATGGTGTGTACAGCGATCATACCGAAATCTCCGGGCGGGCATGTACGCTGAAAACGTACATGTTTGCCCATCTGTATGAGGCCTTAGTGCACTTAATTGAGACAAGTACATCTTGGGGACTTTCAGAACCGGACGGCTGGGGGACTCCTGAATGGGGCTTCGGGAAAAAATAATGACTCCACAGACAAGATGAGGTAAAAAAAAAAATAATTTTTTTCCAGGAAGATCCCAAGCTTATATACAGTTAAAATAGTAGGAAGTAGACCATTTGAAACTGGTCTAAACAAGATTTAAAATCACACAATACATTCCAGCAATGTTTACAAGTCAGGGTGTTCTTAGCAGGAACATTTCTACTGATAAAAATATGTACCTGCAAAACACAATATTATGGCTATGAAACATGCATACTGTTTATTGAAAACACAGAAGAAGAATATATAGCCTATAAACATCATTAACCCTTCAATCCCCTCTTTATAATAAATATGATAATTTCTTTCACGTTATTTTGGTAATAAGTAGAGTTGAGCAACCCGAACTGTAAAGTTTGGGTTCGGTACGGACTTTGGGGTTTTCCCGAACCCGGACCCGAACCCGAATAATTGGAAAAAGTTTGGGTCCGGGATCGGAGTTCGGGGGAAAAAAAAATGCGCGGAGGTCCCTGCAAATTCAATAACCAGACCCTTTAGGTCTGGTATGGATATTAAGGGGAACCCCGCCGTCAATTAAAAAAAAAATGACGTGCGGTTCCCCCTAAATATCCATAACCAGACCCGTTATCCGAGCACGTTGACCTGGCCGGCCGCAGAAAAGAGGGGGGGACAGAGTGCGCCCCCCCTCTCCTAAACCGCACCAGGCCACATGCCCTCAACATGGGGAGGATGTCCCCATGGTGATGGGGACCAGGGTCTCAACCCCGCAACCCTTGCCCGGTGGTTGTGGGGGTATGCGGGCGGGAGGCTTATCAGAATCTGGAAGACCCCTTTAACAAAGGGGACCCCCATATCCTGACCCCCCCCTATGTGAAATGGTAATGGGGTACACTGTATCCCTACCATTTCACGAAGGAAGTGTAAATTCTTGTAAAAAAAAAAAAAAACACACACACACCGTAGAATAAAGTCCTTTATTAATAAAAAAAAAGAAAGAAAAAAACTCCAGCGGTGATAATCCACTCGTTACCGGCTTCCTGCTCCAACGTTGTCCCGATCCAGCGATGAGTGCAGGTGATCTCCAGCGATGAGAAGATCCAGCGACCGGTGATCTCCGCTCCAGCGATGAGAAGATCCATCCATCCGGAGCGCAGCATCGCCGACCTCCTCTCATCGCTGGACACAGCCCAGCGAATGATGCGCTGAAGCTGTGACATTACTTATATAGAGGAGGCAGGGCCACCCGTCACGTGACCCCGAACCCTCTGACGTACCCTCTGCTACATCACTGGGGAAGCCCAGGAAGAGGGAAGACTCTGGGCTTCCCCAGTGACGTAGCAGAGGGTACGTCAGAGGGTGCGGGGTCACGTGACGGGTGGCCCTGCCTCCCCTATATAAGTAATGTCACAGCTCCAGCGCGTCATTCGCTGGGCTGTGTCCAGCGATGAGAGGAGATCAGTGATGCTGCGCTCCAGATGGATGCATCTTCTCATCGCTGGAGCAGAGATCACCCGTCGCTGGATCTTCTCATCGCTGGAGATCACCCACACTCGTCGCTGGATCGAGACAACGTTGGAGCAGGAAGCCGGGAACGAGTGGATTATCACCGCTGGAATTTTTTTTTTTTTTTTTTTTATTAATAAAGGACTTTATTCTACGGTGTGTGTGGTTTTTTTTACAATAATTTACACTTCCTTTGTGAAATGGTAGGGGTACAGTGTACCCCATTACCATTTCACACATTATGGATATTTAGGGGGAACCGCACATCATTTTTTTTTTAAATTGACGGCGGGGTTCCCCTTAATATCCATACCAGACCTAAAGGGTCTGGTTATTGAATTTGCGGGGACCTCCACGCATTTTTTTTTCTAAAAGTCTGTGTCCCATTGACTACAATGGGGTTCGGAGTTCGGGTTCGGGTTCCGAACCCAAACTTTTTTTTTTAAAGTTCGGGTTCGGACCCGAACCCGAACATCCAGGTGTCCGCTCAACTCTAGTAATAAGCTCAGGCTTTATCATCAGCATGTGCTTATCATGGGGGGACTTCAATTTTTTAATGGCTTAGAGGACAATTTCATATGTCAGTTGGTATATATCCCTACTACAAACAAGGCCATTCTTGACCTATAAATTACAAACAACATTGAATGTATTACAGATGTGGAAGTAAGGGATAATTTGTGAAACAGTGATCACAGGGTAATTATGTTTACCATAAATTATGGGAGACACAAGGAAATGACAAGAGCAATACATTTCAAGAGAACCAACCATACCTTATGACATTAAATGGAAAGATATTCTAGAAACAAAAAACACAGAGGAAAAGTTGTAGTGCTTTAACCACTTCATTACTAAGCCTGTTTTTCAGATTCAGTGTTTACGAGACTAAAACAGTTTTTTTTGCTAGAATATTACTTAAAACCCCCAAACATTATATATATATTTTTTTCTAACACCCTAGAGAATAAAATGGCAGTCATTGCAATACTTTTTGTCACACCATATTTGCGCAGCGGTCTTACAAGCGCACTTTTTTTGGAAAAAATTCACTTTTTTAAATTAAAAAATAACACAACAATAAATTTGGCCCAATTTTTTTATATATTGTGAAAGATAATGTTACGCCGAGTAAAATGATACCCAACATGTCACGCTTAAAAATTGTGCCCGCTCGTGGCATGGCGTCAAACTTTTACCCTTAAAAATCTTGATAGGCGACGTTTAAAAAATTCTACAGGTTGCATTTTTTGAGTTACGGAGTAGGCCTAAGGCTAAAATTATTGCTCTCGCTCTAACGATCGCGGCGATACCTCACTTGTGTGGTTTGAATACCGTTTTCATATTTCGGCGCTACTAGCGTATACGTTCGCTTCTACGCGCGAGCACGTCGGGACGGGGCGCTTTAAAAATTTTTTTTTTGCTTTTCGCACTTATTTTTACTTATTTTACAATTTTTAACAGTGAAATAAAAAAAAAAAAAATATCACTTTTATTCCTATTACAAGGAATGTAAACATCCCTTGTAATAGAAAAAAGCATGACAGGTCCTCTTAAATATGAGATCTGGGGTCAAAAAGACCTCAGATCTCATATTTGGGCTTAAATGCAAAAAAAAAAAAAAAATTTGGAAATGTCATTTTTTCAAATGACAAAAAAAAAAATGTCTCTTTAAGAGGCTGGGCGGGACTGACGTTTTGACGTCACTTCCGCCCAGCAGAGCTATGGGGGACGGGCGAAGGAGATTTTTCCTTCAGTCTCGTCCCCGCTCAGCTGCCGGATGGTCGCGATCCCCTCCGCCGCTACCGACGGCTCCGGTAAGCGGCGGAGGGCGCGGGACAGCGGCGGGAGGGGGCCCTCTCCCGCCACCAATAACGGCGATCTCGCGGCGAATCCGCTATCGTGTACAGGACCGTCGGCACTAAAGATGGATACCTCAGTTGTGACAGCAGCTGCTGCCGTTACTGAGATATCCATCTTTAAAAACAGGACGTATTTTGACAATGGGCTGGAAAGCAAGAACATATTAATCAATGGCATCAGTCAGTGTATTCCAATGGGCAACAAATATAAAATGATGAGTCTTTTGGGCACTTAACCTCTTGACCACTGGGCACTTAAACCCCCTTCCTAACCAGACCAATTTTCAGCTTTCGGTGCTCTCACAATTTGAATGACAATTACTCAGTCATACAACATTGTGCCCATCTGAAATTGTTGTCCTTTTTTTCCCACAAATAGAGCTTTCTTTTGGTGGTATTTGATCGCCTCTGGGTTTTTTATTTTTTGCGCTAAAAAAGAAAAAACACTGACAATTCTGTAAAAAAAAAAAAAAATCTTGTTTCTGTCATATTAGCGGGTATTGCGGAGTATTGGGGGTATTGCGGAGTATTGGCGGTATTGCAGAGTATGGGGGGGTTATTGCAGAGTATGGGGGGGTTATTGCAGAGTATTGATTTTATTTCCCAGAGTATTGATTTTATTTCAGAGTATTGATTTTATTGCAGAGTATTGATTTTATTGCAGAGTATTGCGCAGGGAAGGATGGCTGGATCTGTGACTGCATTTGTCACAGATCCAGCCACAGCAGCTGCTGCTGCCTCCGCTCTCCCCCGACTCCTCTCACACTGTACCGATCGGTACAGAGACGAGATGGAGGAACCGGCGTCATTACATGACGCCGGTTTGTTTACAAGTGATCGCTCCGTCATTTGACGGAGCGATCACGTGGTAAACCGCCGCTATCAGCGGCGATTTAACGCGATCTGTGATGCGCCGGGTCTTCTAGACCCGGCGCTCACAGATGATTCCAGGAGCGCGCCCCAGGGGGCACACGAGTGAAGGATTCTGGGAGGACGCTGTAGACGTCTTTTGTCTATGGCGCGGTGGGGAAGAGGTTAATTTTTGTGCCACAAGTTTTTGAAAAATGTTGAATGAAAATGTATTTATTTTACACAAAGTTGTCAAATAATAAGGTATTTGTGACACACAACATAAGCTTAATTAGAATTATACCTAAAAATACATTCTGCTAGTCCACTTAAGTATGGCAGTACCACATGTATGAGGCGTCCACATAGAGGGGCTCAAAATCCAACAAGCACTTTCAGGTGTTTAAGGGGCATAAAATACAAATTCTGAGGCTGCAATGCTTTACTTCACAGGGATTTTCTCCCTATCATTTTCAGTGCCTGCTGATCACTACCCATTCAAGTGAATAGGAGTTCTTGTGTGGGGTCCAAGGGATCATATCAGGCAGTGAGGAGCTCTATTGTTTTCGGCGAGAATAGTGCCTGATGATGGCTACCCATTCCAGTGAATAGGGGAGCTTGTGAGGGGTCCAAGGGGTTAATTCAATCAACCAAATCAATCAATCTGAGCAATCTGAACACTGATCGCTCACCAGAGATCCTTATGGTGACACTGGGACTTATGTGGTGGTGACTGGGGAAACTGACTGGCTGCACTATTAGGGCTCATTCACACATGAGGTTGGGGCTGGTAAAACCTTTCAGCTGAGCAGTGGTTTTACTGCCCCCCAACCAACCTCCACTTTAGCTGCAGAGGCAGTGGCAAGGGTTATACACATGCTATGGCTGCAGCTGTGGTAAAAATGTAGAGCTGAATTCGATTTTGCACTCTCTGGTTTTAGTAAATCAACCCTATTGTCTCTGATCACTGCCATAGCAGTACCATATGACCATAGTGACACCATCGTATTTACTCTGGTGAGGGGGGGGGGGTGTATTGATTGTGTTTTTGTTTCATACAGTCCTGAGTAGAAAACATCCAGCGATCGGCTGTGGAAGAAATTGGCTCTGTGACCTGCGGCATCTGAGGGAGACAATCACAAAACACATCGCTAAACACATAAGCAATTTAAAAAAAATGTAATCAATTGTGAACACCTTTGCAGTTCTTTGTACCAGAAACATATATAGTAGCATTTGTTTTAAAACTATCACTTTTAAAACTTGAATATATAGAAAATGGATAAACTAAGACAATACCACTAGACGGAAGCTTTGTTTGCCCTCCCCTAAAAGATTCTCACTTCCAAATAATAAGTAATAATAACGTTATTGCTCAATAATTAACAGACCCATAGCTAAGATGTGCAAATGGCTTTGGAGCTTAACTGGTTAAATATTGGTTTAAAAAAATTAAAACAAAGGATGTGTTTATTATGATTAGAATGTACTCACATGTTTTGTTTACTTCATATATAGAATTTGTTCTTTTTGTAGCCTGTGTAGTGTGCTTCGTATCGCAGTTGTATTGATTTTCCTGGTTGGCAGAAAAGGTCAGTTATTTGCCATCTCAGAATGTGTTTACTCTCCGGAGAGTATATGCATCATGGATTTTTGAGTTCATTTGAAACTGTATATTACTTGGCCAATCAATTTTATGCAATGTCACAACCCAATCATATATCATACAGTATATAACACAGAATCTGGTAAACACTTCACTATATTCTTCTTCTTGCTAAACTGAAACATGCCAGGAAATCTCTACTAAGCACTGGTGACTAAAGTCAGCCTTCAGACTAGTATAAAAATAACTTTCATACAACTATGTATTCATTAAAAATCATTAATGCCCAAGTCAGGGCTCCCCAGTCCCCACCCCAACCCTCCCCATTGGAGCACTTAAGGGGGACTGTGTAAACTGAAATTGGTCTTTTATGTGTAACTAAAGCTAAACTTTTTTGTTAGGTTGTAGATATGTGTTAGCGAGCCTGTTAAGTATTCAAGTATTTACTTTTGTCATGGAGAAGTGGGTACATCTCAAATGCCCACAACATGGGATTGTGGCAGCCACAATTTTTGTTAAAACATTTTTTATATATATTTTTTCTTTTTTATGTTACTGTACCTCTAAATCCTGAACGTGCATGACACGGGAATGTTAGGTGGGAAGCACATGTATTAGGTGCAAAAAAGAAAAAATAGTGATGCGCTGAAATCAACTTTTGCTGGAAAAAATGTGTACAATATGTGAAGAATTGATACCAAATATACACACTCAGGAGGGCATCAATAAGAAACCACAATAAAAAACAAATAAATTGTGAGATGATCCATAAGTGCAAAAAAACAACCTCAAGTGTAGCAAATGTGCAGTTCTGAGTAGTAGTACTTATAATACAAAAGGGTTCCACACCCACTTGCTATCACAGGCTGATGTGTTGTTGAGCTTTCAAACAAAACACAGGCAGACACCTTGAAACTTCAGATTAATAAGTGTGGACTGGTGCTTAATTGCTTCCAAATGGCACAGCATATGAGGACGCCTTGCTGCTTCAGGGCGATATAACTCAAAAGAAAAAAAGGGAAGAGATATGGTGCAATACTGTGGATCACAGATTAAGCATGGACAACAGGAAAAAGCAGATGCACTCACGAATCCCCTCTTCAGATACAGCCTTTGAACATCGCTATACTGAGCGGCTTATAAGGCTATCTCCTCACACGGATGATCGCGTCACTAGGCTCCTCCCCCATGCGTTACATCACTCGGCACGTGACTTAATCATGGGTTGAATTCCTTTCAAAATTAATTAATAGTTAAAGTGGAAGTTCACCCAAAAATAAATTTCTAATAATACCTTGAGCTGACCGGTTATACTGCGAGGATGCTGTTTTTTTTTCCATACATACCTTGTTAGCGGTGTTTCATCCCTCAGCTTTTGGGTACGATTCTAGCGGGGCTGGGCGTTCCTAGTTGATTGACGTTCCTCCGACCGGCGCATACTGCGTGTCACGACTTTCCGAAAGAAGCCGAACGTCGCTGCGCAGGCGCCGTATAGAGCCGACTCTATACGGTGCCTGCGCAGCGACGTTCGGCTTCTTTCGGAAAGTCGTGACACGCAGTATGCGCCGGTCGGAGGAACGTCAATCAACTAGGAATGCCCAGCCCCGCTACAATCGTACCCGGACGCTGAGGGATGAAACACCGCTAACAAGGTATGTATGAAAAAAAAAAAAAAAACAGCATCCTCGCAGTATAACCGGTCAGCTCAAGGTATTATTAGAAATTTATTTTTGGGTGAACTTCCACTTTAACATTTCTCAGACATGTATTAGGTGGCTATAAAAGGCCCCGTATTAAGGCTGGGGACTTTTACTGAATGTATTATTTCATGCTATTCACTTGAGTTCTATGACTGACCGGTATATAGATAATAAATATTTAAAACGTAAAAAATATATATATATCTATGAATTTAATAAAGTTGGATTGTTCCATTTTAAATACCAATAAAGGTGCCGTGGCCATTTTAATACCAGATTGCTGTATGTTTGGTTTATTTTGTAAATAATTTTAGTTATCAAGTGTGAAGCCTACACTCCCATGGAGAACTGGGTACATATCAAGTGCCTACAACATGGGATTGTGGCCATCACGAGTTTAAAAAATAAAATATAAATAAATACATTTATGTTACTGTACCTTTAAATCCTGAATGTGTATGTCACGGGTATGTTAGAGGGGAAACACGTTTAATGGGGGTCTATATAAGGCCCCTGCATGAAGGCTACGGTCACAGTTTACCTCAGATTGACTTGTTGAGCTCCCTTGATCCAAGGTGGACTTTTAATGAATGTATTATTTGATGCTATTCACTCGAGTTCTATGACTGAGCGGTATATAGATACTGTATACATTATCTCACAAAATGCTAGCAGCACTCATACGTATTGCTTCTTATTTACTGTCCAATCAGCAGGATGGTGGAGAATTTGCTAAGAACGCACAACTTCAGTAGCATTTTTTCCAACAGCACAGATGATTGTGTATCATTACCATACTTACAATGGTAAAACAATAATAAGTAATCATAGGGATTTGCTTTTAAGGGTTGGGGCAAACTACAACACTGCAAACTGCTCAGCAACAGATTTTTCTTTTTAAAGGGTTAGTTCATTTTTACCAAAAACTGTCTATACAGGTAAGGAACATCTCTAGATAAAAACAAATTGTGGAGCATTGGCTAAAGTTGATAATGCTCTTGTAGGCGGGTGCAGATCATATTCCCCACTTCAGGTGCCACTCAACCAAAGCAGCAATGCAGAAGAGGAAGGAATTTGTAGGGAATTTGGTTCCTCTATGACTTCCTGTGGTCACAGAGAGACAGCTGTCTGATTTGATGCTGGCACCCCATGAGACACCAACAGCCATCTTGGGTCAGCCAAAGTCTATTTATAAGAAAAAAGGAAGCTCGCTAAAAAGTAAATAGAAATATTGACTGTGTGAAATAAGGTGAAACGAAATAAAGCTGCCAGCACCTATATTTTCAGTACGAAAAACTTAAACAAGATAAATCGACAAAGTGAGTGCAGCGCTAAACATAATAATGAACATAATGTTGAAAAATTTGAAAGAAAGAAAATGAAAGCAAAGTCCCATTCAAATTCCAATCTGTAAGAGTCTGTAAAGTGTTGACATCCAAACGGGTGAAGATAAGTTGCAGAAAAAGAGATGTGACACAAATCTTCCCATATATCAAAGTGCGGTCAGGTCGACACCGAAGTGTGAAGTAGCCTGCGTACCAGAAAGCCTTGACTGTCGAAAACAGTCTCACCCAGCACAAGGAAATAATGGTCTCCCCAGGACCAATGAGGTATCTGGAGCAGCGGCTACTGGTCTGGAGTTACTCAAAGATAAAAAAGAGGGCTCCCATAGTGCAGTACATCAATTCAAGTAATTTAATAAAATAATGGATTACACTTACAGGAATAATGTGTATAAATCAGCAGTTGTATCATAAAAGAGCTACGGCATCTCCATTTGCTTCTCCCTATTTCCTGAAAGATTCATCTATCCACCGTGTCAGAAAGGAAAGGGTGATGACGTCACCGTCGGAGGCTCCACCCTACACGTTTCATCATGAATGGACGTCTTTTTCATGACAAAATGCATAGGCTGGACCATTAGCCGCTGCTCCGGACCATTAGCCACTGCTCCAAATACCTCATTGGTCCTGGGGAGACCATTATTTCCCTGTGCTGGGTGAGACTGTTTTCGGCAGTCACGACTTTCTGGTAAGCAGGCTACTTAACACTTGGGTGTCGACCTGACCACACTTTGATTTATGGGAAGATTTGTGTCACATCCCTATTTCTGCAACTTATCTTCACCTGTTTGGATGTCAACACTTTACAGACTCTTACAGATTGGAATTTGAATGGGACTTTGCTTTAGTTTTCTTTTCTTTTCAAATTTTTCTTTCACTTTTTTCATAATTTCCAATTTTTTCAATGTATTTTTTATCCATATATGTTCAACAATATGTTCATTATTATGTTTATCGCTGCACCCACTTTGTCAACAAAGTCTATTTATGACTCTGCCTCCCGTATTTGGCATACTTGATGTAAGCGACTAATGTAGGGACAGGATCCTCATCAAGCAAGGACAGTGCTTAGAGGTAGGGAAAGGTTCCAGAGGAGTAGGGACAGTGAAGGGACGACATCTACCTTTCTTCTGTAAGCCTCCCCAGACCACATTCTGATCCTCTTTGGAGATGCAGTCAGCATATTTAAGTCTTCAGACCACTGTCACAGTTCGTAAGTGGCTCTGGATGGGCGTGCTTACTCAACGGGCCTGAATAAGTTGTGTTGAACCTTTCTATAATATAACTTTATTGCCTGACTTGGACTCTGTGTATTTACTGCCTGCAACACCACACCACATTGCACCTTATTCGCACCCTTGGTATAGGTGTAGACCAGTGGTTCTCATTCCTGTCCTCAAGTACCCCCCAACAGGCCAAGTTTTGGGAATTTCTCTTGGATAAAATAGCTGCCCAAAATACTAAGCGATTGACTCTGATTTAAAGCACCCATGCAAGAGAAAGAAAAACCTGCAAACATGGCCTGTTGGGGGTACTTGAGGACAGGGTTGAGAACCACTGGTGTAGACCATTTTACATACCTCATGAAGCCTAAATCGAAGCCGAAATTGCAAAAAGTAGTACAGGAACTACTTTTTGAAATCGGTGCAGCGCCGCATATGCGGCATCCCACCTATTATGACGGTGCCATTGCCGACAATTGCCAGCAAATGCCGCCGATTTGAGATGCCATTTAAACGAAAAAATCTGCCCACTGGCTGTTCGATAAAAAAGGTAAGTAATCTATAGCCAGCTTAATAGCCAGATTCAGTAAGACCTGCCTTACGTTAGGCAGGCGTACCGTATCTCATATACGCTACGCCACCGTAAGTTAGAGAGGCAAGTGCTGTATTCACTTGCGTCCTAAGTTACGGCGGCGTAGAGTAAATGGGCCGGCGTAAGCCCGCCTAATTCAAATTGTGTTGAGGTGGGCGTGTTTTATGTAAATAAACCATGACCCCACGTAAATGACGTTTTGAACGAACGGCGCATGCGCCATCCGTGGACGTATCCCAGTGCGCATGCGTCGGATAGAATGCCTAAGATACGTCGAACACTGCCTACTACGTGAACGTAACTTATGCACAGCCCTATTCGCGTACGACTTACGCAAACGACGTAAAAAGATACGCTTTTTCCGACGTCCATACTTTGCATGGGCTGCGCCACCTAGAGACCAGCTTTATCATAAATGGCGTAACTAATTGCGACGGGCATACGTACGTTCGTGAATCGGCGTATCTTGCTCATTTGCATATTCAACGCGGAAAACAACGGAAGCGCCACCTAGCAGTCAGCGTAAATATGCACCCTAAGATATGACAGCGTAGGAGACTTACGCCACTCGTATCTTAGCCTAATTTAAGCATATCTGGTTTCCAGAATACGCTTAAATTTATGATGGCGTAGATTCAGATTTACGACGGCGTATCTACTGATACACCGGCGTAAACTTCTCTGAATCCAGCTATAAGTCATGAACCGATTTTCCATTAACATATGCTAATACTGTACAAATGATGTGTGACTGTGGGATCTGTAAACATCAAAATCTGAAGTAGCACAGACAATGCAAATTGGTAATTGTGCAAGTGAGAATTCAGGTGTTTGTGACTTTGGCAGTTTGGGGGAAGAAACTGTTGTTAAACTGCCAAATCACATGACAAGTTGCACCGGTGTGAATGGGGGCTTAGAATGGTAGCCTACTAACCCTTAAGTTCACAAGTGTATGACCACATATGTCACTGGGAACCGAACAGTTAAGAGAGTAGTGGCAGAATAGAGGACCCATCATCCCAGACTTGGGTGGACAGACTTTGTGATACTATGGTAGAATTTTTACTAGAACGAATAAATAATGAGAACTAGATAGCTTGAAATACTTATCTTTCCAAAAAGATTATAATCTGTCTTTAATATCTGGAGTACAGGTCCACTTAAAAAACTAAATAGAACTTCTTCACATAATTGGGTGTTTGAAGAAAACAGGTTCACTTACTTATCTTTACCTCTCCTGACATAAATCTATCTCTAAGTGTTTTGTTTGTGTTAAAAAAGTCTTTGAAACATATAATTCTTTTTTTCCCTTACAGCTGCACTGTACTTGGCCAGTAAAATGTCCAAGTTTTTTTTTATTTATTTATATATTTATTTTCTCAGAGGTCAATCTTATTAGCTCCGTGTTGACTGGATCAATCTGATGTTCAAATAAATATAAACTATTTTCCTTGCATTACATCACAAAGCCTCAGGCAGACCTGTTTCCTGAGCGCTATCAATCATGAAGCCATTTACATCGTTACTAAAGGCAGTTTTCTGAACTGAGAAAATCTATTTTAGTGGTTGTCATAATTTTTCCTCTTACCAACTCCTTGTCTGATATTTTTTTATGTTTATCTGGTAAATTTAGACTGTACTCAGGAGATTTCTGTATTTACACAAGATGTAAAGTTTATGTATCTGTATTAGTCAAAATGTGCATTCATTGCAGAGGGCTAAATCTTTGCATGTCAGAAAGCAGAAAAATGACAACTACATTTATTTTAACCTCCCTGGCTTAGCTATTGTCTCCTGAAAACTCTTGTAGATGGTTTGCTAACACATTAATGTATTAGTCACCAAATATGCATTAATATTCTTACAGTGCCGCTATTCGAAGCATGAAAACCAGCTATAGATGGTTTAAATCTTGGCTGGTTCAACAGAGACAGGCTGTGAGTCAGACCATCTATGGGCAGGTTTATTATACCCAAGTCTATCCATCGATTGACTTGGGTACAACCAGCATGTTGGATGCTTACATGCTATAGATAGACGTTAGCAATAATCACTGTGATCTCCCAGGCCAGTGATGGCTCCTGACACACCCCACCCTCGAGAAAATAATAACAATGCTTAAAACATAAAAAAAAAAATATGAAAACGCTTGGTAAATAACTTTTAACTGCTTGCCGACCATATAAATGACGTATATGGTGGCATGACAGCTCTCCTGCACAGGTACATGATCCTGCACTTCTGGGTCTGGGGCATGCATGCGTGCCGGCGACCCGCTCCTACTGTGATTATACACAGCGGGAGCTGATTTGCAAGTACCGTGGACTCGATGTCCACCGTTACCCACCAATCATTAGGCAGAGAGACAAAATGGCGATAAACAAAGCAGATCACAAAGCAGATCACAGTTCTGTCAGCATTATCAAAATGAGAAGTATGCAGTCGCATGCCTCCATTATTCTTTCATGAAATTAACAGCATTATGTTAAGTACCTGTAATAAAATAAATGTCAGGTTTCTCTTCAAGAGCACATTCACTGCTATGCACATTTACTTAAAATTATATACACTGCTACAACATAGGAAGCCCATTTCACCTCCTCGATGGTATCAGGGCCAGTGCTACTACTAGGCAAACTAGGCAGCTGCCCAGGATGCACTGCTGCCTAGGGTGCCCGGCCACTGGTGTTCCTACTTTCTTCTCTCTGCAGCAAGCAACTAAGTCTCAGTATCAGCAGGTAGCCACCTCTCCGTTCGCACATAGTGTCAGAGGCACAGCGGCGGTGGGGGACTGTGTCTGTGTCCTGACTCCCCAATGAATGGAAGAAAACAAACATTTATTGATGGGCGCTGGTAGGCTGCATTGATGGCTGCTGGTGAGGCTGCATTTGATGGGCACTGGTGAGGCTGCATTAATGGGCACTGATAGGTTGCATTTATGGGCACTGGTGTGGTTGCATTTGATGCATGCTGGTGGGCTACATTTGATGGGCACCTCATTAAAAAGGTGGAGTATACATGGGCAGGGCAAATGGGGTGGAGTCAGGGGTGGAGCCAGGGGGCAGCTAACTGTAGTTTTGCCTAGGGTGTCAAAAATCCTTGCACCACCCCTGCTTGGTATGGACTCCAAATCCGACTGTAAAAATGTATTTAGAATGCAAAAATATAACCTGTGGAAGGCTGATCTAGGAACTAGCGAACATTTTGTCTGAAGTAATCTTGTATATGTGTATTGTTTTCTGGCTCTGCAGTTACTTCCAATATAATCCCTGCTGGTTCCTGGACCTGGCTGTCACAGATTGTGAACATGCATTTTTGTATGCACTTATCCCATGCATTATGGACCCTTTCAAATTAATAATACATGCACAGTTTGTTTGAGCAAGACATTCCAAAGCACAGTACAACATGCATCCACACATGTGATAATTCAGCCCACAAAACATCCACTTGCCTGCTCGCATTTTGTGAGTGGATTTTGAGGGCTGGCGAGCTATATGGTTGCCTTGGATCGGGGGGAGGGCAAGCACTGCAGGCAGCCTGTGTGGAATGGGAGTCCTTCTCCCAGTGATCACGGAAAGAAAGAGAGAAGACCGACCAAGTGATCAGAGCACAGTGCAGGCAACACAATGATAACAGTTTTCATTTCAATTGCTTCTCACTTTCAGATACAGTCCCTCCTCCTGGTCCTGGGACTTTTGATAGACAGATCACCCCATCCAATCCCGGTAACGGGTGATCTGTCAATCAAAGTTCCCCTGCCGGGGCACAAGGCTACATGGTGGACACAAGGCTGCATTGATGGGCACAAGACTGAAATGGTGGGCGCAAGGCTGCATTGATGGGCACAAGGCTGCATTGGTGGACACTAGGGATGAGCTTCGAGTTCGAGTCGAACTCATGTTCGACTCGAACATTGCCTGTTCGCCTGTTCGGTGAACAAACAATTAGGGGTGTTTGCGGCAAATTTGAAAAGCCGCGGAACACCCTGTTAAAGTCTATGGGAGAAATCTAAAGTGTTAATTTTAAAGGCTAATATGCAATTTATTGTCCTAAAAAGTGTTTGGGGACCTGGGTCCTGTCCCAGGAAACATGTATCAATGCAAAAAAAAGTTTTAAAAATGGCAGTTTTTTCAGGAGCAGTGAATTTAATAATGCTAAAAGTGAAACAATAAAAGTGTAATATTACTTTAAATTTCGAATTACCTAGGGGGGGTGTAAAGTCAGCATGTGAAAAAGCGCATGTTTCCCGTACATAGAACTGTCCCTGCACAAAGTGTAATTTCTGAAAGGAAAAAAGGCATTTAAAACCGGCTTTGCGGCTCTAATGAATTGTCGGCTCTGGCAATTCAGAGATGATTCATTCATAAAAAATAAAAATAAAAAAGCTGGGGGTCCAGGTTTCCAGGTTAAAAAAAAAATGACGTGGGGTTCCCCCCAAATATCCATACCAGACCCTTCAGGTCTGGTGTGGATTTTAAGGGGAACTCCACCCCAAATTTTTTTTAGAAATGGCGTGGAGTTCCCTCAAAAATCCACACCAGACCCTTATCCGAGCACATTAACCTGGCCGGCCGCAGAAAAGAGGGGGGGACAGAGTGCGGCCCCCCTCTCCTGAACCGCACCAGGCCACATGCCCTCAACATGGGGAGGATGTCCCCATGTTGATGGGGACAAGGGCCTCATCCCCACAACCCTTGCCCGGTGGTTGTGGGGGTCTGCGGGCGGGGGGCTTATCAGAATCTGGAAGACCCCTTTAACAAAGAGGACCCCCAGATCCTGCCCCCCCTATGTGAATTGTTAATGGGGTACACTGTACCTCTACCATTTCAAGAAGGAAGTGTAAATAGTTAAAAAAAAACACACAGACACCATAGATAAAATCCTTTATTAATAAAATAAAAAAATCCTGCGATTCGAATCCACTCTCGGCCCGGGCCCCGCTCCAACATTGTCTTCTATCCTGCGACAGGTAATCTCTCCAGCGACAGACGGGTGATCAGCGGTCCGGTCCAGCGATGAGAAGATCCATCCGTCCAGATCGGGCTTTCCCAGTGACGTACGAGGGTGCGTCAGAGTGGGCGGGGTCACGTGACGGGTGGCCGCTTCCCCTATATAAGAAATGTCACAGCTCCAGCGCGTCATTCCGCTGGGCTGTGTCCAGCAGAGAGTGGAGCTCGCCTGCTGCGCTCTGGATGGATGGATCTTCTCATCGCTGGACCGGACCGCTGATCACCCGTCCGTCGCTGGAGAGATCATCCGTCGCAGGATAGAAGACAACGTTGGAGCGGGGCCCGGGCCGAGAGTGGATTCACATCGCTGGATTTTTTTATTTTTTTTTATTAATAAAGGATTTTTTTCTACGGTGCTTGCGTGTTTTTTTTTTAACTATTTACACTTCCTTCGTGAAATGGTAGAGGTACAGTGTACCCCATTACCAATTCACATAGGGGGGGGCAGGATCTGGGGGTCCCCTTTGTTAAAGGGGTCTTTCAGATTCTGATAAGCCCCCCGCCCGCAGACCCCCACAACCACTGGGCAAGGGTTGTGGGGATGAGGCCCTTGTCCCCATCAACATGGGACATCCTCCCCATGTTGAGGGCATGTGGCCTGGTGCGGTTCAGGAGAGGGGGGGGCCGCACTCTGTCCCCCCTCTTTTCTGCGGCCGGCCAGGTTAACGTGCTCGGATAAGGGTCTGGTGTGGATTTTTGGGGGAACTCCACGCCATTTTTTTTTTAAATTTGGGGTGGAGTTCCCCTTTAAATCCACACCAGACCTGAAGGGTCTGGTATGGATATTTGGGGGGAACCCCACGTCATTTTTTTTAAATTGACGGCGGGGTTCCCCTTAATATCCATATCAGACCTGAAGGGTCTGTTAATGGAATTTGGGGGGACCCCCAGCTTTTTTATTTTTATTTTTTATGAATGAATCATCTCTGAATTGCCAGAGCCGACAATTCATTAGAGCCGCAAAGCCGGTTTTAAATGCCTTTTTTTCCTTTCAGAAATTACACTTTGTGCAGGGACAGTTCAGAAACATTCGCTTTTTCACATGCTGACTTTACACCCCCCCCCAGGTACGAAATTTAAAGTAATATTACACTTTTATTGTTTCACTTTTAGCATTATTAAATTCACTGCTCCTGAAAAAACGGCCGTTTTTAAAACTTTTTTTTGCATTGATACATGTTTCCTGGGACAGGACCCAGGTCCCCAAACACTTTTTAGGACAATAACTTGCATATTAGCCTTTAAAATTAACACTTTAGATTTCAAATGTTCGAGTCCCATAGACTTTAATGGGGTTCTAAAGTTCACACGAACATTTGGTGTGTTCGCAAGTTCTGATGCGAACCGAACAGGGGGGTGTTCGGCTCATCCTTAGTGGACACAAGCTGCATTGGTGGGCACAGGCAGCCTGCATTGGTGGGCAAGGATACAGTTGTTAATATTTATTTTTATAACTTAATTCTGCATAAAAAATTTAAATGTAATTTCATGAGAGAATTTATGAGGGCGTGTTTAGGGGTGGAATTATGGGGCTGGGCGGGGTGGGCTGGGTGGGGCAACTAGTGGCATGTAACCCTTGGGGCCTGGCTAGTAGCTCTGGACTTGACATTTTGAGCCCTGTGATAATGAATGGACATAATTACAAACAGGGCCTTAATTAAAGACTTACAGGTTAATAGGTTTCATAATAAACATATATGGCTGTATAAAGAAAAAAAAAAGCTGTACAAGTCTTTTGTACGTCAAGGGAGTTTTTCTCTCCTTTCTTTTCTTAAGTGATAAATACAGCACTTGACGTAGCATGGTAGTAAAAGAATAAATACAATAAAATATAAAGAGAAGTGTTTTGATTCCAAATGGAAAATAAAAATGATTTGTGTTAAAGGTTAAATTGTCCCTTAACTATAATGTAACAAAATGTAATAGGTTTATTGGAGAGCACTCTGCACATTTAAATCTAATGCACCATCAGTTCAGTGACAAACCGTATCGATGCTGCTCATTTTTTATTTCTCAGCAGCAATATTTAGACGCCAATAACTTCTCCTCGGCAACTGGAGAGAAAATACATTTGTTTGTTAGAGGACCTAAAAATGTGTTTAAAGCCAGGAACTCATAAAGTGAATAAACATTATACCTGAGTATGCTGGGACTACAATTAATCAGAGAAACATATTTCATAACAAATTCTGTTCTTTATTTTTATATTGCCATGATTTGCTGTTCTGTAAAATGCATTCTGAAATAAAATGAAATCAATTTTGTAATGGTTGTCGGTTTCAATAAGACAAAGAAGAACATCTACATGTGCTATGTTGGTTTTAATACATAGGGCCAGATCCACAGCCAGCCGCCGTAACTTAAATATTGCCATTTAAGTTACACGGCCGGAAAATTTCTACCTAAGTGCCCGATCCACAAAGCACTTACCTAGAAATTTTCGTCTGTGTAACTTAGATCCGGCCGGCGCAAGGCGTTCCTATTCAAATGGGGCGAGTCCCATTTAAATTAGGCACGCTCCCGCGGTACTGCATCCTAAGATCCGCCAGTGTAAGTCCCTTACACATGTCGGATCTTCTCCCTATCTTTTGGAAACTGATTCTGTGGATCAGTTCCAAAGATAGAAACAGGGATACGACGGCGTATCAGTAGATACGCCGGCGTATCCCTTTTGAGGATCTGGCCCATAGTTCCTGCTACCAGATAATTCTTGGCATAGGAAGTGAGAGTAAAAGTTACCCTAAATTCCCACTCAGCAGAACCTTCCAGACAGAAACTTTGCCCTCCCTGGCACTAATCCGTTAACCGCTTTAATGCAGTGCACTTTTACCCCCTTTCCTGCCCAGGCCAATTTTCAGCTTTCAGATTGGTCACACTATGAATAACAATTGTGCGGTCATGCAACACTGTACCCAAATAAAATGTTTATAAATTTTTTTTTCACACAAATAGAGATTTCTTTAGTGGTATATAATCACTACTGTTTTTTTTATTGTTTGCTGAAAAAAAAAAAAAGACCATCAATTTTGAAAAAAAAAAGTTTTCCTGTCAGTAAGTATTTTTTCTCCTTCACTTATGTGCGCTGATGAGGCTGCACTGATGGGCACTGATGAGATGGCACGGATAGGTGGCACTGATGGTCACTGATGGGCGGCACAATTACGGGCACAGATTGAACTCACTGATGGGCACACATTGGCATCACCGATGGGCACAGATTGGCATCACTGATGGGCACAGACTGGCATCACAGATGGGCACTGCTGGGGCTAGACTGATCAATGATCAGTGTCCAAATTATTATTGATTGTCTCTCCTCTCCTCACACTCTGTCAATGCGAGGAGAGGCAAGCCAATATCCAGCATTTCCTTGTTTACATGTGATCAGCTGTGTTGGACACAGCTGATCACATGGGTGAAGAGCCACGTCACCGGCTCTGTACCGAGATGGCGGTCATGTTGTGTCCCAGTGACACAGCACGCCTACAAAAGCTGTGCTGCTTGCCCCTGCGGGCGTGCAAGTGTGGTGATTCTGAGGCAACATTATATGATGTAGTCCCAGAACAACAGAGCACCCCGCCCTTTGTCATTTGTCTATATGGTGAGCGCGAGGTAATGAAAGGGTTATTATACTTGATCCTAACTGATAACTACTTGTAGATCTGAAGGATAGAAGGTCATGAAGTCGCAGCTTATAGCAGCTGGGCAGCACTCCATCCCTCTTCTCAGATTGTGGGGTGCAGTTTGGCCTCTTTTTCACAGAAAAGCCATCCATGACTGGGCTGTGGGGTACTATTCATAATCCCTTATGGAAAAACAGTGGGCTCCATTCATGAAGCAGTATTCGAATTGCGATTTTTAAAACAAATTTTGGCATTCATCAATAAATGTTTCTACAATACCATATACGATCTTCTCCACTGTATTGATACAGTGGAGAAAAATTAGAACCCATCAGTTTTTATTGCTAATAAAGAGATAAAATGGTTTAACCGCTTGCCGACCAGCTGCCGCAGTTATACTGCGGCAGGTTGGCTTGGCTGTGCGATGGCCGTAGCTGTACATCGGCTCATACACGATGATCTTTGGCCTAACTGACCAGCGGGGGAGCCAATCAGTGGGTCTGGTGGACTTGATGTCCGCTGGCCGCCCATGATTGTTCCCTGCAGTGACAAATGAACGGGGATCTGCCATAGTAAACAAGGCAGATCTCCGTTCTGTCTGCAATGCAGGAAGACGGATCTGTGTGTTGTCCCAAGCAGCCCATTCCCCCCACACAGTTCAAAACACACTGAGAGAACAGTTTATTAAGTCAGCAGCTACAAAAGCATAGCTGCTGACTTTTAATAAACTGACACTTACCTGCCCCACGGTCCAGCGATGCGGCCACCTGGAGGCTCGCTCTTCTCCCCCTCCTTTCCCTAAGCGCCATCATGGTAACTGAGTCGTGTCCCAGAATATTGCTGGCAGGGAGGGGCCGCCTAGGGCGAGAGGAGAAGTCGCCTAGGTGGCCGAAGATAGGAAGCAGGAAGTGGGACAAGAAGTCCCACAGAAAAAAGGGTACACACTCCCCGCCCAAAAAAAAACCGAATTTCTTCATTAATTTATTAATTTGTATTCTGCTACATATTTTTGGTAAACAAAAATCCCAAAAAGTGTTTATTGAGTTATAATTATAGGGCCAGATTCAGATAGATCAGCGGATCTTTAGATCCGCGTAATCTATCTGATTTAAGATCTGCTGCCGCAAGTTTTAGTGGCAAGTGGGTAATTCACTAAACACTTACCTCCAAACTTGCGGCGGCGTATCTTAAATCCCCCGGCGGAATTCAAATTCCGCGGCTAGGGGGAGTGTAGCATTTAAATCAGGCACGTCCCCGCGCCGATTTAACTGCGCATGCGCTGTCCGCAAATTTTCCCGGCGTGCATTGCTCCAATGACGTCGCTAGGACGTCATTGGTTTCGACGTGAGCGTAACTTGCGACGAGCGGGGTTGTGAATCGACGTACGCAAACGATGTAAAAAAAAAAATTGACGCAGGAACGGCGGCCATACTTAACATTGGCTGCGCCTCATAGAAGCAGGGGTAACTATGCCCCAGGAAAATGCTTACGTAAACAACGTAAAGTGACTGCGTCGGGCCCGCGTACGTTCGTGAATTGGCGTATCTCGCTGATTTACATATTGTCGCCATAAATCAGCGAGAACGCCCCAAGCGGCCATTTTTAAATTGCAGTTAAGATCCGACGGTGTAACTCAGTTACACCTGTCAGATCTTAGGCATATCTATGCGTAACTCATTCTATGAATCAGTCACATAGATACGACCGGCCTAACTCAGAGATACGACGGTGTATCAGGAGATACACCGTCGTATCTCTTTGAAAATCTTGCCCATAGTGTCTACAAAATAGGGGGTAGATTTATGGCATTTTTTTTTTTTTACTAGTAATGGCAGTTCATCAGTGATTTTTTAGCGGGACTGCGACATTGCGGCAGACAGATTAGACACCTAACTGACATTTTTGACACTTTTTTGGGAACCAGTGACGTTATTACAGTGATCAGTGCTAAAAATATGCACTGACATTGTACTAAAGACACCGTAACATCAGGGGCGATCAAGGGAAAGTAAAGTGGAGTTTCACCCAAAAGTGGAACTTCCGCTTTAAGCACCACTCGCCCCCTGACATGCAACATTTGGCATGTTATTTTTTTGGGGGGGAGTGTGTACCCTTTTTTCTGTGGGACTTCCTGTCCCACTTCCTGCTTCCTATCTTCGGCCACCTAGGCAACTTCTCCTCTCGCCCTAGGCGGCCCCTCCCTGCCAGCAATATTCTGGTACACGACTCAGTTACCATGATGGCGCTTAGGAAAAGGAGGGGGAGAGGAGCGAGCCTCCAGGTGGCCGCATCGCTGGACCGTGGGGCAGGTGAGTGTCAGTTTATTAAAAGTCAGCAGCTATGCTTTTTGTAGCTGCTGACTTAATAAACTAAAAAACGGATGGAACTCTGCTTTAACTGTGTTCTCTCAGTTTTTTTTTTACATTCAGCTGTCAGCGGGGAAGCCACATTTGACTTCTGCATTTCAAAAACCTGAACTAGAGCAGGGAAAACTGCATGTCATATATTGTATTCAGTTCTCTTTATATATACCCTATGACCTGGGTCGCTCCAGCATGGGAACTTTATCTCTTCATGTCTGATTATGCATGTTGAATTTTATCTTTTATGATAACAGTTATATTTATTACTATAGCTGTTTAACGCTTTGTGGGTAGTGTACTTATATAATGCGCAAATTGCCTTTGTTAAGTGTTCATCCAATGATAACCAGTCATAGTTAATGTTTCACTAATTGATAAAGTAAAGATGTTTGGTTGCTATTGGTTACTGCAGTTCAAACTAAAGCTGGTCATAGATGGGTAGAAATTTGAATGAAAATTCTCATGAAAAGAATGTTCTAAAACAGTTTGTTCATTTTTCTCATTATTAGTGATACAAATCGACTTTTGTTTTTTACTGCATTGATGAAATCTGAAGGAGCAGGATGGAAATATTTTCTCGAATTAACACATTTTTAACAGTGTATGTTTTTAGTTGAGTAAAGTCCATTCATTCCAAATTCAAATGTGAAAAGCAAACAACATTTTTTGAATGTCATACAAATGTCCTTAGAATTTTCATATGAATTTTCCTACTTTTTCTAAAGGATTTTCGTTCAAAATTCTATTAATCTATGGCCAGCTTAAAGTGGTTGTAAAATTAAAAGTTTTTTTTTTTATCTTAATGCATTCTATGCATTACAATAAAAAAGCCTTTTGTGTGCAGCAGCCCCCCTCAGCCCCCCTAATGCTTACCTGAGCCCATCTCTATCCAGCGATGTCCACGAGTGCCTCAGCCATCCAGGACTCTCCCTCCTGATTGGCTGAGACACAACAGCAGCACCATCGGCTCCCACTATTGTTACTCAAACTCAGTGAGCCAATCAGGAGAGAGAGGGGGTGGACCAGACCGCCTCTCCGGGTCTGAATGGATACACATTCAGACCCGGATACTCTGCAGCTTGGCTCGGGTGCCCCCATAGGAAGCTGCTTGCTGTGGGGACAATCAACAGGAGGGAGATGTCAGGAGATTCCAGGAGGATCCGGGAGGATCCGGGCTGCCCTGTGCAATACCATTGCAACAGAGCAGGTAAGTATAATATGTTTGTTATTTTAATAGAAAAAAAAAATTGACTGTACTATCACTTTAAAGGAGTTGTAAAGGATTTTTTTTTTTTTGCTGAAATGACTGTTTACAGGGTATATAGACATAATAGTTAACTGATTCCTTTTAAAAATGATTAAAAATAGATAAAAATCAATCATATAATGTACCGACAGTTTCAGTTTCGTTTTTGCATGTTTCCTGCTTCTCTGCTGCACAGAGCCAATACAGGGCAGTGATGGTTTGGAAAACGAAACTGATTGGTGTTGAGGGGTTTTAGACACACAGTAATCACACCTCCTTGATTAGTGACCACAGAGAGAAAGCTCCCATGACTTTTTTCATCAGGAAACAGACAACCAGGAAGTGTTCAGAACAGAGAAGGATTAGAGCAAAAACGAACAATGAGGACATGAAACCAGAACTGCAGTAAGGTAAAGGAAGCTATTTAGCTAAAAAAAAAATCCTTTAGTGACCCTTTAAGTTATACTTCAGAATTTGCATTTGGATAAGCCTAAATCTTAAACGATGCAATACATTTAAACAGTTTAAACCGAACAACTCCCTCCTTGCCTTACCTCATGTAATACCTCCCTGTACATACTTTGATTCGATTAGAGGATGAACAATTGCAGTGGCAGGTGGTGTTTGCAGTTCAGTACAATAGTATGTAGAATGTAGAATGACCACTCTCCTCTTCTTTTTTTTAGGTGATCGCTATTTGCTTTGCATCGTTGTATGCAATGTCATTTCAGTGTTTTCAGCATCTTTTATTTTGACCTTGTAACCTCAGACATTTTCTTATGTGTGTATTGTGATAACGTTTGTTTGTTTTCAAAGGAATTGTCTTTTACTAACTAGACCCCCAACTGCGAGCAATAATAAGTTTCCAAGTGCATAATTGCATGTCATTACATTTGCAGACATCAACATCTTCCTACTCATATTGCCTTCCCATTCACATATTGCCTATTCGTTTTATCACTTTGGAATGTCTTATGATCAGATATTTGCAAAATGTTGACTTGTTATTAGACTGAAATAGCATGTTGTTAAAATTCACCCATCAGATGAACCGTATGGTATGTCAGTTTAAAAGTGCGTAACTGCCAGAAGTTCTACTGAGGCTGAGATATTTTAAAACATATCTAGAATAAGTATTGTATTTTGATTGTATTACTGTAGTAATGGCTTTATCAGACTGGTTGCACTAAAAAGGACTGCTAAAGAGATGCTTCAGTCCAGGCAAACAGAAAGGGCATTGCCTACCAGCTTAGTGACTCAAACTTAAGTTTTTTCATTAATTTTCTATACCGGGCTGCACCTATTGTTTGCTGGTATCCTTGTCTTCTGAATGTTATTGAACCTGTGTCTGTGAACATGGCAGGTTTATGTGTTTTGTGTCTGAGCCACTTAACCACTTGAAAGGGTTGTAAAGGTAAATGTTTTTACACCTTAATGCATCCTATGCATTAAGGTGAAAGAACATCCGACAGGACCGCCCCCCCCCCCCCCCCCGTTTTACTAACCCACCCCTCGAAAGTCCTGCGCGCGTCCCCGTCATCCTGTTCCAGCCTGGCCGTTGATTGGCTAGGTTGGACAGATTGATAGCAGCGCAGCCATTGGCTGGCGCTGCTTTTAATCACATCCAATGACGCGGCACGCCGGGGGGCAGGGCCGAGTGATACAGTCGGCGGCTATGGCGAGGGAGTTTGCATGAAGGTGGAAAGCTCTTGCGAGGAGGAGCCGAGACAGCCGCCGAGGAACCCCAGAAGACCGGGTTCGGGGACACCCTGTGCAAAACGAGCTGCACAATGGAGGTAAGTATAACATGTTTGTTATTTTACCAAAAACAAATTCTGCCTTTAGTGTTCCTTTAAGCCCCGAACCATTTTGCTGGTTAAAGACCAGGCCACTTTTTGCGATTTGGCACTGCGCCGCTTTAACTGACAATTGCGCAGTCGTGCGACGTGGCTCCCAAACAACATTGATGTCCTTTTTTCCGCCACAAATAGAGCTTTCTTTTGGTGGTATTTGGTCACCTCTGCGTTTTTTATTTTTTGCGCTATAAACAAAAATAGAACAACAATTTTGAAAAAAATGTTTTTTTACTTTTTGCTATAATAAATAGCCCCCAAAAAATATATAAAACAAGTTTTTACCTCAGTTTAGGCCGAAATGTATTCTTCTACATATTTTTGGTAAAAAAAAAAAAAAATCGAAATAAGCGTATATTGATTGGCTTGCGCAAAAGTTATAGCATCTACAAAATAGGGGATAGAATTATGGCATGTTTATTATTATTATTTTTACTAGTAACGGCGGCGATCTGTAATTTTTATCATGACTGTGACTTTATGGCGGACACATTGGACACTTTTGACACATTTTTGGGACCATTGTCATTTTTACATCAATCAGTGCTATACAAATGCACTTATTAAGGTGAAAATGCCATTGGCAGTGAAGGGGTTAACCACTAGGTGGCACTAAAGGAGTTAAGTGTGCCTAGGGATGTGTTTTAACTGTAGGGGGGATGGTCTATGTATGACACAACAGTGATCACAGCTTCCGATTACAGGAAGCTGTGTACACTGTCCTGTCACTAGGAAGACTGGAGAAATGCTTATTTACATAAGCATTTCCCCCTTCTTCCTCACCGTGACAAGATTGTGGGTATGCCCACAGACATCGAGTCCGCGGGACCCGCGGTCAGAGTCACGGAGCTCCCGGCGGCGTGTGCGCATCCACAATGCCGGATTCTTAAAGGGGACGTATATATACGTCCTTCTGCCTATTCCTGCCATGTTGTCGACGTATATATTCGTGCGCTGGTCGGCAAGCAGTTAAAGTATATTTAAACCATTACAATGAACTTCTCTTATATGCTGCTTTTTGATCTTCTAAATATGTCATTAAAAACATGTTGCTATATTTGCTTTATAAGTGCAAAAATACCTGTTGCTCTTGTCATAAATTCAGAGCTGTCCTGTGTCATATGTTCTCTGTCTGTGTAATGTCAAAGAGACTGATTAGCTCTCCCTTTTTTTATCTCGGACTACAAATCAATTATTAGTTGTGGATAGTAGTGTTGCTCACGAATATTCGTATTGCGAATATTCGGCTCGAATATGGCATATTCGAGTATTCGCGATATATTTCGAATTTCGCAATGAATATTCGCAATTCCGAATATTCGCATTTTTTCAATTTTATTTTTAAAACAGATCACATCCTATCGACGTCTAAAAGCATTGCTGGTATGATTAGAGACCCTGGGCCGAGTAGCTAAGCTGAGGCGATCCTTTTATGTTGCCGAATATAAAAAAAAAAAAATTGCGAATTTTCGCTAATGCGAATGCGAAAATGATTGCGAATTTTCGATAACTGTGGTAGGAGAACTCTGATTGTCTCTGATGCAAAAGGGGGGGGCTTTGTGTATGTTTCTGTTATGAATATTTGTATGTTTGATATTATTTTTTTTTGTAAGAAGGAAAAAATTGCGCATACCTTAAAAAAAGGGGAGAATACAGCAGCAACTCAAAAATGTTATACAACATAAATTATTACAAGACAGAAAATTGAGTCGCTCTACAAGAATAAAAAATATGTCTAGTGACAAGACATGTGGGCAAATTATAAAATAAGCAAGCGCAAATAACTTGTGAAATACACAGTGAAACAAATATATAAATAAATATAGTCCCAATAATAGAAAAATAATCTTTCATAAAAATGTCTTTGATATGTGAAGTGAAAAAAAGTCCAAAGCATGCAGCATGAACGTGTTCAATCTTCAAGGTGTTTGATTGACAAACGGCTGTGACAGATGGATAGAGTAAAGAATCACCACCAATGCAAAACACTTTTTATTTTCTATTGTAAAATATCAAGAATATTCTGAGCCAATCAGAGTGCTCCTTCCGCATTTGCCGAATATTCGCAATTATTTTGTATTGTAAAATATCAAGAATATTCTGAGCCAATCAGAGTGCTCCTTCCGCATTTGCCGAATATTCGCAATTATTTTGTATTGTAAAATATCAAGAATATTCTGAGCCAATCAGAGTGCTCCTTCCGCATTTGCCGAATATTCGCAATTATTTTGTATTGTAAAATATCAAGAATATTCTGAGCCAATCAGAGTGCTCCTTCCGCATTTGCCGAATATTCGCAATTATTTTGTATTGTAAAATATCAAGAATATTCTGAGCCAATCAGAGTGCTCCTTCCGCATTTGCCGAATATTCGCAATTATTTTGTATTGTAAAATATCAAGAATATTCTGAGCCAATCAGAGTGCTCCTACCGCAGTTATCGAAAATTCGCAATTATTTTCGCATTCGCAATAGCGAAAATTCGCAATCATTTCATTTCGATAAAATATCACGAATATTCGAATTTAGCGAATATATCTCGAATATTCGACTATATATTCGAGATATATCGCGAAATCGAATATGGCGTATTCTGCTCAACACTAGTGGATAGGACGGGTAGTTTGGCAGGAATGACACCACTCAGTCCACAAACATGCTGTAGGTCCTCAACAGATCCACAGGTATTTTTCTATACAGTATATACTGTATATATATATATATATATATATATATATATATATATATATATATATATATATCACTATATCAGTTTTACACTATATCAGTGCTATGAAGCCTAAATGTTAATAATATCGCACTTAAATGTAAATATAAATCACATACAGATGTGTTTCGTCATCATGACTTGGCTGTGGAACGCAAACGTCACTTCCGGTTGCCGTAAGGCCACGCACTTACACGTTTTGTCATCACGACTTTGTCTAAGGGCATGGCCGTACGGTGTGGCGTTGCGATACTTATATCAAAACATCTCAGCTGAAAAATATATCATTATTAACGATATATTAATTCTAATATATTGTTAATAATGATATATTTTGATGTAGTCGTTTTATTATATGATTGTCTCTAATGCGGTAATGTATTCTATAGATGTAAAGTTACAATATCAATCTGGCCATGTATGGGCTAAATGCTAAAGGATAACTTTGTCAGCATCTTAACCACTTCAGGACCCGCTCACGACTATATACGTCCTGTTTTTAAAGATGGATATCTCGTTAACGGCAGCAGCTGCTGCCACAACCGAGGTATCCATATTTTCCTTGAGCGGTCCTGTAAACGATAACAGTGGTCTCCACGGCGGTCCCACGCCCTCTGCCGCTTACAGTAGCCGTCGGCAGCGGCGGAGGCGATCGGGTGCTGTCTCCTGCTTGCTGTGGATGCGAGTGAGGGCAAGATGGCCCCCACCCGTCCCCATAGCATAGCAGGGCGGAAGTGACGTCAAAACATCCCTTCCGCCCATGCTTTTTAAAGCAATATTTTCTTGTTGTCATTTTTTCAAATTACATTTTTTTTTTTGTTGCATTTAAGTCTAAATATGAGATCTGAGGTCTTTTCGACCCCAGATCTCATATTTAAGAGGACCTGTCATGCTTTTTTCTATTACAAGGGATGTTTACATTCCTTGCAATAGGAATAAAAGTGATCCATTTTTTTTCAGTGTAACAATTAATAAAATAAATAAAAATAAATAAGAAAACAAAACATTTTTTTTTAAATCGCCCCGTCCCGACGAGCTTGCGCGCAGAAGAGAAACGCATACGTGAGTAGCGCCCACATATGAAAACGGTGTTCAAACCACACAAGTGAGGTATCACCGCCATCGTTAGAGTGAGAGCAATAATTCTAGCCCTAGACCTCCTCTGTAGCTCAAAATATGCAACCTATAGAATTTTTTAAACGTTGCCTATGGAGATTTTTAAAGGTAAAAGTGGGACGCCATTCCACGAGCGGGCGCAATTTTGAAGCGTGACATGTTGGGTATCATTTTACTCGGCGTAACATTATCTTTCACAATATATAAAAAAATTGGGCTAACTTTACTGTTGTCTTATTTTTTAATGAAAAAAAAGTAATTTTTTTCCAAAAAAAGTGAGTTTTTAAGACCGCTGCGCAAATACGGTGTGACAAAAAGTATTGCAATGACCACCAATTTATTCTCTAGGGTGTTAGAAAAAAAATATATAATGTTTGGGGGTTTTAAGTAATTTTCTAGCAAAAAAAAACTGTTTTAGTCTTGTAAACGCCAAATCTGAATAACAGCCAAGGTCCTTAGGTGGTTAATATGCATTGACCTCCGAAAAGTGTATAGACCACCATCTATGTGCACCTTTAGAGAACTGGATGGTTGTGCCCTCAGAGGGTTAATTTTCAGCTGATAAGTTTTGATATAAATATCAGGATGCCACGCCCTCAGACGAAATCGTGATGACGAAACACATCAGTGCGTGGCCTTGCGGCGACTGGAATCGACGTTTGCGTTCCACAGCCATGAAGAGACAACCAGAAGTAACAAGCAGACACTGTTCTCCCAGGGTTGAACATCTTGCATCTAACAAGTGCTGTCGGTAGCGCTATACTGTGTATACTTGTATGTTTTATTCATTCCAAACCCCTTTGGAAACTGTTATTTTATGAAGTTGGAAATTACAATAAAATGTAAATGGAATCACGCTATGTGGAGTTTGTTTCCCATTTATCTGAGTACCTGTGGAGGTGTTTTGCGATTGTGAACTAACTCAGCATGTGGATGACACTTATCTAGGCATATCAAGGCTTGAATTATGCTTATATCTTGTCAGTGAGAGTCCCTAAGGGGAGTGTGACGCACAGTTTGAGGATCTTGGTGTGAGGTGCACTTCAACTATTCAACATTAGGACCACAGCCTGTGTTTTTTGGACTTTTCTATCACCATCTGTCATTCATCCTTTTTCATGTGCTTAAAATCATATGAAAGCTGGTCATATTAGGAAATGACAGTAGCGCTGCTTTAGTATGTATTGGTACTTATAGAGGTATTTGTACTTTCAGGGTCTTTAAAGGGATAAAAACATTGATGAAAGTGCTGTATTGCCTTTTTTTTGCTTAATATACACAACATTTTCAAAAGTATTGGGACACCTGCCTTTACACACATAAATTGTAACCCCTTGCAGACCAGCTGCCGTCATTATACTGTGGCAGGTTGGCTTATTCCCGTGAATCATTGTAGCTTTTAATCTGTAAAACAGAAATACAAGGTAAATTCCTGGAATACAGCAAATCTACAATGCTTCTATTGATAAATGCCCTTTGTTTTTGGAGGTGTTGTAAAACAGGGGTGTCCAACCTTTTGACCTTCCTGGGCCACATTGGAAGAAGAGGAATTTTCTTGGGCTGCATTTGCCCAGGCATGGGCAAATGCCCGGATTCACCGGATACAGAAGTAAGTGTCGGCCGCTACAGGCCCCAAAAATTAGCCTACGGCCACAGGCGTTAACCGGACAGCAAACAACTTTGTATTATGTGGCTGGTGGTACATTAGGCATTCATCGGATACAAAAGTAAGTGTCGGCCATTACAGGCCCCAAAAATTAGCCCACAGGCGTTCACCTGACAGCAAAAAAACTTGTATTCTGTGGCTGGTGGTACATTAGGCATTCAACAGATACAGAAGTAAGTGTCGGCCATTACATGCCCCAAAAATTAGCCCACGGCCACAGGTGTTCACCGGAGAGCAAACAACTTTGTATTCTGTGGCTGGTTCTACATTAGGCATTCAACAGGTACAGAAGTAAGTGTCGGCCATTACAGGCCCCAGAAATTAGCCCACGGCCACAGGCATTCACCGGACAGCAAACAACCTTGTATCCTGTGGCTGGTGGTACATTAAGCATTCACCGGATACAGAAAAAAGTGTCGGCCAGTACAGGCCCAAAAAATTAGCCCACAGGCGTTCACCTGAATTTGAATGAAACATGGTCTACTGGTCACATGTGTTGAATTCCCCTGAGATCCATGCTTCATTCATTTTTATAAATGTGAGGTAGTCAACACTGTTGTGAGCTAGGCAAGTGCGCTTATCGGTCACGACCCCCCCTGCTGCGCTGAACGTCCTTTCGGACAGGACACTGGATGAGGGGCAAGCCAACAGTTCCATTGCAAATTGTGCAAGCTCTGGCCAGAGGTCAAGCCTACACACCCAGTAGTACAGGGGTTCATCACTTCTCAGTGCGTCCACATCGGCCGTTAACCCGATGTAGTCGGACACCTGTCGGTCTAGGCGTTCCCTGATGCTGGATCCAGAGGACAGCTGTCGATGGGTCGGCTGAAAGAATGATCTCATATCATTAGTGACCAAGACATCTTCAAACCGCACTCTTCTTGCGGGTGCTGTTGGATTGGTACCTGAAATGGTTTCTCTGTGAGTGGAAATTCCTCTGCCAGCGGACGCAAAAGCAGAATGCAGCATTTCTCGAAGCAAGGCCTGGAAGTGCTGCATTCTGATAGCCCTCTGTGATGGTGGTAACATTTCCTGGGCTCGTCCTGCACCACCTGATGGATGTGTCATAGGTCAAAGTTCTTACCCATGTAACATTGCGGACCGCCGTGAACATCGCCAGATGTCCTCCGGTTTGGCGGACCGCGAACACGCAAAGTTCGCCGTGAAACCACTGCCGGGTGAACCAGCAGGCCATCTCTATTCTTGATCACTATGATGACTACAAGTTAGTGAGTTTTGAAGCAAGAAAGTCAACAAGATAGCTAGATAACTAGCATTTTAAAGGGTCAGCAATGCCATTCTATGCGTCCCTCATGCTTTTAGGAAGAGTTTGTTTTTTATTGAAATTAAGTAAAGAAGTAAAGTGGACCTTTTGTTTTGGCCTGCAAGTACAGATCACATGTTCACATTAAAGTGTATAAAAATCCAAAAACAAAAATGTGTATATTGAACTAAACAGTCCTTAGATATGGACATTAACATCTTACAAATCTGTCCAAAGTGTCCGTCATTTTCCTCTTAAAGTGTTACTAAACCCACAGCAGTAAAATCAGTCTGTATATGCAGTAAAACATGGTTGTTATACTCAATGTGAAACTTTAATCCTCTGCATTGTGTAAAAAAGTTTTTTTAAACCTGTATGCACAGATCCTCCTCCTCCTGCATGGTCTCTCTTGGCAAGGCCAGCTAAGACACAGTGAGGGTAGTAAAGCTGTACAAGCTCAATTTAGTCTCTATTGCTGGAGAGAACATTTCTTTGTTGGCTGAGATTTTCAGGTCACATAGTATGACATCACACATTTGGGTGTGTACACAGATCATAAATGACAGCCCAGTCCCTCCTTCCTCCTCCATGCCCAGTAACTAAAAAAGAACACAGTGGGTGGGATGTCACATCTTGATTGATGGAGGATCCGCTTGTAGTAGAAATATCCTCCTACCTGAACACTCAGCACTTTGGCAAACCCTTCAGTTTATCACATGACTGTGGTTTACAGTTCAGCTAAAAAGGTATATAGTGGCAGTATTTTAATGTAATAAGAAAATGTATAAGCTCTGTGTGCACTGTGCGGGGGGCAGCTGATGGGGTAGATAAACTATTTTCATATTAATGGTTTTAGTAACACTTTAAGACCTCTTTGTAGTTACAAAGAGAAATTGCATTGGTGTAGATTCAATGGTATTCTGCTCTAACTTCCTCCCTATTTAATTTCTCCTGCATAGTGGTTGGTGGGCAGCTTGACCCCAGGATGTCAACGTTGACAGATGTTCTTTTATTAATTTTGTGATATTTCACAGATCTGTAATAGATTGGCGCAGAATGATTTTCATTACTTTTGCTACCAGTGAGCACTTGGATGAGGCACAGTAATTGGCAATCTAAGGATGTTGACCTTACTTCTTATTACAGGTTTGTTCAATTAACTGCTTTACTCCAAGATAGTTTTTCACCCATGTCTCTTCTTAACTCTCAGGCCCCATACACACGATAGAATCCATCCGCAGATAAATCCCAGCAAATGGGTTTCTGCGGATAGATCCTATGGTGTGTACACGCCAGCGGATCTGTTTCCGCGGAGAAATCTCCTCTGGGATGGATTCCAGCAGATCGGATATTTGCTGACATGCACAACAAATCCATCTGCTGGAATCCATCCCAACAGATGGATCCGCTCGTCTGTACAGACTCACCGGATCCATCCGTCCAAAGGGATTCCCCGCACGCGTCGTAATGATTTGACGCATGCGTGGAATTCCTTATATGACAGCGTCGCGCCCGTCGCCGCGTCATAATCGCGGCGACGGCGCGACACGTCATCGCCAGAGGATTTCCGCGCGGATTTCAATGCGATGGTGTGTACACTCCATCGCATAGAAATCTGCGGAAATCTTTGAGAGGATTTATCCGTGGAAACGGTCCGCTGGACCGTATCCGCGGATAAATTCTCTCGTGTGTATGGGGCCTCAGTGTATTTATTTTCATTTCAGAGATGTGTTAGTTTAAGATTTTAAACCTTTTTGCGTTTGTAGTTTATGATAACATGTTATACAACTCTGTTGTTGGACTGATTCTGCTTTAATTTGGTAGCAGGTTTGTCCAGATATATTATTTTCCAAGTTAAATTAGTGAGAAATGGGGGAAAAATGAATCTCTTATATTTTTGCCAATAACACTTTTATACAAGTCACATAGCCCCAGATACACAAAAATAAATGACAAAAAGTCTACTGACTAAAGTAATCACGTAAATAAAAATTTTAGGCAAGGTAGTGAAAGGGTCAAAATTCACCTTTTAATTTAGGAGAGATTTTTTAATGGTACATTGCTATGCTCATAATCAGAAATAATTTATTTGAATAAATTGTTGGTTTATCATTATCACAAAGGCAAGTCTGGTTTGTGTTCCCAGAAAGTAGAATTTCCTTTTTTTAGGTTAGTGATTACAAAAAAAACACTTGCCGACCGCCGCATGTACGGTATATCTACCTCGGCAGAATGGCACGCCTGCGCAAAGGGATGTCCATGTACGTCCCTTTGAATTTGCGCCCTTGCCGTGCACTCGGAGAGCGTGCCCGCGGGTCCCGCTGACTCGATGTCCGCCGGGTGCCTGCGATCGTCTCACGGAGCATCAGAACGTGAGATGTAAGGACAGGACAGTGATCTACCACTCCCTGTCATCGGGAGCAGTAATCATTGTCATGTCACTCATAGCCCAGCCCCCCCACAGTTAGAATCACTCCCTAGGCCACACTTAACCCCTTCCTCGCCCCCTAGTGGTTAACCCCTTCCCTGCCAGTGTCATTTACACAGTAATCAGTGCATTTTTATATCACTAATTGCTGTATAATTCACAATGGTCCCAAAATAGCGTCAAAAGCGTCCGATGTGTCCGCCATAATAATGCAGTTACGATAAAAATCGTAAAAAAAAATGTATTAATAATAATTCCATAAATCTATTCCCTATTTTGTAGACGCTATAACGTTTGCGCAAGCCAATCAATATATGCGTATTGCATTTTTTTTTACCAATAATATGTAGAAGAATATGTATCGGCCTAAACTGAGGAAAAAAAATATATTTTTTATATATCTTTTGGGGATATTTATTATAGCAAAAAGTAAAAAATATTGCTTTTTTTTAAAAATTGTCGCTCTTTTTTTGTTTATAGCGCAACATTTTTTAACCGCAGAGGTAATCAAATACCACCAAAGGAAAGCTCTATTTGTGGGGAAAAAAGGACGTAAATTTTGTTTGGGTGCAACGCCGCACGACCGTGCAAATCTCAGTTAAATCGACGCAGTGCCAAATCGCAAAAAATGGCCCAGTCATTGGGCAGCCAAATCCTCCAGGGCTAAAGTGGTTAAAACTCACACAAACAGAACATTTGTCACCCATTGCACCAATTATTTGTTTAGAGTTTTTAAATACATTTATTTATAATATATGATAACATATAAATAATACATTAACTGATCTAAATTAAATTCATATTGGTATCCTTTTTTTGTTTGTATATTTTAAAAATGTGATTTAAGACAGGTGCACAGAATTAAGCCCTGCCCTCTGAAGTGTGATCTGTCGTGGATTGCTTTTCAATGCCACTGCCTCTCGCTGTCAAAAATACTACAAACAGCATACAAACCCATCCATAACGCTGTCTCAAGCTACATCACTAATTTTATATCAAAATATTACTCTAACCATCCTTTTAGCGCCTCCCATGAACTCCTATTTGCTAGCTCACTTGTCACCTCCTACCATGGGCAACTCCAGGGTTTCTCCTAGAACCTCCCTTTCCCATGAATCCATCTACCGCTATGTGTTCATCTATCTCCTACTCTATCCTTTTATCTAATCCCTGAAAACTCATCTCTTCAGGGAATCCTATCCCACCTCAACATAAAAACTGTACTTTTTTTTTTCATCAGCGTATCCGATACAATTATTACCTGTTTCACTTTCCCAACCCTTTTAGATTATAAGCTTCCACAAGCAGGGTCCTCAAAATCTTCTTGCACTGATTTGTATTGTAATTTTACATTCACCTATTTTTTACTGAGGTGTTGGTGATGGGATTTTTATCTGGTGTTTTTTGTATTACCATTTGATATTTTTGTGTAATAAAGTTCCCTTATCTATAAGCTGCATGGCCTCAGTAATTTATTGCAGGTGAGGCTCTCTTATAATTGTTTTCCTTTTGTATGAAGTTCAACATGGCACCTCATGGCAAAGAACTCTCTGAGGGTCTGAAAAAAAGAATTGTTGCTCTACATAAAGATGGTCTAGGCTATGAGAAGATTGTCAAGACCCTGATTATGAGCTGCAGCACAGTGGCCAAGACCATATAGCAGTTCCACTCAGAAAAGGCCTTGCTATGGTCAACCAAAAAAGTTGAGTGCACATGCTCAGCGTCATATTCAGAGGTTGTCTTTTGGAAATATATGTATGAGTGCTGCCAGCATTGCTGCCAGGCCCGGATTTACTCCCTTTGCCGCCCCAAGACCGGGTCCTTCAATGCCGCCCCCCTGTCAGCCCCGTTGTGGTTCGTACTGCGGGACGACAGGATTTTTTCACCCCCCGGTGGACGCGGCACTGCCAGGGGCAGATCCAGAGTCTAGTCTCGGGAGGGGCACTGCCAGAAAATACGATTTTTAGCAGACAATTTATTTGGGAAATGGCTGGTGTTGGCGCTTCAATCATCACGGCACCATGGTTGATATGGTGTCAGGATGATTGTAGCGCATTATTCTATTATTACATTGTTCTAGAAAATGAAATAGTTCAACTCACCATAATGCTGAATCAGTGGGAGCCCCAAGTGTGTCACTTGCCATCCTTACCTGCCACCAGATACAGATTGTCACTTGCCAAACATTGTGGATTGTCCACTTGCCACACATTGCGGATTCTTCACTTGCCACGTCACCTGCCACAAGTTGCAGATTGTCCACTTGCCACGTCACCTGCCACAAGTTGCGGATTGTCACTTGCCATGTCACCTGCCACACCTTGCGGAATGTCCACTTGTCATGTCACCTACCACACCTTGCGGATTGTCCTCTTCCTGCTTAGGTGGGAAATGGGGATTGTCACTTCCTGTGTCCCAGAGTCAGGCAGCAGAGAGATGATGTAATCTATCTGCTGCCTTCACAGTGAGTAAGGGCAGAACTGCCGGGATGCAGGGCGGGTGCCAGGCGGTGAGAGATGATGTCATCCCTCTGCTCTGCCACCCGCTGATTAGCCAATCCACCCACCGACCGAGCGGATGGGCAACTTAGTGGCTCACCCACCCCGCTGCCTGCACAGTCACTTGTACGCCGAGCCACCCGCCAGGTCAACCACCACGCCGCCCCTGCACAATCTGCACCCCGAGGACTGGCCTCGGTGGCCTTGCCAGAAATCCGGCCCTGATTGCTGCAGAGGTTGAAGGGGTGGGGATTCAGCCTGTCAGTGCTCAGTCCATACAATGCACACTGCATCAAATTGGTCTGCAGGGCTGTCGTCCCAGAAGGAAGCCTCTTCTAAAAATGATGCACAAGAAAGCCCTTTGGGGCTTGTATGTATATTAAGGGGAACCCGCACCCAAATTAAAAAAAGAAAAGGCGTGGGGCCCCCAGGCCCTATAAACTCTGAACAGCAATATACAGGCGCTCCCAAGAAAGACAGGGACTGTAGGTTTGTTCTTACGTTAAATCTGTTTGTAATTTGGACATTTTGTAAGTGTAGCTCCAGCCAAACAATCTATTTTTAAGCTTTTTGGATATAATAGGGAAGGGTTATCATCACCCCTGTCTGTGCCCCTGTTCAGAAGATTTAGAAAATTTGGGGTTTTTACGGAAACAAGGATTGGTGATAAAGCATCAGTGGAGACACCTTTTTCCCATATTAACTCTTACAGGAGAGAATTTCCCTTCCTAGGGGTAGATTTCCTCTCACTTCCTGTTGTCTCCCTCCGTTTGTAAGTAGAAGTTGTTTGTAAGTCGGATGTTTGAAAGTAGGGGACCGCCTGTACAGTATATACTATACGGCCTGCCTTATATACTCTCCAGGAAATTGGGCCTTAAGTGTTAGTGGTACCAGAACATTGTAAGCCCTCACAGTTACTCTTGGTGGGCTACCAGTTGAAAAGGCAGCAGTTAGACTGCTAGCAATTTAGCCAAACTAGCATTCAGCCGCTGAACATGTGGATGGCTGGGACCAAATGTCTTCTGACGGTTTAGCAAATGTGGTAGGGAAATTTGTCTGCTACAATCAGATTTAGGTGTACTGCTAGCAGATTGCTCACAAGTGCTTGGGACACCTAATTCTACACCTTCATTCCTCTCAGTGCAGGTTTCTGAGAGGACTAAAGGTATAGTCGGGTTGGAGATCCCAGCTGATGAGGAGCAGGAAGAGGTCAGTCTTGTTCTTTGGTGTGGGTCTTTTAACCACTTAACCCCCGGACCATATTGCTGGTCAAAGACCAGAGCACTTTTTGTGATTCGACACTGCGTCACTTTAACTGACAATTGCGCGGTCGTGCAACGTGGTTCCCAAACAAAATTGGCGTCCCTTTTTCACCACAAATAGAGCTTTATTTTGTTGGTATTTGATCACCTCTGCTGTTTTTAGTTTTTGCGCTATAAACAAAAATAGAGCGACAATTTTGAAAAAAATGAATATTTTTTACTTTTTGCTATAATAAATATCCCCCAAAAATATATAAAAAAAAATTCCTCAGTTTAGGCCGCTACGTATTCTTCTACATATTTTTCGTAAAAAAAAATCGCCCCATTGATTGCCCCCTACTGGTCTGAAGTTCAGCAATTGCTTAGCCGCCTCCTAGATACTCAGATCCCCATGTCCCCCAAATTTTTTCTTCTGGGTTTATCCCCCTTGAAGATTCCCACACCTTACAAAAAACTGTTACGCCACATTCTCACGGCTGCCCGCTGTCTTGTTGCCCTGAACTGGAAAAAACGGTCTCCCCCTACCCCTGAGGCCCTGCATGCCAGGATTAAGGATGTGGAGCTGATGGAGAGAATGACTGCCAGGATACAGGATAGACTGGAGACCCACGACACTGTCTGGGAACCATGGCGCCTCCGGGAGGATGCATCTTGACCAGGTAGCTGTGCTATTCCGATGATTGATTCCCCCTCTTCCCACCCCTCCCCTCCTATCTTCTCTCTGTTCCTTTTCTTTTCTTTTTCTTTTCTCACTTTCTTTATCCATCTCTACCCTTCTGTGTGCGCAATCTCGCAACATGAAAACATAGGTCGCTGTGCAGCGACATTCTTAACCCAGTTATGTACCTGTTATTGTATAGGATCGTGTAGACGGTTCCTACTTGTTGTTATCCGCACTGCAGCAGTAGGAAACCAAAGGAAAGTTGACCTGTGCCTTGTCTACTTGTGTCTCCTCATGCTGCGACATGTGGCTCTGTATTCTGTAAGAAATGTACTCCTTCTCTTTCTTATTTTCAATAAAAAAGTTATTTGATAAAAATAAAAAAAAAATCGCAATAAGCGTTTATTGATTGGTTTGCTCAAAAGTTATAGCGTTTACAAAATAGGGGGTATTTTTATGGCATTTTTAAAAAAAAAAATTATTTACTAGTAATGGCAGCGATCAGCGAGCAATCGCGTGTGCCCGGCGGCGATCGCGCCCGCCGGGCACGTGCACGGGAGTCGGCGGAGAGCGGGGGGCGCGCGCGAGAGCCGACATATAGCTACGGACTCTCGCGCAGGGGAGCCGACCTGCCGCCGTAAAACAACAGCGGCTGGTCGCCAAGCTGTTAAGAACTGTTGCCAACGGACTGCATGGGTAGTCGACATATGTCTGGTCAAGCATGGGGTGCTCAAGCAGCTGCTGTTTTGGCCACGCTTGATACGCTTCAGACATATGTTGCACACAGCAACGGTGCGATCTGCACGTCTCAAAAAAGGCCCACACCAAAGAACTTTTGAAAAAACGCCAGCGCCCTGAACATGCAAAGCTCTGCAGTGTGATGCAGTCAGTTGGCTGCCCTTAAGCCCCTGGAGGGCATCCTGACTCGTTGGAGATGTGCCTCCTCCTCCTGTCTTCTATCACACTGCAGCTAACTGTATCGCCTGCCTGTCTGAAGTATTTTAGAAACAGTACATCAGGAACGGTCTGCAGTGAGAATAAGCTAAACTGTATAAAGTGTATATATATATATATATATATATATACAAAGCCTGAATGTATATATGTACTACAATACACTGCAGCTAACTGAATCGACTGCCTGCTCAAACTAAATGAAATGACACTCTATATCTCTTTCTCTCTCAACGCCAGCAACACACTAAACAGGGCCGACGTGCAGGCGGCCTTTTATAGTGTAGGGCGTGGACTTAACCCCCTGAACCATAATTTGCCAAAGGCACCATGCCTTTGGCCAATTATAGCTCTCTTTGCTGACAGCGCTGTGATTGGCCAAAGCATGTGGGTCATAGTGCATGCTTGGCCAATCATCAGCCAGCAATGCACTGCGATGGTGCAGTGCATAATGGGCTGTGACGCGCCACTCGAACTTGGCGCAAACGACCCATAATGTTTGATCTTCGTCAAACGATCGAACAGCCGATTTTTTGAGTCAAACTCATGTTCGACTCAAACATCGGGCTCATCCCTAGACCTAAGGAAGACGATCTTGTGCCTCGTCAAAATGTCAGAAAAAGCATTCACCTTCGTGAATTCACTCGGGTCGCAAACAGAAGAGTTCACCAAAATTTGCTTCGGTATGCAAACTCTGTTTCGGTTCACAAACATGAGCCACGGCCATCTTCCCTGCTCTGACACTATCCTATTGAGATGAGCAGTGCAAGATGAGATTCTTAGAAGAACCAGTCCACTCAGATAGTGGTTTCTGTCCCCTGACCACCAGGAGGGTGGGCTCACTTGATTGGGAATCATGGAAAAACAGTTAATATCATGTCCTCGGATGATATTTTCCTGGATGCACAGTGCTGTTTTCTGGCCCCTAGATTAGTTATTTAAATTATTATTTTTTTCTTTTTAGCTGTACACATGAAAGAGGTCAGCTTAAAGCGGAGTTCCGGCCACAATTTCACTTTTTATATATAAATACCCCTGTAATACACAAGCTTAATGTATTCTAGTAAAGTTAGCCTGTAAACTAAGGTCCGTTTTGTTAGGTTGTTACAGCATTTAGACACTTTATAAAATAGAAATTGACTGGGGCCATCTTAAGTGTGTGCATCATGAAGCCAGACTGTATGACTTCCTGGATTTCAGCCTTGCAAATCTCGCACATGCTCAGTGCTGCACAAGCAGTGTCAAATCAGGTTTCAGCACCTGTGCTGTCCAAGTCACATGATTCTTTGAGACTGGGGAATGCACAGACTCCTGGAAAGTTACACCCACTACATTCCCAGGAGTCTGTGCGGTGTAGGTTAGAAAGCTTAAGCATCTAGGTGCAGGAAGTGGGAAGATTAACTATTCTGCCTAGCAACAACACTTTGAAGGCATCTAAAAAAAAAAAAAAATTTTGTAAAGGACTAATGACATTTTTTTAAAACTACTGATGCAATGTTATATTTATGGGTGGAACTCCACTTTAATGTAAAAGACCATATGTAAATGCAGATGGAGAGCAGAAGTGGAAGTTATATCAGCTGGGGACAGTCTGAATGGTGTGGGCATGGCTACGCAGTTTCCTACTACTTACAAACCATAATGGCCATCCGGAATAGCCAATATTTATAACTGAGCTACAATATTTTTAAGTGATTAGACATTTGTTCACTTAATTTTTATCCAGGTTCTGAAAACTTTGGGCCAGATTCTCGTACATCCGCGTATCTTCGCGCAGGCGTAACGTATCTGATTTACGTTACGCCTCCGCAACTTAGCAGGGCAAGTGCTGTATTCTCAAAGCACTTGCTCCGTAAGTTGCGGCGGCGTAGCGTAAATCGGCCGGCGTAAGCCCGCCTAATTCAAATTTGGAACAGGGGGGCGTGTTTTATGTAAATGTTGTGTGACCCGACGTGATTGACGTTTTTCCCGAACAGCGCATGTGCCGTCCATGGAATTTCCCAGTGTGCATTGCTCCAAAGTACGCCGCAAGGACGTCATTGGTTTCGAAGTGAACGTAAATGACGTCCAGCCCCATTCACGGATGACTTACGCAAACGACGTAACTTTTTCAAATTTTGACGCAGGAACGACGGCCATACTTAACATTGGTACGCCGCACTTACGCCACCATATAGCAGGGGTAACTATACGCCGGGAAAAGCCTAACGTAAACGGCGTAAATGTACTGCATCGGCCGGGCGTACGTTCGGGAATTCGCGTATCTAGATAATTTGCATACTTGACGCGGAATTCGACGGAAGCGCCACCTAGCGGCCAGCGTAAATATGCATTTACGATACGACGATGTAACACAGTTTCGCCAGTCAGATCTACGGGAAATCTATGCGTAACTGATTCTAAGAATCAGGCGCATAGATACGACTGCGCAACTTAGAGATACGACGCCGTATCTGGAGATACGCCGTCGTATCTCGTTTCAGAATCTGGGCCTTTGAATTTATTTATTATATGAAAACATACTTCTCGATTTGGTAGTGCTGAACCCGTGGACCAGGAAGTGCCCAGAACCACCCTGGAACTCAGATGAAGCATGGAAGTGGTATCAGCTGGGGACAGTCTGGATGGTGGGGGAGGGGGGGCATGGTCATGTGTTTTGGAGCTTCCTGTTTATTTCTCAAACCATGATGTACATCTAGAATAGCCAATATATATACATATATAAATATATTTATACATGTGTTATATGTTAGGATGATTAGGGGGGCTGGACCGTGGCCAGTTGGCTGTAGAAAATTGTCCTGGCATTGTGTGAGTAAACAGTGCTCCATCTTTGATATTAGGGGGAGGAATAGTGCCCCATTGGTGGTGTCAGTGAGAGGAATAGTGTCTCCTTTCAGTGGGAGGAATGGTGCCCCATCATTGGTATCAGTGGACGGAAGAGTGCTCCATTGTTGGTGTCAGCGGAATAAATAGTGTTCCATCGTTGGAGTCAGTGGGAGGAATAGTGTTTTATCATTGGTGCCAGCGGAAGGAATAGTGCTCCATCATTTCAATGTCTCACTAGGTAGTGAAGCAAGGATGAGGGTGACACTCAAAAAGAGCCTGTGCCTTTAAAATAATCAGCAGTAGTAGCCGTTGTTGCTGCATAACAAAAATTACAGGGCACTCCTGACATCTAATTATGTTATGATTATGTAATAAAATAGAAATGCACCAATGCCTGCTATGTGTACAATAAATAGAGACAATAAACATAACACTCTTCCAGTGTCTGTCTCTCAGCTTCCTTTTTAGGACAAATATAGTTAGCAACATTTTAAGTAACTTTTAAACATTTTAGTTGATTGTATTGTAGGGTCAAAAAGAGTTCTCACATCAAATATTTAAGTTACAGCTCAAAAAGCCATCCAGTATAGGGAAATCACTTTATCATGTAAACCATTAAAACATCAAAAAGGTAATGTTGTTGTGTAGGGTAGTCATTAAAACTCAAATTACAGTAGGAACGTTTGACTAGGGCACTTACTGTAAATGCATTCAGCAGAATATAATATGTAGATCAGTAGCTGAAGTGTGAGTGTGAAAAACATATGCCAGTAATCAGTTAACAAGTTTTTTTGGTGATATTTGCAGATGGCTTACCTTAAATATTTAAGAGCTCTCAGGCCTCGTACACACGACCAGTTTCCTCGGCAAAATTCAGCTTCCGACCGAGTTTCTGGCTGAATTCTGCCGGGGAAACTGGTCGTGTGTACACTTTCGGCCGAGGAAGCCGACGAGGAGCTCGACGAGGAAATAGAGAACATGTTCTCTATTTCCTCGTTGTTCTATGGGAGCTCTCGTCCCGCCGAGCTCCTCGGCGGCTTCAGGGCTGAACTGGCCGAGGAACTCGATGTGTTTGGCACGTCGAGTTCCTCGGCCGTGTGTACGAGGCCTCAGAGTTAATAGCAAACTTTGGGGTAAATTTACAAAGGTTTTCTTGGTACATTTACTGCATATTTTCCAAACATTTGCTGTCATTTCCATAGGGGTTATATTTGCCCTATTTATAAAGCACATTTGACAACACGGTTGCTAATAAAAAGTAAAAAAAAAATAAAGGAAACATTCACCAAAATGTTAATGGCATTAACCCAAGTTCTAATAGTGTAAATGTAACATGTTGTGAAGATTTGCTGAACACATTATATTTCCAAGGCTAGGATGGCAAGCAATACTTTTTATAATGTAGTAATATAAAAGGGTCCTCTGTGACTGATGCACGCTACTAATTTGCAGCTACAGACTGAATTTACTATTTTTGCATACTTTTAAAATGAATTTTGGCTGGTTCTGAAACATGTTTTAGCTGAATTTAAAGCAGAGGTTCACCCAAATCTATATCTATATAAGACCAAATGTTTTATACTTTATACAGTAGGCACTTTTTTTTAGGCTGTACATACCTTATTATCGCTATTTTCAATCCGGCTTCCGGGTACTCACTCCCGCAGGAGTAGGCGTTTCTATGCTGAGCCGCAATGTAATCTGGGAGTTCACCAAGATGATTGATGGCCTTCAGAAAAAGTTCCCCCGGCGTATAAGGCCCCCCCCCCGTATTGCGTAGGCGCATCATGAGAGTCACGGAGTTTCCGAAAGTAGCCGAACATGTAGAGCTGCGAGTCAGCTCTATACTGCACCTGCGCAGTCAGCTCTACATGGCTCCTAGTCGGTGCGCATGTGTCGTGTAGCGCTAACTCGCGGCTCTACAATATGTTTGGCTACTTTCGGAAACTCTGTGACTCTCGTGACGTGCCTACGCAATACGGGGGGGGGAGCCTTATACGCCCGGGAAACTTTTTCTGAAGGACATTAATCATCTGGGCGAACTCCCAGATTACATTGCGGCTCGGCATAGAAACGCCTAATCCCGCGGGAGTGAGTACCCGGAAGCCGGATTGAAAATAGCGATAATAAGGTCTGTATAGCCTAAAAAAAAAAAAGTGCCTACTGTACATGTTAGGCCGGGTACTCACGACCAAACATGTATGGTGAAAGCGGTCCGTCGGACCGTTTTCACCATACATGTCTGCCAGAGGGCTTCTGTACGATGGTTGTACACACCATCGTACAGAAGTCCGCGCGTAAACAATACGCGGGGCGTGTCCGCGGTGTCGCTGCGTCGATGACGCGGTGTCGCCGCGACAATGACGCAGCGACGTGGGCGGGCCGCCTTTAAAATGCTTCCACGCATGCGTCGAAGTCATTCGACGCATGCGAGGGACGGCGGGCGCCTGGACATGTACGGTAGGTCTGTACTGACGACCGTACATGTCCGAGCGGGCAGGATTCCAGCGGACTGTTTTAAAACAAGTGCAGGAATATTTGTCCGCTGGGAAAAGGCCCGGCGGGCAAATGTTTGCTGGAATTCGGCCCGCTCGCGCCCACACACGACCAAACATGTCTGCTGAAACTGGCCTGCGGACCAGTTTCAGCAGACATGTTTGGTCGTGAGTACGGGGCCTCAGAAGTATAAAGAATTTGATCTTATATAGATGTTATTTGGGTGAACCTCCGATTTAAACATTATATCCGGCAATGACATTAAGCATTTTACATTGTAGTTACAGCAGGCAGTAGACTGTTATGCAGCACATGAAAAAAAAAAATATGGTTAAAGTGAGAACAATTCACCTTTAGCAACATTTGTAAACTACTAATCTCCCCATCCCCTTTGTAATAGAGATATTTGGAAAGCTAGGGGCTACCCCTACTATGCCCCCGGAAAGTGAGATAATGGACTATCTCGGTACCCAGAAAAGTACAAGAGAGTAATAAAAAGAGTTTACATTTTATTTATACAAAATTAGTTAAAAAAAGGACATGTATCCATATACATGAATAAAAACAATGCTTGCCATAACCTGTCTGTTTATCAAACTGATTTTGCTGGTATTCTCATGTAATCCTAAGGACATAAGATGTAATGGGTTCTTGATGTACATTAAGCCCTCTACATGTTTCGCAAAATGATATACTACCATCTGTATTAAAGACAATAGATTATGATAACAAACAGGAAGAAGTATGATTTTGAACAATGGTAGGGGGATAAGGGGAAGATCATTATGTTGTTTACCCCAGAGGAACCAGCAACCAGTGACAGCAGCAAAGGTAATAAAAAAACACCTGATAGTATTTCCCCCACGGTGGACACTTGGGTGAAACAGAAAGTTCACATATCTATGGATCACTTAATTGCTAGAAATAGAAAATAGAAAACATACCTGGTTTCAAAGTGTCACGCCATAATGTAAGAGGATAGGCCTGGGGGGGAGTTAGAAAGGAGAAAGAGAAAATAGTTTTTGGCTACATTTGCCCAATGGTGAAGCTGCTAAAGGTATGTCCAAGACATAGACAAACTTTCGGATCACTAACTTTCAGCTACTTCTTTTAAGGTATGTTTACATTTTAAAAATACTACTATGGGAAATGGTAGGGAAACATACATCTTTATTTATATATATAAAAGCCTTGATAATGTTACATCTTATTATAGCAGACCTCTTATATGGTACTACATACTTTGGGCTCTAAAGCTCCTTGTTATATTTTATATTGCAACATTGGATAGTTATGGATTTTAGTTATACCATTTGGTAATCTGTGACTTAACTCCTACAAGGTAACCACAATATAAAGTCCCCCTCTTTCCTTTTTCCCTTTTAAACAATTAAAAACCAAATACTTTATATAGGTGTATTATTGCGAATCTACTCCTTATAGAGACTGGATAGCTTGTCATTATTCTGGACCAAATGAATACCATTCCACTATGATAGAAGCGGCAGCATAAATTATTCACTATATAAATGAGGTAAATGAAGTCCTTTACTATGATTAAAGTAGGTCTTTGAACTACCTGATAAAGTTATGTAAATTCTTGTCTATTATAGACTTTGGAGAAAGGAGAGGGAGGAAGGAGGGTTTGGGACCTGGGGGCGCCTGTGTGACAGGGTCCCCCATGGCCCTGTTGGATGGTCTGGCCTCTTCTGCTCCCCCTTTCCCCTATCTCTTTGAACATGTGGGGGTGAGCATGTTAATGCAATGGGTGCTGGTATCACCATCAATTAATTGTTTAAAATGTGATTGCTTATAATTGTTATCTCATTTAGATTGCATAATAAATAAACTCTGTATTGGTGGCTCCTGATGAAGAGGGCAATGTCCAAGAAACGCATTGAGCCATAAATATGCAATCAAACTACATTGTCAATGTTGGCTTTTTTATAGCTCTGTATTTTATCATGATATATAAAAAAACGTTGTTGTGCAATAAGAGTATATACGGTCTTTTTAAACAAATATGAACCGATAAAAGTCCCACGCCAATACCATAGTGTAATTTTGATGATAAACACACTTCTGATTTTGTGTTTGTGTTTGACTCTCATATAATACATGCAGCATAATGGCTGATTAGACAAGACACCGAATAATACTCCTTGTATTGTGCCAACACTTTTTACTCTTAGTTCTGAGCTAACATATGTTAAGACCTACTGAGCTGATAAATACAAAGGTTCCCTTTTCTTTTTATGGACCTCTGTTTATGAATACAGCTAAATTGTTAAAATATTTGCAAAAGTTTTTTTTAAAGGAGAAAGTTTTTAACCGTCTCATAAGCGAAAGGTCACCCTGAATGTCAAGCAATGTCACAGAGTTGTTTCTTTGATAATCGTTCTTGCTAAATGTTTGTTCCATGCAAGACAATCTAAAAAGTTAATTAACAACACCATGTTTTTCTTTACTCCTTTACTCTCAAAAGAAACTACTCTATTAAGCCTTCCTTTTTTGTCCTGACACCTTCATTAGCAATAAAAAATGTCATATGAAATGCATTGTCAGAGAATGAAAGAATGACTTAAATACTCTGTTATTATTTTTGCTGCATTCATGCAGAATGACATGGCCACAGTGCTACTGTCTATTGCAACAAAAGGGTCTATTTTGTGCTAAGCACAATAGGCATTTTTTTTTTGTCTTTTGAAGTTTCAATTCACAGATGTGAGCTGTTGTCAAACTGATACAATATCACTAGCCTTGGGTTTCCCAAGCAAGCCAAACAGAAATCATTGGAGTAACAGAATGGATGTAATTGTTTTCTGCTAAATAAACATGGTAAATTTTAATTGAAATCCCAGGGGAATAATTATCTGCCTGTGGCACCTTGTGTAAAACAATAAGCGTCTTTTTTATTTTCCAACATAAAAATTCCTTAAAATAATGTTTTTTTTTTTTAGGTAAAATTCTAAACTTTTAACAAAGAGAACTACTTTTATAAACAGTAAAACAGACAATTAGGTGGAAAGTTTTCTCTCTTACACATTATATTTTTGATAAAGCAAATTTAGATGCTATACACTGTCAAAGACATACACAAACATGATTTGTAAGATATATAGGCATGCTTTTACAATTAATATTAGAAGGCCATAAGGGAATTTGAGTCGTAAGCTTCAAATCAGTACCCAGACCCCATATCCCAACATACAGAACAAAAGAAGGCATTCACTAGGGACTTTCCTGGTACTCTGCAAGCATATACCACAGACAAATTATATATATATATATATATATAAACAATGTTTATTATAAAATATTATTTATCTATTGCTTTAAAACAGAACACTAAATACACCTCTCAGCCATTACCTCATCCAGTTGTCCTGCTTACAGTATCATCTTGAATAATTATTATTTACAATTATGTACTTTAGAAGGGTTAGGTTGTTGAATAAGCCCATAAGCACAATAGTTCTCTAGGAGCATATCTTTGTGTCATGGTAACAGGCAAACAGTGTCCCGCCTCCATCCGGTGCTTCTCCGGGCTCTCTTGTGCCACCGGGGGCCCGGAGAATGAATCGGCCGGCGCCGGTGTCAGTTTATGAATATATGGAATCTCTATAAAGATTCCATGCATTCATTCAAGTAAAATGATACAGAGAAAAGGACTATCTTTGGTCCCTTTCTCTGTTTTAAAAAAAGAGATATGATGGTCTGTTTAGACCTCTGATATCTCACTCCCCCCCCCAAAAAAAAAAGAATAAAAAAAAAAAAAAAAAAAAAGATTAAAAAAAACACAAACACAGGAAGACCCCCCCAGGTCCACCTGCACTCACCCCTTCATGGTGATGCTCCCCCACTCACCCCTCTATGGTGACGCCCCCCACACTCACCCCTCCACAGTGATGGTCCCTCCCCCTGTACTCGCCCATCCATGGATACCTCAGCTTCTCCTCCCGGCCAACTCGATCCATCCTAAATGGCCAGGAGGAGAAGCCGGAAGACGATGGTGAATATTAATTCGCTATTGACACAAGTGTGTGGGTTTGGGGTGTGAAGCTATACACCCAAGCCCAACCTTTTACATGCCAATTAGAGCATCTGGCTCTAATCATGGGGCTTGAAAAAACGTATGAGTCTGGCGCCCTGCAGGGGGGTGGCGCCCCTGCGCCCCCAATGGGCCAGGCGCTCATGGACATGAAACGGATTCTTTCAAGCATATGAAGAGCAGACATGGGCACAGCCCGCTGTTTTCTATGGGGCGATCAGATGTAAACGGACCGCCTGTCCATTTCCATCAGATGCCCTCCAATCAGATCTGTTGGATGGATGGGGAATGGAATCACCATCCATCTGTTTTTAGCAGGCTGGATCGGATGCAGGCAGGTATAAATGGACACATGTCCATTTACATCAGTCTCTCTATAGAGAACAATGGGTAGTCTGATTTGGGCCGCCTGAAAAACAGACCCAATCAGTGTGCTTGTGTGAAAGGGGCCTAAGGCCTTGTTTACACAGGACATATACAGCATACCTTTACAGGGATGCACAGGATCTCAGATTGGGAACAGCAGCTATGCCTATGCAGTCGTTACATCCCAATTGACATAAATGGGACTGCTTGTATTGGGATGCATGGAACATTCCTGTGCGGGTAAACATGGCCCTCCATGGCCATACACTTTAGGCACCACTAATGAGCACTGATAGGTGGCACTGGTGGGCACTGATGGGCACTGATAGACGGTACTGGTGGGGACAGATAGGGGGCACTGGTGGGCACAGATAGGCAGCATTGATAGGCAGCACTGATGGGCATTGGGTGGCATTGATGGGCAGCAGTGATGGACATTAAGGGGCAGCAGTGATGGGCATTGATGTGCAGCAATGATAGCCTGCACTGACTGGCATCACTAATGGCCACTGATTGCTGGCCCTTGTGGGCACTGATTGCTGGCACTTGTGGGCACTCTTTGCTGGCACTAGTGGACACTTAATTGTAATCAGGACACTGATGATCAATGCCCTGATTACATACCTAGATGTGCTCTGCGAGGAGATGACATTGATCGGCTCTCCTCTCCTCACACTCTGTCAGTGTGAGGCAAGGGGCGCAGATTACCGGCATTTCCATGTTTACATGTGACCGGCTGTGATTGGACACAGCAGATCCCATGGCCGTGGCTCTTTACAGAGATTGGGGTTGTGGCATGCCCTAGCAACACGGCACTGCCGCAACCGCGTCCACCCAGAACGAGAGACGCACCACCCGCCGTCATTTGACAGTGGCGGGCGGCAAGTGGTGAACAAACTTTGTTGCAGATTCCTACTTTTTGTTATTCTGAAGTAATCCCTGTATGTTCCTCTGTGCTTTTGTGGTGAGTGGTTCTAATGGGAGCGGTTTCATAATTATCTATCAGGTAGCCATATTGCAATGCATTCTCAGAAAATGACTGTGGCTGCAGATTGAAATAGAAAGGTAATTTTTAATAACATTCAATTACAAATTGTGTCGCAATTGTATATGCTATATATTTTTTTCTTTATTTGCTATTTTCTTTCCCCACGAAAGAGGAGTTACCCTTTAATTTATGCACAAATAATATCTCTGACCTGTTTTTTTAAGTTACAAAGGACTTACATGTGTATATAGATGAAATATGCCCAGATAGTGTACCTAAGCTCCACATAGTGCAACCAGACAGTAACAGAAAATGATACAGGATAGGATAGGATACTCGGGAGAGACCGAAGACTGAAGGATTTATGGATCTGAAGGATAAAAGGGAACTTGCTATATAAAGTATTTTCTCTAGTATTTACTAATATTGGAGAGTTCAAAATCTGATGCTGCTCTGCATCAAAACCAATTAGTTTCTGGGTTGTTGTTTTTTTGCCAAAACGTAATTGAACAAGCTGAAGATAGAAGCTGATAGGCTACCATGCACAGCTGCACCACATTTTTTACTCTCTAGTTTTAGTAAATCAACCCCTGAGAAAGATATGTATCTTATAAAAATCGAATTGACCGCAAATAGATTTTGAAGGCATAAATGTAAGTAATTGGGCATACACTGGTTATTGGGGTCTGGGTCCTGCCCTGGAGGACATGTATCAATACAAAAAAAAAGTTTAAATTTATAAAGCCAAAAAAATAGAATTGTTCCTGCAAGCTGCCTTTATTTTGCTCAGCAACAGCTGGGGAGCCAGTATGTATAATGTGGCCATAATGGAGTGCACTGAGAACAAGATTAGAGATTTTTTGGATACATTCTGGTGTCACTTTGACTTTTTAATAGAAGTGAAGCCTCGTACACACGGCCGAGGAACTCGACGTGCCAAACACATCGAGTTCCTCGGCCAGTTCAGCACTGAAGCCGCCGAGGAGCTCGGCGGGACGAGAGCTCCCATAGAACAACGAGGAAATAGAGAACATGTTCTCTATTTCCTCGTCGAGCTCCTCGTCAGCTTCCTCGGCCGAAAGTGTACACACGGCCAGTTTCCTCGGCAGAATTCAGCCAGAAACTCGGTCGGAAGCTGAATTCTGCCGAGGAAACTGGTCGTGTGTACGGGGCCTAACAGATGCGTTAAAACTGGTCTTTGCCAAGAAATAGCTGCATCAATAGCAGGTACCCGGAGGAGCAGGTGATGCGGACGTGACGAGTGCGTAGGTGGGAGGTGCCGCACGCTCCATGGCTCGAGGTTGCGAGCAGCGGGGATCCGAGGACATCAGCAGCTAAACCGGAGGATGCAGCGTGAGAGGCTGACATCCGGAAGACCGGAGCTGGAGATCTAGCCCTGCGCAACACGACCCTTAGCTCAGCCGAGACCCAGGACTCACCCGGACGCGTGAAGAGGCGAGCTCGGCTCGGGACACAGCTGCTGCACATGAGGAGGAGGAGAGCAGCGGAGGAAGCCGGAACTGTCAGGCGGGCTGAAAGCGTGGGTCCTCCGGTTGGGTGAGACGCTCAGTAGAGCCGAGCAGGGTCGGGTGCCGTCCCGATCCCCCCCTCCCCCCCGGGGACATCTTCGCCCCCCCCCCCCCTGCATAAACCAGTCTGGTATGGTTTAAAGAAACAGCATTTTGTCAAACCCCAATTGGGAAAAAAAAAAAAAAAAAACCCTGGTTGGACTGACAGAAACATGTGGTAATTGGTCAGGATATTAAACAGGTATGTGGTAATGAAGGATCTGCTGAGATAAGCATTGAAACTAGTATTAGTATTGAAGCGCTTGCTACACAAATGGCATAAAATCCACTCCTTAAATATCCAAAAAAGGGGAACTGTGATAGACCTATGCATAAGAGGACATTAATTAGATAGCCCCCCTGGACAGGAAGCCCAGGGACGGACGCTGGGCAGAGATTTGGGGCAGCACCAGAGAAGTTGGTACCGAATGTGAGCGGCCCGAGGAGCAGGGTTCATAGGTCATAAAAGACGGATACAAACACTGAATCTTTTTGATACCACTGGCTATAAAACTACTGGTGGCTGTGAGACACGGGTCTAAAGCTGGTATAATCACAGCTCTTAAAAACAGCGCCTAAGACCGGGGGACGGAGAAATTGAAATATTAAGAGCTCCCTGTTTTTTCTTCTCTTCTTTTTTTTTGTTGTTTTTTTTTGTCTCCCCTGCAACATATATAGTACCGGTCCTGATTTTGGGCGAACGGATAAGTAAATCTGGTCTGTGATATAAAGTAATACTTGCCTGGACTTTGGGAACACTGAGAAAGGGGAGAGGGAGAAAAAAAAGGAAAAAAGTTGAATTGTGATTGTGATGGAATGCAGTGAGTTCCTCTGATTTTGGGAGTACCGATAAAATAATTGCCTCGATCTTGGGAGCTCTGATAAGTAAGTCTTGACTATGATGTAGTGCTGTGACTAAAGAGGGCGAGAGATAAACCGGTATTACCGGTATTAAACCTACTAAGCCTTCACTGACTAAGGAGTGTAAAACCCTCATACAGGATGCAGTCACAGTATTAAATCACACAGGGCATTTGTGGAGCATTTCCCATTACAGAGACTCTGGGCTGGGATTTACGGGACTTACGGGAGAACATGTTATACACTGTCCCCGAAGTAATAACGGTTTAGCGGTTATAACTACACAACCCTGTAGGATACACCTGGAGTAGGACTCAAAGGTGGCTGGCCTATAGCAGTCTACCACTTGGTTGGGCGGACATTCCAGAGCAAGGAGGAAAATACCCCTAAACTACATCGCTGACATACCCAGTATAAGAGGATAAGCGGCAGGCCTGACCATAATAGTTATTGAGTGATTGGTACAGATAAAACCTGAATGGGAAAAGGGGTAGACTGGCAGTGGTGACACCTCCGCTCTGGGGTCCCCCCTTTCATTGGCCCGTCTTTACGGACCTCTTCCTTGTTGCTGTTTCCAAACTGGGGAAGAGAATTAGACCCTCCAATAAAATGAATAGAGCTACGAGAGGCGGTACTACTAAACCAACTAAGAATAATTCGGGGAATAGCTCCATTCAGCAATATATGACTCAAGAAGGGACCCTTAAAAGTCCAGGACTCGCAAAGAAGACTGAAAAGAAGAAGAGCGATAAAAAGAAAGGGGTAGATAGTGCGGAGAGCTCTAGAAGTGAAACGACACTAGAAAGCGAACAAGAGCAAACAAATGCAGAGGAGCTAGCCCAAGATACACACCCCCCTACAAAGGCAGAGATGAACGCAATGTTGCAGAGGATGGAAAACGTCATGGAAAATATTATAAAGACAGAAATTAACAAGGTAAGAATAGATCTCGGAGGGCTGCGTGAAAGAGTGGTCGAGACGGAAAGGAGAATAGAAGAACAGGACCAGGAAATTAACTCCCTGAAAAAGCAAGTAAAGGCCCTGACCGAAAATCAGCGATTGACTGCATATAGGATCGAGGACCAGGAGAACCGCAACAGGCGACAGAACCTCAGAATCAGATCGGTGGTAGAAGATAGGGATGAAGATCTCAGAGATATCATGAACACAATTTTTAATCCCCTACTGGAGAGATCAGTAGAATCCAAGCCCCTCAAGATCGATAGAGTTCACAGAGTGGGGAACCCCCAACAGACAGAAAGATCCGGTCCTAGGGATGTAGTGGTACGTTTCAGGAACTATATCGATAGAGCAGAAATTTGGGGACGGCTTAGGGGGAAACCCCCCCTGAAATATAGAGAGACTGAACTACAGATATTTTCTGATTTGTCGAAAGAAACGCTAGAAAGGAGAAGGCACCTGAAACCCCTCTTAGGCCAGAATGGTAAGAAAAAAGAAAACCAGGAACTTTATCGAAAAAATCAGGAATGGGGATGGGGACTTAGTATACGCGACAAATAAAATAGCAGAATCTTTTAGAAGCTATTACGAAAAACTATACAATGTCCAACAGAAGATCAGGGACCCTGCCGAAAAACAGGATAAGATCAGGGAAGTATTACGGCAATCTAATCTACCGAAGATAGAAGAATTTGAGATAGAAAGAATGGAGGAACGTATTACTGAACAGGAGATAAGTGAGGTCTTAAAAAATACTCCCAATGGGAAAAGCCCGGGACCAGACGGCTTCACGTCGGCCTACATACAAAGGTTTAGTACTATCTTAGTCCCTAGACTATGTCAATATTTCAATGGGTTGGGGCGAGACTATGAGATGAGCAGAGAGGCATTAACAGCTACGATCACTGTCATTAAAAAAGAGGGAAAGGACAATACGAATTGTTCAGGGTTCCGACCTATCTCACTCCTGAATGCAGATACCAAACTGTATGCAAAAATTTTGGCCGGACGAATGAAGGGGGTGATGACTGCCATTGTCCACCCAGACCAGGTTGGTTTCATACCTGGGAGGGAGGGAAAGGACAATGGGGTCAGGGCACTTCTTCTCATGGAGCAGATCAAAGAAAGAGGGACCCCCGGTCTATTCCTGTCGGTAGACGCTGAGAAAGCGTTTGACAGGGTAGACTGGGGGTTCCTGATACAAACACTAGAATGTATAGGAATTGGCCCGAGGATGATCAAATGGATCAAAACGCTCTATTTCCACCCATGCGCTAGGATCAAGATCAATGGATCTTTATCCGCACCCTTCGAGATGAGAAATGGAACCAGGCAGGGCTGTCCCCTGTCCCCTCCTCTTTTTGTCTTATTATTGGAACTCCTGCTGGCAATGGTCCGACAAAATCCAGAAATATATGGAATGGAGGTTGGAGAAGATGAGCACAAATTATCCGCCTTCGCAGACGACATTTTATTTTTTATAAGTAGCCCAAGAGTCACTCTCCCGAAGTTAATAGCCACCTTAAAACAATATGGTGAGGTGTCAAACTTCAAAATGAATACAGAAAAGACGGAGATCCTAAATATTAATATTCTTAAAGAAGAATATCAATATCTGCGGAAGAAATATAATTTTAAATGGCAAAAAGAAATAAAATACTTGGGGATAAAACTGGCAAATACCATCAAGAAAATATATAGAATAAACTTTATCCCCCTGCTCAACGAAATAAAAAGGGAAATTAAAAACATATTTAATAGACCAATTTCGTGGTTCGGGAGGATAAATGTAGTAAAAATGGTTCTCATCCCAAAAATTCTATACAAGTTCCAAATGGTCCCAATATACCTACCACCGTCATTCATTAAAATAATTAACTCCCTCATAATGTCTGCTCAAATCCTAAAACGGGCCAAGAAAAAGGGAGGCTTAGCTGTACCCGACATCAGATTGTATTATAATGCTTCGGTTCTCTCACGGGTTATAGAATGGGCTAAAGAATCCCAGGACAAAAGATGGATAAATATTGAATGCACATTAGCGAGGGCACAGTTAGGGAGATTAATTTGGAATCCACCACAACACAGATCCTTACACACCTCAACACACACAATTACTCATAATGCATGGAGGATCTGGGATAGACTTCACAAACAATTAAAAACAGAATTCAACTCACCTTTTATTGATTTAAAAGAAAATGAATATTTCATTCCAGGGACAAAAGAAGTAGGGGGAAATTGGATCACAAATAGAACACAGTTAAAAGATATAACACTAGATGGCAAAATTAGGACACTTCACGATATTAAATATAGGATTGGAATTAGGGCGCTCGACGAGTGGAGATACTTGCAGTTAGTGTCATTCGTCAAGCGCCTACCACACCCTTTGAGGTCACAAGAGGATTACACCTTACTGGAACAATTGTGTAGCATCGAAAGCTCAAAAGGAAATATATCTAAAATCTATAATTACTTGCAGAAAACGGAAGAGTTGGACACGCTAAAATACATCCAAAATTGGGAAACAGACTTAGGGGTCCCAAGGGGGAAAACGACCATAGGAAGAATCCTGAAAATGACTCACACCTCGGCAGTAGATGTAAGAACCGCCGAGATGAACTTCAAATGTTTGACGAGGTGGTACGCCACCCCAGATAAAATGGTAAAATTCAGAGGGGGAGAGTCAGAGAAATGCTGGAGAGGTTGTGAGTCAAGAGGAACAATGGCACACCTTTGGTGGGACTGCCTGAAAATTAAAGCCTATTGGAAAAAAATCTTGGCCCTGATAAAGGTAATAACAAAAAAAGAAGTGGAAGATAACCCATGGGTAGTTCTCTTTCATGGGGGGGAGATCCCAGAGAAGGAGTACAAGGGTTCACTGATCCCTCATTTGTTGAACGCAGCAAAACGATTGATTCCCCTTAAATGGAGAGACGCGAAAAGTCCGCAAATGTGGGAGTGGATCGACTCCGTAGAGGACACTTATAGGAGAGAGAAATTAAAATACGGGAGCTATAAACACAAGGTAGGGGAAAAGGATATATGGGTACCCTGGTTGGAATTTAAAAAGTCCTGGAGGTTCGCAGAAAACCTGAGAGAGGAATAGGAACGCATTTTTCAATTAAGGGAATAAATTCTTACAGTGGAGTCGTGGGATGGTCAAGGGTGGGGGTGGGTAGGGGGGGGGAGGGGGGATTTAGTTGGGGAGGGGGAGATGGGGTGCTGGGTATTTCTTTGTCACGCAGATAAAACCTTTTAAAAATTCCGTACTTACTATAAAAGAGTGAGTTCTAAACGGTGAGAAAAGAAAAAAAAAAAGAAAAAAAAAAAGAGAAAGAAAAGAAAATGAAGAAGAGAAGAAGAAAAAAAAAAAAAAAAAAAAAGAGGAAAATATAAAAATAAACAAATAAATAAAATAAAAATAATAACAAATATAAAAACTTGCAAAAGAAATACACCACAAATGATGCTAAACCAGATGTAGAGACGGAATTATGAATAAAATCATGAGCAAGTCTCTCGCTGTGGTGAAGTCTGAAGTGGCAAAAAAATAAATAAAAAATAAATAAATAAATAAATAAATAAATAAATAAAAAATGGTCTTTGGGTGTCTTTGGCGCCTTCCCACCATAACACTATAGAGGTAATCTTGATGAAAGCAAGAATTTGCCTTGCTGTAAAAAATTGCAATGATATGCACCTGTCAGACAGGTCCAGAAAAATTGGTCTTTAGGTGTCAGTGTTGCCTTCCCACCATTACCCTATAGAGGTACTCTTGATGAAAGCAAGAATTTGCCTTACTGTAAAAATTTGCAGTGCTTATAAGCAAATGCAAAGAAGAAGTTAAAAATATGTACGTAGATGCACTTTAATCAATGTAAAGAGGTGTTTGGTGCCCTTTAATTTGAGTACTCACACTACACAGACACACTCCACAGATACAATATAATATACTGCAATATAATGCACCAAATGTACAGTGACGCACAGAACTATATGGCGTTAAACTGTCAGTAATGCAGACAGAAGTAAATGGCGTTAAACTGGCAGTAACGCACAAAACTAAATGCTGTTAAACTGGCAGTAACGCACGCAAAACTATATGGCGTTAAACTGGCAGTAACGCACACAAAACGATATGTTGTTAAACTGGCAGTAATGCACACAGAAGTAAGTTAAACTGGCAGTAGCGTAATCAAATAGACAGTGTTCAACCGTCACTACACTGACACTATCTGAACTGTCCCTACTCTAGCTATACACCAATGTCAAGATTACGGACATGGTCTCTCTACACTACACTACACTGAAACTATCTGAGCTGTCCCTACTCGACACGGTCTCACTACACTACAGTGAACCTATCTGAGCCAGGGGTTCTCAAACTACGGCCCTACAGCTGTTGTAGAACTACACATCCCATGAGGCATTGTAACACACTGACATTGACAGACATGACTAGGCATGATGGAAATTGTAGTTCCTGAATAACTGGAGGGCCGTAGTTTGAAGACCCATGATCTGAGCTGTCCCTACTCTAAATGCACACTATGCCATGCTGAATGATGGTCCTCCTCACTACACTCACACTATACCTAGACTGACACTGAACTAATATTCTACACTGACACTGACAATTGAAGCAAAATAGCACAGTAGAGCACACTAACTAACTAATAGCACTGAACAGAGCCCTGTTCTATCTCTCTCCACGCCAAAATCACACTGAAAATGGCTGCTATTGAAAGAATACTTTTATACTGTGGGGCGGGAATGAGCTATGATTGTATAAAGTCATGCTGGCAGTGTCCAATCACGACTCTGACAGTGCTCTGTGCCCTGATTAGCTGAAACGTTCACTGCTTCAGCCAATCAGGGCTTGCAATGCACTGTCCAGCAGCGCAATGCACTGTGGTCGGTTCAGGGGGCCGAACAAACAGTCGAACAACCCAAAAGTTCGGCTGTTTCCCGAACGACCGAACAACGAAAGTTCGGCCCGAACTTACGTTCGCCCATCCCTACTCCCTATGCCTGGTTAAGGATTGGCTAAATTTAATCCCTATACTTTGCATGTCAGACCCCTTTACTGCAAATGCTTGGCACAGACTATTTTGAGCGGGAAACCTAACTTGTAGGTACATGACATTTTCAGGGAAGTTAAGTATTGAGTATGGGCTGGCCACCTTAATTGCATATCTAAACAAGGGATCCTTTGAAGTGAATATTTGTATAACAGAGAGGTTTGGGTCCCATTGTTTAGATAAACAAGCTAAGGTACCGAATTGTCTGCATAACATGGACTTTTGGAAAGCTATATTACACAACGCTTAATTAAATATATTCATAATTACAATATTACAATATTATACAGCTGTTAATGGAGATTTCACATAAACTCATAAGGCAACAATTCCCCAGATTCTGTGCCTGAGGAAGCAGCTAATCAAGCAGCATCTATGCTTGATTAGCTGAGTGGAGGCAAGGAGAAACATTGGGATCTATTAGAACCCTGATGTCTCCATAAAAAAGACTTTTCACGTGTCAATTGCTAACACATAGAGGTCTTGTTAGTCCCCTTGTGATAGTAATAAAACAAAATGAAAAAAAAAAGAGTTTTATAAGTAAAAATATTATCAAATTAATAAAAAAATTATAATAAACCAACCTCATCACCCTACCCATACTTAATGTAACTGTGCAGATAGGATGCGCATGTGTATGTACACTACGATTGCACCACACATGTGAGGTATTGCAACAAACATTGGAGTGCTAGCAATAATTCTAGGGTCATAATCTATATTAACTCTAAACTGATGACCTTTTTAAGGCTTTTAAAGCCTCACCTATGAAAAATTTGGCGCACCTTAGTTTTTCACAATAGCACAGGTGCATACAATTTCAGGACTTGACATGTTTGGTAGCTATTTACTCAGGTTGACAAAAAGAATGGGTATTATTATGTGTTTGCTTGCATTCAAATACATTTTAGCATATTGTTTTCTGAAAATATGTATTTGATAAATAGTTGTGCAAATATTGTGTGACATAAAAAATTGTAACAACAATTTTTTATTCTACAAAGCCACTGCTGTCAGAAAATATATTGGGGCAGATCCACAGAACAATTACGCCGGCGTATCTATTGATACGGCGCGTAATTTTTAATTTTGCGCGTTGTATCTTTGTTTTGTATCTTCAAAACAAGATACGACGACATCTCGGCTAGATCCGACAGGAGTACGTCTTAGTATGCCGTCGGATCTAAGCTGCAATTTTTCAGCGGCTGCTAGGTGGCGTTTCCGTCGAATTCCGCGTTGAGTATGCAAATTAGCTATTTACGCGATCCACGAACGTACGTCCGGCATTTTTTTACGTCATTTGCGTTCGGCTTTTTCCGGCGTATAGTTAAAGCTGCTGTTATGAGGCGTACTCAATGTTAAGTATGGCCGTCGTTCCCGCGTAGAAATTTGAAATGTTTACGTCGTTTGCGTAAGTCGTTCGCAAATAGGGATTTGCGTAGAATGAAGTCACCGTCGGAAGCATTGACTTGTTCCGGGTTAATTTCGAGCATGCGCACTGGGATACCCCCACGGACGGCGCATGCGCAGTTAAAAAAAAACTTTGTTTACGTCTGGTCATGACGTATTTACATAAAACACGCCCCCATCACAGAGATTTGAATGGCGCGCCATTACGCCGCCAAAGATACACTACGCCACCGTAACTTATGGCGTGAATTCGTTGAGGATTCGTAAAAAAAAAATATAAGTTACGGCGGCGTAGTGTATCTTAGATACGCTGCGCCCGGCGGATTCTTACGTGAAGGTACGTGGATCTGCCCCATTATGTGTAAGGGGACATGGCGACTGCAACCCAAGATAGGCGCTTCTTGAATGAGATCCACTCACCCTGCCCCACTGCTGGGATCTCCCACCACTAAGGGCCTCCTCGACACTGCCGGCTATGGCACCCAGAGGCCACATCAAAATGGTGGCCCATACAGCAGCTGTAGTCACAATTAATAAGAGCCACAGATCTCCCTTGGCACAATCACCAGCCACCTCTGTGTCCTCTACCCGCTCTACAAGAAGCCCAGTAAAGCCCAAGCCGTGGATGGCAGCAGAGGCTCCAGACATGCTGGGGGCAGCTCAAGTGGCAGTGAGTGACCACAGTGACTCTATGGAGGACTCTGTTCCTTACACAGACCCCATAGCCGACTTCCCCACCACCAACACGCCTATCCTAAACTTCACAATGAAAGAAATGTTGGTGTCACTGAGGTCCTCTTTACAAGCTGACATAACCTTTTCCCTATGTAGAGTTAGGGCTGATGTGGATGATTTCAGTGAATGGATAAATTATGTAGAGACAAAAATGGAAAAAAATATATTATGTTCAAAATGCAAAAAATAAATGAAAAATAGATCTAGAAGGGAACTAGTAAATTCTTAGAACAATAGTAATAAATAAACAAACACAAAGCAGTTATAGGGAGAGGGGAAGAAGGAGTTTATTAGGGTTGAATAGGGTAAGCTAAAGGATAATTAGATGTATATAAGTCATGACAAAACCATGATACCTGACATTTTTGTTTTTAGATTTAGCTTTATTTTTTTTTCTGTGTTTGAGGTGCTGTTAAAAATTAATGGTGCCAAAAGTGTGACTAGTTCATTTTTAGGTGCATAAAGGTGGCCATACACTATACAATCTGGTTGTACAATTTCTGTGAAATCTCTTTTACATTTACCAAAGCACTATGGGCCAAATTCTCAAAAGAGATACGCAGACTTAACTGCTGTTCAGCCTGCGTATCCCTGTGCCTAACTTTGGAAACGATTCTCAAAAGGCTTTTTCCAAAGTTAGGCAGAAAATCTGACATGTGTAAGACACTTACACGGTCAGATTTTAGGATGCAGTACCGCATCCGCCACTGGGGGCATTTCTCATTGAAATCCAGCTTTGCGTATGCAAATGAGGACTTAAGCAGATTTTCAAAGCATTTCAGCACTTTGATTTCTGCCTAAGTTCCGAATTTGCCGGCGCAAAACTAGGGCTGGTTTTACAATGTGGAAAGTTAGCCAAACCTTGTAAAGGCCCATTCCAGCGACGGCATTTGGTATGCATTCCTGAGGGAGAACTCCACGGCAATTTTTAATTTCAAAACCGGCATGGGTTCCCCCCCAGGAGCATACCAGGCCCTTAGGTCTGGTATGGGTTGTAAGGAGACCCCCCCACGCCGAAAAATTGACGTAGGGGGTCCCCCTACAATCCATACCAGACCCGTATCCAAAGCACGCTACCCGGCCGGCCAGGAATGGGAGTGGGGACGAGCGAGCGTCCCCCCCCCTCCTGAGCCGTGCCAGGCCGCATGCCCTCAACATGGGGGGGTTGGGTGCTCTGGGGCAGGGGGGCGCACTGCGGGCCCCCCCACCCCAGAGCACCCTGTCCCCATGTCGATGAGGACAGGACCTCTTCCCGACAACCCTTGCCATTGGTTGTCGGGGTCTGCGGGCGGAGGCTTATCGGAATCTGGGAGTCCCCTCAAATAAGGGGGCCCCCAGATACCGGCCCCCCACCCTAAGTGAATGGATATGGGGTACATCGTACCCCTATCCATTCACCTGGAGGCAAAAAGTAAAATTTAGTAAACACACAACACAAGGCTTTTTAAAATATTTTATTATTCTGCTCCGGATGCCCCCCCTGTCTTCGTTATTAGCTCAATTACCAGGGGGGGCTTCTTCTTCCGCTCTCCGGGGGTCTTCTCCGCTCTCCGGGGGGTGGCTTCTCCGGACTCCGGGGGGCTTCTTCCATCTTCTCCCCTCTTCCGCTGTTGACTCGGCGAACCCCGGTTCTTCTGCAGCTCTCCGGTGCCTTCTTCTTCAGCGCTGGCTGCCTGCTATGTTTGTGTGTTAGCTCGATTTCAAACAGGCAGCCAGCGCGGTCTTCTGTGGCGTCAGGGTCTTCTCTTCCTTTCTTCCGATGTTGCCTCGTCGCCTGTTGTCGCTGTAATGATGGAAGCGCGCCTTGCATCCCATTTATATAGGCATCACCGTCCCATCATGCTCCGGCAGGTACCCACGTGGTGGGTGCCTACCCACGTGCACCCACCACGTGGGTACCTACCGGAGCATGATGGGACGGTGATGCCTATATAAATGGGATGCAAGGCGCGCTTCCATCATTACAGCGACAACAGGCGACGAGGCAACATCGGAAGAAAGGAAGAGAAGACCCTGACGCCACAGAAGACCGCGCTGGCTGCCTGTTTGAAATCGAGCTAACACACAAACATAGCAGGCAGCCAGCGCTGAAGAAGAAGGCACCGGAGAGCTGCAGAAGAACCGGGGTTCGCCGAGTCAACAGCGGAAGAGGGGAGAAGATGGAAGAAGCCCCCCGGAGTCCGGAGAAGCCCCCCCCGGAGAGCGGAGAAGACCCCCAGAGAGCGGAAGAAGAAGCCCCCCCTGGTAATTGAGCTAATAACGAAGACAGGGGGGGCATCCGGAGCAAAATAATAAAATATTTTAAAAAGCCTTGTGTTGTGTGTTTACTAAATTTTACTTTTTGCCTCCAGGTGAATGGATAGGGGTACGATGTACCCCATATCCATTCACTTAGGGTGGGGGGCCGGTATCTGGGGGCCCCCTTATTTGAGGGGACTCCCAGATTCCGATAAGCCTCCGCCCGCAGACCCCGACAACCAATGGCAAGGGTTGTCGGGAAGAGGTCCTGTCCTCATCGACATGGGGACAGGGTGCTCTGGGGTGGGGGGGCCCGCAGTGCGCCCCCCTGCCCCAGAGCACCCAACCCCCCCATGTTGAGGGCATGCGGCCTGGCACGGCTCAGGAGGGGGGGGGACGCTCGCTCGTCCCCACTCCCATTCCTGGCCGGCCGGGTAGCGTGCTTTGGATACAGGTCTGGTATGGATTGTAGGGGGACCCCCTACGTCAATTTTTCAGCGTGGGGGGGTCTCCTTACAACCCATACCAGACCTAAGGGCCTGGTATGCTCCTGGGGGGGGAACCCATGCCGTTTTTTTCTTTGAAAATTGGCATGGAGTTCTCCCTCACAGGAATGCATACTGAGCGACGCTGACATTTTTTTTTATAATTATTTGTTTTCCCGGCGCGTCTTTTTTTTTCACCCGTCGCAACTTTAGTGTCCCGTCGAAATTCTCAAAGCCGACCGGCGTTAATTACGTTCGCGCGCTGCACGTCGGGAAAATGACGTCACACGCATGCGCAGTACGGCCGGCGCGGGAGCGCGCCTCATTTAAATTTTAAACGCCCCCAGGAGAGGAGGACCGCCTTACGACGGCGGCACTTAAGTTACACAGCGTGTAATTTCTACCTAAGTGCTTTGACGATCAGGCACTTAGGTAGAAATTTTAAGTCAGTGTAACTTAACTGCTGAAATTTAAGTTACGCAGAGTTTTTGAGAATTTGGCCCTTTGTATACAGTGAGGCAGGCCCTTGTACTACATAGTTGATGATAGATCTAAAGGTGATTGTACAATCAAATTTTATAGTGTATGATGAGCTTTACAGATTTCCATTGACACATGTCTCCTGTTTTCAATACTACAGCTCTGCATAAGCTGGTATGTGATAGCTCAGCTCCTGTACATTCTTCCAAATGAGCAATCAATGAAAGAAGAACAAAAACCCTGGTGGTATTCAGTAAGAATGATGTTCGTTGACATTGATTGTATGTGAGTATAGATGTGGGTGGAGCAATCTCCTGGAGGATTAGGGCAGGTGCAGGGTGTGTGCTAATGAGGTCAGCTGGTAAATTACTTCCTGAGTCTTAATAGTTTTCCAACCTAGGGGATGGGTAGTAGAAAGTAATGGAGGAATTTTCTATTGATCAAGCTGGAGGCTGAGGTGAAGCCTGCCCTGGAGCATAGAGAAATATTTTTATTTTCTGCAACAGGGGTACATTATCGATATATTGCTACATAGGGAATCTGGAATTTAGAAAAAAGGTGAACTTGGCCTTTAAAGATGCCATAATAATTATTATTCATTCAGTGACATTTGGAACAATTTTTCTTACCGCTTACTGTACATTATAAGGCAGACAAGGTTGTTTTAGTCCCAACCTGATACTGCATATATCAACGGCTGGCATAATGAAATATCCCTAAAGATACACAGACAAAAAAAATACAGATTTCTCACAATTGTCTACTCTATGGTTTTAGATATATTTTAAGAACAACATGGTTTGTGGGGGGGGGGGGGGGGTCATTTTTTATGAAACTGCATTTTAACATTTATTATTTAATAAATATAATTTTAACATTTATTATTTAACTAGACAAATAAAGCTATTTCAACTATAGTGCTTTTAGAGGTCCATATGATTGTAGCTATACATGGAGAACAGAACATTGCACTTTAGTTGTCAGCCTCACTCCTACTAAAGAATACTTTCACCTTCATTCCTCAAGGATCATATGATGTTTTAATTGGTGTTCGATCATGTCATCCAGTGATGGATAAGAATATTTTCCAATTTCATCTTATAGCTTCAAGTATCTGTCAAATTGCCACCTATCAATCCATTGTTTCTTAGCAAATAACTCAGATGACTTTTACGACTTTTATGGCCATGCCCAATGTAATATATCACAGATGAATCAACTCTTGACCACCACAAGTTCAAAATACTGTACTTCTATCTTGTCAGAGCTGTTCAAGGTAAAAAGAAGCTACTGTATTCTCTATTGTATTATCTATTCTGTGTTTTTGTTTGTTAAGACATTAACAGCTGAACAATTTAAATATTTAACCACTTCAATACAGGGCACGTTCCCCCCTTCCTGCCCAGTCCAATTTTCAGCTTTCAGCAATGTTGCATTTTGAATGATGATTGCGTGGCCATGTAAAGCTATACCCAAACCAATTTTTTTGCATCTTCCCCCAACAAATAGAGCTTTCTTTTGGTGGTATTTGATCACCACTGGGGTTTTTATTTTTTGTGATACAAATAAAAAAAGACCAACAATTTTGAAAAAAAAAAACAAACGTTTCTGTTACAAATCTTTGTAAATAAGTAAGTTTACACCTTCACTGATTAGCACTGATGAGGCTGCACTGATGGGCACTGATGAGGCAGTACTGATTGGCCCTGATGAGGTGGCACATATATGCAGCACTGATGGGAACTGATAGGCGGTACTGATAATCAGCACTGATGGGCACTGATAGGTGGCACTGATATGCAGAACTGATGGGCACTGATAGGTGGCACTGATGGGCACTCATAGGGGGCACTGATAGGCGGCACTGGTGGGCATTCATAGGTGACACTGATGGGCAATCATAGGTGCAACTGATAGGTGGCACTGGTGGGTACTTATATGCGCACTGATTGGTGGAACCTGTAGGCGACACTGATGAGTGGCACTGTTAGATGGCACTGATAGGCAGCACTGATCAGGAGGCACTGACAGGCATCATTGATGGGCACATAGTGCCATCCTAATGGGCCCTGATTGGCACCCCTGGTTGACTCACCTGGTGATCCGAACTGGGCATCCTTGATGAGTCTGCACTGATAATCGATACGCTGATTATCAGCGCAGACCCCCCTGTCATTAGAGCAGCCAATCGGCTCTCCTCTACTCGTGCCTGTCAGTGCGAGTGGAGGAAAAGCAGATAAACATCTTTTCCTGTTTACACTGTGATCATCTGTGATTGAACACAGCTGATCACATAGTAAAGAGCCTACATCATAGGCTCTTTACCTAGATCAGAGATGTGGTGTGTCAGACTGACACAACACACCACCAAACATCGTGGTGTGCGCCCCTGCGGCCATGATCCTCCTTTTTTGTGCTCCCCCTGCGGCGCTCATGGCTCCTCCTCTTCTCGAGTACCCCCATAAAGAGCCACATTACATGAGAGCACTCATATGGGCGCGCTCCTGAGTCCTGCTGATGCGTCAATTGACACAGACAGCAGGACTCAGCCTCGCCCCCCACTCCCGTGTCACTGGATTTGATTGAAAGCAAGCGGGAGCCAATGGCTCATGCTGCTATCAATCTGTCCAAAGAAGACCCGAGACAGCGGCTGGAGCTGCTCTTCTCATCCTCAGGGCTGAAACGATCTGGCTCAGGTAAGAAAAAGAGGGGCTCTAAAGTGTTACTAAACCCACAACAGTAAAATGAGTATATGTATATGCATTAAATCATGCTTGTAACACTCACTTTGGAACCTAAGGGGTTAATCCTCTGCATTGTGTAGAAAATTAGATTTTTTTCTACATACTTAACTGTAAAATCAATTTCTTTGAGTACATCATGGGACACAGAGCAGGCTATATACATTACTATCTGGTTATGCGCAACCTATAGGTGAATGGACACTAGCAGACAAAAAATAGACAGGAAACCCCCTCTCTGTATAACCCCTTCCCATAAAGGAAGTACAAAAGAGGGGAGGGACCTTGGGGTCCCATGATGTACTCATAGAAATGGATTTTACAGGTACCGTATATAGTACGGTAAGTACCGTATATACTCGAGTATAAGCCAAGTTTTTCAGCAAATATTTTGGTGCTGAAAATGCCCCCCTCGGCTTATACTCGAGTCCTCTTTTTGCGCCTGATCTCCTGAACTTTGGGGATCCACTCTTTCTCTACAAGTGTGCAAAGTTTGTTGTCTGGGGGACCTACAGCCGGGGAGCACCGATTTTTCAAATTCGGGCACCCCTTCCATAGACTCCCATGTTAAACGGTATTTCTATGGTAAATTTGGGGACCCAGTACTGGTCGGCTGTAGGTCCCCTGGAATGGAAACTTGGCACACATGTAGCTCCAGTTCAACTCTACAAGTGTGCAATGTTTCCTGTCTGGGGGACCTACGGCCGGGGAGCACGGATTTGTCAAACCCGGGCACCCCTTCTATATACTCCCATGTTAAACGTAAGTCTATTCATGGACACAGTGAGGCATGGGCACAGTGAGGCACGGACACAGTGAGGCATGGACACAGTGAGGCATGGACACAGTGAGGCATGTAAATGGACACAATGAGGCAAAGTGAGACACAGTGAGGCATGCAGATGAACACCCTAGGCTTATACTCGAGTCAATAAGATTTCCTATTTTTTTGTGGTAAAATTAAGTGCCTCGGCTTATATTCGGGTTGGCTTACACTCAAGTATATTCAGCATTTGAATTTGAAAAGTTTTCTCAGCAAGTTTCCTCATACCCAATTGTTTATAAAAAGATAGCTTGTAAAGGTATCTCATTAAACTATGTATTGAATAGTTATAAAACTTAAAAAGTACTTTGCATGGCTAAATAATAAAGGACCATTAGCATTTAATCATCTGCAGACTGTTAGCAGGCTAGAAGTGGTTGTGAATCATGATTCTAAATTGCAGTCATGATGATAGAATTATGAATTCACACAGTATGGCCCAGATTCACTACCGAGATACGACGGCGTATCTCCAGATACGCCGTCATATCTCTGAGTTGCGCCGTCGCATCTATGCGCCTGATTCTTAGAATCAGTTACGCATTGATTTCCCTTAGATCCGACAGGCGTAAGTCTCTTACGCCGTTGGATCGTAACTGCATATTTACGCTGGCCGCTAGGGGCGTGTACGCTGATTTACGCGTTGAAATATGTAAATAAGCCAGATACGCAAATTCACGAACGTACACCCGGCCGACGCAGTACAGTTACGCCGTTTACGTTAGGCTTTTCCCGGCGTAAAGTTACCCCTGCTATATGAGGCGTAAGTGCGGCGTACCAATGTTAAGTATGGCCGTCGTTCCCGCGACAAAATTTGAAAATTTTACGTACTTGTCCGTGAATGGGGCTGGACGTAATTTACGTTAACGTCAAAACCAATACGTCCTTGCGGCGTATTAGGAGCAATGCACACTGGGAGATTTCCACGGACGGCACATGCGCCGTTCGTGAAAAACTTCAATCACGTCGGGTCATGGTTATTTTACATACGCCCCCCTGTTCCAAATTTGAATTAGGCGGGCTTACGCAAGCCGATTTACGCTACGCCGCCGCAACTTACAGAGCAAGTGCTTTGAGAATACAGCACTTGCCCGTCTAAGTTGCGGAGGCGTAACGTAAATCGGATACGTTACGCCGCCGCAAAGATACGCCGCTGTACGAGAATCTGGCCCTATGTTTATATCATCACTTGCACTCTGCATATTGTTTCATGATAGGTCTGTTTTATATATAAATAACTTTCAACAAATTATGTTTGTTTCATTCATGAAGGAAACTGATAATGATGGCTATATTAAATATATCACACATCAGTAGGAACTTGTATTTGCTTCCCATTGCTTTCATGTAATTTCTGTATATCATCCAAGAAGGCAAAACATAATTATCAGAACAAAATTAAGCTGTTAAATAACTTTCATCCAGGAAACATTAAATCATAAGGCAATATTTTTCTTGACAAATGTATCAAATATATTAATACAAAATACATTTGTCACCTATGTCAGTATTTAGTTGTGTAATAACAAATAATAACTAAAATAATTTGAGACACTTATATCTCCAATGAATACCACAAGGAAGTAAAACCATCACATTCTACAAATTCTAAATTAAAAAACAATGCCCTGGGCAACCAAGCTGTTCCTGAATTATTTAGATTAGCAAATTTATGAGTATATGTATACACTAGTAGCCTTTAGCAAGGGGAGATAGATCAATTATTTATATCAAATAAATAGGACAATTAAATATGTGTATGCCATATGCCTTTTGGTGATTAACGTATATGCTGAACTGGAAGGGCTCTTTTATGTATTGTTATATTTGTATAGTTTACTTTTGAAATGTAGACTTGACACAGTCATTTATGTAACTAAGCATTTCAGAACTGACCCTTCTGACCCATCAAAATTCATTAGGTGTTGCTAGTCTTGTGTTATACAACTGTGGTATGGGGGTTTCTACATTGTGCCCAATTTTTAAAAAGTAGACAAATACAGAAGGAAAGCTCTTGGGCGGAATTCCAAGCGGAAGCACACAGTTTGGGAAGCACACTTGCTTTATTTGGGGGATTCTTATTAGACTGGGCTCTAGAAAAAATGAGTATTATGAACATTTTTCACCTATTCACTTTATCTAAGCCCAACATAAAAAGTCTCAGGTAGAACAGTTAGTAGTGGTTTTGTTTAATAAAGACGATTCCATAGGTAAATACTAGGGTTGTCCAGATACCGATACCAGTATCGGTATCGGGACCGATACCGAGTATTTGCGGGAGTACTCGTACTCGCGCAAATACCCCCGATACCTAAATAGAATACTTCCCCCCCCCGTCGCTGCCGCCGCATCGCGCCGCCGCATCGAGGGACATGGCTAGAGGGACATTGCTGCATATGTGAGGGACATGGCTAGAGGGACATTGCTGCATATGTGAGGGACATGGCTGCATATGTGAGGGACATGGCTAGAGGGACATGGCTGCATATGTGAGGGACATGGCTAGAGGGACATGGCTGCATATGTGAGGGACATGGCTAGAGGGACATGGCTGCATATGTGAGGGACATGGCTAGAGGGACATGGCTGCATATGTGAGGGACATGGCTGCATATGTGGGGGACATGGCTGCATATGGGGGGGACATGGCTGCATTTGGGGACACATTTAAAATAAGTATCGGTATTCGGTATCGGCGACTACTTGAAAAAAAGTATCGGTACTTGTACTCGGTCCTAAAAAAGTGGTATCGGGACAACCCAAATACCTTGCTGACTCAGCTTTACCAAAATTATCGTGGGCCAAAAGAACAGTTCTAGATCAACCTATTTCCAAGAAGGACCTTTAATTGGCTGTCAAAAGTATGCCATCGGGGCAAAGCACCAGGCCTTGACGGATTTACACTACTTTATTATAAGTCGTTTCGGCAAATTAGAATCAGACTTTTCTCTTGTCCAAAACCCGGCCGCTTGTCTGCTACACCTTAGCCCTCTCTCCAAACAAAAATATCATCATTCTTTAGTGAGACATCATTTAAATACAGTAAAGACCTGTATACCAGTACATCAGAAGTCCCCTTTTACTGTGCACAATTGGATTAGAACATTAAATGATATAATGCACATGGAGGAACGAACGTACAGCCTCATTGAGGAGACAGGAAGCTTGATTTGAAAAAAAACGTGGCTACAGTGGCCCAACTAAATTGACTGCGAGATTTTAAACATTTCTTACAAATTTGTAGATGCAGCAGAAAGATAGTGGTACTCAGTTTATTAGTTTCTTTCCACTTTTTCTTTAACTTTTTTCTCTTCTTTCCTTCCTTTTTTTCTTTTCTTGTCTCTTATCCCCTTTAAGTTTCTATCTTCTAAAAAAAAAAAAAAACCTTGGTGGGGCTCTGCAATTGCATCCTCGTCTGCGACATACATTTTAGATTACAGAATATAGATCAAACAGTGGTTGCACTAAGTGTGAAAAGTAAAATGGCTAAATCATTTTTCAGTGACAGCCACACTCAATAAATATCCACATAAAAATATAAATTGCCAACATAGCCAAACTGTGTAGTGCTATCCAAAAGTGCAAATGTATAAAATATAATAAAATAAAAGATTATAAAATTCATCAAATAAAATATCAAGACATACAGTATAAGTGAAATGTATCAAATGCTTAAACATATGAATCAATGATTAATATGTGCATGCTAATAAAAACAGTCCAAATGAAATCCCTTATAGGAGGAAAAAAGCTCAGTGTAAAAGTCCATAAATAAGTTGATATGATGCCAGTGATCCAATCTAAGTGAACAACACTCTTCACCCAGGTGTGCACCCCCACTCACAGGCTGCTTACCATCAGATAAGACCTCAGAGATGGAGGTCTGGCTGCACTTTGGGAGAAGATTTACTGGGATGAATTGATAATGCAACCCAAGTCTCAAGTGGGAAACATCCGATCAGCCAGGACAACCCACATAAGGAACTCAGTATGAGGCAAAGGCAAGAAAGAATCTCATATTGTAGTAGTTGTAAAATCCAGCATTTAATATGGTTAAAATACTTCCAAAAAACAGGCAGAAAAATCACATGTAACACGTCATATGTAACGCGTCGGGTGTTGTCGATACAGCAGTGATGTCATCACACCTGCCGGGGTGCTGATCGGAATGATCTGTGGTATGTGTGGATTTTCTGTCTAGATGTTATGGAGTCCCTCCCCGGTTCTCCTGGCCCCTCCCCCCTGTTGAGTGCCCCCCACAGCAAGCATCTTTCTATGGGGGCACCTGAGCCGAGCTGCAACTCCCTGTGTCCATTCAGACACAGACCAGTGACCTGGTCCCGCCCCCTTTCTATCCTCATTGGCTCACTGTCTATGATTGGCAGCAGTGGGAGCCAATGGCACCATGCTGCTGTCTCAGCCAAGTCTCTTGTGTAACATTGCTGGATCTAGCTGGGGCTCAGGTAAGTATTAGGGGATCTGCTGCACACAGAAGACTTTTTATGTTAATCCATAGAATGCATTAAGATAAAAAGAAAAAAACTTCTGCCTGTACAACCACTTTCATTTCTGTGTTCCTGTTTGTGCTTGTTATTTGCTAGTCAATTATGCCTACCAGTTGAGGATCATATAATGTAGGAACTGATATGAAATCCTGTCTTGTATCTACAAATGTTAAGAACAGCCCTGGAAGATTCGACTGCCCACTGACCAGGCCACTTTTTGCGATTCGGCGCTGCATCGTTTTAACTGACAATTGCTTGGTTGTGCGACATGGCTCCCAAACAAAATTGACATCCTTTTTTCCCCCCAAAAATAGAGCTTTCTTTTGGTGGTATTTGATCACCTCTGCGGCTTTTTTTTTTGCGCTATAAACAAAAATAGAGCGTCAATTTTAACTTTTTGCTATAATTTATATATATATATATATATATATATATATATATTTGGTAAAAAAAATCGCACTAAGCATTTATTGATTGGTTTACGCAAAAGTTATAGCTATAACATTATGGAGGACACATCGCACACTTTTGACGCTACTTTGGGACCATTGTCATTTATACAGCGATCAGTGCTAAAAAAAATGCACTGATTACTGTTTAAATGACGCTGGCAGTGAAGGAGTTAACCACTAGGGGGCGAGGAAGGGGTTAAGTGTGTCCTAGTGAGTGATTCTAACTGTGTGGGGGCTGGGATTACTGTGACACAACACTGATCACTGCTCCCGAAGACAGGGAGCAGACAATCAGTGTCCTGTCACTATGCAGAACAGGCAGATGCATTGTTTACACAGGTATCCCCCGTTCTGCAGCTCTGTGACACGATCGGGGGACACCGGCAGACATCGAGTCCACGGGTCTCGTGGGCATGGTACCGGAGCTTACGGCAGGGGCGCGCGTGCTCACGCGGCGGCAAATTTAAAGAGACATACATGTACGCCCATTTGCCTGTCCGTGCCATTCTGCCGATGTAAAAGTGTGTGCTGTGGTCGGCAAGTGCTTAAAGAATGTGTACCCAATGGGGCCATGTATCCTCATGAAACATCAACTTGATATCATTGCAGGTTGTAATGTACCAAAAAAGGTTTTTGTTTAGTAATTATGTCTTATCAAGCTCCAATAGACTGGAGCGTTGCATCATGTATTTTCCACTAAATACATTTACCTTTTTGAAAGGGGGAGGTACTTTTACTTCCATTGTTTAAAATGATGTACCAAACAGCTGAACGTCAGTTTGAAAAATGATTCTTTAATTTTGAATGACAAGAGCATTTCATTCTGGAAAGTTGCATAGAAATTAATTAACAATTTTCTGATTGAAAAGCAAATTATCTGCAAAATAAACAACATAAGAACTTCAGCTGTAACACATGGTTTTGTTTCACATTTATCATATTATTTATTAACCATATTATAGGAAAGTGTTTAACTTGTAAAACAAGATTTAATTAACTTAAATATGCAGATACGTAAGGCCCAACTCAGTTTTCAGATACTGTATAATGTCTTTTTTTTTCTGTTGTCTATAGTATGCTCCTGTCTTGTCAACTTCAAATGTTGTAATACAATAGTGGTGAGGGGGACAAAAGGAGACAAAAAGTCTGCATTGAATAAAACGAAGTACAGCACTAGCTTGTTAAAAAGCTGAATTTTGAAAACACTCTTCACCCACTCTTTCACTCTGTAAAATAGTTGAGTAAATAAAGAAATTTTCCTCACACATACTGTAGCAGCTGACTTTTAATATTGGGACACTTACCCATCCTGGAATGTCGACACCCCAGTTTCCATTGGTGTTGCTGCTGCCATTTGTTGCAAGGGAAACCGGCAATGAAGTCTTTCAGCTTCTCAAGCTCGCTGTGCTTTCTGAATGGTCTGGGGGGGGGGGGCTACATAAAAGAACTTACAAAAAAATATGTACTAAAGAAACACTGGGCCAAATCCTCAGAAAACTAGCGTAACTTAACTTTTCCGAGTTAAGTTACACGGCCTTAAAATTTCTACCTAAGTGCCCGATCCACAAAGCACTTACCTAGAAATTTCAGGCCGTGTAACTTAAGTTCCTCCGTCGCAAGGCGGTCCTCCTCTCCGGGGGGCGATTACAATTTAAATGAGGCTCGCTCCCGCGCCGGCCGTACTGCGCATGCGTGTGACGTCATTTTCCCGACGTGCATCGCGAAAAATTACATTACGTCGGGCTTTGTGGATTGCGACGGGACAATAAAGTTGCGTCGGGTAAAAAAAAAGTTACGCGCCGGGAAAAAAAAATTCAAAATTTAAAAAAAATCGCGGCGATCGAAAAAAAGGTCTGTTTTTACAAGGTGTTACTAGTTTACACTTTGTAAAAGCAGAACTAATTTTACGTATGCAAAACGTAACTTACGCAGAAAACACAAAGCTAAAAAGCTTTGTGGATCTGCCTAAGTACTCATTTGCATACGCAAAGCGGCATTTCGACTCGAAATGCCCCCAGTGGCGGATGCGGTACTGCATCTTAAGATCTGACAGTGTAAGTGTCTTACAGTTGTCAGATCTTCTGCCTATCTTTGGAAAACTGCATCTGAGGATCAGATCCAAAGATAGGCACAGGGATACGCAGGCTGAACAGCAGTTCTGCCTGCGTATCTCCTTTGAGGATTTGGCCCACGATTCCTTCTTTCATGTAATCCAAGAAAACAACGCTGCCTTTTTACATGGTAGACACTCTACAGAAGCGTTACAATAAATAGAAATCATAAATTTAGAATTGATGCCTTCGAATATATCAGATATAACAGTGGTTATCAACCCTGTCCTCAGGGTCCACTAACAGGCCAGATTTGCAAGATAACTGAAATACATCACAGGTGATATAATTTGCTGCTCAGTGATTGCAGTATTCTAGTCTGCATCTCCCCAAGGTAATACATAAAACCTGGCCTGTTAGTGGGCCCTGAGGACAGGGTTGATGACCACTGAGATATAAGAAGCAAGATAGCATATTTGTTCTTCTATATTATTAATATTAAAAAGTCATGCACTGTTTAAAAATGTATATTAATGCCATCCCTTTTCTAAAAAATACAGATTATAAGGGAATCGTTCTTAATACAAGTCATTGCAATTAGATTTTTTTTTACTAAAGACACATAGGCTGTTCTCTTTGCAAAGGAAGTTTCACTTTACAACGGAAACACCCTCAGAACTTAGGTAAAGTGCTAGAGTTTCACTTTGCTAGAGAATACTCAAAAAAGTTCAAGAAAAATAAAAAAAAACAGCATTTTTTGCTTGCACATGATTGAAATCAACCACATTGCATCACAAATGTGACAAAATTGTACATTTCAAGGGCTACATTTATTCTGGAATAGAATAGAAACTTTTAAAACAACCAGTCAGAAAAGGATAGCTAGAGAAAGATGAGCTCCTGGTTCAGTCTGAACACATTTGGAACAAATGTTGTTAGTTCAGAGGTCAATAAAGGGGCAAACTAAATGGGTGTTCGACCAAGTCAAAACTCCAGCTGGTAGTGATACATTCAACAGCATATTACTACCACTTTTAAATATGACAGCTTCCTTCTCATTGTGCATGATAAAGGAGCAGGAATTTGCTGAATGTAAACAAGAAGGAAAGAATATTATAGAAAAAAAAACATGGGGCCCCTCCCAAAATTCAAAACATACCCTTTGGGACTGGTATTTATTTCTAGGGGAAACACCATGTAAAATTAAACAAGAGAAAGATATGGAATCCCTATCAAAATCTATGATATTGTACCCCTTACTTATTTACACAGGGACAAAGTGGGCTGGCATGTGGACACCCCCTTATTTTTAACGGAGGGCTCCAGATTGATAGCCCCCTGCCCACAGACCCACACAACTGTGGATACAGTATGTATTATTAAGAAAAATCACACTTTTTTTTAGGTGGGGGGGGCATTAACATTGTTACCTGGTTCACATTTAGGATAAAGGGCTGGTATAGATGAGAGGAATCCCTGTCCATTTTGTTTACAAACAGTAGGAAGCAACTAAATAATATCACTTGTATATATTATACAGATGTATCTCCTTCAGGCATGTTATTAAATGGAATAGATTTTTTAAAAGTTTCACTTATTTGAATTTATTCCACCTCAATATGCTTTACATGTTCCCAGAGAAGTGTTCAGTTCCCTATTCCATGCGTCTGACCAACCTTTGCGCATTAGCCTAGAAAACTTTCATTACTGATCTATAAGATCCTTCTCTCAATGATTGCAAATGGGTCTGGATTCGACATCCTACCCTTTGTAAAGCCAGGCACATGCATCATTACTGGTTATCTGTGATAGACAGACAGCAGAACTTTTACAATATACTTTCAAAATAAAAGCTAACTATTAGCCAAACAAGCAACATACATTCAAAATCACAGTGAGACTATTTAAATATGTTTTTAGCCTGTCCGTAGGAAAATCTCTTTAGATTGGCCACATCTGTGCTTTGGGTTCTCATTGACTTGACTAGGCTGTATGTCACAACTGGAGATCAGTTTCCATGGTGGCTACACCTATTGACTGGGCCCATTCCATTCAATAGGTGCAGCCACCATTGAAAAGATCTTCACTGGAGAAGGCCATGGGTCTGGATGTAAGTTAGCAGCTATGGAGGGGGATAGTGTATATTACATTAGGGTGGATATACAGTAATTACAGTTAACATAAAGGTAATTCATTCCTTTAAAACAAAACACCTAAGTATGTATCCTGTAGGAGTATTCATGTAAATGTTTTTAATTTGTGTTTTTAACTTTGATTCAATAAACACCTATACTGTAGATACAATGCTAGGGAGAAAATAAGCTTGGGTCTTCTATTAATTTTGGTAATAAAAGACCCAGTAGGGCTTATTTTTGAGCTAGGGCTTGTCATGTGCTGTCTTCTCCCCCCCATCTCCCTCCCTGGCCGCCCGGAATCCCCAGTGGCCAGTGGAACTGAGTAAAATTGGTTGTAAAATCCTAGAATACACTGTATTACAGTATTATATAATGTAAACTGTGTATGTTTCTGTAATCTATTTGTGATAAATACCTTCTTATAGTGCCACTTGGTGCTTTTGTGACCCACTGGACCTCTCTTCCCCTCTCCGAGCACTGCGAGGGGGGCCAAGATTCCCTGCTGACAGCTGTGAGAAGAGGAGAATAGCAGCGAGAGGTCAGCTGAGCTCTGAGCGGTGCTATAAAAACTATTTATAAAATAGATTACCGAAACATACATAGTTTACATTATATACTGTAATACTGTAATACAGTGTATTCTATGATTTTACAACCACTTTGAGCTAGGGCTTATTTTTGGGGTAGGGCTTATATTGCAGCCCTCCCCAAAAATCAAAGGAGAGCTTATTTTCGGTGTAGGTCTTATTTTTGGGGAAACACAGTAGTTACTGGCATTCTACAGATTTTAAGTATAATTGAAAACAAAACATTTCTCCCTGCCTATTTGTCCTGGTGACTCCTATTTCTGAAAGGAAAAGTGAAAGAAGATCCCCAATTTTGAGTGATCACCATAAAGAAAGGCAATTTCCCTCTCTCCCTCTTACTTCCTATTGTGGCTATGGCACAGGAAGTAAAGGGAAATCTCATCAAATAGGACACAGATAGTAAAATTTGCTGACTGTAGTTATAACCCTGTGTAAAGGAAGTATAAGTTCTGTATACAATTGTATTCTATTTGTATGTATTGCACACTGCCCTCACTGTGCACACGGCACTAACAATGTTTTCATTACATGTTTCCATTCTTTCGAGCCCTGATTAGAATTATCCTGCCTATGTTACGCCCCTTGTTACCCTAATAGTACAATTGTAATATCAATGTGATACCTTTGCAATCATGTGTATAAAAAAAAACTTTAATTGCATCATAAAAAAGGAGAACAGTTATTTGGAAAGATGCTGAGTGTATCTGTGTGTCTGTTCCCTACTGCAGTAGTTATTAATTTGGAACCCTTAATCAATATGTCAATAGGAGTTGCCTATCTATAAATGTCCATGTCAGATAGCGAGCCAGCCAGGAGGGGATTTACAGGTGACCCTGAGAATCCAAAACAAGGCGCTTGAGACGATCTGGGAATTTCTGATAATCAGCAGCCTGAGGTAAGCATTTTGCATACATTTGAGTAATCCGACTTCCTTGATCGGTAAGGCATTTTCGGGACAAAGGGTACCTATTTTACTCCCCTTAATCAAACTGTATTGATTGGTGGTTATATGTTATGTTGTCAGTGTCTACTGTCCATCGGAGTGTTATAGATAAGAAAGGGAAGAATAGTGCCGTTCACAGGTATATGTAGTACATCTGCTAGATAAAGTAGTTTAGAGGCATGGGCACAAGAAGATAAGAGGGAAGACTGGCCAGTCATTGTGGGCATTAAATTAAGTAAGGGAATGAAGGGAAAGAGACCCTAAAAATGTCCAGCGCAAGAAGAGCGATATAAAATATATGAACCAAAGGTGCGGTTCCGCCTATACTGAGCCCCTAGATAAATGGTTAGAGTGGACAGGGATCCACAATAGGTAATTGAGTTACCAAAGTCCACAGGGACTAAGAATCATGCAGAGTAAACAGCTAGAGAAACAGCTATATATGTGAGCAGAAAGCATAGAAAGGGACATTTTGATGTTAAGTTGTGGGATGAATTTGGGGTCAGGCAATACAACTAGTAAAGTCAAAGCAGAGAAATGAGAGTTAAAACAGAATACTTTATATGTTGTCAGAGAGGGAAAAAGGAATAAGCACAATGGCTGACGGTCTGATCATAGAATCATAGAAGCTAGAGTATGTGAAGTATGGGATTACAATACATGGGATGCAAAGGATATCAGAACAAAACAAGGAAAGCTTAATTTAATCAGGGAAATATTAAAGAGTTAAAAGAAAGTGAGAGAATGATCTGCATGTGTTGTGTACAAATGAGAAACAGGTACGCGATTTTATAGAGATATTTGTGTATGTGTGTGAATGCTGGGACTCTTAGGCCCCATACACACGATAGAATCCATCCGCTGAAATTTATCCGCGGATCGGTTTCAGCGGATCGGCGGATTTATCTGTTGGTCCGCTGGAACGTACACACTAGCGCCAAAAAATCCCCGCGAACCAGAACGTATGCAACGTAAACCACGTAAGACGTCACTATAAAGGGGAAGACCAAAGTCAACGGCGCCGCCCTCTGTTCCGCTTTTGCTAGTTCCGTGTTACCGCGTGCTAGTCAAGGTTTGGTTAGAGCCGATTCGTGCTTTTCAGTCTCCGCGTTTTGACAGTAGGTATTCTCGGGTTCAGTGCGTTTGCTTGCGGGTTCGCAGTTGGCATTCGGGCACAGGCTTTCAGCACGTTTCTGCGTACTGTGCGCTCGTATCTGTTTGTCGTGCGGGCTTAGCAGGTTGTGCTGGATTTGGGGGTGCTTTCTGTTGGAGTGTGTTCTTGACTGACCAGCCGGCCGGTTTGAAGCCATGATGGAGCAGCAGCGTCGATTCTCGCGAATTGGTGCTGGTTATGGGATTGCTTCTGGCCATGTCCAGCGAACCTGTTTATTGGCCAGGAACAGTGGGAGGAGGCGTTTCTGGGCCAAGAATTGGTTGCGCCAGCATGACCAGTTTTCTCATATGCCTCTGCTTAGGGAACTCCAGGAGAATAATCCTGATGATTTTAGGAATTTTCTCCGCATGACGGACCCCGTATTCAACCGTCTGCTGGATCTTCTGTCCCCCTATATCACGAGGCAGGACACTGTGATGCGCCAAGCCATCACGGCCGAGCAGAGGCTTATTGCCACGTTGCGGTACCTGGCGACTGGGAGGAGCCTGCAGGACCTCAAGTTCTCGACAGGCATCTCTCCCCAGTCGCTTGGGGTCATAATACCGGAGACGTGTACTGCCATCATACGTGTTTTGAAGGAGGAGTATATTAAAGTAAGTTCCCTCATTTTAACCTCACAATGTTTTGTTTTTTAAATGTGTGAGAAAGTCTAATTTTTTTTTCTTCCCTAATAACCATGAGATTGTAATCTGCTGTGTGTTGGATGTTCCCTTTTCTCCCCATGCATGTTGTTAACCTTTACATGTTTGTTTTGGGCCTACCTGCATATTTTGTCCTTACCCACCATAAACCTGTCCAGCATGCTTTCCTAGGCCCAAACCCACCTAGCCAATTTTTTGGTGATTTTTTGGCTAATCCATTGTAGCTCTGACCCCCTCCTCCCCCCCGGAAATTGTTTATTGCTCTATCATCAGAGGGATGTGGAGTCTGATAATTAAGTGGGCCTATATTTTTTTAAATAAATACTCACTTCACAATGCTTGTAGGAAATGTGAATCCTGTTGTTGATGTTGCACAATGATGGTTTTTGTATTTTGTTTGCAATGTTTATGTGCCAAAGTACTAAATCTCTTTATTTGTTTGTCCCCACAGCTACCCTCCACACCACAGGAATGGCAGTCTGTGGCTTCCCAATTTGCCCAGCGTTGTGATTTTTCGAACTGCGGTGGAGCAATAGATGGGAAGCACGTCCGCATTGTGCCCCCACCCCACTCGGGGTCCTACTATTATAACTACAAGGGTTATCATAGTATTGTGTTGATGGCGGTGGTGTCGGCACAGTATGAGTTTCTATATGTGGACGTGGGGAAGAACGGCCAGCTGTCAGATGGGGGAGTGTTCTCACGGACTGAATTCTACGATCGTCTACAAACTGGGGGTCTGGCATTGCCACCAGATGAAGATAATGTGGAAGGACTTCCGTTTGTGTTCCTAGCGGACGAAGCTTTCGGGCTTGGACCTCACCTAATGCGGCCTTTTCCCCTGAGGACCCTCACCTTAGAGAGGAGGGTGTTTAATTTTCGGTTGGCCAGGGCTCGGAGGGTAGTCGAGAATGCCTTTGGGATACTCACCAACCGGTTCCGCCTTTTCCTGACAGCGATACATCTGGCGGAATATAAATTGAACACCATTGTATTTGCCTGCTGCATTTTGCACAACTTTTTACGCAGGCACTCCCAGACGTACCTACCCGACAGCGTTTCTGAGGCAAGACTACTCTCAGATCCTCTCCCTGGGCTGGACACTGGTTGCGCTGGCTTTGGCACCCAATCAGCTCGTGAGGTACGCGACAAATATGTTGAGTACTTCATGGGTCGGGGGGCCATTGCTATGCCAGATCATATTTCTTTCTAATTCGGCCCCCAAAAGAAAGAAATATTCACAGAACTAATAAATAATTAGACCATTGGACTTTATACAGTTGTTTGTCATTACTGCTTTTTCTCTTTTTATCTGTCTTCCTGGTTCTCACCAAAAATAGTGCACTTCTAGTGCCAAATGTATGGTTCAGGTTTTAGTAAATAAACACAATCGCACATTATTCACTCATCTCCAAACTGGGTATTCAGCATATAAAAGAATAAAGCCACTCATTTTTATGATTTTGGAAAAGCTTTTTTTATTGTCAGCTTTTTCATTTTCGTTGTTTTTTAGGAAGATTTTTATTAATAAACATGCCAACATTTTTAGTTTGCAAGGCTTTTTTTTTATTTGTTTTTGTGTTTTTTCTCATTTTTTTTTTTTTGGTCCAAACAATTTTTTTACATTTTTTTGGTGTTCACAAACAATGTAGTACAATTGTACCATTTTTCACACAAATATTCTATTTACCAAGTGTAAACTTAACCAAATGTTTTTTTTTTATTTTAATAATTTTTTTTTTCCCCAAAATATGTTTGAAATTTTGTATCTTTTTTTTTCTCAAATTTTTTGTGGGTAATTATTCTCCAAAATATTGCTAACATTTTGTTGAATATATTTGTTCAACAAATTTTTTTCAATTTTTTGTTATTTTTCTATATTTTCTAAGAAATTTTTTATAAAATTTTTAAAAATTATTTATTAATTATCTTTTTATTTTTTTTTATAAAAAAAAAAAAGATTGGTAAATTTTTTTGGATAGATGTGTTAACCAATCTTTTTTTGGTTAACTTATTTTTGTATTTTTAACATTTTTTGTAACTTTTTATGATTTTTCTGGCTTGTTGATTGGAAGCCATTTTTATAATACAAAAAAAAAATGTCCAAAAACTTGAAAACACAAATGTGTCACTTTTACATTCACAATAACAGTCATGGTGTGAGTTCACACCGGAACACGCCAAAATTTGAAGATGCACACATTCAGTGTAATTCGCCAAATGTCAGTTCTACAACATAGAAAGACAGAAAAATGGCAACATGTGCTATCTGCCATCATGGGTGAACAATGTCTGTGTTTTGTGGGAGCAAACCCTTCCTCGAAAACTAATTGACAATCGAGGAGGGGGTTGTACCCACAAAGCACAGATATTCTATATTCTGTGATGGCAGATAGCACATGTTGACACACTGTGTGTGCATCTTCAAATTTTGGCGTGTTGCTGAGTCAAAAAATAAAACAGGTTGGGGGATGGGCGGGGGGGGGGGGGTGTTCAGTCTTTGACACGGCCCATCATGTCAATGATGTTTTTATAGTTTTGTTCGATAACCACCATTCTTTGCCGCATAGTGTCCAGCTCGGTGCAGCACTCCACAATTACATTTCTCACATTCTGTTCCATGAGAACCATCCGTTGCCGCATATTCTCCATTTCACTGCTGCACTCCATCACTTGCTGAATAATTATTCCTGCACTTGCGCGAGAAAATGCGGAACAGCATCTTCATCCCCTACAAAATGAATACAAAATATAAAATTACCAATTTTACCGGCCTATATACATCTAGGGTTGCCACCTCATCCCTTTAAACCAGAACACATATTAATTACACAGGTTCTGTGGCTGATTAAAAGGTGGTAATTTAACTCACCTGGTGCCATATCTGCATTACATTAGCCACAGAACATGTGTAATCCATATGTGTTCGGGATTAAAGGGATGAGGTGGCAACCCTATCTACATCTGTTTTGCACTAGAAAGCTGGGGTGACACTGACCTGATGTAATGCAAATTTCCTCCTCCTCCACCACTTCTCCATCTTCAATAACTCCTCCTTCTTGAACCACTTCCCCCTCATCCTCCACGACTCCTCCTTCTTCTTCTTCCACCAATCCACCATCTTCAAAATCACCAAAATCTTCTTCTTCAATTTCATCTTCATCCTCCACAACTACAAGATTTAAAATTACTCCATCCTCCTCTCTTCCTTCCTCCTCTCTTCCTTCCACCTCCTCCTCCACATCCTCCTCTCTTCCTTCCTCCTCCTCCTCCACATCCTCCTCTCTTCCTTCCACCTCCTCCTCCACATCCTCATCTCTTCCTTCCTCCTCCTCATCCTCCTCTCTTCCTTCCTCCTCCTCCACATGGCCAGATGGCAGATTCCGGGCGTGTCTGGCCCTCTCTGCCTCCTCGAATTGCTGGCGTCTTCTTTCCCCTATAAATAACACCAAAAAAAAAGGTATACTCATCAGCACACAGATATTGTAGAGCAGAAATCGCACACATTGCATAGAAGTATAGAGGCTTTTTTTTGGTTAGAATTTTGTTGTCTTATCACCCCAAACCTACATTTTAGGATGACTTCTAGGCCAAGCTCTGATTCAGTCCCTTTTTAGCAAAGTGACACACATGGATGTCCCCCCTTCAAATTTTGAGCTGAGACCATACAAATTTTAGTGTAATATTTAGGGGGAGACACAGGTGCTCTGGATTACAGATATGAAAACACCTGCTTAGTAGCACTGTTTGCATTTCCCATTCTAGGATTCAAATTTTACAAAACGATATGTTTACACAATGTTTACAAACAATGTTTTTGGCCAGAGAGGCATGTCCAGGTGTGTTGTTCCTGGGCCAACATCGTATTGGTGAGAAGCAATCTGATGTGAACAAGGTTTCCTATTAACACTCGTTGGCCAAGCAAATGATATTTATTTAAAAAATACTATTTCAACATGTGTTCAGAAGTACAACCAGGCCAAGGATACAGATGTAGAAATGTACCTGACCAAACATTAAACTAATAAAATTGTCCCCCCCCCCACAAACAAAAAAAGAACTTACTTTTTTTTAGTATTTTTTTGATTTTCTTCAATTGATGTGGCTCACGGAGTTTTAAGTCGGACCACCGCTTCCGTAGCTGCTCCTTGGACCTGGTGATCCCAAACATCCTCTGCATTTTCCTTGCCACCTTCTCCATAATTTTCCCCTTCCTGCGGTTTGGGGTCTTGTATGGCCCATATTGGCCATCATAGTCCTTCCTCCGCATAATGTCTACAAGCTCCACCATTTCGTCGAAAGACATATTAGTGGCCTTATAACGTTTTGGCCTGGATCGCGACGTTCCTGCCTCTGTCACCTCACTTGCGGCCTGAGAGCTCCGTGCATGCTTGTGTGACATCGCCATCTTTCCTTCCCACAGAGATTAGGGGCGTGGAAAACAGGAAATGTCCCATCATGGGCGGGGACGACGGCGGCGGTTCATACATACGCGGAGTGTAGAGAATGAATAAGACGTGATTACGTAGGTTACGCGGAGATTATTCGCCCGTTTCACAGAAGTAACACAGTTCACGCCATATTTTTTAAATTAACATTGATTAGGGGGCATGGCAATGGTGACGAAAGCGGTGTGTCACGCACACGCGGAGTCTGTTAAAGGGAACCTACGTGATTACGTTGCTTACGTGGAGATTATTAGAACATTTGACAGAAGTTACACAGTTCACGCCATATTTTTTGAGTTAACATTGATTAGGGGGCATGGCAATGGTGACGAAAGCGGTCTGTCACGCACACGCGGAGTCTGTTAAAGGGAACCTATGTGATTACGTTGCTTACGCGGAGATTATTAGAACATTTGACAGAAGTTACACAGTTAACGCCATATTTTTTGAGTTAACATTGATTAGGGGGCATGGCAATGGAGACGAAAGCGGTGTGTCACGCACACGCGGAGTCTGTTAAAGGGAACCTACGTGATTACGTTGCTTACGCGGAGATTATTAGAACATTTGACAGAAGTTACACAGTTAACGCCATATTTTTTGAGTTAACATTGATTAGGGGGCATGGCAATGGAGACGAAAGCGGTGTGTCACGCACACGCGGAGTGTATAAAAGGGAACCGACGTGCTTACGTAGGTTACGCGGAGATTATTTGATCGTGCTTCACAAGGAGCTAGAGATAATAAGGTAAGAAATTACAACATGGGATCAGCAGAGGCCTAGAAACTTGAGAGCCATGGGATTGGGGTTTTGTCTGTTGTTTGCACCCTTTTAACGCTACTTATTATGTTTCTTGTGTCCCCAAAACGGTATCTACTTCTCACAATGCTTTCATACATCACTTAAATCTAGATGTAAAGAATGCTCTACCTATTTGTATTTTTGACCAGGTGTATTGTGATCATGCAAGTATTGTTCTGTGTTGGTTGGGCAGAGGTTATTAGGAAGTGTATTTATATGTCAGGAATGATGAGGGGCATGCTAGGTACACATGAAATAGTGCCTTGAGGAAAGGTCTAAATATAACAAATTTTGGATGGGTCTAGATTACACGTATTTAGCAAACTTATTTGAAAAAGGGTCTGCATGTGAACTCATTTTTGGTCACAACAATGGGGCAGAGCTGGCCAGCATTTTAGCTGCAGGAGACACTGTGTTTGCATAGTACTTGATAAATCTGGGGCCACATATTAATACAATGTGAATGCTGTGCATTTTTTAATGCTTATTTTTTTTTTGTTTAACAGTGTTAATCTTGAAATTTGTCAAATAAACCAAAAAATGGAAAACATCGTGGGAAAAGAGATAATTTCTCGACTCATAGAAAAATTTAGGGAAATGCCCCTACTTTGGGATACAAAACATCCCCTGTATTCGAAGCGGGGCCGACGAACGGCAGCACTTGATGAGATAGCTACATATATGCAGACATGGGTTCCCGGCTGCACAGGCGAGATGGTCAAGAAGAAAATGAATAACCTGAGGGCCGCATACGGAACCAAAAGAAGAGAACTACGGGAACAAAGATCAGGAACAGCAGCAAGAGTGTCCACGGAGCCCAGTCTGTGGTACTACCAAGAGTTTGCGTTTTTGGCGGATCAAATGGAGGGCCGGCGATCAATGTCAAGCCTTCCTTCCAGCCGGCATCGCAGCAGACCTTCCACGGATCACCACAGCCAGGAGGAGGACGGTGAGGGGCTGGCTGGCAGGCATGAAAATCTGCGACTCTCCACTTCTGATGAGGTAGAGTATTTGTATCAATTTTATTGGGCTGCTAATTCTTGTTTGTTTATTGAGTTGATATTGTAATCCCAAAACAAAAAATGTACTATAAAAGTCATGGGCATAAAAATAGGGGTCATGGATGCCAAGTGCAGGGATCAGAAGGAGAGTCTATTCAAGTTTAAAGTAAGATAAAACAAACCAGTCTAGAGCATGAAAATGTGTGTGATTTGCTTGTGCCAAATTGTAAAACATGTCACTTTTTTTGACACAGGAAGAAGAGAGCAGCCAGGAGTTGTCAGCTCCTGATGCTGAGGTGCCTGCCAGCCAGGAGGAAGGGGTCATTGGCAGCCAGGAGGAGGAGGCCGGGCCCAGCACCAGTCAGGAGGGCCCCAGGCCCAGGGTCAGCACCACCAGGCAAGTCCCTCCCCCCGGGTCAGGCAAACAGGCCTAATGAGGCGCAGAAGGCAAGTGGAGGATGAGAGCCTCGAGATGATTCGGGAGGCTAGCGCCTTAATGAGGGCCCCCCTCAACCCCACTGAGGCCTACAGTGCCTATGTGGCACACAAATTGTCCCAAGCGGGGGAGGACGGTCAGAGGCGTGCCAGGAACCTGGTGAACCAGGTGCTTTTATGGCTGCACCAGGGCTGGCTGACCAATGACACAGAGCTGAGTGACCCGGCCCATCCTGCCCAACACCTGCTAACTTCTCCTGCTGCCACATCATCCCGACCTGCAAGGGGCCGTGGACGGGTCCGTGGAAGATCTGCTGCAATGCAGGCTGCAAGGAGGGTTACAAGGAACAGGAGAAGATGATTCCCGGCCTTCCATTTGATCCCCCAAAAACTTTGGTTTTTTTGGACTACCACAGCCTGGGCTCCATTGGCTCACTTGCTGCTGCTCCTGGTTTTTGTTTTTGTGGTTGTTCTTTTTAGTTCTCGGTATGTGGTCCTCAAGGTTTGCCATTTTCTCCTTGACTATGTTGCCTGTGCAGTCTGGAACACAAGTCTGCATGTATGTTGCTATCTCATCAAGTGCTGCCATTCTCGGTAATTTATTTTTGTTTATGGCCAAAATAAATGGTTATTTGATTTACTGAAATACCTTGTCTATTGTGTTTTAATACTGTGGTGATTAGGCATGAAACATTTTAGCAAATAATATGTGTCATTTAGAAAGGACACCAACTCCTTGGGGGGGGGGGTACATTTGGCGTACCAACTTGGGAAAACAAAAAAGGAAAAACACACGCCAAAATAAAATGGTGACATAACTTGACCAAAAAAAATGAAAAAAAAAATGCAAGAAAAAACAATGGTGACATAAATTGCACAAAAAAAAAAAAAATGTGCAAGAAAAAACAATGGTGACATAAATTGCACAAAAAAATAAATAAAAAAATAATGTGCAAGAAAAAACAATGGTGACATAAATTGCACAACAAAAAAAAAATGCAAGAAAAAAGAATGGTGACTTAAATTGCACCAAAAAAAAAAAAAAAGGGAAAAAAAATTAAACAACATTAAATTACAAACCAAAACATATAAACATTGACATGTGGAGGACAAAAAGAAAGTTCCAACATCTGGATAGATAGCATCAGCAAGAGAACGGGTTTATTCTAGCAAGAGAACGCAGAAAAAACAAGAGGCAATAAACGACACACTAGATATTTAAAAGGACGAATGTGCCATATCACAAACAAACGAGAGTTTTACCTGAACGAGTGCTCCCATCCCCTTATTTTGTCTGAGCATGCGCGTGGTTCTTATCCGCGGATAGTGTGTACTAACCAACGGATCTGTCCGTCGGATAGATTCGCAGCGGATAGATTTGTTTAGCATGTCAGCAAATATTCGATCTGCTGAAAAGCGAGTCGACGGATAAATATCCGCGGAAACAGATCCGCTGGAGTGTACACACCATAGGATCTATCCGCTGAAACCCATTTGCTCGGATTTATCCGCGGATGGATTCTATCGTGTGTACGGGGCCTTAGTTCTACATTTTGTATGGGATGTTAGCTCTCTGCAGACCCCTTTCCTTTGTCTCATTAAAGAATGTGCTGGGATGAGACACAAGTGATAAGGACACCCATGATATGACTACATGTATATCATAACAAAATGTGGCGGGTTAATTAATCTAATAATAAACAATGTGATCCCAATTATTTTGAATTTGTTTTACAAACATGGTAAAATGAAGGTTACATTTAACCATGCATTACATATTGAATATCCTTTGATAGTGGAAACAGTGCATTTAAAAAAGGGAAATTAAGTAAAATGTCCACCTTTAAGGAAATATATCTGTGGATATATATTAAAATTAGGATGTGATATTGAGATTATCACTTGAGTATTAATTTCTGATATGAGTTTAACAATTTTATTAATAATGTAGATATATTGTAACTGGTTTAGACAACACTTGGGTGGAAATGAAATTCAGGTTATTGGAGAAATTTGTAAAATGGGATTAGTTTAGATTAAGGTAACAATTTTGTAATTTTACATTTATACAAAAAACCCTTTTGTAAAGATAAAAAAAAAGATATTTGTAAAATGGCATTAGTTTAGATTAAGATAACAATTTTGTAATTTTACATTTATACAAAAAACCCTTATGTAAAAAAAAAAGATTAAGATGAGTTTGTTAATTGGAATACAGTTGCCATAATATTTAACAACGCCAAGATGGATGGGATACATAAAAAGGTTTTCTACAAAACTGAAATCTAATGGTCTGATAATAACAATAGCCAGTTGTTTTATAGTTTTTGATCTGGCTGAGAGCTTTCTGTTCTGCCATATACAGATTGTTGGTCCTTTTTGTTTTTATTTATTTTTATTTCTGAAATCCGAAGCAGAATGTGTGGATTGTGAATCAATGTGCCCCTTTTCCTTGTAAGTGCAGTGGTAGAAGCAGAAGAATACTTTGGATTTATTGGACATCTCTTCATGACCGCAGGGTACTGTTATCATTTATTATGCTATGACATCAGGAAAATAATGTTGGATGGAAACCAAGGACTTGTGTTATCTAGCTAAAACTAACAACAGAGCAAGCAATGAGAAATGATAGTATTGCCAGAAAAAATCTCACACATGTGGTATCGCCATACTCAGGAGGAGTAGCAGAATATATTTTGGCAAGTTTACCTATGCCATGTGTGAGAAATACTGTAACTTGTTAATATGACAATTTTGTGGAAGAAAAAAATTCTTAATTTTCCCAACGATTTTGGGCAAAGAATTGCAACTTAAAATAACTTACTATGCCCCTTACCAAATGCTTTGGACTTTCATCTTTACAAAAAGGGGTAATTTGTATGCAGCCAGTACATCGTAAATGATAAATGTTCAATGATACATAGCATAGCTTGTAGACACTATGGGGTAGATTCAGAAAGATCAGCGGATCTTTCTGCTGGCGTAACGCATTTACGATACGCCGCCGCAAGTTTTTCAGGCAAGTGCTTTATTCACAAAGCACTTGCCTGTAAAGTTGAGGTGGCGTAGCGTAAATCACCCGTCGGAATTCAAATTCGGCAGGTAGGGGGCGTGTATAATTTAAATCAAGCGCGTCCCCGCGCCGAACGAACTGCGCATGCGCCAGCCGCGACTGGCGCATGACGTCAACGTTGCCAAATGACGTCGGCAAATCGTCATGCTTTCGACGTGAACGTAAATGATGTCCAGACCCATTCACGGACGACTTACGCAAACAAAGTAACTTTTTAAAATTCGACGCGGGAACGAGGGCCATACTTAACATAGGATATAAAAAAGAAAAAGTGCAGCGCTGAGTATTCAGTGAAATGAATCAAAAAATATGGTAAATAATCAAAGTTCAGTGAAAAATCAAAGAAATTTAAAAAAGAAAAAAGAGGGGGACACACCCCCAAGTAATGTGACAGGTAAATAACCTGAAAAACAGCTAGAAAGTGAGATCTAGCTGGATAATGTGTAATATAAATACACCGTGATAAGTGAGGGGACACAAAAATAAATGATAATGAGAACCTCAAATGAAGTCCATATAATTTATACGTGTAACTCAAAAAATGTAAATGTGATAGTCCAAGGTCAAAAATGGCCTATACAGTCCAAAGAAATATATATATGCAATGTATTTCCTTTTTTGGAGTTGGTCAGAAGTTCTTTGTGGAAAAGACCAAATGACTGTAGAGGAATGGAAGATGTTGTGATCTTCTCAGGTATGGAACTCAGATGTTCTTAATAAGCAGTTGGAACCTCATCAGCAATCCATAGTAGTATCCAAACAAACAAGTATAAAGATGGGTACTCTTACCGGAAAGTGTGGACATACACGTCAGCGACGGTATGTCAAACACGCATGTACGAGCTCCTAGGCAGCCGTGATGTCAATGGGGAAGCTGTTTGATGTGCCAGCCTTTAATCCACCAGGGCGGGTCCAATCCAATGAGAGGAGACAGCTCGTGCAGGTGTGGTTCTCAGATGAAAGAGTGTAATATGCAGGCCAAACGTAGAAACCATGTAAGGGAAAACGTACTCACATAGTGCGGTTAATCCCAAAACAAGCCTTTATTAGGCATAGAAAATAAAAGCCAAAATAAACAAAAAACTGGATAAAAATATATAAAATAGATAAAAAAGTACAAGCCCAGTGAAAGACTAGTACAAGTGATCACAAGTAAAATATGGCTTAATGAGCAAGTAGCGTATGAGCTATGTACCCGACATGTTTCGAGCGACAGAGCTCTTCAACTGGGGCATAACCCATACAAGTGCCCAACGCCATCTATTTATAACATAAGAATAAGCAATGATGACAGCGTGCCTGCAAACAGCTGAGGGAAGCCAGAGGAATTAGCCAATCACAATCACTGACTTCAGGTGCCGCCCACTACTGTCAGCAAAGGACGTAGGATAAGCAATGATGACAGCGTGCCTGCAAACAGCTGAGAGAAGCCAGGGGAATTAACCAATCACAATCACCGACTTCAGGTGCCGCCCACTACTGTCAGCAGAGGACGTAGTAAGTGAACAGCCACCTGTTGACTGTGGACCATCCGAGTGTCCATTGGTCCCCAGAGCGTGTCCAGGCGGGGCATAAGCAACGTCATAGCTGTCCTCAATACTGCAGCCGGTGCGTCGATCTACGGCACCTACAACTGCTGCCAATCTGGGGGCGGGGGGCGGTCAGGCTCTTGACATATGCGCAAGCGCAGCCACGGTGGACACGAGGGTCCCTACGGAAACCGCAGGGATACTGACGTGTGATATACGCGGCGCGCGTGCGTCCCACCCTGGAACGCAAAGGGGCCAATCACAGGGAAGAGTCAGTGTATTGTGAAACCAGGTCAGCGTCGTGATGTCATCACGCTGCGCCCTCACAATGCGTTCCAAGTATTCCAATGACTCGCACATACGAATCAGTGAGGAATATGGACACTGACCTGGAATACAAGGGGAGTGACATTTAGGAATACCCAATGATGGTGTAAGCAGTGTATACAAGGCTGTGTGGCATCATTGCTATTGTAAACAAAAAATATATACATTAATACATATACAATCAATAAACAAAGTACCTAAAAAATAATAATGAATATGCCTGTATATAAAAATAACAATGTTATATTTTGAATACATGTGAGAAATGGAAAAAATGGCCATAATGATATGCTTATAAGAATGCCTAACAAAAATCCCAAATTAAGGAAAGCACAATAAGAGAAGGACATAAACGTCATACAATCACTAGGATTTGTTAATAAAGGCGTTAATATCCCACTCTATATTGAGTCCATGAGGGAAAAAACAGCGAAGCTGGTATATCCAGAACATCTCAAGTTGGGACACGCCTCTGATCTTGGACTCACCCCTCCAATGGGGGGTAAATTTGCCAATGATCTGGAAACTTGTCCCCTCTGGATTTTTATGATGATGTTCCAGGTAGTGTTTGGGCACACTGTGATTAGTTTTACCCAATCTGATCCGAGCTATGTGTTCATTTACCCTGATTGAGAACGTACGTATGGTCCTGCCAACGTATTGTTTTTTGCACGGACAAGTAAGCAAATAGACAACATAACGGGTGTCGCAGGTTACAAAATCCCTCACATGGTAAATACTGGATGTCACTGTAGATGTAAAACTGGTAATCTTTCTGTTGGTAAGCGTGTTTAAAAGACAGACATTGCATCTCCTGCATGCATGGAATCCCTTCATCTCAGGAAAGAAAGACGGTTTGGTAGGAGGGTCTGATACGTTAGGGGCAAGCTTATTCCTGAGTGCCATGGCCCCCCTAAATACAACTCCAGGTCTATCAGGGAGTACCGGACCCAAAAGGGAGTCGCTTTTCAAAACGTTCCAATGCTGATTGAGTATGCTTTTGATACGTTTATGCTGGACAGAATACTGAGTAGTAAATGCCCATTTGAATTTTGTATCAGGGGGACGTTTTGGCTTCTCTACAGTAAGGGAATCTCTATCGATCTTGCGAACACGCTCAATATCCTCATCCACTTTCCCCGGTGAGTACCCCTTCTCAACAAATTTGGCCTTGAGGGATTCCGCTTGTATGACAAAATCAGAGGCGTTTGTACAATTCCTTCTAATGCGGAGCAACTGGCTGAAGGGTATAGATTTCAGCCAAGAACTGTAATGACAGCTGTCCGTGGGAATGTACCCGTTTCTGTCTGTTGGCTTAAAAAATGTTCTAGTAACCAACTGATTATTGTCCACTGAAATCTCAAGGTCGAGAAAATGTATGAGGGTGTGGCTGAGATCATAAGTGAGGATAATGCCCATCTCGTTGTCATTTAAAGTGACCATAAAGTCATGGAGAGATACTTCATCCCCATGCCACAGGAGGAGGATGTCGTCTATGTACCTGGCCCACAGCAAGATCTCTGGACGATGGAGGGCATAGACGACATCCTCCTCCCAATGGGCCATGTAAAGGTTCGCCAGGCTGGGGGCAAACTTGGCCCCCATCGCGACGCCCTTTGTTTGAAGAAAAAAACGTTGGTCGTACCAAAAATAATTGCCCTGTGTGGCAAATTTGAGCAAGTCCATGATGAATCTCTGTTGTGCAATGGGGAGTGTGCTGTCCCTGGAAAGGGACAGTTCCACAGATTTGAACCCCAATTTGTGTGGTATGCACGTATACAGAGATGTAACATCGGCAGTTACCAATAGACATCCCTCAGGAAGATCCACTGCTTGTAATTTGCGTATCGTGTCACCTGTGTCTTTTAAAAAAGACGGAACAGCCCGCACCAGGGGTTGTAGGAAGAAATCGATGTACCTCCCAATACGAGAGGTCACCGAGTCTATCCCGCTAACGATGGGTCTGCCCGGGGGATTGGTGACACTTTTGTGGATTTTAGGGAGGAAGTACATAACTGGAATGCGAGGGACGGTGGGTATAAGATAATCCTTTTCTTTTTTATCCAGAATTCCGTCAGAGAAACCCCTATTGATCAAACCCAAAAGAGACTTCTTTAGCGTCTTTGTTGGATCAGACGTCAATGGGGCATAGGTGCTTGTGTCATCAAGGATGCGGCACATTTCTAAATGATAATCCGCCTTATCCATGATGACCAAACCACCTCCCTTATCGGCTGGCCGAATTATTAAGTCTTTTCTCTCACACAAAGATTTAAGACCCAATTTGATGTCGGGATGGTCGTAGGTACGTTTTTTGGGTATGGCTTCAAGATCTTTGAGTACCAAGTCTCGAAAGACCTTAATGGATGATGCTGTGGTAGTAGGAGGATTGAACAATGATGGATTGGACATCCCTGAATGGATTACATCTCCTAAGGAGGCATAAGAAGTTTTGGACTGATAGGGGTTAGACAAAAAATATCTCTGAATATTTAATTTTCGGGTAAACTTATGAATATCGACAAAAGTGTCGAATTTGTTCAATTGTTTCGATGGAACGAATTTTAAACCCTTGTCTAAGGTGGTAATCTCAGCCATGGAAAATTCAACCTTGCTCAGATTGAAAATGCCACTACCTTTTACAGTCTGCCTCTTTTTCCTTGCCCTCCTCCCCCCTCGGGTGCCCCGTTTTGTTCTATGCCCCTTTTGGAACCAGTGCGAGCCCTGGGAAAATCCCCTTCATGGGGGGGCTCATAATGTGAGCGATTATAAGAATAAGGAGACCTATTGTAAGAATCCTGATCACCCTCCGTATAGGGATAGTAACCCCTAGTGTCCCTCAATAGAAGAAACCTATTGTAGGGAATGTACCGGGGTATGATCTCCACGAGGTCGATCATGGTGACCACCCCCTCGACTGTCATAGAATTCATGAGGAGATCTATCTCTACCATGGGAATAGTGGGGTGATCTATCCCTGGTGTATGAATCCCGGGGGGATCTATCCCGACTATGGTAATAGGCAGTACTGTGGTCATTGGAAACCTGGTGGTTACCCCTTCCTTTACCTCGTCCACCCCTCCCCCTGGGTTGCCCCTTGGTGTGGTTATTGGGGATGGGGAATTTACTTGGAGGATCTGTTGTTTTCATTGAAGGAACTTGGGGGGTGGTCGCGGGAACCAAAATTCTCGAGACATTGGCCAAGGGAGCCGTGGTATCCATTTGTGTGGGAATTACCTCACTGGATGGTATAAGTGACTCTTTTTTTTGCCATTTGTAAACCAGACCAGCTTGATAGTCATTAGTGTCTCGGATATATTTTTTTTGTTTTTTAAAACGTTGGTCTCTTTCTTCCTTTTCCAGTATACCCTGGAGATTAGAGGAAAGGGAGATGTATTCTGGAGATGTTTTATGTGGAAGAAGTTGTTCTCGAAGGGTTTTAATCTCTGAGTCAATGGTCTTTAATTTAGACTTTTTTCTCCCTGTAAGGAATTCGAGAAGATTTAAGCCTGCTTCGTTAAAGTAACGAGACCAAGCCTGTAAATCATCATCTGTAAATCAGAGTGGGATATTAACGCCTTTATTAACAAATCCTAGTGATTGTATGACGTTTATGTCCTTCTCTTATTGTGCTTTCCTTAATTTGGGATTTTTGTTAGGCATTCTTATAAGCATATCATTATGGCCATTTTTTCCATTTCTCACATGTATTCAAAATATAACATTGTTATTTTTATATACAGGCATATTCATTATTATTTTTTAGGTACTTTGTTTATTGATTGTATATGTATTAATGTATATATTTTTTGTTTACAATAGCAATGATGCCACACAGCCTTGTATACACTGCTTACACCATCATTGGGTATTCCTAAATGTCACTCCCCTTGTATTCCAGGTCAGTGTCCATATTCCTCACTGATTCGTATGTGCGAGTCATTGGAATACTTGGAACGCATTGTGAGGGCGCAGCGTGATGACATCACGACGCTGACCTGGTTTCACAATACACTGACTCTTCCCTGTGATTGGCCCCTTTGCGTTCCAGGGTGGGACGCACGCGCGCCGCGTATATCACACGTCAGTATCCCTGCGGTTTCCGTAGGGACCCTCGTGTCCACCGTGGCTGCGCTTGCGCATATGTCAAGAGCCTGACCGCCCCCCGCCCCCAGATTGGCAGCAGTTGTAGGTGCCGTAGATCGACGCACCGGCTGCAGTATTGAGGACGGCTATGACGTTGCTTATGCCCCGCCTGGACACGCTCTGGGGACCAATGGACACTCGGATGGTCCACAGTCAACAGGTGGCTGTTCACTTACTACGTCCTCTGCTGACAGTAGTGGGCGGCACCTGAAGTCAGTGATTGTGATTGGTTAATTCCCCTGGCTTCTCTCAGCTGTTTGCAGGCACGCTGTCATCATTGCTTATCCTACGTCCTTTGCTGACAGTAGTGGGCGGCACCTGAAGTCAGTGATTGTGATTGGCTAATTCCTCTGGCTTCCCTCAGCTGTTTGCAGGCACGCTGTCATCATTGCTTATTCTTATGTTATAAATAGATGGCGTTGGGCACTTGTATGGGTTATGCCCCAGTTGAAGAGCTCTGTCGCTCGAAACATGTCGGGTACATAGCTCATACGCTACTTGCTCATTAAGCCATATTTTACTTGTGATCACTTGTACTAGTCTTTCACTGGGCTTGTACTTTTTTATCTATTTTATATATTTTTATCCAGTTTTTTGTTTATTTTGGCTTTTATTTTCTATGCCTAATAAAGGCTTGTTTTGGGATTAACCGCACTATGTGAGTACGTTTTCCCTTACATGGTTTCTACGTTTGGCCTGCATATTACACTCTTTCATCTGAGAACCACACCTGCACGAGCTGTCTCCTCTCATTGGATTGGACCCGCCCTGGTGGATTAAAGGCTGGCACATCAAACAGCTTCCCCATTGACATCACGGCTGCCTAGGAGCTCGTACATGCGTGTTTGACATACCGTCGCTGACGTGTATGTCCACACTTTCCGGTAAGAGTACCCATCTTTATACTTGTTTGTTTGGATACTACTATGGATTGCTGATGAGGTTCCAACTGCTTATTAAGAACATCTGAGTTCCATACCTGAGAAGATCACAACATCTTCCATTCCTCTACAGTCATTTGGTCTTTTCCACAAAGAACTTCTGACCAACTCCAAAAAAGGAAATACATTGCATATATATATTTCTTTGGACTGTATAGGCCATTTTTGACCTTGGACTATCACATTTACATTTTTTGAGTTACACGTATAAATTATATGGACTTCATTTGAGGTTCTCATTATCATTTATTTTTGTGTCCCCTCACTTATCACGGTGTGTTTATATTACACATTATCCAGCTAGATCTCACTTTCTAGCTGTTTTTCAGGTTATTTACCTGTCACATTACTTGGGGGTGTGTCCCCCTCTTTTTTCTTTTTTAAATTTCTTTGATTTTTCACTGAACTTTGATTATTTACCATATTTTTTGATTCATTTCACTGAATACTCAGCGCTGCACTTTTTCTTTTTTATTCTTTGTACACAATATTGTCTTTTGTTGGTGCTAGCTGCTACTGGTTTACAATATTTATAGTTAGCGCAACTTTTTTTCCTCATTTCATCTTTTTCCACTTAACATAGGATATGCCTCATATAGCAGGGGTAACTATACGCCAGGAAAAGCCTAACGTAAATGTCGTAAATGTACTGCGTCAGACGGGCGTACGTTTGTGAATTTGCGTATTTAGCTGATTTACATATTCTAAGCGTAAATCAGCGTACACGCCCCTAGAGGCCAGCGTAAATATGCAGTTAAGATCCGATGGCGTAAAAGACTTACGTCAGTCAGATCTTAGTCAAATCTAGGCGTATCTGATTCTATGAATCAGGCACATAGATACGACCGGCCGGACTCAAAGATACGACGGCGTATCAGGAGATACGCTGTCGTATCTTCTCTCTGAATGTACCTCCATAACTTTTACACAAACCAATTATCATATACTTGCCAGGATTGTTTGTTTTTACCAATACATGTAGCAGAATACATTCTGGCCTAAATTGAGGATACAATTTGATTTTATTGGATTTCTTTTAAAACAGAAAATAGAAAAAATAGGATTTTTTGTACTCACCGTAAAATCCTTTTCTTTGTCGTCCATGGATGCACACAGCCTCTTCAATTCTTGACAAGTGGGTTATGTCCCCTGTTTACAGGAGAGGACTAGGCAGAAACATGTTAGATATTCATATACATGTCATTTAAACAGAGTTGAACAGCCCCACCCAGGGGGCGCTCCCTCCAGACATAACCCTCCTCCCTGCAGCCTCAGTTCATAACAAGCAGTACAAACCTAAAAGGAGGGGTGGGGGCTGTGTCCGTCCATGGACGACAAAGAAAAGGATTTTACGGTGAGTACAGAAAATCCTATTTTCTCTTGTCGTCCATGGACGGACACAGCCTCTTCAATTCTTGACAAGTGGGACGTCACCAAGCAGTGTCAAAAAATTAGGGGTGGGAACAGTATCAGTAAAAAAACACACAACTTCACCCCAAACAGGCAGAGCTCCTCAACGGAGGAGATGCAACTTTAAACAGCCACCTGCAAAACCTTGCAGCCGAAGGAAGCATCTGAAGATGCACTCACATCAACCTTGTAAAATTTTGAGAAAGTGTGAACGGACGACCAAGTCGCCGCTTTACACACCTGTGAGACAGACACTTGATGTCGGAAACCCCAGGAAGCACCAATTGCCCTGGTCAAATGTGCCGTGACAGGAAAGGGGGGCGCCCGCCCCCTAAGAGCATAAGCCTGTATGACAGTCTGTCTGATCCACCTTGAAATGGGCCTGGCGGTCTCGTCAGCCACCCTTTGTGGACCGGATACCGACACAAAAAGTGAGTCAGACCTCCGAAACTGAGCCGTAGCTCACAGGTACACCCGCAGAGCGCGTACCACGTCTAAGGAATGAAGTGCAACCTCCTTAGCATGCACCAGCCGAGGACACAAGGATGGCAGGACAATGTCCTCGTTAAGGTGAAAGGAGGAAACCACCTTCGGAAGAAAGGGATGTCGCGGGCGTAACACGGCCTTATCCTTATGGAGGACCAAGTATGGCGACTTGCAGGACAAGGCCGCCAACTCCGAAACCCTTCTGACAGACGTAATGGCCACCAAGAAGGCCACCTTCTGAGAAAGCGTCAAGAGAGGAATCTCCCTGATGTCCTCGAAGGGAGATTTCTGAAGAACCGGGAGCACCAGATTCCAATCCCATGGGGGAAGAGTTGGTTTTAAGAGGGGGAAGTATATGACGAACCCCGTTTTGTTCTATGCCCCTTTTGGAACCAGTGCGAGCCCTGGGAAAATCCCCTTCATGGGGGGGCTCATAATGTGAGCGATTATAAGAATAAGGAGACCTATTGTAAGAATCCTGATCACCCTCCGTATAGGGATAGTAACCCCTAGTGTCCCTCAATGGAAGAAACCTATTGTGGGTATGTACCGGGGTATGATCTCCACGAGGTCGATCATGGTGACCACCCCCTCGACTGTCATAGAATTCATGAGGAGATCTATCTCTACCATGGGAATAGTGGGGTGATCTATCCCTGGTGTATGAATCCCGGGGGGATCTATCCCGACTATGGTAATAGGCAGTACTGTGGTCATTGGAAACCTGGTGGTTACCCCTTCCTTTACCTCGTCCACCCCTCCCCCTGGGTTGCCCCTTGGTGTGGTTATTGGGGATGGGGAATTTACTTGGAGGATCTGTTGTTTTCATTGAAGGAACTTGGGGGGTGGTCGCGGGAACCAAAATTCTCGAGACATTGGCCAAGGGAGCCGTGGTATCCATTTGTGTGGGAATTACCTCACTGGATGGTATAAGTGACTCTTTTTTTTGCCATTTGTAAACCAGACCAGCTTGATAGTCATTAGTGTCTCGGATATATTTTTTTTGTTTTTTAAAACGTTGGTCTCTTTCTTCCTTTTCCAGTATACCCTGGAGATTAGAGGAAAGGGAGATGTATTCTGGAGATGTTTTATGTGGAAGAAGTTGTTCTCGAAGGGTTTTAATCTCTGAGTCAATGGTCTTTAATTTAGACTTTTTTCTCCCTGTAAGGAATTCGAGAAGATTTAAGCCTGCTTCGTTAAAGTAACGAGACCAAGCCTGTAAATCATCATCTGTAAATCAGAGTGGGATATTAACGCCTTTATTAACAAATCCTAGTGATTGTATGACGTTTATGTCCTTCTCTTATTGTGCTTTCCTTAATTTGGGATTTTTGTTAGGCATTCTTATAAGCATATCATTATGGCCATTTTTTCCATTTCTCACATGTATTCAAAATATAACATTGTTATTTTTATATACAGGCATATTCATTATTATTTTTTAGGTACTTTGTTTATTGATTGTATATGTATTAATGTATATATTTTTTGTTTACAATAGCAATGATGCCACACAGCCTTGTATACACTGCTTACACCATCATTGGGTATTCCTAAATGTCACTCCCCTTGTATTCCAGGTCAGTGTCCATATTCCTCACTGATTCGTATGTGCGAGTCATTGGAATACTTGGAACGCATTGTGAGGGCGCAGCGTGATGACATCACGACGCTGACCTGGTTTCACAATACACTGACTCTTCCCTGTGATTGGCCCCTTTGCGTTCCAGGGTGGGACGCACGCGCGCCGCGTATATCACACGTCAGTATCCCTGCGGTTTCCGTAGGGACCCTCGTGTCCACCGTGGCTGCGCTTGCGCATATGTCAAGAGCCTGACCGCCCCCCGCCCCCAGATTGGCAGCAGTTGTAGGTGCCGTAGATCGACGCACCGGCTGCAGTATTGAGGACGGCTATGACGTTGCTTATGCCCCGCCTGGACACGCTCTGGGGACCAATGGACACTCGGATGGTCCACAGTCAACAGGTGGCTGTTCACTTACTACGTCCTCTGCTGACAGTAGTGGGCGGCACCTGAAGTCAGTGATTGTGATTGGTTAATTCCCCTGGCTTCTCTCAGCTGTTTGCAGGCACGCTGTCATCATTGCTTATCCTACGTCCTTTGCTGACAGTAGTGGGCGGCACCTGAAGTCAGTGATTGTGATTGGCTAATTCCTCTGGCTTCCCTCAGCTGTTTGCAGGCACGCTGTCATCATTGCTTATTCTTATGTTATAAATAGATGGCGTTGGGCACTTGTATGGGTTATGCCCCAGTTGAAGAGCTCTGTCGCTCGAAACATGTCGGGTACATAGCTCATACGCTACTTGCTCATTACGCCATATTTTACTTGTGATCACTTGTACTAGTCTTTCACTGGGCTTGTACTTTTTTATCTATTTTATATATTTTTATCCAGTTTTTTGTTTATTTTGGCTTTTATTTTCTATGCCTAATAAAGGCTTGTTTTGGGATTAACCGCACTATGTGAGTACGTTTTCCCTTACATGGTTTCTACGTTTGGCCTGCATATTACACTCTTTCATCTGAGAACCACACCTGCACGAGCTGTCTCCTCTCATTGGATTGGACCCGCCCTGGTGGATTAAAGGCTGGCACATCAAACAGCTTCCCCATTGACATCACGGCTGCCTAGGAGCTCGTACATGCGTGTTTGACATACCGTCGCTGACGTGTATGTCCACACTTTCCGGTAAGAGTACCCATCTTTATACTTGTTTGTTTGGATACTACTATGGATTGCTGATGAGGTTCCAACTGCTTATTAAGAACATCTGAGTTCCATACCTGAGAAGATCACAACATCTTCCATTCCTCTACAGTCATTTGGTCTTTTCCACAAAGAACTTCTGACCAACTCCAAAAAAGGAAATACATTGCATATATATATTTCTTTGGACTGTATAGGCCATTTTTGACCTTGGACTATCACATTTACATTTTTTGAGTTACACGTATAAATTATATGGACTTCATTTGAGGTTCTCATTATCATTTATTTTTGTGTCCCCTCACTTATCACGGTGTGTTTATATTACACATTATCCAGCTAGATCTCACTTTCTAGCTGTTTTTCAGGTTATTTACCTGTCACATTACTTGGGGGTGTGTCCCCCTCTTTTTTCTTTTTTAAATTTCTTTGATTTTTCACTGAACTTTGATTATTTACCATATTTTTTGATTCATTTCACTGAATACTCAGCGCTGCACTTTTTCTTTTTTATTCTTTGTACACAATATTGTCTTTTGTTGGTGCTAGCTGCTACTGGTTTACAATATTTATAGTTAGCGCAACTTTTTTTCCTCATTTCATCTTTTTCCACTTAACATAGGATATGCCTCATATAGCAGGGGTAACTATACGCCAGGAAAAGCCTAACGTAAATGTCGTAAATGTACTGCGTCAGACGGGCGTACGTTTGTGAATTTGCGTATTTAGCTGATTTACATATTCTAAGCGTAAATCAGCGTACACGCCCCTAGAGGCCAGCGTAAATATGCAGTTAAGATCCGATGGCGTAAAAGACTTACGTCAGTCAGATCTTAGTCAAATCTAGGCGTATCTGATTCTATGAATCAGGCACATAGATACGACCGGCCGGACTCAAAGATACGACGGCGTATCAGGAGATACGCTGTCGTATCTTCTCTCTGAATGTACCTCCATAACTTTTACACAAACCAATTATCATATACTTGCCAGGATTGTTTGTTTTTACCAATACATGTAGCAGAATACATTCTGGCCTAAATTGAGGATACAATTTGATTTTATTGGATTTCTTTTAAAACAGAAAATAGAAAAAATAGGATTTTTTGTACTCACCGTAAAATCCTTTTCTTTGTCGTCCATGGATGCACACAGCCTCTTCAATTCTTGACAAGTGGGTTATGTCCCCTGTTTACAGGAGAGGACTAGGCAGAAACATGTTAGATATTCATATACATGTCATTTAAACAGAGTTGAACAGCCCCACCCAGGGGGCGCTCCCTCCAGACATAACCCTCCTCCCTGCAGCCTCAGTTCATAACAAGCAGTACAAACCTAAAAGGAGGGGTGGGGGCTGTGTCCGTCCATGGACGACAAAGAAAAGGATTTTACGGTGAGTACAGAAAATCCTATTTTCTCTTGTCGTCCATGGACGGGCACAGCCTCTTCAATTCTTTTTTTTTTTTTTTTTTTTTTTAAAACAATTTTTATTGAGAATTTGTCTTACATCCATATCAATACAGTATCGTTACTGGGTGCAACCAGTAAGCTATAATGACCAGCAGTGGAGCAGGTACATAGAAGGGTCAACTAAGTCATACATAGCATGGTGCAACAAGAGTACGAGCATAAACTAACAGATAACAGCTGCCCTCGTATTAGGGGGAGAGGCATGTACTCCCTTAAGTCTGCCTCTGCAACCCTGCCCCAAATGAAGTTCTTGGGAGCTGAGAAGCTCAAGATTCTGAAAGGGTCACCCCCATCTCACCCACCCCGATGGGGATCAATCTGTGAGTGAAAGGAGGCCCCCTGGTTGGGGAGGAAGTAAAGGAAAAAAAGAAAAAAAAAAAAAAAAAAAGGGGGGGGGGGAGTGGGGGAAGGGGGGGTATGGTAGGGGAATGTGCAGACCGTTCAATCCATCGTCACTGGCACGGCGGGAGGAGCTGTAGTGGACGGCGGGTCCGTTTGACCCATGGAGTCCCTGTAGAGAATCCAGCATGACCAAGTTTCAGTAAACTTTGCATGGGTATCATTGGCACTGTGTATAAGTTGCTCCATGTCTGCCACTTTCTCCACTCTACGGTGCCAATCTAGCACAGTGGGAGGGGACGTTGATTTCCACTTCAATGGGATACATTGGGTAGCGGCATTAATAAGATGAAGCGCCAAAGATTTACGGTATTGTGATTTCGGTAGGGTCGTGTGATGCAACAAGTACTGTGCTGGGGAGAATTCCAGATAGTACGTGGTAATCCGGACAATAAGGTCGTGGATCTCTTTCCAGAACGGCTGTATCAGGGGGCAGTCCCACCAAATGTGGAGAAGCGAGCCCGTTGCGGAGCCACATCTCCAACAGTCAGAGGGGACAGTTGGGAAGATCTTGTGCAATTTATCCGGGGTTCGATACCAGCGAGAGCAAAGCTTAAACCTATTTTCCTGTGCGGATACGTTAATGGAGCCCTTGTGTGTGTGTTCCCATATCGATTCCCAATCCTCGTCGGACAAGTCTAAGGACAGATCCGTAGACCATGCCGTTCGGATCGCAGTCGGGGAGGCCGATTTGGACAGCAGCAGTGAGTACAGGGATGAAATCAAGTGGCGCTGGGGCTCTGGAGAGTTGCATATGTGTTCCAGAGGGGTCAGCTCTCTGCACCAGAGCAAGGGGGACTGGGCACTGTTGAGAAAGTGTCTAATTTGTAGGAATTTAAAGAAAGGGATATTTAACTGCGGGAGAGCATTAGCCATCTCCGATTGGGTGAGGAGAGTATCATTACGGAAGAACTGGTTAGCCCGCACCTGAGCAGGCCCCCTTTCCACCGTTGGTTCCCTTACGGCAATGCTCGGAGGAAAGTCGGGGTTCTGGCACAAGGGCGTCATAGGACCCGGTGAGGGGGTCAGTTTAAATTTACGGCATACTGCTCTGAAGTTTTGGACCGTTGGTCCGATTAGAGGATGGTTTATGCAAGATTTGGGGACAGAGTGCGGGTCAATCCATGGGAGATGGGAAATGGGGAACGGCAGGAATTCATTTTCCAGAGCAACCCAATCCTTGCTGTTCTCATGGAGATGCCAGTCGACAAGCCTCACGAGCAGACAGGCCTTATGGTAGAGAGCAACATCTGGTAAACCTAGACCCCCCTTTCGTTTTGGGAGGATCAATTTGTCCCAGCTCAGTCTCGGGGAGCGGCTGGACCATAGAAACGCCCTACAGCAGTTTTTGAAAGCGGAGAAAAAAGATTGTGGGAGTCTGATCGGGATTGCCTGCAGCAAATACAAAATTCTGGGGAGGACGTTCATCTTCAGTACTGCCGCTCTACCAAACCAGGAGAAATGACCCTTGGTCCACTTCAGCAGATCCTCTTTGATGACTGCGAGGGTCGGCAAAAAGTTAAGAGTGTAAAGGTCCTTCAAGTCAGGGGGAATCTTGATGCCCAGGTAAGTGATGCTCTGAGTTTCCCATTTAAAGGGAAATGATTGCTTGCATAGGGAGACCAGCGAGTCAGGGAGGGAGATATTCAGGGCTGTAGACTTGTCAAAGTTTATTTGGAGGTTGGAAAGAAGGTTAAACAGTCGGAAGTCTTGTAGTAAGTTAGGAATCGTGGTGATAGGGTCAGAGAGGAACAATAGGACATCATCAGCGTATGCCGCAACTTTACATCTTTTCCCCTGAACCACAATGCCTTTAATGGTCGGATTGTCCCTCAGTTTACGTAATAGCGGTTCCATAGTGAGAACAAAAATAATGGGGGATAGAGGGCACCCCTGTCGGGTTCCATTTGTAATCGAGAAGGCGCTCGACAGTCGGCCGTTTACCCTAACTCTGGCAGTAGGTACAGAATATAGTGCCATGATCATTTGGACCACACGCGGCGGGAGTCCCATTTTGCGGATAACCGCCTCCATGTAGTCCCAGGCCACCCTGTCAAACGCCTTCTCGGCGTCCAAAGACAGAAAGAACCCCTTGTCGCTAGACGTCGTTAACCAGTGGTGTACATTAAGGGCTTTGATGGTGTTGTCCCTGGCTTCCCTCCCGGGGACAAAACCAACTTGATCCACCGAGACTGCAGTGGAGATTAGAGGTAACAGGCGGTTCGCTAAGATTTTGGCATAGAGTTTCACATCGACGTTGAGTAAGGAGATTGGACGATAGTTGGATACCAATGTGGCATCCCTACCCGGTTTAGGGATCAGGGATATATGCGCTTCAAGGAGTTCTTTGTTGTGTGGGACTGAGTCGGGAAGGTCATTATATGCTGCCAAAAAGTTAGGGATGAGGTCCTCCGCGAAGGTCTTGTAGTAACTAGTAGGGAAGCCGTCTGGGCCCGGGCTCTTCCCGGGTTTCAGTTGTTTCAAAGCCACCAAGGCTTCCTCTGTCGTGATAGGGGAGTCTAAGTGTGACATGTCCTCGAGTGGGCCCATGTTGGGGCCATAGTCCGCAAGGAAGTCGTCAATAAGCGTTTTTCTGTTTACCGCGGTCGGGGACGTCTTGGGCTTGGGCAGGTTATATAAATTGGAAAAATATCGTACAAAGTGATTGGCGATCTCCTCTGTTTTCGTAATCGTGGCTCCCGACGCCGAAGTTATATTGTGTATTGTGTGAGACGCTTTTCTCTTCTGCAGAGCCGACGCTAATAGCTTCCCGGCCTTGTTTCCAAACTCATAGAAGAGCTTATTGGAGAGGGCGTATTTACGTTTCAGCGTCTTCTGGAGTTCCTCTAGGAGTTCCTCCCTGGCTGCCAGTAAATCCTTGTGCGTGCTGCGCGCCAGCGTTAGTTTGTGGACACGTTCAAGCGTTTTAACCCGATCCGATAGTTCGGTTATACGAGCTTTTCTAAGTTTAGTGCGTTTGGCCTGTAGCGAAATAAACACCCCCCGAACCACACATTTATGGGCCGCCCATATCATGGTTGGGGAGGAGTTGTCAACAGTGTTTTCCCGAAAGTAGTGGCCCAAGGATTCAGAAACCTGCCTGGAGTTTTCTGCATCAAGCAACAGAGAGTCATCTAACCTCCATATCATAGATTTGGCACGTCGCTCTGGGAGCGCCAGGGTCAGAGTGATCGGATGGTGGTCAGCTAGAAGCATGGGCTCTATGGTTGCGCCCACGAGAGAGGTGAGGTCGTTCTGAGAGATAAAGAAGTAGTCTAACCTGGTGTATTTGGTGTGCAGCGGGGAAAAGTAGGTAAAATCCTTAACGTTCGGGTAGAGTGTTCGCCAAGTGTCATGCAGCATGAGTGTAGACAGTTGTGATTTTATCGCGCGTAGGGCCCTATATGTCAAGCAGGAAGATCCGTTAGAAGCGTCAAGGGAGGGATTTAGGGGGACGTTGAAGTCGCCACCCACCACTAGCGTGCCCGATTGAAACGCTGTCAGTTGATAAAACACTTTACGGAAGAAGGGGACCTGTCGCGAGTTCGGTGCATATATGTTTGCAATCGTGTAAGGTAGGTCATGAATAGAGCCTTTGACGAAAAGGAATCTACCCTGCGGGTCTCGTTGGACATCTGTAACCCGAAAGGGGCAGTGTCTCGAAATTAGAATGGACACCCCCTTTGACTTGGCCGTGTCGTTCGATGCATGGTAGACTAGCGGAAAGTTGCGGTCCTGAAGCTTAGGGATACTATCGGTCCTGAAATGCGTCTCTTGTAGCAGCGCAATATGTGGTTTCTCCTTCCAGAGAGTATACAGGGTGCGAGAGCGTTTTTCAGGGGTATTGAGCCCCCGTGCATTCAGGGAGTACAGTTTGAGGTGTGTGAAGGGCAGATTTCCTACCGGATCAGTGGGGAGTCCCGCCACGGCGGCAGACATAATGTGGGGCGGGAGTGTGGGTAGGAGGGTGAAAGGGAGAGACACAACAAAAAAAAAAAAAAAAAAAAAAAAAAAAAAAAAAAAAAAACCCTTAGGAGGGGCGAGAATGTACGAGACCGATTAGGTGTTGGGTTACAAAACCCCCCACCTACGTTGGGTGGTAATCAATCGGAACTGTGTGGCCGAACAGGGCACCCGTGTCCCACACAGGGCACAAGTATCACTGCACGTCACCCCTTGGGAGTTGCCCGGGACCCTACCAGAGAGCAGCTCAGCAAGTGTAGTCAAAAAATGTGGTGTTGTGCCACCCCAGAACGAAACTGTAACCTAAACTAGAGTGAAGTGATACCCGACCGATACATATGGCGTGGTGGGTAAAGGGTCTACCTAAGTGTTAGTCCTGGCCCTTTATCATTGCGGGGGCCGACCTACCATAGCACTGGGCCACATTACTATAACCCAGCAAGCTAACGGAGCCATATACTGAAACCTATAGACCGGGGCATGTGACCACCCCCCACCCGAACATATGGTACCCTCAGCCCCCCCCTGATCAAAGGCAGCCCGGCTAGTACAGGCAGCCCCGTGGGGGGGGGGGGGAGCGGATTTACGCGGCACCTCACCCCTACCCAGCCAACCAAGAATGGGTAGATCATGGAATGTGTGCCCCTACCTAGCTAATGCAACATATCATTAAACAGAACATTAAACCTAGCATCAAGACCTACAATAAGTTCGTGAGGCTAGCAGACCAGTATGCAGTGATGCCTGAGGATACCTATCTGCCAAGCGTTTGCTGCACCCGCCAGCACCCGACCAGTAGCATCGTCCAGTGGAGTGTCCATAGTTCGAGCCGCCAGTTGGCGTTTGATCTGGGTCGGGGGTTCCAGCCGTGGTGCACGGGACCCAGGGTTGCAGCCGCTCCGTGCTGTGACAGGTAAACGCCGTCTTCGGCAGTCGGCAGCAGTCCAGACTACAGTAATCCAATGCAATTCAAGTCCCCGCTGGAGAGGGGGGGCAGCGGAAGTCAGTAAAGCGGGCTACAACCCGTTGCTAGGGGTGCCACCCCTCCAACGGGACTCAGTCAATATTGCTGCAGACCGCCAATCACAGCGGCAGAACGTTGTAGAGAGTTACTTGCGAGTACCAGGTCTGGGCTGCGATTAGTACCCAGTCTCCCAGAGTCAAACCTACACCGGCTCACCCTCCGCAACATGCGAGGCCAGCGCCGCCCCCCTTGAAGCCGCGACCGAAGCCGCCGGAAGAGAGGCAGTCCGTAGTTCCGCTTGTAGCCTCGGAAGTGGTCTCCTGTCGTAGTGCAACCTGGGCAATGTAGTCCCGTGGGCGGGGCCTACCCGCGTCCCGCCAAAAGTCACAAAAAAGCAAAAAAAAGGGGGGGCAATCAAGGGAGGAGCGGGAGGAGGCACCGGCTGCATAAGAATTAAAGGCGATGGTCCCTTTCAAGCCAAAATAAAGAACAATAAAGTGTTAACTGAACTGAGTGGGAGCAAACAGGCTCATCCAACAGTGAGGCATACAGCGGCATCGCCTTTAGCTCGTCAGGGTATTTAGCAGTCCCTGCGGGCCCTCCTCGCTCCTGGTGAGGAGAGGGGGTCACGGTCCCTCCTGGAGTCGGCAGTAGTGGTCGTGGTGCGGGGAACCGAAGGGGATCTCCTCCTGCGGGACCTAGTCGCCTGCGTCTCCATCTTGTCATCCTGGGGCCCGTTCCATCTGCCCACAGACCGGCGATAGACAGCATACCATTCTGGGACCGCCACAAGTGGTAATCCCAGGGTCTCACAAAAGTGGGGCAAATCCTCCGGCACTTTCAGCAGTGCGGTGCGGCCCTGATGGGAAGCAGACAGGCAGAATGGAAACTTCCATTTGTAGCGTATTTCCCTCGCCCTCAAGGCATCCAGCAGGGGTCTGAGGTCACGACGGTGCTTAAGGGTAATCCCAGACAGGTCTTGGAATATTTGAATGGGGGATCCACCATGTTGGAGACGCTGACCCCTTGCTTTCTTCAGGATCTCTTCCTTTAGCCCAAAGTCTGTCAGGCAGCAGACTATGTCCCTAGGGGGGTCTGTGTCCCGGCCCTTCGGGCGTAGCGCCCTGTGAATCCTATCCATGGCGATGGCTGCGGAGGGGGGTCTGTTGAGGACTGAGTTGAATATTCCCTCTACCTCCTGCTGGATTCGCTCACCCTCGATGGCCTCGGGCAGCCCCCTCACGCGCAAGTTCTGGCGCCGACTTCTGTTCTCCAAGTCCTCTAAATGCCGGTTGACCTCCCTCAGCTGAAGGGTATGGTCATCAATCTTCCGGGTGGAGCGATGGAGGACCCTGTCATGGTCCTCAACTACTCTCTCCGTTGCTGAGACCCTGTCATCAAGCGCTCTAATGTCCAGGCGGAGGTCCGCAATGGCGGCCGTGAGCGCGTCCTTAATATCCGCAGCTACCGCCCTCAGGTCATGGATGGTCAGGTGCTGCGTCCCGGAGGCTGCGACTTGCGATGTCCCCGTACCCCCATCCGACGCCGGGGGTGAGGGAGCGAGTTGAGCCGCGGAGAGTACAATCTCCGTTGTATGAGTAGTCGAGGACTGAGTACGGCCTCGGGGCTCTCCCTGGCGGGAAGACGCCATGTTTCCTCGGCTTGCCCGGAACATCTCCGGGATGTGCTGGCCGAGAGCGTCTGTTTGTTCCCTGGGGGAACGGGAACGAGACGTTGAGGATTGCCTCGATGCTGTACCCATCGTGGAGCGGAGAATTTGGGGTAGAAATCACGGCAAATGATAAAAGTCGCTCTGAGGTGGCAGGAGCTCAGAGTTCAAGCCGCCATCTCCTAGCTTGGTCCGGACACGCCCCCTTCAATTCTTGACAAGTGGGACGTCACCAAGCAGTGTCAAAAAATTAGGGGTGGGAACAGTATCAGTAAAAAAACACACAACTTCACCCCAAACAGGCAGAGCTCCTCAACGGAGGAGATGCAACTTTAAACAGCCACCTGCAAAACCTTGCAGCCGAAGGAAGCATCTGAAGATGCACTCACATCAACCTTGTAAAATTTTGAGAAAGTGTGAACGGACGACCAAGTCGCCGCTTTACACACCTGTGAGACAGACACTTGATGTCGGAAACCCCAGGAAGCACCAATTGCCCTGGTCAAATGTGCCGTGACAGGAAAGGGGGGCGCCCGCCCCCTAAGAGCATAAGCCTGTATGACAGTCTGTCTGATCCACCTTGAAATGGGCCTGGCGGTCTCGTCAGCCACCCTTTGTGGACCGGATACCGACACAAAAAGTGAGTCAGACCTCCGAAACTGAGCCGTAGCTCACAGGTACACCCGCAGAGCGCGTACCACGTCTAAGGAATGAAGTGCAACCTCCTTAGCATGCACCAGCCGAGGACACAAGGATGGCAGGACAATGTCCTCGTTAAGGTGAAAGGAGGAAACCACCTTCGGAAGAAAGGGATGTCGCGGGCGTAACACGGCCTTATCCTTATGGAGGACCAAGTATGGCGACTTGCAGGACAAGGCCGCCAACTCCGAAACCCTTCTGACAGACGTAATGGCCACCAAGAAGGCCACCTTCTGAGAAAGCGTCAAGAGAGGAATCTCCCTGATGTCCTCGAAGGGAGATTTCTGAAGAACCGGGAGCACCAGATTCCAATCCCATGGGGGAAGAGTTGGTTTTAAGAGGGGGAAGTATATGACGAACCCCCTGCACAAAGGCACCCACCAGAGAATGGGCCGCCAAAGGCCGCTGAAAGAACACAGCCAAGGCTGAAATCTGACCATTAATGGTGCTTAAGGCAAGCTTATGATCCACGCCACGCTGTAAAAACAGTAGGATCCTGGATACCGAATACGTCCATGCACGCCAACCCATCTCTTCGCACATATAGATGTAGGCCTTCAGGTCTGGTGTGGATTTTAAGGGGAACTTCACCCCAAATTTAAAAAAAAATGGTGTGGAGTTCCCCCAAAAATCCACACCAGACCCCTTATCTGAGCACGTAACCTGGCCGGCTGCAGAAAAGAGGGGGGGATGAGAGAGTGCCCCCCCTCCCGAACCGTACCAGGCCACATGCCCTCAACAGCCCGGCGAATGATGCTGCTGGAGCTAGTGACATTTCTTATATAGGTGAGGCGGGGCCACCTGTCACATGACCCCGCCCCCTCTGACGCAAGGGGGAAGCCTGGGCTTCCCCAGTGACGTAGCCTCACCTATATAAGAAATGTCACTAGCTACAGCAGCGTCATTCGCCGGGCTGTCTCCGGTGGAGACAGGCAGCCGGCGATGCTGCGCTCTTGATCCCAGACAATCTTCTCATCGCTGGACCGGAGAGGAGATCAAACTTTGCTGGATACGACAACATTGGAGCGGGGAGCCGGGACCAAGAGTGGATTACCACCGCTGTATTTTTTTTTTTTTTTAATAAAGGACTTTTTTCTAGGGTGTGTGTGTGTGTTTTTTTACAACTATTTACACTTCCTTCGTGAAATGGTAGGGGTAGAATGTTGAGGGCATGTGGCCTGGTACGGTTCAGGAGGGGGGGGGGGGGCGACAATTCATTATAGGCGCAAGTCAGTTTTAAATTGCTTTTTTTCCTTCAGAAATGACACTTTGTGCAGAGACAGTTCTAAGTACGGGAAACATGCGCTATTTCACATGCTTACTTTACACCCCTGTAGGTACAAAATTTAAAGCAATATTTCACTTTTATTGTTTCACTTTAAGCATTATTAAATTCACTGCTCCCGAAAAAAATTATGTTTTTAAAACTTTTTTTTGCATTGCTACATGTCCCCTGGTGCAGGACCCAGGTCCCCAAACACTTTTTAGGACAATAACTTGCATATTAGCCTTTAAAATTAGCACTTTAAATTTCTCCCATAGACTTTAACAGGGTGTTCCGCGGCTTTTCGAATTTGCCGTGAACACCCCAAATTGTTCGTTGTTCGCCGAACAGGCGAACAGGCAATGTTCGAGTCGAACATGAGTTTGACTCAAACTCGAAGCTCATGCCTATTCACAAGGCACTGAAACAAATTGGTGGAACTGATTTTAAAAATGTAAGCATAAGTAAAGCAGCTGCCTATACCAATCTGATTCCTCATTTCATCTGAATGATTAATATTAGTAGACAACAGCTCTATTTGTGGCAAGCTGTTGTTGTTCAATTCATTATAAGTTAGTCTTTAACTTCTGTAGAATGTGGATAATATTTGAGAATTTTTATCCCATAATAAAGGAATTCTGTCATGAAAGAAACTTGCGTGTAACAGATATTCCCGAGGAGGGAGGGGTGTCATCCGGCGGTCGCTTCTCTTCCGGGTCCTGCTGGAACGCTGTGTGGGGAGGTAGAGCTTCCACCGCTGATGGAAAGTAGCCGGCTGCGATGGAGAATCCTCAAACCGAGGCGTGAAGCGCAGATGGACAGCAGGCGGAGGATGATGACGTCACCGGGTATGTGACGCGTTTCTGAGTGGTCAGGCAGCGAATGACGCGGCTGCCGCACTCCTTTCTCAAGCATCTGGAATATCTGTTACACGCTTACCTGTCACTTCTAAAATGTGAGTGACCATTACCTATGTTTTCATCATATTAAAAATTGTTTTAAACTACTACACCCAGAGGCGCCTCTTCCCTTGTTGTTTTCACCTAAGAATTGGAACATGGTTTCTGTTCCCCTCTGATGGCAGCCCTGAGAGTGTGTATCCCCATCAAACTTTACAGACTTTATCCTTGTTATCAGACTGTGTAAACCATTGCCTGCTGACTCTGCCCACCTTACACATATTTATGGTGCTGATTTGATACCTGAGGCATTGGTTTATTGCACATTTTTTACTTGTTTTGCTTTTTAGCTGTGGTAGACAACTGTGTGTCAAAATTGGGGTAAAAACTGACTTGCCCAGAGTTGCCATTTCATTGAAAATGTTATCATTGTGCCTAAAAGTTTGCCTTTAATCTTCTCATGGAGCATTACCTGGATAACTCTGGATCCGGTCTCTGCTTTACTGAGAGCACAAACTTCCTGGCCTTTGCTATTGTCTGTCCAGTGGCTGCAAGAACAAAGACTACCAGTTTGGATTGTGGATTAGTTAGACCTGGAGGCTTTGCTTGTGGGTTCTTAACATTTCCAACCAGTTTTGTAATAATATCAATTATTTGGGACCAGAATTGAGTTACCATGGGACAGGACCCCCATGGGAGAATGTACTGTTCTATAAACAACCTTAAAAACAAAAAAGGGGATAGTCTGGAAAATAGGTTGCGATTATAGTGGGCATGAGATACCAAATGGGTAGGATCATGTAGGTTGATTTTACCGTTACTCCTTTATTTTAACCTGGTGATCCAGCCAGTAACACACTTTCTGTCCTAGGCTGGGTCCATGCCAGCGGAGGTCCAACAGAGCCACTTTTGGACAGTAACACTGTCAATCTGGGCTGAGGAAAATGTTAGATCCAGTGCAAGATTTAAATGGACTTGACTAACAAATGAAAGTCAAACTCCAGCTTACACATTTTACAGTTACCGCAACCTTTTTTAATTTTTGTGATAAAGGTTTTACTTAAATGAATAAAAATTAATTATGTAAGTTCAAATGTTTTGTCTCAAACCTCTAAGGCCCTGTAGACACGGTCGGTCCATCCGATGAGAACGGTCCAAAGGACCGTTCTCATTGGTTAACCGATGAAGCTGACTGATGGTCTGATGTGCCTACACACCATCAGTTTAAAAACCGATAGAGTTCAACGCGGTGACGTAAAACACAACGACGTGCTGAGAAAAATTAAGTTCAATGCTTCCAAGCATGCGTCGACTTGATTCTGAGCATGCGCAGGTTTTGAACCGATGCTTTTGCGTACTAACCGTCGATTTTGACCGATCGGTTAGGCGTCCATCGGTTCAATTTTAAAGCAAGTTCTAAATTTTTCGACCGAAGAATAACGGACTGATGGGGCCCACACACGGTCGGTTTGGACCGATAAAACTCAACTTCAGTCCATTTTCATCAGTTTTGTCCGATCGTGTGTACAGGGCCTAACTGATGCTTTTGGTTTTACAGATTTACTGGCAGGATCAACTAGGGAAAATAAAGGAAATAAAAGGAAAACCATAGCAATCAACACATCTAAGAATTGGTAAATCTGCAATATAATACATTTTTGTGTTGGCGGTACTGGGCACTAATGGGTACTTATGAGTGGCACAGATGGGCACTGATAGGTGGGCACTGGGCATGGGTGGGCACTGGGCATGGGTGGGCACTGAGAGGTGGCACTGATGGACACTGAGGGGTGGCACTGATGGACACTGAGGTGTGGCACTGATGGACACTGAGGTGTGGCACTGATGGCATTGCTGGGCATCACTTGTGCCCATGTTGCCAGTCAGTGCCCATTTGTGGGCACTGATTGGCATCTTTCTCATTTATTTAAATTTTTTCTGCCCCCCTCCCTGGTGGTCCAGTGTGGGCATCTGAGGGGGGGCTGCGCTGATAAATAATCAGCGCGAACCCCCCCTGTCAGGAGAGCTGCTGATCGGCTCTCCTCTACTCGCGTCTGTCAGACGCGAGTGAGGAAGAACCATCAACAGCTCTTCCTGTTTACATTGTGCATCACCAATCGCCGCGCTGCGCGCCCCCACGGGCGTGCGCTGGCATGAAATCCTGCAGGACGTCAATAGACGTCCAGTCAGGATTTTACAACCACTTCCCGGACGTCAATTGTATATTGACCGGGCGGGAAGTGGTTAAATTTGATATTTATTATAGCAAAAAGTAAAACATATTGTGTTATTTTTTAAATTGTCGCTTTTGTTTATAGCGCAAAAAAAAACGAAGAGATGATCAAATTCCACCAAAAGAAAGCTCTATTTGTGGGAAAAAAGGACGTCAATTTTGTTTGGGAACCACGTCGCACGGCCGCGCAATTGTCATTCAAAGCGTGACAGTGCTGAAAGCTGAAATTTTGCCTGGGCAGGAAGGGGGTATATGTGCCCAGTAAGCAAGTGGTTAACGCTTATCCAAGTTGCATCCCATATATAATATAGGATTTTCTCTTCGTTAAATGTTTTTTATGCTGATAAACTCTTGTTAAATTCATTGTGGTATTATTGCACCAATTATGCGATCAAATAACAGGTGATCATCACATCATCATCAGCCATTTATGTAGATAGTTAAAAGGTAACTTTGATTTTGGCTGTTGGAGCAACTAAAATCTTTTAGATTTAAGGAAAATAGAATCCAATGTCTTCTGGAATGCTGCTTTCAAAATATTATTTTTGTTGTCTCTTTTGATAAACCATATTCACAGTCACATTTTTTTATATTACAAGGCATACCTTGGTTGTTGCAGCCTCTATTATTTACTGAGCTACAACCTAGCACAAATGACACATTGCTCAGTCAGATTAATAATTCAGATATGTATTATAAAAGTCTGAAATTGAATTCGGGACAATGAACTGCATCTATTATACCAAAAAAAAAAAATCACAACAAGCAAACAAGGAGAGTAAAATAAAAGTGCTTTAAATATTCATCCAGGAGTATAGATCATATTCTGTAAAGGTGATTCAAGTAGAGAATTTGTGTCAGCACAATATATCTTTAAAACTATCAGGGGGCTGGCGACTTGAAGCATTTTCAAAAAACTATTTGAAATATACAGCTTAGAATTTTAGGAAAAGGACATTTTTCATGCGCCTGTTGATCTACTAAAGGATTGGGGACTGTTCATTTAGAAATTTGAATGTTCAAAGAGTCCAATCATATATTTTTTTTAGTTTCCTTTGTAGATATTTGGGTATTCAAAGTGAGCTATTTGTTTTTCTTTTTGTATACTCATTTAGTAAATCAACCCCATCTTCTAGGATGATGATGATGATGATTTTTACATTGCAACAACAGCTTGCATAGCACTTTTCAAAATTAAGAGAGACAGAACAGAGGGTCCTGCTTGTGAGAGCTTACAATCTAAAGCAGGGGTCTCCAAAATTTTCAAACAAAGGGCTAGTTTATTGTTCTTCAGCCTTAAGGAGGGCTGGATTGTGGCCAGCGGGGACAGAAAAAGCCCTGGGCCCAGCATTGGTGAGAATAAATATGGCCTCATAGTTTGCAATCAGTAGGATAAGGAGTAGTGCCCCTATTAGTAGGAGTAATTGTATCTCATCATTGGTATCAGTGGAAGAAAAAGTGCCCCCTTGTTGGAGTCAGTGGATAGAATAGTGCCTCATATCAGTGGGAGGAATAAAGCCCTGAGGGCCGGATAAAGGCTAGCAAAGGGCCGCATCTGGCCCTCTGGCTACAGTTTGGAGACCCTTGATCTAAAGGGAGAAGCAAGTGATGCAAAATACATTAACTGTGAGAGGTGAGCTGATGGAGAAAGTAAAAGTACATTTATTTTAGTACTTTAGTACTTAGGATAAGGTTTTCTAAAGGCAGAAGCATGCAGGGAACACTGGTACTCGTTAATAGAAAATAAACCTACTGCTCGGGCAAGGGATATTGGTCTAAGCACAGTTTACATAAAGAGGTCGATTGACTGGTTGAGTGGAGACTGGCCATAAGGCTTGCTGTTTTAATCAATCGGTAAGATGCAGCCCTGCCTATAGTTTCCAGTACTGAGCAGCAACAAGGTAGAAACTGACCACGTGTTTGTAGTACTACAGGTAACAGATTAGCTTTGCATGGTTGTAGAACTACAGGTAACAGATCAGGTTTGCAGCTGATCTTTGACATATATAATGCAAACTACACTCACAAAAGTGAGTCCACCCCTCACATTTCTGTAAATAGTTTATTATATCTTTTCATGTGACAACACTAAAGAAATTACACGTTGCTACAATGTAAAGTAGTGAGTGTACAGCTTGTATAACAGTGTAAATGTGCTGTCCCCTCAAAATAACTCAACACAGTCATTAATGTAATGCTGGCAACAAAAGTGAGTACACCCTTAAGTGAAAATGTCCAAATTGGGCCCAATTAGCCATTTTACCACCCTGGTGACATCTGACTCATTCGTGTTTCAAGGTCTCACTTGTGAATGGGGGGGCAGGTGTGATAAATTTGGTGTTATCACTCTTACTCTCTCATACTGGTCACTGGAAGTTCAACATTGCACCTCATGGCCACTGCCTCAATAAAGATGCTGAGGGTAAAGGTGATGGACTGGCCAAGCATGTCTCCAGACCTAAACCCTATTGAACACCTGTGGGGCATCCTCAAACAGAAGGTGGAGGAGCGCAAGGTCTCTAACATCCACCAGCTCTGTGATGTCGTCATGGAGGAGTGTAATGGAAACCTGTGAAGCTTTGGTGAACTCCATGCCCAAGAGGGTTAAGATAGTGCTGGAAACACAAAATATTGACACTTTGGACATTTTCACTTAGGGGTGTACTCACTTTTGTTTCCAGCGGTTTAGACATTAATGGTTGTGTGTTGAGTTATTTTGAGGGGACAGCAAATTTACACTGATATACAAGCTGTACACTCACTACATTGTAGCAATTTAGTGTTTTCACATGCAGATATGATAAATTATTTACAAAAATGTGAGGGGTGTACTTTTGTGAGATACTATATATTTGCTTAAGCCACGTTTCACTTCTAAACTTTACTATTCAATTCAGGTTGTTAGGTGAAAATATTTTAACATTTTCTTTTAAGGATTTTCTATTAAGGATTGAAACATTAATTAGTCACAACATCTTGAGAAAGATTTAGTAAAATAATGCAGCACAGACAATTACATCAAAGTGAACACCCTAAAAACAACATACATTGACAACCTCACAAATATTTCAGGCGAAGATAGCCCCCACCCAAAATAAATAAATAAACCAGTCAAAAAACCCTTGATCAAAAACATATCTGTTTTGCAAAGACATAAATAAAATAGACATTCAATAAGGACACACAAATATACTCTTGCTGGCCGGGCCCACACACAATCTTGCTTCTTTTCAGGGCAAGGTAACAACTGCTCTATGCAAGCTTTATATAACATAGGCTTGTGTGCTAATGAGGCAATTGAAAACACATGCACAGCCCATGAAACACACAAAACGCAAGTTCACCCAATGTAGAGACTGAACTTTAAAGTGGGTACACCTGTTAAGGATGTCCTTTAATTACTAACCCAAAAAACACGCTCTATGAGCATGCCCAGAAACATCCAAGTGCTGTTCACAGACAAAAAGCAACATCAAAAAATCTAAGTCCCTGGGCATGCTCAGATCAACAGAAATGCAGCTAGCAGAAAATAAGGCAAAGCCCTGTCCAAAATGAATTACATCACCCAGCATGCTACAAAATTAGAGATGGAACAAACACCCCCTGGTGCGGGTGGGCGAACAAAGAGCCTAACATGGGCAAAAGTTATACCATAAATACCATTGTAGTCTATGGGAATTGACTTGTTCATTTTGCTAGATCCCACTCGGCTGGCTTATCTTCTAGTAATTGGCCTTAACATGGATATGGGGGTCCAGGTCCCACCTAAGGGACATACAGTACCTGCCGCCGTTATTGTACTTTCAGCTTGATCTCATTGCTCTGGTTCTCGGCGATAGGGTACTGTAAATCTTGCGCTGGCTGCCGCAATAGGAAAAACACAGGAGAGAGAGCGGCCTCCATGATGGAGGGGGGGGGGGACATGTGACGTATGGGCACAGGCAGCACTGGGCAGAAAGGCAGAGGCTCAGAGGTAGAGCTGGCTGTAGCGGAGGTGGAGCAGTACATCAGAGGCAGACTGGTGGTGGACGGTAACGATGTGACAGCAGGTACACAGACAGGTAACACTCACTGCCAGTGGCACTGTGATGATCAGGGGCGCGCAGGGGATGTTTTCTTTCCTTACTCCATTCCTCCACCGCTGCTGTGCCAGCACCTCTAACACTGTACGGAGGGACTCTAGAGTGGAGCGGCTGCCTGTTGAGTTAGTTGCTGAGAGGGAGTAGGATCACCAGTGGCCAGGCACCCTGGGTGGTAGTGCCACCGCCTCGCTCCAGTGAGCCCTAGGCGGCTGCCTAGTGGTAGCACTGGCCCGGACTTCAGTGGGGGATATCTGAATGATGGGTGCAGCTACAGGCATCATTCAGATATCCTTTTTTACAGGCGGCGATTGTTCGCACCATAAGAATGATCATAGCGGCAGTTCCGCCACTTGATCGTTCTTACAGGTGGTGGGAGGGGACATCCCACCACCATCCGGTGCTTCTCCGGGCTCTCCCGTGCCATCGGAGGCCCGGAGAAAGAATCGTCCACCGCCGAATGAGGAGCATAGAGATTTAAAAACATAAACAAAGCTGCAATCGTGGCTGAGAGCATGAGATCAGTGTTTTTATTCCCGATCTCATGCTTTCCATTGACCCTGCCTCTCTTCATAAAGAGTACCTGTCACACACTATTCCTATTACAAGGGATGTTTAGGTTCCTTGTAATAGGAATAAAAGTGATCAAAAAAAAAGGAAAAAAAAAAACGTGCTAAAATAAAAAAAATACGTAAAAAAATAAAAAATAATAATAATTATAACGCCCCTGTCCCTAGTAGCTCGCACTCAGAAGCGAACGCGCATGTAAGTCCTGCCCACATATGTAACACGTTCAAACCACACATGTGAGGTATTGACATGTGCGTTAGAGCGAGAGCAATAATTTTAGCACTAGACCTCCTCTGTAACTCTAAACTGGTAACCTGTAAAAAAAATTCAAGCGTCGCCTATGGAGATTTTTAAGTCCTGAAGTTTGGCGCCATTCCATGAGTGTGTGCAATATTAAAGCGTGACAAGTTAGGTATCTATTTACTCGGTGTAACATCATCTTTCACATTATCCCCAAAAAATGGGCTAACTTTACTGTTTTGTTTTTTTTAATTCATGAAACCTTTGTAAAAAAAAAAGGTGTTTTAAGAATTATTGCGCAAATACCATTGGAGATAAAACATTGCAATGACTGCCACTTTATTCCCTAGGGTGTCTTCTAAAAAAATATATATAATGTTTGGGGTTCTGAGTAATTTTCTAGTAAAAAATATGATGATTTTTACATGGAGAGAAGTTCCAGAATAGGCGTGGTATGGAAGTGGTTAAATAAAACACTGGCATGGGTTTTTGTTACGCTGATCATGAAGGGGAACTCCACACCAAATAAAAAAAAAACGGCTTGGTTTCCCCTTCAGGAGCATACCAGGCCCTTAGGTTTGATATGGATTGTGAGGGGGAACACCTACGCTGAATAAACGGCATGGGGGTTCCACCAAAATCCATACCAAACCCTTATCCGAGCACGCCACCTGGTCGGACAGGAATGGGGGTGGGGATGAGTGAGTGCCCCCTCTTGAGTCGTACCAGACCGTATGCCCTCAACATGGGGGGATGGGTGCTTTGGGGCAAGGGGGGGCACTGCGCCCCCACCCCAAAGCACTCTTGTCCCCACGTTAATGGGGACAAGGGCCTCTTCCCGACAACCCTGGCCATTGGTTAGTGAGGTGAGGGGCGCTATATCAAAATAGTGGATGCGTGTCACAATGTGCGTTTGAGTAGTACACAGTGTAACTGTGTACCCAAATCTATGTGAAAAACCAAACAGATTATAGTCTAAACTCTATAAGTACAATAGTGCCAAATGTCGTGGAAAATAAATAAAATATAAAATTTTTTTTTTTTAAAAGAATGTCCAGCAAATACCCCCCAAAAAACGAAAAAAACATCACAAGGGCCTCAACAGCAGGGAGGGAGGGGACACAAGGGCCTCAACAGCAGGGAGGGAGGGGACCCCCACCCCAGCCCCCATACAATAGTGGGTACCATCCAGGACCTCCTAATAATTATCAACCTGCTCCATATATGGCACCCAATCACAACCGGTTTGCACCCTTGGACAATCGCCCAATGGATTACAACTATTCCAACTATTATCAGGGTCCCCAACAGTATGCCCAGAGACCCCCTAGAGGCAAATCCAGGGGCAACCATAGAGGCAAACAGGGACAACAACACCCTGGACAGCAGCCAGGGGGGGAATGGAGGGGCTGGAACGAGCCCTACAAGATTCCCACCAATTCATCCCAGCCCCCGAAAATAAACGCAGAACCAAAGACAAAAGAGGGGGAATCGGGAAGAAAAAGAGCCAGGGACAACTAGGGGAAGGCATTTTCAATTTGGCGGGGGTAGACCTTTCTCAGGCAGAATTAACAGTCCCGTCACAGGGTCTAAAATTCGCCCCCAACAAATGCCTGGATAAATTCGAGGCCTTCATAGATGTGGAAAAATTTGTGAGAAAATTAAACATTAAAAAACATTTTTCAAAACAAACCACATATGAACCCCAAACAGAAAATACAGGATTCCAACACAGCGAGTTAAGAAACAGTTCGGTATTCAATCCACAAAAAGGGACTCACCATCATGTGGAAGTCTTCAAAAGTATGGTGCAAGGGAAAATCCAAGATTTGGAAATTAAACGCACCACTCATAGTAACAAATTGGTGATGGAGGGAATTAAAGCATTGGAACAGAATAAAAACATAGTAGTACGCCCAGCAGACAAAGGCGGAGGGGTAGTCATACTCAAGAGGGCGGACTATTATGGAGAGATCGACCGTCTTCTGAGTGCTACTGACACCTATTTACCACTCTCGGGAGATCCGCTGGGTAAACTTAAATTAGAACTTTCACTATGGGTGGAAGATGGGAAGGTGCAATCCATCCTAACGGAAAAAGAAGCACACTATCTAGTGCCCAAAGTACCTCGCACACCTGTCCTTTACATTGTGCCTAAGATACACAAAAACAAGACCCATCCACCAGGAAGACCCATCATCAGTGGGATAGGATCACTCTATTCCAGAGTGGGAGAATATTTGGATTTCTTTCTCCAACCCCTAGTTGTACAGGGGAAAGCCTATCTCAAGGATAGCAAAGAACTCATAAAATCGTTAGCATCCATCACAGTTTCAGAGGAAACGTGGTTGGTAACTGTAGACGTAGAGTCGCTTTACACCAACATCCGGCAAGCAGACGCAATTCTGGCAGTAAAGGAGGCCTTGGAAGAAAAATCTTCATTACCCCAGGCCCAAATTGGATATTTGGTGAAGGGTCTTAAAATAGCTATGGGAAACAACTACTTCTGGGCCCAGGGAGACTTCTACAAGCAAATCAAAGGAGTCGCAATGGGCGCCAGGTATGCCCCCAGTGTAGCTAATCTGGTACTTAACAGATGGGAGGAAGAGACCATTTTTAAGGACAATGTTACATCGCTTATATATTACAGAAGGTATTTAGACGATATTTTACTATTCTGGGAAGGTCCCCAAGCATCATTGGAACAATTTTTATCCAAAATGAATACCAACAACTACGGTCTCAGTTTCACAGCAGAGTCCAGTAAGACTTCCAGCCATTTTTTGGACCTTACGCTAACGAAAAAGGGCAGCCGGGTCCTCACAAAAACGTATTTTAAACCAACGGACCACAACGGATTCGTGCCTATTTCAAGTTGCCATCACCCAAAATGGCTGGGTGCAATACCAAAAGGGCAATACATGAGGATCCGTCGAAACTGCGATGATGTTGCGGATTTTGAACTACAAGTCGCAATACATGACGGATGTATTGAAATGACGGATGCGCGCCTTGCATCGGACCTATATAGGCCTCACAGTCCCATCATGCTCTGTACCTACCCATGTGATACCTACCCACGTGGTAGGTATCACATGGGTAGGTACAGAGCATGATGGGACTGTGAGGCCTATATAGGTCCGATGCAAGGCGCGCATCCGTCATTTCAGCGAGGAGGACCGGCGAGTCAACATCGGGAGAAGAAGAGAAGTGAAGAACATGACGTCACAGCGCGGAAGAAGACGTACAGCACGGAAGAAGGGACCGGACTGCGAGACGAAGAACCGGGGTGCGACGAGTCAACAGCGGAGAGCGGCGAGACCCCCCGGATAGCGGAGAAGACCCGTCGGGATAGCGGAAGAAGAAGAGCCCCGCCGAAGACGCCGGAGGAAACCCGCCGGGGGGGTGGGGGCTTTTTTAAAAGCCACCCCCCCCGGCGGTGGAAGAGAACCAGACGGCGGCCCCCACCCACCCGAAGACGTCAAAGAAGAAGCCCCCCCTGGTAAAAGAGCTAATAAAGAAGACAGGGGGCGGCCTCCGGAGCAGACTAATAAAATATTTTAATACACTGTGTGGTTTATTTGTGTTTTTACCACTTTTCTTGCAGGTGAATGGGTAGGGGTACGATGTACCCCATACTCATTCACTTAGGGTGGGGGGCCGGTATCTGGGGGCCCCCTTATTAAAGAGGGCTCCCAGATTCCGATAAGCCTCCCGCCCGCATACCCCGACAACCAACGGCCAGGGTTGTCGGGAAGGGGCCCTGTCCTCATCAACATGGGGACAGGGTGCTCTGAGGTGGGGGGGGCCGCAGTGCGCCCCCTGCCCCAGAGCACCCAACCCCCCCATGTTGAGGGCATGCAGCCTGGTACGGCTCAGGAGGGGGGGGGGGCGCTCGCTCGTCCCCACTCCCTTCCTGGCTGGCCGGGTAGCGTGCTTTGGATACGGGTCTGGTATGGATCGTAGGGGGACCCCCTACGCCGGTTTTTTCGGCGTAGGGGGCTCTCCTTACAACCCATAACAGACCTAAGGGCCCGGTATGCTCCTGAGGGGGGGACCCATGCCGGATTTTTATTTAAAATCCGGCGGGGACTTCCCCCTCAGGATTCATAACAAACGCCGCACACGTGTAGAATTGGCGGGAATCCAAGTCGGATCTCCCGTCGCTTCTATGACGCGCTTGCTGGGATGTGCTGTCACTATTCCAGTGAGTGTGAGATGTCGGCGAGATCTCGGCACCCTGTCGCCGAGTATCAGCGCGACGCTGTCGTGCTAAAAGCACAATATCACAAACACCTACTGTAGGTATTGATTTATGATTGGAGACAGTTTGCACAGCCATAATGTGTTTAATATGTGAGCTTTGGTAACTGGGACAGAGGCTGTCACATGATCCGATTGCCCCTCCCACAGGCTGATAGACAGACCTATATAATAGATGTCTGTTGCATGTGCTGGATACGCTTCCTGAAGACGGTTTAACTGAAACGTGACGTCGAGGCGGTATCCGAGCGCGCACGCATAGCCACGCACTTCCGGTCTCACTGGTTGATGGACAACTAGCGGTGGAACGCACGCTAGTGGACCAGGACGCGGCCATCTCTTATCTTGTCTTACTATCCCCACCACCTACAGCCTCAGTGCCAGGAACGGGCACCAGCAACAGTAAGAGGCCATTTGGCATTGTAATTTTAACTTTCGTATATTAAATGGTTTTACACTATGGTGGTATCTCTTCTCCTTTCTTGGTACACCATTTGCTGCAATCGCTGACATTGGAATCCAATGAGACCCTGCTGATCCTCATTTAAAACAAGCCTGATCGACCATATTTTAAGTAATCTGGTCAACACCGTGTGGTAAGGAGCCATCCATTATTATTCTGGTGACCTATAGGTGAAGGCGGATCACTTCTTTCTCGCACTTTGGCTATTTTGAAGATTCACAAGCACTTTAGCATTTGCACTTTTCTCTGCGATTTGGGATTGGATTATTTGCATTTTGCACCTGGACTTGATACAACACTGGATCCATTTTGCACTTAACTATTTATTTGCTGGACATTCTTTTAAAAAAATTTTTTTTTATATGTTATTTATTTTCCATGACATTTGGCACTATTGTACTTATAGAGTTTAGACTACAATCTGTTTGGTTTTTCACATAGATTTGGGTACACAGTTACACTGTGTACTACTCAAACGCACATTGTGACACGCATCCACTATTTTGATATAGCGCCCCTCACCTCACTATACAATATATGCAAGTCAGCCACCTGATTTTATTTGGGAGCAGCTTCACTCAGTCACTTGATTTATCAAGTATATAATTTAGTGTAATTCATTTGGCGCAAGATTTCTTTTTCCTGGCCATTGGTTGTCGGGGTCTGCGGGCGGGGGGCTTATCGAAATCTGCGAGCCCCCTTTAATAAGGTGGCCCCCAGATGCCGGCCCCCCACCCTATGTGAATGAGTATGGGGTACATCGTACCCCTACCCATTCACCTGGGGGGAAAATGTTAAGTTAAAAAAACACACTACACAGATTTTTGAAGAAATGTATTAGTCAGCTGGGGAGGTCTTCTACCAGCCCCCCTTTCTTCTTTAAGCTCTTTTACAAGGGGGGTAGGCCCGGACTTCACCGCCGCCTTCTGCCGGGGTAGAGCCGGACTTCACCGCTGCCTTCTGCTGGGCCCCCTCCCCTTTAAGCTCTTTTACATGGGGGGGGGTAGGCCCAGTCTTCTCCGCCGTTTTCTCCCGGGGGGGGCGGACTTCAACGCTGTCTTCTTTGTTCCCTCTTTTTCCGGGCTCCACCGCAGGGGTCCGGTCTTCTCTTTTCCCTCTTCTGCCGGGCTCCATCGCCCCATGCCTATATAAGTCATTGCGCAATGCTCACACGGCATTACAGCGGGAGAGCTTGTCGTGTCAACATCGCTAGAAGAGAAGACAGAACAAGACAGTGGAGAAGACCGGGCCCCCGCGGTGGAGCCCGGCAGAAAAGGGAACAGAGAAGACGGCAGAGAAGACCGGCCCCCCTTGTAAAAGAGCTTAAAGAAGAAAGGGGGCCTGGCAGAAGACCCCCCAAGCTGACTAATAAATTACTTAAAAAATCTATGTAGTGTGTTTTTTTAACTTAACATTTTCCCCCCAGGTGAATGGGTAGGGGTACAATGTCCCCCATACTCATTCACATAGGGTGAGGGGGCGACATCTGGGGGCCACCTTATTAAAGGGGGCTCCCAGATTCTGATAAGCCCCCGCCCGCAGACCGACAACCAACGGCCAGGGTTGTTGGGAAGAGACCCTTGTCCCCATCGACATGGGGAAAAGAGTGCACCCACCCCCCCATGTTGAGGGCATACGGTCTGGTACGGCTCAGGAGGGGGGGCGCTCACTCGTCCCCACCCTCATTCCTGTCCGGCCAGGCTGCGTGCTCGGATAAGGGTTTGGTATGGATCTTAGGGATACTCCCACGACGTTTTTTCGGCGTAGGTGTTTCCCCTTACAATCCATACCAAACCTAAGGGCCTGGTATGTTCCTGAAGGGGAACCCACGCATTTTTTTTTATTTGGCGCGGAGTTCCCCTTCATGGTCAGCGTGAGCCAAAAAAGATTTGGTCATTCACGTGCGCCGCTTCAAACCACACAAAGGCAGCTACGCCGCTTGATATTTACCAATATTTTGCCAGCGTAGTGAAGAGGCATGCCTGAATGTCCGAAATTGCCGCTCACGCATGCGCAGTACACAAATAAACCTCCCGCAGGTTTAAATGTACTAGCAGGTACAGCGGCTCGTTTTTTCAAAAGTCACTTTCACTTTAAATTTGGCCCGTAAATGTTATATAAACACATGTCACTACACTTCCCCACATGATCCCACATCCCCCCCCTAATAAACTCACTCCCAAACACCGTGGGCCAGGTCCATAGGGGTGCACCATGCGCCCCCTCCTGGGCGCACTCGGCATTATAGTAAATAAGGAATTGTGTTGCATTGCCAGCGCATTCCTTTAGTAAATGCCGAAACGACCGTTGCTCCAGCCTTTGCTCCATGATTCATGGAGCAAAGGCATAGTAAATCAGCCCCATTGTCTTCATTGCTCCAACCTGGAACAAATCTTCATGCTATCTTTTCCCTTTGGTCGAATAACTGACAATATGGGGAAGGGGGAAATGAAAAGTGATCCTCCACCTTGCCTATGCCATAATTTGGCTAAGTGATCTGTTCCTGGTTACTACACTTCATGTTGTAATTATAAGATGTATCCTGCATTTATTCACATGTATCTTAATTGTTCAATATCTTCATGTGATATCTGTTGCGATTTGTATGCACCTCCCTTATTACTTCTAATAAAACTTTTTGTGAAAAAAAAGAATATAGATAAAGTGAAAAAGAGAAAAGAAAAAAAAGCTTTAGATTCTGTTAGTTTTAGTAAAATATGTGTTTAAATTCAATAAATAACTGCATTTTTAGTATTTCTATATCTGCCCATGATACAAGTTTATTTATATATTTGTTTATTTATTTATTTATTTTTTGCAGTAGATCACACATTTCCCTTTCCATAACTATAATACTCTTGTATTATGCCGAAATATTAATAATAATAAAACTCAAGCTTCTTTTATATTGTAATTTCTCTTTCTTATTTGCTTAAACAGAATACTGAAAATAAATTAATATGTGTCTGTTGAAGTGTGTTATTTAATATAAGACAAATACATTTAGAGGCTTACGATTAAAGAAAAAAAAAGTATTATTATTTCATATTGATGGGACCTACCCAAGCATATGAATACATTTTCATTTTTCTACAATTTAATTCTGCTGATTGCTAACAAAACAGTGAAGTGCTTAGAACAAATGCAAATGATGCTACCTTTAATATGGTATAATTTATTTAAATTAAATAAAGAAAATATAAAAGAGACAATAAAGCATATTTAGAAACATGTTTAACAATAAATACACCACAGCCATTACAAATATAAACATGAAAATATGAATGCAACTCTTCATAATATAGAATTAAATACTGGTAGTTCTATCTTCCTCCAGCTGCTTCTAATTTATATCTACATAGCTTAGCTTATCAAGCTTCTTAACTCTGGAACTAGTCAGATCTTGTAGTGCTGTGGATTGCAGTCACCTAGGAAAATTAACAAAAAATACATTAATGAAAACTACTTTGTGTGTTACAAAATATAATCAAATCGTTTCTCCTTTATAATTAAAACTAGGCAAATAATGTAAAATATTCACTGCTAGTGATTCACTGGATTTTCATTTTAAAACCCTTTCCACTATGTAATTCTACCCCAACATTCCACATCAAAAAGCTGCCAAAGACTTCAATAAGAATTTTATGGGATTTTTCTTTCTATTGTAGCGACATGCTCCCATTAAATAGGCGCTATGTGTTAAATTTCAATTGTCTGAGCTGGATTATGCTAAATTGTTGGTTCTGTTTCAGTTCAGCTGGGTTGCACAAATTTCCCATTGATGGTGGGTGTCGCTGTTACCACAGGTCAAGGTTGGAAAGACAGCAGGTTGGATGCATTGGGTATCTCTTTCCCAGAAGCAGCTCAAAGGGCGTGGTCAACCTGCTGTGCATTCTGTGGAGGGGTACTTAAGGATCAGACGCCGTTTTGGCGGGATCTTCCGATCCTGACCTGATGGCCCTCCTGGCCTCAGGGATGTGTGAGCTGTTTCGTAGCCTCAGGGCTGGCTGGTCCAAGGCCTCGTAACTGAGAGTAGGCCCAGGAGTTTCAAATTCGAAAATTTGAAAAATAAAAATTTAAAAAATCGAAATTTCGAAAATTAAAAAAATAGAAAATTCTGAATTTTGAAAATTTAAAAATAAAAAAAAATTATAATTATAAAAACCTGAATTTTTGAAATTCGGAATTTAAGAAATTTGAAAAAAAAAATTGAAATTTCGAAATTGTAACATTCAAAAATCTAAAGTTCGAAAATCAAAAATTCGAAAATGGGAAATTTTCAAATTTTTTGAATTTCCGAAAATATGTTTTTTTCATTTTCGTTTCATTCGTTTTTTTCGGAAATTTTGTTTTTTTTCTGTTTTATTTTCCAGAATTACGAATTTCGATTTTTTGGGCAGTGCACAGTGCACATGTCTACTTTGAGGTGGAGTGGATCTATGATTATTCTCTAATCTCTATCAAGCGTTTTTATAGCATAATGGGGTTGATTTCCTAAAACTGTAGTGTGCAAAATCTGGTGCAGCTCTGCATAGAGACCAATCAACATCTAGGTTTAATTGTCAAAGCTTAATTGAACAAGCTGAAGTTAGAAGCTGATTGGCTACCATACATAGCTTCACCAGATTCCGAGTACTCCAGTATTAGTAAATCCCCCCAATGTGTTTAGAATGTGGCAAAACACTTTAGGAAATTAGGTTTTAATCAGTTGCTGACCAGTTGCTGCCCGCCCTATAGCAGTTTTACTACTACAGGGCGGCAGCTCTGTGGCAGATGATATATATACAGTGCTGTGAAAAAGCATTTGCCCCCTTCTTGATTTTTTTTTGCATATTTCTTGCACTTAAATGATTCACATCATTAAAACAAATTGTATTATTACACAAAGATAACCCAAATAAATCCAATATGCAGTTTTTAAATTGTTATTTAATTTATTAAGGGAAAAAAGCCGTTCCAACCTGCATGGCCCTAAGACCCCTTTCACACTGAGGAGTTTTCCAGGCGATATAGCGCTACAAAAATAGCGCTGCTATACCGCCTGAAAAACTCCTGCACTGCATACTCAATGTGAAAGCCAGAGGCGATTCGCTGGCAGGAGAAAAACAAAATTCCCTGCCAGCAGCATCTTTGGAGCGGTGAGAGGAGCGGTGTGTATACCGCTCCTTCCCATTTAAAACAATGGGAAACTGCGGCATACAGCCCGCAATGTGCCTCTGCAGAGGCGCATTGCGGGCGGTATTAACCTTTTATCGGCCGCTAGCGGGGGTTAATACCGCACCGCTATCGGGCGAATCCCGGGGCAAATCCGGCGCTATTTTAAGCAGCGCTATACCGCCACCACGCCTCCCACCCCAGTGTGAAAGGGACCTAAGTGAAAAAATAATTGTCCCCTCCCATGCTGAACCATGAATAAATTGTGATTAACCACATTGTTTTGGAAAGCCGAGTTAAATTTCACTTGCCACACCCAGACCTAATTACTGTCTGACCTGTTGAATCAAGAAATCACATAAATAGAAGCTGTCTGAAAAAGTGAAGCATGCTAACAGATCATAAAAAATCACACATCATGCCACAAAAAAATCAAGAACAAATTAGAAACAAACATCGGTATTGGTCTAGGAAAGGTTTCCAAAGACATTTCTTATGCCGCGTACACACGACCGTTTTTCGGGTTGTAAAAAATGACGTTTTTTTTTATGTCATTAAAAACTATCGTGTGTGGGCTCCAGAGCATTTTTCACGATGTAAAAAATGGCCATTAAAAATTTCGAACATGCTCTAATTTTTCACGTCGTTTTTAACGTTGTCGTTTTTTACGTTGTAAAAAATGGTCGTGTGTGGGCTTTAACGACGTGAAAAAAATGTGCATGCTCAGAAGCTAGTTATGAGACGGGAGCGCTTGTTCTGGTAAAACTAGCGTTCATAATGGAGTAAGCACATTCATCACGCTGTAACAGACTGAAAAGCGCAAATCGTCTTTTACTAACACAAAATCAGCTAAAGCAGCCCAAAGGGTGGAGTCATCCGCATGGAACTTCCCCTTAATAGTGCCGTAATACGTGTTGTACGTCACCGTGCTTTGCTAGAGCATTTTTTTTCACGATCGTGTGTAGGCAAAGCCGTTTTAATGATCGGGTTGAAAAAAACTTTGGGCCAGATTCACGTAGAAGTGCGGTGGCGTAACGTTTTGTAGATGCGTTACACCGCCGCAAGTTTTCAACGCAAGTGCCTGATTCACAAAGCACTTGCAATGAAAACCTATGCCGGCGGCCTCCGGCGTAAGCCCGCGTAATTCAAATGGGCGTGTGCCATTTAAATTAGGTGCGCTCCCGCGCTGGACCTACTGCGCATGCTCACTTTAGAATTTCCCGCCGTGCTTTGCGCGAAGTGACGTCATTTTTTCAAACGGCGACGTGCGTAGCGTACTTTCGTATTCCCGGACGTCTTACGCAAGAATTTTTTTTGGGGAATTTCGACGCGGGAACGACGGCCATACTTTAACATGGGCTGTGTAAAGTTAGGGCAGCTAAAACGACGACTACCTTTGCGACGGGAAACTAGACTAGCAGCGACGTAGCAAACGCGAAAAACCGTTGTGGATCGCCGTAAGTACTAATTTGCATACCCGACGCTGGTTTACGACGCAAACTCCCCCCAGCGGCGGCCGAGGTATTGCATCCTAAGATCCGACAGTGTAATTCAATTACACCTGTCGGATCTTAGGGCAAACTATGCGTAACTGATTCTATGAATCAGTCGCATAGTTAGGAAGCCCCTAAAACGCCGTCGTATCTCTTTTGTGAATCTGGCCCTTTGTTTTTTCTAGACCCTTAAAAACATCATTTTTTACAACCCGAAAAACGGTCGTGTGTACGCGGCATAAGGCTTTGGAACTCCAGTAAACCACAGGGAGAGTCATTATCCACAAATGGAGATTACATGGAACAGTGGTGAACAGGGCCGGACTTACCATTGGGCTTGATTGGGCTCAAGCCCATGGGCCCCGTCCAATAGGGGGCCCCTTTAAAAAAAATATATATATATATTTTTTTTTTTTTTTAGGGGTCCGGAGGTCCCCAGGGCCCCGGAGACCCCCGGGCCCCTGACGGAAACCCCCCTTTATATATATATATATATATATATATATATATATATATATATATATATATATATATATATATATATATATATTTTATTATTATTATTATTATTATTATTAAAGGGCCCAGAGGTCTCCAGGGCCCCTGGATGGCAACCCCCCTTTTTTTTTTTTTTTATTAAAAAAAATGTTTTTTATATATATATATATATATATATATATATATATATAGAGAGATATATATAAATATATATATTTTATTATTATTATTGTTATTAAAGGGCCCAGAGGTCTCCAGGGCCCCCGGATGGCAACCCCCTTTTTCTTTTCTTTTTTATAAAGAAATTTACTTTTTTTTTTATATATATTTTTTTTTATTAAAGTGGAGTTCCAACCACAATTAGCATTTTTTAAATGTATGTCCTTTCATCCTGCATTTTTATAATATAAATCCGGTCACTTACTATTTTACAATCCGCCGCCGTTCCGCATAGATATTCAAAAAAGATAGTTTATAAAACTATGTCTACACCGTTGGCATTTTGCTTGTGGGCATTGTGAAGCCTACAAGCATTTACTTCCTGGAAGTCTTGGATGGGGATTGATAATTGGACAGCACACTGCATCCTGGGAAATGATGACACACATTAGAGGGAGATGATGTCAGAATCATAGGTGATTTCAAAGGCAGATTTCGTAGGACCGCTTAGCAAGAGGCATTTCCAGATGAGTAAAAAAATGTTTTTTTTTTAGGTCTAATGAGCACAATAATGAAAAAAAAATTGGGATGGAAACTCCACTTTAAAGGGCTCAGAGGTCCTCAGGGCCCCATGTGGCAACTCCCCCTTTTTTATTTATTTTTATAAATGTTTATTTTTTTATTTTTGTTTGTTTTATTTTTGTTTATATTTTTTTATTTTTTATTAAAAGGCCCAGAGGCCCCAGGGCCCCAGGGCCCCGGATGGCAACCTCCCTTTTTTATGATTTTTTTATAAATGTTTATTTATTTATTTTTATTAAAGGGCCCAGAGGTTTATTTTTTCTTTTTATTAAAGGGCCCAGAGTTCCCCAGGGCCTCGGATGGCTACCCCCTTTTTTCTTTATTTCTTCTTTTTTTTGTAAAGGCCCCCCCCACTTCTCAATTTGCGGCAAGCCCCCCCGCTTCTCAATTTCAGGCGGCAGAACCCCCCCCCCGGTTCTCTGCTCCAGGGGGCGCATGCCTTAAGCTGTGTAAGGGCCCCCAAAATTCCTGATGGCGGCCCTGCGCATACCTCCCAACACGCATGGATTCTGCGGGACTTTCCCGCACAGACAGCTTCTTCCCGCAGTCCCGCTAAAGGGTTAATTTTCCCGCACTGCAAGAGGAGGCAGCACGGAAGCAGGAGGAACCGGAGCGGTGTGGAGGACTGTGGCTGCTGAAGGGAAGAAAGCCGACAGCCGGGCTAATGACAGTCTGTGGCCCCGGCTGTCGGCACAGGTGAGAGTCTGTGGCCCCGGCTGTCGGCACAGGTGAGAGGCACTCCCCTTCCACTCAACAACTGCAAAAACCCCCTAGGAGGAACCGGAGCGGTGTGTGGATGTCTGCTGAAGGGAAGAGAGCCGACACATTCCGTGCACAGGTGAGAGGCACCCCCCCCGCTCAACAACTTCAATTCGCCCCCCCGCTCAACAACTTTAATGCGCACCCCCCCGCTCAACAACTATGATCCCCCCCCTCGCTCAACATCTTTCTTCGACCCCCCCCAATTCTCGGCTCCAGGGGGCCCCTTCAACACTCAAGCCCAGGGGCCCCCACCACCCTAAGTCCTGCCCTGGTGGTGAACCTTCCCAGGAGTGGCAGGCCTACAAGAATTACTCCAAGAGCATGACAACGACTCATTCAGGAGGTCACAAAAGAACCCAGAACAACATCTAAAAAACTGCAGGCCTCACTTGCCTCAGGTAAGATCAGTGTTCATTATTCAATAGTAAGAAAGAGACTGGACAGAAATGGCATCCATGGGAGAGTTCCAAGGCCAAAGCCACTACTGATCAAAAAAAATAAAAACACAAAGGCTCATCTCACATTTACCAAAAAAACATCTTGAGTATCACCAAGACTTTTAGGAAAATATTCTGTGGACTGATAAGAGAAAATGTTTACTTTTGGGAAGGTGTGCGTCCGTTATATCTGGCATAAAACTAATACATCATACCAACAGTTAGCCATGGTGGTGGTAGCATGATGGTCTGAGGCTGCTTTTCAGCTTCAGGACCTGGACGACCTAAAGGAGAATGTTTGTCCATCAGTTACATAGTAGGCAAGGTTGAAAAAAGACACAAGTCCATCAAGTCCAACCTATGTTTGTGATTATATATCAGTATTACATTGTATATCCCTGTATGTTGTGGTCGTTCAGGTGCTTATCTAATAGTTTTTTGATACAATCAATGCTCCCCACTGAAACCACCGCATGTGGAAGGGAATTTCACATCCTTGCTACTCTTACAGTAAAGAAAAGTTGTATCCCTATTATGGGGTCACCAGTGTGGTATTTGCAATTTTAAATCATATCCCCTCTCAAGCGTCTCTTCTCCAGAGAGAATAAATTCAGTGCTCGCAATCTTTCTTCATAAATAATATCCTCCAGTCCCTTTATTAGCTTTGTTGCCCTTTTCCGTACTCGCTCCATTTCCAGTACATCCTTCCTGAGAACTGGTGCCCAGAACTGGACGGCATACTCCAGGTGAGGCTGGACCAGAGTCTTGTAGAGTGGGAGAATTATCGCTTTATGTCTTGAGTTAATCCTCTTTTTAATGCTTGCCAATATTTTGTTTGCTTTGTTAGTAGCAGCTTGGCATTGCATGTTGCAGGATGAGCCTGTCATCTACTAGGACCCCAGGTCCTTTTCCATACTAGATTCCCTCAGAGGTTCTCCCCCTTGTGAGTAGATTGCATTCATATTTTTGCCACCCAAATGCATAATTTTAAATGTTTCCACATTAAACCTCATTTGCCATGTAGTTGCCCATCCCATTAATTTGTTCAGATCTTCTTGCAAGGTTTCCACATACTGCGGAGAAGTTATTTCCCTGCTTAGATTAATATCATCCGCAAATACAGAGATCAAGCTGTTTATTCAATTCTCCAGATTGTTTATGAACAAATTAAATAGGATTGGTCCCAGCACAGAACCCTGGGGGACCCCACTTTCCACCCCTGATCATTCCAAGTACTCCCCCATTCATCACTACCCTCTGAACTCACCCTCATAGCCAGTTTTCAATCCATGTACTCACCTTATGGTCCATGCCAACGGATCTTAATTTGTACAGTTAACGTTTATGGGGAACTGTGTCAAATGCTTTTGCAAAATCTAGATGCACCACGTCTACTGGTCTTCCTTTATCTAGATGGCAGCTCACCTCCTCATAGAAGGTTAATAGATTGGTTTGGCAAGAACGTTTCTTCATGAATTCATGCTGGTTACTGCTAATGATACCGTTTATTTACTATAATCTTGTGTATAGTCCCTTATCATCCCCTCCAAGAGCTTGCATACTATTGATATTAGACCAACTGGCCTGTAATTCCCAGGGATATATTTTGGCCCTTTTTTAAATATTGGTGCTACATTGGCTTTTCTCCAATCAGCTGGTACCATTAGTAGACTGTCAGTAAAAATTAGGAACAATGGCCTGGCAATTACTTGACTGAGTTCCCTAAAGACACTCGGGTGCAAGCCATCTGGTCCCAGTGACTTATTAATGTTAAGTTTTCCAAGTCTATCTCTAATTGTGTCCTCTGTTAGCCATGAGGGTGCTTCCTGTGATGTGTCATGAGGATAATCACTGCAGTTTTGGTCACTAAAGCCTCCCGATTCCTTTGTAAAAAGACTGAGGAGAAGAATAAATTCAATACCTTTGCCATCTCCCCATACTTTGTAACCAGATTTCCTTTCTCATTCTTTATGGGGCCAATATGGTCTGTCCTCCCTTTTTAGCTGTTTATATACCGTATTTATCGGGGTATTGCGCGCTCCGGCGTATAGCGCGCACCCCTAATGTAGACCCATTTTTCCTCTAAAAAAAAGATTTTAATACTTACAGTTTTGGTGTCTTGCCCGGCGTCATTGTCCGGTCCGGTGTCCGTCTGCGGCCTCGGTGGTGTCCTCCCGGCTTCTCCCGCGCTGTCTCCGAGTTGAATCCCCGCTTCCTGTGCTCAGTTTGAACGCCGTCGCCGACATATACCGAGCGCAGTACACTCGGGTATATTTGGCCACGCTCGGCTTGGCCGAATATACCCGAGTGTACTGCGCTCGGTATATGTCAGCGTAGGCGTTCAAACTGAGTGCGGGAAGCGGGTATCGGCGTATATCGCGCACCCATGATTTTCCCCTTATTTTAAGGGGAAAAAAGTGCGTGGTATACGCCGATAAATACGGTACCTAAATATTTTCTTGGGATTTCTTTTGCTCTTCTCCACTTTGTGACCTCAAGCTCACGTGCACTTGGGTTATGCAGCAGGACAATGATCCGAAACACAACAGCAAGTCCACCTCCAAATGGTTCAAACATAGCAAAATTTAGGTTTTGGAATGGCCTAGTCAAAGCCCGGACTTAAATCTAATTAAGATGCTGTATCATGACCTTACACAGGCTGTTCATGCTGAAAACCCCTCCAATGTGGCTGAATTAAAACAATTCTGCAAAGAGGAGTGGGCCAAAATTGCTCCACAGCAATGGAAAAGACTCATTGAAAGTTATCACAAACGGTGGTTGGCAGTTGTTGGCACAACTAGTTATTAGGTTTAGGGGGCAATTACTTCTTTCACATGAAGCCAGGCAGGTTTGGACAGCTTTTTTGCCTTAAAAAATGAAACCATCATTTAAAAACTACATTTTGCATTTACTCGGGTAACCTTTGTGTAATAATAAAATGTGTTGATCTGGGTCAAGTGTGACAAATATGCAAAAAAAAAAAAAAAACAGAAAAGGGGTAAATACCCTTTCACAGCATTGTATACTGTGTGTGTATATATATATATATATATATATATATATATATATATATATATATATATATATATAATGTGTGTGTGTGTGATCTGCGATCCAGCACCAATCACTTAATATGTCCAGGCCAATGATTTTTGGCCTGGACCTGCTGATCGGTTCTGGTGAATCAGTGATTGCCATGTTCCTGTGTTTATAAAACACAGACACAGGAAGTGATGAGATCTTCTCTCCTGGAACCCTTTTTCGGTTCCAGTGAGAGACGATAACGGTCACAGAGCCATTAGGTACAGTCCCCTGTCCCAGTGTCATTAGGTACAGTGTACAGATTTTTTGCTGATCACTGTATTCCCATGAGGAAGTCAATGTGGCAAAACATGTCGTGGCTATACGGCAATCATCCATACTGACGTGTGACGCCTGAGATGAGAGCAGGACACTGACACCACGATCCGGAGCTTCGGAGTGGGTAAAAGGTTATAATCGAGCGCACACTTCAGGTCCAGCGTGACTGCAGTGCACCGCTGAGTCAACACTTTAAGCTTTGCTGTGGTTTTTCATTACAGGCTGTTTTTATTTGTTTGAAATGCGAGTGGAAAGATTGAAGGTTTTGTGTGATTTTAAATAAACTAGTTGAAACAATATCACGCTATTGGATCACTTTTTTTATTTCACAGGTGGAGAGATCCTATTTTGAAGCACGGTTGAATAGTGGATGATCGTTTTAACCCATGTGTGGTTTAAAAAGCATCTGAGCCAAACACGAAAGTGGGAGGCAAGATTAGCTGGTGAGTGCGATTTCAGAGGGAGTGGTGTCACATACACGTTGGTGTGGTGGACGTTTTAAGATATAAGAAGATTCATCATTTGGATTTTTTTGCATTCGATATCTTCACTTCAACATTTGTTTTGTTTATGGACTATTAATTTGTCACGCGTCACTGAGTGATATTTTTTTCAATATTGTCATTGTTTATAGTTGGTGTTATATTATGTATCACTTTTTAGCACTACTGTCCTATTTACACATTATTTGATTAATAGGTTTAATCTCAGATATTTATCACATTTTCACTAAGTGGCTGCTTTAACCATTTTTACGTTAGTTCTCATTGGCGCAGTGGTGGTATAGGTTATCAGGGGCAGTCGCATATCAAGTACCAACAGTATATAATCATCTTTATGGCTTATGAAAATCTGAAGCTACAAGCATTTCATCACTTCGGTTTCCCCGGATAAACAGTGCCATTTTTAAATTGGGAAAGCATCTGATCACACTGATCTTGGTGTGGTCAGATGCTTTAAGGGCATTCAGAAAAGAGTACCTGTCACTGCCTATTGCTATCACAGAGGATTGTTACATTCCCTGTGATAACAATAAAAGTGATGAAAAAAAGTGAAAGGGACAGTGTAAAAATAAAATAAAACCACAAAATAAATACCAAAAAATTGCAATTGCACCATGCATGTGAGGTATCCCCGCAAACATCAGATTGAGGGCAGTAATTATAATACTAGACCTCCTGTGTAAAACTAAAGAGGTAACCTGCAAAGGATTTTAAAAATATCAGCTTTTATATTCTACAAAACAATTGTCCAATATATTGTGTTTTTGTGCATTAAAATAAAAAAAAAACGAATTGCAATACCCATTTTATTTTGTAGGGCCTCTGCTTTAAAAAAATATTTAATGTTTTTTTATTTTTTCGTTCGATAAGACGCACCTGATCATAAGACGCACCTAGGTTTTAGAGGAGGAAAACAAGAAAAACATATATTCTGAACCAAATGGCGTACTAAAATATTTTCCAGTGCCTATGAAATGCATCCTGACCAGTGCCATAAATGCAGAGTGATCTTTGCCATGAATGCAGAGTGACACGCAGAGTGACCATTGCCATGAATGCAAAATGACACGCAGAGTGACCATTGCCATGAATGCAGAGTGACACGCAGAGTGACCATTGCCATGAATGCAGAGTGACGCACAGAGTGACCATTGCCATGAATGCAGAGTGACACACAGAGTGACCATTGCCATAAATGAAGACTGACCTCATGTTATTTCATCTGCCTGACAGAAGACAGAGCAGCCCAAGACACCAAATGCTCTGTCTTCTGTCTCAGGCACAGTGTCATGCCCAGTCAGGAGATCACCTGGTGCTCACGGGGGTATGGATGTCTGTTCCCCATGCTCTCCTGCCTCTCTTCCAGTGGTGATGGTGGGGAACATTGCCATTGGTGGCAGGGGGCAGAGCCAGCGGCGATGGTGGGGGCAGAGTCCGCATCCAGGGGGCAGAGCCTGTCATATATCGGCACCATAAGACACAGAGACATTTTCCCCTATATTTCTGGGGGGAAAATATGCGTCTTATGGTGCGGAAAATACGGTAATTTTCTAGCAGAAAAATAATATTGTTTTAATGTAAACAGAAAGTGTCAGAAAAGGCTTGGTCTTCAAGTGATTAGAAGAGTGGGTGATGTGTGGCATAAACATCGAATGTTAGGCATAAACTGCCAGGGCAGTTCAAACACCCCCCAAATTACCCCTTTTTGGAAAGTAGACCCTCCAATGTGTCTACTAGGCTTAGAGGCATGGTGAGTATTTTTGCAAATCTCATTGGTTGCCAACATTTTTTGGAAAGTGAAAAAATTAAAACATTTATTTTATTTTTTTAACCAGACATGAATATCTGAATACATTTTGGTCTACATGTATGACAAAATTTGAGTTCATTGGATATTTTTATAACAAAAAGTAGAAAATATAGTTTTTTTTTATAAAAATTTGGTCTTTTTCATTTATATCACAAAAAAAAAAAAATCCCAGTGGTGTTCAAATATCACCCAAAGAAAGCTATATTTGTGTGGAAAAAGGACATTCATTTAATTTGGGTACAGCGTTGCATGACCATGTGATTACCAGTTAAAGTAGTGCAGTGCCGAATAGCAAAAAAAGGCTTGGTCAGGAAGGGGGTAAATCTTCCAGAGGTTAAGTGGTGAAAGTATCCTCATAATATAAGAATATCAAACCTTCCCCAGCGTATGTATTTTTGAAGGTGCAAGCTTCAAAGTTGCCATCTTAGCTTCATTACTTGGTGAGTGATTGCCACCAAACAAGAGGGTACATTTCAGGTGTCAGGTCACTTCAAATGCACATACTATTTCAGGTCCAGTGACTCGTCAAGTAGTGACGCTATCATAAAAATGGCTTCAAAATTTGTACACAATGGCAGTTCCCATAATTTCACACTGATGGTTTATATTTAAAGATTGATTTGCTGTAGCATTCCACTTTTTACTACAAATCTGATGATTTAGAAAATAAAAACATATGTTGGGTAAGTTTCTCTCTCTGCAGACTGGTTTACTCATCTAATGCTTTTATTTATTGGTTTAGATAAGTTAATCTTCAAAACTTGATTCAAAATTGATCCTTGAACAACAGAATGACTTTTGGGGAAAAATTTCAGATGAATCTGAATTTGTCAAAATCAGTTTGCGGATTTGTGTAATTCATATATAAATAGCTTGTTTTTGCAGAGCATCCAAGTAAACCTAGCTGCTGATTTCCCTCTGATGAGCAAATGTTTACCAGAAGTACTAATTACACTTTCATCATTACTTTCATGTGCATGATACTCATAACTATCTTAATCTCTCTAATTTTCTTGATTCCCATTTCGCTGTCTTCTCAGTGTGTCAGTATGGTATAACTGCCTTCATTTGGTTTACAAATGTCACTGTACATTTTAAGCTTTAAAAATATAGTTTACTGAATGTTAGTACTAAATGTTGACTCACTATTAAAAATGAATTGTACCTTTTCATGGATGAGGTTATAGCTTTATTAAACCCAAATGCAAACATTTATTATATTGCAGTTTAATAAATTCTTAGATGTCATGGCTGTTTTAATTTGCACTGAGGGGGTGTCTGTACTGAGGCGGGTTTGCACTGATGTGGGGGTGTCTGTACTGATGGAGGGGTCTGCACTGAGGTGGGAGTGTCTGTACTGATGGAGGGGGGTCTGTACCGATATGGAATCTGCACTGATGGGGAGTCTGCACTGAAGTGGGGGTGTCTGTACTGATGGGGGTATGCACTGAAGTGGTGATGTCTGTACTGATAGAGAGGGTCTGCACTGAGATGGGTTGTCTGTACCGATGGGGGGGTCTGTACTAAGGGGGAGGTTTATCCTGAGGGGGGTATATATTGATGGAGTGGGGTCTGTACTGTTGTTCTTTTTTTAACTGCTTGCCGACCAGCCACCGCAGTTATACGGCGGCAGGTCGGCTCTGCTGGGCAAGATCACGTAGCTATACGTCATCTCGCCGAGCAGCCAATAGGGGCGCTCGCTCGCTCCTGACGCCGACGCGCGCACCCGGCGGGCACGATCACCGTTGCAGAGTGAGAACCGGGAGCTGTGTGTGTAAACACACAGCTCCCGGTCCTGTCAGGGGGAGAAATGCCTGATTGTCTGTTTATACAATGTATGAACAGCGATCAGTCATTTCCCCAAGTCAGTCCACCCCCCCTTCAGTTAAAACACACCCAGGGAACATACTTAACCCCTTCCTCGCCCCCTAGTGTTAACCCCTTCCCTGCCAGTGGCATTTTTATAATAATCAATGCATTTTTATAGCACAGATCGCTATAAAAATGCCAATGGTCCCAAAAATGTGTCAAAAGTGTCCGAAATGTCCGCCATAATGTCGCAGTACCGATAAAAATCGTTAAACGCCACCATTACTAGTAAAAAAAATATTAGTAAAAATGCCATAAAACAATCCCCTATTTTGCAAATTCTATAACTTTTGCGCAAACCAATCAATAAATGCTTATTGCAATTTTTTTATGAAAAATATGTAGAAGAATACGTATCGGCCTAAACTGTTTAAAAAACGTTTTTTTATATATTTTTGGGGGATATTTATTATAGCAGCATTTTTTCATAATTGTCGCTCTATTTTTGTTTATAGCGCAAAAACTAAAAACCGCAGAGGTGATCAAATACCACCAAAAGAAAGCTCTATTTGTGGGAGAAAAAGGACACCAATTTTGTTTGGGAGCCACGTCGCACGACCGCGCAAGTCAGTTCCGAATCGCAAAAAGTGGCCTGGTCTTTGACCAGCAATATGGTCCGGGGCTTAAGTGTTAAGTATTATTAAGTAATTTTTAACATAGATATCTTTAAATACAAGTCTATATGACATAGTCTATAATATGAAACTTATTCACGGAGACGTACAGGGAGTGCAGAATTATTAGGCAAATGAGTATTTTGACCACATCATCCTCTTTATGCATGTTGTCTTACTCCAAGCTGTATAGGCTCGAAAGCCTACTACCAATTAAGCATATTAGGTGATGTGCATCTCTGTAATGAGAAGGTGTGTGGTCTAATGACATCAACACCCTATATCAGGTGTGCATAATTATTAGTCAACTTCCTTTTCTTTGGCAAAATGGGTCAAAAGAAGGACTTGACAGGCTCAGAAAAGTCAAAAATAGTGAGATATCTAGCAGAGGGATGCAGCACTCTTAAAATTGCAAAGCTTCTGAAGCGTGATCATCAAACAATCAAGCGTTTCATTCAAAATAGTCAACAGGGTCGCAAGAAGCGTGTGGAAAAACCAAGGCGCAAAATAACTGCCCATGAACTGAGAAAAGTCAAGCGTGCAGCTGCCAAGATGCCACTTGCCACCAGTTTGGCCATATTTCAGAGCTGCAACATCACTGGAGTGCCCAAAAGCACAAGGTGTGCAATACTCAGAGACATGGCCAAGGTAAGAAAGGCTGAAAGACGACCACCACTGAACAAGACACACAAGCTGAAACGTCAAGACTGGGCCAAGAAATATCTCAAGAATGATTTTTCTAAGGTTCTATGGACTGATGAAATGAGAGTGAGTCTTGATGGGCCAGATGGATGGGCCCGTGGCTGGATTGATAAAGGGCAGAGAGCTCCAGTCCGACTCAGACGCCAGCAAGGTGGAGGTGGAGTACTGGTTTGGGCTGGTATCATCAAAGATGAGCTTGTGGGGCCTTTTCGGGTTGAGGATGGAGTCAAGCTCAACTCCCAGTCCTACTGCCAGTTTCTGGAAGACACATTCTTCAAGCAGTGGTACAGGAAGAAGTCTGCATCCTTCAAGAAAAACATGATTTTCATGCAGGACAATGCTCCATCACACGCGTCCAAGTACTCCACAGCGTGGCTGGCAAGAAAGGGTATAAAAGAAGAAAAACTAATGACATGGCCTCCTTGTTCACCTGATCTGAACCCCATTGAGAACCTGTGGTCCATCATCAAATGTGAGATTTACAAGGAGGGAAAACAGTACACCTCTCTGAACAGTGTCTGGGAGGCTGTGGTTGCTGCTGCACGCAATGTTGATGGTGAACAGATCAAAACACTGACAGAATCTATGGATGGCAGGCTTTTGAGTGTCCTTGCAAAGAAAGGTGGCTATATTGGTCACTTATTTGTTTTTGTTTTGTTTTTGAATGTCAGAAATGTATATTTGTGAATGTTGAGATGTTATATTGGTTTCACTGGTAAAAATAAATAATTGAAATGGGTATATATTTTTTTTTGTTAAGTTGCCTAATAATTATGCACAGTAATAGTCACCTGCACACACACATATCCCCCTAAAATAGCTAAAACTAAAAACAAACTAAAAACTACTTCCAAAAATATTCAGCTTTGATATTAATGAGTTTTTTGGGTTCATTGAGAACATGGTTGTTGTTCAATAATAAAATTAATCCTCAAAAATACAACTTGCCTAATAATTCTGCACTCCCTGTATGATCATACAAAATAGTTACATTTATTGGTTGACAAAAATATGAATATTTACATGAAATTAAAATACCAATTGCGTTACATGAATTACTTGAAAATCAATAAAAATACCTGCAAAATGGGCATGCAGTCTATTTGATATAATGCTGTCATGATACATTCTCAATTTGGTTCAATAACCTTGTGTAAAGGACAATGAAACAGAATGTCTGTATTTCACACGTCCAACCGTTACTATACTGCAGGTAAGTAAGTGGTTAACAATGTGAAATAAATTGGACGTTTGTTTTGTCACTAAAATTGGAACTATGCAAAAAGGAAAATATAATAAAAAATGTAATCTTTAGAGAAAAATCTACCAGTTATAAATAGTAATTGCAAAATATTCAATACTTCAATATTTTAGAGAACAACAATAGATTCAAGATAAAATCAAAAATTACATAATTACCCATTCCAAAATGGCTATTTCCTACTGGCAAGTGACCAGAGTTAAGATGGCTGGAATCTTTATGAGTGTAAAGATATGTATTCATGCATGGTGCATGTGTGTTAGTTTGTCTGAGAGTGTAGATCTCCCAGTGTGCCCCTCAGGGTGTGTCCCTGAGTGTGTATATCCCTCCGTCCTCCCTGTGGGGGCGAGTGTGCGTCCGAGTGTCTCTTTGAGTCTAATTTTTCTTCTCTTAAGTACTGTCTCCGGTCAAAAAGATTATACAATTTATACTAAGTTCTGCCCAATCAGAATGTGTCCTTAACTCATACTGTAGGTTGGTTGCAAATATGGGAGTAACTGTCCAAAAGTGTCTGTTTTTTATAGGTTGACAACTTAATGATTAACTGTTCTGTGAACTTTGAGATCGTCAAGTAATATCACTTTCAACCACCGGGTGTTTCACATGTATTGTGAGATTATGGCCCATATTCTCGTAGATCGGCTCATATTTAGTCAGGCGTAGCGCATCTCAGATGCGCAACGCCGGCTTAACTTGGAGAGAGCTGGACCATATTCCCGGACCACATGCGTCCTACGCTGCGCTCGCCTAACTTAAATGTGTCGGCGTAAGCAGGCGCAAGTGACGGTGGAAGGGATGTGGGCGTGAAGCATTCTAATGAACCGTGACCCCATGCAAATGATGTCCAGACCGAATGGAGCATGCGCCGGACGTGCCCCGCCCTCTGCGCATGCGCAAAACAACAATAGGCGTACATCTCCGCTGAGTTGGGCCGGCCCAGTGCATAAAAGCCTCAGCACATCCGACCAACTAGTGCAAAGTGACTCCATTGTATTTCTTTTGGTGTTTGGAGATTACACTTTGCTGCTATGCCTGGACCGAAAGAAAAACGGAGCCATGCTGAGAGGGCCATTATCGTCTCAGCCATGGAGCGTTTTGATTCCAGGCTCCATGGTGCAGATAGTGCCAGCACTAGTAAAATAAAAAAGGAGGAGATCCTAAAAAAAGTGGCTGCCCAGGTCAATGCCTTAGGCCATGAGGTGAGGACCCCCCAGGACATTGTGAAGAAAATGAATGACCTGCGGGGTGTGGTCAGAAATAAGATGGCCATCATTTCAAAACATGCCAGGGGCACTGGAGGTGGGCCACCCTGTCCGATCAGGCTCACAGAGGAGGAGGAAGTGATTGCCCGCTGCCTTCGGAGGGAGCAGGTGGAGGGCCTGGAGAGCCATGACTCAAGTGAGCCGCCCATGAGGACAGGTAAGTGTGTTTTATCTTCTATCTGGTGTGTAGCATGTTTGGGGGGGGGACATGTGACAAGTGTGTGGGTCCACCAACATGTTAATGTTTTGTGTCATCCACAGGTGTGCAAGAGGGAGCTGGGCCGTCTAATGCTGCCAGTGGCCGTCACACACCATCCCCCGAGCAGCCTGCTTCAGTGACTGACCCCCTGGGAAGCCAACAGGCTTTGGTGGAGGGGAGTGGGCAGTCCTCCGCGCAGGAGGTGGTTGAGGAGGAGATCGGCCATGAGGAGGTGGTGGTCAATGAAGAGGTGGTCCACAGCGAGCAGGAGGTCTTCTTATTTTTAGATGACTCGCATGTGGTGGCAGGACCATCCCAAAGCCACCGCATCTCCAGCCCCTCAGGGTCCTCCAACACCCTCTCCAGTCCCTCCCGTCCCATCCCCCTCATCACCAGCCCCTCAAGGTCCTCCCCCTATTCAAGGGCCCCAGCCACTCCTGTGCCCAGGAAGGCGACCCACAAAACAAGGGGTGTGGCAGGAATGCTTCACGAAAAGCTGGCCAGGCAGCAGGACCAGCAAAGCCGCCATATGGGGGACATTGTGGAGGAATTGAGGCACCTGAACAACAGCCTGTCCTCCTCTGGAGCAGTGCCGGATGCTCTCTAGGATGTGGCTGGAAACTCTGCAGCCACAATCACCAGCCTGGGTGAGCTGCAGAACACCACGGCAAAACTAGTGGGGGAGGTCAGGTGCCTGCGGATGGCTGTTCAGGCCCAGACTGCTTCCCAGGAGGCCCTGCTCACCCGCATAGCGGTGGCTCTAGAGGGCAGACAGGCAGCCAGGGAGGCACCTGGGGATGCTCCTCAACCTGGGGATGCTCCTCCACCCCCAACTGAGGCTCCCCCCAGGCAAGTGAGGGCCAGGAACCTGGGCACCAGGCGCAGCCCGCGCCGGGGCCAGTGATTTTTTAATTTAATATTATATTTGCTCTGATTAAGAGTTTTATTATTATTTGTGCTCTGATTAAGAGTGTTATTATTATTTGTGCTCTGGTTAAGAGTTTTTTTTTTTTTGGCTGCTGCACAAAGTAGTGCATAGTACAGTGTGAATGGTGTGTGAATGTGGGGGGGTGACACTCCTGCCAGTAAGGGGTGTCACCCTCGGTCGCTGGGGATAAGTTCTCCCCAGGTCCATGTGAAAGGTGTATGAGTGGACAGCAACATCATTGGAGCCTTGACGCGGCGTTGCTGCTCCTTAGTACCGTGCGGTGTACTTCGGTCTAATCCAATGGGATGTGCATGTGGGGTGTGTGTGCTAGGGACCACAGTGGTGTGCATGTGTGCATTTTCATTGTGCCATGTTTAATGTGTATTTTTAACGTTCAAAGATTCGGTCCACGAGACATCTCCTGATTGCTGATCCCTCAGAAGACGTGGTACCCTCGGTTAGGGGGGGAATGTCTGCTTGGGGGGTCAGGTCATCACGTATGTCAATCTCCAGGCCCTTTCTCACTGCTGCTTGCTGTGGGGGCACTCAACGGGAGAGAGGTACCAGAGGACTAAAGAGGAACCTGAGAAGAAAAGGATCTGGGCTGCTCTTTGCAAAACCACTACACAGAGGAGATTACACTCCTTCATCTGAGAACCTCACCTGCATGAGCCGTCTCCTTTCATTGGATCGGACCCGTCCTGGTGGATTAAAGGCTGGCACATCAAACGGCTTCCTTACTGACACCACGGCTGCCTAGGAGTTCGTACATGCTTATTTGACATACCGTCGCTGACGTGTATGTCCACAGATTCCGGTAAGAGTACCCATCTTTATATTTATTTATTTGGATACCATTATGGATTGCTGATGAGGTTCCAACTGCTTACTAAGAATATCTGAATTCCACACCTGAGAAGATTACATCATCTTCCATTCCTCTACAGTCGTTTGGTCTTTTCCACAAAGAACTTCTGACCAACTCCAAAAAGAAAATACCTTATTTACATATATTTTTTTGGATTGTATAGGCCAGTTTGACCTTGGACTATCACACTTACATTTTGGAGTTATACGTATAATTTATATAGACTTCATTTGAGGTTCACATTACCATTCATTTTTGTGTCACATCACTTACCACGGTGTGTTTCCACTACACAGCATCCAGCTAGATCTCACCTTCTAGCTGTCTTTCAGGTTACCACACGGTCATCATCCTCTGTGTTTTACCTGTCACACCACTTGGGGGTGTGTCCTCCTCCCCCTCTTTCTTTCTCAAATTTTATTGATTTTTCACTGAATTTTGATCATTTACCATATTTTTTGATTCACTTCACTGAATATTCAGCGCTGCACTTTTTCTTTTTTATTTCTTGTACACAATATTGTCTTTTGTTGGTGCTGGCTGCTATTGGTTAACATTGTTTATGGTTAGCGCAACTTTTTTTCCTAATTTTAAGAATTTTTAACCAGCCCATTTTTGGAGTTTTGTGTGACATTATGTCCAATTAGCTTTTTTTGTTTTGTTCCAATACACACAAAGGGGCAGATCCACAGAGTGCGTACGCCGGCGTATCTACTGATACGGCGGCGTACTTTCAAATTACCTGCGTTGTATCGTTGTTTTGAATCCTCAAAACAAGATACGACGGCATCTGGGTTAGATCCGACAGGCTTACGTCTTCGTACGCCTTCGGATCTAAGATGCAATTCTTTGGCGTCCGCTGGGTGGCGTTCACGTCGTTTTCTGCGTCGAGTATGCAAATTAGCTATTTCCGACGATCCACGAACGTTTGCGTAAGTCGTCCGTGAATCGGGATGGACGTAATTCACGTCTATGTTAAGGAAGAGGGATGACTGGCCTTACCCAGTGACGTAGCAGAGGGTGCGTCAGAGGGTGCGGGGTCACGTGACGGGTGGCCCTGCCTCCCCTATATAAGTAATGTCACAGCTTTAGCGCGTCATTTGCTGGGCTGTGTCCAGCGGTGAGAGGAGATCGGCGATGCTGTTCTCTGGATGGATGGATCTTCTCATCGCTGAAGATCACCCGCACCCGTCGCTGGATCAGGACAACGTTGGAGCAGGAAGCCGGGAACGAGTGGATTATGACCGCTGGAGTTTTTTCTTTTTTTTTTTTATTAATAAAGGACTTTATTCTACGGTGGTGTGTGTGTTTTTTTTTTACAAGAATTTACACTTCCTTCGTGAAATGGTAGGGGTACAGTGTACCCCATTACCATTTCACACAGGGGGGGTCAGGATCTGGGGGTCCCCCTTTTTAAAGGGGTCTTCCAGATTCTGATAAGCCTCCCGCCCGCATACCCCCACAACCACCGGGCAAGGGTTGTGGGGATGAGACCCTTGTCCCCTTCAACATGGGGACAAGGTGCTTTGGGGGGCACCCCAAAGCACCCTCCCAATGTTGAGGGCATGTGGCCTGGTGCGGTTCAGGAGAGGGGGGGCACACTCTGTCCCCCCCTCTTTTCTGCAGCCGGCCAGGTCAACGTGCTCAGATAAGGGGTCTGGTGTGGATTTTAGGGGGAACTCCATGCCATTTTTTTTTACATTTGGGGTGGAGTTCCCCTTAAAATCCACACCAGACCTGAAGGGTCTGGTTATGGATATTAAGGGGGAACCGCACGTCATTTTTTGTTTTTTAAATTAACGGCGGGGTTCCCCTTAATATCCATACCAGACCTAAAGGGTCTGGTTATTGAATTTGCTGGGACCTCCGCGCATTTTTTTTCTAAAAGTCTGTGTCCCAATGACTACAATGGGGTTCGGAGTTTGGGTTCGGGTTCCCGAACCCAAACTTTTTTTTAAAGTTTGGGTTCGGACCCAAACCCGAACATCCAGGTGTCCGCTCAACTCTATTTGTGTGAGGTATTAAATGATATTGTAAAGCCTTGGAGATTTTTGGGGGAAATTTGTTTTTGCTTCTAAAGAAATAATTCCTAAAATGTGATCTGAACTTTATCAAGTCATAATCATACAAATATTTATGACTATATATTAAAACCAAGCTCTGGGATAAAAAAAAGGACCATTGCAATGTCCTTCCACCCTAATGCTGTGGTGAATATACTGTACTTATACAAAGATATTTAGGCATTTAGTTTTAGTTATGGAGGATAGAGTAGAGAAGTGTAAAACTCCTATTTTTTTGCTGTCTGCAACCTTCCTGGGCTATTTCACTTCACTCTCTGTGATGCAACAGGAACCCTCCCTAAATTAGGGTTAATTCCCATCTAAGATTTACTCCCACGTTTTATTCTCCAGACACTTCTAGGTGACAACACATGTTACAGTCACAACTGTCTAAGAGGTTTTTTTTTTCACTTTGGGTGATACTTTTAACTTTATCTAGGAAAATCCCACCAACACTACACTGACAAAAAATTAATAACTTGACATGGTTTATTTTTTATTTTTTTACAAACTTTTATAAACTTGTACAAAGTCAACAATAGTAAAAGAATGAGAGAGTCAACAAAGGGAATTATGAATAATACAACAGAAATACATTGAATATGACAAAGCTATTAAAAATACAGATCCAGAGTTGTAAACACAATACTTGAATCTAACGTACTGGAGGATTTTATAAATATCATATATTAGTCAAGATATAAATTATCAGTAATAAAGTGGTCTTATTCATGTCTAGAAGCTCAACATAATCCACAGATAGAGATAGATAATATATGGTAGATAAAGAAGAGTACCTTCTCAAAGGAAAACATGTTTATGCTCACACCAGGGATCCCATTAATTATTGAAATATGACATCCAGTTGAGTATGAACAATTCTCTCCATACGCATTATAGAATCTGTTCAAGCTTTAATCTGTTGAATAGGAATGTCAAGTGTCTTTCAATGGAGTGCAGTGACCCAGTAAATAGCCACACAAATTGTACACATGTTCTATGTGTCCTGGTTACTATGTTCATTTGTTAGTTGTTTACAGAACAGCTAACAGTGAGGATAGCAAAAAATGAAAATGAAATATGCTGCAGCTTGGCAGTCTTGTGGTGGTTACATATTTTTTTCATAGTTTATTTTCTTTACATTAAAATGGCAATTTTGCAAAAAACAAACTCTCATGACGCGTACACACGACCGTTTTTCATATAATGGAAAAAAACAAAGTTTTTCTCAATGTGATTCCTCTCAAGCCTGCCTTGCATACACACGAGATGTGATAAAAAATGCTTGAGCAAAGCGTGGTGATGTACAACACGTACAACGGCACTATAAAGGGTAAGTTCCAATTGAATGCCGCCACCCTTTGGGCTGATTTTGCAACTTTTCTTTCTCATAACTTGCTTCTGAGCATGCACATTTGTTTTCCCCGTCGTTAAAGCCTACACACAAATGTTTTTCACAACAAGAAACACGGCGACGTGAAAAATGACGAGAAAAAATAGTACAGGTTCAAAATTTTTAATGCCCATTTTTCTCATCGAGAAAAATGCTCTGGAGCCTACACACGACCGTTTTTAATGACCAATTTAAAAATGGAATTTTTCTCGTCGTGAAAATCGGTCGTGTGTATGCGGCATCAGTCCTTAGGTGGTTATGCTCACTCACTCCACTGCATCTCTGGAGGGAGCCATGGTCGTCATCTAGGCTGCTCTTCTAATTTGGATGCCACAAGGTTTTCCTCAATTTATCTTCATGGGCGAGAGGATTTAGTAGTTTACATAAAATAGCTTGGAAGGCAGTTTAGATGGTTTCATACATTTAATTTAGCGCACATGAAGGGAAACGAGATACTGCATTTCTAGCAGGATCAGCAGGCATTTTTTACATGATAAGCCTGAAAAAATACAACTATTGCAGCCACCACAAATAAATACTGGCAAACTGCAATACAACTTTGTTTTTAGGGGTTTAGATATCTTTCAAGCGTCAATTAAAATATAAAACTGATTGCATATGGTGCTTACAAACTGGCAAAATGTGTCCCACAAATATCCTCAACAGGGGCTGTGAACAAATTTTGGATTAGGACCTCATAAATTCAGTAATTAAAATAGACCTACAAAGAGATTCCAATGCAAGCAAGTATGAATTTAAACCCCAAACTACTGCAAAGCTTTTCAAATGTTTTACTGGAATTTGACAATTCACGACCTGGCTTGGTTTAAAGATAAAAGTCCAAAATTAATAGATATTTTCTCAAATACAATTGAAGTTAATATATTGATTTATATGGTTGGAAAACATTACATTAATACCTTAAAATTGAACTATATTGTGGATATTGGAGTTGATTTACTAAAGACAATTAAACTGTTCACTTTGCAAGCGAAGTTGCATATTGCAATACCATTTCCCCTAGAGGTGTGGTAAAATTTTACATCTCAGATAATATCCAATCAAGTGCAAATACAATTAAAAAAACTTTTATTACTGCACATTATTTGATGATGAAAGTCAGCAGAGCTTCACCTCATTCACAATTCAATACGCTCTAGGTCTAATAACAGTCTATTTGCCCTTAGTAAATACACCCCATTATGTCCATCATGATAGACCAAATATATGGCGTAATGATTCCCAAGAATAAACTGTATATTATTGTACCTACCCATATTGTTTATTTGTAAAAACAATCTATAGAATACCCTAATAAAAATGAAATAGAAAACTCAAAACTGACATAAACTCTGTAATAATCACAAGAGAACTGGAGATATTATATTACAATGCAAAAAAGCTTAACTAAGACATCATGACACTTAATTAAAAAAACAATATTCCATGTTTCATTTATGTTTATCACTTGTTATACTGAGATGTTTCAATTCCCCTTTTAGTACCAGTTACTGTTACTGCAGGTGATTTTTATATGTTAATGTTAATCCACTTTGACATTCAGGTGGTAAATTAATCATAGCTTTATTGAGTTATTCAATCTTTAACCACTTAAGGACCGCCTCCTGCAGATATACGTTGGCAGAATGGCACGGCTGGGCACAAGCACGTACCTGTACTTCCTCTTTAAGTGCCCAGTCGTGGGTCGCGGGTGCGTGCCCACGACCAGGTCCAAAGCTCCGTGACCGCGGCCGCGGGACCCGCGGACCCAATCACCGCTGAAGTTCCGCGATCGGTCCCCAGAGCTGAAGAACGGGGAGAGCTGTGTGTAAACACAGCTTCCCCGTTCTTCACTGTGGCGCTGTCATTGATCGTGTGTTCCCTAATATAGGGAAACACTATCAATGGCGTCACACGTCCAGCCCCCCCCCTACAGTTAGAAACAGAGATGAGGTCACACTTAACCCCTTTAGCGCCCCCTAGTGGTTAACTCCCAAACTGCAATTGTCATTTTCACAGTAAACAATACATTTTTAATGCATTTTTTGCTGTGAAAATGACAATGGTCCCAAAAATGTGTCAAATTTGTCCGATGTGTCTGCCATAATGTCGCAATCATGAAAAAAAACGCTGATCGCCGCCATTAGTAGTAAAAAAAAAAGAAATGAATAAAAATGCAATAAAACTATCCCCTATTTTGGAAACGCTATACATTTTGCGCAAACCAATCGATAAACGCTTATTGTGATTTTTTTTTTACCAAAAATAGGTAGAAGAATACATATCGGCCTAAACTGAGGAAAAAAAAAAGTTTTTTTATCTTTTTGGGGGATATTTATTATAGCAAAAAGTAAAACATATTGCATTTTTTTCAAAATTGTCGCTCTATTTTTGTTTATAGCGCAAAAAATAAAAACTATAGAGGTGATTAAATACCACCAAAAGAAAGCTCTATTTGTGGGGGAAAAATTGGATGTCAATTTTGTTGGGGAGCCACGTTGCACGACCGCGCAATTGTCAGTTAAAGCGATGCAGTGCCGAATCGCAAAAATTGGCCAGGTCCTTTACCTGCCTAAAGGTCCGGGTCTTAAGTGGTTAATGGCATTATCCTAAATTGAAACTGATTCTGTCTTAAGGATTGTAATATTTATTTTATTTTAAAGGACATACAAGTTTTTTTTCATACATTTTTGAACCCATTGTCTCTAAATGTAAGAAATTCCAGAGAATATCAGAACATTTCTAGATAATGATCTACCCCATTAAAAAATGCCATTTTATTGAAGTGGGTAATTTAAATATTATATCTTAGCCAATTCAAAATCATTTTACAATGATACATGCATTATGCAGACTTTGTGGAATGATACAGTACGCTAAGTCATTGCTTTTTCCAAAAGATAATTCTACTGAACCATTTAATTCTCTTGTGCACTTACCTTTTTAACTGTGCATTTAATTCTTAGCTAATTGACATCAATATTTATGTATTTCAATTAGCTGTTGTTTTATCTACTTCCATGTTATATAATTGCAACCATTAGATAATCTCCCAGAGGCTTTTATATTGTATTCAAAGGAAAATGAAATATTCAGAGTGTTTTACCTACTTAGAAAAAAGAAAATTAAGATACAGTGACATATCCTTAAAAAGAACATTTATGCAAATCAGGATGGCAGAGGCTTTTGTGTTACTAAATGGCCTTCAAAATACATCTTATGTGAAATTTTTAATGATATGGAATATTTTAAAATATTCAGCAGAATATTAACTTTGGTACATGCTATCCCAGATATTGTTTGTCTTGTTTATGTAATGTGTAACCTGTATTCCTGTATGTTCTATTTTTATGTTTAATGCACCTTTTAATTGTGGTACATAATTAACTGTTATGGTTACACTAAGCTGAAAACAATAAGGTCTCCCATTGCAAGTTTTTTATACAATCATGTAGGTACGATAAGATTTCAGTGCCATCTATTCAACTGGGAAAGGGTGAGAGGCAATCGGTACCTTTAAAACCCTTGACAAGTTTTAGAGAGACCTGTCAATGTAATTCTCTTTCTCTTCAACTATACATTGAATTTCATACTTTTTAAAAACAGTAGAATGATCTAATAATCTGTTTTACAGCAGTCATGAAGTGAGGTTGCTGTATAATGGAAATGGAAACAGACACAGACTGTTTTCAAATGATAACTTCTGTATGATAAGTCTGTAAACAAAGGGGCAGATTCACAAACAATTGCATGGGCGCAGCGTATGTGAGATACGCTACGCCGCTGTAACTTACTGTTCCCAGCTTCGAATCCATAAAGAATTTGCGCCGTAAGTTACGGCGGCGTAGTGTATCTCTTGCGGCGTAATGGCGCGCAATTCAAATGCGGCGAGTAGGGGGCGTGTTTCATTTAAATGAAGCGCGTCCCCGCGCCGAACGAATTGCGCATGCGCCGTCCCTTAATTTCCCACCATGCATTGCGCTAAATGACGTCGCAAGGACGTCATTGTTTTGACGTGGATGTAAATTACGTCCAGCCCGATTCACGGACGACTTACGCAAACAAAATAAAAAGTTTAAAATTATACGTGGGAACGACGGCCATACTTAACATTGAGTACGCCACCATATAGCAGCTTTAACTATACGCCGGAAAAAGCTGACTAGAGACGACGTAAAAGAATGCGACGGCCGTGGATCGTCGTAAATAGCTAATTTGCATACTCGACGCGGATTACGACGGGAACGCCACCCAGCGGACGCCGAAGAATTGCATCTAAGATCCGAAGGCGTACGAAGACGTACGCCTGTCGGATCTAACCCAAATGCCGTTGTATCTTGTTTTGAGGATTCAAAACAAAGATACGATGTGGGAAATTTGAAAGTACGCCGGTGTATCAGTAAATACGCCGGCGTACTCTCTTTGTGGATCTGTCCCAAAAACTTCAAAGCCAAATTCCTGGCTAATTTTTGTATAAGGCTCTTGGATATATATATATACAGTATATATATATATATATATATATATATATATATATATATATATACATATATATATATATATATATATATATATATATATATATATATATATATATATATATATATATATATACATATATATATATATATACATATATATATATATACATACATTTATATAGATATATAAATATATATATATATTTATGTATATATATATATAGCAGCTCAGGCTGCAATACTCACCTGTCTCCTTCAGTACCTCTACTTCACTACAAGATGTCCTCAACCCCGTCCTCAACCCTGTCATCACATCAGCATCACTTTTGAATCATCCAGGAGCCTTTACTATCAGAAGCTGATTAAAGAGGAAGAGGACCCAGCACAACCCATGACTGCCAGGAGACATCTGAAAATACATAATATACAGTTGGTGGGGACCTCAAGGAGGAAAGGGGGCCACTCTGTGGGGAGCATGGAGTAGTGCTTTAACAAACATTGATATACCAGCATATGGAGAAAAAACTATAGAGAAAAACACATTATACTTTGTGAAAATGTTCCCACATGAGTTAAAGTGTGTGCAATTTTATCTAACAGTGGATCATTAGGAAACCTGCTACCTGTGTGCAAAATATGTATGCATTCCTATATACAGCTGTGTTCAAAACTTACATACTCTGGCAGAATTTATGACATATAGACCATTTTTCAGAGAATATGAATGATAACACAAAAACTTTTCTTTTACTCATGGTTAGTGTTTGGCTGAAGCCATTTATTATCAATCAACTGTGTTCAATCAACTGGAAGCTGTGTAAAGGGGTCCACAGGTGCAGTTGTGGAGAGGGGGTAAACAGTAGTGACAAAGGGATATTGGGGGGTGCAGAGGTATGCAGGGGGCACAGTGGGGTGTTTTTACATTTTTAAGTCGCTAGGTGCCAGATATAGGATCCTCTCCAGGTGCCAAATATTCTAGGTATGCCCCTGCTTGCATGTAAGTGTAAACACACATACAGTATGTCAACCTCTGGGGGTGAACGTTCCCACACCAGGGCATCTCTCTCTATCTCTCTCTCTCTCTCTCTCTCTCTCTGTCTCTCTCTCTCTCTCTCTCTCTCGATCTGTAAATGGAACCCTGTCAGTCATACAAGTATTAAGATTAGAGATTACACCTTATGCCGCATACACACGACCGTTTTTCGGGTTATAAAAAATTAAGTTTTTAATGGTCTAGAAAAAAACGATGTTTTTTTCAACCCGATCATTAAAACGGCCTTGCCTACACACGATCGTGAAAAAAATGCTCTAGCAAAACGCAGTGACGTACAATACGTGCGACGGCACTATAAAGGGGAAGTTCCATGCGGATGACTCCACCCTTGGGGCTGCTTTTGCTGATTTCGTGTTAGTAAAAGTTTGGTGAGAGACGCTTTTCAGTCTGTTACAGCGTGATGAATGTGCTATCTCCATTACAAACGCTAGTTTTACCAGAACGAGCGCTCCCGTCTCAAAACTTGCTTCTGAGCATGTGCGTTTTTTTCACGTCGTTAAAGCCCACACATGACAATTTTTTACGACGTTAAAAACAACGTGAAAAATTAGAGCACGTTTGAAATTTTTAATGGCCATTTTTTTACATCGTGAAAAATGCTCTGGAGCCCACACACGATCGTTTTTAATGACATTAAAAAAAAAAAAATTTTGTACAACCCAAAAAACGGTCGTGTGTACACTTTGGCCTAAGTAAAACCTGCTATGGGAAATTCATATATTTAAAAATGCATTGCCCACTGGAAAATAATGCTCACTGACTAAGCTAGGCTTTGGTTGTTAGTATTCTGTTTTGTAATTTTATTATATTCCTTTTTTATCCGTAACTACAAAAATGTGTTTTAAGTTCTAGGAAAACAATGCCTGTTTTGGAAGATATGTTATTACAATATACTATTTATACTAGAATTTGAAAAATAAAAATTAGTTGTGTTTTCCCCAAATAGGTTTATATCAGTTTAAGGAATTGAAATAAAATGCAAAGCTTTACTTGTTCTTCCTGAAACTGGCAGCAAAGAATCAATATGCAAATGAAGATAAACTACCTACCAGATGTGCATCACTTCTACAACTAATTATTAACATGGTTGCCATGTTTGAAAAATAGCAGAAGCTATTTACATTTCCATAGCACCCATGGCATATTGTTTCCTGTAAAATAAATAAAAGTATAATTAGGTATATAAGTTTCTGTTTCATGTTATGCTTATTCATTGGGACTTGACAATATAATGCAATCCAAACAGAGCTGCAGACTGAATTTCAAATTGCATTGAAAACAAGCCAAATCCCTAGTCTTCTGTGAATGTAAATAATATTAACTTGATAAATAAAACTTTGCGATGTTTGAATTTTTTTATTTGACTCAGGACAAAAATATTAAATATTATGTGTTTTGAAAATGGCAGTGCCCAAATGATTGTCTAAATTACTCTTTACCATATATTTATTCCTGTTGTTTGCTACATTTTTCTAAAAGACACAGATTATGGTTTATAATTATAGCAAGACAAGAGGGTGTCATGTCCTGCACATCAAGTATTTTAATATGGATTGTAAATAAATCTGTGGTTCATTCAATTACATTTCTATGTTGGGATCACTGAAAACATATTGATGGAGCAAACTGAAGCTTTATAGTCACCCCTGCCTAATGCTAATGTTCCACTGTTGTATTTATGTGAAGTCATAAGATGTTAAAATACACCTGCTTCCACAAGAAAACACTATATTTTACTGTAATCATCTCCGATAGGTTCTTTTGGTAACTGATTTTCCTTTTGCAATACATTACTGTGCAGTGAGCAGAGCATATAGCTGTGTTCAGAAACTGTGTTTCAATTCTGTGCACCTTATCTTTGATAAATTAACAACCTTAGGAATGCTTCATTGTATTGTCCCTAAAATCAATCCATGATTGTGCAATGAATATTTGTTGAGCTTTCTTGTAGAAAAATCTATTAATGATGTACCATTTAAATATATCTCATTCTTTAAATGTTTTTATTTTCACATTACATCTGCTAAAATTGCCATACAATTTGTGTAGTGAAAAAAGTAATACAAGGAAATGATATTTATTTATACATATAACAGTGTGGAATAGAAGCATTAAAGTGGATGTAAACCCCAATTTATTATTTTATTTTTTTGATGTCACAATGTAGAGTATAAGATTTCCTATCATCTGTGCCCAGTCTTGCCACATAGAGTTAATCCAGCTCTGAGCAATCCTCTTTTATTGTTCAATGAAATAAAACAGACTTACAGAGAAAAACTTAGTCCGTTCCGCCCCCTTGCTGTGAGTGACAGGTGATTTACATATCTCATGCACTAGCCTGGAGACAGGCATTATTTTTTAATTCCTACCCCCACTGCTTTTCTGAAGTCATGTGGTTACTTTTTTTGGGATTTTGACTGGATCATAGCAGAATTTAGTGTAAGGAATACACAGGAAAAAATGCATGTTGACAAGGGGAGTGTAGAGGTGGGAGGGGAGTCTACTGACATCACGACTCCACCCACAGAACTCCAGACAACTGATCCACCCACAGAATCTGCAGTTTTTCAGTTCTTATAACAGACAGAGGAGAAACATTTGACAGGTAAGGATACATGCAGGAGGCATGTACTGTATATCCTTATAGATCAGCAATATGGCAGTAGTTTAGAAAGGATGAGAGTGGGTTTACATCCACTTTAAGTAAAAATGGCATGAGTATTGTTTGGTATTTAACCACAGATATGCAGGGAGATAAATGCCCTTACTGAAGAATAAACCATGAGACATGCCTTCCTGCCAGAGACCAGTCCCTTATCGTAGGATGAATCTAGATATTCACATCAGTTAGCAAAACTTCTATAGGTCACTTATTGTATGTTTGATAGGAATAAGGTGGAGTTTAGATTGGGAGAAAGCGAAGATAAAGAGTTTATGTAAGATCTCTATCAATCTGAAAAAGAATCTGAACTTTCACAAAGAGGCATGAGCTCCTGCTTCAGTCCAAACACGGGTTCCCCCACATCCTGAATGATAATACCTGGCCCCATTCATTTGTTTGCTGGGAATACTCAGCTATGTAATAGACATGTGCGTTTCGTGTTGTAAGAATCGAAAATTCGTACGAATTTCTGAAAATTCGTACTTTCGGAAGTATCCGAAATACGAATTTTAAAAAATTTCGTTGATGAATTTCGGATCCGAATTTCTTACAACATGAACCGAAACGTGACTGGTGTTTTGTTGACCAATCAGAGGTTTTCTTCTGCTGCAGAGTGAGGGTTGGGAAAATTACCTTTTTTAATATGGGAGTGGGAGACTGACTGGTACTGGTAGTCGATGGGAGATTCAGAATCAGTCAAAATAAGAATGTTTGTTAATATTGTTTTATTATTATCATAATAATTACGATTATTCCTTATGATGAAGTTAAAAACCCACCATCCCTGTGCTGTGCTCATTATGAGGGGCTCCCATCATCCCTGTGCTGTGCTGACTTCCTCCTGGGGCTGTGCCCCTGCTGTGCTCATTATGAGGGGCTCCCACCATCCCTGTGCTGTGCTCATTATGAGGGGCTCCCACCATCCCTGTGCTGTGCTGACTTCTTCTTGGAGCTGTACCCCTGCTGTGCTCATTATGAGGGGCTTCCACCATTCCTGTTCTGTGCTGAGTTCCTGCTGGGTTTGTTTGTAGTTCATATTTCATAATCTGTGTCCGAAAGTCCATTTGGATTGGATACAAATTTTCGTTAACTTTTGTAACAATTATGAACATTCATTATGATGAATTTAAAAAAGCAAACCCAGGAAGTCAGCAGCACTTCAAATATGAATTAACGGCTAATACGAAACGGAACGAAACAAAACAAATTTATTGACGTCGCCCATGTCTACCATGTAAATGAAGGGGTAGAGATATTGGCTGACTTCATTACCTACAGTAAATATAGATCAAAGGATCTAGAATTTTGGATGAACCCCACACCAGTCCTCCTTGGCATCCACCTCAGACCCTGATCAAGGAAAAGGGTCTGGTATGTATTTTTGGAGGGAACTCTGCATGGAGTTTTGCTTTGTGTGGGTTCCGCCATTTATATATTTACTAGACCATAATCCAGTATAAGGATCTGGAATACATTAGGGAATCCCTGGATGCTTTATTTACAAACAGAAAGAAGTGCCTGATTGTTGTCAGTTACTGGCAATTTAATTGGCCTTTTTTGTAAATGTCAGTTTTGCTGACATTTTTTGTAGGTTGTTTACAATGGCCAGTTACTTTACTTCACAGGAAGGTTCAAGGCATCTACCACATATGTTATTTAAAGGAGTTTTTTTTTTGTATTTTTAATGTTGCCTTTTAAGCATTATTTATGGTCTTATGCAAAAGGCTTTATTCCAAAATGATCTTAACAATTTGCATTTCCATGAAATGTGGTAAAAAGAACCACTTTCTCCACAATCCCTCCAACACAAAATTACACAATGGGAGGCTGAGTAAGTAATATGAAATGTATTTTGCCAAGTTTTCTCAGGAAAGGATGTTTCCAGCTGTTTTTCCCATATGATTGGTTGGTCCATGAATGGGTGCCTCCCATGCACGGACAATAAAACCGGACAGTATCTAATAATAAACTGTAATCTTGCTACATGATACTCGTGTTAGTGTCTTGCTGATTACCCGATCGATCGTAGGACTCCTCGCACCCAGAGCAAAGATAGCAAAACAGAATAGGAACTTACAGGTGATCACAGGTGATCCATCACCTATCAGGTGGTACCAGCAGAAGTGGGGTGTGCCATGTTTCAGGTAAGTGTGAAACCTATACAATTTATTTTCTCATAAGTGAATATTTGTATGAAGGTCGCACTTGCCTTGATCCGGTACTCCGAACTAGAGAACTAGAATATGATATAGCATAATATACTTGACTGAAGTATTTTTAACTTTTGAGTATGTCTCGAGGAAGCTAGGTTGGCTTACCTGGGGCTGGTTTTTAGGAATTATCTCGCGGAAGCTAGACTGGCTTACCGGGGGTAATTGATATTAGTAAAAGGTTAGGATATTGTCTTGCGGAAGCTAGGCTGGCTTACCGGGGGCAAATAAAAGGGTTAGGAAATTAGGGACCTCCTGTAATAGAGAGGACCACACAGACCCTCTTTTTATTCAGAAGGGTGCGCGGATTTCCAAAACTAATACATGTAAAGGTTTATATGATTAAATTATTTGTGCACTATATCTCTGTATGTCCTGTTGATGGTGTTGATTGGATTGAATTGGTATTTTGCAGTACTATAAATATTCTGATATCTAGAGTTACCTTATTGAGTTAAATACTTTATGATTTATGTCACAAATTTCTTTATTACAAAACTGTCTGCATTGTTTAACGGGATTGTTATTTGTATGTACTAAAACATCTATCCGTTTGGTGGCTACTGTTCCAGGGGGTTATCACAGAAAATTGGGAAGGGGTCTGTAATTCAGAAATGGGACACCTGGTGTTTGAGGTATAATTTGCACAATTCTGGAGAGTTCCCTTTGGGAAGAGATTATGCGAATTATAAAGACTATATATACAGATATTTGTGTAGTCTGCCCTAAATCTTGGGAATAAGTGAAACCCTCAGATGTTGGCCTATGGTGGATAATAAAACAGGGAAGGCGACTCTTGAAGGTGAGCAAGAACAATCGACCCCATATGATTTTATTAAAGGTACTTGTGGTTTAAATTATGTCGAACCATATTGGCAAAATGTTCAAAAATGTGCCCATAATTACAGTTGTCCGGAATAGGTTCCTTAGGACCCTGTTCCGCTGAACAATGGGAGGAGGTTAAAAAGATTTATGGGGTTCACCCGCGACATAATTATCCACCGGATACCTGGGATACTGTATATATGATAAAATGTTGTAAGAAATGGGAGAAAGCTTTCAGGAATATAGAAATAGATTCCCACTTTCAAATGCTATACCTGAGAAAAAGACACCAATAGCCCTTGACACCACTGTTTTGGTGCCTACATCAATACCCTCTGCCCCATTCTCACCAGTAGGACAAGAGATGCCCCCACCTTATATAATGACCAAGAAGGAAAAGGTCCCAAACTTACATCCCAATCTGCCAAAGTTAGATGAGAATATGTTGGCAACTATCCTAACTCAGGGACATAAACAGGAACAGATAGCGGCTAGGGAACAATAGGGAACAACTAGCGCTAGAAGCTTTACGAGCAAAAACACAATAAGGTCCCACCTTTAGTGCTACATTTTGTCTCTAGAACTTGGCGTGCCGCCCTTCCTCAACTTTTGAAGGTTAACCAAGAATCAGTAGGAGCACTGGAGCAACCACGAGTTGTTTAACCGATCCTAAATTTATCACTGCAGAATGTACTGAGGGTTGCTCAATGGGAATAAATGGGAATAAATGGGACTGATGGAACACATAAGATAACACCACCCCTTGAAGTTTCCTCTATAGAAGGAAACATTTTAACACAGTTGACTTTTGCAGTATTACCTGCTTGTCTAGTTCCCCTTATGGGAAGCGATCTAATGTCTCAACTACATATTATCATTATCTTTGACAAAGAGGGTAACCTTCAAGCCAGATCCCCCATTTGCGAACTGACAAACCCAAAGTATAAAGACTGGAAAGGACACTACATGCTACTCCCTGCAGACCTCGAAACACATCCCATATGGGCACTATCTATCTCTGTGGGACTAATTAATTGCACTCCAACACTACACTTGCATTTCAGACATTGTTTTCAGAAACAATACCCACTTACAGAAGAAAAAAAAGAAAGGGATAAAACCCTTAATTCAGGAATACATAGGGGAGGGTATTTTAAGGCTCAAAGTTAGCCCATGGAACACACCAAATATCCCAGTGAAACAGGCAAACGGTACCTGGAGATTAGTACAGGATCTCAAGGCAGTTATACCCCTACCTCCTCTGGTGGCAGATATCACTGCAATTTTTGTAGCATTACCCCCAACTTCACAGTGTTACACAGTCAGGGGCAATTAACATGGACTAGGCTCTAAGACTGTAGAATAGACCGAGTCTATGTTGGAGGCTTTTAATTATCTAATCCTAGCCTAGCCTCTGCTCCAGCATTAGGTTTGCCTTCATATAAAAAATAAAAATAAAAAAAATGTGTTACACTGTGTAGTCTCGGGGGATGCCTTTTCAGCTGTTTTAGCACATGATCATGGTGGGAGCCAGAGAGGCCAGTTGCATACCTGTCAAAGAAATTGCCCAATCAGGTGCAGGGGATGCCCAGTTGTTTGCAGGCCTTGGCAGCTATTGCCATGGCAGTAAAAGAAACAAACAAAATCACATTAGGAACACCTAATCTTACTCACTATCTCTTCCTCTGTACACAACACATTCAGTCACCTCCCTTTTACAAAATATGCAGAGATCTTGAAAAAGCTAAGGAATATGTTAGGGCACAACGGAATGCTGGGAAACAACCAATTTATGTAAATGAAATAGTCAAAACATCAGTCCAGAGAAACAATCTCCACAGTTGTAGGCCCAAAAGACATAGAAGTAATTAATCCCGAGGACAAAGGTGATCCAGAAACATACACATCATTAGAAAACATCCCCCATTCATAATTATTAATGCATGCTTTCGAAAAAAAAAAAAAAAAAAGGAAAAAAATGTTCGGTATGTTCACATTTAACTACAGGAGAACATATTTTTCCTATGATAGGGAAACCAGTTTCTGCTTTAACCTTAACCAATACTACCCAATTACCAGAAGTACAACTTATTACCACCCAAAACAAGCCTTTCCTAATTCAAGGTTTCTCAGAACCACCCAGAATATGTTTTCTAAATGGTGCATTTAAAATCCGAGCAGAAGGTGAGGATCTCCGAAATGCTAAATTTTGCAGAAATGCTACGGTGAATTTTACTCTGCTTGACTTAGGCCCCGTACACACCATAGAATCCATCCGCTGAAAAATCCCAGCAGATGGGTTTCAGCGGATAGATCCTATGGTGTGTACACGCCAGCGGATCTGTTTCCGCGGATATTTCTCCCCTGGGATGGATTCCAGCAGATCGAATATTTGCTGACATGCCAAGCAAATCCATCTGCTGGAATCCATCCCAACGGATGGATCCGCTGGTCTGTATAGACTCACCGGATCCATCCGTCCGAAGGGATCCCCCGCATGCGTCGTAATGATTCGACGCATGCGTGGAATTCCTTATATGACAGCGGCGCGCACGTCGCCGCGTCATAATCGCGGCGACGGCACGACACGTCATCGCCAGAGGATTTCGGCGCTGATTTCAATGCGATGGTGTGTACACTCCATCGCATGAAAATCCGCCAAAATCCTCGAGAGGATTTATCCGCGGAAACGGTCCGCTGGACCGTATTCGCAGATAAATTCTCTAGTGTGTATGGGGCCTAAGGCTTCGTACACACGATAGGTTAAACAGAGGACAGCGGTCTGATGGACCGTTTTCATCGGTCAAAACCGATCGTGTGTGGGCCCCATAGGTTATTTAACCATTGGTTAAAAAAAAGCCAACTTGCTTTAAATTTAACCGATGGATTCCTAACCGATGGGAAAAAAACGATTGTTAGTAGGTACAACTATCGGTTAAAAATCCAGGCATGCTCAGAATCAAGTCGACGCATGCTTGGAAGCATTGAACTTCGTTTTTTCAGCACGTCATTGTGTTTTACGTCACCGCGTTCTGACACGATCGGTTTTTTAACCGATGGTGTGTAGGCGCGACGGACCATCAGTCAGCTTCATCGGTTAACCGATGAAAACGGTCCATCGGTCCGTTCTTATCGGATGGACTGATCGTGTGTACGCGGCATTAGAAAGGATTAGGAAAAAGAAATTCATATTGAGGATCTTAACACAACCATAGTAGAAAATGCCGATGAGAGAGCCAATCTATTAGCCACATATAATATCACTAAATGTGATAGGTATAAGGAAATGTTTTGCTCTAGAGAAGAGGTAGTTACAAACTGGTTACAGGATACACATTTCTCGGGGCCTTGGATTACTTCTGAGACAAATCAAACACCTCCATCCATAGGGGACTGGATTTGTCTGATGGGTCTCAGAACGGGCTTGCCTATTCCAGATGAGGTTTCAGCTCCGCATATGCCCAAGGGATGGATGGTGTGTTGTGGTCATTGATGCCACACCACTATCCCTTATCCAACGGACAAACGATTTGGTGGATGGTGCACTTTTGTTAGATTAGTGCCTTATATTACCGGCTATGGGACACCTTAGATTTCACCAACACAAAAGATCCCTGACTAATGAGTGATGATAATTGTATTGTTCTTCTTTTGTTACATTGCTTTTAAATAATAATGTGTATAATTTCAAAAATAACCTCAGCAAAAATACAGGAAGAGAGTGCAGAAGTAAAAATGTTTTAGGACAGATGGTACAATGAATGATCTATTAGGAAAGAAACAATATCAAGCAGGTAGACATTGATGGTCAGACTTTCAGGCCGAGGAAGTATGTTTTTTAAAAAAAATATAGTTTAATAGCATATAGATAAATTGAACAAAATATACAAAGAATAAAAATAATACAAAAACTAATAAAGTTGATTTACAACAATTGACCACTGTACATTCCTCAGAAGTCGCCAACGCACGTTTCGCCGTGGTGCTTCTTCAGGACGAAGACGAGGAGTACAAGTTTTAGCAGAGAGATAGAGACTTATCTGCAATGATACAGTGTAACAAATTAATAATACAAAAATACAAGTTTAAAATAAATGAAGTACTTCAGTATGTATTTACATGACTAATGGTCCTCTAGCGGATGCATCCATGGGGCATATAAGACACAGGTGGAGACGATCAAGTCAAGAAATAAGCTTCAGTAAAGATTTTCACATGTCGGGAATCTGATTGACAAAAATATTGAAAAGATATATATATAATAATAGTGACTCAATATTAAATTCTGATAGTACCAGCTGCTATCAAGGTGCGGATATAGATACCATATAGAGTAGTAACGATCAGAACGAAGGAAAAAATAGTAGAACAAAAAAAGCCCAGAGAAAACCAAAAACTAGGTGAGAAGTAGAACAAATGTGAATGAAAAAATAATAAATAAAACATAAAAAAATAAAAATATAACAATTAAATAAATAAAAATAAGATAGTATGCAGGAAAAAGAAATAAATAAAAAGAAAAAAGAAATAAAATAAAAGTAATTTTGAATAGAAAGGGGGCGGGCGTGGCCGAGCCGAGCTAGGAGATGGCTGCCTGATTGCTGAGCTCCTGCCACCTCAGAGCCCTTTTCACAATTTGCGGCACTTTTCACCCATTTCAAACCACCTACAGCATGGGTACCTCGTCCAGGCAGTCCTCGACCTCCCGTTCCCGATCCCCCCGGGGACATTCCGACGCCCTGGACCACAATATACCGGAGATGTTCCGGACCGGCCGAGGCAACGCGGCGGCCTCCCGCCAAGGCGCACAGTCCAGCCGCCCGTGGACCTCTCAACAACCACAGGACATAATCCTGTCAGCGACGCCGCTGACTTCTCCCCCAGGAGCTCTGGGAGGACCGGAATCCGCGACAACCCCGGCACTGCCGGCAACACCGATCACTATCTCTGACCTGAGGGCCGTTGCGACGGACATCAAAGACGCCCTGGCAGCGGCCATCGCGGAACTGCGCCTGGACTTCAAGACGCTGGATGGACGAGTGCAACAGGCTGAAACCACACTGGGGGACCACGATCTTGTGCTCCAGCGTTCTACCAGGAAAATTGACGATCACACCCTCCAACTCCGGGAGGTGAACCGACACCTGGAGGACCTGGAGAACAGGGGGAGGCGCCATAACTTACGTGTACGGGGCATACCGGAGACAGTGGAGGGGGAGAAGATCCAACAGGAGGTGACCAATCTCTTCAATACGGCCCTCCGGCGACCCCCGGACACACGGATCGCCATGGAAAGGATCCATAGAGCGCTGCGCCCGAGAGGCAGGGACACTGACCCCCCTAGGGATATCATCTGCTGCCTCGTGGATTATGGACTAAAAGAGGAGATCTTACGGCAGGCTAGAGATCAGCGCCTAAAATATGAGGGAGTCCCGATCCAGCTGTTCCAGGACCTCTCGGGGATAACTTTGAAACATCGCAGGGATCTCAAACCCCTGCTGGATGCCTTGCGTGCAGCCAACATACGCTACCAGTGGAAGTTCCCTTTCGGCACGCGGCGGACCCCCCCTACAACAAAGAGAACAGCCTCCTCTTAACCAGAAAACCATGGCTGCCTTGAACCGTGTGCCTGGGAAATCCCACCCCTTGCTATAATGCAGGGTTGACCGCTCTGGGGTGGCATCCTGGGCTTTGATTAACTGTAATAGAAAAGTAACTGATCCCATCTGGTCGTCTCCTGGCTGGGTCTCGGTTGACCCACGAGCGGTACCGTGCGGGAGTGCCCAGACCTGTTAACAGGGGTGGGCGTTCCGCGCGGCCGCAATATACCGATTGTGTGCTCCACTAAAAAAAAAAAAAGGTGAGGGATAGACACATACCCCGCCTAATCGGTTTTCACCCCCTCCAGTTGAGGGGGAGTTTTTTGTTTGGGTACTTCCCCTGAACCCCCCCCCCCCCCCCCCCCTGTGCCTACCCACCGACACACGTCCACTGCCCCCCTCCCCCCGGTACCAGACGGGTTACAGACCCGACCGAAACCCCCCTCTTCTATAATCTCCACTCCCAATGCTGTCCCGGAGGGACCCCTTTCGAGACCTATCACTGCTCCGGCACAGTTGAGCCACCACCGACCACCCCGCAGGCGGCTGCAAGACAGCAGCAACTGCCATAATGACAGACTCCTTGGCGGAACCAGATAGACCCACATTGAAAGTGCTCTCTGTAAATGCACAGGGACTGAACCTCCCTGAAAAAAGGGCCCAACTCCTCCTAGTAATGCACAGAGCCCAGGCTGATATAGTGTTTGTACAGGAAACACATTTCAAAGCAACGCCCGTACCAAAATTGCACAACTTCCATTTCCCGACTGCCTATCACGCCACAAACCCGCACGCCAAGACGAAAGGTGTATCCATACTGATAGCTAGACGATGCCCCTTCATAATGACTGAAATGCTAGCTGACCCGGAAGGCAGGTATCTCTTCCTGAAGGGCTCTCTCTTAAATCACACGATCACGCTTGCCAATATATACGCCCCAAATACATGCCAGGTTCCGTTCTTTCACACTGTCTCGAACGTGCTGACCCCCTTCCAAGCAGGAATGCTGATACTGGGAGGCGACTTTAATGTGCCCCTGAACCCAGCACTAGACACATCCACTGGTACGTCATCCATACCATACATAGCTCTGAGAAGGATTAAAACGACCCTTCAGAACCACCTCCTACATGATACATGGCGGGCCCTCAACCCCACGGGCAAGGACTACACATTCTATTCGGCCCCCCACGACCGGTACTCTAGACTCGACTACCTACTGCTCAGCCAGACAGACCTACATATGCTCACGGCAGCGTCCATAGAACCCATGTTCCTATCGGACCACCACCCGATCTCAATGACTTTAACACTCCCCTCCGGCCACCCTCGAGCGAGGGTGTGGAGGCTAGACCCATCCCTACTCACAGACCCGATTGTAGCCAAGGAGCTGGAAGTGGCGCTCGACGCATATTTCCAGGAAAACAGGCAGGAAGACACGTCCCCCATAGTTAACTGGGAGGCACACAAGTGTGTAGTCCGGGGCCTCCTGATAGCCGCGGCTGCCAAACGAAACAAGTTGAGACGCAAACACTACAACGACCTCTTAGGACGCATAGCGCGCCTGGAATCCGCACATAAACACTCACAGGCCCTCACGACGCTGCAGGACCTGTGCCAGGCTAGGGCCGAACTCCTGGATGCTATAGGGAAAAAGATTAAACGGAGCTTTGCACTGGCCAAAAAATCCTTCTATGAACACGGAGACAAAGCGGGTGCACTACTGGCGAAAGCCCTACAATCCAAAAGAGCCAAAACGACTGTCCATTCGCTGATGGACAGCAAAGGCCGGAAGGTACAATCCTCCCCGGACATTGCCAACCTCTTTGTTCAGTATTATAATGGCCTTTACAATCTGCCCGCCCAGACCACACCGAACGCAAATGTCACACGACAAGCCTCCATTGACGATTTCCTCCGACGGTACGGCCCAACCAAATTGACGGAGGAGGCAAGAACAGACCTTGACGCACCCTTAAACACTGCAGAAGTAGGTTTGGCCTTGAAACAATTGAAAGTAGGCAAAAGCCCAGGCCCGGACGTGTTGACAGCGGGGTACTATAAAACCTACGCCAAGGTTCTCACACCATTTTTTGTTTCGGCGTTTGCCTCCTTCGCCAACGCCCAAGCCCCCCCCAGAGACCTACTGACTGCACACATTGTAGTCATTCCCAAACCAGACAAAGACCCCACCATGGTGACCAACTACAGACCCATTTCGCTCCTCAACATGGACCTTAAATGGTTCGCCAAGACGGTTGCGAACAGACTGCTCCCATATATGCCCAAACTCATAGACAATGACCAGGCCGGCTTCATCCCGGGCAGAGAGGCACGGGACAACACGATTACGGCCCTGAACATACACCACTGGCTCACCTCAACCAAGTCCCCGGGTTTTTTTTTGTCGTTGGACGCGGAGAAGGCGTTTGACAGGGTGGCGTGGGACTACATGCGAGCAACCCTCGAAGCCGTCATCCTCCCCCCACTCATGTTAAATTATATAGCGATGCTCTACACAGGCCCCACGGCGAGGGTAAGCGTGAACGGTCACCTGTCGGACGCCTTCTCCGTGTCGAACGGGACCCGCCAGGGGTGTCCCCTCTCTCCCCTGATCTTTGTCCTCACCCTTGAACCCTTCCTACGGCGACTTAGGTCAAACCCGACGATCAAGGGCATAGACGTGGGGGACCAGACATACAAACTTGCCGCATTTGCGGATGACATCCTACTGATGCTAAGAGATCCCCTCACGACTATCCCTAACCTCCTGCTGGATCTCAAGCAGTTTAAACTCCATTCCAACTTACAGATCAACCTGTCTAAATCGTATGCTCTGAACGTCTCCCTACCCCAGAATCTATGTGATCAGTGTCAGGTGAACTTCTCATTCAAATGGAACACGAGGGCCATCACTTATCTGGGGATCCAACTCCCGGTCTCCCTCTCGAATCTTTACTCCCTGAATTTACTCCCACTGCTCCAAACGATAGTGAAAGACCTGAAAGACTGGGCCCCAAAACATTTATCTTGGTTTGGCAGGATAGCGGTGGTCAAGATGAATGTCCTTCCTCGACTACTCTATGCCTTGCAAGCAATCCCTATTAGGCCCCCCCCTGCATTCTTTGTGTCTTTCAGAGCAGCATGTACTAAATTTGTTTGGAGGGGCTCCCGTCCACGCCTAAGTTTTACCAGACTTACGGTCCCCAAACCGCAGGGAGGACTGGGGCTCCCAGACCTACACAAATATCACTTGGCCTGTAGCCTCACTAGAATAGTGGATTGGGCCACGAATGGGAACCAAAAACAGTGGGTGGGGCTGGAACAATCCTTCACCCAGGTCCCGCTAACTCACTTGCCATGGTCCTCGCAAGATAACATCCCACCTACCTGTAAAGCCCATCCCCTCATACCCTCCTCCTTACGAGCCTTTCGGGAGGCCTGTACCAAACACAAACTATCAGACAGATGCGGCCCGTTAACCCCCCTCAGACTGAACCCTGACTTCCCTCCGGGCATGCACTCCGCCTTTCTGATGGATGGGTGGCCACACGCTAAGGTCCTGGCGGGACAGTTCTTCGCCGCAGGCAAGCTCCTGCTTCAAGAGGAATTAGCCGCTAAAATGGACAGAGAGAGCTTCCCGTTCTGGACATACGTACAAATCCGACACTTCCTAGACAGGACGGCCCCAAGTTCCAAATGGTCTAGACCTTGCTCCCCTTTCGAAAAGCTCTGCTCCACCGAGGGACCACAGAGACACCTCATTTCCATAATATACGGCCTGTTATTCTCCACGCACTCCTCCAAATTACATTGGGCCAACCAACAGTGGGAGAGCGATTTAGTACTTGACCTCACGGAGGCAGAATGGGAATCGGTATATAGATTGGTCCACAAAGGCTCGATTAACGTTCAAACCCAGGAAAACGCATACAAGCTACTCTCCCGATGGTACAAAACCCCGCTTAAATTGCACAGAATTGACCCTACCCTTCCAAAGATTTGTTGGAGATGCCATCGAGAGACAGGCTCGTTTCTTCATATGTGGTGGACCTGTTCATCACTCAAAGCCTACTGGACGGAGGTCCACAAGGTCATTGCCCAGGTAACAACTGACACACTAGAGTTCACGCCTGCGCAATACCTCCTCCACCATGCTCAGACACTCATGAGAGGATATTGCCGATCACTAGCTATGCACATGGTGAACGCCGCACGAATGTGCATCCCGATTAAATGGCTCTCCACACAACCCCCCTCTATGGCTGACTGGTTTCAGAGAATCCAAAAGACAATGGAGATGGAGGACCTAATCCATCAAGCCCATGACAACCCTATGCGATTTAACGAGACGTGGGCCTGCTGGAAACACTACATTTCGACTGACGACTACACCACGGTTATGTCCTGTTGTACCTGAACTAGGAGTGCCCACAGCATAGCACCCTGTCTAGCCGTGACTGGAGACATGTCCCGTCTGGTACCACCCCCCCCACTGTCCCTTCTCCCCTCCCCTGCCCCTGCTCACCTCCCCCCCCCAGACTTAAAGTTCATGGGAATATGCTTTTACCCACAGGGCTGCCCCAAGGCTATAGGGCACCGCTCATAGAGTTAAAAGACAGACAAATACGAAGGCCTGGCCAACCACTGAACAGGCAGGTTGACCCCGATTGTTGGTTATGTCTTGTTGCACCCTCGGGGCCCGGAGGCCTCCTGGGGAACATATTTCGCATTTCCCCATGGGTATACCACCTAACATGATTAGAACACTGTAGAAATGGTGCGTGGGGCTTACCTACGCCCCCGAACGAGACAGACAATGGCAGGATTATATGACACTGTGTAGTTGCATGTTGAATGGCTACAGGTTATAGATAATATGCAGCAGTTTTTCAACTCTTTTGCCTTTGCATACCATACTTACTGCAGCGGCTGCGTCCGCATATATACGCTATATATGAATGTTCAGATCCTTAACTTGGCCACTGGGCCGTTTGTCTTGTTGACTGTATTTGCTAAAGAGTGAATAAACATTCTTTCTTGGGAAAAAAAAAAAAAAAAGAAAGGGAGAAAAAATATATATATAGGTGAAGTAAAGTAAAAATGAAGCAGAGTAAAGAATCATGTGAGCCAGTGGACTGATTACCACTAATACATATGTCCTGTGGTGATATTATAGAGATAATTTAACAAATTATCTCTATAATATCACCACAGGACGTATGTATTAGTAATAAACTGTAATCTTGCTACATGATACTTGTGTTAGTGTCTTGCTGATTACCCAATCGTAGGACTACTCACACCCAGAGCAGAGATAGCAAAACAGAATAGGAACTTACAGGTGATCACAGGTGATCACAGGTGACCCATCACCTATCACACTCAGAACGAGGAAAGAACCACCTGGCCATTTATGTGCGGTGGCCGGGTGGGAGGTGGTTAAGGACCATCCCACATACAACCCACTGACCATTCACAGGAGTGGCAGATCTGCGGTCTGCCTATGTAAACAAGGTAGATCGCCGTTCTACCAATAGGAAAAATTTAGATTTTGTGCTTCTGCTCCTTTAGTGAAAGCACATCCCCCACAGTTAGAAGCACTCCCTGGGGACACACTTAACCCTTTAACCACTTCTGATGTTAACCCCTTCTCTGCTAGTGTCATTAATATAGATTACTGTAATAAGGTCACCGATTACCAAAAAGTGTCAAGAGTGTCAGTTATGTGTCCACCGCAATGTCACAGTATCGCTAAAATTTGCTGATCACCGCCATTACTGGAAAAAAAATTACATAAAAGTATCCCATAGTTTGTAGATGCTATATATTTTGTGCAAACCAATCAATATACACTTATTGGGATTTTTTTACCAAAAATAAGTAGCAGAATACATATTGACCTAAACTGATGAAGAAATTTGATTATTTTTTTAATAATTGGGTATGTTTTATTGCAGAAAGAAATATTTTTTTTATTTTTTTCAAAATTGTGTTTTGTTGTTTATAGTGCAAAAAATAAAAAAACGCAAAGGTGATCAAATACTGAAAAAAGAAAGCTCTATTTATGGGAAAAAAAAGGACATCAATTTTATTTGGGTACAGTGTCGCACGACCACGCAATTGTCAGTTAAAACAACGCAATGCCGTATCGCAAAAAATGGCCTGGTCAGGAAGGGAGTAAAACCTTCTGGAGCTGAAGTGGTTAAAAAGCTTTTATATGGGAATCTTAACGATTGCAACATACAGGGTTATTGGATTTAATATTGACATAAACTCACACACATGCCACAGGTTGAGCTGGATGGACTGGTATGTAATTATGTACTTCAATCCATTAAACAGTCAGCTTCCCCAGAATGATCAACTATTCCACACACTGTTTTATAAGAAAAATATATTAGAATACAATTGTAGCACTACCCCCGAAGGAGCTGCTGGTTTTGTTTGGATCTGTAATCTGGCTATAAACCCCTGTAACTTGCTCGAACCCTCCCTTGGCACAACTGGTATAGGTAAGGATTGTGGAACCCACTGGTTGCTGGGGAACACAATAATATCACACCACAGTAAAACTTGCAAGTAAGTTGTTACCTTGTATTGGTCACTGGTCCGACAGGGTAACAGATAGACTGCACACAGGTTTGCACTTAACCAAGGATAAACTTAACTTGGTAAGAAATAAAGGCAAAAAGGTATTAACACATACAGTCAACTCTTACAGGGCCCTGCAAGAGTCAATAGCAGGAATAAGCAATTATAATTAAAAACAATTAGATAAGCAATCACAGTACTGGCATGAACTGGTATAACTAACAAGTATGCTCGCGAGCTCCCCCTAGTGGGCAATACTATGCATGTGTCCTAGTACTAATCGTGCAGACCAGGCCTGTCTGAGTTCAGCTCAACGTTAATTCTGTAGTGGGAGTCTTCGCTAGCCTACATTGGTGCACATAACATTTCTAATCCACAAGGGTATAAAATGAAGGCAAGGCTAAACATCCGCAATGTTTCTAAATATATGTATCGATAACTCACTGACGGCGTATGCGCCAATCCAGAGGTACACTGGGCCCTGCTGTGACACACTATTCAAAGCGGTGCTGGCAAATACTGGAAGCCACCTTCCCTCACAAGAATTAGTCAATCTTGAGCAGGTGCCCTCTCAACAAACAGGCCTCGTCTCCTTATGATGTTCCGTTCCACGGCCTCTCCGAAACCAACAGTCCCCGGTCTTCCGTGCAGAGGTCACAAAATGCAGATGAACAGGTAACACTGGTTGCACTTGGGTGTAGACCGGACTCTCTGTCAGGAATCCCCTCTCAGGATGGGCGATCCGCACAGGCGTATAGAAGCCCGGGCTTCTGAGGCCTAGGCTTCTGGAAGCAAGCCTCAGCACAGACCTCCTGCTTGCTAGGAGAGGCTGTCCCAAGAGAGAGACCTGAGGCCTTCCTTCTCCTTAAATCAGGTCACCCAGCAGGCTGTGCGTGGTGCAATGCACTCTGGCAGCAGAGCAGCACTATGGATATTGTAGTCTATCCTGTGTACCAGCCTATGGGGCTGTTTGGTGTGAGAACTTCATGTCACAGAATCCAGTGCTGCTCTCCCCAGCTCTGTACAATCTCCTACATTGGCTGCTGTAACTCTGCTATTAATTGGTTTTCCTCTCCAGTCATTAGGAACACACTAGCAGTCACTGAAGCTAGAGCTGTGTGTGTGCCAGCTCATATTACACTCCCTCAAGTCTGTGAAACAGGAAGGAGGAGGGGGGGGTGAAAAGAACCCAGACATGCAGGCAATTTCTCCTTAACTGAGACCTGGAAAACCTGTGTACATTACTTTGACCAACTTGGCGAGATTTGCGGGTTATATTGTGAGACACCCACTACACAATAAAGACGTTAGAACACATGAAAATGTTAAACATTTCACATTCAATGTATTAAAAAAGGATCTAGGACAAACTCACATACCACGTCCATCTGGGGTAAGCCAAAAGGCACCCACAGCAGCCAATTCCCCCATTTCCCAAGTCCAGAGAGCAGGAACAAACTGTGAGCCACATGGGGGAACAAAGAAGCAGATATAATACAGATGCAAAAAACAAAACAAAAAAAAACAATAAAAGGTAGATCTATATAAGCCTATGCTCTAATGAGGCCATTTCAAAGACAAATTCAATGTCAGAGATGTAACTTTACTTCCTTATAAAATCAATAATAGAAGTAAAAACAGGTTTAGGATATCAAAGATGTACCCAAATCTCAGTATTTTGGTCTAGAAAATAAAAAAATACAATATATTGAATAAACCATAAAAGGGAGTTTTTCATATTTATGTAAAGGATTTATTTATATATTATTGAATATTATTGAGCTAAATGACCAATGATCAATGATGCAGTGTGTTGAAGTAATATATCTTCCCGATGAAGCTGACTGCAAAATGCGTTAAAGTATCTACTTGCTTCTGAGAAATAAAAGCCAAAAAAATCCTCTAATATTATCTATGTCATGAGAACACCTACTGTACTGTATAATCTATTACTTTCTGAATCATTTGTGATGACAATGCTTCAATTGTTTTTTATTGATGGTTGATTTTTACCATGATTTATGTAATAATAAAACAATTATTTTTAACCACTTGACCACTGGCCACTTAAACCCCCTTCCTAACCAGACCAATTTTCAGCTTTCGGTGCTCTCACAATTTGAATGACAATTACTCAATCATACAACATTGTGCCCATCTGAAATTTTTGTCCTTTTTTTCCCACAAATAGAGCTTTCTTTTGGTGGTATTTGATCACCTCTGGGTTTTTTATTGCTTGCGCTATAAAAGAAAAAACACTGAAAATTCTGTAAAAATAAAAAAAATCTTGTTTCTGTTATATTAGCAGGTATTGCAGAGTATTGGGGGTATTGCAGAGTATGGGGGGTATTGCAGAGTATGGGGGGTATTGCAGAGTATGGGGGTTATTGCAGAGTATTGCACAGGGAGGGGTGGATGGCTGGATCTGTGACTGCATTTGTCACAGATCCAGCCCACAGCAGCTACTGCTGCTTCCGCTCTCCCCCCTCTCCTCTCACACTGTACCGATCGGTACAGAGAGGAGAGGGAGGAACCGGCGTCATCACATGACGCCGGTTTGTTTACAAGTGATCGCTCCGTTATTTGACGGAGCGATCACGTGGTAAACGGCCGCTATCAGCGGAAATTTACCGCAATCTGTGATGCGCCGGGTCTTCTAGACCCGGCGCTCACGGATGATTCCAGGAGCGCGCCCCAGGGGACGTCCCAGGGACGTCCTCCCAGAACAACTCGACCGCGCTGTAGACGTCTTTTGTCTATGGCGCGGTGGCAAAGAGGTTAATTATTATCTAGCACATTCGTTTTGTGGCAACTGAAAAGTCCTTCAATTCTAAATCCCATAATCCTAAACTTTTTTCATGTCTTGTGTAAGGCAGCTATAAGGCAGCCCATTTATTACGAATATGTTTCCAACACGGTAACACCTGAAGGTTGGATATGTACCTTTTTTTAATGGAATGCAGTGCACGTGCATTGTCTGTTATTAAACCAGTTCAATGCTGTGCATTCAAAATAAATGACTCTAAAATGAACCATGATGGATGCACATTACTGTAATGCCCCAGTGTAAATGGGCCATAAAGGTAAACTATATAACGCGTGCTTAAAGAATGCCAGTTTGTTAAATGATAACCAAAGAGTGGAGAAAACTAATTTTCCCTAAAAATGTCTGCCTCCCTGTCCTTCATCCCTAACTCAACAATTCCTCTGCAAATACCACGCAGAGCGGTTGTATAGTCAAATTTTTAACTTTTACCCACAGGTAAGCCTATAATAAGGCTTACCTGTAGGTTAAAAAAAATATCTCCTAAACCTTTACGGTTTAGGAGATATTCCCCTCGCAATGAGCCACTGACTGCAGCGGCGCATGCGCACAGAGGATTCTCGGTTAAAGGCCTGGCTGATGCCGGACCTTGCCGGAAAGTAGTCTCCCACGTGCATGCGCGGGAGTGACGACATTGCGGTTCCAGCCACTCACAGCACTGGAGCCATGATACCCAGAAGACACGCAGAGGCAAGATGTCATCTCCCTTGGCATGGACCAGGTGAATTACCGATGCCTCGTTCTAAGGTAAGTATTTCATAATGAGCTAGTATGCGGTGACAGTGTGTTTAGTGTTCCGCCTATCACAGATGCCCTCTCGTCCGAGACCGGACACTGAACATAGTGTCTCCTAGGAAACTGAGTGTTCCGCCTATCACGGAACAGCAGAAAGAGGAGGCGCTGCTTTTGAAAAATGGACGGCCGCGGTCTGCATGTCATGGATAAGGTAAGCAGAAGGAGAACAATAACTACAGGTAGATATTGATGGTCGGACTTTGAGGCCAAGGAAGTATGTTAAAAATTAAGTTTTAATATCATCAATATAATACAAAAAAGCACATAATTATAAAATACAGATACAACAAATGACCACTGTATACAAAATTCTTAGAAGTCGCCGACGCACGTTTCGCCGTGGGGTTTCTTCAGGACGATGACACGGATTTCGTGGAATAGTGTGTAACAGAGGACAAGTGGTTATATAACGGATGGTCTCTCGATGGATGCATCCATAGGGCACGTATAGCAAACGGTATAGCACAACCGACAAGTAACTTGTCCTCAAATTTTGAAAGGATCTTGTAGTGACTTTGAGGTCAAAACAAATTTCAAACTTGAATTAGGCGTCACAGGTATAGTTACACATCATATAAAATGAGTGACCCTGCGGCCAGCTGGGACAACAACCTTCTCACAAACGACAGGACAAGATACCATCCGCACAAAGCAAGACCCCAATATACTGGTTCCTGTGCTGGACATCAAAATTTGAGCCTATAAAGGTAGTATCAAGTGGCTGTCCGTGGGTCAAATATGTGTCCCAAGGTGTACTCCTACGTTACACACTCCTTGTCATCGTCCTGAAGAAGCCCCATGGCCAAACGTGAGTCGGCGACTTCTAAGGATTTTGCATACAGTGGTCATTTGTTGTATCTGTATTTTATAATTATGTGCTTTTTTGTATTATATTGATGATATTAAAACTTTATTTTTAACATACTTCCTTGGCCTCAAAGTCCGACCATCAATATCTACCTGTAGTTATTGTTCTCCTTCCACTATATATACGGATGCGGCCCATGTGAGTGCTATCCCTTTGTATTCTAACCTTCCCCTCCCTTTTTCTTTCCCTCTTTCTTTCCTTGGCCCTCCCTTCTTTTCCCTCTCTATTCCCAATCCTTTCTCATTCAAGGATAAGGTAAGCAGTGACACACTGAGGCATGTTGTGGCGCACAGTGAGGCATGTAGTGGGGCACAGTGATACATGTAATCGGGCACAGTGAGGCATGTAGTGGCGCACAGTGAGGCATGTAATTGGGCACAGTGATGCATGTAATTGGGCACAGTGATGCATGTAATTGGGCACAGTGATGCATGTAATGGTGCACAGTGATGCATGTAATGGTGGCACAGTCTGGCATGTAATGGCACAGTGAGGTGAGGCGAGGCATGACTAGTAGGAAGGGGGTCGTCTTATATGGTGAGTATATCCCAAAACCAACATTTTAGCTGGAAAATTAGGGGGTCATCTTATATGCCCAGTCGTCTTATACGCCGGCAAATACGGTACTTGCGTACAGAAGGGGATAGCAGATAGATAACATATGCAGCCTACTGCTGCTCTTTCAATGTCCAGTTGAAAGCTGTGTTTCTTAACTGCAGCAGAGAAAATTCAGGTCACCAGGCGAGCTGTAGTGTGTGTTAGGACTATGTGAAAATGAGGACCAGGTAAGCAGAAATACTGACCCTTTGGTGGGTAAAACAACTGCTATTTATATACTTAACTGTGTATTCAGCTGTTTGCCTGGAAATTAGCTTTAAGAAAACGATAGAACATAAGAACAGTATTGCAACAGGATTATGATCACTTTTAACTGCACCTATAAAAACGTTCCAGAATGAAAGTTAATGATGTATAATACAGAGTGTTAAATTGCAGTAGTATTGGTGTGCAGGGTTTAATGGACATTGCATATTATTATACATATTTAAAAGTAAAATATTGGTGTTGGAATGATTTTCACCCAAATTGCCCTCAAATTTCACTTTGCAGTACTACACGTTAATGTAAATGGTTTAACAATGTGTATGTAGCAGCCGAAACATGACTGGAGTTCCAGAGAACAGAGAACAAAGTAATTTGGCCTGATATCAAGAAAGGCAAGTTGATATATAAATCCAACAAGATAATGAATTCTGAGCATGAGGTTTATGTACGGTATATCTGTTGGAATACATTGTTCATGTATTTTTTGTACAAGAACTACAGATATATTCTTCAGCCAGTACATGCCAGTTTTTATAAGTTTGTATCTGTTCCATAGTAAACTTTATTCATTTTCTCTGTATAATAAAGTTCCTGTTTCCTGTCTGCAGTTAAGCAGCAAAGCCCATTTAGACTGTGCACTGTCTGCTACATACAGAATTTCCAACAATATCAACAAGCTTGTTATGAGTTTGCATGAAACCGAGTAATATGGAAATAAGAATAGGGAGAGAGATTAGGGGCTGTGATAAAATCAGCAAAACACCTTCAGCAGACATATTTGTCTTTTATTCAGCCATTTCTCCAAGGTTCCCCTTATTATTGTGTCATTTTCAAATGCAATGGCTAAGGGCTCTTTAGCAAGCACAAAGAGTAATGGGGAATGTGAGCAACCCTGATGAGAGCGATATCTGCGTGCAGTCCATGGAGATTTAACAGTGGCATTATTACCAGCTTCCTCCTGGTTGTCAGGGAGCTGCCACCCGCTAAAAAACACCAGTGAATTATCCCCGCTGAGCACTTTCAGCTGTCATGTAGGGATTATAAGCAAACAACTGGGATAGTTTATAAAAAAAGGAAAAGAAAAAAGCATGAAGTCCTACCCAAAATCCTACCCAAAATCCACAACAGACCCTTATCCAAGCATGCAGCCAGGAGAAGAGGGGGGTAAGTATGCGCCCCCATAGAATCATACCAGGCCACATGCTCATATTTGGTCAATGATGTCACCTGCCCCTTTGTTTACTTTAGCAGTGGGGGACACAGAGATGTAATTTGAAGCAAGGGGGTATGGCGTGTGTTGGTGGCAATTTTTTTTTTATTATTTTACCAAACTGCATGCATTCATTAACCGAGCTGCTGTTTTTTTATTTCTTTAACCACTTTCCGACCTCCTCATGTAGATATACGTCAGCAGAATGGCACGGACAGGCACATCAACGTACCTGTACGTGCTCTGCTTGACGTGGGTGGGGGGTCCGATCGGGACCCCCCCCGCTACATGCGGCGGTCGGTAAGCCTCGGGGAGCGATCTGGGACAACGGCGCGGCTATTTGTTTTTAGCCGCTCCGTCGCGATCGCTCCCCGGAGCTGAAGAACGGGGAGAGCCGTGTGTAAACACGGCTTCCCCGTGCTTCACTATGGCGGCGCATCGATCGAGTGATCCCTTTTATAGGGGAGACTCGATCGATGATGTCAGTCCTACAGCCACACCCCCCTACAGTAGTAAACACACACTAAGTGAACACTAAATGTTACAGCGCCCCCTGTGTTTAACTTCCAAACTGCAACTGTCATTTTCACAATAAAGAATGCAATTTAAATGCATTTTTTGCTGTGAAAATTACAATGGTCCCAAAAATGTGTCAAAATTGTCCGAAGTGTCCGCCATAATGTCGCAGTCACGAAAAAAAATTGCTGATCGCCGCCATTAGTAGTAAAAAAAATAAAAAAAATAAAAATGCAATAAAACTATCCCCTATTTTGTAAACGCTATAAATTTTGCGCAAACCAACCGATAAACGATTATTGCGATTTTTTTTTACCAAACATAGGTAGAAGAATACGTATCGGCCTAAACTGAGGGGAAAAAAAATGTTATATATGTTTTTGGGGGATATTTATTATAGCAAAAAGTAAAAAATATTGATTTTTTTTCAAAATTGTCGCTCTATTTTTGTTTATAGCGCAAAAAATAAAAACCGCAGAGGTGATCAAATACCACCAAAAGAAAGCTCTATTTGTGGGGAAAAAAGGACGCCAATTTTGTTTGGGAGCCACGTCGCACGACCGCGCAATTGTCTGTTAAAGCGACGCAGTCCCGAACTGTAAAAACCCCTTGGGTCTTTAGACAGCATATTGGTCCGGGGCTTAAGTGGTTAAATGTGAGTCAATCAACTATGTCAGGGGTTAATAAAAGGGGAAGCAGGCAACGGTTCCCCCATATGTCTCCATATATTGGAATAAATGGACTATCTTTGTATGCAATTGATTAAAAATAAAGGTAAAGGGTAATTTTTTATTGATACAAAATATATAAAAGACAAGTATCCAGTTACAGATTTAAAAACATCAGTCTCATACTTAGACCAAATTTTGTGGGGTATATAGAGACATATTAAACTGGTGCTTGGTATCCTCCAAGATTGAGAATGGAGGGGTAGTGAATCCTCTTTGAACAGTACATCCTCTACATGTTTTATAGATATCTCAACTTCTTCAGGACAAATACAATTAATTAAGGTCTGTAACAAAAGCATAATACACATAATAACAGACAGCAATACAGCAAAGTGATACATTTTTCAACAATCAGTAATGTGGGGGGGGGGCAAGATAACATTGGCGCCTACCAATGAAGACCAACACTTTACAATTCACCTTTTCCTTTATTTGTAATCAATTGGGTCCATTCATTCCAATATTTGGAGACATATGGGAGAATCGTCTCCTGCTGCCCCTTTTATTGTCACTGTCAGGTTGATGGTACCCCTATACAATTTAGAAGGAATAAAGCAGTTTCGGGAGCTAAGACATAAGGATTGTGGTTATTCTGCCAAACCAAGACAATGGTAAATGGGACCAGCAAAGTGTGTCAGACAATCTACTGCACAGCCATTCACTGGGCAGTTCAGTGTCCTGCTGCTTCTCCTCCAGTCAGCTCTTATGCAGCTGAGAAGAGGGAATGTGATGAGTTATAAAAAAAGGGGAAAGGGTATTTACAATGTTTTTTTACATCTGGCATGTGAAACTGTATGTGTGAGATTGTACATCTTTTCTAGGTATGGTGTACCCATATAGAGAGAGTGTGTGCATATATTTTGAGTTCAATTACCACTAGCACCTTCTGTTTTCATATATGCCTCATAATTACTTTACCCACTCAATTTCACCGATCTGTGTTTTCTTTAATATATATATAGACCATGGGCCAGATTCACAGAGATCGGCGTATCTCTGTGCGGGCTTAGCGCATCTAATATGCGCTACGCCGACGTAACATAGAGAGGCAAGTACAGTATTCACAAAGCACTTGCTCCCTAAGTTACGGCGGCGTAGCATAAATGGGCCAGCGTAAGCCCGCCTAATTCAAATTAGGCTGGTAGTGGGCGTGTTGTATTGAAATGAATCGTGACCCCATGTAAATGAAGCGCATGCTCAGAATCACGTCAAATTTACAAGGGGGGTTCCTGGCCCCTTTATGATGGCACCTTTGAGTTGTCTGCTGTCCTTAATCCTGAAGAGGGTGCTGAGGTTTTGCTATAATGTGATTACTTATGCTCGTGGGCAAGGCACTGTGGTTATGATTGTATTTTTCCAACTCCACTGTCAGGGAATCGCTGTGAGATGTCTGGTGTGCAGGCTTGCGCATGGTGTTTCCCACAAAATGGTGGCCAGGTATACAAGGCGCATCTGAGCACACTCACATGCACATGCGCAATTGCACAATTCCCATTGGGGCCAGATGGGCTATTTAAAGGATGCATATGCATGTTCTGCGATGACTGGTCTGCAGCTGCTCCTGCATCCTGCTGGTATCCTGTGTCTGACTTACATTGCTGACTCTGCTTGTTATTGACCTTATTTAGGAACCTGATTGCTCTTCTGTCTAGACCTCAGCTCAACCCTTAAAGGGTCACTAAAGGAAACATTTTTTTAGCTGAAATGACTGTTTACAGGGTATAGAGACATAATAGTTAAATAGTTTAAAAATGATTAGACATAGATAAAAACCAATCATATAATGTGCCTGCAGTTTAGTTTAGTTGTTGCTGTTGTTTCCTGGTTCTCTGATGTACAGAGAGCCAATAGAGGGCAGTGAGCCAATAGAAGGCAGTGATACTTTGTCTAAAACTCCTCAGCACCAATCCAGTTTCGTTTTACACACAGTAATCACACCTCCTTGATTAGTCACCACAGAGAGAAATCTCCCTGTACTGTGGTGATCAGGAAACAGACAACCAGGAAGTGTCCAGAACAGAGAGGATTTACAGCAACATCAAAGCAAAAACGAACAATGAGGACATGAAACCGGGACTGCAGTAAGGTAAAGGAAGCTATTTAGCTAAAAAAAAATTCCTTTAGTGACCCTTTAACTGCGCTTCTGCCTATGCTTCTGTACTGCGTTGCCTGCCCGCTGCTGACCTTGGCTACTCCTGTGACTTTAACTACCGTCTCCACGTTATTTCTGAAGTGCCTGCTCTGGCTGTCACCCATATCAGCTTCAATCATCACAGTGTGTCCCTGTCTTCAGTCTGCTGGAAGCTCTGACAAGCCTTACACCCTGAGCCTGTGGTACATACACAGTGCTCCTTTACACTCAGCTATCTCATAATATACAGCTACTGCTCCTGACCCGACGTTCTGCTGGACTGTTCCAGCCTGCATCTCCTACTGCAAGTTCTACCAGCAACAACCAACTGCCACACTTGTGTTCCTCCTGACCCTTGGCACCATCTGTTCCTACTTCAGTGGGCTTTGGGCTGAAGATATGTGACATCTTCCCTGTGGACTGTAATTTAGCAGTATTCCAACACCTTTGACCTAATTATACCTGTGAGTGCATTTTATACTTTTGAATACAATTCTCATTTCTTTTACATACTACACTATGTGGGGCTTGCACTGTGTAATCTTTCCCTCTTTGTTTTGTGCACTGGCTGGAACACCCTGTCCTGAATACCTGACAGCATACCATGCATAATTAGAGTAGTTAGCATACAGTATACATAGTATTGAGCTACCCTGTGAGTTCTCTGTTTATTAGCCTTTTCTATCTACCCAATGAACAATGCAATAAGGGAGCAAGAGGTGATAAATGCAAACATCAAAAGGTGTATGCTAGTCAGAAGACTTTTCTTGGGTGTGTAAAGTTCAAGTTCAATCGCAATATTCCCATATGCACACATTCAAGCAACTGGTTGTTCAGCAATGCTGTGTGATGTAATGACCATAAGCTGGAAACTATGGATGATTAAAGTGAAAAAAATGTCAACAGCAGACAAGCTGGGCCCTGGAAATAGTATACTCATTTGAAGGGAAGTCCCCAAGGCTGCACTTAATTAAGTATTATGTCACATATAGAAGTAGATGATTATAGCAGCAATTAGTATGATTATCCATCTAAAAATGAAAGAGAAGGGCCCACATTTAAAACTCCCATTGCGTAGTCCATGGAAGTAATTGTACTATTGTAAATACGTATTTCGTAAATATGATTTGTTTAAAATATTGAATTCCTATCCTAATGTGTAAGAATTTATTGTAAACTATGAGAAGTGCATTAGCTCTCAGTTTGAAAAATATATATGTTTCTGCCTGTATTCCAGATTCCACCACCAAATGTAGATAGCATGCTAAATCTAATAAAGTTTAATTGGAGCCCATAAACAGTCCTTTTTACTATACTCCTATGATAAATTTGCAATAATGGTGAGATCCTCCTTCTGATTATCACCCAAACACATTCAAACCACATGCAAAATTTACCACATCCAAAATTGGCTTGAATGTATTTGGGTGATATTTAGGAGGAGAATCTCACCAATATTGCAAATTAATCATCGGAGTACAGAGAAAAAAATCTGTTTATGGACACTTATTGAATTTTATTTGTTATGCTGCACTATTATAATTGCTTTATCCTGATTTTTGCTCTTGAGGTAAAAACACTGTGAGATATTACAGCTAGCAACACATTTTGGTTTATCATTTATTCACATTGTTAATAAGTCATACAGTGATTGCACTGATTGTTCACAATTATATATTGTTTTGATTTATATCTTTACTGAATTTAAAGTGGTTCTAAAGGCAGAAGTTTTTTTTTTTGTTTTTTTTAATCTTAATTCCTCTTATCTGAACTACCATTGATATAATTGAGAGTATATCTCCTTCAGATGACTAAGAATACACTGATATTGAAATCTTGAACAACAATACCAATGCTCATCAGTTCCTGGACTGTGTAACTAGTGACTCTAAGTTAAAATCTACTTCAAAAAGCTAAATTATTATTTTCAGAAGACTAACTGAAATCTCAGTTCTGTTATCAATGGAACTGTAACTCCTGCAAACTGCAAAACAATAAAATGTCTTCATTCAGAGAGTCCTAAAAAGAACTGTAAGGATCTTTATCATACAGTTCATAAGTCTTCAAAGAAAGAAAGTCCTGACCTAACCTCCATCTTAAAGGGGTTTTCCACCCATTTTTTAAGTTTATTAAAAGTCAGCAGCTACAAAAAGTGTAGCTGCTGGCTTTTAATAAACTGACACTTACCTGCTCCAGCGTTCCAGCGACGCGCCGGCCGGGGGTCCGCTCCTCTCCCCCCCTCCCCGGCCGGCGTCTTCATTGTCACTGTGGGCACCCGGCCGTGACAGCTTTCGGCTTCACGGCCGGGCACCCACTGCGCATGCGCGAGCGGCACTGCGCATGCGCGCGGCCCGGCGCCGTGCTGTTTGATTGGACAGGCGATCGCCTGGGACCTGTCATGTGTCCCAGGCGATCGCCTACAGGGAGGGGCTGGCAAAAGGCGATATGACGTATCGCCTTTGCAGCCCCTCGGCGGAAGGAGGAAGTGGGACAGGAAGTCCCCTTCTCCTGAAGCCCCCACCCCCCCCCAAAAAAAATTACATGCCAAATGTGGCATGTAAGGGGGAGAGGAGTGGGATAAGAGGAAGTTCCATTTTTGGGTGGAACTCCTCTTTAAGCTGGCCATAAAATGTTCATTTGATTTTCTAATGGTTAGTGGGGTCAAACTAACATTCATATGTGATTATAGTGACAAGAAAAGTCAAAGGAACAGGATGGAAAATGTTTCTCAAATGGAAAGATTTATTAAAGTGCATGTGGCTTTCATTTGGGAAATTCCATTTATACCAAAATCAAAAGTTAAAAGCAAACAAGGTTTTAAAGTACTTTCGAATGACATTTGTCAAGTCTCATGACATGTAGTGACAAGATTTTTCATAAGCCTGTTCATTCAGAAATCTAGTAGCAGTAATCTATGTATAGAAACATAGAAAAGTGACGGCAGAAAAATACCACGTATTCCATCGAACCTGCCCATTTTTTCTAATGTTTTATTTTTTTTGTTTTGTTTTGTTTATCCAATAACTTTTTTGTCTGGGTATAGAATTATGTTTTTTTTTCAAGCATTTTTAAAGCCATTTACTATTTACTGTCTCACTGCCTCTGCTGAACTACCCTTTCAGTAAATAATACTTTCTAAAATTTGTTTTAACCAATTAAGACCTGGACCAAAATGCAGGTAAAGGACCTGGCCAGTTTTTGCGATTCGGCACTGCGTCGATTTAACTGACAATTGCGCGGTCGTGCAACGTGGTTTCCAAACAACGTACTTTTTTTTTATTTGATCACCTCTGTGGTTTTTATTTTTTGCGCTATAAACAAAAATAGACCGACAATTTTGAAAAAAATGCAATATTTTTTGCTATAATAAATATCCGCCAAAAATATCTAAAAAAAACAATTTTTTCCTCAGTTTAGGCCGATACGTATTCTTCTACCTATTTTTGTTAAAAAAAATCGCAATAAGCGTTTATCGATTGATTTGCGCAAAATTTAAAGTGTTTACAAAATAGGGGATAGTTTTATTGCATTTTTATTAATAGTTTTTTTTTTTACTACTAATGGCGGCAATCAACGATTTTTTTCATGACCGCGACATTATGGCGGAACACATCGGACAATTTTGACACATTTTTGGGACAATTGTCATTTTCACAGCAAAAAATGCTATAAAAATGCATTGTTTACTTTGAAAATGACAATTGCAGTTTGGGAGTTAACCACTAGGGGGCGCTGAAGGGGTTATGTGTGACCTCATATGTGTTTCTAACTGTAGGGGGTGGGTCTGGACTTGTGACGTCATTAATCATGCTTCCCTATATCAGGGAACACACGATCAATGACAGCGCCACAGTGAAGAACGGGGAAGCTGTGTTTACACACAGCTCTCCTCGTTCTTCAGCTCCCGGGACCGATCGTGGGACTCCAACGGCGATCAGGTCCGCGGGTCCCGCGGTCACGGAGCTTTGGACTGGACCCACGGCTGGGCTCTTAAAGAGGACGTACAGGTACGTGCTTGTGCCCAGCCGTGCCATTCTGCCGACGTATATGTGCAGGAGGCGGTCCTTAAGTGGTGAAACTTTCCTCCAGTTAGTTTGAGGTCATGTCCCCATGACTTTGACTTTGGTTTCATATTGAAAAAACTGCCCTCCTGAACCTTATTTACCTCCTTAATATATTTAAACGTTTAAGTCATGTCTCCCCTTTCCATTCTTTCCTCCAGACTGTACATATTAAGTTCCTGAATTCGCTCTTGATATGTTTTATCCCCCAGACCTTTCACCATTTTTTCTACTTGTCTCTGGACTCATTATATTTTATCAATATCTTTCTGTAAGTGAGGTCTCCAAAATTAGACACAATATTCTAAATGAAGTCTCACTAAAGATTTATATAGAGGAATTTGAACCTCCTTCCGCCTGCCTTTGAGCATCCTAGAATTCTATTTGCTTTTCCCTGGTCACAATGTTTGCTCATTTTGCAATCATCTGAAATAATTACAGCCAAAGAGTTTTGCTCTGTAGTGCTGGCCAACACTGTACTGTCTCAAGGGATTATTTTTCCATAGATAGATTATTTTACATTTAGAAAGACTGATCTGGTGTCTCCACTGCTTTGACCAATCTTCCAGCAATGCCAAATCAGGTTCCATATTACAGACACCCCCAGGGATATCAAATTACACACCTTTGTATCATCAGCAAAAATACATATCTCGCCTAACAAAACTTTATTTATATCACTTACATAGAGATAAAATAATAAAGGACCTAGTACAGAGCCTTGTGGTACACTACTAGTGACTGCTCTCTGTTCTGAGCGAACCCCATTTACAACCACACTCTGGTATACATCCTTTAGCCAACTGCATATCCGCTGAATCACCAAAGTGTTAGGTCCTAGCTTATACAACTTTTGTATTAGATCAGTATGTAAAACTGTATAAAGTGGTTTGCTGAAATCAAAATATGCTATGTCCACAGCACCACCCTGGTCATCATCCTGGTAAGGCCAACTTAAGGTAAACATTTGTCTATCAAGATCAAATTTGGCATACTTGTTATCTCAAACAGCTTTATGAATCAGGGTCAATTCTGTGCTAAACAGACCCAATCATTTTTGTGTAGGGACCGAGGGAGATAGTATAGCCTTTTACATGGTGTCCGACTTTCTCATAATGTCAAAACATACAAAAGACTTTAGGGCATTCTGGAAACAGTACAGTTTATTGCCTTTATAGATAAACAAGCGAGAAATTGAATATAATTGAACCCCAATGTCTTGAATTTATCGTGCACAGTTAAATATTTCATGTTATCGATTATTATGGTTTAAAAATTAAATATAAAAAATTGTTTTCTTCAATACATTTTAAAACTATAAGACCAAGTACTCTTGTTATAAATTCTGAACAGATTTTTCTCTAATAAGAAAGTGAGATGCTGAAAATCTCAAAATCTCATTAATTAAGAAGAGGTGAACTTCATTAACCCAGAGGGCAAGTTCATAAAGATGCATTTCAGGATAGCTAATAGCATTTAGTGAACGTACAGCACTAGCTATAAATTGTGTAATTGGCAGATTACAATGATGATGTGAGTAGGTATTAAAGGCAAGAAGGATAGACTTACAAAGATTTTTTTTATATGTAACCAGTATTAATCATATGTAATTACATAACACAGTATCCAATATTATTAAAAATCTATTTCCTACTTCTGAAGGTAATGCTGGTGACTAGGGATGAGCTCCGCGTTCGATTCGAACGTATGTTCGACTCGAACATCGGTCGTTCGATCGTTCGTCGAAACTCGAACAAAACGGGTCGTTTGCGCCAAATTCGAGTGACGCAAAACGTCCCATAATTCACTGGGGCGTTGAGCGCTGATGATTGGCCAAGCATGCTGTATGTCCCGCATGCTTGGCCAATCACAGCGCTCAAAAAACGAAGAGCCATAATTGGCCAAAGCCAGGGTGGCTTTGGCCAATTATGGCTCAGGGGGATTAGTACACGCCCCCCACTATAAAAGGCAGCCTGCACGGCTGCCTAGTGTAGTGTGTTGGCGGTTCTAGAGAAGATCAGTCAGTCAGACAGAGAGAGATAGAGAGATAGAGACACAGTGTCTTAACTAGATAGATAGATAGATAGATAGAAAGATAGATAGAGTAGGAAGTGTAGTCAGTATAGTTAAAAGTACAGTTTGTAGAGAATATATTCACATCCTTAGGCGTTGTCAATATATTTATAAACTGTACAGCTCAGCTAGTTTATCTATCAGGCAGGAGATTGTTCTACATGCAGCGCTCTAACGTGTTGTATTGCCTGCATTAGGGATTTACTTTAAATATAATTATTCTGTGTTATTTAACGTGTGCTAGTTAATTGCACACACAGACGCATTACCTGTTACTGCACGTGTGCAATTTATTTGCACAGAAGCGCAGTCGCTGTTAATGCAACTGGGCTATTGAATTGCACAGAAACGCAGTCGCTATTACTGCGTGCGTGCTGTTTAATAGCAACTAAAGGCAGTTGGTGTCACTGCGTGCGTGCTGTTAAATCGCATTTGACCGCAGTCGCTATTACTGCGTGCGTGCTGTTTAATAGCAACTAAAGGCAGTTGGTGTCACTGCGTGCGTGCTGTTAAATCGCATTTGACCGCAGTCGCTATTACTGCGTGCGTGCTGTTTAATAGCAACTAAAGGCAGTTGGTGTCACTGCGTGCGTGCTGTTAAATCGCATTTGACCGCAGTCGCTATTACTGCGTGCGTGCTGTTTAATAGCAACTAAAGGCAGTTGGTGTCACTGCGTGCGTGCTGTTAAATCGCATTTGACCGCAGTCGCTATTACTGCGTGCGTGCTGTTTAATAGCAACTAAAGGCAGTTGGTGTCACTGCGTGCGTGCTGTTAAATCGCATTTGACCGCAGTCGCTATTACTGCGTGCGTTCTGTTTAATAGCAACTAAAGGCAGTTGGTGTCACTGCGTGCGTGCTGTTAAATCGCATTTGACCGCAGTCGCTATTACTGCGTGCGTGCTGTTTAATAGCAACTAAAGGCAGTTGGTGTCACTGCGGCTATTTTGTTACTTTACACTTGAGCCAAGTCGCTCTTACTGTGTGGTTGCTGTTTAATACCATCTGGAGGGGCGTGGCTTGGCGCGCAGAGTGGATGGCCGCAGAGTAGAGGAGCTCCGACATCCAGGGAGATAAAGCAAAGTTACAACCTGATTACCTGCTGGAAAATGCCCACACCGATAAGGAAGGGACATCACAACCGATCACTGCGATCGATGGGCACCCCAAAAAGCAAGCTATCGTCAGCTAACTTGGTGAGATTCAGCTACAGCGGAGCTGGCAAGAGTCCCAAGATGGCGCCGTCTCGGAGTCCGGAACATGGAGACGACAGAGAGGACGATGAACTATCGCTTCCAGCCTCCGAGTCCTCATCGAGAGGTAATATACCCAACGACCACCCGTTGAACTACGCTATTATGACTGACATTGCAGCCGACATAAAGAACTCTTTTGCACTAGCCATCACAGACATCAAGTCAGAATTAATGAGGCTCTCGGAGCAAATGGCGGTACACGACAGAGCAGGCAAAAGGAGAGACAGGGCCCTGATCAGGCTGGACGACATAGCGACGACCCACTCTTCCCACCTCATAAATATGAACAGACAATTAGAGGATTTGGACAATCGGGGAAGAAGAAACAATATTAGGGTGAGAGGGGTCCCCGAGTCCATCACCCCTGATCAGATTAAACCCACCCTCACCTCCATCTTCAACAACCTCATGGATAGGCCTGAAGCCTCGCCCATTGAATTTGACAGGGCCCACAGAGCCCTCAAGCCCAAAGCCCCTGATGATAACCCCCCGAGGGACATTATCTGCTGCCTCCCAAACTACACCCTAAAGGAGGATATACTACAGAAAGCACGGCAGAATGATCAGATCGCTTTTAATGAAACCCCAATCCAGCTTTTTCAGGACCTGTCCCCTATAACTCTAAAGAATAGAAGAGCCTTGCGCCCGCTATTAGATGTTCTGAGGGGGAAAGGAATCACATACCGATGGAAATTCCCGTTCGCGCTGCAAACCACATACAATGGCAGGCAACACATGCTTAGAACACCGGATGAACTCCTGAAATTCTGTGAAGGCCTGCAAATCGCCCCGGTCGACTTGCCTGACTGGTACATAGACTTTCGTCTACCACCAGAAATTAATAATCATCCACCCAAACAGGGCCCATCCCCTGCTAAATCTCCCTACAGACAGGGAGCCTCCAGAAGGAACGCAGGCTGGAATGAATACAACTCCCCGGCTGCTAAGAGCCCCAAGATGTGATAGAAGGTTAGTCAACATCTAGAGCAAGATTTGACTCTTTCTTTCTCCTGACTTCCCCACGATGTCGTCCATCTTAGTTACACGGATATGCCTTTATGTTTTATTTTTCTTTTATTTTTACTTAATTTTTTCTAAATCTACTCAACGCTTACAATTGATCCTTTGGAACCTCATGTTGTCCACGGAAGACTGTTCTGTCTCCCTCCACTTGAGAGCAGTGACCTGCTGGTAACACATACTCTACATGATAGTCTCTATTTTAGACTTCCATACAACCTGAAAGATATTTGACTGCCAGCTTGCTGAGTCCAGCCCTCGTTTTAAGTATCTTTTTTTAAGTACCCCAGATGCTCTATTACCTCCCTCCTATGGTTATAACTGGAACTCACTTCACCGTAGAGGATTTTTATATACATGCAGAACTTAAAGTAAATTTTTGATGGTTTCTACACAAGCAAAATACCTATCTCTTACGACCGACACGCGCTGACAAGCACAGGACAGCACAGATTTGATCAAGCTAAAACTTCTAGCACGATCCTTTCTTTCAGGTTAAGGGCTGCCTAAAGGGAGGTCAATTTTACACTACAACCCCCAAGTTAGAAGTAGTGGCACCCTTATGTTCTCTTATGGATCAGAAATGTGATCACTGTTTTGAATGATTCCCATTTAATTATTGCTTACTTAGTTCAGCATGTACCTTTTTTTTTGTTCTGAGTTATCACCCTTTAACAGACCCTCTACCGGCTGTTCCATACCACTTCAGGAAGTCATCAATCCCTTCTGACTGAACATGATCCTCTGCAGTCAATGTTGATGGACCCCGGATAAGCAATGCCTGGTATAGTACCCGGGACACGCCTAACCTACACCTGTACTATTAAACTTTCTTCCAGAGCACGATCCTTGCACTATACGGGTTATAGTCTGTCTTGGTTGGCGCAGAGACTTTGGCCCGGAGCCAACCAACTATTTTAATTCCATAGCAGACATAACCACTAATGTCCCACTCTAGAGTTAGAGGGTCCACGCTTAAATGGGAGATATTTTGTCTGTACAGTTAAAGGAATCTGGCTACCCTGGCATTCCTCATAATTGTTGTATGGACTTTATAGATCTAACACTGTTTAACCACCGAGGGAGCAGACGGGGGAAAAATTTAATACAAGGTTCCCTGGGAGTGGAGACCCAGGGGCAGTGATTCTATCCCTGGCTCTGGCTGCTCTTTTATCCCAGCAGCAGACATAGGGCAATTTCCCATCTGCAGACTCGTGGGGAAATGTTACTAATGTTACTCATGTTTTAGTTCCTAATGTTATTTACAAACGTTTTAACTCACATAACCATTTCAGGTTGTAACTCATGTATGCTTTAATATCTTTTTTCAAATGTTCTCCCTGGTACCTAATGTTCCTCGTTACATGTTATAGTAGTCTATAAAGACCCACACCCATCCACCTTGACACCTCCCACTTTCCCCCCCTAGAGACACCAGAGGTGTTCACTTTGTAACACCTGTTATTTCTGCGCTTCTACAAGCGATATCCAGAATAAGGTCTTGTCCTACACTTACTCCCCCTCTTTCATTCCCCCCCACCTCTACCTTCCACTCAACCCCCCACCCCTCCCACCCCCCCTCCCCACCCCCCCCCACGTCCCCTCCCGCTCGTCCCCCCCAACTCCCTTTTTGGCCACCCGTACTGCTAACTGACTACAACATCTACACTCCCCTACCCCAACATGTCATACTCTCACTTAGGCAGATCGCCGACGGTGATCTCACATAATATAAACGGCCTCAACATCCCCGAGAAACGAACAAAACTTTTACGAGAACTTAAAAAGGTGAACCCCTTAGTAACTTTCCTACAAGAAACGCATTTCAAAGGTCCAAACACCCCTAAACTCACTGACAACTTCTTCACTAAAGTATATCACGCAACAAATCCCCTAGCAAAAACCAAAGGAGTTTCTATCCTTCTAAGCAAACATGCCCCCTTTGAACTGACCGGTCAATTAGCCGACCCAGACGGTCGATATATTTTCCTGAAAGGTTCATGGGCAGGGACCCCGGTCACGTTAGCAAACGTATATTTCCCAAACTCCGCACACATCACATTTTGCACCAAAATTGTATCAGAATTGAAATGGTTTGCAGAAGGCTGTATCATCCTAGGTGGGGATTTCAACATCCCCCTTACCCCCTCGCATGATACCTCCAATGGCCACTCCCATGTCCCGTATAAATCACTGAGGAGGATTAAGATTCTACTAGAATCACTTAAACTAGTGGACACCTGGAGACTCCTACACCCCACGGACAAGGATTTTTCCTTTTTCTCCCCTCCCCACAAAAAATATTCCAGGTTAGACCTGATTTTTATCTCCCAAAGGAACCTAACCGAGTTGTCAAAGGCGGACATAGGCATCATCGCACTCTCAGACCACGCCCCAGTAGCTGTGACATTATCCCTGGGTTCCAAACAGAAATCCCCGTTCAACTGGAGACTCAATGCATCCTTGTTGACTGACCCAACTGTCCATGACAGCATTCGAGAATCTATTCAAACATACTTTAGTCTAAACAAGGACTCTGACACCAACCCACTCAATAACTGGGAGGCACACAAAAGTGTTGTGAGGGGAGAGTTAATTAAATGGGGCGCGAGACGGAAAAGGGAGAGAGCAGAGGAGATCACTCGACTCTCAAATATCATTGCCAAACTCGAGACACTGCACAAGAAATCACTCTCGGAAGGAATAATGGCTGACCTGACCAGACACAGGAAATCCCTCACACAACTATTGAACTTCCAAACTCAAAAATCCCTTTTTTTCAAAAGGAACATATTTTATGAAAAAGGTGATAAAGGAGGGAAACAACTCGCCAGGGCCCTTAGAGATGCTACTTTAGCAAACCAAATTTACTCAATCCGAAATAGCGCAGGCACCCTGGAACATTCCTCGGAGAAAATAGCTACAATTTTCCATGACTTTTACGCAGGCTTATATGATCTCCCACCACAACACAAACCACACTACATACACTCATCCAAGGAAGAAATGATTCTTAAATTCTTGACGGACAGCAAACTCCCAACACTTCCTTCAGAGGAGGTCTCCATCCTAAACGAGCCCATCACAGCTAATGAAGTCCAAAAGACAATCAAAGAACTGAAAGCAGGGAAAAGCCCTGGTCCTGACGGTTACACGTCCCAATACTACAAAACATTCTCCCTTATCCTCACTGACCCACTACTTAAAGCCCTTAATCACCTTGCACAACAACCACATGACTCCAACTCCTTACTTTCAGCCCACATTGCCGTAGTCCCAAAGCCGGATAAAGACCACACAGACTTCGTAAATTACAGGCCCATCTCCCTCCTAAATCTGGATATAAAAATCCTGGCAAAAATTCTAGCAAATAGGATTAAACCCCTCCTATCGAAAATCATTGGCCCTGAGCAAGTAGGCTTTATGCCTGGTAGGGAGGCCAGGGACAACATAACCAAGTCACTGAACCTAATCCATCACGCTAACATCTCCAAAATCGAGGGCCTTCTCCTGTCCACAGATGTGGAGAAGGCCTTCGATAGGATATCATGGGACTACCTTTTTGCTGTGTGTTCCCACATTGGTCTCAGGGGAAATATCGCGGGTTGGATTAAGGCTCTCTATCAAAACCCGACTGCACGAATTAAGATCAATTCCACCTTATCTGACCCTATTAATATTCGCAATGGCACCCGACAGGGCTGCCCCCTGTCCCCTTTACTTTTTATTTTGTCACTAGAACCACTCATTAGGACTATAAACTTATCCCCAGACATCAAGGGTTTCACGGTTAAAGATAGGGAATTCAAACTAGCGGCCTATGCCGATGATCTTTTATTTTTTATTACCCAGCCACACATTTCCACGCCTAATTTATCTAAAATATTCAAAACATTCGGTTTCATATCAAACTTCAAGATTAACCCGGCCAAATCTGAAGCGCTCAACCTTACCCTACCACCTGATAAACTTAAACTACTTAAGGAAAATTTTAAATTTAAATGGGAAAAAGAATCCCTGAAGTACCTGGGAGTCAGACTCACCCCTAACCTAAACTCTCTATTTCAAACTAACTTTGTACCCTTGCTAAACTCGATCTCAGGAGACCTCAGGAGATGGAACTCCGGATTTTTCTCCTGGTTCGGTAGGGCCGCCATCTTAAAGATGGTAGTTCTCCCAAGATTATTATATCTCTTCAACGCTCTCCCAATCCACATACCAAATTCCTTCTTTTCCAAACTCCAATCAGTGCAAAGGGGATTCCTCTGGTCGCACAGGAAATCCAGAATCTCATTGAAAATTCTCAAACTCCCCAAAAATAGAGGCGGCCTGAGCTTACCAGATTACAAAAAATACCACTACGCCTCCCACATTACAAGGATAATAGATTGGCACTGTAACGGCCCTAATAAGGACTGGGTACAACTGGAATTATCATACTCCTCACGTTCCCTTTTGTACTACCCTTGGACCCTTCATTCCAAATCCTCTAAAAATTCCACCAATCCACTCATAGCCAACACGTTAAAAATATGGCACAAATTAGCTGGACCCTACAACCTAGCCACAATTCCAGGCCCTCTGACACCGATCACTGGAAACCCAGACTTTCCCCCAGGACAGAACCAAAAGTCCCTACCACTCCCTAAACCCACCAAAAAATTCCTAGTCACACATTGTATGTCTGGCAATGCGATCAAAACTCTGACATCTCTTAGGACCGAATTTGGCGACAAAAGCATAAATCCCTGGTTCTACCTACAACTTAAGGACTTACTAGTAAATAGCAAACACAAAACTTCCTTCTCTCAAAACCTGACACCCATGGAAGACATCTGCCATAGGAGGTCGCCAGTACTCAAAACCACCTCCATGGCATACAAATGGCTAGTTACCCATGACTCTGCAGAAGCTGCCAAACACAAGGAGAGATGGGAAGGTGACTTAGGCCGGCAATTTAACGAACGCCAATGGGAAAGGGCCTGTATATTTGCACATAAATGCTCACTAAGTACCAAACATCAAGAAACCTCTTATAAAGTACTTACACAATGGTATATTACCCCTGTGAAAGCCCATAAATGGTCACCAACGATCTCTGACACCTGCTGGCGCTGTAAATCAGACTTGGGCACATTCCTGCATATCTGGTGGGAATGCCCCCAAATTCGCACTTTCTGGGAAGATGTTTCTACCTGGATCAAGCACATAACTGAAACTACAATCACTTTGGATGCTGCAGCCTGCCTACTTCACGTCAACTCCTTCTCCATACGGAGGTATAAAAAATCATTAACGAGGCACCTGCTTACAGCGGCAAAGTCATTGATCCCCCTGTTCTGGAAAACAGACAGGGCCCCAGGAGTCAGAGATTGGTTAGACAAGGTGAGCTACATTCACAAAATGGAGGAACTAGTTGCAATGAAAAATGAACACAGCTCCACCTTCATTGAAAATTGGTCACCCTGGGTTACATTCACTCTCTCAAAAGAATATAAGTCCCTCTCCTCTCACTAGATTTACCATTCCATGGTCTAACACTCATTAACCTTATACTTTAACCTCTGTGACCTATACCCCTTATAGGGGAGTCTACCTACCTCCTCTTGACATTGTCTAACGATACCCCTCTCAAGCCTTCAGCCCACACACTTCAGACAAAGTGCCGTGTCCTCATGCCTCTAGATCAAACCCCCACCACTCACCCACCCCCCTCCTCTCCCTCCCTTACCCCCCCTATTTTTCCCTCCCCACCCCTTCTCCCCCCACCTTCTCTCTTTCCTTCTTTCCCAACGCCATATCAAATAAGATTATCCAATCTTCCCATATTAGAAATATGTTCATTTCTATATCAAACCAATTGTATACAACTATTTTTGCTATATAAGCATGTTATTATATCTTATTTTCTGTACAATCATACTTTTGCTTCAATAAACCTTGATTGTGAAAAAAAAAATAATACCATCTGAAAGCAGTTGGTGTGACAGCGACTATTTTGTTACTTTACACTTGAACCAAGTCGCTCTTACTGTGTGATTGCTGTTTAATACCATCTGAACGCAGTCGGTGTGACAGCGACTATTTTGTTACTTTACACTTGAGCCAAGTCGCTCTTACTGTGTGGTTGCTGTTTAATACCATCTGAACGCAGTTGGTGTGACAGCGACTATTTTGTTACTTTACACTTGAGCCAAGTCGCTCTTACTGTGTGGTTGCTGTTTAATACCATCTGAACGCAGTCGGTGTGACAGCGACTACTTTGTTACTTTACACTTGAGCCAAGTCGCTCTTACTGTGTGGTTGCTGTTTAATACCATCTGAACGCAGTTGGTGTGACAGCGACTATTTTGTTACTTTACACTTGAGCCAAGTCGCTCTTACTGTGTGGTTGCTGTTTAATACCATCTGAACGCAGTCGGTGTGACAGCGACTATTTTGTTACTTCACACTTGAGCCAAGTCGCTCTTACTGTGTGGTTGCTGTTTAATACCATCTGAAAGCAGTTGGTGTGACAGAGACTATTTTGTTACTTTACACTTGAACCAAGTCGCTCTTACTGTGTGATTGCTGTTTAATACCATCTGAACGCAGTCGGTGTGACAGCGACTATTTTGTTACTTTACACTTGAGCCAAGTCGCTCTTACTGTGTGGTTGCTGTTTAATACCATCTGAACGCAGTTGGTGTGACAGCGACTATTTTGTTACTTTACACTTGAGCCAAGTCGCTCTTACTGTGTGGTTGCTGTTTAATACCATCTGAACGCAGTCGGTGTGACAGCGACTATTTTGTTACTTTACACTTGAGCCAAGTCGCTCTTACTGTGTGGTTGCTGTTTAATACCATCTGAACGCAGTTGGTGTGACAGCGACTATTTTGTTACTTCACACTTGAGCCAAGTCGCTCTTACTGTGTGGTTGCTGTTTAATACCATCTGAACGCAGTTGGTGTGACAGCGACTATTTTGTTACTTTACACTTGAACCAAGTCGCTCTTACTGTGTGATTGCTGTTTAATACCATCTGAACGCAGTCGGTGTGACAGCGACTACTTTGTTACTTTACACTTGAGCCAAGTCGCTCTTACTGTGTGGTTGCTGTTTAATACCATCTGAACGCAGTTGGTGTGACAGCGACTATTTTGTTACTTTACACTTGAGCCAAGTCGCTCTTACTGTGTGGTTGCTGTTTAATACCATCTGAACGCAGTCGGTGTGACAGCGACTATTTTGTTACTTTACACTTGAGCCAAGTCGCTCTTACTGTGTGGTTGCTGTTTAATACCATCAGAACGCAGTTGGTGTGACAGCGACTATTTTGTTACTTTACACTTGAACCAAGTCGCTCTTACTGTGTGATTGCTGTTTAATACTATCTGAACGCAGTCGGTGTGACAGCGACTACTTTGTTACTTTACACTTGAGCCAAGTCGCTCTTACTGTGTGGTTGCTGTTTAATACCATCTGAACGCAGTTGGTGTGACAGCGACTATTTTGTTACTTTACACTTGAGCCAAGTCGCTCTTACTGTGTGGTTGCTGTTTAATACCATCTGAACGCAGTCGGTGTGACAGCGACTATTTTGTTACTTCACATTTGAGCCAAGTCGCTCTTACTGTGTGGTTGCTGTTTAATACCATCTGAAAGCAGTTGGTGTGACAGCGACTATTTTGTTACTTTACACTTGAACCAAGTCGCTCTTACTGTGTGATTGCTGTTTAATACCATCTGAACACAGTCGGTGTGACAGCGACTATTTTGTTACTTTACACTTGAGGCAAGTCGCTCTTACTGTGTGGTTGCTGTTTAATACCATCTGAACGCAGTTGGTGTGACAGCGACTATTTTGTTACATAACACCTGAACGCATAACTATGGCTGGAAGGACAAAGAGAGGCAGAGAGTCACGAGGGCAAGCAGGCTCTGCATCTAGAGGTAACGCTGGTGATGGATGTGGTGCATCCTCTTCAGCACGTGGCCGTGGCCGCTCGTCCTTCTTTTCGGGAGCTGGCCGTGTTGAGCCTGAGAAATTAGTTGAGTGGATGACCAAGCCGTCCTCATCCTCCTCATCCTCTCTCACACAGACTGATTATAGTTTGTCTGGCAAAGCAGCTGCCAAGGCGTCCTCTACCCTCTGCACAATGGGATCACACAATCCTTCCCTAGTCCCACCGTGTCCTCCTGAGGAGTCCCCCGAACTGTTTCAACACAGTGTTGGGTACATGCTAGCTGAAGATGCACAGCGTTTTGAAGACTCCGATGACGGAACACTGATAGAGGAAGGCATTGATGTGAGCCCAGGGAGAGGGGGTGGCCGAGAGGGACAACAATCTGGGAGTGATGTTCCCCCAGCTGGAGCATACTGCCAGGTTGTCGCCAGTGATGATGAGGAGGGAGGGGATGATGAGGTCATTGACTCTACCTGGGTGCCTGGTAGGAGAGAGGAGGAGGAGGAAGAGGACGAGGCACAGGCACATCTTCAAAGAGGCAGGAAGCCCTCCAGGGGTCAGCTTAAGGGCAGTACACCAACTGCATTACGTGGCGCTGCTGTGTCTCAACGGTACAGCAAAAGTTCTTTGGTGTGGGCCTTTTTTGAAACCTGTCCATCAGATGCTACCTTTGCTGTTTGCAACATATGTCTCAAGCGTATCTCGCGTGGCCAAAACATCACCCGCTTGGGCACCACATGCTTGTCCAGACATATGTCGACCTGCCATGCAGCTCGTTGGCAGGCATACCAGAAAGACCCACACCAAAGACCAAAGCGGTCCTCCCCTTGCCCTTCTGTGACCTCAAACCCCACTAGACCCCTAGTCCTCTCTGCAGCCTGCACCGAAGGTGTAGAAATAGGTGTGTCACAACGTAGTAGTGGTAGTACATCCGGCCAATCTACTGATATTACCAGACAAATTTCCCTGCCCCAGCTGCTTCCCCTACCATCTGAACGCAGTCGGTGTGACAGCGACTACTTTGTTACTTTACACTTGAGCCAAGTCGCTCTTACTGTGTGGTTGCTGTTTAATACCATCTGAACGCAGTTGGTGTGACAGCGACTATTTTGTTACTTTACACTTGAGCCAAGTCGCTCTTACTGTGTGGTTGCTGTTTAATACCATCTGAACGCAGTCGGTGTGACAGCGACTATTTTGTTACTTCACACTTGAGCCAAGTCGCTCTTACTGTGTGGTTGCTGTTTAATACCATCTGAAAGCAGTTGGTGTGACAGAGACTATTTTGTTACTTTACACTTGAACCAAGTCGCTCTTACTGTGTGATTGCTGTTTAATACCATCTGAACGCAGTCGGTGTGACAGCGACTATTTTGTTACTTTACACTTGAGCCAAGTCGCTCTTACTGTGTGGTTGCTGTTTAATACCATCTGAACGCAGTTGGTGTGACAGCGACTATTTTGTTACTTTACACTTGAGCCAAGTCGCTCTTACTGTGTGGTTGCTGTTTAATACCATCTGAACGCAGTCGGTGTGACAGCGACTATTTTGTTACTTTACACTTGAGCCAAGTCGCTCTTACTGTGTGGTTGCTGTTTAATACCATCTGAACGCAGTTGGTGTGACAGCGACTATTTTGTTACTTCACACTTGAGCCAAGTCGCTCTTACTGTGTGGTTGCTGTTTAATACCATCTGAACGCAGTCGGTGTGACAGCGACTATTTTGTTACTTTACACTTGAGCCAAGTCGCTCTTACTGTGTGGTTGCTGTTTAATACCATCTGAACGCAGTTGGTGTGACAGCGACTATTTTGTTACTTTACACTTGAACCAAGTCGCTCTTACTGTGTGATTGCTGTTTAATACCATCTGAACGCAGTCGGTGTGACAGCGACTACTTTGTTACTTTACACTTGAGCCAAGTCGCTCTTACTGTGTGGTTGCTGTTTAATACCATCTGAACGCAGTTGGTGTGACAGCGACTATTTTGTTACTTCACACTTGAGCCAAGTCGCTCTTACTGTGTGGTTGCTGTTTAATACCATCTGAACGCAGTCGGTGTGACAGCGACTATTTTGTTACTTTACACTTGAGCCAAGTCGCTCTTACTGTGTGGTTGCTGTTTAATACCATCAGAACGCAGTTGGTGTGACAGCGACTATTTTGTTACTTTACACTTGAACCAAGTCGCTCTTACTGTGTGATTGCTGTTTAATACTATCTGAACGCAGTCGGTGTGACAGCGACTACTTTGTTACTTTACACTTGAGCCAAGTCGCTCTTACTGTGTGGTTGCTGTTTAATACCATCTGAACGCAGTTGGTGTGACAGCGACTATTTTGTTACTTTACACTTGAGCCAAGTCGCTCTTACTGTGTGGTTGCTGTTTAATACCATCTGAACGCAGTCGGTGTGACAGCGACTATTTTGTTACTTCACATTTGAGCCAAGTCGCTCTTACTGTGTGGTTGCTGTTTAATACCATCTGAAAGCAGTTGGTGTGACAGCGACTATTTTGTTACTTTACACTTGAACCAAGTCGCTCTTACTGTGTGATTGCTGTTTAATACCATCTGAACACAGTCGGTGTGACAGCGACTATTTTGTTACTTTACACTTGAGGCAAGTCGCTCTTACTGTGTGGTTGCTGTTTAATACCATCTGAACGCAGTTGGTGTGACAGCGACTATTTTGTTACATAACACCTGAACGCATAACTATGGCTGGAAGGACAAAGAGAGGCAGAGAGTCACGAGGGCAAGCAGGCTCTGCATCTAGAGGTAACGCTGGTGATGGATGTGGTGCATCCTCTTCAGCACGTGGCCGTGGCCGCTCGTCCTTCTTTTCGGGAGCTGGCCGTGTTGAGCCTGAGAAATTAGTTGAGTGGATGACCAAGCCGTCCTCATCCTCCTCATCCTCTCTCACACAGACTGATTATAGTTTGTCTGGCAAAGCAGCTGCCAAGGCGTCCTCTACCCTCTGCACAATGGGATCACACAATCCTTCCCTAGTCCCACCGTGTCCTCCTGAGGAGTCCCCCGAACTGTTTCAACACAGTGTTGGGTACATGCTAGCTGAAGATGCACAGCGTTTTGAAGACTCCGATGACGGAACACTGATAGAGGAAGGCATTGATGTGAGCCCAGGGAGAGGGGGTGGCCGAGAGGGACAACAATCTGGGAGTGATGTTCCCCCAGCTGGAGCATACTGCCAGGTTGTCGCCAGTGATGATGAGGAGGGAGGGGATGATGAGGTCATTGACTCTACCTGGGTGCCTGGTAGGAGAGAGGAGGAGGAGGAAGAGGACGAGGCACAGGCACATCTTCAAAGAGGCAGGAAGCCCTCCAGGGGTCAGCTTAAGGGCAGTACACCAACTGCATTACGTGGCGCTGCTGTGTCTCAACGGTACAGCAAAAGTTCTTTGGTGTGGGCCTTTTTTGAAACCTGTCCATCAGATGCTACCTTTGCTGTTTGCAACATATGTCTCAAGCGTATCTCACGTGGCCAAAACATCACCCGCTTGGGCACCACATGCTTGTCCAGACATATGTCGACCTGCCATGCAGCTCGTTGGCAGGCATACCAGAAAGACCCACACCAAAGACCAAAGCGGTCCTCCCCTTGCCCTTCTGTGACCTCAAACCCCACTAGACCCCTAGTCCTCTCTGCAGCCTGCACCGAAGGTGTAGAAATAGGTGTGTCACAACGTAGTAGTGGTAGTACATCCGGCCAATCTACTGATATTACCAGACAAATTTCCCTGCCCCAGCTGCTGCAGCGCCGAAAGAAGTACGCTCCCAGCCATCCACATGCCCAGCGGTTGAATGCTAGCTTAGCAAAATTGCTAGCACTTCAACTGCTACCTTTTCAGTTGGTAGATTCTGCCCCCTTCCGTGAGTTTGTGGAATGTGCAGTACCTCAGTGGCAAGTACCCAAACGCCACTTTTTTCACGGAAGGCGATTCCGGCTCTCTACCGGCATGTGGAAGGCAATGTCCATACCTCGCTGGACAGGGCGGTCAGTGGTAAGGTGCATCTTACCGCTGACTCATGGTCCAGCAGGCATGGACAGGGACGTTACCTGTCTTTTACGGCCCATTGGGTGACTCTGCTAGCAGCTGGGAAGGACGCAGGTCAAGGCACAGTAGTTTTGGAGGTTGTTCCACCACCACGCCTCCAAAACACTACAACTGCTTGTGACACACCTCTCTCCTCCACCCCCTCCTCTTCTTCTTCCTCTGTGGCCTCTTCCTGTGGTGATGTTGGCTCAGAACCAGCCGTGCTCCGTAGGCGTACGACGGGCTACGCAGGAATGCAGGCCAAGAGATGCCATGCGGTCCTAGAGCTGGTGTGCTTGGGAGACAGGAGCCACACTGGGGAAGAGGTTCTTTCAGCTCTGCAGGGGCAGGCTCAGAGGTGGTTGACGCCACGCCAGCTGAAGCCTGGAATGGTGGTCAGCGATAATGGCACCAACCTCCTCTCTGCCCTGCGACGTGGAAAACTCACCCATGTGCCCTGTTTTGCGCATGTTCTCAATTTGGTGGTGCAGCGGTTCTTGGGCAGGTACCCTGGCTTACAGGATGTCCTGAGGCAGGCCAGGAAAGTCTGTGTGCATTTCCGGAGGTCATATAATGCCACTGCTGGGCTGACAGACCTCCAGAGGGAATACAACCTGCCCAAGAACCGCCTAATCTGTGACATGCCCACCAGATGGAACTCTACGTTGGCCATGCTGCAGCGGCTGCACACGCAGCAGAGGGCCATCAATGAGTACCTGTGCCAATATGGCAGCAGAACTGGCTCAGGGGAGCTTGGGTTTTTTTCACCACGCCAGTGGGCCTTGATCAGGGATGCATGCACTGTCCTGTCACCATTTGAGGAGGCCACGAGGATGGTGAGCAGTGACAGTGCATGCATCAGTGAGACTGTCCCGCTTATTCACATGTTGGAGCACACCCTACGTGGAATAATGGACAGGGCCCTTGAGGCAGAACAGAGGGAGGAAGAGGAGGACTTCCTTACCTCTCAAGGCCCCCTTTATCCAGACACTGTTCCTGCTTGCCCACCTGGAACACAGGAAGAGGAGGAGGAGGATGAGGAAGAGGAGGAGGAGGAGGATTGTATCAGCAGCATGGAGGAGGAGCCTAGCACTCAGCATCAACAGCAGCAGTCTTCAAGGGATCATTTACAGTCCCAAGGAACACGTGGACTTTTACGTGGCTGGGATGAGGTGGCTGAGGATCCTGTCGTCCTCAGTGACCCAGAGGACTGTGCCCCGAATGCCTCTGCAAACCTACGCTGCATGGCCTCCCTGATTCTGCAAAGCCTGCGTAAGGATCCTCGTGTACGTGCTATCAAGGAGAGGGATCATTACTGGCTGGCAACTCTCCTTGATCCACGTTACAAGAGTAAGGTAACGGATCTTATGTTGCCATCGCAGAGGGAGCAGAAGATGAAACTACTGCGGGAGGCCTTGCAGAAGGGTCTGTGCAATGCGTTCCCAGAACCGGGGGGATTACCAAAACCTGGCCCTGGACAACGTCTTGCTGAGGCTTCGGTGAGTCAGAGAAGGAGCGGTGGAGAAGGTGGCCGTCTGACCGATGCGTTCAGACAATTTTTTAGTCCGCAGCCCCAAGGTCTGACCGGTTCCAGCAACCATCGCCAGCGTCTGGTTTACATGGTCCGGGAATACCTAGCGGCAAGATCCGACTTGGACACCTTCCCCACGGAAAATCCTCTGGCTTACTGGGTCTTGAGGATGGATCACTGGCCAGAGCTTGCACAGTACGCAATTGAGCTACTGGCTTGCCCTGCATCCAGTGTTCTTTCAGAACGTACATTCAGTGCTGCTGGAGGCTTTGTGACCGATCACAGGGTACGCCTCTCCACCGACTCTGTTGATCGACTGACCTTCATCAAAATGAATCAGGCTTGGATCAACACCGGCTACCAAGCACCTGATGCTGATGTTACTGAATAAGAATTTTGTGTTGAAATATCAGATCCCTTTGAGACTGCTGATGCTGAGTGACTGTCCTGTTGTGCTGCTGATGGAATATCCTTCTCCTCCTCACTTTTCATGCTGTTAGCTAGTAAGAAATTTTGTTTTTCTGTGCTCCGCCACCAGTGCCTAAGGCCTAATTTTTCTGCCCCTGTTTAACAGGGGCGCCTAATAACAATTTTTGATGCAATACTTTGCACGTGGCCTAAGGCCTAATTTTTGTGCCCCTGTGTAACAGGGGCGTCTAATAACAATTTTTGATGCAATACTTTGCACGTGGCCTAAGGCCTAATTTTTGTGCCCCTGTGTAACAGGGGCGTCTAATAACAATTTTTGATGCAATACTTTGCACGTGGCCTAAGGCCTAATTTTTGTGCCCCTGTGTAACAGGGGCGTCTAATAACAATTTTTGATGCAATACTTTGCACGTGGCCTAAGGCCTAATTTTTGTGCCCCTGTGTAACAGGGGCGTCTAATAACAATTTTTGATGCAATACTTTGCACGTGGCCTAAGGCCTAATTTTTGTGCCCCTGTGTAACAGGGGCGTCTAATAACAATTTTTGATGCAATACTTTGCACGTGGCCTAAGGCCTAATTTTTGTGCCCCTGTGTAACAGGGGCGTCTAATAACAATTTTTGATGCAATACTTTGCACGTGGCCTAAGGCCTAATTTTTGTGCCCCTGTGTAACAGGGGCGTCTAATAACAATTTTTGATGCAATACTTTGCATGTGGCCTAAGGCCTAATTTTTGTGCCCCTGTGTAACAGGGGCGTCTAATAACAATTTTTGATGCAATACTTTGCACGTGGCCTAAGGCCTAATTTTTGTGCCCCTGTGTAACAGGGGCGTCTAATAACAATTTTTGATGCAATACTTTGCACGTGGCCTAAGGCCTAATTTTTGTGCCCCTGTGTAACAGGGGCGTCTAATAACAATTTTTGATGCAATACTTTGCACGTGGCCTAAGGCCTAATTTTTGTGCCCCTGTGTAACAGGGGCGTCTAATAACAATTTTTGATGCAATACTTTGCACGTGGCCTAAGGCCTAATTTTTGTGCCCCTGTGTAACAGGGGCGTCTAATAACAATTTTTGATGCAATACTTTGCACGTGGCCTAAGGCCTAATTTTTGTGCCCCTGTATAACAGGGGCGTCTAATAACAATTTTTGATGCAATACTTTGCACGTGGCCTAAGGCCTAATTTTTGTGCCCCTGTGTAACAGGGGCGTCTAATAACAATTTTTGATGCAATACTTTGCACGTGGCCTAAGGCCTAATTTTTGTGCCCCTGTATAACAGGGGCGTCTAATAACAATTTTTGATGCAATACTTTGCACGTGGCTCCTTGTTGCGCTCCAATTACAGATATTGGGAGGGGTTGCAGTGTTATGTTGCGCCTACGGACACATTTTTCTGCCCCTGTGTAACAGGGGCACCTAATAACAATTTTTGATGCAATACTTTGCACGTGGCTCCTTGTTGCGCTCCAATTACAGATATTGGGAGGGGTTGCAGTGTTATGTTGCGCCTATGGACACATTTTTATGCCCCTGTGTAACAGGGGCACCTAATAACAATTTTTGATGCAATACTTTGCACGTGGCTCCTTGTTGCGCTCCAATTACAGATATTGGGAGGGGTTGCAGTGTTATGTTGCGCCTATGGACACATTTTTATGCCCCTGTGTAACAGGGGCACCTAATAACAATTTTTGATGCAATACTTTGCACGTGGCTCCTTGTTGCGCTCCAATTACAGATATTGGGAGGGGTTGCAGTGTTATGTTGCGCCTACGGACACATTTTTATGCCCCTGTGTAACAAGGGCGCCTAATAACAATTTTTGATGCAATACTTTGCACGTGGCTCCTTGTTGCGCTCCAATTACAGATATTGGGAGGGGTTGCAGTGTTATGTTGCGCCTACGGACACATTTTTATGCCCCTGTGTAACAAGGGCGCCTAATAACAATTTTTGATGCAATACTTTGCACGTGGCTCTTTGTTGCGCTACAATTACAGTATGTTTGAGGGGTGCCCTTTTTTCTACAATTTTGCTTTCCCAAAAAGATAATGCCACCCCCCCACCACCCCTAAAATAATCGAGATATTGTTCCCACACAGCACGTGCGCAACCAGTATTAAATTACTTTGTTCTTATAATAATTTAATGTTGTGCAGGGACATTTCTAAACATGTGCCACTACTAGAGACACACAGCAGGTGTGATATTTGAAGGAATTTTTCATTTTTTTTTTTCACTTTAAACATCATTAAAATCGCTGCTCCGCAAAAACGTCCGTTTTTAAAATATTTTTTTCGATTGATACATGTTCCCTGGGGCAAGACCCGGGTTCTGAAAGACGTTTACCAACATTAAATTGAATATTGGTCTTTAAAATGATCGTTTTTGAATTCGAACGTTCGAGTCCCATAGACTTCAATGGGGTTCTAAATGTTCGCGCGAACCCGCGGTCTGTTCGAACGTTCTGATGCGAACCGAACCCGGGTATGTTCGGCTCATCCCTACTGGTGACAAATAATATGTAGTATTCCCATAGGAATCACAAAAACACATACAAATTCACAAATATAGAAAAAGGGAATTCTAGGCTATTACATTTTATTATACATAAGGGCTATACAATTGGGCCAATGTACGAAAAGGTTTCGATTTTCTCCATACGGGGAAACAAATTGGGCATAGGTAGGCTAAAAAGACATACAATTCTTGAACTTCCTATTAAATGCACAAAAAATATTTGCAAAGTGAATGTTGATGTGAATAGGGTGAACTTTTGTTAACTTTGATACCCAATTATGTGCTAGTAAATTGCTTATGTTTAATTTCTCCAACACCTGCTAAACACTAAAACGATTAAAATTCAGTTTGTAAAATAAATGTTTACTTTACTACATGAAAAGCCTCTGGCTGAAGAAAGCTTAGCATAGGGAAGCATCAGATGAGATGTATAAGGCCCAGAAATGTTTTTATTATGGGTATCATACAGTATAAAGTCTCAGGGATTCATTCAACTTGCAAGAGGACCAGCAGTGGAGGATATGGATAGAGTTTGACATTAATGCATTTGCTAACTAAGAAATACTACACACCCAAATTTGTAACACGACTGAATTCCATGCTCTTTATCGAGTTTGACTAGTAATGTGGGCCTGCTCACCATACAGATTTTTGCACCAAACCCCATTAGCCCTCACCTTTCTTATCCTCCTTCTCTACTACATATATGAAGACAACTGCCATCTGGAATAATATATTTGCAGAGCGCAATTACTTCAAACCTGGAAGTGAAGTTGTTTGAAGTAAATAACAGACACTCGACATGCTGCATGTTTAAAAACAATCACTGCACATTCACTAAAAATGGTCTTACTGTAGAGTGATCAGTCACAGACATTTCCTCGGGTTAATTTTGGACAAATCTCAGCAAATGTTGCTGTAATTATGAGTGAATGCATGTGAATCTACTATGGCAACATATTTGGATTTCTTAAAGTTCAGCTAAAAAGAATCCATAGTAAATCATATTTACGCCATTAGTAGTGATGAACCAACCAGGCAAGAGGATTAGCAAACTCAGAAAAAACATGCTAAACCCCAACATATCATCGCACCCAACAATTAAATTCTATGGGAGCCAAATCTTATTGGGACTGTCATTTAGTAGAGGTAGCCCTTGGGCATATTTTTGTTGCTATTTAATCTGCTAGTGTCAGAAACCATGAATCAGATCGAGACAGAAGTACAGTTAAAATACACTTGTGTTATAATAAAAGTAAATATAACAAACATAGTCAAAACATAGCTGAAGTTCGGTAACCGGAACCACTTCGAGAAATAGCACATGCAGTAATTTAGTATAATTTTTTTGTGAATTTTTTATTTTTTTGGTATAATTAGTCCTGAAAAAAATTGATAGTCTTTATATTGGATGCCTATTATGTAGTAATTTGATACCGAAATGTTACATGCTAAGGCATATGAGACAATGATGCCTATAGGAGGATGCAATTTATTGTCTGTATAACAATTTGTTATGGTGCTTTAAAATTATAATAATAATAATCTGTACTTTTTGTATAAATACATGGTTGTAAACTTTGGGTACCGCAAAAGTTTGGTTTGGTTCGCAGCAGAACTTGCGTACAGATGAAAAATGTGTGCAAACATTCGAACACCATTAAAGTCTATGGGACACAAACGTGAAAAATCAAAAGTGCTAATTTTAAAGGATTATATGCAAGTTATTGCCATAAAAAGTGTATGGGGACCCGGGTACTGCCCCAGGGGACATGTATCCATGCAAAAAAAAGTTTTTAAAACTGTATTTTTTTTTAGGAGCAGTAATTTTAAGAATGCTTAAAGTGAAACAATAAAAAATAAATATTCCTTTAAATACTGTGCTTGGGGGGTCCCCTTAGTCTGCCTGTAAAGTAACACATTTTCCCCATGTTTAGAAAAGTACTGAAGCAAATTTAAATTTCTAAAGGAAAAAATGTAATCTAAAATTGCTCATGGCTGTAAAGTTTTGCAGGATCCCAGCAATATACATAAAAATCATTTAATAAAAACAGTGTGACCCCCCCCCCAGTCTATACCAGGCCCTTCGGGTCTGGTATGGATATTAACCAGTTAAGGACCCGCTCCTGTACATATACATATGTGTTGGCAGAATGACATCGACAGGCAAATCGATGTATATTTACGTCAGTTTGAATTTGTCCGCCGGTGTCCCGCGATCGGGTTTACAGTGCTGAATAATGGGGAGATGCCAGTGTAAGCACAGCATCTCCCCATTCTGCCTAGTGACATGTCACTGATGTTTGCTCCCTTTCATCTGGAGCAGTGATCAGTGATGTGTCACTCATAGCCACGCCCCCTAGCAGTTAGAATCACTCCCTAGGATACACTTAACCCCTTCCTAGCCCCCTAGTGGTTAACCCCTTCACTGCCAGTCACATTTACACAGTAACCAGTGCATTTTTATAGCACTGATCACTGTATAAATGTGGTCCCAAAATAGCACCAAAAGTGTCCGCTATGTCTACCATAATGTCGCAGTCACGATAAAAATCGCTGATCGCCGCCATTACTAGTAAAAAAAATAAAATAAAAATGCCATAAAACTATCCCCTATTTGTAGACGTTATAACTTTTGCGCAAACCAATCAATAAATACTTATTGCGATTTCTTTACCAAAAATATGTAGAAGAATACGTATTGGCCTAAACTGAGGGATATTTTTGGGGATATTTATTATAGCAAAAAGTAAAAAATTGCATTTTTTTTTAAATTGTCGCTCTTTTTTTTGTTTATAGTGCTCTGGTCTTTGGCCAGCTAAATGGTCCGGGGCTCAAGTGGTTAAGGTAAACTCCACGCCAATTTTTTTTTTTTAAATGGCATGGGTGTTCCCCCTCCAAACTACATACCAAACCCAAAGGGCCTGGTATGGACGGGGGGAACCCATGACATTTTTTTTCTTAATTCCCTTAACCACTTCAATACACTATATTATATACTGTACAAGGCACTATATACCCCGCACTGTATTATATATACTACACTGAGTGCACTATATACTCTGAACTGCAGTATATATACTATATTGACTGCACTATATACTCTGCTGAAACATTGGTCCTTAGGTGTTGGTGGTGCCAGAACACTGTAACCCTTCACAGTTACTCTTGTTGGGTGTAGGAGCGTTCCCTGCAGTTAAAAATTATTTCAGAGGCTGCTTGCCCTCTTTTAGTGGCCTGTGAGTGTCTGTCTCTTCTTGGAGGCCTTCTGGATATGATGAGTATTTTTTGTTCAACACTGCATTACACTGTATTATATTATATATATATATATATATATATATATATATATATATATATATATATATATATATATATATATATATATATATATATATATATATATATATATATATATATATATATATATATATACACTGTATTATAAACTGAAGTGTATGTGAAACTGTACACACTGTATTATATACTGTGTACAGTGCCTGCACTGTATTAGAAACAGTACACCGCCCACACTGCACCATATATATATATATATATATATATATATATATAGGCTACGCTGAATGCAGAGTATATATATATATATATATATATATATATATATATATATATATATATATACATACAGTATATATCCTAGTCTGACTGAATGTATATATATATCAAATACACTGCCTGTACTGACTTAATATAGAGTTTACACTGTATATATAGGCTGCGCTGAATGCAGAGTATATATATATATATATATATATATATATATATATATATATATATATATATATATATATACAGTACAGACCAAAAGTTTGGACACACCTTCTCATTCAAAGAGTTTTCTTTATTTTCATGACTATGAAAATTGTAGATTCACACTGAAGGCATCAAAACTATGAATTAACCCTCCTAGCGGTATTCCCGAGTCAGACTCGGGCTTGCCTCGCTGCAGCAGCAGACAAAGTTACTTACCTTGTCCTTGGATCCAGCGATGCCACCGCGCTGTGTGAGCGAGCGGGACCTCTTTTGATTCACACAGTGTCCTCCTGTGCCGCCGATCTCCGTTCCCTGCGACGTTACGACGCACGGGAGCGGAGAACGGCACCAAATTCAAAAACGTAAACAAACACATTACATACAGTATACTGTAATCTTATAGATTACAGTACTGTATGTAAAAAATACACACCCCCCTTGTCCCTAGTGGTCTGTCCAGTGTCCTACATGTTCTTTTATATAATAAAAACAGTTCTTTCTCCCTGCAAACTGTAGATTGTCCATAGCAACCAAAAGTGTCCCTTTATGTCAAAAATGATTTTAGAGCAGCTAGAAAACAGCGATAATAAATTATAATCACTTGCAGAATTGTGCGATAGCGATTTGTGGGGAAATTTGTCATAAAAAAATAAAAGTAATGACAGCGACAATTCTGCAACTGAGCAAATTTCAGTGATTTTGAGTTGATTACATTATTGCATAATTTTTATTATAATTATATTATTACTTGTTATAATTATTTATAATTATTTATTATATTATAATTTATAATTTTGTTTTTAAAAAAATGGCATACCCGGGATGCCTACTAGTCTCTTGTTTGGACAGATTTAAGTGAGTTATTCCTAAAAATTACAGACCTACAGTATAAAACGCCAAATTTCCTTGCAAATAATGGTACCGCTTTCAGCACCTTTTTTCTGAAATAATCATACCGCCAGGGAGGTTAACACATGTGGAATTATACATAACAAAAAAGTGTGAAACAACTGAAAATATATTTCATATTCTAGGTTCTTCAAAGTAGCCACCTTTTGCTTTGATTACTGCTTTGCACACTCTTGGCATTCTCTTGATGAGCTTCAAGAGGTAGTCACCTGGCGCAGCATCCCATCACTCTCCTTCTTGGTAAAATAGCCCTTACACAGCCTGGAGGTGTGTTTGGGGTCATTGTCCTGTTGAGAAATAAATGATGGTCCAACTAAACGCAAACCGGATGGAATAGCATGCCGCTGCAAGATGCTGTGGTAGCCATGCTGGTTCAGTATGCCTTCAATTTTGAATAAATCCCCAACAGTGTCACCAGAAAAGTACCCCCAGACCATCACACCTCCTCCTCCATGCTTCACGGTGAGAACCAGGCATGTAGAGTCCATCCGTTCACCTTTTCTGCGTTGCACAAAGACACAGGGGTTGGAACCAAAGATCTCAAGTTTGGACTCATCAGACCAAAGCACAGATTTCCACTGGTCTAATGTCCATTCCTTGTGTTCTTTAGCCCAAACAAGTCTCTTCTGCTTGTTGCCTTTCTTTAGCAGTGGTTTCCTAGCAGATATTCTACCATGAAGGCCTGATTCACACAGTCTCCTCTTAACAGTTCTAGAGATGTGTCTGCTGCAAAAGGTGGCTACTTTGAAGAACCTAGAATATGAAATATATTTTCAGTTGTTTCACACTTTTTTGTTATGTATAATTCCACATGTGTTAATTCATAGTGTTGATGCCTTCAGTGTGAATCTACAATTTTCATAGTCATGAAAATAAAGAAAATTCTTTGAATGAGAAGGTGTGTTCAAACGTTTGGTCTGTACTGTATAAATATATATATATATATATATATATATATATATATATATATATACTAGTCCGACTGTATATATATATCTCAAATACACTGCCACTAACAAACTAACCTGCCTTCCTAACCTAGTTCAATCTCTCTATCTTAGTCCACTATAACACACTATACAGCACTGTGCAAGCAGCCTTATATAGTGTTGGCCAATTATGGCTCTTGCTGAGGAGAGAGCTGTGATTGGCCAAAGCATGCAGGTCAGATGTATGCTTTGGCCAATCATCATACAGCAATGCACTGTGGTCTCGCAGTGCTTTGTGGGGAGCTCAAATTTGCCGCAAATGCCCTATAACATTTTCTGTTTGGTGAACTTATGTTCGACTCAACTCAAAGCTCATCCCTAGCTCTTACCTGGAAATGATCATGAGTGACCAGCTCCATGTTTAAAGCATTTGTTGTACACACTACCAGGCACCAAACGAATTAGCAAAGTTAAACTTACTTGGCAAGCACAAAATAGACTGACAATGGTAGTAACACAGTTCAGCATGCAACGTGGCTAACACTAAGTGCTAAACATAAGATGACATTTAATGTCATGATCAGCATAAACAGTAGCAACGCCAACTGACATACAACTGTGAGCAGTAGTAAAACGTAATCTACCAAACCACAGGAACTTTACTGCCTGAGGCCCCATACACACGACCGAGTTTCTCGGCAGAGTCCAGCCAGAAACTCGATCAAAGCTGGATTCTGCCGAGAAACTCGGTCGTGTGTACACTTTTCAGCGAGGAAGCCGACGAGGAACTCGATGTGTTTGGCACGTCGAGTTCCTCGGACGTGTGTACGGGGCCTGAGAGCACTAATGGAAGCTATGCTAGGCCTAAACTGATTTGGTATGCACTGTCAGTATATGAAATAGCAGGAAAGGGGACACAAGAGGATTTGCAAGATGGTTTTATGGGAAGGGCAGTTCTCTAGGTTGTTTGCCTGCTAGCTATTGTTTGGGCCCTTAGAAGAAGCACTGGGGCACTTAATGATAGTGTTTATTAAACCTACATGCAGTAAGATTTAGAAAGGTGTAGTACAATTTTGGCATATAGTCATTTTGATGCGGGCCAGAGGTGGTGGCAGTTTAGAGTTGGTATAGGCGCAGTGAACTTTTATACGAGACTAGTTTATTTTTTCTTAAGTTTATTGGTTGATAAGCACTTAATGCAATACAGGAATGTATATGTACAGTACATATCACTATATAACAGGTGGCTGATATTTATTTTGTTACTGGTTATAGTAGGTGCAGCAAAATGTATGTACTGTCTTATATAGGCGCAGTAAAGGTTTGGTATGGATGCGGTATAAACATCTGGTAAATAAGTGGATTGGTTCTGCTAACAGTGGTCAGTGGGCAGGCAGCCCTTCCACCAATTCCCAGAAAATGTTGGCAGACACTTGTGGTGAAACGGGCCCCCTCGTTCTCCTCCGGGTGCTTTTGTCGCTCAGCGGTATGAAGAGGAGAGTGGAAGAACGCTTTCATCTCCCTGAGGCAATGGTACAGAAGCAGTGGTGCTGGTGATGCAGGTAAGCCTTTTGCCTTGTACACACGATCGTTTTTCCTGGCAGTAAAAAGTCAGTCGGGAAAACCGAGGGGGAAAACCGAGAACCTGCTCGGTAGCTTTTTCCCCCTACACATGGCCGCGTTTCCCAACAGGAAAACTGCCATGAGAGCTTTGGTCGGGAAAAGCGGCCATGTGTATGCTCTACTGCAGGTTTTCCCCATAGGGAAACTGCCGGCTTAAAAAACGCTGGGAATCCCGATGGGAAAAAAAGAGAACATGTTCTCTTTTTTCCCGCAGGATTCCCGGAGGTTTTCCTGATGGCAGTTTTCCTGCCAGGAAAACCGGTCATGTGTACGAGGCATCAGGCTCGAGTCTCACTGGCTTGGCCTCCTCCTATGAGATGAATACATCCTGCTGCCCAAAGGCTTTAGGGATCTGTAGTTCAGAAAGTCAGTCACTCAACTACATCTTTGCTGTCTCAGACTATATCTCCCAGGATTCCAGGCGCTCTGCAATAAAGTATATTGTCTTCCTTGATTTTAACTCTTCCCCTGCTTGTTGGAGGAGGATGATGCAACACAACATTATTATCACAATAGAGGGAAGGAGGAAAATAAAAGGGCAATGTCTCCTTCTCCATGTTGTTGTAGTCCAACACCTGTCCACACTAGTTTTAACATGTTTTAGTTTTCTGTTGTTAGGCTATTTTACTTTATTTTCCTATAGTGACCAGTAACACACTTTCTGTCATAGGGTGGCTTAGGGAGCCGCAGGGACATCCTTGGACAGCACAGTCTGGAGAAGGTAGTGTTATATGGACTAGTAAATTTAAACTAACCATCCATGGTTAATTTTGTTTTGTTCAACCAGCAGGCTGGATCTCCCCTGCTGGGACATTGTATCCTGACAGCAGGATCCACTGCTGTCAGAAAACACTTATCAGTGGTTGCAGCCACTGATCAAGAAAGGTTTTTCAACATTTCTCTTTGACAGAAGTTGACCAAGCATATGCATCTTTTGAGCAGAGATGGCTACACACTGAACTGGCTGAATTTCAAACAGCGCATGGCCAGCTAACACTTATAAGCAGAAGCATTTTTAGCATTTTTACAGAAAGTTTCTTTTCTTTTAGGATAAAAGTTCTTAGCTAAATTATTAAAAGCTGACCATTGTAAGTCTGTTATAATGGTCTGTTAAGGAAAGTTGAAAAATAACAGACTTACTGGCCAAATAAAAATAACTAAAAAAGAAAACAAATGCATCTACCACCTTTAAAAGACCACCTTTTGTAAAAAAAAAAAAAAAGCCTCTAAAGCATTGTACCCATGATCAGTGGTCGTGGGTACAATGTCAAGCTCCTGCAGACACTCAGTGTAGGTGTCTGCCCATAACTCCCATGCTGGCAGACAATTATTGAATTGCAGGAAGAGTAAATGAACTATAGAGTGCTCATCAGCGCCCTTGCCGTTAATTGAGAACTACAATCTGTCTGCTGTGGTGGAAGATGGTACTGGTAGTTTGTTCATTCACAGAGCTGTGTGACTGAATAATGCAGCTATATGGGCGAAGCCCCCACATACCCATGCTGTTTTTAAATTGCAAAGATGTGTGCGGGGAGAGGATCCCCTACCCACTGTCACAGTGGGGAGAAAGGGGGGTGCGGGGACCAGAGCACATTAATATGTTACATGTTACACCTTGTAAAAGGGATGTTACATGTTACACCCTATATACTGGTGTAACATGTAACATCTTACAAAAATTGAACCTATCCTTTAACCACTTAAGAACTGGAAGATTTTCCCACTTAATGACCAGGCCATTTTTTGCGATACGGCACTGAATTTCAGAACCAAAAGCGGTAACCCCGAGCCAGACTAGGCATCGCCTCGCAGTGTCCACAGGCAGGGTTTACTTACCTTGTCCCTGGATCCTGCAAAGCCTCCCCACTGTGTGATCGAGCGGTGTCTCCTTGCTCGATATACAGTGTCGAGTGCCGCTGAGCTCCGTTCCCTGCGACCTTACGACGCATGGGGGCGGAGATCGGTGCCAAATTCAAAAAAGTAAATAAACACAATACATACAATATACTGTAATCTTATAGATTACAGTACTGTATGAAAAAAAATACACACACCCTTTGTCCCTAGTGGTCTGTCAAGTGTCCTACATGCACTTTTATATAATAAAAACTGTTCTTTCTGCCTGGAAACTGGAGATTGTCCATAGCAACCAAAAAGTGCCCCTTTATGTCAAAAGTGGTTTTAGACTAGCTAAAAAACAGCGATAATAAATTAGAATCACTTGCAGAATTGAGCGATAGTGATTTGTGGGGAAATTCGTCATCAAACACTGAAAGTAATAATTTGTATTATTATTATATTATTTGTTATTATTATTTATATTTATTTATTAAATTATAATTTATGATTTTGTGCTTCAAATTTTATTATACCCAGGATGTCTACTAGACTATTGTTTGGACAGATTTGAGTGAATTATTCCTAAGAATTGCAGGCCTACAATATAAAATGCAAAATTTCCATGCAAAATAATGGTGCCTCTTTCAGCACCTAAAATCTGTAAGGCCCCGTACACACGTCCGAGAAACTCGACGGGCAAAACACATCGTTTTGCTCGTCGAGTTCCTTGTGAAGCCGCCGAGGATCTCGGCGAGCCAAGTTTCCTCATTGACTAACGAGGAAATAGAGAACATGTTCTCTATTTGGCTCGACGAGTTCCTCGTCGGTTTCCTCGGCCAAAAGTGTACACACGACTGGGTTTCTCGGCAGAATACGGCTCCGATCGAGTTTCTGGCTGAATTCTGCCGAGAAACTCGGTCGTGTGTACGGGACCTAAGAATCGTACCGCCAGGGAGATTAACTGACAATTGTGCGGACACTGTACCCAAACAATTGTCATTTTTTCCCACAAATATAACTTTCTTTTGGTGGTATTAGATAATCTCTGCGGTTTTTATTTTTTGCACTATAAACAAAAAAAGTCTGAGAATTTAAAAAAATAAAAACATGTTTTTACTTTTTGCTATGATAAATATCCAATAAAATGTCTTCATCAGTTTAAGCCAATACTGTATGTATTCTTCTAGATATTTTTGGTAAAAAAAATTGCTGTAAGTTATAGAGTCTACAAAATAGGGGATAGATTTGTGGCATTTTTATTATTATTATTATTTTACTAGAAATTGGTAGTGATCAGCGATTTTTAGCAGGACTGCGACATTGCGGCAGACAGATCGGACACCTTTGACACTTTTTTGGGACCAGTGACATTTATACAGTGATACGTGCTATACAAATGCAATGATTACTGTATAAATGACACTGGCAGGGAAGGGGTTAACACTAGTGGTGATAAAGGGGTTAAATGTGTTCACTGGGAGGTGTTTCTAACTGTGGGGGTAAAGGACTGACTGGGAGTACAGAGAGATCACTGTTCCTAATCACTAGGAACAGATGATCACTCTGTACTTCCCTGTCAGAACCGGGATCTGTTTGTTTACATTGACAGATCCCTGTTCTGGCTCTCTGTGGAGCGACCGCGGGTGACCGATGGACATCTCTGGCTCTCTGTGGCCGGTGGACATCGCAATTACCGGCCATGCACATCAGCTCCCCCACCATGCAGCGTGAATGCCTGCTATAGCTGTAAAACAGACCGATTTACAGCTACAGCGATTTGCAGGAAGGAGCCGACCTGCCACAGTATAATGACGGCGTCTGGTCGGCAAGTTGTTAAAGATTGGTAAGCTGTAATATATTGCATTTTAGACACTAAATAAACCAAGCGAATGCTGGTCTTTCCCATATTCAATGATGCTGAAATGCAATGGATGTATCCTGACAACCACCGACTCTCTGCAGCCTGAAGAATGAGAACTGACTAATAAGTAATGTTTGATTGCTCAGCTTTCACTGCAGAGCTGGGAGAGTCCATACTCCTCTTTAAAAGCAACTTCCAAATTATAACTCTTAGATCAACTATTAGTGATTCCTATGGGAAAATCAGGCAGAAATAAATCTCTATCTTTTCCCTTGCTTCCTAAAGACTACTCACAAGGAAAAAGAGTTTGTGCTACTGGAGGTTTCCACATTTCCTGGGCATAGTCTACAAAAGTTTTTCTGGAGATTATTCGCAAAGGGGGCAACGCAGTCTCTGAAAATGTTTATGAGGCATTATGGTGTTGAGTCTGTCTCTTTGACCACTTTTTTTATTTCAGTGACACCACCAATGCAAGTACTTTTTTTATTTAAGTGATGCCGCTGATGCAGGGAAATGTTTTCCTTTCAGTGACACCACTAACTCAGGGACATTTTTTCATCACTGTAAGGCTGCTTTCACACTGAGGCGTGCAGCCGCGGTGACGGTATAGCCGCGCTATTTGTAGTGTGGCTATACCGTCGTATTTACCGCGATATTCGGGCACTAGCGGTGAGGTTTTAACCCCCACTAGCGAAAAATGGTTAATACCGCGGTATTACCACGCTTTCCCATTGATTTCAATGGGAAGGCGTGGTATAGGAGCGGTGAACACATCGCTCCTATACCGCGGTAAAGATGCGGCTAGCAGGACTTTTGGTGCGCTCCTGCTAGCGCACCGCTTCAATGTGAAAGCCTTCGGGCTTTCACATTGAACACTACAGGGCATGATTTTTCATGCGGTATAGCAGCGCTATTTTTGGCGCTGTACCACATGAAAAATGCCCCAGTGTGCAAGGGGCCTTAGTCCTATATATTAGTGCACCTATTTGAAACTTTTCAGTTTATTGCAGTGTATAACAAACATTGGAACTATGTCATTGCATGGCACAAACATTACACACATTCTGGCACCCAGCTCTTTTAGCCCTGTCCCTTTCCCCAGTTTCCCGCAGTTTACCATCTTTGATCTGGGCACTAGATGACCTTGTCTCGGCACAGGATGTGGATACTAATAAAGTATGGCATAAAGCTACCAGGGTTTTTCTTTTATTACTTTTTTTTGGGGGGAGGAATTATTTCCACTTGGATCACCATGTATTTTTTTTTTTTTTATGTAAACTGCATGCTTAAAAAGACTGCCTATGAGAGTTTGGTTATTAGCTTTAATTCCACGTAAAACAGTTCATAACAACTTTTCACCTTATCATATTTTGCATATTGTGAAATCATTTTATTTATTAGCCAGAAAACAAAAAAAAATATAGCTTTCTTAGTTGGTGTTAGTTGTATTTATTTTAATTTTTTTAACAAAACTGTGTAATTATTTGAACTACAACAAGCATAATATATAAAACTCTAGTAAATCAAAGAGTTAATTTACAGAAGATACCTGTGTAGGGTGAGTAAAACTGTCCACTATCCTAGGGGTGTGTTCATTTAAAAATGTTCTGCAACAAAAAGGTTTGGGATGAAATGCTATCTTTCTTAAGAAATAGCACATCATGAAAGTGTTCCCTGAGGATTTTAGGATAACAGATGCATTTTATTACCAGCTATAGGAGGGGAGTGAAAAACTGATATTCAAGCTTTCATTGAAAGCCTTAATGTGGAATGCTTAGCTATTGGATACATAGGTGTATGTTCAAATATTCTGTAAGTAGTATCAATTTTTATAGCAGACATTGTTGCATGGTCATTACATGATCCAAATTACTATATATTAACTGCTTCAGCCCTGGAAGATTTGGCTGCCCAATGACCGGGCCATTTTTTGCGATACGGCACTGCGTCGCTTTAACTGGCAATTGTGCGGTCATACAAGGTTGTACCTAAACAAAATTGATGTCCTTTTTTTTCCCACAAATAAAGCTTTCTTTTGGTGGTATTTGATCACCTCTGTGGTTTTTATTTTTTGCGCTATAAACAAAAAAAGAGCAATCATTTTGAAAAAAACACAATGGGGGTTATTTACGAAAGGCAAATCCACTTTGCACTACAAGTAAAAACTGAAAAGTGCACTTGGAAGTACAGTCGCTGTAAATCTGAAGGGTAGATCTGAAATGAGGGGAAGCTCTGGTGATTTTATTATCAAACTAAAATGCTGTTTTTTATTTTCCTTGCATGTCCCCCTTGGATCTTTTAGTTTGCTTTCGTAAATAACCCCCAATATGTTTTAATCTTTGCTATAGTAAATATCCCAATTTAAAAAAAAAAAAAGTTTTCCTCAGTTTAGGCTGATATGTATTCTTCTACATATATTTAGTAAAACAAAATTGCAATAATCGTATATTGATTGGTTTGCGCAAAAGTTTTAGCATATACAAACTAGGGAAAAGATTTATGACATTTACATGGCATTTATATAAATATGATTACTATGTAAATTTCACTGGCAGGGAAGGAGTTAAAACTAGGGGGCGATCAAGGGGTTAAATGTGTTCCCTATTGTGTGTTCTAACTGTGGTGGGAATAGAACTAACTTGGAGATTTGACAGAGCGTGTTTTCTACTTTTTAGAAACACACGCTCTGCTATCACTCCTCAGACAGCATGGGGATTTGTGTGTTTACACACACAAACCTCCTGTGCTGCTGCCCGTGCACAAGATCAGACGTGTCCGGCGGCGATCGTGCCCGCTAGCACTGCACATCAGGTTCCCGACTGTGCAGTGGGCGCTCGCGTGCCCTCTGGTGGCTCTCCTGGGTGAGCCAGTGTATATACGGGATTTCGCCCAGGAGAGCCATTCTGCCGCAGTATATCTGCGTGAACTGGTCGGGAACCGGTTAAAGAAACATTATAACATATTCCTACATTTATTTTATACTGGAAAGTAATTTGTGTTTGCTTCAGATTGTGAAGTAATTCCTGTTACTTCTAATATTGAGGCTGATAAATTGAGAGTACATATATTTCAATTATCCAATATGAATAGAAAAAATATATATTATTTAATTTGCACATGGTAAATATGTATTCAAGGTGAAAACAGGAGTGGATTTACAAAAACTAGAGAGTGCAAAATCTGGTGCAGCTCGGCATAGAAACCAACCAGCTTTCAATTTTTTTATTTTTTATTTGTCAAAGCCTAACTGAATACGTTAGAAGCTGATTGGCTACCATGCACATATTCCCCAGATTTTGAACTCTCCAGTTTTGGTAAATCTACTCCAAAGTTACAATTTTTTTGGGTGAGACTTCTCAGCTCCTTTAGTAATTCAGCCTCATTCAATCAGTAGCAGAAGTTCCTATATTGTTTACCTTGAATATTATTGTATGTCAGCACTCAGCACCATCCCAAATTTCAATTAAAATGAATGTACTGTACGATGGATTGAACCTATATATTTTTCCTTTGTTTATATATTTTAAAAAAAACATGTTTAAAATGTATTTCTTTTAAAGTATATTTAAAGCCACAAGTTTTTTCTTTAGTTTTGAATACACCCCATGTCAGGTTTTTACTGCTCTCTGTGAAACCATTAGGAAGATTTAGGCATTATGCACACAGGACAAAAATGCTGCTTATTCAGGAGTTAGGGTTTTCTCTTCCAGCCTGTAGAAACGACCCTATGTTGGCCTATGTACACATGCACATTTGAGCATTTACAGGCATATTTGTAGAAAAGTTAATTTTTTGAAAGAAGCTGTCGGGCAGAAAAAAAATGTTTTAGTAATTTCCCTTGTAGTCTTACATAGAGGTGCTTTTACAGGTTGTAAAAGCAATGTTTTTTTAAGCCCATTGTGCTTAAAGTGATTGTAAACCTGTGTTTATTTTAAAATAACAAACATACACTTACCTCCACTGTGCAGTTTGTTTTGCACAGTTTGGCCCTCATGATCGTCTTCTGGGGTACCCTGGTGGCACTTGCGGCTCCTCCTCCCATCAGCAAACCCCCTGGGAAAAGCACTCTATGTGGGGGTTACCTTGCGGGCATGCTCCCGAGTCCAGCATTTGCGGCATAGACACAGAATGCGGAACTCGGCCCTGCCCCCCGTCGCCCGTGTCATTGGATTTGAGCAGCGGGAGCCAATGGCTGCTCTTCTGTCAATGTATACAATCAAGAGCCGAGAACCCCCGGGCAGAGAGGAAGAGCGCATCTCCACCGAGGGAACGAAGGGCTCAGGTGAGTAAAATGGGGGGCTGGGGGGCCAGTCAGTGTCAGAATTTTTTGCAAAAAAAACACGAGGGTTTACAACCCCTTTAAGGCCTAAATGTACGGATTGCATCAGTTTTCTTTTTTTAGAACTTGTTTTCTTTATTTTTACCTACTGATCCAACAAGTAACATGCTCCTTTTCTTAGGGTGTATTCACCATGAATGAAGGAACCATAGGGACACCTTTGGAAAGCAGAACTGTCAATTTGGGGAGAGAGTAGTGTTAGATGTGCTAGCAGATTTATAGTGATATTAAGGGCTAGTATTTTTTTGTAAATTAAAATAAAGAAAAAGTTATACTTATGCCGCGTACACACGATCGTAATTTCTGATGAAAAAAGTCAGATTGAATTTTTTCATTGGCTATTCCGACCGTGTGTGTGCCCCATCTGAGTTTTTCCCTCGGAAATTCTGATGGACTTGGAATGAGAACATGTCCTCTTTTTTTTCCAATGAAAATTCTGTTCCTCTGTATGGAACTCCGACAGATAAAAAAAAATGCATGCTCGGAATCAGGTCGATGCATGCTCGGAAGCATTGAACTTCATTTTTCTCGGCTCGTTGTAGTGTTGTACGTCACCGCGTTCTCGGCGGTCAGAATTTGGTGTGACAGTGTGAACATCTTGAACGGAATTCCGTCAGAAAAATCCGTTGGTAGTTTATCCCAACGGAAATTCCGATCGTGTGTACAAGGCATTACATGTTTTGTGCAACAATATTGTGGTAGTTTACTGCCTCTTTGGCATACCTCCACTGCTGCTCTCCACTCTGCCAGTGCCTCCTCAGCAAGTTTTGTACTCAGGGGGCACCATGTGGATGTGTTACTAGGCCTAAAACACACTCTGTGGCTTGTTTGTACCCCCACTCCCTCCTCAAAGGATTTAACAGCTTTCAATGTCTCCTGTGAAACTAGGAAGAGGGAGCATGAGTGCTGCAGATGGGACAGTGCTGGATCAGTGGAGGGGACAGCTAAGTGTTTGGGGACACAAGTAGTGGGATTTACCTTAATGCACGATGACTTGATAAATGTTGTTTGAAAGTACTTCAAAGTTTAATTTGCTTTTAACATTCAATTTTGAAATTAATGAACTTTTACAAATGAAAATCATATTCACTGTTAGGAATTATTTTGTTTAATCACTTCAGCCCCAGAAGGATTTGCCCCATTAATGACCAGGCCATTTCTTGCGATACAGCACTGCGTCGCTCTAACTGACAATTGCTTGGTCATGTGACACTGTACCCAAACAATGTCCTTTTTTTCCCATAAATAGAGCTTTATTTTGGTGGTATTTGATAACCTCTGCGGTTTTTAATTTTTTGCATTATAAACAAAAAAAGGCTGTAAATTTTGAATATATATATATATATATATATATATATATATATATATATATTTTTACATTCTGCTATAATACATACGGTATATATATAAAAAAGGTTTAAAAAAACAATCTATTCATCAGTTTTGGGCAAAATGTATTCTTCTACATAAATTTGCTAAAAAAATCACAATAAGCATCTCTGTGAAACGATCGCGGGTGGCCCATGGACATTGCGTATCAAGTATCTATTGCATGCAACGTTGTACAGGTACATCATTTTGCACAATAGAGATGACCTGCCACAGTATATGTACTGTGGCTGGTTGGCAAGTGGTTAAGAAAAAAATTCATTGTCATTTTCTTATCATTGCTGCAAAACACCAAACCCACTAATAATAAAAAATTACACAAACATTCTCAACACATAAAATGTTGAACAAAATTTCACTAGTGTATGGCCAGCTTTAGATGGACTTGAATACAAAAATTAAAGGTGAATAGTTTTTTTCAGTGTTATAGGAAATTAAATTTCCAGGGCCTGATCATAAGCCTCAGGTTCTAAGCGGTTAATTGTATGCACAATATGCAGCTATGAAGAATAACAAGCCAATGCCTGGCAGGGGCAGCAACAAACTCCAATGGATCTCATAATGGTGGACAGGGGCTATTCAACTTCTTATTAGTTATGTCTTAGGCCTAGTACACACGACCGAGGAACTCGTCGTAAATGAAACACCGTTTTCCTCGACGAATTCCTTGTCAGGCTTGTGGAGAAACTTGACAAGCTTTCTTTGCATACACACTGTTAAGACCAAATCTCCTCGTTCTCAAACGCGGTGACGTACAACACATACAATGGCAGGGGAAGTTCGATTCCACTGGCACAACCCTTGGGGCTGCTTTTGCTAATCTCATGTTACTGCGTGTTAAGTAAAAGTTTGGTAAGAGACAATTTGCACTTTTCAGACTGTTACAGTGTGACAAATGTGCTATCTCCATTACAAACGCTACTTTTACCGAAGGTGCGCTCCCGTCTCATACTTTATTCTGAGCATGCGTGGGTTTCTTAGCATACACACAAACGTCTTTCTCGTCAAAAACCAGCCCAATGAGGAACACAACAAGGAAATTGAGACTCCCGTTGAGGAAAAAGAGAACTTGTTCTCTTTTTTTCTCGTCAAGTTCCTCGACAGTTTTCGCAATGAAAAACATACACACGACCATTTTCCTTGGCAAAAAAGCTCTGCCACCAAGTTTCTTGATGAATTCTGTCGAGGAAAACGATCGTGTGTACGAGGCCTAACTGTTATAACAGGCTAGATGGTGATCCAAACTATTATTTTGTTATCTAAGGTACATCCAGTCTTTAGTTTTATTTTGAGACAAACATAATTGGTTTAGATATCCCATAGCCCATGTGTTATTTAAATGAACTTAAAAATATCAGCTTAAAGTGGAGGTTCACCCTCAAAAAAAATTCTGACATCACACGGAGTCGCGCCATCCTACCGACAGAATGCCGGTGGTTTGTTTTTTTTCTCAGCACATACCTCTTAATCCCGATTTTTACCTCACGGCAATCCCGCGGGAGTGGGCGTTCCCAAGCACTGCCTGTGATTGACAGGCTTCCAAACGGCGCATACTGCGCATCACAAGTTGCCGAAAAAACCCGAACGTCGGTGCGGCTCTATACGGCGCCTGCGCACCGTCGTTTGGGTTCTGTTGCAAACCTGTGACGTGCAGTATGCGCCGTTCGGAAGCCTGTCAATCACAGGCAGTGCTTGGGAACGCCCACTCCCGCGGGATTAACATGAGGTGAAAATCAGGATTAAGAGGTATGTGCTGAGAAAAAAAAAAAAAACACTGGCATTCTGTCAGTAGGATGGCGCGACTCCGTGTAATGTCAGAATTTTTTTTAAAGGGTGAACCTCCACTTTAAGGTTAATTTAAATCTATGTGTGGGTAGAAATGTGTTCTTTGTAGCACCAGGTAGGTGCGTTATCAAGCATCAGCATGCATTGACATGTTTTTTGATACGGCTTGAATTACATTGGTTTAAGGGCCACTGACAGAGGCTTAATAAAGTGCTTTTTTTACCTTACTAAATTCAGCATGCAGCTCCCCCCGCAGCCCCCCTAAATACATACCTGAGCCAGATCTTGATTCAGTGATGTGCACAAGAGCCAAGGCTCTCTCCCTTTCTTATTGGCTCAGATACTGTAGCAGGAGCCATTGGTTCCCGCTGCTGTCAATCACAACCATTGATGATTGAGCAGAGGGCAGGGCTGAGCTCCGCTCCGGGTGTCCCATGGACACCCAGAGCGGGGCTCAGGGGCGAGCACGCACAAGTGCCATCAAAGCGAGCGGATTGCTATGGGGGCACTAAGCAGGGAAGTGGAGCCAGGGGTGCCTGCAGGGGACCCGAGAAGAGGAGGATCAGGGCTGCTCTGTGCAATACCATTGCACAGAGCAAGTAAGCATCCCTTTGTTATTTTGACAAAAAACATGGCTTTACAATCACTTTAACTCCTGTTCCTAATGCATCAAAATGCATTTTCTGTCTATCTATCTAAAAAAATAACACCAGTGCAGCTAGGACTGGAAAGTTACAAAATATAAAAAAGTTTGTTTTGGGGTTTGTTATTGATTTAAAGCAGTAGTAAACCCAAAAGCAATCATTTATTATATAACACAACAGCTTACCAATTTTTTCGATGTGATGGCTGAATTTGTTTCCTTTTTTAGGCTTTCTTTATTCTATTTTCATCTGACAATCCAGCCAGCAAGTCTGTTGTTTTTCACAGCGCAAACTCTCCAGCAGAATGTATCAGTTTACATGGATGAGTCAAACCACTTAACACTGGCAGGGGTGATTAAAATGGTCAGCTTTTACTTATTCAGCAAAACCTTTCTCTCACAAGGAAAAAAAGAATGATTTGCTGTAACTGATTATAAAGTGTGAGCTAGATTTTGGCTTCAATTTGTTAATGCTTCTAAATCTTATACATGATTATACATTTAACACTGCTTTCTGCTGTGCATTTTCTTCTCATTCCTTTAGAGTTGTGTCTCACTAAAACCGGAGGTGTGTTACTGGCCAGATCACAAGGGGAAAACAGAGGGGAAAAGGGAAAGAAAACTCATGCAGCCACCACATCTAATGATTGATAAGCTGCAATATATAATTTTTTTGGTGTGGTGTAATACCACTTTAATTTTTCCTTAAAGGGGTTGTAAAGGTTTATTTTATTTTTTAAATAGGTTTCTTTAAGCTAGTGCATTGTTGGTTCACTTACCTTTTCCCTCGATTTTCTTTTTTTTTCTTTGTCTGAACTTCTCACTTCCTGTTTTATTCAGTAAGCTTGCCCCATCATCCGAGCTTTTTTGGCTGGGGGTTAGTCAACATGCTTGCCCCCTCCCTTGGGACTACATCCCTGCTGGGAGATGCTGTGAACACAGTAACAGAACGGGGAACTGCCTGCGTTAACAAGGTACATCTCCGTTCTGACAAGGGAGATCACACAGATCCTGTTTTTCTGCTAAGCAGGACGATGGATCTGTGTGTTTCCCCAGTCACACAGTCCCCCATACAGTTATATGTAGAAGAACAAAGTGGCCACATACTGGAACGAGAAGTTTGCTTGAAAGGAATCTTTATTGTCGCATGTCAAACAGATGATACAGGCCCAAAGTATATTGCACCTTGTTGGCCTGAGCGATGTATGTTGTGTGTTGTGGACCCCCATACAGTTAGAAAACACCTGTAGGGTACACATTTAACCCATTGATCGCCCCTGATGTTAACCCCTTCCCTGCCAGTGTCATTAGTACAATACCAGTGCATATTTTTAGCACCGATTATTGTAATTTTTTTCACAAAAAAAGTTCCAAAAATGTCAGTAAGGTGTCCAACTTGTCCGGCGTAATGTCGCAGTCCTGATAAAAATCACTGATCACCACCATTACTGGTAAAAAAAAGTAATAATGAAAATTCCATAAATCTATCCCCTATTTTGTAGACGCTATAACTTTTGCGCAAACTAATCAATGAATGCTTATTGAGATTTTTTTTAACCATAAAACAAAAAGTAGAATACATATCAGCCTAAACTGTTGAATACATTTTTTTTACATGTTTTTTTGGAAGTGTTTTATAGCAGAATGTAAACATTTTTTTTTTCAAAATTGACGCTCTCTTTTTGTTTATAAAGCAAAAAATAAAAACCACAGAGGTGATCAAATAATACCAAAATAAAGCTCTATTTGTGGTAAAAAAAAGTTCCCGTCATGTTTATGTAGCGCTACCCCCGCAGGAGCCTCTGATTTGTTATTGGGATCGGCATACTGAATTACCTTAGTGTGGCGTATGGGTGCAGTTAGAGAACAAAGCAGTGAGCGAAGGTCCAGAAATAAAGGGTTTTCCAATGCTTTATTCCAGGCCAAACATTGCCAACATCAACATTAAATGGGAAGAGCAGGTTGATGAAGAAAAATGAGAACCTTGCAGTGTCAGGCCCGGATAGCGATTGAGCAGTACTTGCTCAATAGAGTATCAAATTGTTATTCGTCGCCACTCTAGTTGGAGTGGGTAAAGTGCCCCCGGACAGACCCCTCTCACAAGCCTGGCAGCCGAAGTGTCACTTAGGATTCGCTGGGAGGAACAGGTCTCTCTCACAGACCTGGCTCTAGGGCCTCTGCCACAGGCCAATTACTTTAGGTGAGCTAGATGGATAAATGGAGCGAATCCTCCCAGTAGATTTTAGCATAGGTCACCGGATGACAGCAAAACGTACCTGTCAACATTCCGGTCACCAGATCCCCGATTGGTTCGTTCAAGCCCTGTTGGACAACATGCCTCCGGGTTCCCCTCAAGCCGACCCCCCAATCGAACGGCACCCAGCCTGGGATCCTCTCAATAGAACCCGGACCCAGTAAGTCACTGGAGTCCCCCTTTACCTCCAGGTGAGGGTTTGTGTAGACTGCAATTCTGGCCTGGTGGGCCGCGCTGGCGGGGTCCATGGATGCGTGCACCCTGAAGGTGGATGCCGCACCTGGAACCGGGACCCCACGAAACTTGCTTAGCACATGACACCTGTCCCAGATATACCCCTCCCCAGCATGCCTTGTGAGGGAGAAACTTCTCTAATTGGCTGCTGGGGAAAGTTACTCTGCCAGAACCCATCTGGTGCCAACTGCTGGCCATGGATGGTATTGCATCCCTGGAGCACAGACTGACCCAGTGGACGTTTCTGGAGTGACAGAAGCCCCAATTTTAGCAAATTGTGAATGGGAGAAAAATAACTCTCCCATTCCCCACTAACTTTAGCGTAGTGCCCATACTGAAAGTTAAGGGGGCGCTACATTTACCATAATTGCCAAACAAATATTGTTATTATTATATGCATTTGTGTTAATATATCTATGTATAACACCTTTACCACTTCAGCCCCAGAAGAATTTACCCCCTTCCTGACCAGAGCACTTTTTTGCGATTCGACACTGTGCCGCTTTACCTGACAATTGTGCGGTCGTGCAACGTGATACCCAAACAAAATTAATGTCCTTTTTTGGTGTTATTTGATCACCTCTGCGGTTTTTATTTTTTGCGCTATAAACAAAAAAAGAGCGACAATTTTGAAAACAAAAAACAATATTTTTTACTTTTTACCCCCCAAAAATATATATATATAAAAAAACTAATTTCTTTCTCAGTTTAGGCTGATATGTATTATTCTACATATTTTTGGTAAAAAAAATTGCAATAAGCGTATATTGATTGGTTTGCGCAAAAGTTATAGCGTCTACAAAATAGGGGATAGTTTTATGGCATTTTTATTATTATTTATTTTTTATTAGTAATGGCGGCGATTATCGATTTTTATCATGACTGCGACATTATGGCTTACACATCGGACACTTTTGACACTATTTTGGGGCCATTGTCACTTATACAGCGATGAGTGCTATAAAAATGGCACTGTTTACTGTATAAATGACACTGGCAGGGAAGGGGTTAAACACTAGGGGGCAATAAAGGGGTCAAGTGTGTCATTGTCATTTATACAGCGATGAGTGCTATACAAATTGCACTGTTTACTGTGTAAATGACACTGACAGGGAAGGGGTTAAACACTAGGGGGCAATAAAGGGGTTAAGTGTGTCATAGGGGATGATTCTAACTGTGTGGGGGCTAGCCTACAAGTGACATGACAGTGATCACTGCTCCGGATGACAGGGAGCAGTTGATCACTGTCCTGTCACTGTCACTAGACAGAACAGGGAAATGCCTTGTTTACATTCTGCAGCTCCGTGACACGATCGCGAGACACCAGCTGACATCGAGTCCATGGGTCCCATGGGCACGGTCACGGAGCATGTGACAGGGGTGCATGCATGCCGCCGGCTGCCCGCCCGGCGGTAAATTCAAAGCAATGTACAGGTACGTTGCTTTGCGCAGCCATGCCATTCTGCCGATGTATATGTACAGGCGGCGGTCGGCAAGTGGTTAAAAGTTCAGTAGTTGCAGTTGCTGATGGTTTAATTCCTTATGGAATCTTGTGCTTGGACTGATCCACTAGCCCAGAGCATAGTTCCACAGAGTGGTAAAAGGTTATGTAAGGGGAAACAAGTGGTTTTCTAAATAGTGTATTGAGAACCATCATATTTTGGAGTTGGAAAATATGTGAGTGATTTTGGTTCTATACAAAAGCAGGAATGGCCAGAGGCATACCTGCATTGTGCCATGGAGACTTGAAAATAAAGCATGTGAAAACTCGACAGACACTATAGATGTTGAGTATTGGATTGAAATTATAAATTAGATGTCATGAAAAATTATTCCTTTTATTGCAATGTATTGAAAAGTGAACAGATTATCTCCAACTAAAACTATGCATAGAGCTCCGACTACAGGCTGGAAATGAGTATGTAAAAACTGAGTTTTTACACTTTTTTTCTTAGTATATAAAAAAATAAGTATACAATACTTTCCCCTAAACTCTTAAAAAAAATTGTGTAATAGCATCTAATCCAAAGTCAACTTTTGTTTTTCTGTCTACCTCAATCTGCAGAATGCTGATTTCTGGTTGGTTGTCATGGTTTACTGCACATCATTGTTTTTGGTACAATGCTATTAAGCAGACAGAAAAGGACATAAGAATGGAATAGTACATGCACCCATGCATGCAGTAATTGGTACATTCAAACAGTAAATAATTCCTTGTGAATATTTATGTTTGCATCTTGTATATTCTTTTATCTGCATACAGTTCATGTTCATTGTGATTTCATTTGCTCCTTGGACAAAAGGCAAATAATGCATGCAAAAAATCACTAATCCAGTTCCATCCATTTTAAGCATTAAAATCAACTTGCAGATTAATTTACTAATTGCAAATATTTTAATAATAAGAAGAACTTTCTAAAGGCAGTTTGTTTAGTTTCATCTTTTGTTTTTGTATATAATTAGTCTTGGGCTCTGTAATCCTTTATGCTTTTCCCTTTGTTTGAAAAATCCATTTGCATTTTTGAGGTATAAAATTCTGTCTGGTGTCTTTGTTTAAGGACGAACAAAAATCTTCTACATGCTAATCAAAGTGAATACTTTTTGTGATATCTCACTTCTGACATTTGAGGATAGCTTCATGCAAATGAGCAATGTGTCTGAATTTCTACAGAAGAATATCAAACACATATGATTGGAATACAATTGAGTCTCAGTATTGACAGAAGTCCTTCATGTGCCTTTTCTCAAGTGCAAATTACTCTTAGATAACTTCACTTTTGAAGTACAGTATGCTTTGGATTTGGATATCAGTAGTGTAATTCTTGCTGATATCAGTATTCTTGTCAGCCATCATTAAACTATTGTAGTCTCGCCGTTCTGTCTTGTCAAGTTGTAACTTTAAACTTACAACTAACTGATCATCTACTGTCATATGCCTTGTACCATGAAGGTATTCCTTAAGATTTAAAGTGAAACCACACTTTTTGTGGAAAGGGATTCAGTTCATGTCAATTGCAGAGTTAAAGATTGTATTTTGCTTTTGCTAGAGACTTGCCACGCAAATTTGCTACAAATTGGCAAAGTGTCAACTAGAACTTGTGCTTCAAGTGCTCTGCCAGTGTATAACTTACCAGTGAAAATGTGCAGAAAGTTAACAGACTTACAATTCAACACTGCCACAAATTTGTGGCAAGTTATCCTTGCTATCTGGGTAGTAAATTGATGAGAATTATAACAAAAGCATGTTGATTATTTAAAGTGGAGGTCCATGCACAAACTAAAATTCCTGCATTTATAGCTTTTTTTTTTTTTTTCACAATCAAAGTTTATTGAAGCAAAAGTATGATTGTACAGAAAATAGGATATAACAACATACTTATATAGCAAAACAGTTGTATACATTTGGGATTGATAGGTAAATGAACATATATCTAACATGGAGAGTTAGACAATCATAGTTGATAAGGTACATAGGAAAAGAAAGGAAAAGAAAGGATGGGGAGTGGAGGAGGGAGGAGGGGAGGGAAGGGAGGAAGTTAAGGGGGGGAGAGGGAGGGGCGGGAAGTGGGGGTCTGATCTGGAAGGAAGAAGTAGCGACAATTTTGTCTGGAGGGTGTAAACTGAAAGCATGAGAGGAGAATCATTAGACAATATCATGAGAAAGTAGCCACCCTTATAAGGGATACAAGTCGTAGAAGTTAAAATATATGGTTAATGAGCGTTAGACCAACGGAATGGGAAATCAATGAGAAGAAAGGGACTCATATTCTTTTGAGAGAGTGAACGCAACCCAAGGCGACCAATTTTCAATGAAGGCGGAACTACGTTCATTTTTCATTGCAACTAGGTCCTCCATTTTGTAAATATAGCTCACCCTGTCCAACCAGTCTCTGACCCCTGGGATCCTGTCTGTTTTCCAGAACAGGGGGATCAATGATTTTGCTGCTGTAAGCAGGTGCCTCGTTAATGACTTTTTATACCTTCGTATAGAGAAGGAATTGATATGTAGCAGGCAGGCTGCAGCATCTAAAGTGATTGTAGTTTCAGTTATGTGCTTGATCCAGGTTGAAACCTCTTCCCAGAAAGTACGAATTTGGGGGCATTCCCACCAGATATGCAGAAATGTGCCCGTGTCTGATTTACAGCGCCAGCAGGTGTCAGAGATCGTCGGTGACCATTTGTGAGCTTTCACAGGAGTAACATACCATTGCGTAAGTACTTTATATGAAGTTTCCTGGTGTTTGGTACTTAATGAACATTTATGTGCAAATATGCAAGCTCTTTCCCATTGGCGATCGCTAAATTGCCGGCCTAAATCACCCTCCCATCTCTCCTTGTGTTTGTTAGCTTCTGCAGAGTCATGAGCGACTAGCCATTTGTATGCCAAGGAGGTAGTTTTGAGTACTGGAGACCTCTTACGGCAGATGTCTTCCATGGGTGTCAGGTTTTGAAAGAAAGAGGTTTTGTATTTACTGTTTACTAGTAAGTCCTTAAGTTGTAGGTAGAACCAAGGATTTAGGGTTGTGTCACCAAATTCAGTTTTAAGAGATGTTAGGGTTTTGACCACGTTGCCAGACATACAATGGGTGACCAGGAATTTTTTGGAGGGTTTAGGGAGTGGTAGAGATTTTTGATTCTGCCCTGGGGGGAAATCCGGGTTTCCAGTGATCGGTGTCAGAGGGCCTGGAATTGTGGCTAGATTATAAGGTCCAGCTAGTTTGTGCCATATTTTTAACGTGTTAGCTATGAGAGGGTTGGTGGAGTTTTTAGAAGATTTGGAATGAAGAGTCCAGGGATAGTAAAGAAGGGAACGTGAGGAGTAGGATAATTCTAGTTGTACCCAATCCTTATTAGGGCCATTACAGTGCCAATCTATTATCCTTGTAATGTGGGAGGCATAGTGATATTTTTTATAATCTGGTAGGCCCAGGCCACCTCTGTTTTTGGGGAGTTTGAGAATTTTCATTGAGATTCTGGATTTTTTATGTGACCAGAGGAATCCCCTTTGGGCCGATTGGAGTTTAGAGAAAAAGGAATTCGGTATGTGGACTGGGAGGGCGTTGAAAAGATATAGTAGTCTCGGGAGAACTACCATCTTTAAGATGGCTGCCCTTCCGAACCAGGAGAAAAATCCGGAGCTCCATCTCCTCAGGTCACCGGAGATCGAGTTCAACAAGGGAACAAAGTTAGTTTGAAATAGGGAGCTCAAGTCAGGGGTGAGTCTGATTCCTAGGTACTTCAGAGATTCTTTTTCCCATTTGAATTTAAAATTCTCCTTAAGTAATTTAAGTTTATCAGGTGGAAGGGTAAGGTTGAGCGCTTCAGATTTGGTCGGGTTGATCTTGAAGTTTGAAATAAAACCGAATATTTTAAATATCTTAGATAAATTTGGCATGGAAATGTGTGGTTGGGTGATAAAAAATAAAAGGTCATCGGCATATGCCGCTAGTTTAAATTCCCTATCTTTAACCGTAAAGCCCCTAATGTCTGGGGATAAGTTTATGGTCCTAATGAGTGGTTCTAATGACAAAATAAAAAGTAAAGGAGACAGGGGACAGCCCTGTCGGGTGCCATTGCGGATACTAATAGGGTCAGATAAGGTGGTATTAATCTTAATTCGTGCAGTTGGGTTTTGATAGAGGGCCTTAATCCAACCCGTGATGTTCCCCCCAAGACCGATGTGGGAACACACTGCAAAGAGGTAATCCCACGATATCCTATCGAAGGCCTTCTCCGCGTCTGTGGACAGGAGAAGGCCCTCGATTTTTGAGATGTTAGCATGATGGATTAGGTTCAATGACTTGGTTATGTTGTCCCTGGCCTCCCTACCAGGCATGAAGCCTACCTGCTCAGGGCCAATGATTTTTGATAGAAGAGGTTTAATCCTATTTGCTAGAATTTTTGCCAGGATTTTTATATCCAAATTTAGGAGGGAAATGGGCCTGTAATTTGCGGTATCTGTGTGATCCTTATCCGGCTTCGGGACTACGGCAATGTGGGCTGAGAGTAAGGAGTTGGAGTCATGTGGTTGTTGTGCTAGGTGGTTAAGGGCCTTAAGCAGTGGGTCAGTGAGGATAAGGGAGAATGTTTTGTAGTATTGAGACGTGTAACCGTCGGGGCCTGGGCTTTTCCCTGATTTCAGTTCTTTAATTGTCGTTTGGAGTTCAGTAGCGGTGATGGGCTCGTTTAGGATGGAGACCTCCTCCGGAGGAAGTGATGGGAGTTTGCTATCAGTCAAGAATTTAAGAATCATTTCTTCCTTGGAGGAATGTATATGATGTGGTTTGTGTTGTGGAGGGAGGTCATATAAGCCTGCGTAGAAATGGAAAATTGAGGCTATTTTCTCAGAGGAGTGTTCCAGGGTGCCTGAGCTATTTCGAATTGAGTAAATTTGGTTTGCTAAGGTAGCATCTCTAAGGGCCCTAGCGAGTTGTTTCCCTCCTTTGTCTCCTTTTTCATAAAATATATTTCTTTTGAAGAATAGGGATTTTTGGGTTTGGAAGGTCAGTAGTTGTGTAAGGGATTTTCTATGTCTGGTCAGGTCAGCCATTACCTCTTCTGAGAGTGATTTCTTGTGTAGTGTCTCAAGAGTAATCTCCTCTGCTCTCTCCCTTTTCCGTCTCGCGCCCCATTTAATTAACTCTCCTCTTATAACACTTTTGTGTGCCTCCCAGTTATTGAGCGGGTTGGTGTCAGAGTCTTTGTTTAGTCTAAAGTATGTTTGAATGGATTCTCGGATGCTGTCATGGACAGTCGGGTCAGTCAGCAAGGATGCATTGCGTCTCCAGTTGAATGGAGATTTCTGTTTAGGTCCCAGGGACAATGTCACAGCTACTGGGGCATGGTCTGAGAGTGCAATGATGCCTATGTCCGCCTTTGACAGTGCAGTTAAATTCCTTTGGGAGATAAAGATCAGGTCTAGCCTAGAATATTTCTTGTGGGGAGGGGAAAAAAAGGAAAAATCCTTGTCTGTGGGGTGTAAGAGTCTCCAGGTGTCTACTAGTTTAAGTGATTGTAGTAGAGTCTTAATCCTCTTCAATGACCTATACGAAACATGAGAGTGTCCATTGGAGGTATCATGCGAGGGGGTAAGAGGGATGTTGAAATCCCCACCTAGGATGATACAGCCTTCTGCAAACCATTTCAGTTCTGAGACAATTTTGGTACAGAATGTGATGTGAGCAGAGTTTGGAAAGTATACGTTTGCTAACGTGACCGGAGTCCCTGCCCATGAGCCTTTGAGGAAAATATATCGGCCTTCTGGGTCGGATAGTTGACCGGTTATTTCAAAGGGGGCATGTTTGCTCAGAAGGATAGAGACTCCTTTAGTTTTTGCTAGGGGGTTTGTGGCGTGGTATGCTTTGGTGAAGAAATTGTCAGTGAGTTTAGGGGTGTTTGTTCCTTTGAAATGTGTTTCCTGTAGGAAGGTTACTAAGGGGTTCACCTTTTTAAGTTCTCTTAGAAGCTTTGTTCGCTTCTCGGGGACGTTGAGGCCGTTGATATTATGTGAGATCACCGTGGGTGATCTGCCTAAATGGGAGTATGACATGTTGAGGTGGGGGGGTGCGGACGTTGGAGTGAGTTAGCAGCAGGGGTGACCAGAAAGGAAGTGGGTAGGGTGGGTGGGAGGGGCGTGGGGAGGGTGGGTGGGAGGGGGGGCTGTGTAGTAGGTAGAGGGGAAGAAAATGAAAGGGGAGGAGTGCGTGTAGGACGAGACTGTACTCTGGATGTCGCTTAAAAAAGCGCAGAGATATCAGGTGTTACAAAGTGAACACCCCTAGTGTCTCTAGGGGGGGAAAGTGGGAGGTGTCGAGGTGGATGTGTGTAAGTCAATATAGACTACTAGTACATATAGTAAGGAACATTAGGTTCCAGGGAGAATTTGTGAAAAATGAGAGTAAAGCACACATGAGTTACAACCCGAAATGATTATGTGAGATATAACGTTTGTAAATAACATTTGAGAATAAAACTGAAATAACATTTCCCCACGAGTGACCAAATGGGAAATTACCTTATGTCTGCTGTTTGGAAAGAAGGGCAGCTAGAGTCAGGGATAAAATCACTACCCCTGGATCTCTATTCCCAATATACCATGTATTAAACAGTCCCATCTATTACCTCAGAGGACAAACAATGACAAACCTATAGAATCTATACATCTATTATGAGGACTGCCAGGGTGGTCACATTACTTTGACTGTTCAAACATAACATCTCCCAATTAAGCGTGGACCCTCCAAATCCGGGATGGGACATTAGTGGTGTCACCGGACACGGAGATGATATAGCTGACTAACTCCGGGCTAAAGTCTAAACGCCTACTGAGACAGTCTATAACCCGTACAGTTCAGGGTCCGTACTTAGGAAACAACCCAATAGTTCAGGTGTGAATTAGGTGCGTCCCGGGTACTATACCAGACATTGTTTATCAGGGGTCCATCCTCGTTGACTGCAGAGGATCATGTTCAGTCAGAAGAGGTTGATGACTTCCTGAAGTGACATGGTTCAGTAGGTAGAGGGTCTGTTAAAGGGTGATAACTCAGAACAGAAAAAGTACAGGATGAGCAAAATAAGTAAAAATAAAATAGGAACTGTCCTGTACAGTAATCACTTCTCTATTCCATAGGGGTACATAAGGGTGCATATAATTCTAACTTAGGAGTTATAGGGTAAAACTGATACCCCTTTAAGCAGCCATTAACCAGCGAGGGAGGATCAGATCCATGCAGCCCTGTGTCTGGAAGCACGTGTCGATCGTGGGAAACAGATAATTAGCTTTGCCGCTTGTTCAGGACTCATAAAAAGTTTACTGAAAATTCTGCATATACATATAAATCCTGTGCGGTTAGGTAAGTTCCAATTATAACCGGAGAGGAAGTTATAAAGCATCTGGGGTGAGACACTTAAAACGAGGGCTGGTCTAGGCAAACTGGCATTCGAGTGTCATTCAAGCTGCGTGGAAGTATAGGGTAGAGACTGTCATGCAAACTTCGCATTAGCGGCAGACCACTGCCCTCAAGTGGAGAAAGACAGAACAATCTTCTGGGGACAACATGGGGTTCTAAAGTTTCATTCTTAAGCATCGAGCAGACTTAGAAAAAAAATTAAATAAAAATAAAACATAAAGGCAGATCCGTGCAACTAAAATGGAGGACATCGTGGGGGAAGCAGGAGAAAGAAAGAACCAAATCGTGAGCTAGGAGCTGTCTGACCTTCCATCACATCTTAGGACTCTTAGCAGCCGGGGAGTTGTAATCATTCCAGCCTGCGTTCCTTCTGGAGGCACCCTGTCTGTAGGGAGATTTAGCAGGGGATGGGCCCTGTTTGGGTGGATGGTTATTAATTTCTGGAGGCAGACGGAAGTCCATGTACCAATCAGGTAAATCAACCGGGGCGATTTGCAGGCCTTCACAGAATTTTAGGAGTTCATCCGGTGTTCTAAGCAAGTGTTGTCTGCCATTGAATGTGGTTTGCAGCGCAAATGGGAATTTCCACCGGTATGTGATTCCCTTCCCCCTTAGAACATCTAGTAGCGGACGTAGGGCTCTTCTATTCTTTAGTGTTATAGGGGATAGGTCCTGGAAAAGTTGGATCGGGGCCTCATTAAAGGCGATCTGATCGTTCTGCCGCGCCTTCTGTAATATATCCTCCTTTAGGGTGTAGTTTGGGAGGCAGCAGATAATGTCCCTCGGAGGGTTATCATCAGGGGCTTTGGGCTTAAGAGCTCTGTGAGCCCTGTCGAATTCAATGGGTGAGGCTTCAGGCCTGTCCATGAGGTTGTTGAAAATGGAGGTGAGGGTGGGTTTAATCTGATCAGGGGTGATGGATTCGGGCACCCCTCTCACCCTAATATTGTTTCTTCTACCCCTATTGTCCAAATCCTCTAATTGTCTGTTCATATTTATGAGGTGAGATGAGTGGGTCGTTGCTATATCGTCTAGCCTGATCAGGGCCCTGTCTCTCCGTTTGCCTGCTCTGTCGTGTACCGCCATTTGCTCCGAGAGCCTCATTAGTTCTGACTTGATGTCTGTGATGGCTAATGCAAAGGAGTTCTTTATGTCGGCTGCGATGTCAGTCATGATAGCGTAATTCAGCGGGTGGTCGCTGGGTATATTACCTCTAGATGAGGATTCAGAGGCTGGGAGCGATAGTTCGTCATCCTCCCTGTCGTCTCCTCGTTCCGGGCTCCGGGTCGGCGCCATCTTGGGACTCTTGCCAGCACCGCTGTAGCTGAATCTCACCAAGTTAGCTGACGATAGCTTGCTTTTTGGGGTGCCCATCGATCGCAGTGAGCGGTTGTGATGTCCCTTCCTTATCGGTGTGGGCATTTTCAGCAGAAGAGCGGGTTGTAACTTTGCTTTATCTCCCTGGATGTCGGAGCTCCTCTACTCTGCGGCCATCCACTCTGCGCGCCAAGCCACGCCCCCCTATAGCTACCAACATTCTAGCACTAACCTCTCTAGCCCTGAAAAGAGAAAATCAGTATATATACCTTTTCTACAGGCGATTTGACCCGAGATCTTATTAGTCCCTTTCTCATTCAGGACACTGATAAATGCTGGTGTATGTTTTAACTACTGTACGATCCTCATCTGTATTCTTCCATTCAAAAGAATAGCCAACCTTCCTATATTTGCCATTTGGGCTCTAAAAATGCATCCATCAGGAAACAGAGAAAATTTAAAGCGTCTTTATCAATGTATAACTGTCATGAAAACTTCCCTGGCATTCATCCCTGGCAACTAACAAATACATTTTAAATACCATAGTTTTTAATATTTCTATAAAACCAGGTCTCACCTCTCCTGCATACATATAAAAATAAAGTATATTTGAACATGATACTGCTATATCACATTTTCCTATTTAATTTTTTTTCCAGTAATTTTTATTGAAGTTTTAAGTGAATGTTAAACAGAGAAAAATGAAGTCCACAGTTATACAGTATAGTATAATGCAGGGATGCAACCCTGATTTTTGTAAAGGACACAGACATATGGTCGCAGATTACAATACGTTTCAGTCAACATTGTGGACTAGGGAGAAGTAGGGAAGGGTAGGGAAAGGTAGGGGGGGGGGGGATTACAATAACAAAATAACATAAGAAGTAAACATGTGCCAATCCAAGTAACAATTACCTTAAAAACTCAATTTTAGGTAAAGCTATCATACTGAAAGCACACAATTAGGATTCTGGAACCATAACAACCATGCTTCAGTGAATTTAACAAGAGAGGTAGTTCTGAGGGCAAACCTCCTTTCCATATCGCACCGATAATTTAAATCAATAATCATAAGGTGAAAGATGGTGTTGTGGAAGATTTCCAAAGCTTAGTGATATGACGTTTTGCTGCATATAGTAGATAGATAATAATACTTCTGGAGTTGGAAGGAAATTGTTCCAGACCCAGATGAAGTAGTGCAATTTTAGGATCTGGGCGGATTGAGTTTCCTGAGATCTCAGAGATCAGTGTAAAAATATTCTATCTAGGATGAATTTTTCAACCTTAGTTATTTTATTAATTATTGATGAGTTTTTTTGAATAAATTTGCTCTCAACATTACCATCTCCTTATTATATGTCATCATTCTACTTGTATACATATGAATTATTTTAGGTAATCAGATGTACCTATTCAATACCCACGGAAAGACATGCATCTCATTTAAAGTCCCAGTTCCCTTTCCTTTTTAATTAAACAGGGATTAAGGTACCAAGCCTCAGTGTCAGAGGTGCCTCATTTAAAGTCCCAACCTTTTCTCCATTGCAATAATAATAAACATGAGGAAAGCCTGTGCCACCACTAGTAGAGAGGTGTATTATCAAATGGGTGGCACATCTGGGCTTCTTGAATTTCCAAACATACTGGGTGAGTTGTTTTTGCATGTTATGAAAGAATTTGGTGAGTACTGGTATTAGGAGAGATCTAAACATATATAATAGTTTGGGAAGAATGACTGCAGTCCAACCTAATCTTGATAGGCCAAATGATCGATATGATTGAAGATCCTTTGATAATGTGTGCAATAAGGACTTTTAGTATGGTTTGAGAAGCTAGACAGTGGTGGGGGTTAGGTTGATCCCTAGATATGGAATTGAATTCGTGGCCCAAGCAAAGGGCAGGGACTTAGTAAGCTCTTGTTGAGTTTGCAAATGTGTGTGGAAGTTCAGGATTAGTGATTTAGACATATTCAATTTGTAGTAGGAAATCTCTGTATACTGATAAAAGGTTGGATCATATTGTGGGAAGGGATTGAAAAGGATTGGTGACCATTAATATAATATCATCTGCAAACAAACACATTTTATGTTCAGTACCTTGAAAGGGGATTTAAGAAATTGAGGGTTCTTCCCTGATTTTAGCAGCCAATGGTTCAATGAGGAGTGCAAAGTTAATGGGAGACAGTATATCCTTGCCTCGTGCCATTGGTAAAATCAAAAGTTTTGATAAAAAATCATCAGTCACCACTCTTGCAGAGGGGGAGAAGTAGAGGGAGAGAATAGCCTTTTGTAGCCCACCTGTAATAACAAACTTTTGCAAAAAAAAAAAAAAAACAATGTACAAGGTCAAATGCCTTCTCTGCATTCAGAGATAGAAGCAGAGAAAGCCTGTTCTTAGATTCTAGGCTGTAAATTAGAGAAAGCAGCTTTCTTGTGGAATTCTGTGTTTGGCAACCAGGGGTAAATCCCACCTGGTCTGAAGAAGTGGTATCTGCCTACGAGCAATCACTTTAGCATACAAATTCACATCTGCATTTATGAGAGATATTGATACTATAGTTTTGTACTAGCGCCGGGTCTTTACCTGGCTTAGGTATAGTTGTAATAACTGATTGCAGCATCTCTTTGGGCAGGGAACCAGGGGTCGCAGCATAGTTGAAGATGTCAGACAAATGGGGAAAGAGGATAGAAGTGAATTGTTTAACATATTTATTGACATATCCATTACCTGTGGTAGATTTATTTGAGGGGAGGGTTTTAATGATTGTTTCAATTTCTGTCGGAGAAAAGGGATCAGATAGCGTTTGAATTTAGGTTGGCAATAAAGCAGGGATATGTACTGTTTCTAAAAAGGTGAGAGGGTGATGGACTTTTGGCAACTTTGGTTTTAAGAGGTTGCTGTTTTATGGATTTAGTCAGAAGGGACCCACTTTTTTCCCTACGGAATAGTAGAGTGCTTTGGATTTTTTCAAGTTGAGCTCATATTTGTATAGTAACAGGGAGTGGAGTTTATTTCTGTTTATAAGTAGTGAGGAGGATAGACTAGGGGAGGGGGTATTGTAAATCCAGATACAATATATAGTACTATGGAGCAATACTGACTGGAAGAGAGAACAAAGGCAACACAATTTTGAACAGTGTAAGAAAAACTTGCAAAAAATGCAAGGGAAATGGGTAGCATCACACGCTTTTTTCATTTTGTTTGGACCTATTCTTCTAGTCTCTATTTTAAATTTGTATTTATGCTTATGTTGTTTATTGAGCCGTGCACAATATGGTTTAAGTACTAGAGTTGTTAGTAAATACATGTTTGTATTTCTTTTTCTAGCTTAAATTTATGCTGTCTTTTAAATAAAAAAATTAGAAATTAAATACATAGATTTAGTGTTTTTTATGCTACTTAATAGAAAGGGAATTGCATTTAAATGAAGCCCATTATTCTATTATTTTATTTGAAAATGTGTTTCATTCTCACCTAGAAATAAGTCGATTATTGCTAATGTAGCCTTATTGGTGCCAAGCAAACTTTTAATTTTTCTCACCAGTAACTTCCCTACAAAGTGTGATCACTGATCATATTTTATAAAAAAAGGTATTTTTTTCATTGCATCTCCTGCTGTCACAAAATTGAAACAAACATATGTATTGCTTCTGTATTCACACAATGTATCAGCAGGGTGTTTTAGAAAAAATCTTTATTTGGCTTCACGTAAAAGAAAGGTACGGTAACTAGTTTAAAATAACAATACAAAATAAAGAAAGTGACATGCAGAATCTTGTTTTCTTCAAACACATTGAATATTAGTAAATGCATTAAAATACAGTTGTTTGTATTTTATTAGTAGGTTGCAGGACAAATTGTAAAAATAAGCAAAAATACATGTTATAAAAAATGCTTTGTATTGTGTTTTGTGATTATTGTGAGAACATTTGCAGCATTCATCAAAAGTGTAATTGTCAAATTTAAAACACAGCTCCAAAATAGTTATATAGATACCCTTACCAACTCTATTTTAGCATTCATCGTTTTTTGTGTGTGACTTCTGCTTTAAAACATACCCAATAAAAAAAATGTAAAAAATTGAATTTCTTCATCAATTTAAGCCAATATGTATTCTGCTACATATTCTGGGTAAAAAAATCCTAATGCGCATATATTGATTGCTTTGCGCAAAAGTTATAGCACCTACAAACTATAGAATATTTGTATTTTATTTTTGTTTATTTTTTACTAGTAATGGTGAAGATCAGTGACTTATAGCGGGACTGCCATATTGTAGCGGACATATCGGACACCTAACTGACACTTTTGGGGGACCAGTGACACTAATACAGTGATCAGTGCTAAAAAATATGCATTGTCACTGTACTAATGACACTGGCAGGAAAGGGGTTAACATCAAGGGCAATCAAAGGGTTAACTGTGTGCCTAGGTTGTGCGTACACACTGTGGGGAGGTGTTTTGGCCAAGGGAAGGCAAAGATCTGTGTCCCTGCTTTGCAGAAAAACAGGATCAATACCTCCCCTTCTCAAACAGCAATCTGCCTTGTTTACATAGTGTCCTGTGTAATTGGAGGGAGCCAGCAAACATTGAGTCTGTGATACCCGCCACTTTTCTACCTCTGTGTATAATCAGAGTGGGCCGCCAGTGACGCATGCACGTACCCGGAAGTGTCAGATCATGTACTAGGTACGTGATTTGGCACAGAACAGCTGCTCTGCCGCAGTAAATGTACGGTGGGCAGTCTGCAAATGGCTAATAAAGAAAAAAGGTGCACTGCTTAACCATTTTAATACTAGCCAGTTTTACCCCCTTCCTACCCAGGACAATTTTCAGCTTTCAGCTCTGTTGCACTTTGAATGACAACTGATCAGTCTTAAAAACACTGGGCCAGATTCACAGAACAGATACGACAGCGTATCTCCTGATACACCGTCGTATCTCTTGTCCTATCTATGTGGCTGATTCATAGAATCAGTTCCGCATAGATAGCCCTAAGATCCGACAGGTGTAATTGACTTACACTGTCGGATCTTAGGATGCAATACTTTGTGTCGTTTTCCTGCGTCAGGTATGCTAATGAGCATTTACGGCGATCCACGGCGGTTTTCGCGTTTGTTACGTCGTCGCTAGTAATTTTTTCTCGTCGCAAATTTACACCTGCTTTAACATGGCTTAACTTTAGTCGAGCCATGTTAAAGTATGGCCGTCTTTCCTGGCTCGAATTTCAATTTTTTTTTGTTTTGGCGTAAGACGTCCAGGAATACGAATGGACGCTACGCACGTCGCCGTTCTAAATAATGACGTCACATCGTGCAAAGCACGGCGGGAAATTCTAAACTGAGCATGCGCAGTACGTCCGGCGCGGGAGCGCGCCTAATTTAAATGGTAGACGCCCCATTTGAATTGGGCGGGCTTGCGCCGGACGTGTTTACGATACACTGCCGCAAGTTTACAGGTAAGTGCTTTGTGGATCAGGCACTTACACTGAAAACTTGCGGCAGTGTAACGTAAACGGGTTACGTTGCGCCGCCGCAAATGTACGAGAATCTGGCCCACTGTACCCAAACAACATGTTTTATTGTTTTGTTCTCACAACTAGAGTTTTCTTTTGGCGGTATGTAATCACTACTGTTTTTTTTATTGTATGCTAATTGAACTAAAAAAGACTAAAATCTGGAAGAAAAAAATAATATTTTGTTTCTGTTATAAAAAAATTCAAATACATAATTGTTCTTTATAATTGCATCCCCATATAATTGGTGTGGTGGTGATTAGGGACACTGACTGGTGACAATGCAAAAAAGTTATAATAGGGGATATAGTTTGGTGTTCAGCTGCTGTTTAGAAAAAAGTATTACTTCTCCATAAGTGCAGCAAATAATATAATCACAAATAATCACCACTTTTCTGAGGTTCTAGGGCCTCAAAAAATGTAACATGTAGACCAGAAATTAGATGTGTAATTTATGCCCCTGGAAAACCTGAAGGTGCTCCTTGGATTTTGGTCCCATTTATGCAGCTAGGCTGTGGAACGGTCTCACACTTTTGGTATCCCCAACAAGTATGTTAATGCTGTGTGTTAGAAATATCTTACTAATTGACAACTTTGTGTAAAATATATATATATATATATATATATATATATATATATATATATATATATATATATATATATATATATATATATATATATATATATATCCTGCATTTTCTAAAAACTTGTGGCAAAAAACAAAAAAAACACATTAAAAAAAAGACTTACTATTCCTTTCAAGAAATACTGGGTGTTTGTTTTCTAATATGTGGCAATTTTTTAACTGTTTCACTTTTCCAGGCACTTCGGTGCCTCAAGAAATATGATAAGTAGTCTGGAAATTAGACATGTAATTTATGAAAGCCCAAAGGTACTCATTTGATTTTAGGCCCATCTTTGCCCCCACTTTGCATCAAGGCTGTAAAAGAGTCACACATGTGTGGTATCCCCATACTCAGGAGAAATGGCATGATGTGTTTTGGAGTGTAATTGCAAGTATGCATATTCTGTGTGTGATAAATTACTTGTTAAAATTATTATACAACTGAAAAAAGTGGTATTTGTACTGTCCTGGCATTTTAGGGCCTCAATAAATTAGATCTATTCTGTACAGACGTTATAACTTTCACACAGACTAAATAATATGCACTGATTTGTTTTGTTTTTTGTTTTTCACCAAAGAAATGTGACCCAAAATGAAGAAAGAGTATCTTTTTGCAAAGATTTATAACAGAAACTAAGAAACACAGGGCCAGATCCACAGAGCAAGTACGTCGGCGTATCTACTGATACGCCGGCGTACTTTCAAATTTCCCGCGTCGGATCTTTAGTTTGAATCCTCAAACCAAGATACGACGGCTTCTGGGTTCGATCCGACAGGCGTATGGCTTCGTACGCCTTCGGATCGTAGGTGCAATACTTCGGCGCCCGCTGGGTGGAGTTTGCGTTGTTTTCCGCGTCGGGTATGCAAATTAGCGATTTACGACGATCCACGAACGTACGCGCAGCCGTCACATTTTCTAACGTCGTCTGTAGTCGGCTTTTTCAGGCGTATAGTTAAAGCTGGTATTTTGCGGCATATAGATAGACTTGCCATGTTAAGTATGGCCGTCGTTCCCGCGTCGAAATTTGAAAAAAAATTGCGTAAGTCGTCCGTGAATAGGGATGGACGTAACTCACGTCTAAGTTAAAAAAATGACGTTGTTTCTAAGTAATTTCGCGCTAAGCGTGGCGGGAAATTTCTGGACGATGCATGCACAGTTCATTCGGCGCGGGGACGCGCTTCATTTAAATGAAACCCGCCCCCTAATCGGCGATTTGAATTCCGCTGCCAGAAATACACTATGCCGCCGTAACTTACGGCGCAAAATCTTTGTGGATTTGAAAGTACTCCAGGTAAGATACGGCGATGTAGCGTATCTCTGATACGCGGCGCAGGTCTAAATGTATGTGGATCTGGCCCTCAGCGTTTTGTTTTTTCCCTTAATATAGAACAGTGGTTATTAAATTCCACCAAAAGAAAGTTCCATCTTTCCAAAAAATTATATTAAACTAATTTGGGTACAGTATTAAATCACTGAGTATTTGATATACAGTCTCAGCAACAGCATACACTAGCAGCACATGGGCTAGCACAAAGGTACCTTAAATGAAAACACAACACAAAAATATAATCCAACACATATTTATTAATTGGAAAATTATATGGCCACAGTGTTATCCATAGGGGTTAATTAATTTATTTAAATAAATAAATAAGCCAACTTGGCTAAGATATAAATTACAGAGAATAACATGTTGTCCATCCAGCCAAAGCTGGACGACTAATCCCCCTTTTTGGACAGCAACATGACTTGAGGATAGGGAGGGAGGGAGGGTGGGCGACGCTGGCTGGCAGGAACGGACTGAAGAAACCGCCGCAGTGGAGCCCTTTTATGACCTCTCACCGTGCGGGCTATTCCCCCGCTCAAATTGACCAATCCGCTGCTCCTCTCTGTCCGCCAATCACACGGCTGTTGCTGCCCAGCGACGGCGCGGCTACCTGGAATAGAAAACAAGCAGGAGAACTGCACGGAGCATACATTCTCCTTTGAGCCAGCCCATGTTGGTCCAGCATATTGCTGGGACCTTTCATGGGCTAGCACAAAGGTACCTTAAATGAAAACACAACACAATATAATAAATAAATAAATGAGCCTTAAACTTAAGATATAAATTACAGAGAATAACATGTCGTCCATCCAGCCAAAGCTGGACGACTAATCCCCACCGGCCGGAGCGGGCAGAGCAGCTGCCGGCTGAGGCCCCCCCACCACTGTGGCTGCTTCTATCAGGTTTTGCAGACCCATATTGAAAATGTCAATGCCAATGGGTGACAAATGAACTCTATCTTTACGAAATAGGCCTCGGATAAAACCTTCTAATTCCGAGTGATGGAATGACACGCCGACAGAAGAAATTAGGAAACTATGAATGGTCCTGTTAAGTCTCCTCCGAATTCTGTCCAAATAGAACAAACCACTCTGAGGAGACCACAACAGTCTAGGGATAATTTCAGAAAAGACCAACACAGAACATGGAAACATGAGCCTTATCGCGTGTAAATCCCTCTTTATTTCGCATAATAGTTCCCAAGTACCCAATTTACCTAGATCGTTGGCACCAGCATGTAAAACTAAAATTTGAGGGGAAGGCCATATACCAGACAATTGTGCCAAATGTTCCTTGACATTACGCCACCGCAAACCCCTGACACCCGACCATAACAACATGAAAGATGAAGAGTCTAGACCTAGATTAGTGGAATTGGATCTGGATCCAGCATGCTTGGCCGCCCAGAAAACATAAGAGTGGCCCACTATCCACACCACCTTCCTGCCTTGATCTGAAAAAGAAATTATAAAATTAGAAGCTCAGGACGAACATATAACTTGTACCTAGAACTATTCCAGCGCCCAACATACTTTAACCTATCCTCAGAAAAACCCAAAGAATCCGCTACAGTGGCCGCCCCTATTCTAAAGGAATGGGAAGAAAAACGATAACCTGATAAATTCAAGAGTTTCAAACAAGAGGAGAAAACAGCCGAAAACTGATACCTGGTCAAAGGGGACAAATCCTTGTGAACAAAAAACGAATCAGAAGATACTGGCCTTACCGTCAAATACCTTACCACTTGAGTGACAGGGCATAGTGCTTCGTTAGATGAACTGGAAAGAGAGAACCAACAACCCTTACCCACTGGTAAAGATTTGGACCTGCAAAGGAAAAGATAAAGACAACCACCTTGCACATGAACATGACGAAACCTAAGAAAAGATGAAGAGATCTTGTTTACTGCCGTAAATTCACCGACCCTGAGAGCTCCAAAGAAATCACCTGAAAAGGCAGCTCTAAACAAAAGATTCAAACTCGGATATACATACCTCGCAAAGAGAACCAAGGAGGTCCAACAACAATTCAACCGAAATGGGACGCCTGTTGTCGATTGAAGGTCTGGACCTCCTAAAACCCTTCAGCACCTGGGTCACTTGAAAGAAAGAAGTTAAAGCTGACAGACCTGAAAACTTCAGAAAGAATGAGACCCCTGCAAGGATTTTACTTACTGAAGCCGGGGAAAGTCGAGCCTGGATAAGATTAGATTAAAAAGTTAAAGCTAACAATGAAGTGACATTCAAAGGGTTCGACCCCACATTCTGGCAAAAAGAACACCACCTGGACCAAGATAATCTATAGTCCGACCAAGTCTTACTTGAAACTGAGTTGCGTAGGTTACAGAAAATCAGCCCCATATCAAGCCCCAGAGGAATTCTGGGCAAGGGGTCCCTTGTTGATCTGCCGATGGAGCCAGGTCCCGAAACTTCGCGAACTGCAGGCGAGATAAAGCATTGACAATATTATTATGAATACCAGCTATATGTTCAGCTTTAAGCCAAATATTATAACGCATACAGTGCAATACCAAAAAACGCAGCAATTTAACAACCGGCTCGGATCTAGAGGATAAAGCATTAATGGCAAACAGGACTCCTTTGTTGTCCGTATGGACCAGTATTCTTTTATTTTCAAAAAACTCCCTCCAGATTACTACAGAAACTATGACTGGGAATAATTCCAGGAGGACCAAGTTCTGTAAAATTTCCTCCTGCAATCATTCTTCATGCCAAACACTAGCGCACCAGTGCCCATTCAGGAAAGCCCCGAAACCTGCAGAACTGGCCGTGTCCGTAAAAAATTCCATTTGACTACTAACCACAAAATCCTGTTGCCATACTGTGGAACCGTTAAAATCGCTCAAGAAGGCATCCCAGATCTTAAGGTCCCCTCTAACCCCTTTTGATAAACGGACATAAGCCCGCGGGTTCGTAAGGCCTTTAATGGCCAAGGAGAATCTGCGAGAGAAAACCCTAGCCATGGGAATGACCCTGGAAGCAAAAGCAAATAGCCCCAGCAGTGACTGGGCTTCCTTTAAAATAACTTTTTTCCTAGATAAAAATGAAGAGATCAACGATCTCAGCTTCAGCAATTTCTGCTCCTGCAATCTAAACTCCATGTGTACCGAATCGATGATTATACCAAGGAATTCGATAGACGTGGAGGGAAAAAAGGTATTTTCATGCCCCAAAAGAACACCAAAATCCTCACAGATTTCGCAAAATGCTTGTAAAGCCTCAAAACATTCCGAGGAGCCTCCCCCACCAAAAAATAAAAAATCATCTAGATAATGGAGAGCAGCCCCATGGGGAAACCTTTGGGATAAAACCCAGTGCAAAAAGGTTGTAAAAAGCTTAAAAGTAAAAGCACGATAAGGAAAACCCCATGGGCATACATTTATCAAAGAAAAATTGTCCCAAGAAATGAAAGCCCAAGGAATTGAAGCCTTGGGGGTGGACTGGCAACAACCGAAAAGCCGATTTGATGTCGGCTTTGGCTAACAAGGAACCTCTACCCATCCGCCTTAAGATGACTAAAGCTTCATCAAATGAAGAATAACACACTGGGGCTAAAATATTAGAAACTTCTTCATTCAGGGAGGATTTGGGGGGGTAAGAAAGATGGTGTATCATTCTATAGGCACCCGCCTCTTTTTTCGGGACTATACCCAGTGGGGACAAGCGAAAATTCGGGAACGGGGGAGCATGGAAAGGGCCCGCAATCCTACCCTCAGCCAGCTCCTTGGATATTTTCTCATGTACAACATCAACATGGCTATCAACTGATAGCAAATTTTTTACCATCACACAGCTCGGGCCTTGAAAAAAAAACATCTTTGAAACCATCAATTAGTAGAGCCGCCATCCTGTGGTCTGGGTAGCGCTCTAACCATGGGCGCATTTCGACTAGCCTCACTGGAGTCGGCGCCTTTTCCATGATTATCCTTGGTAACTGGCTGAAAAGAGGATGCGGCTGATTTGCGGAAACACCTGCTGGCTGCATGAGCACCGCTGCAGTAGGAGCATTCGTGCCTATACCGACAGTTTGTGAGGAACTTGCACTGTCCTTCATTGAAGGCAAAACAGAAACCTTTGCGAAAGCTGCCCTGACTACTTGTCGGGGGCCTAGGAGTGAACTGAGGCTTTGCTGGTAACATTAGGTTCAACCATAAGCCTACATCCTTTGTCCCCCAATGTAACGTAGGGTGGACTGCCAATTTCTGACGAAAATTCTCGTCATACGTGAACCAGGACGAACCCCCAAAATGGCGAAACGCTTCAGCAATGATGTCCAAGTGCTGGAATAGACCTGAGCATTTGCCGGGGAAACGTTCGCCCATCACTGCTGCATAAATGCAGAAGGCCTGCAGCCAGTTTTGAAAAGTTTTAGGCCCCGTACACACGTCCGAGGAACTCGACGTGCCAAACACATCGAGTTCCTCGTCGAGTTCTGTGTTGAAGCCGCCGAGGATCTTGGCGAGCCAACTTTCCTCATTGAACAACGAGGAAATAGAGAACATGTTCCTCGTCGGCTTCCTCGGTGAAAAGTGTACACACGACCAAGTTTCTCAGCAGAATCCAGCTCCGAGCGAGTTTCTGGCTGAATTCTGCCGAGAAACTCGGTTGTGTGTACAGGGCCTTAGGCACGGCCCGTCTCCTATCCTCCTCGGACCTATCACTTGCTTGCCTGTCAGATTTAACCAATAATTCATTGGAGGAGGGCAATAAAGATAGCAAGTCTAAAAATTCGCCCCTCCAAATTTTTTCTTTGACTGCCTTAGGCAAATGAAAGCCCAATGGGGACAGAACACACGGGAGGGGCTCCCTAAAAGAAGACTCACCCACTGTTAAAGCTGACGGCCTAATAGCCAACAAAGGGTTAATGGTATTGGAAGAGCCTCTAACAGCAACTGACTTCTTGCTGTCCTGTAACGCAGGGGCACTTGCCTCCTGCCAAATGGAATTAACATCATCCAAATAATGCATGTCATATGGCATGAATTCATTACTGACATCATGCATGCAATCAGCACCAGACACCTGTGCCCTCTGGCATTCTGCATCACTCTGCCTCTGAATGCGCTGCTCTGCACCAATAGCTTGTGCACCTGAAAATTCACAATATACATTCCTGTCACCGCATGCACCAGACCCCCGTGCACCTTGTACAGCCTTATCAGCACCACTAACATGTGCCCCTTGGAATTGTTGCAACACATTTGACAATTAATTAACCAATACTGACAGTTGTGACACATCAGGCATGGATTTCTCACCAATAGGGGACACTGGCTGCTCGCTCTCCTCCACAGGTGTAAGGTGAGTAGCGCTGCTCTCCCGCGGACGAGATGCACCTCTTGTTACAGCTACCACTTCTTTCTTCAGACCTATTAACTGAGAAAAGGGAGCTGCACTCTGACCTTTTTTCTTCCTCCCTGGCTGCTGCCTTGTTGCGCTCCCCACTGCAGCTGAGCCTTTTTTCTGCACAGGAGGAGTGAGTGTGGGCTGGACTGAGGCGTTCTCTTCCTCCAGACAGCGGAGCAGCCATTCCTCACCTCCCTTGCTTTCAGCCTTCTCCAGCAGCTGACACAGGAGGGCTTCACGGCTGCTGGTGGCGCGGCGCTTCATGCCTCTGAGACGCTGACAGGCACTGTCCCTGCTGCGACGCTGGCTGACAGGAACGGACTGAAGAGACCGCCGCGCTGGAGCCCTTTTATGACCTCTCACCGTGCGGGCTATTCCCCCGCTCAAATTGACCAATCCGCTGCTCCTCTCTGTCCGCCAATCACACGGCTGTTGCTGCCCAGCGACGGCGCGGCTACCTGGAATAGAAAACAAGCAGGAGAACTGCACAGAGCGTACATTCTCCTTTGAGCCAGCCCATGTTGGTCCAACATATTGCTGGGACCTTTCATTCTGTTACAGTTAGTTTGGCTTACATGCAACAGAAGCAAACTAATCTGATTAATTTCTGCTTTTTTTTCCAGTATCTTTAGTAGGGGCACTTTCTTTTTCATTAGACACCGAGGCTGTCCTTATTCTCAAAGATGCAAAACTGCACTGTAAAATTGTCCAATAGCCAAACATTTTCATTGAAAAAGATTTTATTTAAATGTTTTACATTTTAAAATGCATAAAAAAGTGAAGTCAGACATCATTAGATTTAGCAAAACAAACCTATACAAACAACCTATAAAAACAGCATGTAAGCACATTAAACAGAAATTACCCCAAATCTCTGACTGGTGTTCCACTAATAAATATAATAAATAATATATAACAGGTGAAACCATAACTGAAATACAAAACATAACAAAATATTAGAATTTGAGTTCAAACAGTGTATGAAACGTGCTGATTCGGCTACATATAGGGCCAGATTCACAAAGCACTTACGCCGGTGTTTCTAGAGATGCGCAGCCTAATTGAAAAATGCGCCGTGCATATCTATGCGCCGTATCCTCAAAACGAGATACGCCTGAAAACCAGCTTTTTCCGTCCGTCGTAAAAAGATTACACCGGCGCATCTTGGGACGCAAAATACGCTAGACGCACCATTGTTTTGCTAGGCAAATATGCAAATGAGGGAGATACGGCGATCCACAAAAGTACGCTTGTGCAGCGCAGGCTACGCCCTGTGCGCATCAGCTGTTTTCCCGGCGGAAAGTTACACCTTATAAAAGCAGGCTTAACTTTGCACCAGACGTGTGCAGGTCAGCTAAAGCAACATCGTTAGGGACGAGCTGAACACACACACTTGCAGGACAACAATCTGTCTGCCAACATGCCAGGGGCATCCATGCTCATAGCTATACTAGTGACTTTAGAGGCACGCAGAAGGAGGAGGGAACGGAGGAGGAGAAGGAGGGCACAGGAGAGGATATACCGCACACGCATTGACGTCTTTGGCATGGCTGCTTCTGAGGTGTATCGCACCTTCAGATTCAGCCCTGAAGCCATCGTGGAATTAATCACAACCCTGAAAGATGACATCACCAGCCCAAAACAACACTTACATGCAGTGGAGCCATTGGTCAAGGTAATGGCAACACTGCATTTCCTTGCCACTGGCTCTTTTCAGAGTACAAGTGGAGTGGTGGCTGGGATGTCACAATCCTCCTTTAGCAGATGTGTGCACCAGGTTGTCCCCACAATCCTCAGACACATGGCCAACCAAATCATCAAACCCACCCAGGAGGACCTGCGGATGAAGACAATGCGTGAATTCTACAGAATTGCACCATTCCCAGGCACCGTGGGGGCCATTGATTGCACATATGTGGCACTACAGCCCCCATGTGAGACAGAGCACATGTACCGCAATCAGAAGCACTGGCATTCCATCAACGTACAGGTGATAGCCGATGCCCAATACCTCATATGGCACGTCCGTGCCAAACACCCAGGATCCAGCCACAACAGCTACATATACCGTCAAAGCAACATCCCAAGAGAATTTGAACAGAACGTGTATGGGGACAGCTGGCTGGTTGGTAAGTGACATGGGTGTCAGGCATGTCTGTCCCCCCCATGATGCAGACATCACGAGGGGCACATGCATGACTAACATCCTCCTGTCTTTTCCCTTCCAGGTGACTCTGCATATGCACTTGGACCCCATCTCATGACTCCATTCCGCAACCCCCAAACCCCAGGAGAGGAAAGATACAATGAAGCACACATACGTACCCGTGCAATGGTGGAACGCACATTTGGCCTCCTGAAGTCCCGTTTCCGATGCCTGGATAAGTCTGGGGGTACCCTGTTGTATTCCCCAAACTTTGTGTGCCAGATCATCGGGGCATGTTGCATGCTGCACAACTTCGCCGTGAGAAGGTGCCTGTAGATTGAGCTACGTGATGACCTGACCCCCGAACCAGACAATCCCCCGTCCTGACCGAGGATACCCCGTCTTCTGAGGGAGCAACAGTCAGGAGACGCCTCGCAGAAGGCATCTTTGCACGTTAAACACACACATTAATCATGGCACAAGTAGAATGCATGCATGCACACCACTGTGGTCCCTAGCACACACACCCCACATCCTCATCGAATTGGATTAGACCAAATTACACCGCACGGTACTAGGGAGCAGCAACGCCCTGCCAAGGCTCCAATTATGTCACTGTACATTCATACATCTTTCACACGGACCTATGGGATCACTTCTCCCTGGTCCTGGGGATCCCTACTCCACCACAAATGAGGGTGACACCCCTTTTCTGGCAGGAATGTCACCCCCACATTCATACATCATTCACAAACATAAAACAAATCATAATCACAGTAAAAACCCCCAAAAAATTAGAAAAAAATGAAATCAAAAGCACATCCCAAATTAACATCGCGTGACCCACGCCTGGGCCTGCCACGGCCACGGCCCCTCAGGGGAGACTCATGGGGGGGGGAATCAGTGGAAGGAGGAGCCTCCCCTGGTGTCTGTCCACCTGCTGGCCTGCCCTCCAAGGCCAAGGCTATTCGGTTGAGGCCAACATTCAGGGCTGCCGTATTGGCCTGGACAGCCTGGGTCAGGGCATTCACCTCCTGACCCACGCCTGCTGTGGCAGTCTGCAGGTCGTTAAAGCAGTTTATGAATGCCAAGGAGTTGCAGCTCACATCATTCACTGAGTCCTTTATGGAGGCCAGGCTGTCCTCCATCTGGGCCAAAGTCCGGGTGACCTGACCCAGATGGTGGGTCTGACGGGCCTGGTCCCTCCTAAGATTTGCAGGCATAAAGTCTGCCACCCCCCTGGTCTTGTGTGTGGCCTTCCTGCCTGCAGATGAGGCTTGTAGCATGGGAGAAGGGGAGCCCCCTGGGGGGAGCCCTGTTGGGGGAGGAGTGGGAGGGGCTACCCCTGATGGAGGCCTGACTGCTGCCAGCCACAGGGGGAGCCTCATCCAAAAGGCAAAGTATTTCACTGGCAATGGTTACCTCCTCCTCAACCTCTTCCTCAACCTCCTCCCCCTCATCCTTCTCATGAGGTGAGTTGTGGCCACTCCCCTTCCCTGAGGCCTCCTGCCTTTCCTGGGGGTCTTCAGCAGCCTGATGTCCGGGGGATGGAGCAGACTGGCCAGATGGCCCAGCACCCTCCTGGCCATCTGTGGATGACACAAAACATACACAGGTTGGAGGATTCACACACTTGTCACATATTCCCTTCCCCCCCACACATGCTACACACCAGATAGAAAAAAAAAACGTACCTGTCCTCACGGCCTCATCGGAGTCAAAGCCAGGCAGGCCCACCACTTGCTGGCTGTGGAAGCACTGGGCCACTGCACGCTCCTCATCAGTCCACCTGATGGTGCAAGGTGGTCCCCCTCCAGTGCCCCTGGCATGTGCTGTAAGCTTGGCCAGCTTATCACGTACCACGCTCCTCAGATCATTAATCTTTTTTGCAATACCACTGACGGTCCTCGCCCCCCCCCCCCCCCCAAGGTATTGATATTATCAACTATCTCCTGGAGGATCTCCTTCTTCCTGGCCGGGGTGATGTCCCGGCTCTCAGGGCATGCAAAAAAAACCATGTCAGGTGATGGCCCTGGCAAGGATCTGCTTCTCTCGAACAGAGAAGTTTAGCTTTCTCCTCTTTGGTGCCATATCACCACCAAACACTCAGCACCAAACAGACACACAAATCAGACAGAACAAACAGACACAAAAATCAGACAGAACAAACAGACACACAGAGAGACAGCAAAAACCAGACACCAAAATCAAACAGCACAAACAGACAGCTAATACAGACACCAAAAAACACACAGAAAAAACAGACACAAAAAACACACAGAAAAAACAGACAACTAATACAAACTCCTACTCCAATAAATCTTTACTATAACACTCCTACACTAACCAACACACAGCCACAGACAACAGAACAAAAGCACCTTGCTTCAGGAAGGGAAACACATGGATGTACTTTTGCAATGGATGGGCGTTTGTCTGGGCCTATTTATACACAGGGCGTATCTCACTAAGTAAGCCGGGCCTAGTTCCTATGTCACTGATTGCGCCGGGCCGAGTTCTGAGCATGCGCAGTGAGGTGCAGAATCATGCGCGCATGCGCAGTCTGGCCGGCCCTTCATTTGCATGGGGTCACGGCTCATTTCAATGGAGCACGCCCACTTCCTTCCCACTTTCAATTACCCCGCCTTACGCCTCGGAATTTACGTTACGCTGGCGCAATTTTGGGCGCAAATACTCTGTGGATACGGTACTTGCGTCACAAAATTGAGCCGGTCTAAATATGCGCCGCTCTACGTGAATCTGGCCCATAGATCTTAGTTTGAGTCAAAGATATTGCAATGTGTACCTCTTTATATGTAACAAAAGCATTAAGGGCTCTAAATATCAGTGATTAAAAGCTAGCAAGTTTACTTTTAAGCACTTCAAAAGCATACCAGAATGTAAATTTAAATACAGACAAAAGGGATTGTGCTTTTTAGATACGAAATGTTTGATTGATAAAATTAAGCTATCTTTGAAAAAAAAATGTCTGCAAATGTTTATTAGTTACTCTGTCAGTCTCCTGCTGTTCCAGGTATATTAAATGTATTAAATCTTCAAATACTCCATTTAAATTGAGAGGGGTGGGAGATAATCATTCCTACTTAATATTTTGTCTGGCTGCCAAGGGACATATGTAAATCTACTGTCAATTTTTCTGGAATGAATAGGCAGGTTGACCTTCATCTTAAAAAACAAACTGCATTAGCAGTGGATTCATATCCAGTATAACTTTTGGAACCTTTATTAAATAGTCTACCATTTAATCCGAAAAAACTAAAATCAAAGAGTTGGGCAACTTTGCAAACCATGTTAGGCCCCGTACACACGACCGGATCGATCCGCTGAAACTGGTCCGACGGACCAGTTTCAGTGGATAGATCCGGTCGTGTGTAGGCCCGACCGGACAATTGTCCGGCGGATCGGACAGTTTCCAGCGGACCAAAATTTCTTAGCATGCTAAGAAATCTGTCCGCTGGAAACCTGTCCATCGGACGTGTTCGGTCGTCTGTACAGACTCACCGGACACGTCCGACCGCCCGCCATCCCTCGCATGCGTCGTACTGATTCGACGCATGCGTGAAAGCTTTGAACTTCAAGGCCGCCCACGTCGCCGCGTCATCGTCGCGGCGACGGCGCGGCCACGTCCCCGCGTATTGTTTACGCGCGGATTTCTGTCTGATGGTGTGTACAACCATCAGACAGAAATCTCCGGGCGGACATGTCCGCTGAAAACGGTACGGCGGACCGTTTTCAGCGGACTGTCCGTCCGTGTGTATGGGGCCTCAGAGTGAAGAATATCCTCCCCTGCATTAAGGGAAGGAGTTTCTACATTTATCTGGGTTTACAGTCAATTTTAGAAATTGAAATGCTAAATATGCTTAATGCATTATTATTAATTGCCACTGACAGCTCAGGGTCTCATACTAACAACTGGGAGCTGGGAGGACCAGATCCTGATCACATAATTGCTGTGATAGACTGTGATTGTAAACAGAAAAAGTGTGTTTGTAAAAAACTAAAAATAAAAATATTAATAATGAAAATAATAATAAATAAAAATAGCTAGATCAGGATCAGTGTCAGTGTCAAAAGTCAGGATTGGGGTCAAAGGTCAGGCTCAGTGTATTTTAGGGAGTATTAAAAGTAGCATAATATGTGTTGGGGTTTAATTATGTATTTTCTGTGTGTGAGAAATTAATTGCTAAAATTACAACTTTGTGAAAAAACAAAGTTTATATAATTTCTTTATTTTCCAAAAAATAGTGATACAAATTACAACTTCAAATAACTTCAAATAACTTACCATGCCTCTTGCCAAATACCTTGGACTATCTACTTTTCAAAAAGGGTCCGTTTTGAATTAATTTGTACTGTCCTAGAATTTTAGGGCCTCCAATGGAACCTGGGTTCGGTTCAAGCAGTTTTTGGGGAACTTCAAAGAATTTCGCATGCTCAACCCAAACCCCCTTTGAAATCAATGAGGGCTGAAACTGTCAAATTAAAATTGCACACTTTCCAGGCTAATGGGCAAATGTGATTATAAAAACACCTGCACTGATATATTGTTTACCTAAAAATGTGAATGCCCCAAAATGAATAAATTGTAGCCTATTCACCAACTTTACTAAAAAGGTGAACCGTGCTTAGATTCTTAGGGCCAAATCCACAGCCAGCGGCGCAAAATAAGTTTTTACTAACTTATGTCATTTAAGTTACGGCGCCCTAAGTTGGTGTCGTAATTGCCGTATCCACAGCGCATTTGCGCCCAAAAGTGCGCCTGCCGTAACGTAAATACAGAGGCGTAAGGCGGGGTTATGGCAAGTGGGAAGGAAGTGGGCGTGCTTCATTGTAATGAGCCGTGACCCCATGCAAATGAAGGTCCGGCCGTACTGCGCATGCGCGCACGAATCTGCTGCTCACTGCGCATGTGCAGAACTTTGCTTGGCGCAATCAGTGAGATAGGTAAAAGGCCAAGTGTACTTAGTTTGAGGATCGCACTGTGCTTAACTAGCTCCAGTCAAACACACTTCATTTGCAAAAGTATTTCCCTGTGTTCCCTTCCATGAGCAATTTGCTTCTGCTCTTAGTTTGTCAGTGTTTGTTGGTAAGTTGTGTTTGATAGAGAAGTGTTGGAGGAGTAGTAGATAGTAGTTGTTGTTTGTTTGTGATAAGTGTAATTTTTGTTTGATTGTTTTAGGTGTTTTTTTTTGTTCTGCTTGGATTTTGTGTTTGGTTTTTGTGTGTTTGTATTTGACTTTGTAGTAGCTGTCTGCTTGTGTGTGTATTTTTGTGTGTTTGTCCTGTTTGGCTTCTTGTTGCTGGGTGGTGTCTGTGATGGCCCCCAAACGCAGGAAGCTGAATTTTTCACATGTTGAAAAGCAAATCCTAGCCAGGTATGTCATACAATATGGAAGATATCTACATGGGCCTGATAGCCGGAACACCTCCCCGGCCCAAAGGAAGAGGATATATGCCAAAATCACAGATCACATAAATGCGGCGGGGGGAGGGGAGACGAGGACCCCCGCTGGCATTAAGAAAAAGATCAATGATCTGAGGAGCGTGGTCCGCAATAAGGTGGCCAAGCTCACTGCGCATAGGAGGGGCACTGGAGGAGGGGGACCATGCCCCATCCGGCTGACTGAGGAGGAATGGGCAGTGGCCCGGTGTTTCGAGCCAGAGCAGGTGGTGGGCCTGCCTGGTTATCAGTCTGATGTTCCTGTGAGGCCAGGTAAGGTTTTTTTTTTGTTTATTTGGTGATTAGCATGTGTGGGTGGGGGAAGGGAACATGTGGCAAGTGTGTGGATCCTCAAACCTGTGATTGTTTGGTGTCTTCCACAGATGACCAGGAGATTGCTGGGCCATCAGGCCAGGCTGCTGCACCACCCCAAAGACAGGAGGCTGCTGAGGAGTCCCCAGGGGAGGGGAGTGGCCAAACCTCCCCTCATGAGGAGGCTGAGGGGGAGGAGGATGAGGGGGAGGAGGATGAGGGGGAGGAGGAAGAAGATCTCCAGATTGGCCGGGAAATCATTATTGCCACTGATCTGATGACCTTTGATGATACCCTTGAGGCTAGCCTTGAGGCTCCCCTTGAGGCTACCCCAGAGGCTCCCCTTGAGGCTCCCCTTGAGGCTACCCCAGAGGCTCCCCTTGAGGCTCCCCTTGAGGCTACCCCAGAGGCTCCCCTTGAGGCTACCCCAGAGGATCCCCCAGAGGCTGGCACCAGTCAGGCCACCATCAGGGGTAGCCCCTCCCACTCCTCCCACAACATGCCGCAACCCACAAGGGTCACTCTATCCCCTCCTACCTGGCCACAAGCCTCAGGGGCAGGCAGGATGGCGACCCAGGACACCAGGGTGGGGTCTGAGCATATGCCGGCCAGTCTGCTGAGGGACAATGCCAAGCAGACCCGCAGTCTGGGTGACATCAAAAAAACTATGGCCAAGATGGAGCACAGCCTGGATGTAATGAGGGAGTCACTCAGTGATGTGGCCACCAATTCATTGGGTGTCATCACCTGTTTGTGGTCCCTGCATACCGCCACAACAGGCGTGGGCCAGGAGGTGACTGCCCTCACCCGGGCTGTGCAGGACAACACCCGGGCTGTGCAGAAGAACACCCGGGCTGGCCAGGCCAATACGGCTGCCATCACTGCCTGCCTGACCAGGATAGCAGTGGCCTTGGAGGGCAGGCCAGCCGGAGGTCAGACACCAGGGGAGGCTCCTCCCTCCCCTGTTCCCCCCCCAATGAAGATACTCCCTCCCCTGTTCCCCCCCCCAATGAAGATACTCCCTCCCCTGCTCCCCCCCCCAATGAAGATACTCCCTCCCCTGCTCCCCCCCCCCCGTGAAGATCCTCCAGGTGGCCGTGCCCGTGGCCGTGCCCGTGCCCGTGCCCCTGCCCGTGGGCAGCCTAGACGGAGCACTCGCCGCCGGACTTAAATACCAGGGGTACTTTTTTTTTTTGATTTTTTGATTTAAAACTTTTGGTTATTATACTGTACTTATGATTTGCTTTATGTGTGTGAATGATGTGTGAATGTGGGGGGGTGGCATTCCTGACAAAATAAGGGTGTCCCCCTCAGTTTTGGTGGAGAAGGGATCCCCAGGACCAGGGAAAAGTCATCCTAGGTTCCTGAATGGTGTATGAATGCACAGTGACATAATTGGAGCCGTGGCGGGGCGTTACTGCTCCCAAGTACCAAAGGGGGGGGGGGGGGTACTTGGATCTAATCCAATTCGATGTGCATGTGATGTGTTTGTGCTAGGGACCACAGTGGTGTGCATTCATGCATTCTCATTGTGACATAAATCATGTGCGTTTCCAGAGACAAAAACATTCTCAATGTGTCATTAAACATGTGCGTTTACTGTGCAAAGCAACATTCTCATTGTCACATAATTCATGTGCGTTTGCAGTGAAAACAAATAATAACATTGTCACATAATTCATGTGCGTTTGCATCGGAAAAAAAAAAAACATTGTGACATTTTTTCTGCCCATTTACTGAGAAAATATGCCTTCTGCCAGGCGTCTCCTGGCTACTGTGCCCTCAGTAGACCGGGTAGAGTGGGCTAGGGGGGGATTGCCTGGGTGGGGGGTCAGGTCAGCACGCAAGTTAATCTCCAGTCCCCTTCTCGTTGCAAAGTTATGAAGAATGCAACAAGCCCCTATTATTTGGCACACAAAGTCGGGGGAATACAGCAGTGTACCCCCTGTCTTGTCCAGGCATCTGAAGCGGGACTTCAGCAGGCCAAAAGTACGCTCCACTACTGCCCGGGTGCGAATATGAGCCTCGTTGTAGCGTTGCTCTCCTGGGGTTTGGGGGTTCCGGAATGGGGTCATCATGTGAGGGCCCAGGGCATATCCAGAGTCACCTGGAAGGCAAAAGACAGGAGGATATTAGTCATGCATGTGCCCCATGTGATGTCTGCATCATGGGGGGGGACATACCTGACACACATGTCACTCACCAACCAGCCAGCTGTCTCCATACACGTTCTGCTCCAATTCACGTGCTATGTTGGTCTGCCTAAAGATGTAGCTGTCATGGCACGAACCTGGAAATTTGGCACAGACATGCCAGATGAGGCCATGGGCATCCACGATTACCTGGACATTGATTGAATGCCAGTTTTTTCGATTCCTGAACAGGTGCTCTGTTTCATGGGGGGGCTGTAGTGCCACATGGGTACAGTCAATGGCCCCGATGGTCCGTGGGAATCCAGCAATCTGATAGAAATCAGCCATGCTCTTCATTCGCTGGTCCTCCTGGGTGGGCTTTTCAAATTGACTGCCCATGCGTCTCAGTATTGCAGGGACAACCTGGTGCACACACCTGCTCATCGAGGACTGTACCATCCCAGCCAGACCTCCACATGTTCTCTGAAAAGACCCAGTGGCCAGAAAATGCAGGGTGGCCATAACTTTAATATGAGCTGGCAGGGCATGGGATCGTTGGGTTGGGGTGTTCAGATCATCCTGCAGGATCCTGGTTAAGTCCAGGATGGCTTCCTGGTTTAATCTGAAGTGGCCAATGACCTCAGACGCAGTCATGCCAAAGAGATCTTGGCGTGGCCGGTAGATCCTCTCCTGTGCCCTCCTCCTCCTCCTCTGTGCCCTCCTCCTTCTCTGCGCCTGTAAAGTTGCGAGTGCCGTTATTATCATTGATGGCCCAGGCATTTTGGCAGTCTCAATGAAGTGTTGGCAGCTCTTCAGAAATCGTGTTGCTTCAACAGACCTTTACAGGGCTGGTGTAAAATTAGGGCTGCTTTTATAAAGTCTAATTTTGCTCCAGAAAACTAACAGGTGCGCACAGGGCGTTATCTACGGCGCACTCGGCGTAATCTACGGCGCACACACTTAATTTTGAGGATCGCCCTATCTCCCTCATTTGCATCTTTGCCTATCAAATAAAGCGGCGTGACTAGCGTAATTTGCGTCAGAGGATGCGCCAGAGTAATTATTTTAAGTAGGACGTAAAAACCGGATTTTTCGTTTTGAGGATCGGGCGCAAAGATACGCACGGAGTAAAATTAGAAATCTCGAGTTAAGTCGGCGCATCTGCTTTGTGGATTTGCCCCTTAGTTATTAGGTGCTACCTCAGAACTTACATCAATAAAGTGCTATGACAAAAAAGTAAAAATACAGTTATGTGCTTCAGTTAATATAGATAGGCACAAAACATACAAAGGTCAATATTATACTGTGCGTATAGGAAGTGTCCAAATATCCAAATTGAAAGTGCCACACAATTAGTCACCTCTTGTGATTAAAATTTCGCATTCGCGAACGCCGATTGCGAACTTGCGCATATGTTCGCGAATGCGCAAACCGCCATAGACTTCAATGGGCAGGCGAATTTTAAAACGCACAGGGACTCTTTCCGGCCACAATAATGATGGAAAAGTTGTTTCAAGGGGACTAACACCTGGACTGTGGCATGCCGGAGGGGGATCCATGGCAAAACTCCAATGGAAAATTACGTAGTTGTCGCAGAGTCCGTTTTTAATCCATAAAGGGTATAAATCACCTAACATTCATAAATTGTTTGGAATAACGTGCTCTAAAACATCAAGTATGATGTTATATCGATCAGGTAGTGTAAGGGTTAGGGATAGGGTTAGAGATAGGGTTAGGGTTAGGATAACAGATAGCGTTAGGGTTAGAGATAGGGTTAGGGTAACAGATAGGGTTACAGTTAGGGTTAGGGTTAGAGATAGGGTTAGGGTAACAGATAGCGTTAGGGTTAGGGTTAGGGTAGGGTTAGGGTTAGGGTTACAGACAGGGTTAGGGTTACAGTCTGTAACCCTATCTGTAACCCTAACCCTAACCCTATATGTAACCCTAACCCCATCTGTAACCCTAACCCTATCTTTAACCCTAACCCTATCTGTAACCCTAACCCTATCTGTAACCCTAACCCTATCTGTAACCCTAACCCTATCTTTAACCCTAACCCTAACCCTATCTGTAACCCTAACCCTAACCCTATCTGTAACCCTAACCCTATCTGTAACCCTAACCCTATCTGTAACCCTAACCCTATCTGCAACCCTAACCCTATCTGTAACCCTAACCCAAACCCTATCTGTAACCCTAACCCTATCTGTAACCCTAACCCTGTCTGTAATAGGGTTAGGGTTCACAGTGACAGACCAAACTCTGACAGATTAAACTCCCCGTTTAACGCACCGTAAACACCTGCAAACAGTCCATTTGCACAACCGCAAACTCCCCATTTACACAAGGTTGGATACCAAGCTAGCCATGTCCCGTTCCTTGTCCTCACTGACGTCAATGAACGTTTTTGAGATTGCAGGCAATGGGGGTTTTTCAAAGCCTATGGTCGTGCTGAGGTAGTTCAGTGACAGTTAAGTGACCCAGAAAACAATGATTCTGCAGTGTGGGCCCATTGTTGGCCTAGTAGGCTTTAATGATCACCTTAGATGATCACAAAGAAATTTAATGGTTTTTCTATGCAAAATTATCCAGCTGATCGCTTTTGGTCTGATCACAATGAAGCAACGACCTTATCATCTGGGGTGTGCCAGCATTGTCATTGCCAACACACTCATAGAGGTGGTCGCTTCATCGTGATACGCAAGCCCCTTCACCACAACAAGGTAGCAATCACGAAGGGGAATTCACACATGTTTGTGCCTTTTTTCTTGTTTTGTTTTTGCAGCCACAGTGCAGCACCAGAGGCCAGAAAAATTAGGCATGTACACATGTCTAAAAAATTAGGTATTGTTGCAGCTGCTGCTGTAGCAGTGGCCAGAAAAATTGACGTTTTCCAGGCAGAAAGTGCACTAAAACATTGAGGCTTGAACCCTAGTTGGTGGCGGATAAGCCACGCAAGTCATCCGGCAGAGATAAAATACAGCAGCGTGTGGACCATTTGTAGCCCAAGGAAGCTCATCTCATCAGGCCTTTAGTCAAATGTATCGCCCACTGTCAGTCCCTTCGGGATCCATGCCTCATTCATCTTAATAAAGGTGAGGTAATCTAGACTTTTTTGACCTAGGCGACTTCTCTTCTCAGTGACAATACCTCCTGCTGCACTGAAGGTCCTTTCTGAAAGGACACTTGAAGCGGGGCAGGACAGACGTTCTATCGCAAATTGGGATAGCTCAGGCCACAGGTCAAGCCTGCACACCCAGTAGTCAAGGGGTTCATCGCTCCTCAGAGTGTCGATATCTGCAGTTAAGGCGAGGTAGTCTGCTACCTGTCGGTCGATTCGTTCTCTGAGGGTGGACCCCGAAGGGCTGTGGCGACGCGTAGGGCTGAAAAAGCTCCGCATGTCCTCCATCAACAACACATCTGTAAAGCGTCCTGTCCTTGCCGGCGTGGTCATGGTAGGAGGAGGATTACTTTCACCTCTTCCCCTGTTAGATTCCCGTTGTGCTGCGACATCACCCTTGTATGCTGTGTAAAGCATACTTTTTAATTTATTTTGGAACTGCTGCATCCTTTCCGACTTCCGGTAATTCGGTAACATTTCAGGCACTTTCTGCTTATACCGGGGGTCTAGTAGTGTGGCCACCCAGTACAGGTCGTTCTCCTTCAGCCTTTTTATACGAGGGTCCCTCAACAGGCACGACAGCATGAAAGACCCCATTTGCACAAGGTTGCATGCCGAGCTACTCATGTCCCGTTCCTCGTCCTCACTGATCTCACTGAAGGTCTGTTCTTCCTCCCAGCCACGTACAACACCACGGGTACCAGATAGGTGACAACGAGCACCCTGGGATGCCTGCTGTGGTTGGTCTTCCTCCTCCTCAAAGCCACATTCCTCCTCTGACTCCTCTTCCTCACACTCCTCTTCCAGCGTTTCTGCAGGTCCAGCAAGCGATGCTGATAAGGTTGTTTCTGGTGGTGGTGATGGTGACCACAACTCTTCCTCTTCCTCTCGCTCATCTACGGCCTGATCCAGCACTCTTCGCAGCGCACGTTCCAGGAAGAAAACAAATGGGATGATGTCGCTGATGCTGCCTTCAGTGCGACTGACTAGGTTTGTCACCTCCTCAAAAGGACGCATGAGCCTACAGGCATTGCGCATGAGCGTCCAGTAACGTGGCAAAAAAATTCCCAGCTGCGCAGAGGCTGTCCTAGCACCCCGGTCATACAAATACTCGTTGACGGCTTTTTCTTGTTGGAGCAGGCGGTCGAACATTAGGAGTGTTGAATTCCAAAGTGTCGGGCTGTCGCAAATCATTCGCCTCACTAGTATGTTGTTTCGCCGCTGGATATCTGAAAAGTGCGCCATGGCCGTGTAGGAACGCCTGAAATGGCCACACACCTTCCTGGCCTGCTTGAGCACATCCTGTAAGTCTGGGTACTTATGCACAAAGCGTTGTACAATCAGATTCATCACATGTGCCATGCACGGACTATGTGTCAACTTGCCCAAATTCAATGCTGCCAACAAATTGCTTCCGTTGTCGCACACCACTTTGCCAATCTCCAGTTGGTGCGGAGTCAGCCACTGATCCACCTGTGTGTTCAGGGTGGACAGGAGTGCTGGTCCGGTGTGACTCTCTGCTTTCAGGCAAGTCAACCCCAAGACGGCGTGACACTGTCGTATGCGTGATGTGGAATAGCCCCTGGGGAGCTGGGGGGGTGAAGTTGATGTGGAGCAAGACGCAGCAGCAGAAGACGACTCAGCCGAGGAGGTTATCAAAGAGGATGGAGTAGGAGGAGTAGAGGAGGTGGCAGCAGACCTGCCTGCAAGTCGTGGCGGTGTCACCAACTCCTCTGCAGAGCCACGCATTACATGCTTGTCAGCCGTCAGCAGGTTTACCCAATGTGCAGTGTAGGTGATATACCTGCCCTGACCGTGCTTTGCAGACCAGGTATCAGTGGTCAGATGGACCCTTGCCCCAACACTGTGTGCCAAGGATGCCATGACTTCCTTTTGCACAATAGAGTACAGGTTGGGGATTGCCTTTTGTGAAAAGAAATTTCGGCCGGGTACCTTCCACTGCGGTGTCCCAATAGCTACAAATTTTTTGAAGGCCTCAGACTCCACCAGCTTGTATGGTAAAAGCTGGCGGGCTAAGAGTTCCGACAAGCCAGCTGTCAGACGCCGGGCAAGGGGGTGACTCTGTGACATTGGCTTCTTACGCTCAAACATGTCCTTGACAGACACCAAACTGTGGGCAGATGAGCAGGAACTGCTCAAGGTGAGAGATGGAGTGGCGGATGGTTGAGAGGGGGCAAGGAGGACAGCAGTGGTTGATGTGACTGAAGATGCTGCACCAGGAGGAGGATGGTGGCTTTGAGCTTGTGTGCTGCTTGTACTCTTCATCATGTGTTGATCCCATAGGCGTTTGTGATGTGTGATCATGTGCCTTCGCAAAGCAGTTGTACCTAGGTGGGTGTTGGATTTCCCACGACTCAGTTTCTTTTGGCACAGGTTGCAAATGGCATCACTGTTATCAGAGGCAGACACACAAAAAAAATGCCACACTGCTGAGCTTTGCAATGCCGGCATTCTGGTGGTGGCAACAGCATGTGTTGATTGGCATGCTGTCTGGCTGACCCTGGGTGCCGATACATGCTGTCTGACTGTGCCACTAGCTCCCTGCGACGACCTCCCCCTGCTTCCAACTCATCTCCTCCTCCTCTCTGTCTCCCCATCTGAACTTTCCCCCTCTTCTTCTTCTCTTCGAGCGGGCACCCACGTGACATCCCCGGACACATCGTCATCATCAACCGCTTCACTTGTATCTGACAACTCAGCAAAGGAAGCAGCAGCGGGTACATCATCATCACACCATACGTCCATGTGTGTAATGCTGCCTGACTGAGTCATATCCCTTTTATCTACAACCTCTGGCAATAATGGTTGCGCATCACTCATTTCTTCCAACTGATGTGTAAATAACTCCTCTGACGGATCAAGTGAAGCAGCTGTGATGCTAGTGTTGGTGGTGGCGGCATGCGGGCGAGTGGTAACTTGAGAGGTGCCCGAAGCTGAGCTGGAGGAGGATGGTGTGTCAAGGTAATGAGCAGAAGCTGTAGAAGATTGGGTGTCCTGTGTTAGCCAGTCAACTATGTCCTCAGAACTTTTCGAGTTCAGGGTACGTGGCCTCTGAACACTCGGCATTATTCTAGGGCCAAAGGGAATCACAGCACCACGACCACGATAGCCCTTGCGGGGTGGCCTGCCTCTGCCAGTCATTTTTTATTATTTGTTTAGTTGTACTATGCGTGCAAGCTACTGTGACACCAGATATGAGTGGCACTGTGCACTGGCAGAAGTTGGCAGAGTAGACGCTGTAGGCCTGACACACTCCTGCAGACAATTAACTGCTATTCTATTGCAGTCAAAATTGTGTTTTTTCTTTTTAAATGTAATATACTATGCCACCAGATATATGAGTGGTGGCACTGGGAAAGTGAGCACAGTTTACACTATGAGCCTGACACACGCTGGCAACTGACTACAATTCTATTGCAGTAAATTTTAGGGGTTTTTTAAATGTTATGTACTGTGCCACCAAGACAGATGGGTGGTGGGTGGCACTGGGCACAGTGTACGCTGTACCCTGACACATGCTGGCAGACAGGCAACTGACTACAATTATATTGCAGTAATAAAATTTTTTTTTTTAAATGTTATCGACTGTGCCACCAAGACAGATGGGTGGTGGGTGGCACTGGGCACAGTGTACGCTGTACCCTGACACACGCTGGCAGAGAGGCAACTGACTACAATTATATTGCAGTAATACATTTTTTTATTTTTAAATGTTATCGACTATGCCACCAAGACAGATGGGTGGTGGGTGGCACTGGGCACAGTGTACGCTGTACCCTGACACACGCTGGCAGACAGGCAACTGACTACAATTATATTGCAGTAATAAAAAAAAATATTTTTAAATGTTATCGACTGTGCCACCAAGACAGATGGGTGGTGGGTGGCACTGGGCACAGTGTACGCTGTACCCTGACACACGCTGGCAGACAGGCAACTTTTTTTTTAAATGTTATCTACTGTGCCAAGAAAGATAGATGAGTGGTGTATGGCACTGGGCACAGTTTACGCTGTGATCCTGACACACACAGGCTGCCTTCCTAGCAGGCAACTGCAATGAGATTACAGAGAAAAAAAAGCCACCAAGATAGATGAGTGGTGGATGGCACTGGGCACAGTGTATGCTGTGATCCTGACACACACAGGCTGCCTTCCTAGCAGGCAACTGCAATGAGATTACAGAGAAAAAAAAGCCACCAAGATAGATGAGTGGTGGATGGCACTGGGCACAGTGTACGCTGTGATCCTGACACACACACAGGCTGCCTTCCTAGCAGGCAACTGCAATGAGATAAGATTACAGAGAAAAAAAAGCAGACTGATATACCAGCCCTAAAAAGGTCTTTTTGGGGTGCTGTCCTTACAGCAGAGATTAGATGAGTCGTTCAGGACACTGAAAACACTACTCTAGCTATTCTTTCTCTATCAATTCAGCAGCAGCAGCACTATCCCTCCTCTCACTAAGAATGCAGGTTCGGAATGAATCTAAAATGGATGCTTCCCTAGAGGTGGGAGGGTCAGGGAGGGAGGGTATGCTGCTGATTGGCTGGAATGTGTCTGCTGACTGTGAAATTGAGGGTCAAAGTTTGCTCAATGAAAAATAATAGGAGGCGGATCGAACATCGCATATGTTCGCGCGCATCGGCGAACGCGAACGCGCAAAATTAGCCGCGATTTATTCGCCAGCGAACAGTTCTGTACATCTCTATCTATGAGATGGTTCACATCTCACGCCGAACGCCGAAACGCCGTATGCCTGCCGCCTGAAAACAAGTCCCGGACCCTTTTTTTTCAGTCGGCTTTCGGCGTTCGGCATAGACAGCAAAGTTAAACAAATCGCGGCAAAATACGCCGCGTAAGCGGCGTTACAGTGTGAATGCAGCCTTACTAACTTTTTGACATTACAAAGCATGTTCTTCCACATCTGAGATGCCTGCTGTGATGATTGAGTTATTAGCCTTCCCATACGAGAACGTATACTGTATGTACGTATAGCGGATGGTAAGCAGTAGACATGTGCAATTTGTTTAGTTTCTAATTAGTTTTTTAACGAAAATTTTGAAATTCGTTAATTCCGAATTTTCGTATTAACACATTTTTTATTTCCGAATTTTCAGACTTCCGAAAATTTTGAATTTCCGAATTTTCGGATTTCCGAAAATTTCAATTTCCGAATTTTTTAATCCCCGAAATTCAACATTTTAATTTCCGAATTTTCGTATTTTGGAAATTCGGATTTTCGGAAATTCGGAAATACGAAATTTTTTCGTTTTTAAAATTTTAGAAATCCTGAAATTTCGTATTTCCGAATTTCGGAAATTCAGATTTTCGGAAATTCGGAAATACGAAAATTGTTCGTTTTTTTTTTTATTTTCTAAATTCCAAATTTTCGAAATTTTGAATTTCCGAAAAAAGCAAAAAAATGAATAAAACGGAAAAAAAATATTTTTCGATTTTCCCGAATTTACGAATTTACGAAAAAAACAAAAAATGAATGAAACAAAAACGATTTTTTTTTTTAATTTCCCGAATTCCCAAATTTCCGAAAAAAATAAAAAAAACGAAAATAACATAAATGAAAAAAAAACATTTTTTTTGGTAGTGCACATGTCTAGGAAGCAGTTAAATTACATGCTTTTGAGTGTTCAAATCCTGCCTGTAAAGGGATGTACAGAAATTGCTGCAACAATGCTGTTAAAATTTCCTGAAAATATAATGTTTTTGTTTACAAAAGAAAAAGCACATTTGGCAGATTTGGCTTCCTTTAATGTCAGTGGGGTTTGGGTTCAACATCTGAACATCTTTGATGTTCTCCAAACCCCACCCAAACAGAACACAGGGAAATTTGTCTTAATAAATTTGTCTCATTACTAGTCACAACCAAAACGTGGACCCAGGGTGAGATGTTTCATCCCACCCAATCTTTCAAGCTCTGGACCCGAATATGGAGAAAACTGCACAGTCAGTTTAACTGCTTCCAGACGGCCAACCGCCGTTTTACAGCGGCAGGCCGGCTCCCCTGCGCGAGAGCCCGTAGTATAACGTCGGCTCTCACACAGGCCACTAGGGGCGCGCGCACGCCCCCCGCTCGCCCCCGTCTCCTGTGAGCGTGCCCGGCGGGCTCGATCGCCGCCGGGCACACGCGATCGCTCGTTACAGAGCGGGGACCGGGAGCTGTGTGTGTAAACACATGGCTCCCGGTCCTGTCAGGGGGGGAAATGCTGATCCTCTGTTCATACAATGTATGAACAGAAGATCAGTCATTTCCCCTAGTGAGGCCACCCCCCCTACAGTTAGAACACACCCAGGGAACATACTTAACCCCTTCCCCGCCCCCTAGTGTTAACCCCTTCACTGCCAGTGGCATTTTTATAGTAATCCAATGCATTTTTATAGCACTGATCGCTATAAAAATGCCAATGGTCCCAAAAATGTGTCAAAAGTGTCCGAAGTGTCCGCCATAATGTCGCAGTACCGAAAAAAAATGCTGATCGCCGCCATTACTAGTAAAAAAATAATATTAATAAAAATGCCATAAAAATACCCCCTATTTTCTAAACGCTATAACTTTTGCGCAAACCAATCAATAAACGCTTTTTTGCGTTTTTTTTTACGAAAAATATGTAGAAGAATACATATTGGCCTAAACTGAGGAAAAAAAAAGTTTTTTTAAATATTTTTGGGGGATATTTATTACAGCAAAAAGTAAAAAATATTATTTTTTTTCAAAATTGGCGCTCTATTTTTGTTTATAGCGCAAAAACTAAAAACCGCAGAGGTGATCAAATACCACCAAAAGAAAGCTCTATTTGTGGGGAAAAAAGGACGCCAATTTTGTTTGGGAGCCATGTCGCACGACCGCGCAATTGTCAGTTAAAGCGACGCAGTGCCATATCGCAAAAAATGGCCCGGTCATTGGGCAGCCAAATCCTCCGAGACTGAAGTGGTTAAATAAAGAAAAAAGTACATGTTTAACTTGAAGAGGTTTGTCCAATCTTTGTATGATTAAAATGAGCAACTATATTCAAAGACTGTGATAGAAAATGTTATTGTGATGTTAGCATTTTGATTATAAGCAAAATTTGTCCTACATCTAAAACGCTACAGTTAACACATTTTTTGCAAGAAATGTTAAAAGGAACTTCAAGGATCCATTCAACCAAAAAACTACACAATGCTGACGGCATATAAATTATGTTATCTCAGTTTACATGTCTGAATATGTTTATTAGTTGTCGAAAAGAATCAACAAAAATCACATAAATAAAACATTTATTCATATGCTTACAAGATAGATACTAGATAATCAAAACATTTGCATCCATAAGACACCTATTTTCCTCTTACATCTTTCATATGGATATATTTGCAGTCTGTGTTTGCAGTGAAATTGCTGGGCTTAGCACCAAATCAGTGAAATTGCAGTAATGCAAATTTAATGGCAAAATAAAAGCCCCTTAAGTGAACTATCTGCATTTTATTTTTTTATAGTTTGAAAAGTCAACATTTTGTAGTAATTGGTTGCATGAAATATACGTTTAGAACAACTCATTCTCACAGGTGAATTTAAAAGGAGCAGAAAATGTCATAATGCTGTAAATATTTTGTTTCAAAGTTTTTTTTAGAAATGCTGTTTAGAAAAAATATAAACATTGTGGCTTAAAGTCATATTTATAATGCAAGTCTAATATATACTATGTATGTGTGTGTATATATATATATATATATATATATATATATATATATATATATATATATATATATATATGTAGTGCTACCCCCGCAGGGATGGCGGGGGTAGCAGCTATCCCCGCTGGATAGAACAGGGATGGAGTGTTACCTTCTGTGATGTGTCTAGGGGTATGATGATGATGATGATGAGCAATGACGCAATGTCCAAACAGCAAGGTGTCTTTTTCTGTGCTTTTATTCTTGCCCAACACGGCAAACAGTGAACTTGAGGTAGATAGAATAAAGGTTGGTGAAAAGGAGAAAGTTGCTGACTCAGGCTTGGATAATACAGAAGCAGTCCTGCTTCAAATAACACTTTACTTTTGTCGCCCCTCAGCCAAGGGGGTATAGTGTACCTGGACAGGTCTCACACACCGACCTGGCAGCCAGGGTATCACTCGGAGCACTGGAAGAAGAGCAAGTCTCTGCCACAGACCTGGTGTAAATGAATAGCGGGAAAGAACCTCTGCCACAGGCCCTCTCCCCGTACGTAGGATTATGAAGTGAATCTTCTCCAGTAAATTTAGTGCCTGAATCTCCCTCAGGTAGTCTTCTTGCTTTTGGGTCACCGACTGATAAGTTGCAACATCCAACTTCTCAGTGTCCGGCAACCCTGATCCCCGATGGATTGTCTAGGCCCTGTTGGATTGCCTGCCTCCAGGCTCACCTCAGACTGACTCCCCACCGAACAGCACAACTCGCTTGGAATCTTCCTCACAGAAATTGGGGACCCAGTCGATCACTGGGGCCCCTTTACAGCTTCAATTTCTCCGGGCCAACATGGCCCAGAACTGGGAACACCGCGTAGCACGTGTGCCCCGGCCTGGTAGGCCATATCGCCCGGGCCCGTGATGTGCGCACACCCTGAAGGTGGGTGCCGCACCCGGAACAAGCACCAGAAAATGAACCCCACAAAATGGCGTCCGCTCAAGAAGTACCCTTCCCCAGCATGCCCTGCGAAGGGAAAACCCCTCCTGATTGGCTGCTGGCAAGAGGCGCTTCGGACTGAACTCCACTGCTGCCACCCGTCGCCCAGAGGTGGAAAGGTACCTCTGGAACACAGAATGAACTGGCAGTACATCCCAGCGAGAGCAGAGGCCCAATTTACATGAATTAGTTGGATGAGAGCAAACCAACTCTCTCTTCCCCTTCTAAATTTAAGATAGCACCTGGACTGAAAGTACACAGGCGCTACACATATATATATATATATATATATATATATATATATATATATATATATATATATATATATATATATATTGTGACAGGAAGTCAGGTAAATCTGTGGGTGTTGTCACAGACGGGAGATACATTTCTGCCTTGTTTAAACAATACACCAATTGTTATTAGGCGTCGGCTGCAGAAGCAGCCAGAAAAAGGTTCAAGGGCGTTGGAAGACTCCAGCTGTTCAGAATGAGGTAATTAAGGCCTCTATAAGTAATCCAGAGGATTACCACTGATTTGCTGCATCCTGAGGCTTTCTGAGTGAAAGAGAGCAGTAGCTGAAAGTCTTCTGAGGAGGTGAGGAGGATTGATTTTTCTGTGTGATAAAAATCAAAAGACTATTGTTTTTCTGCCGTATGACCAGCAGTGTCTGCCCAGCACTAGGCTGTGCCAGACTTCATAGATAGGTTCCTGTGTGGTGAAGATAGATGCCCCAAGTGGCCAGGGTTTATTTTATGTTTGATTTTGTTTATGCTGTTTGGATGCTTGCACTTGTTTCCAGCAAGATGGAAGAATAAACCAAAATCTTTGTTTTCAACTGTCTTCGACTGCCTGTCTGTATAAATTCAGTGTGTAGTGAACCCATCCAAGGGGTCACACACCCGCTACCGAGCTAACCCCTTACAATATATATAGTATCTCACAAAAGTGAGTACACCCCTCACATTTTTGTAAATATTTTATTATATCTTTTCATTTGACAACACTTGCTATCCCCTTAAAATAACTCAACACACAGCCAATAATGGCTAAACTGCTGGCAACAAAAGTAAGTACGCCCCTAAGTGAAAATGTCCAAATTAGGTCCAATTGGCCATTTTCCATCTCCGGTGTCATGTGACTCTTTAGTGTTACAAGGTCTCAGGTGTGTTAAATTTGGTATTATCACTCTCACTCTCTCAAACTGGTCATTGAAAGTTCAACATGGCACCTCATGGCGAAGAACTCTCTGAGGATCTGATAAAAAAATAAATGGTTTGTTATTAGAGTTGAGCGGACACCTGGATGTTCGGGTTCGGGTCCGAACCCGAACTTTAAAAAAAAGTTTGGGTTTAGGAACCCGAACCCGAACTCCGAACCCCATTGTAGTCAATGGGACACAGACTTTTAGAAAAAAAAAATGCGCGGAGGTCCCCGCAAATTTAATAACCAGACCCTTTAGGTCTGGTATGGATATTAAAGGGAACCCCGCCATCAATTTTTTAAACAAAATGACGTGCGGTTCCCCCTAAATATCCATAACCAGACCCTTCAGGTCTGGTGTGGATTTTAAGGGGAACTCCACCCCAAATTTAAAAAAAATGGCTTGGAGTTCCCCCTAAAATCCACACCAGACCCCTTATCCGAGCACGTTGACCTGGCCGGCCGCAGAAAAGAGGGGGGGACAGAGTGCGGTCCCCCCCTCTCCTGAACCGCACCAGGCCACATGCCCTCAACATTGGGAGGGTGCTTTGGGGTGCCCCCCAAAGCACCTTGTCCCCATGTTGATGGGGACAAGGGTCTCATCCCCACAACCCTTGCCCAGTGGTTGTGGGGGTATGCAGGCGGGAGGCTTATCAGAATCTGGAAGACCCCTTTGACAAAGGGGACCTCCAGATCCTGACCCCCCCTGTGTGAAATGGTAATGGGGTACACTGTACCCCTACCATTTCACGAAGGAAGTGAAAATAGTAGTTGTCTGAAAAAAAAACACACACACAATTGAACAAAATACTTTATTAATTAAACCAAATAAAAATCCAGGGGTGAAAATAGACGATCCATGCTGCTCCCTGATCCATCGTTGTCTTGTATCCAGCGGCAGGTGAGTTCTCCAGCGACGGGTGTTCTCGCCCACGATTGGTCCAGCGATGAGAAGATCCATCCATTCAGAGCACAGCTCCGCGAATGACACGCCGGAGCTTGACGTTTCTTTTATAGGGGAGGCGGGCCACGCGTCACGTGACTCCGTCCCCCTCTGATGCACACTGTGCTACGTCACTGGGACAGCCCTATTCCAATGTTTAGGGCATGTGGCCTGGTGAGGTTCAGGAGAGGGGGGGCCGCACTCTGTCCCCTCCTCTTTTCTGCGGTCGGCCAGGTCAACGTGCTCGGATAAGGGGTCTGGTGTGGATTTTAGGGGGAACTCCACGCCATTTTTTTTTTAAATTTGGGGTGGACTTCCCCTTAAAATCCACACCAGACCTGAAGGGTCTGGTTATGGATATTTAGGGGGAACCGCACGTCATTTTTTTTTTATTGACAGCGGGGTTCCCCTTAATATACATACCAGACCTAAAGGGTCTGGTTATTGAATTTGCGGGGACCTCCGCGCATTTTTTTTTCCCGAACTCCAAACCTAAACTTTTTCCAATTATTCGGGTTCGGGTCCTGGTTCGGAAAAAGCCAAAGTCCGTACCGAACCCAAACTTTACAGTTCGGGTTCGCTCAACTCTAGTCCCGGCAAAACAGATAAACGTCATTGAAAAAAACGGCATGGGTTCCCCCCCCAGTCCATTATCAGGCCCTTTGGGTCTGGTATGAATATTAAGGGGAACCCCGAACCAAAATGAAAATAAAAATGCGTGGGGGTCCCCCCAAATTCCATACCAGGCCCTTCAGGTCTGATATGGATATTAAGGGAAACCCTGCGCCAATTTTTCTTTTCAGAAAAGGCGTAGGGGGTCCCCCCAAAATCCATAACAGAACCATCAGGTCTGGTATGGCTCTTAAGGGGAGCACTGCGCCAAAAAATAAATAGAAATGACGTGGGGTTCCCCCAAAAATCCATATCAGACCCTTATCCAAGCACACAACCTGGCAGGCCGCAGGAAAGAGGGGGGCGAGAGAGTGCCCCCCCCCACTGAACCGTATCAGGCCACATGACCTCAACATGGGGAGGATGTCCCCATGTTGATGGGGACAAGGGCCTCGTCCCCAGAACTCTCACCCGGTGGGTATGGGGGTCTGTGGATGGGGAGCTTATCAGAATCTGGAAGCCCCTTTAACAACGGGGACCTCCAGATCCCCGCCCCCCTATGTGAATTGGTAACGGGGTACATTGTACCCCTACCATTTCACAAACAAAATGTCAAACATGTTAAAAACCACAGTACACAGCTTGGGACAAGTCCTTTATTAAAAAGAAAAACAATTCCAGTGATGTAAATCCACTCTGCGGAGTATACGGAGAAAAAAAACAACGTGACACGATCCTGCCTCCTTGGCAGGCACCTGTTGAATGACGCCATCTTGCCGTGACAGCTGTTAAATAGCTAATGGCGGGGGCCAAACGTCACGTGCAAGGGGGAAACGCCGGGGTTACCCAGTGACATGTATGAGTGACCCCACCCCCTCTGATTCAATGTTTTTTTTGTTGCATCAGAGGGGGCGGGATCACCCATACATGTCACTGGGTAACCCTGGCGTTTCCCCATTTTGCCAGAGGGAAGCGGGGTCACCCGCGCACTTGATGGGTGACCCCACCCTTAGCGATTTAACAGCTGTCACGACAAGAGAGCATCATTCGGCAGGAGCCTGCCATGAAGGCAGGATCATGTCTGCATAGTTTTTTTTACATTTTTTTCTTTTTTTTTCCTTTTTAATAAAGGACTTGTCCCAAGCTGTGTACTATGGTTTTTAAAATTGTTGACACTTATTTGTAAAATAGTAGGGGTACAATTTACCCGTTACCAATTCACATACTGTAGGGGGGTCGGGATCTGGGAGTCCCCTTTGTTAAAGGGGCTTCCAGATTCGGATAAGCCCCCCGCCCGCAGACCCCTACAACCACCGGGCAAGGATTGTGGGGATGAGGCCCTTGTCCCCATTAACATGGGGACATCCTCCCCATGTTGAAGGCATGTGACCTGGTACGGTTCAAGAGGGGAGGCGCTCTCCTGTCCCCCCTCTTTTCCCTTGGCCTGCCAGGTTGCATGTTTGGATAAGGGTCTGGTATGGATTTTTGGGGGGAACCCCACGCCATTTTTTTATTTTGGCGCAGGGTTCCCCTAAAATCCATACCAGACCTGAAGGTTCTGGTATGGATTTGAGGGGGGCCCCTACACCACTTTTTTTTTAAATTTGGTGAAGTGTTCCCCTTAATATCCATACCAGACCTGAAGGGCCTGGTAATGGACTGGGCGGGGAACCCATGCCGTTTTTTATGACTTTTATCTGTATTGCCGGGACCCGACAATTCATTATAGCCGCAAGTAGTTTTAAATGACTTTTTTCCTTTAGAAATTTCATTTTGTGCAGGGACTGTTCTAAACACGGGAAAAATGCACTATAATACTATAGACACCCCCAGGTAAGAAATGTATAGGAATATTTACTTTAACTGTTTCACTTTAAGTATTATTAAAATCACTGCTCTCGAAAAATCGAATGCTTTTAAAACTTTTTTTGCATTGATACATGTCCCTTGGGGTAGGACCCAGGTCCCCAAACACTTTTTTATGACAATAACATGCATATAAGCCTTTAAAATTAGGCACTTTTGATTTTTCACGTTGTCCCATAGACCTTAACGGTGTTTGCGTGTTCAAACAAATATTTTGCCTGTTTGCATGTTCTGCAGCAAACCGAACCGGAGGGTGTTCTGCTCATCCCTAGCAACAACCGAGCACAGTGGTGTATTGCAAGCTTTCCACCACACTCTACCATTCATTTCCCTTGCCGAGACCCTGAGGGACACTATATAATCCTGGTGGGTCTTCTACAGGATGTTGAAACAACATTTGTGTCATATTATGCCCCCAATGACAATCCAAATCCTTTCTTCCTCCGCCTCCTACAGGTCATAAGAGCTCATTGTAAAGGGACTTTATTTATGTGCGGCGAATCTAATCTAGTGCTCCACCTGCACCTATATAAATCCAAATATTCCCCAGAAGCGCATTCTCCCTCCTTTGTAATATTCCTATCTCTCCCCCAGGGGTCCTGTAATATTCCCATATCTCCACCAGGGCTCTGACATCTCCACCAACTCCGGCGCAGGGTGATGACGTCACAGTGACCTCATCTGGCTCCTCCTCGTATCCTTATTTAAACAGCCAACGCCTATTGCTTGATGTTCGTGCTAGGAACCTGATGCCAGGCAAATAGCTCCAGTAGCTGACGGCTGCCTTCTTTCACTATTGGGCCAGATAGAGCCCTGACTTCGATCTCCCTATTGGGCCGGACAGAGCCCCGACTGCCATCTCCTTTTTGGGCGGGACAGAGCCCCCCAAGTACCAACTATTGGGCCGGATAGAGCCCCTCCAACTTCCAGCTTTTGGGCCGGACAGAGCCCCTTCTATGCTGGTAGTCAGAGGCTCTCCACTGCCCTATCCTCAGTCAGCCTACTCTACAGGCAGAATCTCTTACCTACACCACTACTTCAAGCTGACCAGTATATCGCTCCAGAAGCCACTGGGTGGCACTAACAACAGAAGTCTATTCACAGCAAGTATCCCTACGTTCACGATAAACTTTATTCCTGTGTACGGCTACTATACTTAAGTTAACCCTGATGCTCCACATTGTGGCTGTGTATTACCAGACTAATTAAAATCACTTACATTTCCAAATTATCTGAGTCTTCCTTCCTGATCTCTGCCAAATTAAATTTAACTGTTAAAAATACCATATCCATAGACTTCTGAAGCTGTGATCCTCACCACCCATTATAGTAACTCTACCTGAAGCATTACATCCTTACAGGCTTCTCTGATTGACTCCTGGAGAAAATGTAATCACTCAAAAAATAACTACATGTTTTACTCCCTCCCACACAAGTCCTTCTCCAGGATAGACCATATTTTTTCCCAGTGGCATTTTCACTGATCTTGCTGAGCTCCCATATCCATCCTATCAAATGGTCTGACTACTGTGCATTTATCACTACTGTTTCATCCCTAATCCCACAATCCAGGGACCGGACCTGGTGTATGAATGATGCACATCTAACTATTAAATTCTACTGCTTTGATATACAACTCGCCCTTAAAGAATACCTCTTGCACAATTTTGGACAGCAATCTTCCACATGGCTTCGACCTTGCTCATCATTACTCTGGATCCCGACCCATTCCTTTGCGATGATGAATCATGTTACCTTAGACAGAATCCCTCAGCACCTTAAAATTTGGCAACCTTGGGTGGACCAATTCTTACCTCTGGATTTTGAAAAATCCCGTCTAGAACCTTGACACAAGTACAAGTTAACGAACTGTTAGCAGGAGACTGTATTGAAGTTTGGCCTGGGACGCCAGGTCATCCTAATTAGCTATAGCTGTAGTACCCAAGGGTCATTTATTTAGAGTTGTGTATTTACTGTATTCATTGCTTTGCTCGTTGACCGAGTAATCAGTTCTACTATTTTAATCAGTTCTACTACTTTGATCAGTTCTACTATTTTAATCAGTTCTACTACTTTGTGAGGTGTTGTAGAGAGGCAGAGAGCTGGGTGAGGTTTGGCAAGAGGGTAAATCAATGTATTTGTTTTGTTGAAAGGGGCCCTCTTGCTGTGTGTTCACACAGGTCTACATGACCTTGTCGTCAAGCTCACATTTAAGTTTTACTATTGTTATTGATACTGCAGGGATCTGCAAATCGAGTACCACTGTTTCTTCTCATGTTCCTTTGTTTCTTCTTTAACCACTTCCATATAGGGCATTTTCACCCCCTTCCTACCCAGACCAATTTTTAGTTTTCAGCGCTGTTGCACTTTGAATGACAATTGCGCGGTCATGCAACACTGTACCCAAATGAAATCTTAATGTTTTTAGCCCCATAAATAGAGCTTTGGTGGTATTTGATCATCTCTGCGGTTTTTATTTTTTGCGCTATAAACAAAAGAAGAGCAACAATTTTGAAAAAACACCATATTTTTTACTTTTTGATTTAATAAATATCAACATAAAAAAAAAAATGTCCTCAGTTTAGACTGATTAAAATTAAAATTCAATAAGCGTATATTGTTTGGTTGATTGGAAAGTTATGGGGCCAGATTCAGAGAGAACTTACGCCGACGTATCTGTTGATATGCCGCGTAAGTTCTAGGATGCGCCATCGTATCTATGTGCCATATTCACAGTACAAGATACGCCTGAATTTTGGTTTCCTACGACCGACGTAAGTCTCCTACGCCGTCGTATCTTGGGTGCATATTTACGCTGGCCGCTAGGGGCGCTTCCATTGATTTACGTGTCAAATATGTAAATGAGCAAGATACACCCATTCATGTACGTACTTACGCCCGTCGCAGTAATCTACGCCGTTTACGTAAGGCGTAAGTTTATGGGGCTAGGGCTGAATGGGGCTAGGCGTAAGTTACGTTCACGTCGTATGCATTGAGCCGTCGTATCTTAGGGAGTATATGCGACATGATTTTGAGCATGCGCGCGCATCCGCCATTCGTATGGCCATGCATTTACATGAGGTCACAATTAATTTTAATACAACACGCCCACTACCTGTCTACTTTGAATTAGGCGGGCTTACGCCAGCCTATTTACATTACACTGGCATAAATATGGGAGCAAGTGCTTTGTGAATACTCAGCTTGCCTCTCAATGTTACGTCGGCGTAGCGCATATGAGATGCGCTACACCGGCACAAAGATACGACAATGTACCTGAATCTGGCCCATAGCGTCTACAAAATAGGGGATAGATTTATGGCATTTTTTTTTACTAGTAATGAAGGCGATCTGCGATTTTTATTGTGGCCGTGACATTGCGGCGGACATATCGGACACTTTTGACACATTTTTGGGACCATTCACATTTATACAGCGATTAGTGCTATAAAACTGCACTGATTACTGTGTAAATGTAACTGGCAGGGAAGGGGTTTACACTAGGGGGCGCTGAAGGGGTTAATATGTTCCCTGGGAGTGATTTCTAACTGTAGGGGCAGGGGGACTCACAAGGTGAGGAGACCGATCTGTTTTCCTCTGTTCTGGGAATACACATGGGTCTCCTCACCTCTGAGAGGAGGTGGATCTGTGTGTTTAAACACACAGATCCACACTCCTGCCGTGTTTGCCGGCAATCGCAGGTGCCCGGCGGACATTGCGACCGCGATGCACAGGACGTCATATGACGTCCACTCTGAAGGACAGACAGTTCCTGCCGACGTCATATTTTTATGGCTCGGTAGGGAACTGGTTAAGTAAAGCATTACTTTGGTTATATTGAAGTCTGTGTCTTTCATACTGCAAGATTCCTTCATTCAAGGTAACCCCTTTTATGTGCAAAAACTGTTGTAGTGTAAAGGGATATTGTGTTTCCCCACAAGCTACTGGGGTCCACAACTCACATATTACCAGGTGTGTCAAGGGAGGGTTTTGAGCCACTTTGAGGGGTTAATCACAGAGCGTAGACCCAAAAACAACCAGCAGCTCCTCCGAGGGTAGTGCTACACCTACTTCTAGGTTACCAAATTATATTTATAGTCGCAATGGCATTCTAAAGCACTTTGTACCCCTGATACCAAGAATGCTTCTTTTGTATCCCTTGTTTATTGTATACATTGTATCGGTCTTGTGAAACCAATGAACACTGTTTGGTATTATTTTATATGTTACCAATAAAAAATTTGAACAGAAAACACAGAACTTTTGGAATAAAGAGTATCACTAAATGCCATAGACTCTACCCATCAACAGGAGAGAGAGCATCTCTAATAACTGCAGGGTGGTCTCATGTGTCTTATTAAACTCTACAGACAAATTGATACAACAATATACCATATTTTTCTCTCCATAAGACTCACCTGACCGTAAGAGGCACCTAGTTTTTGGAGCAGGAAAACAAGAAAAAAATATTCTGAACCAAATGGTGTACTAAAATATTTACCAGTGCCCATGAAATGCAGCCTGACCTGTGCCAAAGAAATGCAGCCTGACGTGTGCCATTAATGCAGCCTGACTATTGCCATTAATGCAGCCTGAACATACACTGCTCCTAAAGCGCCCCTCCCTAATGAATTCAATGGACATTCCTTACAATATGTCATTACAACATTAATAAATGAATATGTTCTCATACCTCTGAAATGGTGTGCTTTGTTCTTATGTTTCGATGTAACCAATAATAGTTAATCTATATTTCTCTTTGCAGATCTGTCATGACCCTATTGGATGACAGAGCTCAACATTTATTTTCCAGCAATCTTTAGGAAATAACCTGACATTCCTGCCCAAAAGCAAATTCAGTTCAGCAGTTGTGTCTCGCACAAATAAATTCTCCATAAGGAATGGTATTAATGGCCTGGAATGGGTGACAGCAAAAAGCATTGTATTTCCCAAGCACAACTTCCTATATGTATTGTACATGTGGAAACATCACACGTTCACAGATTACCTTGTAAGGTGACATCAAGGAAAGTTAATTGCAGTTAATTCCCTTAAAGTTATGAATCCCAGAAATGTCCCAATTCCACACCATCAGGAGCTCATCAATTTAGTGACAATACCAAACAATATTTTTGCCAAAATAATTATCAGGGGAAAACAAAAAACACTCCTTCCACCAGCCTATATAGAGGTTCACTATGGATTAAGAAATGTGATACCCATCAAGGCCCCACAGCGCTTGACATAGTAGACTCCATCAAACAAATAATAATTGTGTGTTAAAAGAAATTCAACCATCTAGTAAGATAAACTTCTGTAGCTCCCGAGAATAGGTGCTAGTGTTGCAGATTATATCTAATGGCACGCAATCCAGCTATGTGGGGTATCAAAGAATAAAGCGACCCCCACATCCAATGTGGCCTATACATGAGTAGATGTCCATCTCACAAAATTAATGTGGAGTAATACTGTGTGAAAATCTCTGATATACCCGGCCAGTCTGAACACCAAAGGCTGTAGGTACGATCAACTCATTCACTCAAATGGTCAGGTGAGTTGGTCTCCTCTCCTATAATCTTTAAAGAGGTCTGCGGGTTGCAAGAACTAAATGATTTATTGATGGAGTCGGATCCATGTCCCGTGGATCCCGTTGACAGTTGTAACAAAATATCTTTCAAGTTAAGATCCAATTTTTATCCAGTAGGATCTAGGGGCAAGGATCTTGATTCATTTCAAAAATTGGTGGAGGGGGACCTTACAAACCTGGCCCGCAACTGCCGTGATAATAGCTCTTCCCAAAATGTATCTGAGCCCGAGAAATTCGCTCTGAAGACCTTGGGAACTGATAGCAGCATTACTATCAAAAATGCTGATAAAGGGGGCACAGTGGTAGTTCTGGATTCTTTAGTTTTTAAGGAGGAGGCACTCCGCCAGTTGTCGGATGAACACACTTATCAGCCACTTAGATCAGATCCCACTGTCCCTTTTACTAAAGAGCTAACAGCGCTCCTCAACAGGGCTGTACAAGCAGGTATTTTTTCTGACTCAGAAAGTGACCTCTTCATCCCAATCCATCCCATTATGCCGGTGTTTCACCACCTACCTAAGATCCATAAAGGATTAGATCCGCTTGTGGGCAGACCGATAGTGGCTGGTATCGGTTCGCTCAATGATCGGTTAGGTGAGTGGTTGGATGGACAGCTACAACCACTAGTTGTTGAGCTTCCAGTTTTTTTACAAGACACAAAGCAATTACTTTCTAAATTATTAGCTAGATTCACATAAAGTTAGGCTGGCATATCAGTAGATACGCCAACCTAACTCGGAATCTGCGCGTCCTAAGTTTAAGTGTATTCTCAAACAGAGATACACTTAAACCTATCTAAGATACGACGGCTTGCACTGTCGTATCTTAGGGTGCAATATTTAGGCTGGCCGCTAGGTGGCGTAGAATATGTGAATCACTAGATATGCCTATTCACGAACGTACGCGCGCCCGTCGCAGTAAAGATACGCCGTCCACGTCGAAACCAATACGTCCTTGCGGCGTACTTTGCCGCAATGCACACTGGGATGTGTACACGGACGGCGCATGCGCCGTTCGTAAAAAACGTCAATCACGTCAGGTCACCCTCCATTAACACCCTCACCCTCCATTAACATAAAACACGCCCCCTCAGCATAATTTGAATTAGGCGCGCTTACGCCGGCCGCATTTACGCTACGCCACCGTAACTTAGCAGGCAAGTACTTTGTGAATACAGTACTTGCCTAGCTAACTTACGGCGGCGTAGTGTAAATACAATATGCTACGCTGCTGCAAAGATGCGGCGGACTATTTGAATCCAGCTATATATGTTTTTTTTTTTATGGGATGAGAGATACAGATGGGTCAGCTGCGATGTTACAAGCCTCTACTCAAGTATTCCACACCATCTGGGTCTCCAAGCAGTAACCTATTTTCTGAAGGAATTGGGCACATTTTCACTATATCTACAGGAGTTTATAGTGCAATCATTAGTGTCTCCTCACAATTTCTTTATGTTTGACGGGGGCTATTACCTCCAGAGATGCGGGCCCTCCATAGGAGCCAAATTTTCACCCTGCCTAGCCAACCTTTACATGGGATGGTGGGAGAGGTCCCGCATCTTTGGATGTGATAGCCCCCACCGAGATGATACTGTCCTTTACTGTCGCTACATCGATGACTTGCTATTTGTCAGTTCGGATGAGTCTGCCAACCTGAATACATGGCTCTCTTCTCTGAATGACAATAACTTAAATCTGAAGTTCACAGGCAATTTACAGATGACCACTATTGACTTCTTGGATGTCAAGCTCGTGGGCACTAATGGGTGTGTAGTCACAGGTTTACACAAGAAGAGTACAGCGGGCAATGTCCTTCTCAGAGCTGATTTGGCACACCCGAAACATACCATCAGAGGCATACCTTTTGGTCAATTTTTAAGACTAAAACGCCTTTGCAGTGCACCAAAAGATTTTTCCATAGAAGCAGCTAATATGGCTCTAAGGTTTAAAGCAAGGGGCTACTCCACTAAGATGATCAATAGGGCTTTATCAAAAGTAGATGATATACCCAGGTCCCCTCTACTTAAAGACAAACATCTTGATGGTAAACAAACCAATACCTATTTTAATAATAATAATATCCCGGTCTTTTCCACACCTTACAGTTCAGAATTTAATAAAATTAGACAGATTGTCACCAAATATCTCCCTGTCTTATATAATGACACGGCCTATCAGTCTATATTGTCGAAAGGCATCAAACCGGTTTGTCGTAGACTACACTAGGGGGCACCCTCTCACCCAGCTTATTCCAAACCAAGACGGTTACAGAAAATTGGATACATTTCAAAGGAACCTTTAGGTGTGGTTTTAAAGGGTGCAGATACTGCTGTCACATCAAGACAGGACAGTGTATGCACTCTTACACCATGAATAAAGGTTTCGAAATAAAACCGTTCATTAATTGCAATACCACATTTTTAGTTTATGTCATTAACTGTAACCAGTGCAATGTTCAATATGTGGGTCGAACCATTCGGAGATTAAAAGACAGATTGAGGGATCACCTATACAATATAGACAAGGACCATAACACTAATGTAACAAAACACTGGAATGGTGTACATTCCAAAGACACATCCAGTTTGTCTATACAGGGCGTGGAGAAGATCATTATTCCAGCCAGAGGAGGAGATAAATTTAGGCAATTGTGCAGACGCGAGGTCTACTGGATATTCCATTTAAATATGAGAATACCCAAAGGGTTAAACTTTGAGTGGGATGTTTCCCACTATTATGGCTGAGATGGATATCCGTAGACCCCGCGCCTAACATACACAGTCGTATACCTATTTCTCCTCTGCAATATACATCTCTCCCTCCTCTGAGTCTTGCCTCACTTTTCTTTGTGCTCTACTGGGATGGATTGGGTTACATTCTACCCATCCAATCCCTATCGGCTATGTATGTATCTGTGTCAGCATCCATACGACCAAATGAGATAGTCACCAAATTTGACTTATTTGGATGGATGTCAATGTGTCTATCCTATAGTCTTTTTATTTAATTTGCCTTCGGTCTGTTTCGGGTTTCTCCTAGACATGTCCAATAGCCAGGTTTTAAAGCTCATTACCTAAGAGCAATATATAGCCAATCCTATAGGTGAGGTGACTAGGACATTTAATCTATATAAGGGTCCTGTTAAACGGAATCCATCTATTAGTTACACACTTGATGTTTTCTTTCCTTTTTCCCTTTTTTTCATGAAAACTTTCAGCTTTTTGAATTGGTATACCTGAATGGGGAAAGAATACTTCAGTCAGGTTGTTTATATATGGGACATTTCTCCCATTTTATGAAGTTTTCACAACACAACCATCGAACTACACATGAAATGATGTATTCCGTCTTTGAACACTTTTTCTTTTATGTATAATGTATTTTATGATGTATTTTATGTTTTTGCAGGTGGTATATATGTTTTTATTAATACAGTTATTGGATTGGATTTTTTACATCATGAGATTTAAAAGTTGATAGGAGTTCCCTAGACATCAACATTCCACATCCATAGACATGGATGTGTGCTCTCCTTGCATGATTAGGATACAGAGGGTCACTTGTGCATGTCTGACTATTCAGATTAAATACACATGCCAGTTAGTTCATTGACATTTAATAGGATTGTCTATTTGGGTATCTCAAGCAATAGGAAACATTATATTCTTTCAACAGAATCTTTTTATTTGACTCATTTTACCTCTAGCATCAACACCGGCATCATTCTGATACACCGTGGTCAGTATTTGCCACATGTGCTTTGTTGGGATCACATATATTTGAAGTGTGTTTCATTTGCATGTTAGCCATGACTAAGCACTGATTGTAGTGTGAAACGCGTAGGCTGCTATCTCTACCTTTGCTGTATTTTGTAGTGCATTTTCCACCTATTTTACAATAAAGACAACCTAAGGGTTTTTTGCAAGTGCGGCTGTCCATTTTTCTAGCCTCTACATTTTGCCATTCACTCAAATGTTCTGACAGAGAATCGATCCCAGCTACAATCAGGCAGCCCTGGACTGGGCTGTCAGATTTATGGATCTTAGGGAGGTGATGAAAGACTGGCACCACAGGTTTATCCACAAAAAGGTATTTTATTTATTAGCCACAAAAAGCAGCATTGACAGAAAGAACACCCATCTCCTATCCCATTTGTAAATGTTTTAGAAGGGTTGATTGAAAAGCAATTGTGGGATAACAAGAGAGGGGGTGGTAGGTATCACTATCACTAAGCTGTCTGATATCTTCAGACTTATATTTTTTCTTTAGTCGTTACTACCACTGCACTCCCTGTGTCTGCCTAGTTTCCTTATGTAGATGATGTACACTTCTCCTCTGCCCATCTACCTTGAAGATCATGCATTGGTTGCAAGGGTAAAAACCTTTAATTTCTTTAAATAGAGCCACCTTAGTGGAAGGTTGTAACACATTGGGGGCAATTTTATCTCATAGATTCGATACATGTCTAAAGATCACTTCTGGTTGTGATGGGAGTATTTAAAGTGGGGGCCCATCTCAAAATTTCCCAATGTCTATTGATAATGTTCTTAACCTGCCTAAATTGACCAGAAAAGTTAGTAATGTAAGGACGAATGAAGTTTGAAACAAGACAAAGTTTACAACAGCCTCTGTCTTGTAGTATCACACACCTACTGGATAACTAAATTAAACTCCTCCTCTTTATCTTTCTCTACATCTCCACCTCAGGACAGTGAGGGGAAGTCATCCAGAGAGTGGCAGTTATGTCATAATCTTAAAAATTGGCCCTTCAGGATATTATTCAGCCACTTGGTAGCAACTATCTTTAGGGATAAAACTATTCCAGTCTGTTGCCTTCGAGAAAATCTTAGTAGTGATTGTATTCTCCGTCAACTGTAACATTAAATCTAAAAAAATATATTTTTCTCTACTCATATGAAAGTTTAATATTCAAGCTGTTATTATTCAATGCGAGCATAAAATTTTCCAAAAAGGTGGAGTCATCCTTTCATAAGAGGAGAAGGTCATCTACATTTCTTCTATAGAAAATCAATTCTGACCAGTCCCTTAAGTAGATCATGTCCTCCACCCACATGGACATAAACAGGTTAGCTAGGCTCAGGGCAAACGTAATGGGCTTAACTGTTTTTAAGGTTGAATTCAACTTCAGCCAAACCATCATGGTGAGCAGGGCTGGACTGGCACAAACATTTGGCCCTGGACTTCATCCAGACTGGCCCACTTTGATAGGTCTCTCCTATGGCAGCCGGACAACCCCCTCTTCCCCTTCACTAGCCACTAGCCGTTCTACTTTTTTAGAGTAAAACGGCTGGTACTGGTACTCTTATAGGCAGTACCAATGGGGAAGCTAGACATTATTTCACCTGGGCAAAGAATCAGTTCGGTGCCCCCCCCCCCCATGGGACAAGATTAGGCAGAAGTGAGAAACTCCCAGGCCATAGCTGTTGAGTCAGCTGTCTGTCCCCTCCCCCGTGCTCCTTCTGGTCCCCCCCCTGCTCCTCCCCCTGCTTCTCTGTTCCCCCCAGGTGAGCGCTGCAGGGAGGGAGAAACAGAGGAGTGGAGGGGGGCGGCGGTCCGCTGTCACTGAAGCCGGCCCACTAAGCCATCGGCCCACCGGGAAACTCCCTGTAGTCCCAATGGCCAGTCCATCCCTGATGGTGAGCGATGTTTGCATATAGGGATGAAACATCCACATTAACAAAGTATGTATATGCACCTACACGTACCTTATTTAAATCATTAATAACCTGCTTTGTGTCTTTGAGAAATGCTGGTGTACTTTTAACTAGGTGTTGCAGGAACCAATCCATATTTTCACTGGCCCTGTTCAATAAGGAACCAATCCGACTAATAATTGGCCTCCCAGGTGGATTCTCCAGATTTATATGAATCTTGGGGGGGTAGTTCATCTCAGGGAGTGTAGGGGCTGTCAAAGCAATAAAACACTTTTATTGTTATTTAAGATCTCTCGCTTATAGCCCACTTCCACCAAAGATTTTGCTTTTCATTTATGTTTCACAGTTGGCTCCTGGTTTACTGTATGTTAAAGGCAAACTTATGGATGAATATAAGTGTAAATCAGAACATGCAATCAGAGAATCTGCACTAGGAATACATGGCCACCTCTGGCCTGTTGAATGCAACCCATTCAGGGAAATGGGGCCCCTCCACAACCGCCCCTCAACCGGGTGTATTACAGGCGGGCATGCACAGGGAGAAATGTAAAAAAGGGAGCAACAAGTGTAAATAATGTCCATATAAACACCAATGAATTATTTATAAAAAAACGCAGAACCAAGAAACGCAGATCCAAAAAAAATTCAGAAATTGCAACATGCATATTAAAGTGCTTCACCCGAGGTGACAATCAAAATGCGCTCACCAGATTTAAGCGGCCATATTTGACCTTCAGGCATATAAAGATTCTCTCAGGATTCTTCTTGATATAATCTCTCCCAAATTGGATCAATTCCCAAAAATCCAACACAGATGGATCCTTGGTGAAAAAACTGTGTGTTTCAATCATTCAATCTGGAAAAATTCAAAACGGCTCCACCGCAATGAGCCACAAAAACAGGGATAGTGTAATACCGTTTTTATTTAAAAACGTTGCAGGGTAAAACAGTGCATACAGGCAAGTACACACACAGCTATGAATGAAGGCAGTGGTTTATCAAAGTGCGCAATATACACCCTACTTGCATCTAAGCTGTTTAAAACTTACAAACACATCGCTCCAGTGCTTCATTTAGAGCAGTGGCCATCAACACTGTCCTCAGGGCCCACTAACAGGCCAGGTTTTATGTATTACCTTGGGGAGATGCAGACTAGAATACTGCAATCACTGAGCATCAAATGATATCACCTATGATGTATTTCAGTTATCTTGCAAACCTGGCCTGTAAATGGGACCTGAGGACAGGAGTTGCTGACCATTGATTTAGAGGGTTTAAGCATAAAGTGAGGAGGTGACATATCATCTCCTCACCCCCTGTCAATTGTCTCTGAAAAGTAGCCAAGCATGGTTTTTGGAGAAGCCACAGTCCTTGCTGCAATAGTGATAGTCGGGCCACCACCAGATGCAGGGTATGTTTGCCTTTTATTTTTGGAAGTGGGCAGCCAGAACACAGCTCTGGTGTAAATAACCTAATTCTTCTCCTCCCATTCAAAACGCTATCAATTTTCAGTTGCAGCTGAAAATGCTTTTATTGCCCAAAAAATGCCATGGAGAATTTGGTTGAATTATTTCAGCACAATATCAGTAACTTGCTGCTGCTGAGTTATAATAAGGATATAATTGTATCTGATGTTGAGTAGAGAGTGCCAGGAGCATAGTGTGATGTTACAACATGCAGTGAGAAGCAATTGCCATTGGTGTTCCTGCAGCTGCAGCTTTCTGCCAAGTAAGTTTGAGTGATGCTGATGAAGAGGATGCTCTTCCAACTCCTTAATGGGATTCCTGTGATGTCATTGACCAAATATGGTCATGTCCAAGGTCCTTTTAAAAAAAATCAAAAGCTCCCAAGTCATATAGTGTAAATTCATTTACAAGCTGCCCATCAATGTAGATCCATGTCAGCCATGATGAATACGGTTACTGAAACAAAACACTCCAACTGCAAGAAATGCTATACTTCCAAAAGATTTTTACCATTTAGTCAATGACAATACTTGGGATCTTCTACCTTTTTGCTTTACATTCAGCTATCAGGTCAGGAAGTGTAATTTGTGGTGAGACTCTGTTAGGAGTGTGTCATTTCCAGTGGTCTTTGGGGGTTATTTACACAAGGGAAATCCACTTTTCGCTACAAGTGCAAACTACAAGTGCAAAGCACAGTCGCTGTAAATCTGAGGGGTAGCTGAGTGGAAGCTCTGCTGATTTTATCATCCAATCATGTGCAAGCTAAAATGCTGTTTTTTTTTATTTTCCTTGCATGTCCCCCTCGGGACTGCACTTCCAGGTGCACTTTGCTCTTGTAGTTTGCACTTGTAGTGCAAAGTGGATTTGCCTTTTGCAAATAACCCCCAATGTGGTTTGCCTCTGCCAGTGTTATTCATCGAGATTAATGTGCCTTTAAATCACTAGATGGTATAACTGATGACAGGTTTACACCATGGTACTTTTTTAAAAAAAAGGACTTTGTTAAATGTGCAGCAGGGATGTGGGGAAGAGGTCCGTGTGCCTATCACCTTGGATACAAAGTGCTTTGCCAGGTGCTTTACACCTGGACAGATACCCTCCCCAGGTTCAGGAGAGGGCTCCATGTTTGCAGCCCTCCCTTTTTTGGCTAGGACTGGAAAAGATTGTTAGGAGAAACACTTCCAGTGCACCTGTTCTTTGTTTACATTAGACATTAGGGGGCAGCAGAGTCACTTCTGAGGGAGGGAGCAGGAGGTGCTGCTGAGTTAACAAATTTGGCGCTTCTGATATGAATTTTGTCATTGGCGGTTTGGTTTAAATCCTAATTACTACTCCTTAAGAATATATTTGAATTTCTTATATTCCTACCCCAGTTACACTTTAAGGCCCTGTACACACGAGAGGACCGTTTCCAGCGGACATTTCTGCTCCCGATTTTGATCTGATGGCTGTACACACCATCAGATCAAAATCCGAGCGGAAAACATACACGGTGACGTGGCCGCGCCGTCGCCAGCGACGATGACGCGGCGACGTGTGCGACCCTGGAAGGCAAATACTTCCACGCATGCGTCGAATGACTTTGACGCATTCGAGGGATGGGGATCGCTTGGACTTATCCGGTGAGTCTGTACAGCATGCTAAGAAATTTTTATTCGCTTGAAAACCGTCAGCTGGAGAAATGTCCGCTGAAAAATGTCCGCTAGGCCGTACACACGACCGGATTTGTCTGCTGGAACTGATCCGCGGATAAATCCCAACGGACAGATCCGGTCGTGTGTACGCTGTATTTCATGTGAGCACTGGTACAACCAAAAAGTCAATAAAGATCTTTTTACAATTAAAGTAACCACAAAATAGATTATCAAAAACTGACACATAATATGCTTATCAAATATGTTCCCTATTAATTTCCATTTGGGATTAATAAAGTATTCTGATTCTGATTCTAATGTGCAGTTCCCTTTAATAATACATTTCCTAAACATAAAAATAAGTATTTTTATGGCAGCTATCATAAGAATTCGGCAGCAGGTGTGATTATCATACTAACTATACCACTAGATGCTTGGAGTCATATTACTACATCTGCTGCATAGTTGCATCTCTTGGGTGATTATACTGTGGTAATAAACACTTCTCTCTAATGACCTATTTCCTAATTAAGTATTATAATGTCTTCTATTAACAGATGCATGATTCTGTGCATAGTGCTTTAGAAGAACTATTAACACAAAATAAACATGTTATGGGTGTTTCTTGTTTTAACCTTTAAAGTTTTTACAGATTTGAATTTGATGGAATGTTACAGTATATTTTAGGCAAGTAGTATATTTTAGATTTGCAAGTAGTTTGCAACACTTTAAAATAAAAAAAAAATACATTTTCCAAGTTTTAAAGAGAAACTCTAAGGGCTCTTTCACACGTCCGTTCAGTTTTTCAGATCAGTTTTTTTTTCATCAGTTGATCTGTTTTTCCATCAGTTTTTCATCAGTTTTTGCATCAGCTTTTGCATCAGTTTTTGCATCCGTTTTTTTTTTTTTTTTTTTTGGGGGCTTTTTACATGGAAAAACGGATGTTAGCGGAACAGATGATAAACGGATCATCCGTTAACGTCCGTTTTTCGTCCGTTCCGTTTTTTAGACGGAAGAAAAATAGGGTTTTCTTCCGTCCAAAAAAACGGAACTGAACGCAGACGGATGCTAACGGACGTTAGCGGATGCTCATCCGCTAACGGACGCTAGCCCATAGGGAAGCATTGCGGTCTGTTAACGGACGTCCAAAAAACGGACGAACGGAACGGACGTGTGAAAGAGCCCTAACAGCTAAATACATTTTGTCATTTTTTAAATAAGGTTATTGTCACACATTTTCCATACAGCAAATTCTGACAAGTGGTCCACAGTTTCTATTAAACCCGGCCCACATATAAGCTGTATATTCACATTTCACAGCATGGTGCCTCATGCCAAGGATACAGTGATAGATGTTTCCTCTATTGAAAACCAGGAGGGACACTTTGCATGGCTTCTGGCTTTCAATCCCAACTATCAGGGACAGCCAAGCTCTCCATTGATAAAGAATTAATTAATAAAAGTGGTTTCCAAACATGTGTTCACGATATCAGCTCTAACATATTGATCACATAAAGGCCAAAGACTCTATTGGTAAAATTGTATTCTAATGTCAGATATAGTTGTGCTTTTAAAAATGATGGCTAATCACAGCTAATCACAACAATACACACTGAATGAATCGATGTTATTCAATAAATACGGTTGCTTATACCAGTGAAATTCATTGGTTTACCACTTAAGACCTGGACCAATATGCAGGTAAAGGACCTGGCCAGTTTTTGCGATTTGGCACTGCGTCGCTTTAACTGGCAATTGCGCGGTCGTGCGACGTGGCTCCCAAACAAAGTTGGTGTCCTTTTTTTCCCACAAATAGAGTTTTCTTTTGGTGGTATTTGATCACCTCTGCGGTTTTTATTTTTTGCACTATAAACAAAAATAGAGCGACAATTTTGAAAAAAAAAACAATATGTTTTACTTTTTGCTATAATAAATATCCCCAAAAAAGATATAAAAAAAATGTTTTTCCTCAGTTTAGGCCGATACATATTCTTCTACCTATTTTTGGTAAAAAAATAAAATAAAATCGCAATAAGCATTTATCGATTGGTTTGCGCAAAATTTATAGCGTTTACAAAATAGGGGATAGTTTTATGGCATTTTTATTAATATTTTTTTTTTTACTACTAATGGCAGCGATTAGCGATTTTATTTGTGACTGCGACATTATGGTGCACACATCGGACAATTTTGACACATTTTTGTCATTTTCATAGCAAAAAGTGCTATAAAAATGCACCGATTACTGTGAAAATTACAATTGCAGTTTAGGAGATAACCACTAGGGGGTGCTGAAGGTGTTAAGTGTGACCTCATATGTGTTTCTAACTGTAGGGGGGTGGGGCTGGACGTGTGATGTCAGTGATCGTCTTTCCCTATATGAGGGAACAGACGATCACTGACATTGCCACAATGAAGAACGGGAAAGGTTTACACACACCTCTCCCCATTCTTTAGCTTTACTGTGATTGATTGGCCAGCAAACTTGCCTGCCCTGAACCCCATAGAAAATCTATGGGGCATTGCCAAGAGAAAGATGAGAGACATGAGACCGAACAATGCAGAAGAGCTGAAGGCTGCTGAAGGCCGCTATTGAAGCATCCTGGTCTTCCATAACACCTCAGCAGTGCTGATCGCTTCCATGCCACGCTGCATTGAGGCAGTAATTGCTGCAAAAGGGAACCAAACCAAGTACTGAGTATATATGCATGCTTATACTTTTCAGAGGTCCCATATTGTTCTATGTACAATCCTTGTTTTATCGATTGCATGTAATATTAAAATTTTCTGATATTGTGGATTTGGGGTTTCCATGAGCTGTAAGCCGTAATCATCACAATTATGACAAATCACAGCTTGAACTATCTTGCTTTGCATGTAATGAGTCTATCTTATATATTAGTTCACCTTTTAAGTTGCATTAGTGAAATAAATGAACTTTTACACAATATTCTAATTTTTCGAGTATCACCTGTATGTGCCACTTTGTGTTGGTCTATCACATAAAATCCCACTAAAACACATTTACGTTTTTGGTTGCAACATAACAAAATGTGAAAATATTAATACTTTTTCAAGGCTCTGTATATATACACATTATGGGCCAGATTCACAAAGAGATACAACAGTGTATCTACAGATACACCATCGTATCTCTGACGTAAACTGGTCCTATCTATGCGCCTGATTCATAGAATAGGGCTAGATCCGACAGTGTTACACTGTGTTACACTGTCGGATCTTTTTTTAAATTTAAAAATGGCGCCAGGGGCGTTCCCGCTGATTTACAAGAAATAATATGTAAATCAGCGAGATACGCAAATTCACGAATGTACGCGGACCCGATGCAGTCTTCTTACGACGTTTCCGTAGCGGCGTACCCGTCGTTTACTTACCCTTTCTTTTATCAGGCGCAGCCAATGTTAAGTATAGCCCTCGTTCCCGCGTCGAATTTGAATTTTTTAACGTCGTTTGCGTAAGTCGTTCTCGAATACGGACGGACGTCGTTTACGTAAGCGTCGCAACCACTGACGTCCTAGCGACGTCAGTGGGAGCAATGCACGCCGGGAAATTTCGCGGACGGCGCCTGCGCATTTAAATCGGCGCGGGAACGCGCCTGATTTAAATATGACACTCCCCTAGCCGCGGAATTTGAATTCCGCTGGGGGATTTAGGATCCGCCGTCGCAAGTTTGGAGGTAAGTGGTTTGTGAATTAGCCACTTGCCTCCTAAACTTGCGGGAGCGGATCTTAATTCACGTAGATCGAGCGGATCTATAGATCCGCTGAGCTACGTGAATCTGTCCCTATATGTACAACCTAGATTATGGACTCTATGGCCCGGATTCAGGTAGATTGGAGCATCTTTCTGCCGGCGTAGCGCATCTCATATGCGCTACGCTGATGTAACACAGAGAGGCAAGCAGAGTATTCACAAAGCACTTGCTCCCTATGTTGCGCCAGAGTAACGTAAATTATTCGGCATAAGCCCCCGTCTTTTAATTTATTTATTTATTTATTTATTTTTTGGGGGAAAGGGGTGGGGGTGGGAGAGGGTAGGGATGCAAGAGAAAAAAAGAAAGAGAGAAAGGAAAAAGAAGGAAAAGAGAAGAAGTATTGCCGAAAAGGGATGGAAGCGGGAGGGGGAATGGTGGGGTGCTTATCTTTTCCTTACCATCTCTCTAATAATTTGATGATATAGTTTATGTAAGTGGTTGAACCACAATGTATAACCCTGTAAAGCAATGCTTGAAATAAATAAAGAATTAAAAAAAAAAAAAAGTAGGTGGACGGTGGGCGTGATCCATTTAAATGAACCATGACCCCATGCAAATGATGGGTTGAAAGAACGGCGCATGCGCCGTCCCGTAGACGCTTCCCAGTGCGCATGCTCAGAATCACGTCGGAAACTAGTGCCTAAGATACGTTGAATCACTGAACGTAACCTACGCCCAGCCCTATTCACGTAGTCCTACGTAAACAACGTAAAATACGACGGCTGTTCCGTGGTCCATACCTTTGCATGGGATGCGCCTTCTTTAGGTGGAATAACTTTACGCTGGACGTACGCCTTACGTAAACGGCATATATTTCTGCGACGGGCGCAAGTACTTCGTGAATCGGCGTATCTCCCTCATTTGCATATTTGCAATGAGGCGGCCAGCGTAAATATGCGCCCAAGATACGCCGGCGTAGGAAAGTTACGTCGGTCGGAGGAAGCCTATTTTCAGGCGTATCTAGTTCTATGGGCACGGCGCATAGATACGACGGCGCACATTGACACTTACGCGGCGTATCTGTAGGCATAAGTGCTACGTGAATCCGGGCCTATAACTTTCCTACAGACTAAAGAATAAACATTGATTTGGGTTATTTTCACCAACGAAATGTAGCAGAATACAGTTTGGCCTAAATTTATAAAGAAAGAATATTTATTTGCAAAAGTTTATATAGCAAAATAGAAAAAAAACCAGCAGTGATTAAATACTACAAAAACAAAGCTCTATTTTTGTGAAAAAAAAAAGGTAATCATTTCATATGGGTACAGTGTTGCATTGTCATTCAAAGTGTGACAGCGCTGAAAGCTAAAAATTGGCCTGGGCAGGAAGGATTTGCCCCCTTCATGACCAGGCCATTTTTTGCAATACAGCACTGCATTGCTTTAACTGACAATTTGTGCGACGCTGTATCCAAACAAAATTTACATCCTCTTTTCCACCACAAATAGAGCATTATTTTGGTGGTATTTGATCACATCTGCAGTTTTTATTTTTTGCACTATAAACAAATAAAGAGCGACAATTTTTGTTTTACTTTTTGCTATAATACATATCCCCCCCAAAAAACACATTTATTCATCATTTTAGGCCAATATATATTCTTGGTTTGCACAAAAGTTATTGCATGGGATAGATTTAGGGTCTTTTATAATTTTTTTTATTGTTTTTACTAGTAATGGCGACAATCTGCGATTTTTAGCAGGACTGACACATTTCGGCAGACAAATCTGACCCCAAATGACACTTTTTGGGGACCAGTGACATTATTACATTGATGCCTTTAAAAATGCACTGATCAATGTAAAAATGACACTGGCAAGGAAGGGGTTAACACTAGGGGGCAATCAAGGGGTTAAGTGTGTTCCCTAGGTGTGTAGGGGGGTGGACTCACTGGGACATGACAGAGATCACTGTTCCATTTACTGTGTTCACCTTGTTTACAAAGGCAGATCCCCGTCCTGCCTCTGTACTAGGAGATCGAGGGTCGCTGGCGGGCAGCGTGCAGCGGGAGCAAGAGTATCCCGACGGTGGCGCCTGCTAGCCAGCAACTGCGCCTGCACAAGCCGACGTACAGGTACCGCAATTTGCACAGCGCTGCCAACCTGCCGCAGTATATCTGTGCAAGATGGTCGGCAAGTAGTTAAAAAAGAAGCTAGATAATAATAAAGGTTAGGTATGGATACACCAACTGCCAGACAGTGCGTTCCAAGTATAGAAAAGGCACAATTATTCTTTTTACCTTTCCAGATAAAGTAGATAAAGAGCGAGTGTAGTTTGGTAAAATATTTTTGATGTATGAAAATGGTAACGGGTCGGAAATAATAAAGCAATTTAGGGAGAGTGACCCTTTTTAAGGCTGCTATTCTGCCTACTGTGGATAATCCTATGGTTCTCAGTTTCTCCAATTATTCAGGTAAATTGCCAAGGAAGGCTTGGAAGTTCAATGAGACATTTTTCTTTAAAGATGAGAGTAAAAGTATGCCTAAATATGTAATATGATTAGACATCTATGCGGATGGAAAAGTGGTCTGAATAGTTAATTTAACCACTTGCTGCCGGCCGTACGACTTTGTACGGCCGCAGTGTGGATCCCAATTGCCGGGAGGCCATCTATATACGGCCTCCGGCCTCCAGCCACTGGGGGGTGCGCAAGCCAGCCGCATCACTGAGATGACGATGCGCATGCCTGGCGGCCGCGATGTCCTCCAGGCAACCGCGATCGGCAGTTACACACACAAGGACGTGGATCTGTGTGTGTAAACACACAGATCCACGTCCTGTCAGGGAGAGAGGAGACCGATGCTGTGTCCCTTGTATATAGGGACACAGATCAGACACCTCCCCCAGTCAGTCCCCTTCCCCCACAGTTAGAAACACTATGCAGGGTACACATTTAACCCCTTCCTCGCCCCCTAGTGTTAACCCCTTCCCTGCCAGTCACATTTATACAGTAATTAGTGCATATTTATAGCACTGATCGCAGTATAAATGTGAATGGTGCCAAAAATGTGTCAAAAGTGTTCGATGTGTCCGCCATAATGTTGCATTACTAGTAAAAAAAAAAGAATAAAAAAAAAGAATTCTGGGCCAGATTCATGTAGAATTGCGGCCGTGTAACATAACCCGTTTACGTTACACCGCCGCAAGTTTTCAGTGCCCGATCCACAAAGCACTTACCTGTAAACTTGGCGGTGTATCGTAAACACGTCCGGCGCAAGCCCGCCCAATTCAAATGGGGCGGGTACCATTTAAATTAGGCGCACTCCCGCGCCGGAAGTACTGTGCATGCTCCGTTCGCAATTTTCCCGACGTGCTTTGCGCGAACTTACGGCGGCCCGACGTGTTTGTGAATCGCGACGTGCGTAACGTACTTACGCCGGGTAAAAAAAAAAATCGAAAGCGACGCGGGAACGACAGGCATACTTTAACATGGTGGAGTAATTTTACACCATGTTAATAGCACCCCTAACTTTGCGACGGGAAACTAAGACTTGCGCCGACGTAACGACAGGAAAAACCTTTGTGGATCGCCGTAACTGCTAATTTGCATACCCGACGCTGGAATACGACACAAACTCCACCCAGCGGCGGCCGAGGTATTGCATCCTAAGATCCGACGGTGTAAGACAATTACACCTGTCGGATCTAAGGGCTATCTATGCGTAACTGATTATATAAATCAGTCGCATAGATACTCTGAGAGATACGACGGCGTTTCAGAGATACGCCGTCGTATCTCTTCTGTGAATCTGGCCCTCTGTCCCCTATTTTGTAGGCGTTATAACTTTTGCACAAACCAGTCGCTTATTGCGATTTATTTATTTCTTTTTACCAAAAATTTGTAGAAGAATACGTATCGGCCTAGACTGAGAATTGTTTTTTCTTTTAATTGGGCTATTTATTATAGCAACAAGTAAAAAATATTGATTTTTTCTTTCAAAATTTACGCTCTTTTTTTGTTTATAGTGCAAAAAATAAAAACCACAGAGGTGATCAAATACCACCAAAAGAAAGCTCTATTTGTGGGGAAAAAAGGACGCCAATTTTGTTTGGGAGTCACGTCGCACGACTGCGCAATTGTCAGTTAAAGCGACGCAGTGCCGGAAGCTGAAATTTCACCTGGGCAGGAGGGGGGTATATGCGCCCAGTAAGCAAGTGGTTAAGAAAGGGAGGTATATTGGGGGTAATCCACAAAGATCCGGCGTAACTTAATTTTTCCCATTTAAGTTACACTGCCTTAAAATTTCTACCTAAGTGCCCGATCCACAAAGCACTTACCTAGAAATTTTTGGCTGTGTAACTTAAATTCCGCCGGCGCAAGACGTTCCTCTTTTCATGGGGGCGATTCCCATTTAAATTAGGCGTGCTCCCGCGCCGGCCGTACTGCGCATGCTCGTGACGTCATTTTCCCGACGTGCATAGCGCGAAATTACGTTACGCCGAGCTTTGTGGATTGCGACGGGTCAATAAAGTTGCGTCGAAAAAAAAAAAGATACGGCGCGAAAAAAAAAATTCAAAGCAAAAAAAAAAACGCGTCGCTGGACAGAAGGGTCTGCTTTTACATGGTGTAAACAGTTTACACTTTGTAAAAGCAGCACTAATTTTGCGTTTGCAAACTAAAACTTACGGAGAAAAAACGAAGCTGAAAAGCTTTGTGGATCTCCGTAAGTGCTAACTTGCATACCCGAGGCGGCATTTCATCACGAAATGCCCCCAGCGGCGGATGCGGTACTGCATTCTAAGATCCGGCAGTGTAAGTCCCTTACACATGCCGGATCTTCTGCCTAACTATGGAAAACTGATTCTGTGGATCAGTTCCATAGTTAGAAACAGGGATACGACGGCGTAACAGCAGTTACGCTGGTGTATCCCTTTTGAGGATCTGGCCCCATTGAGGCTAAGTATTTGGGATTTACCGTATTTCCGTTAATTTTATAATAGGAGATACTAGCAAGTAAGAATAGGTTATACTATACTGCGATAGTGAGTGTAGAGGGTTAGTGAGGACCATAATGACATTTTCTGAAAATAGTCCTATTTTTTTATGGATAGAGCCAATTTAGATGACTGTATTAATGGGGAATATCTGACCCAGTGCAACATAGGCTCCATTATAAGCACAAACATAAGCAGTGATAACGGCTAACCTTGTCTGGCCCCATTAGTGATGAAGAATGTTTGTAAAGGGGTCTTTAAACAAAGCCGTAATAGCCGAATGGTTTGGGCCATGGATTCCAAATGTCCTTAGGACTGCTTCTAGGAAGCCCCACGTCACTCGATCAAACACATTTCCGACATCTAATGCCAGAGTAAGGGTAGGTATTTTATGGAGTTCTTCATATTTATTTTGGTGGAGGGCTCTCCTGGTTGCATCAGGGGCCTGCCATTTTTTTTTATGAATCCCACCTGGTCTGATTGGATCAGTGTGTGAAGCATATCCAAGAACCAAAGAGCTAAAGCTTTTGAGTACATTTTTTAATCAGAGTTTAAAAGAGATATTGGTCTATAGTTGCAGGGTAGGGATGTATACTTATCTGGTTAAGGAATTGCAGTGGCCAATGCTTGCAGAATTTTGTTGGGAAACGACACGTGTTTATAAATAAAAACTTAGGCCCAGATTCACGTCCAGCGGCGTATCTCTGCAGCGGCGTAACGTATCCGATTTACATTACGCCGCCGCAACTTAGACGGGCAAGTGCTGTATTCTCAAAGCACTTGCTCCGTAAGTTGCAGCGGCGTAGCGTAAATTGGCCGGCGTAAGCCCGCCTAATTCAAATTTGGATCAGGGGGGTGTGTTTTATGTAAAACTACTGTGACCCGACGTGATTGACGTTTTTGTGGAACGGCGCTTGCGCCGTCTGTGGAATTTTCCAGTGTGCATTGCTCCAAAGTACGTCGCAAGGACGTCATTGGTTTCGACGTGAACGTAAATGACGTCCAGCCCCATTCACGGACGACTTACGCAAACAGCGTAACTTTTTCAAATTTCGTTGCGGGAACGACGGCCATACTTAACATTGGTACGCCGCAATTTTTCCTTAATATAGCAGTGGCAACTATACGCCGGGAAAAGCCTAACGTAAATGTCGGAACTTTACTGCGTCGGACGTGCGTACGTTCGGGAATTTGCGTATCTAGCTAATTTGCATACTCAACGTGGAATTCGACGGAAGCGCCACCTAGCGGTCAAAAAATGCAGTTAAGATCCGACGGCGTAAGAGACTTACGCCTGTCGGATCTAATGGATATCTATGCGTAACTGATTCTAAGGCCTTGTACACACGACCGAACATATCCGCTGAAACTGGTCGGACCAGTTTCCACAGACATGTCCGATCGTGTGTAGGGCCTACCGGACAGTTTTCCGGCCTAGCGGACAGGTTTCCAGCGGACAAAAGTTTCTTAGCATGCTAAGAAACTTGTCCGCTGGAAGCCTGTCCGTCGGACATGTCCGCTGGTTAGTACGACTCATCGGACATGTCCGCTGGCCCGAAATTCCGCGCATGCATCAAAGTAATTTGACGCATGCGTGGAAGCATTGAACTTTCTGGGTCGGGCACGTCGCTGCGTCATCGTCGCCACCACGTCGCCGCCACGTCACCGCGTTTTCTGTCCGCGGGGAATTTGGTCTGATGGTGTGTACACACATCAGACCACAATCTCCCAGCAGACATGTCCGATGAAAACGGTCCGCGGACGGTTTTCATCGGACATGTTCGGTCGTGTGTACGGGGCCTAAGAATCAGGCGCATAGATACGACGGGTCGGATTCGGACTTACGACGGCGTACATGGCGCTACGCCGTCGTAAGTCCTCTGAGAATCCGGGCCTATGTGGAGTGCTAAGGTTGTGGCAAATTTTTAGTAATTTTCATTGCTTTAGTGCAAAGAATGCTTTAGATTACTTTTAAACCTTCAGTGACAGTTAAGAATGGGAAGATATTCCCCTTCAGCATCACTAAGGTTAGGTATGGTTAACTGGTCAAGGAAGGAATTAATGTGTTCCCTGGTAAGTTGGGAAGTGTTTTTATCCTGGTGTAGGTTATACAGAGCAGAATAATAATCTTTTATCTGTTTAACTATTTAGGTCGTACGTTTTAGAATTATCATGGTGATTTAGCATGTTTTTTTTAAACAAGATAGAAAGGGCAGAATATATTGGATGTCAGTTTGCATAGCCCCATCCTTAAGATGAAACACATGAGAAGTCCATGAAGGTTGTATACACCGCTGTCAAGATCACTCACTCTCCAAGGGCTGCTGTAGGTGATAGACAACATGTGTGCTGGATCCTTGTAGGGAAATTGGGTTGTGCACACTCACGGTAGTTGATAGGAGAAACCGGCATCTTAGTGATCAGTAAGCAGTGATGACAACAATTTAGAGTTTTTTATGGGATAATAGTTAATTAAATTCAATGGGAGTGCATTGGTTTTAGATTGTTTAAATGTTTCAAATGGTATAACACTAATTGTAGTAACATCTTTCTCCCCACAGTGTAATTGTGAGATATTTAAGAAGATAATTAAGAGTGAGATAATTAAGAATAATGCCTTTAGACCTTATTGCATGTAAGGTCAGAGCATCTGGTGAGTTTATTATGATAGAGCACTGTGTGGTGGAGATCACAGTGATGTCTGAGTTTTTGTAAGGATAAAGTAAAGGATACATTTTCTCTAAGAAATATGTACTCACTGTGATGTTAAGTATAAAAAGAAGCGAAGACACCTATTTGTTCTGTTCATATTGAAACTTTAATATATATTTTTTGACACACGATTAGGACAATTTATGCACACTGGGCATTTTTGGTTTACTGGATCTAAAGGTTTTTTTGTTTGCTAAATATGTATTTGCCCTTTATGTGATGAGAATACCCACACTTACATTGCTTAAACCCTTCCTGACAAGATTATGCCTACATGCGGCCTCACAAAAGTGGGTGTCGGATATATAGGCCACTGTGTTTGTTTTGAGAGCACACTGCACACAGTGCTCCTAACACAGAGACCAAACTCTCACCAAGAGGTCCAGGTCTCGTACTAAGGAACGGAAACTGGGTCCTGATTACCTGATTATCGTGATAGCTTCTGACTGGCTATCACAGTGGTCAGTCACTGTACAGCCTGCACGTTTTTTTTGTCCTCTTGAATGGAGGAAGAAATATACAATATCTTTGCTATAGGGAAAAAGTTCAAACAAAGAATATGATATATAAAGAAAATAAGTAAAATAAAAATAAAATTTGATTGATCTAGGTTAGGGTTAGAGTTGAGGCAAAGGTTAGGGTCAATGGTCATGGCCAGAGTAAAAGGTTAGGGTTAAAGTTTAAGGTCAAATGTCAGGGTCTGTGTATTTTAGGTTAGGTAAACAAAAACTTTTTTTTATTTAGTATCAGTCAGTCAGTGTCAGTGTGTTTTTGGTGGGATAAAAAAAAGTTTTTTTCTACCCTACTGTCACATGGTCTCTTCTCCTCTCATTGCAGGGTGTCCAGTGGGAGGGGCTAATATTCCTGACTGTGCACACTGACCAGCTCTGAACAGCTCAGGGAGACATGGCAGCTTTCACACAGAGGAGGGGAGGAGCAGCTGCATAGGAATGCTTACTCATAGAAGGCAGAAGGAGAGAGGAGCTGCTTCACACACAGACCAAGGAAATAATAGGGAGGGAGATACAGACTCTGCACAGGGAACCTGATAATAAAAGACAAAACTGACCACACTATCATGGATCATCAGCCATGATAAATGTGGTTAGATTACAGAGAGGATTAAACACTTTAAGTTTAGAGGTCAGGAAGTGAATTGGTAGTTGATTGCTATAGCAGCAGATGGTTGCTGCAGTTCACTGTGTCCATTCAACTCAAATTCCCCTTTGACCTTAACAATGTTCATTGTTAGTTTAGACTGGTTTGTAAGAAACATTCTCAAACTGCCCTAAATTGTACCACTTGCTTGTTAAAAAGCAAAACATTGCACAGAATTACTCAGTCATGAAATGCAATACATACAACATTGGGAAGAAAGGGAAAAAAGGAAAAGCTTTGGAACAGTTAAGCCCTGTATACACTATCGGTTTGTCCGTTGAAACCGGACTGTTTTCATCGGACAAACCGATCGTGTGTGGGCCCCATCAGTGTTTTTTCCATCGGTATAAAAACATAGAACATGTCTTAAATTTGTCCTATGGATAAAAAACTGATTGTCTGTGTGGAAGTCCATCAAAGAAAAATCAACGCATGCTCAGAGTCAAGTCGACGCATGCTCGGAAGCATTGAACTTAATTTTTCTCAGCACGTCGTGGTGTTTTACGTCACTGCGTTTTGGCACGGTCGGATTTTTGACTGATGGCGTGTAGGCAAGACTGATGAAAGTCAGCTTCATCAGTTATCCGGCAAAAAAAAATCATCAGATTAGATTCCATTAGATATCCGATCGTGTGTATAGGGCTTAGGGCTAATTAGGGATGGGAAAGTAAGCAAGAAGGGGTGATATGTAAGGGCATACATATAGCCAGGGCTGGACTGGGACAAAAATTTGGCCCTGGACTTCATCCAGACTGGCCCACTTCACTTCCCCTTCACTAGCCACTAGCCATTCTACTTTATTAGCTGGTACTGGTGCTCTTATAGGCAGTACCAGTGGGGAAGCTAGACATTATTTCACCCAGGGCAAAGAATCAGTTCGGTGCCCCCCCTAATGGGACAGGATTAGGCAGAAGTGAGAAACTCCCAGGCCATAGCTGTTGAGTCAGCTGTCTGTCCCCTCCCCCATGCTCCTCTGTCGTCCCCCCTGCTCCTCTTCTCCTCCCCCTGCTTCTCTGTTCCCCCCAGGTGAGCGCTGCGGGAAGGGAGAGACAGAGAAGCGGAAGGGGGTGGCGGTCCGCTGTCACTGAAGCCGGCCCACTGAGCCATCGGCCCACCGGGAAACTCCCTGTAGTCCCAATGGCCAGTCCATCCCTGCATATAGCAAAGCATTGTGAGGTCATAAAATATAATTACTACTGCATGCTACTTGTTCGATACTATAGGGAGCCGTTTGTTTTGAGATCAATTGCTTCTCCTAGAAAACAGCTCACAACATTTTGTAAAATGATTGATCAATTAAAAAAAAAAAATCATAGCTCTAGATTGAATGAGATGTAAAAGGCTAAAAAGTGATTTTAGGAAAATACATTACCATACTTATCTAAATCAGACCAAACCATCAAATTTCCTTAGTAAAGGAATACAACTGAATATGCATTTTTACAGGGACTTCATACTGATTGTTATTACCAGTAAGCATTTAATTAACCCATCCATCATTCTTCAGACAGTTTTTTTTTCAAATTTGTGGCTTACTTATGAATCTTAAAAAAAATGTTTTATTTATTTTAAGACTCAATACATTTTTATTGAAGTTTTAAGAAAGGAACATGTATCATTAACATCATGACATAACATAAACAGAGCAATCAAGGCACGGTATCGTTAGATCTGCAAATAACATACCTACCCTTTAACCACTTCAGTCCCGGAAGGTTTTATCCCCTTCATGACCAGGCCATTTTTTGCGATATGGCACTGCGTTACTTTCACTATCAATTGCGTGGTCGTGTGATGCTGTATCCAAATAAAATGTATGTCCTTTTTTTCCCACAAATAGGGCTTTATTCTGGTGGTATTTGATCACCTCTGCGGTTTTTATTTTTTGTTTTATGAACAAAAAAAGAGACAATTTTAACCACTTGCCGACCGGCGCATGTATATGTACGTCCACAGAATGGCACGTATAGGCAGATGGGCGTACAAGTACGTCCCCGCCTTTCCACGGGTCGGGGGTCCGATCGGGACCCCCCCTGCTACATGCGGCGGTCGGATTCCCGCGGGGAGCGATCCGGGACGACGGCGCGGCTATTCGTTTATAGCCGCTCCATCGTGATCGCTCCCCGGAGCTGAAGAACAGGGAAAGCTGTATGTAAACACGGCTTCCCCGTGCTTCACTGTGGCGGCTGCATCGATCAAGTGATCCCTTTTATAGGGAGACTCGATCGATGGCGTCAGTCCTACAGCCACACCCCCCTACAGTTGTAAACACACACTAGGTGAACTCCTACAGCGCCCCCTGTGGTTAACTCCCAAACTGCAACTGTCATTTTCACAATAAACAATGCAATTTAAATGCATTTTTTGCTGTGAAAATGACAATGGTCCCAAAAATGTGTCAAAATTGTCTGAAGTGTCCGCCATAATGTCGCAGTCACGAAAAAAATCGCTGATCGCCGCCATTAGTAGTAAAAAAAAAAAAAAATAATAAAAATGCAATAAAACTATCCCCTATTTTGTAAACGCTATACATTTTGCGCAAACCAATCGATAAACGCTTATTGCGATTTTTTTTTACCAAAAATAGGTAGAAGAATACGTATCGGCCTAAACTGAGGGAAAAAAAAATATATATGTTTTTGGGGGATATTTATTATAGCAAAAAGTAAAAAATATTGCATTTTTTTCAAAATTGTCGCTCTATTTTTGTTTATAGCGCAAAAAATAAAAACCGCAGAGATGATCAAATACCACCAAAAGAAAGCTCTATTTGTGGGAAAAAAAGGACGCCAATTTTGTTTGGGAGCCACGTCGCACGACCACGCAATTGTCTGTTAAAGCGACGCAGTGCCGAATCGCAAAACCTGGCCTGGGCATTTAGCAACAAAATGGTCCGGGGCTTAAGTGGTTAAAGAAAAAAAAAATCAATATTTTTTACTTTCTGCTATAATACATATCCAATAAAACAATTAAAAATCATATGCCTTCAGTAATTTAGGCCAGTATGTATTCAGCAACATATATTTGGTAAAAAAAAATCCCAATAAGTGTATATTGATTGGTTTGCACAAAAGTTAAATTGTCTACGAACGATGGGATATTTTTATGGAATTTTTTATTTATTTTGTTTACTAGTGTAGCACTACCCCCGAAGGAGCTGCTGGTTTGATTTGGGTGGCACGTTACCTCTATATCCCCACCGTCTAGGGTACTTGATGAGAGCTGTAATAAAACCAATGTCCACATGACAGGTGTCTTTTCTGTGCTTTTATTACCCAGCCGGGTAAAAACAATAGAAGTAGAAATAGGTGAAGGGATAGAAGAAATGGGAATTGCAGATTCAGGCTTAACTGGTATTGGAAACAGTCCTGCTTCCAAAAACACAAACTTCTTCGCCACTCTAGCCAGCGTGGGTATAGTACATCTGGATAGGCCTCTCTCGCCAGCCTAGCAGCCAGAGTGTCACTCGGAACTTTAGGATGAAGTCTCTGCCACAGACCCTCCCAAATGTGGAGATAATCCAAAATCCTTCTCAACTGGATTCAGCACCCGGATCTCCTTCAACAAGTTTTAGTTACATCAGAAACTGATAGGCCTCTCCTGTGACACCAGCCTCGTGTTCGCTGTCCCCCAGACAGGTTCTCCAACGACCGGCTTCCTCCCACTTTGGACGGACAGCCTAAGACCACTTGCAATTCGTAGACTCAGTATGCATACTGAGTCCGCGAGGTAGATTAGTGCTCTGGACCAACGTCACACGACACACACCCCGGCCAAGAGGGCCACACATGGGGTGGTGGGACGACTGCCCAGGTGAAGAGAGGCAGGGCGACGACGCCCAACCAATGGCGTCTGCCCCCTAAATACCCCTTCCCAGCATGCACAGTGAGGCAATCAACCCTCCTGATTTACTGCAGAGGAGAAGTATCCACACGACCCTGACTCCTACTGCTGCCACTTAACATCTGGGGGGTGCCTGAAGTCCCCCAGACAGCAGCATGGACACACAGTACAGCCAGAGCTGACACTTTTGCCCCTTTTTGGGGACCAAAGACACTAATATAGTGATCAGTGCTAAAAACCTGCACTGTTTCTGTACTAATAACACTGACAGTGAAGGAGTTAACACCAGGGATGATCAAAGGGTTAAATGTATCCCTAGGGGATGCTTTCTAACTGTGTGGGGGATCGTTTGACTGGGGAAATAAAGAGATCCTGTTTCTGCTTAGCAAAAACACAAGCTCTCTCTCTTTCCTTGTTCACATAGGCAGATCGCAAATCTCCCTCTTCGGGGGAAAATTTTTGGGTGGCCTGCTGATCGACTCCCACTCTGGCAAAGCAGCGGTGCCTCCAACGGCGCACACGTGCCCCCCAGAGCTACTGCACAAAACAATGTACAGGTACATATTTTTTTTACAGCCGGGCCACCTTGCTGCAATACATGCGTGAAAGGTGGTCTGGAACAGGTAAAAAGAAACATGGTGATTACTCCTTTTGTTTTGGAATCTGTGTTGGCAGTGAAAACATATGGAAAGTTCCTGTGTGTGCAGGATGGTGGAGATAGGTTGCAGAAATGAGCTTCATGTGCGCACAGGACATTGCATGCAAACCCTTGATCACCCCATAGTGTTAACCCCTTCCCTGCCAGTGACATTTATACAGTAATCAGTGCATTTTTATAGCACTGATCGCTATTTGTGGGGAAAAAAGGATGTACATTTTGTTTGGGTACAACGTCGCACAACCGCGCAATTTTAAGATAAATTGACGCAGTGCTGTATCGCAAAAAATGGCTTGGTCATTGAGCAGCCAAATCTTTCAGGGCTGAAGTGGTTAATGTTGCTGTAGGCCTCTTGGCAGCCTTGACCAGTTTCTTCTCCTCTTTTCATCAATTTTGGAGAGATGTTCAGTTCTTGGTAATGTCACTGTTGTGCCATATTTTCTCCACTTGATGATGACTGTCTTCACTGTGCTCCATGGTATAGCTAATGCCTTGGAAATTCTTTTATACCCTTCTCCCGACTGATAAATTTTAACAATGAGATCCCTCTGATACTTTGGAAGCTCTCTGTGAACACTGGGGTAGATTCAGAGAGCAATTACGCCTGCGTAACCATAGATACGCAGCGTAATTGCTAAGTAGTACCGGCGTATCTACTTTCTGTATTCAGAAAGCTAGATACGCCGACTGTAGCCTAAGATACGACTGGCATAAGTCTCTTATGCCGTCGTATCTTAGGGTGCATTCTGACGCTGGCCGCTAGGTGGCGCACCCGTAGTTGTCAGCGTAGAGTATGCAAATTGCATACTAACGCCGATTCACAAATGTACGTGCGGCCGGCGCTCTTTTTTTACGTCGTTTGCGTACGTCGTTTTCGCCGTAAGGCTGATCCTGCTATTAGGAGGCGCAGCCAATGATAAGTATGGACGTCGTTCCCGCGTCGCAATTTTAAAATTTTGCGTCGTTTGCGTAACTCGTTTGTGAATGGCACTGAACGCCATTTACGTTCACGTCAAAGCCAATGTCCTTGCGACGTCATTTACCGCAATGCACGTCGGGAAATTTTCCCAACGGAGCATGCGCAGTACGTTCGGCGCGGGAACGCGCCTAATTTAAATGATCCACGCCCCCTACGGGATCATTTAAATTACGCGCGCTTACGCCGGCCCCTTTTACGATACGCCGCCGCAAATTACGGAGCAAATGCTTCGTGAATGCAGCGTAGCTCCAGTAATTTCCGGAGGCGTAGCGTAAAAACGAAACGCTGCGCCGCCGTATCAGTGCGCGCCCCTACCTGAATCTGGACCAATAGCTTTTGCTGTAGGATGTGACTAAGAAAATATCAGGAAAGAACTACGAGAACAGCTGAACTTTATTTGGGGTTAATCAGAGGCACTTTAAATGATGGCAGGTGTGTACTGACTCCAACTTAACATGAGTTTGAATGTGATTTCTTAATTCTGAACACTGCTACATCCCCAGTTATAAGAGGGTGTGCACACTTATGCAGCCACATTATTTAAGTTTTTTATTTTTACTTCACCCCTATACCCCATTCCCCAAAATATTTTAGTTTGTTTTCAATTGAGTTATACAGTTTATAGGACACATTAAAAGGTGGAAACATTTCTGAAATTATTTATCTTTGTCTATTTTTTTACATCACAGAAACCTGACATTTTAAATAGGAGTGTGTAGACTTTTTGTATCCACTGTAGATGGCCAGTTTCAAAGCAGAATTGTATATATGGTCATTCACTATCTAATAAAGCCATATAAGCAGATTACCTATATTGGTTGTTTAAAATTGTGTTAAGTTGGTAGTAGGAATAATTATGAACCATGTATTTAATTTTTAATTCAATCTGATATACCAATAAACAGAAAACAACCTTTATCCAGAATGTGGATCTGGTGCACAACCAATGCAGACATGGCTTCCTTTTCTATAAATCTCTATACATTAACCAGGAACAACTACTGACCTACTTCATGAAATTATATGGACTTATAATTCAACCACTCAATTCCATAGTGGCAAGGATTGCCACTTTTCTGAAAAGCTATCCAAGTCGTTTGAATAGCAGTGAGGAGGTTATATGTCACCTGTTACTACCTGTTTTAACCCTGTTAATTGTGCACACTGTGGCCCGGATTCTCGTACGAGTTACGCCGGGGTATCTCCAGATACGCCGTCGTAACTCTGAGTCCGAGCCGTCGTATCTATGCGCCTGATTCTTAGAATCAGTTACGCATAGATTTGTATTAGATCAGACCGGCGTAAGTCTCTTACTCCGTCGTATCTTAACTGCATATTTACGCTGGCCGCTAGGGGTGTGTATGCTGATTTACGCCTAGAAATATGTAAATCAGCTAGATACGCAAATTCACGAACATACGCACAGCCGACGCAGTACAGATACGCCATTTACATTAGGCTTTTCCCGGCGTAAAGTTACCCCTGCTATATGAGGCGTACAGGAGGTGTACCAGCATGTGGATTCCATTTATAAGGTTACAGCGAGTATGATACACATTTGTATTCTATTACATAAAAATCTGTTTGGAAAATCCATGAGTTTTGATACATAAAATTAAACAGCATCTTCAAGAATGGAATGTTTTTCATTCATTCTTACACTATTCAAATCCTCAGGAACATTTTGCATTTTTTTGTAATGATATTTTCAGAGATTGATATAAAGGGAAAGAAGTGTGAAGGAGGGTTTGCATATTGCTTAAGAACTGTTGACAGTTTAGCATACCTAACATTATGATTGTATTTCCAATAATTTTTATTGAATATAAAAGACATACAGAGGTGCAAGAAAATAACATAGAACATAGACATCGAGAGCGCCCCGAGCAAAGCTCTACAGTAGTAAAAAAACTCAAATCAAGAAAACTGTAGGTATACAATGCAATGTACAAAGAAAAAAATCAGGAAAATCTGGACGAACACAAAGTAAAAAACATTGAAGTGCTGTTCAGCTCATTAAATCTGAAAAATGAAGCAAACAGTGAGGGAAAGAAAGATCCGTCAGCACATCAGCTTTTGTAAACCGAACCATACCACTCATTCCACCTGGTCCATTTGTGTTTTATGGTGGTGTAATTACCCTGGGCCGCAGCAAACATTAGCTTATATGAGACATTAGTGTTGGTTGTTTCAATGATTTCTCTCAGCGAGGGCGGGTTTGCGTCCTTCTAATGGCGCACAATAACTAACCTAGTGCTAACAAGAATATGGGTGGTTATGGTTCTTGTAGTAACTGGGACAAAATCTAAACCTAGGGATAAAAGTGTCACCTCTGCAGAGGGAGTAATCCGAGTGCCCACAAACTGTGACAATAGCCTAAATACACTTGACCACAAGCCTTTAATGGAAGGGCATGACCACAAGACATGGTGCAACGTTCCTACCCCTCCGCAGTTCCTCCAAAATAGAGGGGAATTTTAGGGTCAAATTTAGATAATCGGTTTGGTGTTAAGTACCACTGCACCAATATTTTTGTGGGATAGTTCCCATAGATTGACGCTCTTAGACACAGAGAAAGTACTGTGCAGAGCTTTTTGTCATTGATCATCAGTGAACGTTGCTCCCAGATCTCGTTCCCATACTTCAATATTTGTAGTTTTTATAAAGACATTTTTATTATTTAAAAGGTTGTAAAACAATGAAATCCCCTTGATACTGGTTGTGGGATTAGTAAGATAAAGTGTTGCACGCCAAGGCAGCATTGTGGATGTCTGAGTTTTTTTTGGGAGAAAATTAGTTATTTGAAGGTGTCTATAGAGGTCAATATCCTCCAGACTGTACTCTAGTTGTAAATCTTTAAATGATTTGAGTGAGGGGTCTGCCAACAAGTCTTCTACAACCTTGATACCCTTAGTTACCCAATGCGCAACGTGTAAGTCTGGGATGATTAGAGGTAAGCTCGAGATGGTAAGTGGTAAAGGTTTAATCACCTGGTCAATGAAATTATGAGATAAAAACATCTTCCATGTTTGTATTGTAGCCTCCATTGTAGGAGAGAGATGTTTAAGGTCTAGCATGAGAATATTACTGGATAGCAATATGTCGGTGTCACGTACCTGGTAGCGGAGCCCAACGCGCAGGGAGTGGCCTCTCGTAAACCTCTGACTCATGAGCCCCTGGTAGAGAAGACAGGGGTCAAGAGTTCAGAGAGACACAAGCACCTGGCTGGTAGCTGGAGTAGAAGGCTGGATGCGGCTGCTGGAAGGTGCACTGGAATCCTAGCAGGACACAGACAGCAAGCCAGGAACTGAAGGCAGTAGTGCGGCACTCGTGGAGCAGGAGACAAGCAGGGTGAAGCAGACCGGGTTAAACACAGGCAGGCGGATCAGGAGCCAAGGCAGAATCCAAAGGGTAGTCAAAGTCCAGGCCGGGTCGGTACAACAGGTGAGCAGAGATCAGAGCAAGAGGGAGAGCAGGAGCGATGGTCAGACGTAGCCGGGATCAGGGGCAGGCAGTATGCAGGAGTGGTCAGGGGAAGCCGGATCAGGTAGCCAGAAGCAAACAGAGTATACAGGTACAGGAATCCTCAGGAACATGCTGTATACTGGACAGCAAGACAGTGGGGGACCTGGCTTCTTTAAATAGGCTGTTTTGGTGCCAAGTGCCGTCACCGCGCACCAACGCGCACGTGCTGGACCTGAATTCCACTGCCATTGTTGCTGATGGGCAAACTGCTGAGATGCCTTCCTTGACAGTCGGATAAATTATTAACAGGTACCTGTGCTATCTCAAGTTCTAGCCATCTAGGATTGTGGATCTGTGAGAACCATATTCTGGCCTGTGAGAGAATTGAAGCTGCGCGGTAGTCCTTCAGGAGTACATGACCAACTCCTCCAACCCTCTTGGCCGCTATCAACTTTTTCAGCTGCTCTTTGGCGTGATAAAAATGTAAACGTAGTGAGAGTCCACACAGCAACTTAGGTTTCAGCTGCAGAGGATTAGTGAACTAATCATGAACTTGTACGCCAGAGTCCTGCTGGCAAAAATGTCAAACAATAAAATGCATTTGCTTTGCTTTCATGCTTCCAATCTTAAAGTGAAATGTTGTAGATAAATCTTTCAGGCAGTGGGTAAATGCTCGCTGAATGTTTCACAGAGGCTCACACAACTGTATATTTTGCTGCGCACTTATTATACCCCACACAGGCTCCATAAGATGAATCCTCAGCTTGATCCAACCTGTACCAGGTGCAAAAGAGACCATGGTGATCTGATCCATATGCTGTGGAGATGCCCAAAGCTCCACACGTATTGGGCGGGAGTTGTGAGTACAGTAAATTCGACTTTTGGCGTGGCTCTTCCACAGGACCCGAGGGCTTGTCTCTTGGGGGCTCTGGAGGAGTACGAATGGGAGGAAGCGGACAGAGAGGCGATACACAGGGTTCTGTTCCAAGCAAGGAAACTCATTATGGTTCACTGGAGGGCTGAGGCCCCTCCGACTCTGTCTGAATGGATTAATAATATTGGGCTGGTGCTGAGGATGGAGAAAGTGGTGTATCAACACAGGGGTAGTACCCACAAATTTGAGAAATTGTGGGCAAAGTGGTTGGATGTACCAGGTCTAGCCCCGGTAGACCTTGTGATGGATAGACTTCTGGGCATCAATGTGGGGTGAGATGGGGACGGTGATACTTTGCGGGATGGTGTTGTTTGAAACGGTTTGGGGGGAGGGGGCTATACATCCTACCTATAAATACTCACTGAGTACGGGATGTCCTAACCTATGTTGTTATCTTGTCCCTGCAATGTTAAGGGGACCTTGTATAATTTGTACCTCTGCAAACTAAATAAAATTTTGTTGGATCAAAAAAAAGAAATGTTGTAGATGCTGCTCATATGACACACAGCAGATGTACAGGCTTAGTACCTGCACAATAAGGTCAGTCTTTAATGTCCAAACTGTAAAAATACTTATTAAAGCTTCTCCAAAAGGACATGGCAGACATACAGTACCTAAGTACCTGCTAATTAATGTTATTAAAGGGGTTATAAAGTCAGAAGTTTTTTTTATCTTAATGCATTCTATGTGCAGCAGCAGCATACTTACCTGAACCCTATCTCTCTACAGCGATGTCCATGAGTTCCTTGGTCGTCCTGGACTCTCCTCCTGATTGGTTGAGACACAGCAGTGGGGCCATTGACCACAGATCTCTGCCTAAAATAAATAAATAGGATCTGTCATGGTCCATACTAGGACATGTGCTCGGTGGCAAAGTGAATCCATGTTATTGTTTGACATGTTTGCAAGCAGGACTCTGGCAAGTCTGTCATGATTCATAAAAGATATAACAGGGCAGGTACTGTGCCTTAACGCTTTCGCCGACCACCGCCTGCAGATATATGTCGGTAGAATGGCACAGCTGCACAAAGCAATGTACAGGTACGCTACAGGTACGTTGCTTTGAATTTCCCATGGCAGGGGTGCAGCAAATTGACCATGTCTGCGGGACCCACAGACTTTGATGTCCGCCAGTGTCCCGTGATCATGTCACGGAGCTGCAGAACAGGGAGATGCCTGTGTAAACAAGGCATTTCCCTGTTCTGCCTTGTGACAGGACACTGATCTATTGCTCCCTGTCATCAGAAGCAGTGGTCAATGTCATGCCACTGGTAGCCCACCCCTCACACAGTTAGAATCACTCCCTAGGACACACTTAACCCCTTCCTCGCCCCCTAGTGGTTAACCCCTTTTCTGCCAGTGTCATTTACACAGTAATCAGTGCATTTTTATAGCCATGTATAAATGACAATGGTCCAAAAATAGCGTCAAAAGTGTCCGATGTGTCAGCCATAACAACGCAATCATGATAAAAATCGCAGATCGTCACCATTACTAGTAAAAAATAAATATTAATAAAAATGCCATAAATCTATCCCCTATTTTTTGGACACTAAAACTTTTGCGCAAACCAATCAATATACGCTTATTGCATTTTTTTTACCAAAAATATGTAGAAGATTACATATCGGCCTAAACTGAGAAAGAAATTAGTTTTTTTATATATTTTTGGGGATATTTATTATAGAAACCTTTTTCAAAATTGTTGCTCTTTTTTTGTTTATAGCACAAAAACTAAAAACCGCAGAGGTAATCAAATACCACCAAAAGAAAGCTCTATTTGTGGGGAAAAAAGGACATTCATTTTGTTTGGGAGCCACATCGCACGACCGCGCAGTTGTCAGTTAAAGCGACGCAGTGCCGAATCGCAAAAAATGGCCCGGTCATTGGGCAGCCAAATACTCCAGGGCTGAAGTGGTTATTGTCTACACTGTTACATACAAACAGCTTTCAACGATTTGCAAAAACAGACAACTAGGATGTGCTTATTGGAATAAAGCCAAAGCAAGCTATTATGTACACATTTTTCCTAATCTGATGGGCAAAGACATACAGCTATAGCTATAGTGTGGATCTTCTGTAACCATAGACTCATCAAAACATGGGATAATTTTGTTTGTTGGGTGAAATATTTCTACAATTAAGAATAACTAGGGATACAGCATCCACTGGATAATATTATATATTCTGAACTATTATTACACAGAGAGATCCATAATCGATGGGAAAGGGACATGTGTTCATCCCATAGGTGCTTATATACTCAAAAATGTATATGTGCATGGATGGTGTTATGCATTGGGTGTGTAAAGGAGGTTTTCCAATGTGGATTTTATTTTTAATAATTCACTATGATTTTGTTATATATATATATATTTTTTTTGTACAAAATGTAAAAATGCACACATGTAGTACAGGGTTAAGTGGGAGATGGCTTCCTCGATTGAATCTAGTCAATGTATAGTTACAATATATACGGTAGTTCAAGTCTGTAGTTTTATTGGCTGTATAACCATAAACAGTCTTTTTTTTAGTGCAATTGATAAACCTTTATTGTCGGGTGAATTAACAAATTGTGTGATACCCTGTAAACTGGGCAAATTGGCTGTAGATTTGTATAACAATACAACAATTTACTTTTAAGCTGGGTGGACTTAAAGTGGTTGTATACCCCACTTTTTTCACTTTTGCCTATAGGTAAGCCTATAATAAGGCTTACCTGTAGGTATAAAGAATATCTCCTAAACCTGTACGGTTTAGGAGATATTCCCCTCCCAATGCGCCGCTGATTGCAGCGGCGCATGCGCAGGGGGGATCCTCGGCTGAAGGGCCGGCCCCGCCGACCCATGCCGGAAAGGAAATCTCCCGCGCGCATGCGCGGGAGTGACATCATCCCCGCTCCAGCCAATCACAGCGCTGGAGCGGCGATACCCGGAAGACACGCTCGGCTCAGCTCGGCGTGGACCAGGTAAGTTACCTACCTCGTTCCGAGGTAAGTATTTCATAATGAGCTAATATGCGGTGCATATTAGCTCATTATGGCTTTTTCCTTGCAGGTGTAAAAAAAAAAAAAAATTATATGCGGGTTTACAACCGCTTTAAGAAAATTGATATAAAACTTTAAATATTTTAAAGCATGAAAAAAAGCCAACTGTTCACTTCTTCATGCATCATTTCTCCATAAAGCATGGCCACAATAAACTTAAAGAATAAAGGATAGCTCTTAATTATTAACACATAGTAATATCAGACAAACCATAGCTGAATTTAATTAAAACATGTTATTGTTAATGCAATTTTTAAATGTGATATTAAAATGGTCAATGAACACATCACTTAAACTTCAATATTAAACACAGTCAATAAAATCTTAATTTTTTTTATTGTGCTGATATAGTGGTAAAAATGATTTTACCTGAAAGAATTTTATGGTGTCTGTTCAAAAGAAAATTAATCTTTTAGGGATCTGTGTCGCATTTAAGGACAATCTTATGCATACCCTAAACTGATATTCACAGCTCACTGACAAGGACTCTACTTTTAAAGCGAAATTCATAATTTACAATAAGTATATCCATACATTTATGCAACCCACTCACTAAACTGTTTTAATTTTTAATGCGTTAATGTGTACCCATGCAAGGTCATAGGCAAATTTTTAAATTGGGAAAAGACTATTCTAAAATTGAAATACATAGCAGGACGTGCAAGGGTAAATGCAATGTGTTTATGAACCATGAATTTTATAGACAGGACAACTGAGATTTTTTTTCTTTATTTTAGCAATATGATTTTGTTTAACCATATTCAATATTACATATTATGTTAGATAACATATGTTTTGTAGAGATGTGCAACATGCACAACAGCAAAGAAAAAGTACAAAACTCTCATTAAAAAAAAATATATATATATAAAAAATAGAGATTAAAAGACAGTGTGTCTGATCTAGTTTATTTTTGAGTACTGATTATTTAGAACACCAAGTCTAACTCTCCTGCTTATTGGACTGCAAAGTAATGCTAAAATCATATTAAAGCAGATTAAAAACAAAACAAAAACAAAAACAATCATGTTACAGTATACATACAGTGCCTTGCGAAAGTATTCGGCCCCCTTGAACTTTGCGACCTTTTGCCACATTTCAGGCTTCAAACATAAAGATATAAAACTGTAAATTTTTTTGAAGAATCAACAACAAGTGGGACACAATCATGAAGTGGAACGAAATTTATTGGATATTTCAAACTTTTTTAACAAATAAAAAACTGAAAAATTGGGCGTGAAAAATTATTCAGCCCCTTTACTTTCAGTGCAGCAAACTCTCTCCAGAAGTTCAGTGAGGATCTCTGAATGATCCAATGTTGACCTAAATGACTAATGATGATAAATAGAATCCACCTGTGTGTAATCAAGTCTCTGTATAAATGCACCTGCACTGTGATAGTCTCAGAGGTCCGTTTAAAGAGCAGAGAGCATCATGAAGAACAAGGACCACACCAGGCAGGTCCGAGATACTGTTGTGGAGAAGTTTAAAGCCAGATTTGGATACAAAAAGATTTCCCAAGCTTTAAACATCCCAAGGAGCACTGTGCAAGCGATAATATTGAAATGGAAGGAGTATCAGACCACTGCAAATCTACGAAGACCTGGCCGTCAATCTAAACTTTCAGCTCATACAAGGAGAAGAATGATCAGAGATGCAGCCAAGAGGCCCATGATCACTCTGGATGAACTGCAGAGATCTACAGCTGAGGTGGGAGACTCTGTCCATAGGACAACAAACAGTCGTATACTGCACAAATCTGGTCTTTATGGAAGAGTGACAAGAAGAAAGCCATTTCTTAAATATATCCATAAAAAGTGTTGTTTAAAGTTTGCCACAAGCCACCTGGGAGACACCACACCAAACATGGAAGAAGGTGCTCTAGTCAGATGAAACCAAAATCGAACTTTTTGGCAACAATGCAAAACGTTATGTTTGGCGTAAAAGAAACACAGCTCATCACCCTGAACACACCATCCCCACTGGTGGTGGCAGCATCATGGTTTGGGCCTGCTTTTCTTCAGCAGGGACACGGAAGATGGTTAAAATTGATAGAAAGATGGATGGAGCCAAATACAGGACCATTCTGGAAGAAAACCTGATGGAGTCTGCAAAAGACCTGAGACTGGGACAGAGATTTGTCTTCCAACAAGACAATGATCCAAAACATAAAGCAAAATCTACAATGGAATGGTTGACAAATAAACATATCCAGGTGTTAGAATGGCCAAGTCAAAGTCCAGACCTGAATCCAATCGAGAATCTGTGGAAAGAACTGAAAACTGCTGCTCACAAACACTCTTCATCCAACCTCACTGAGCTCTAGCCTATTTTGCAAGGAGGAATGGGCAAAAATGTCAGTCTCTCGATGTGCAAAACTGATAGAGACATACCCCAAGCAACTTACAGCTGTAATCGCAGCAAAAGGTGGCGCTACAAAGTAATAACTTAAGGGGGCTGAATAATTTTGCACGCCCAATTTTTTATTTGTTAAATAAGTTTGAAATATCCAATAAATTTCGTCCCACTTCATGATTGTGTCCCACTTGTTGTTTTTTTTTTTTTAAACCACTTCAGGCTCCACCAGCCAACATGAGACCCGCTCACATTAAAATTTCTCATAACGTCTCAGTTTAGGTTTCGCATCATTTGTGGTTTTCTCCCCCTTTTTTTTTTTACCTCCCCCCTGATAAAAATATATATTTAGTTTACTTTGGCAGACATTTTCCTATTTACCATTATTACTTTATTTTATAAATTTTATATATAGAAACCCGTAAACCCATCCATCTAGCTCCCCCTCCCCCCCCACACCCCAGATCCGCCAGGTCCTTAACTATCTCTTTCCAGTCGGTCTTGTTCTCTATTTTATTAATTTCTTGTTATCTTATTTTCTTGTATTTTATAGCTTCCTACAGATTCCTATAAATTCCTATACATTCCTATGCTCCCATTATCTCTGCAAATTCCATTGACTGTTTAAATTCTGTCCACTGTGTCCCACTTGTTGTTGATTCTTCAAAAAAAATTACAGTTTTATATCTTTATGTTTGAAGCCTGAAATGTGGCAAAAGGTTGCAAAGTTCAAGGGGGCCAAATACTTTTGCAAGGCACTGTACTTGCTCTGTGCAGTGGTTTAGCACAGAGCAGCCCCAATCCTCCTTTTCTCCGGTACCACACTTGTGCTCCTGGCCCCTCCATCCAGCTATAATTTCTCAGTAGGTAGACAATTGGAAGGTCTTTGTTTCTCTGAGTACAGCTTTCCTTTAAACATTTTAAAATATATATTATGTTGTGTATGAAGTTAGTTAAATTGCTTTAAAGGAAATTCCCATCTACACGTTCTATAACTTTATTTTACTAAGCAAAAAATATAAGCCTTTGGGGTTGTTATTTTTTTGGGGACTCTTTACACTCCGGCTTTGATGTTAGCTTCTGCATATTAATTAATAAAGTGACTCAAGCGCTGATATGAATCCCAAATTCAACCAAAGGATAAATAAATAAAAGTTAAATAAATGATATAAGCCGCAACCAAAAAATGTGCTCTGACACTGTGCAAAATGTAAATAAATGAGCGACGGTGCGCTAAAATCAACCTTCTACTATAAACCACAATGTATAAAATAAAAGTGATTAAAACCAACAGATGACATATACAATATGAAACAACTAATAAATGTGCAGATTCAGTTAGAAAATTAAACTCATAGGGGCAGATCCACATACATCTGCGCCGGGCGCAGTGTATGTAAGATACGCTACGCCGCTGTAACTTACTTTGCTTTTGTTTGAATCCTCAACTAATTTGCGCCGTAAGTTACGGCAGCGTAGTGTATCTCTCGTGGCGTAAGGGCGCGGAATTCAAATGGATCTAATGGGGGCGTGTTTTATGTTAATACGTCGTGACCCGATGTAAACAACATTTTTTTGGAACTGCGCATGCGCTGTCCCTGGGGGTATCCCAGTGCACATGCTCGAAATTAAACTAGAACCCGCCAATGCTTACGAAGGTGACGTCATTCTACGCAAATTCCTATTCGCGAACGACTTACGCAAACGATGTAAAAAATTCAAAATTGTACGCGGGAAGGACGGCCATACTTAACATTGAGTACGCCTCAGTATAGCAGCTTTAACTATACGCCGGAAAAAGCCGAACGCAAACGACGGAATAAAAAGCGACGGGCCGACGTATGATCGTGGATCGCCATAAATAGCTCATTTGCATACTCAGCGCGGATTACGACGGGAACGCCACCTAGCGGCCGCCGAAAAATTGCATCTTAGATCCGACGGCGTACGAAGACATACGCCTGTCGGATCTAGCCGAGATGCCGTCGTATCTTGTTTTGAGGAATTTTGAAATTACGCCGGCGTATCGATAGATATGCCGGCGTAATTTCTTTGTGGATCTACCCCAAAACGTCCACAAAGCTGGTGTAAATTGCCTGATGGGATATAATCACTGAAAATGTCCCTGCTGTTTGAATATAATCCTGTTCAAAAACCAGCTGGTAAGGGGCGTGGCCGGATGTGATCGCGGCAGGACTTGTCTTCTTAGAGCTCCGGCTTCCCTCCGCTAAACCATCCTGATTCTGGCGGCTAGACCGACAAATTTGCACCGAGGAAGTGATTGATAGCTGGGGGAACTATTGAGGATCAGAACTATGCCACATTCGTCCCAAAAGAAGCAGAAGGAACAGCGGAAACAGCCTCCGTTAGAGCAGCGGCAGCTCCGCTCACAGGGCAGCATGGCGGCTAGCTCCGCCCCCGCCATCTTGCTTCCCTGCTCCTCCGTGGCGCGCGCCAAGTTTGTTCCCGCTCAGATGGAGACACAGCAGGGTGTTCCTCGGGGGGTCTTGGAGGCCTCCTCTCCCGTACCTCAGGAGATAGAGGTGGATACGGCGGCCATAACGGGTCCGATCCTCGAGGCCATTGCGGCCTCCAAAACTGAGCTGGTGGGCCGCATCGACAGCCTGGCGACGAAGTGCAACCTCATCCGCCATGACCTGGAAAAAATAAGGGGCAGACTGTCTTCAGCAGAGGATCGTATCTCCGGGGTTGAAGACGTCTCGCATGCCCATGACTCACAACTAGCGGAGCTGCAAGACATGGTCCGGGCCTTACAGCACAGGGCGGATGATGCCGAGGACCGCCAACGCCGCAATAATGTAAGAGTGGTGGGGTTACCGGAGGGGGCTGAGGGGAAGGACACTGCCAATTTTGCGGAGCGATTCTTTCTAGAGCTGCTAGATCTCGGTGATCGCCCCCCCACCTATGTTGTGGAAAGAGCCCACAGAGTGCCCACGGCTGCTAGGCCTCCGGGGGCCCCCCCGCATCCGTTTCTCGTCCGGTTCCTGAACTATAGGGACAGGGACATGCTGCTGACAGAGGCGCGAAGACAGAAGGATTTGAAATATGACAACGCCCGCATCATGCTATTTCCTGACTTTTCTGCCGAGACCCAGAAGAGGCGTCGCTCCTTCACCGATGTGAAACGACGGCTCAGGGATAAAGATTTGAAATACAGCATGCTGTACCCTAGTCGCCTCAGGGTACAGCACAAGGGATCGGTAAAGTTCTTTGATTGCCCGCAGGATGCTTGTGATTGGCTGGATCGGTTGCCGTGAAGACCGTTTTCTCTGAGGCCTCCAGATCCGTTTGGATTCGCTAGTTCTTCAGCTGGTTTGTGCTCCGATTATTTTTCCCCCTTTTGATTTGATTCGATTTTTTGATTTTTTGATTTTTGCTTTCTCTCTGCTGATAAGTGCCCCCACTGACGGTTCCCATTGTTTTTTTTTCCCTCTTGTACTGTTTCGGGTCACATTAATATGTCAGTGTGTGGACTGGGGCCTTAGGAGTTTGAGATGCAAGATACATGCTAATACATTACATCACTCCTCATAATACAATGTGCTGCAGTGCCAGTGGCTGACCTACTGGTCTTTTTTTGGTCGGTCGGCTGTGCATTACTTGTTCATTTAGCCGATGGAGCTCTGACGACGGACATAGATTTTTTGTCATCTGTTCATGCCGAACTATGATCGCAGGAGGTGAATCTCTACCTGGTTTGTCTGTTACAGGGTTCAAGCTGCATACCAGACAGTTTTTTGTTTTTTTCTGTTAAATGGGGTTTCTGGTATAACAGCAGGGGGGGGGGGGGTTTGTTTGACCAACACCATGGGTTCTACTCTCACAATTCACTTTGGGACTTGAGCTGTTTTGATTTACCTTTACATGGAACGTTTATACCTGTCTATTCTTGCATAGTTGCTTCAATACGGAGACTCTGTTATTTTGCTTCTGAAATAGATTATGGATAGTTGCATCAAGATTTTGTCCTGGAATGTCAGGGGTTTAAATAACAAATTCAAGAGGGCGGCTATGTTTCAATACCTCAAACAGGTCAGACCACATATCGTCCTCCTCCAGGAGACCCATTTGGAAGGGAGTAGGATATTGGCCCTACGTAGGCAATGGGTGCAGAGGGCGGTTCACTCCACCTACTCCACATATTCGAGGGGGGTCTCTCTCCTGATTAGCAAAGCCCTCTCCTGTGTAATCCACCAGGTCTTTACGGACCCGGGGGGTCGATATGTGGCAGTCCTTTTGGAGATATCCGCGCACAAAATCTTGCTGGTTAATATATATTTGCCTCCTCCTTTTCAGGTACAAGTACTACATGACTTATTGGTGACATTGGCCCCACACTTGCACCTACCGATGCTCATTATGGGAGATTACAATGCCATTCTCGACTCGGTACTGGACTCCTCCAATGCTGCTAGGCAGGCGTCGGGGAATCTCAGCTCCTGGGCGTCAATGGCGGGTCTGACGGAGTTGTGGAGATGGAAGCACCCCGGTGTCATTTCATACTCCCACCTTTCCACTACACACAGATCTTCTGCTAGAATAGACTTAGCGTTTGGTAACTGCTTTGCCCTACAACATGTGTATGCAATGGAATATTTGTCGGGGGGCCCCTCTGATCACAACCCACTCCTGGCCACCCTGGCATTTCCGGAGGGTGGTACCAGGGGGGGCTGGAGACTGTCCCCGGGGTGGTTAGGGGAGGATCAGGTGTCAGGTCATCTGAGCAAGTCCATAACTACATACTGGGAGTCCAATGAGGGCTCGGCTGAGCCCTCGGTGGTCTGGGATGCTTTCAAGGCAGTGACGAGGGGAGAGTGTATCTCGGCCATAAAATCAGCCAGGAAGGAATTTAACCAAGAGGGTGAGACCTTGATGGCCAACGAGCGGGAGAGTGCTAAAACACATGCAGACTCTCCCTCGGAGGCCTCATATGCTTCCCTACTGGAGGCTAGGCGCTCGCTCACCTTACATTTTTCGAACCTGGCGCACACCGAGGTTAGGAAAAGGGTTGAAAATGTTTTTGCAGAAGGGGATAAAAATGGTAAGCTTTTGGCCAACTTGGCGGCAGAACAAAAAACAACAGTTAGTGTACCTATGGTGAGGGGTAGGGGAGGAGACCTGATCACTGATCCTGAGAAAATCTTGGGGGAGTTTGTGGATTATTATGCAGCCTTGTACTCGCCCATTCCAGCGTATAGTCCGTCTGACCTAGACGAGTTGTTGCAGGATGTGGCGCTACCGCGTCTGTCGGATTCTGATGCGGCGTTCTTGGACGAACCTATCTCAGTGTTGGAGATAGAGGCAGCGATTCAGGCCTTCCCTCCGCGTAAGGCGCCGGGCCCGGACGGGTTCCCCGGGAAATTCTACAAGTCGTTTGGCTCACATCTAGCACCTAGACTTAATAAGCTTTTCAGTCACTGCTGGGAGAGGGGAGCCTTGCCGGACTCCATGAGAGAGGCCTACATGGTGCTCCTCCTGAAACCCGGTAAGGATCCACTGGCTTGTTCCTCCTATCGCCCCATAGCGCTATTAAATATGGATTTAAAAATCCTAACCAAGGTATTGGCCTCGAGATTAGCAAAAGTTATAGCGTCCATAGTAGATATCGATCAAACGGGTTTCATGCCTGGCATGTCAACGGACACAAATTTAAGGAGGCTGTTCACGCATATCAAACTGGATAATACTGACTGTATAGCCAAAGTGATTGTTTCCATTGACATAGAAAAAGCATTCGATTCGGTTGATTGGCACTACATGCATGCGGTATTGGAGGGAATGGGTTTTGGCCCAGGTTTCCGCCAATGGATTCGACTTTTATACGCTGACCCACGGACGGCTGTCCGATTGGGGTTCAGGGTATCCTCCTTCTTCACAATAGGCAGGGGCACGAGGCAGGGGTGTCCCCTTTCCCCGTTCCTTTTTGCCTTAATGATGGAACCCATTGCCAGGGCCCTCAGGTGTTCGGATGAGGTGGGAGGAATTAGGGTTGGCTCCATTATGGAATCTGTAGCGCTTTATGCAGACGACTTGCTCCTGTTTCTCCGGGATCCGGGGTCGTCGCTTAAGGCGGCCTTGCGGATCCTGGACAGATTTGCATCTTTTTCGGGGTTACGAGTGAACTGGGGCAAGTCGTCTATCCTTCCTCTGGGCCCGGAGGCCCAGTCGCAGAGGGATGACACATTGCCGCTGATCTGGGTCTCCTCCCTCACCTACCTGGGGTGAAGGTCACCGCCAATATATATGATTACATGCCCCTGAATCTCCTCCCGGCAGTGGAGTCCCTGAAACAGAGAATACAGGCCTGGAAAAAGCTGCCTCTCTCATTGATAGGTAGAATCAGTTTACTTAAAATGAAGTTTTTACCAGTGCTTCTTTATTTCCTGCGGCACTCTCCAATTTGGATACCAAAATCTTTTTTCACCAAGCTGAATGGTTTAATTGGGGCTTTTATATGGTCACCCCGGGCACCCAGGATTAGCATCAGGGTTCTACAGGAACCATGGGGACAGGGAGGGCTGGCGCTTCCTGACTGGCAGAAATACTATCTGGCTGGCCAGATGGTGTTCGCCAGGAGGTGGCTGTTGGCTGATGAGGGAGACACGGCCACTGTACTAGAGGCCGCATTACTAGGTTCGTACGAAAGCTTACGGTTAGCCCTCTATAGAGGCCCGAAATCCTCCCTACCTATAACCACTTCCATGATGGCAACTATCAGAGCGTGGGAGACTGCCACTGTCCTGATGTCGCCCTCCTATTTGGGTGTGTCCCCCTCGGCTCCTCTATGGCTAAACCCCAATTTGCCGGACTTTTGCTCCCTCCCGGACCCGATGATTTGGGCTTGTGGGGGAGTTAAGTTGTTGGAGCATATTACCAGAGAGGGCGAGCTCATTACCTTTGACCAGTTGAAAGATAGGCATGGTCTCCCGAACTCTTTTTTCTTTAGATACCTACAACTGCGCCATGCCTTTCGGGCGCAGTTCGGAGATCGCAGGGTGGAGTCTCTGCCCTCGGCACTAGAGAATCTCTTGGGAAATGAAGAACTGCCCAAAACTTTATCCACAGTATACAAAGCATTGTTCACGAAAACACCCATGGGAGTCACCAGATGTAGAGAGCGTTGGGAGAGGGAAGTTCCAGACATTCAAGGAGAAGACTGGGAGGATATGTGGGATCATCCCTTCAAACATATAGTCTCGGCTAGGGATCGCCTAATTCACTTTAAGTTTCTACACCGTATTTATTATACTCCTGCCAGGTTGTCTCGAGTGTACCCATCGTCTAGTAGTCAGTGTTGGAGGTGTGTGTTCTCTCCAGCGGATTCGGAACACATTTTCTGGACATGCCCCCTCATAAAAACTTTCTGGACAGGGGTGGTGGAGTGCTTGTCAGAGGTTCTCAGCATACCGGTCCCCTTGACGGCTAGGGTCTGTCTCCTAGGATTGGTCGAGGAAGTTGCTCCCTCCTTGGCCCATCGCACCTTGATAAATATAGGGCTTTTCTATGGCAGGAAAGCCATCCTACTGAGATGGAAAAAGTCTGCTGCTCCCACGCTAGAGTACTGGAAGGGGCTAGTAAACTCAGTAATTCACCTGTATAGGGCCACATACAGATCAAGAGGTTGTGGGAAAAAGTTTGCAAAGGTTTGGCAGGCATGGCTTGACAGTCCGGTGACGGTGGGTTAAAACACTAGGTCAATAGATTACAGTATTATGTGAATGCAACTGTGCAAGATTTTCCATTTCAAGTTTGTTGGATCATATATACACAAAACTCCTATATGTACGGGTTGTGGGGGAGGGTGTTGGTCGGGGGAGGAGGGGAGGGTATGCCCAGGGGATTGTGTTTTCCTTATGTGTATGTGTTTTTGACCCTGCGTGGCCGCCTCTGTGGTGGGTATGTTGCCCGCCTGTGTGTGTTGTTTTTGTGTGCAAAAAACTAATAAAAATAATTTTCAAAAAAAAAAAAACAGCTGGTAAAAGGCTTTAGGTGTTTCCACATTTGTTCCCTTCTAGATTTCCTTGTGTGGTGTGGCTCTCAAATAAAACATAAACAGTAAACCATAGCGAAATAAGCTAGTGCAGTTTGCTTCATCTGAGATGTAAAGAGTGTGGCTCACATTCGGTAATTTGACAAGTGCGTTTGTACGAGCAGATACAATAACAGACTCCTAACTCCATCTCTCCTATGATAAGACACAATGGGTGTCGTCACTTGGCTCCTCCCCGACACGTTGCGTCACGTGTCACGTGACTTTTTCAAGGTTTGCCTCGTGACGAGCATGCTGTCTTTTTTATAATCAGGCCACCGTGTCAGGTTGCCATAATGATATCGGGAGTAATTGTATCATCGTGCCTTAAAGCACAATCTAATAAAGTTAATTTCAACAATTACATAATGACAAAAGCATTTAAAGATTAGAATTATTTAAAATGTTTAACCACTTAAGACCCGGACCATTATGCAGGTAAAGGACCTGGCCAGTTTTTGCGATTTGGCACTGCATCGCTTTAACTAACAATTGCGCTGGCGTGTGATGTGGCTCCCAAACAAAATTGGCGTCCTTTTTTCCCACAAATAGAGCTTTCTTTTGGTGGTATTTGATCACCTCTGCAGTTTTTATTTTTTGCGCTATAAACAAAAATAGAGCGACAATTTTGAAAAAAAATCTATATTTTTTACTTTTTGCTATAATCAATACCCCCCAAAAAATATACATTTTTTTTTCTCAGTTTAGGCCGATACATATTTTTCTACATATTTTTGGTAAAAAAAATCGCAATAAGCGTTTAAAGATTGGTTTGCGCAAAATTTATAGCGTTTACAAAATAGGGGATAGTTTTATGGCATTTTTATTAATATATATTTTTTTACTACTAATAGCGGCGATCAGCAATTTTTTTCGTGACTGCGACATTATGGCGGACACATCGGACAATTTTGACACATTTTTGGGATCATTGTCATTTTCACAGCAAAAAATGCTATAAAAATGCATTGTTTACTGTGAAAATTACAATTGCAGTTTGGGAGTTAACCACTAGGGGGCGCTGTATTGGTTATGTGTGACCTCATATGTGTTTCTAACTGTAGGGGGCGGGTCTGGACGTGTGAAGTCACTGATCGCCTTTCCCTATATCAGGGAACAGACGATCAGTGACATTGCCACTGTAAAGAACGGGGAAGGTGTGTTTACACACACCTCTCCCCGTTCTTCAGCTCCTGTGACCGATCGTGGAACACCGGCGGCGATCGGGTCCCGCAGTCACGGAGCTTCGGACCGGGTCGCGGGCGCGCCCGTCCCACGGCTGGGGACATACAGGTACGTGCCTGTGCCCAGTCGTGACATTCTGCCGACATAAATGTGCAGGAGGAAGTCCTTAAGTGGTTAAAAAATTGTATATATATATGAAGGTCAAATGACTAAAGTATATTAAGAAAAACCTAAAGAAACCTCCTATTCTCCTGCATATACTTGACATATGTATTAGGCCGTGTACAGACGACCAAACATGTACGATGAAACCGGTCCGCCGGACTGTTTTCACCGTACATGTCTGCCCGGGGATTTCTGTATGGTGGCTGTACTCACCATCATACAGAAATCCGCGCGTAAACAATACGCGGGGCGTGGCCGCGACGATGACGCGGCGACGTGGGCGGCCCTGCCAGTTCAATGCTTCCACGCATGCGTCAAAGTCATTCGACGCATGCGAGGGATGGCGGGCGCTCGGACATGTACGGTAGGTTTTAAAACAAGTCCAGAAATATTTGCCCGCTGGAAAAAGGCCCGGCGGGCAAATGTATGCTGGAATCCTGTCCGCTCGGGCCTACACACGACCGAACATGTCTGCTGAAACTGGTCCGCGGACCAGTTTCAGCAGACATGTTCGGTCGTGTGTACGGCCCATTAGGGTTTCATCTAGTGGTCAGGATAGAAAAGGTCTTTGTTAATCTACTTTTAGTCATTTGACCTTCATATATATACTCATCACATACCTATTACAATGTGCAATATATGCCATATACAGTAGATCATTTTTACTAGAAACAGGGGGAAAAGAAGTTGCGCTGGTGATTAATTAATCTAAACAAGGATTGATATAGGTAAAAATAAAACCAGGAGACCCAAATTAATGGGAAGCTGTAAGAAATAGTCTCAATATGTCCGCACCAAATAAAGTTCATATGAAGGTGAACAAATATTAAAAAGCAGATGAAACAGCCACCACCACGATGCAATAAAGATTGGAGGCTTACCGCAAGGCAAGCAGTAAATGCTTGCGGCTGCAAACCCCAGCCAGGGCCTTTAAACGATCCTCACGAGGGGGAGGGGGGGGAGAAGGATGTAGAAACCCCCAAACGAGTCCACGATTTGTTGTACCGTGTTACAAAAGAAACACTCAATGGTGAAGTATATCATGGATCAATACACATAAAATATGAATAGTGACTTAAGAACCACCACCACCGACACCCTATAAATCGGAGGCTTACCAGAGTTTAGGAAATAATCAGCATGTGGCTAAAACCCTAGCCTGGGCCTTTAAGGGTCCTGGAATATAGTGACAATCTCTGGAGATCCTCCGTGTTCAACAGGTATGTAAAAAGAATGATAGAGCCCACATAGTGAAGTACATTTAGGCTAGAAGTTTTAATGGATAAAAATACACTTACAGAATCATAAGCAAATAAAAGCAGAGAGATAAGCCGGCCGGCTCGGAACAAACGCCCGTCCACTCTGAACACCACGTCCTGCGTCAGCACGCTACCTTCCCGACGCGCGTTTCGTCATAAAATGACGTCATCTGGGGCACGGGCGACGTGCTGACACATCGCATAAATACACTCCAGCTAAACCAAGCCTCGATCTGGATCTACGGGCTAATTGACCGCTCATGGTGGCCACGCTGGGACAATTTAAAAAGGAAATCCAAATGAAGATTAAAATTGTAAAGGCCCTCTTGTGGTCAAATTCTAAAAAAGCAACCAGGGCCGGAATGGACATAAAATGTGTTAATACTGTAGCGACATAGCAGAACATCATTTTAAACAAAAGACTATTAAAATCTACAGAGGAAAAATTTATTATTTATATATATATAGTTCACTCTGTAAAACTATCAAAAAAGACATAAAAATAAATAAAAATAAAAATAAAAATAAGAATAAATTAAGAATATGGAGCACGTAATTTTTAAGTTACAGTGCGATAGTGAATAAATTAGTGACAAGGTGTCCAAATTAAACACTATAGATAATATAAAAAAGAGGTTTTTATATTTAGTATTTAAATCTATATAAAAAAGACCTAGATCAAAGCAAGAAATTTAAATAGCTATATTGATCAAGGATGGGTGAGTGTCTATTTAATAAAACACTAATGTGATTAAAGTGTGTTAAATCAAAATCAAAAAAAGTATATTTAAACAAGGCCCATTAGTGACCATCATCAAAAAAGTAAAACGAAAAATATTAATATATGATATATATAAAATAAATATATATATCTAGAATTTATATGCCCAATTGCAGGCCAACATAAGGGTCCAATGGACCATAAAATATACAAAACTGATAAAAAATCAAGAGTTGTCAATAAAAGCATTGACGTCAACCTCGATATTGAGTCCATATGGGGTATAGCTTTTAATTTTGTGGACCCATAGCATTTCTGATCTAGAGATGCTCCTCACTAGTGGGCTACCACGCCAATGAGGGCTATATCTATCAATCCCCAAGAAAATGGTCTTTGAGGGGTCCTTATTGTGTACCAAATAGTAATGCTTTGAAACTGAATGATTTAAAAAACCAGCTAAAATATTTGTTTTGTGCTCGTTCAGTCTCACTGAGAGAGCTCTCTTGGTTCTACCCACATATTGGAGCCCGCAAGGGCATTGAAGTAAGTAAACCACACCCTCCGTCCCACATGTGATGAAGGGTTTGATTGTGTGCTGTTCACCTGTAACCGTAGAAGTGAAATTATGAGTTCTCCTATGGGTACAGCCACTAAGGGAACATACCCGACATTTCCTACACTGGTAAAAACCAGTGAAGGAATTGAGGAAGGTGGTTTTGATAACAGGTGGTTCCAGGACGTTGGGGGCCAGTTTATGTCTCAAGGCCGAACCACCCTTAAATATCACTTGAGGGTTGTCAGGTAAAATGGGGCCCAATATTGGATCATTCTTAAGAATGTGCCAATGTTTTTTTAGTAGTTTTTTAACACTAAAATGTTGGGTAGAAAAAGTGGTAATAAAAGGAACAACCGGCAACCTGCTATTGTCACGTGGTTTGCTCTTAAGTAGATCTGCTCTATCAACAGACTTAACTTCCTCAAGTGTGGAAGTAAGGGAACCCAGATCATATCCCTTTTCCAAAAATCTATTTGTTAAAATAGCTGATTGGTCTAGGAAATCGGTCTCATTAGAGCAATTGCGTTTAATACGCAAAAATTTACTTTTTGGCACCGATTTCAGCCAGGAATCATGATGGCAGCTGTCAGTCGGGATATAGGAATTTCTGTCTGTGCCCTTAAAGTAGGTACTAGTACAAAAAGTCCCTGCCTGGACCGAGATTGTAAGATCCAGGAAGTTAATATTATATTGACTTGCCTCAAAATTGAGGTGAATACCCCTAGTGTTGTTATTAAGGAATATCATAAAGGACTGGAGCTCGGAGAGAGGACCGTCCCATAGGAGGAGGATGTCGTCGATGTACCTGGCCCACAACTTAAGTTGGGGTTGTTGGCAAACATAGACGACATCCTCCTCCCACATGGCCATAAATAAATTGGCCAGGCTGGGGGCGTATTTGGCCCCCATCGCCACACCTCTATCTTGCCGGTAGAACTGGTTTTGAAACCAGAAATAGTTCCTAGTTGCGGCAAAATGTAGTAGTTCGAGTATGAAGAAAATTTGTTCATCAAAAAGACCGGAGTCCCGTCTAAGATAATATTCAACCGCTGACAAACCCAAATCATGGGGGATCACCGTATACAGCGATGTTACGTCAGCAGTGACTAGCCACATATCTTTAGTAGGTTTGAGGCTAGATAATAGATTAATAACGTGCCGGGAGTCCTTTAAGTGGGAAGGCATCTTAGAGACTAACGGTTGAAGAAAGAAATCAATATACCTGCCCACCCGGGATGTGAGGGAATCTATCCCACTCACAATGGGACGTCCCGGGGGGCAGGTAAGATGTTTGTGGATTTTTGGTAAATAATATATAACTGGTGTTCTTGGAGCCTTTGGTATAAGGTAGAGTTTCTCTTTTTTGTTTAGAATACCCTCCTTATATCCCTTAGATATAAGTTTATCAAGTTGTTTAAGGTATGAATGTTTAGGGTCACATGCTAGGGGAGTATAGGTATCCCTATCCCCCAATATTCTGTTCATCTCAGCTAAATAGTCTGATCTATTAAGGACAACTATGCCCCCCCCCCCTTATCCGCAGGCCTGATTACAATCTGCTTGTTATCACACAGAGAGTCAAGACCTGTTTTAAGGGTATGGTTAGACTGCGTCTGTTTGATGGGAAGTCGGTCTAGGTCCTTAAGGACAATGTCCCTAAAAACTTTTATAGATGGGGCCATAGTGCCTGGGGGATTATACAAAGAGGCATTAGAAAGGCCTGTATGCATAAAGCTAGTAGCAACCGATTGATCCTGGGCAATAGGGTTGGAAAGCATGTATCTTTTGATATTTAATCTGCGAATAAACTTATGTGTATCCATATAAGTTTCAAACTTGTTGAGTTTGCGCGGTAATACAAATTTCAACCCCTTGTCAAGGATAGATTGCTCAGCCTTATTGAGGGTAACAGTACTAAGGTTAAAAATGCCGGAGGGGGTTAGACTCTTTGTCTTTTTTGATCGTAACCTTCTTCCCCCTCTGACTCCTCTAGAAGGTCTCCGGCTCGTTTGATGCCCTGGCTGGGTCTGTGAAAACCCCACTGTTGGGGGTCCTGACCAAAAGAACCCGGGCCACCATATGGATATTGACCATTAGGAGGCGGAACCTGAGGTGATGAATTGGCTCCCCTCATGTTACCATGATATGGCGCAATCTCTTTAGCAAAGGGGTCTGTAGGGCCCTCTTTGTCACGAAGAGGGTAGAATCTATTTTGAATATCTACCTGATATTCAGTGTCCCTAGAGGCCACAGAAGGTGGTTCAAAATGGGTGGTACCTAAACCGTATCCATATGGCGGGGGGTACGGGAATGGTACACCACGATAAGGAGGTATGAAGGGTGGTGGACCTCCCGTATTGATAGGATAACCCTGTGTTCTCGGTTGGGAGGCCCCAACTGTATTGTAGTTGTTACGACCCCTTCCATTATTAGAGTTATGATTGGGTTTAGTAGTCCTCTGAGGGGGAGGGTACTGTTGATGGGACGATGTATTGCCCTTATTCCCCCGAGGAGCTCTAAAGGGTGAACCATCCCTAGATCGTGTGTGAGAGGCCTGAGTGCTCCTTAATTGGGAGTGGGAGTATGTAGTTTCTTTAACCAGTAAAGGAACGTTAGGCTGATTTGTTTCCATGGTTTCAGCCATATTCTCAGCTAAGATTTTTCTTTGCCAAGCAAAAACAACCTGATCATGATAATCAATTAGATCTCTATTATATTTTTTCTTTTTCTTGATCTTTTGATCCCTCTCCTCTTTCTCTAAGTAATTAAACAAAGTTTGGGATTTCTCCTTGTATTCATTGGTTTCACGGAGGGGTTTAAGTTTCTCTTCAATAAGTTTGATTTCATCATCTAGTTTAGTTAATTTTTGGAGTTTCTTCTCAATTAGAAACTGGAGAAAATTAACCCCCGCATCATTGAAATACTTAAACCATTCAATGAGTTCAATGTCACCCTTCTGAGGGGGGACCTCCCACCTTAGACTCCTGGGGACCATGCCTTGCTTAACATAAGTCTCCAGGTAAGCTATATCCCATTGCGTGTGTGTTTCAGACACAGTGAGATTTTTGAGTCTAGTGAAGATGCCGTTAAGGTCACCCTCATCTTCCTTATAAGACTCGAACACCCCAGAAGTATCTACTTTCCTAGAGGCTCTATAGGAAAAAATATCCATGATGGATTAAATAGGATAACCCTACTAAAACCCAAAAAAGCTGCAGTAAATGTTGTATAAACACAGATATGGAAGTAGAAAAGAAATTACCGCGCTAGAGAACAATCAGAAAAAATTACTAAGAAAGCTGCAACAACAGAGTGTCATACATTACACAATATAAATAGAAACAGGGGGAAAAGAAGTTGCGCTGGTGATTAATTAATCTAAACAAGGATTGATATAGGTAAAAATAAAACCAGGAGACCCAAATTAATGGGAAGCTGTAAGAAATAGTCTCAATATGTCCGCACCAAATAAAGTTCATATGAAGGTGAACAAATATTAAAAAGCAGATGAAACAGCCACCACCACGATGCAATAAAGATTGGAGGCTTACCGCAAGGCAAGCAGTAAATGCTTGCGGCTGCAAACCCCAGCCAGGGCCTTTAAACGATCCTCACGAGGGGGAGGGGGGGAGAAGGATGTAGAAACCCCCAAACGAGTCCACGATTTGTTGTACCGTGTTACAAAAGAAACACTCAATGGTGAAGTATATCATGGATCAATACACATAAAATATGAATAGTGACTTAAGAACCACCACCACCGACACCCTATAAATCGGAGGCTTACCAGAGTTTAGGAAATAATCAGCATGTGGCTAAAACCCTAGCCTGGGCCTTTAAGGGTCCTGGAATATAGTGACAATCTCTGGAGATCCTCCGTGTTCAACAGGTATGTAAAAAGAATGATAGAGCCCACATAGTGAAGTACATTTAGGCTAGAAGTTTTAATGGATAAAAATACACTTACAGAATCATAAGCAAATAAAAGCAGAGAGATAAGCCGGCCGGCTCGGAACAAACGCCCGTCCACTCTGAACACCACGTCCTGCGTCAGCACGCTACCTTCCCGACGCGCGTTTCGTCATAAAATGACGTCATCTGGGGCACGGGCGACGTGCTGACACATCGCATAAATACACTCCAGCTAAACCAAGCCTCGATCTGGATCTACGGGCTAATTGACCGCTCATGGTGGCCACGCTGGGACAATTTAAAAAGGAAATCCAAATGAAGATTAAAATTGTAAAGGCCCTCTTGTGGTCAAATTGTAAAAAAGCAACCAGGGCCGGAATGGACATAAAATGTGTTAATACTGTAGCGACATAGCAGAACATCATTTTAAACAAAAGACTATTAAAATCTACAGAGGAAAAATGTATTATTTATATATATAGTTCACTCTGTAAAACTATCAAAAAAGACATAAAAATAAATAAAAATAAAAATAAAAATAAGAATAAATTAAGAATATGGAGCACGTAATTTTTAAGTTACAGTGCGATAGTGAATAAATTAGTGACAAGGTGTCCAAATTAAACACTATAGATAATATAAAAAAGAGGTTTTTATATTTAGTATTTAAATATATATAAAAAAGACCTAGATCAAAGCAAGAAATTTAAATAGCTATATTGATCAAGGATGGGTGAGTGTCTATTTAATAAAACACTAATGTGATTAAAGTGTGTTAAATCAAAATTATTTAATATGATGAAATACATAAAAATATTATATTATATTCGCAGATTAAATATCAAAAGATACATGCTTTCCAACCCTATTGCCCAGGATCAATCGGTTGCTACTAGCTTTATGCATACAGGCCTTTCTAATGCCTCTTTGTATAATCCCCCAGGCACTATGGCCCCATCTATAAAAGTTTTTAGGGACATTGTCCTTAAGGACCTAGACCGACTTCCCATCAAACAGACGCAGTCTAACCATACCCTTAAAACAGGTCTTGACTCTCTGTGTGATAACAAGCAGATTGTAATCAGGCCTGCGGATAAGGGGGGGGGGGCATAGTTGTCCTTAATAGATCAGACTATTTAGCTGAGATGAACAGAATATTGGGGGATAGGGATACCTATACTCCCCTAGCATGTGACCCTAAACATTCATACCTTAAACAACTTGATAAACTTATATCTAAGGGATATAAGGAGGGTATTCTAAACAAAAAAGAGAAACTCTACCTTATACCAAAGGCTCCAAGAACACCAGTTATATATTATTTACCAAAAATCCACAAACATCTTACCTGCCCCCCGGGACGTCCCATTGTGAGTGGGATAGATTCCCTCACATCCCGGGTGGGCAGGTATATTGATTTCTTTCTTCAACCGTTAGTCTCTAAGATGCCTTCCCACTTAAAGGACTCCCGGCACGTTATTAATCTATTATCTAGCCTCAAACCTATTAAAGATATGTGGCTAGTCACTGCTGACGTAACATCGCTGTATACGGTGATCCCCCATGATTTGGGTTTGTCAGCGGTTGAATATTATCTTAGACGGGACTCCGGTCTTTTTGATGAACAAATTTTCTTCATACTCGAACTACTACATTTTGCCGCAACTAGGAACTATTTCTGGTTTCAAAACCAGTTCTACCGGCAAGATAGAGGTGTGGCGATGGGGGCCAAATACGCCCCCAGCCTGGCCAATTTATTTATGGCCATGTGGGAGGAGGATGTCGTCTATGTTTGCCAACAACCCCAACTTAAGTTGTGGGCCAGGTACATCGACAACATCCTCCTCCTATGGGACGGTCCTCTCTCCGAGCTCCAGTCCTTTATGATATTCCTTAATAACAACACTAGGGGTATTCACCTCAATTTTGAGGCAAGTCAATATAATATTGACTTCCTGGATCTTACAATCTCGGTCCAGGCAGGGACTTTTTGTACTAGTACCTACTTTAGGGCACAGACAGAAATTCCTATATCCCGACTGACAGCTGCCATCATGATTCCTGGCTGAAATCGGTGCCAAAAAGTCAATTTTTGCGTATTAAACGCAATTGCTCTAATGAGACCGATTTCCTAGACCAATCAGCTATTTTAACAAATAGATTTTTGGAAAAGGGATATGATCTGGGTTCCCTTACTTCCACACTTGAGGAAGTTAAGTCTGTTGATAGAGCAGATCTACTTAAGAGCAAACCACGTGACAATAGCAGGTTGCCGGTTGTTCCTTTTATTACCACTTTTTCTACCCAACATTTTAGTGTTAAAAAACTACTAAAAAAACATTGGCACATTCTTAAGAATGATCCAATATTGGGCCCCAATTTACCTGACAACCCTCAAGTGATATTTAAGGGTGGTTCGGCCTTGAGACATAAACTGGCCCCCAACGTCCTGGAACCACCTGTTATCAAAACCACCTTCCTCAATTCCTTCACTGGTTTTTACCAGTGTAGGAAATGTCGGGTATGTTCCCTTAGTGGCTGTACCCATAGGAGAACTCATAATTTCACTTCTACGGTTACAGGTGAACAGCACACAATCAAACCCTTCATCACATGTGGGACGGAGGGTGTGGTTTACTTACTTCAATGCCCTTGCGGGCTCCAATATGTGGGTAGAACCAAGAGAGCTCTCTCAGTGAGACTGAACGAGCACATAACAAATATTTTAGCTGGTTTTTTAAATCATTCAGTTTCAAAGCATTACTATTTGGTACACAATAAGGACCCCTCAAAGACCATTTTCTTGGGGATTGATAGATATAGCCCTCATTGGCGTGGTAGCCCACTAGTGAGGAGCATCTCTAGATCAGAAATGCTATGGGTCCACAAAATTAAAAGCTATACCCCATATGGACTCAATATCGAGGTTGACGTCAATGCTTTTATTGACAACTCTTGATTTTTTATCAGTTTTGTATATTTTATGGTCCATTTTGTATTTGTGAACTTGATCTGATCGACAGGTGGACCCTTATGTTGGCCTGCAATTGGGCATATAAATTCTAGATATATATATTTATTTTATATATATCATATATTAATATTTTTCGTTTTACTTTTTTGATGATGGTCACTAATGGGCCTTGTTTAAATATACTTTTTATAATTTTATAATTTTTCTTGGAGTCTCATCTATTTTGTACACATTTATATATATTTTTTCACATTTTTATTCTACTATTTTATCTTTTTCATTAAATTTTGAATTAATTATCATTATTATCACATTTACACAATCACGGATTAATATTAATATTTTTATGTATTTCATCATATTAAATAATTTTGATTTAACACACTTTAATCACATTAGTGTTTTATTAAATAGACACTCACCCATCCTTGATCAATATAGCTATTTAAATTTCTTGCTTTGATCTAGGTCTTTTTTATATAGATTTAAATACTAAATATAAAAACCTCTTTTTTATATTATCTATAGTGTTTAATTTGGACACCTTGTCACTAATTTATTCACTATCGCACTGTAACTTAAAAATTACGTGCTCCATATTCTTAATTTATTTTTATTCTTATTTTTATTTTTATTTTTATTTTTATTTATTTTTATGTCTTTTTTGATAGTTTTACAGAGTGAACTATAATATAAATAATAATTTTTTCCTCTGTAGATTTTAATAGTCTTTTGTTTAAAATGATGTTCTGCTATGTCGCTACAGTATTAACACATTTTATGTCCATTCCGGCCCTGGTTGCTTTTTTACAATTTGACCACAAGAGGGCCTTTACAATTTTAATCTTCATTTGGATTTCCTTTTTAAATTGTCCCAGCGTGGCCACCATGAGCGGTCAATTAGCCCGTAGATCCAGATCGAGGCTTGGTTTAGCTGGAGTGTATTTATGCGATGTGTCAGCACGTCGCCCGTGCCCCAGATGACGTCATTTTATGACGAAACGCGCGTCGGGAAGGTAGCCTGCTGACGCAGGACGTGGTGTTCAGAGTGGACGGGCGTTTGTTCCGAGCCGGCCAGCTTATCTCTCTGCTTTTATTTGCTTATGATTCTGTAAGTGTATTTTTATCCATTAAAACTTCTAGCCTAAATGTACTTCACTATGTGGGCTCTATCATTCTTTTTACATACCTGTTGAACACGGAGGATCTCCAGAGATTGTCACTATATTCCAGGACCCTTAAAGGCCCAGGCTAGGGTTTTAGCCACATGCTGATTATTTCCTAAACTCTGGTAAGCCTCCGATTTATAGGGTGTCGGTGGTGGTGGTTCTTAAGTCACTATTCATATTTTATGTGTATTGATCCATGATATACTTCACCATTGAGTGTTTCTTTTGTAACACGGTACAACAAATCGTGGACTCGTTTGGGGGTTTCTACATCCTTCTCCCCCCCTCCCCCTCGTGAGGATCGTTTAAAGGCCCTGGCTGGGGTTTGCAGCCGCAAGCATTTACTGCTTGCCTTGCGGTAAGCCTCCAATCTTTATTGCATCGTGGTGGTGGCTGTTTCATCTGCTTTTTAATATTTGTTCACCTTCATATGAACTTTATTTGGTGCGGACATATTGAGACTATTTCTTACAGCTTCCCATTAATTTGGGTCTCCTGGTTTTATTTTTACCTATATCAATCCTTGTTTAGATTAATTAATCACCAGCGCAACTTCTTTTCCCCCTGTTTCTATTTATATTGTGTAATGTATGACACTCTGTTGTTGCAGCTTTCTTAGTAATTTTTTCTGATTGTTCTCTAGCGCGGTAATTTCTTTTCTACTTCCATATCTGTGTTTATACAACATTTACTGCAGCTTTTTTGGGTTTTAGTAGGGTTATCCTATTTAATCCATCATGGATATTTTTTCCTATAGAGCCTCTAGGAAAGTAGATACTTCTGGGGTGTTCGAGTCTTATAAGGAAGATGAGGGTGACCTTAACGGCATCTTCACTAGACTCAAAAATCTCACTGTGTCTGAAACACACACACAATGGGATATAGCTTACCTGGAGACTTATGTTAAGCAAGGCATGGTCCCCAGGAGTCTAAGGTGGGAGGTCCCCCCTCAGAAGGGTGACATTGAACTCATTGAATGGTTTAAGTATTTCAATGATGCGGGGGTTAATTTTCTCCAGTTTCTAATTGAGAAGAAACTCCAAAAATTAACTAAACTAGATGATGAAATCAAACTTATTGAAGAGAAACTTAAACCCCTCCGTGAAACCAATGAATACAAGGAGAAATCCCAAACTTTGTTTAATTACTTAGAGAAAGAGGAGAGGGATCAAAAGATCAAGAAAAAGAAAAAATATAATAGAGATCTAATTGATTATCATGATCAGGTTGTTTTTGCTTGGCAAAGAAAAATCTTAGCTGAGAATATGGCTGAAACCATGGAAACAAATCAGCCTAACGTTCCTTTACTGGTTAAAGAAACTACATACTCCCACTCCCAATTAAGGAGCACTCAGGCCTCTCACACACGATCTAGGGATGGTTCACCCTTTAGAGCTCCTCGGGGGAATAAGGGCAATACATCGTCCCATCAACAGTACCCTCCCCCTCAGAGGACTACTAAACCCAATCATAACTCTAATAATGGAAGGGGTCGTAACAACTACAATACAGTTGGGGCCTCCCAACCGAGAACACAGGGTTATCCTATCAATACGGGAGGTCCACCACCCTTCATACCTCCTTATCGTGGTGTACCATTCCCGTACCCCCCGCCATATGGATACGGTTTAGGTACCACCCATTTTGAACCACCTTCTGTGGCCTCTAGGGACACTGAATATCAGGTAGATATTCAAAATAGATTCTACCCTCTTCGTGACAAAGAGGGCCCTACAGACCCCTTTGCTAAAGAGATTGCGCCATATCATGGTAACATGAGGGGAGCCAATTCATCACCTCAGGTTCCACCTCCTAAAGGTCAATATCCATATGGTGGCCCGGGTTCTTTTGTTCAGGACCCCCAACAGTGGGGTTTTCACAGACCCAGCCAGGGCATCAAACGAGCCGGAGACCTTCTAGAGGAGTCAGAGGGGGAAGAAGGTTACGATCAAAAAAGACAAAGAGTCTAACCCCCTCTGGCATTTTTAACCTTAGTACTGTTACCCTCAATAAGGCTGAGCAATCTATCCTTGACAAGGGGTTGAAATTTGTATTACCGCGCAAACTCAACAAGTTTGAAACTTATATGGATACACATAAGTTTATTCGCAGATTAAATATCAAAAGATACATGCTTTCCAACCCTATTGCCCAGGATCAATCGGTTGCTACTAGCTTTATGCATACAGGCCTTTCTAATGCCTCTTTGTATAATCCCCCAGGCACTATGGCCCCATCTATAAAAGTTTTTAGGGACATTGTCCTTAAGGACCTAGACCGACTTCCCATCAAACAGACGCAGTCTAACCATACCCTTAAAACAGGTCTTGACTCTCTGTGTGATAACAAGCAGATTGTAATCAGGCCTGCGGATAAGGGGGGGGGGCATAGTTGTCCTTAATAGATCAGACTATTTAGCTGAGATGAACAGAATATTGGGGGATAGGGATACCTATACTCCCCTAGCATGTGACCCTAAACATTCATACCTTAAACAACTTGATAAACTTATATCTAAGGGATATAAGGAGGGTATTCTAAACAAAAAAGAGAAACTCTACCTTATACCAAAGGCTCCAAGAAAACCAGTTATATATTATTTACCAAAAATCCACAAACATCTTACCTGCCCCCCGGGATGTCCCATTGTGAGTGGGATAGATTCCCTCACATCCCGGGTGGGCAGGTATATTGATTTCTTTCTTCAACCGTTAGTCTCTAAGATGCCTTCCCACTTAAAGGACTCCTGGCACGTTATTAATCTATTATCTAGCCTCAAACCTACTAAAGATATGTGGCTAGTCACTGCTGACGTAACATCGCTGTATACGGTGATCCCCCATGATTTGGGTTTGTCAGCGGTGGAATATTATCTTAGACGGGACTCCGGTCTTTTTGATGAACAAATTTTCTTCATACTCGAACTACTACATTTTGCCGCAACTAGGAACTATTTCTGGTTTCAAAACCAGTTCTACCGGCAAGATAGAGGTGTGGCAATGGGGGCCAAATACGCCCCCAGCCTGGCCAATTTATTTATGGCCATGTGGGAGGAGGATGTCGTCTATGTTTGCCAACAACCCCAACTTAAGTTGTGGGCCAGGTACATCGACGACATCCTCCTCCTATGGGACGGTCCTCTCTCCGAGCTCCAGTCCTTTATGATATTCCTTAATAACAACACTAGGGGTATTCACCTCAATTTTGAGGCAAGTCAATATAATATTAACTTCCTGGATCTTACAATCTCGGTCCAGGCAGGGACTTTTTGTACTAGTACCTACTTTAAGGGCACAGACAGAAATTCCTATATCCCGACTGACAGCTGCCATCATGATTCCTGGCTGAAATCGGTGCCAAAAAGTCAATTTTTGCGTATTAAACGCAATTGCTCTAATGAGACCGATTTCCTAGACCAATCAGCTATTTTAACAAATAGATTTTTGGAAAAGGGATATGATCTGGGTTCCCTTACTTCCACACTTGAGGAAGTTAAGTCTGTTGATAGAGCAGATCTACTTAAGAGCAAACCACGTGACAATAGCAGGTTGCCGGTTGTTCCTTTTATTACCACTTTTTCTACCCAACATTTTAGTGTTAAAAAACTACTAAAAAAACATTGGCACATTCTTAAGAATGATCCAATATTGGGCCCCATTTTACCTGACAACCCTCAAGTGATATTTAAGGGTGGTTCGGCCTTGAGACATAAACTGGCCCCCAACGTCCTGGAACCACCTGTTATCAAAACCACCTTCCTCAATTCCTTCACTGGTTTTTACCAGTGTAGGAAATGTCGGGTATGTTCCCTTAGTGGCTGTACCCATAGGAGAACTCATAATTTCACTTCTACGGTTACAGGTGAACAGCACACAATCAAACCCTTCATCACATGTGGGACGGAGGGTGTGGTTTACTTACTTCAATGCCCTTGCGGGCTCCAATATGTGGGTAGAACCAAGAGAGCTCTCTCAGTGAGACTGAACGAGCACATAACAAATATTTTAGCTGGTTTTTTAAATCATTCAGTTTCAAAGCATTACTATTTGGTACACAATAAGGACCCCTCAAAGACCATTTTCTTGGGGATTGATAGATATAGCCCTCATTGGCGTGGTAGCCCACTAGTGAGGAGCATCTCTAGATCAGAAATGCTATGGGTCCACAAAATTAAAAGCTATACCCCATATGGACTTAATATCGAGGTTGACGTCAATGCTTTTATTGACAACTCTTGATTTTTTATCAGTTTTGTATATTTTATGGTCCATTTTGTATTTGTGAACTTGATCTGATCGACAGGTGGACCCTTATGTTGGCCTGCAATTGGGCATATAAATTCTAGATATATATATTTATTTTATATATATCATATATTAATATTTTTCGTTTTACTTTTTTGATGATGGTCACTAATGGGCCTTGTTTAAATATACTTTTTATAATTTTATAATTTTTCTTGGAGTCTCATCTATTTTGTACACATTTATATATATTTTTTCACATTTTTATTCTACTATTTTATCTTTTTCATTAAATTTTGAATTAATTATCATTATTATCACATTTACACAATCACGGATTAATATTAATATTTTTATGTATTTCATCATATTAAATAATTTTGATTTAACCACTTGCCGTCGCCGCACCATCATATTACGTCCACAAGGTGGCTCTCCTAGGCGAGACCACGTAAATGGACGTCCTGCCTTTTAGCCACCACTAGGGGCGCCCCCCGCTCGCCCCCGACTCCCGTGCGTGTGCCCGGCGGGCGCGATCGCCGCCGGGCACACGCAATCACTCGGTACAGAGCGGGGAACGGGAGCTGTGTGTGTAAACACACAGCTCTCGTTCCTGTCAGCAGGGGAAATGCTGATTTTCTGTTCATACAATGTATGAACAGAAGATCAGTGTTTCCCTAGTGAGGCCACCCCCCCCCCCACAGTAAGAACACACCCAGGCATACTTAACCCCTTCCCCGCCCCCTAGTGTTAACCCCTTCACTGCCAGTGGCATTTTTATAGTAATCTAATGCATTTTTATAGCACTGATCGCTATAAAAATGCCAATGTCCCAAAAATGTGTCAAAAATGTCCGAAGTGTCCGCCATAATGTCGCAATACCGAAAAAAAAATCGCTGATCGCCGCCATTACTAGTAAAAAAAAATATTAATAAAAATGCCATAAAAATACCCCCTATTTTGTAAACGCTATAACTTTTGCGCAAACCAATCAATACACGCTTATTGCGATTTTTTTTAACGAAAAATATGTAGAAGAATACGTATCGGCCTAAACTGAGGAAAAAAAATGTTTTTTTATATATTTTTGGGGGATATTTATTACAGCAAAAAGTAAAAAATATTCATTTTTTTCAAAATTGTCGTTCTATTTTTGTTTATAGCGCAAAAAATAAAAAACGCAGAGGTGATCAAATACCACCAAAAGAAAGCTCTATTTGTGGGAAAAAAAGGACGCCAATTTTGTTTGGGAGCCACGTCGCACGAACGCGCAATTGTCTGTTAAAGCGACGCAGTCCCGAATCGCAAAAAGTACTCTGGTCTTTGGGCAGCAATATGGTCCGGGGGGTAAGTGGTTAACACACTTTAATCACATTAGTGTTTTATTAAATAGACACTCACCCATCCTTGATCAATATAGCTATTTAAATTTCTTGCTTTGATCTAGGTCTTTTTTATATAGATTTAAATACTAAATATAAAAACCTCTTTTTTATATTATCTATAGTGTTTAATTTGGACACCTTGTCACTAATTTATTCACTATCGCACTGTAACCTAAAAATTACGTGCTCCATATTCTTAATTTATTCTTATTTTTATTTTTATTTTTATTTTTATTTATTTTTATGTCTTTTTTGATAGTTTTACAGAGTGAACTATATATATAAATAATACATTTTTCCTCTGTAGATTTTAATAGTCTTTTGTTTAAAATGATGTTCTGCTATGTCGCTACAGTATTAACACATTTTATGTCCATTCCGGCCCTGGTTGCTTTTTTAGAATTTGACCACAAGAGGGCCTTTACAATTTTAATCTTCATTTGGATTACCTTTTTAAATTGTCCCAGCGTGGCCACCATGAGCGGTCAATTAGCCCGTAGATCCAGATCGAGGCTTGGTTTAGCTGGAGTGTATTTATGCGATGTGTCAGCACGTCGCCCGTGCCCCAGATGACGTCATTTTATGACGAAACGCGCGTCGGGAAGGTAGCGTGCTGACGCAGGACGTGGTGTTCAGAGTGGACGGGTGTTTGTTCCGAGCCGGCCGGCTTATCTCTCTGCTTTTATTTGCTTATGATTCTGTAAGTGTATTTTTATCCATTAAAACTTCTAGCCTAAATGTACTTCACTATGTGGGCTCTATCATTCTTTTTACATACCTGTTGAACACGGAGGATCTCCAGAGATTGTCACTATATTCCAGGACCCTTAAAGGCCCAGGCTAGGGTTTTAGCCACATGCTGATTATTTCCTAAACTCTGGTAAGCCTCCAATTTATAGGGTGTCGGTGGTGGTGGTTCTTAAGTCACTATTCATATTTTATGTGTATTGATCCATGATATACTTCACCATTGAGTGTTTCTTTTGTAACACGGTACAACAAATCGTGGACTCGTTTGGGGGTTTCTACATCCTTCTCCCCCCCCTCCCCCTCGTGAGGATCGTTTAAAGGCCCTGGCTGGGGTTTGCAGCCGCAAGCATTTACTGCTTGCCTTGCGGTAAGCCTCCAATCTTTATTGCATCGTGGTGGTGGCTGTTTCATCTGCTTTTTAATATTTGTTCACCTTCATATGAACTTTATTTGGTGCGGACATATTGGGCCAGATCCTCAGCCAGCGGTGCAAATTTAGTTTGTCCTAACTTATGTCATTTAAGTTACGTTGCCCTAAGTTGGTGTCGTAAGTGCCGTATCCACAGCGCATTTGCGTCTAAATGTGCGCCAGCGTAACTTAAATTCAGAGGCGTAAGGCGGGGTTTTTGCAAGTGGGAAGGAAGTGGGCGTGCTTCATTGTAATGAGCCGTGACCCCATGCAAATGAGGCGCCGGCCGTACTGCGCATGCGCGCACGAATCGGGACCTCACTGGGCATGTGCAGAACTGGTCTCGGCGCAATCAGTGAGATAGGTAAAAGGCCAAGTGTACTTAGTTTGAGGATCGCCCTGTGTGTAAAAAGCACCACACACACACACTTCCCTTGCAAAAGTATATCCCATTGTTCCCCTTCCATGAGCAATTTGCTTCTGCTCTGTTTGTTTGTGTGTTGGTAAGTTGTGTTTGTGAGAAAAGTGTTTGAGGAGTTGGAGAGTCTAGTTGTTGTTTGTTTTTGAGAAGTGTCTTTATTTAATTTGTTTGTTATTGTTTTTGCTGATTGTTTTTTGGTGTTTGTTTTTGGGTGATTGTTTTTTGGTGTTTGTTTTTTGGTTGTTTGTTGGTGCGTGTTTGTTTTTAAATTACTAATAGCTGTGTCCTTGTGTGTTTAGATTTTGGTTAGTTTTTTGTGGTATATAATTTTGTCTGGTTTTTGGGTGTGTATTGTAGATTGATTGTCGGGTGTGTTTGTTGTTGCTGGGTGGTGTATGTGATGCCCCCCAAATGCAGGAAGCTTAATTTCACCCTGGGAGAGAAGCAAATTCTTGCTCGGGGCATTGTGAAATATGGGCGATTTCTGCATGGCCCTGAGAGCCAGAACACCACCCCAGCCAGGAGGAGGCAGCTTCTTAAAAAAATCACCGACCAGATCAATGGGGGGGGGGGGGGGGGGAGACTAGGACCCCCGCTGGCATACAGAAAAAAATAAATGATCTGAGAAGCGTCGTCCGGAATAAGATGGCAAGGATCGACGCCCATACCAGGGGCACTGGAGGAGGGGGACCCTGCCCAGTCAGACTGACGGAGGAGGAATGGGCAGTGGCCCAGTGTTTCCACCCACAGCAGGTGGTGGGCCTGCCTGGCTATACGTCAGATGTTCCTAGGAGGACAGGTAGGTTTTGTTGTTTATTCTCTGTTGATTAGCATGTGTGGGTGGGGGAAGGGAAGATGTGCCAAGTGTGTGGTTCCTCAAACATGTGATTGTTTTCTGTCCTCCACAGATGGCCAGGAGGTTACACGCCAGGAGGTTACACGCCAGGAGGTTACACGCCAGGAGGTTGGAGGCCAGGAGGTTGGAGGCCAGGAGGTTGCAGGCCCATCGGGCCAGGCTGCAGCACCACCCCCAAGACAGGCTGATGATGAGTCCCAAGAAGGGCAGGATTCCCCAGGGGAGGGGATTGGCCAAACCTCCACTCATGAGGAGGTTGAGGGGGAGGAGGTTGAGTGGGAGGAGGATGATGAGGGGGAGGAGGAGGAAAATATGCAGATTGGCCGGGAAGTCCTCCTGGCCACTGATATGATGACCTTTGAGTCTTCCCCTGAGACTACCCCTGAGGCTGGCACCAGTCAGGCCACCATCAGGGGTAGCCCCTCCCACTTCTCCCCCAACAGGCCTCCAGTCACCAGGGTCACTCTCTCCCCTCCTCCAGGCCCGCAAGACTCAGCGGCAGCCAGGGGGCCAACCCAGGAGACCGTGGCTGTGGGCGAGCGTCTGTCGGCCAGTGTGGTGAAGGACAATGCCCGGCAGACCCGCACTCTTGGAAAAATCCTGGAAAAACTTACGCAGATGGAGCACAGCCAGGGTGAAATGATGGAGGCACTCGGTGATGTGGCCACCAACTCAACGGCGGTCATTACATGTTTGAACGACATACAGACCGCCACAACGCGCGTGGCCCATGAGCTGAGTGCCCTGACCCAGGCTGTGCAGGACAATACAAGGTCTGGCCAGGCCAATGCGGCTGCCCTCACTGCCTGTCTCACTCGCATTGCAGGGGCCATGGAGGGCAGGCCAGCAGGGGCGGCTCCTCCTTCCCCAGCTCAACCCCCCCAGGAGGCTCCTCCTTCCCCAGCTCAACACCCCCAGGAGGCTCCTCCTTCCCCAGCTCAACACCCCCAGGAGGCTCCTCCTTCCCCAGCTCTACCCCCCCAGGAGGCTCCTCCTTCCCCAGCTCACCCCCCCCAATGGACATCCTCCGCGACGGCGTGGCCGTGCCCGTGGCCGTGCCCCTGCCCGTGCCCCTGCCCAGCCAAGGCGTAGCAATCGCCGGCGCTAATTAATTTGCTGGGATACTTTTGTTTTTTTGTTTATGCATTTTTTTTTTTTTTTTAATTTGGTCTTCTGTACTTATGATTTGATTTATGTGTGTGAATGATGTGTGAATGTGGGGGGGTGGCATTCCTAATTAAGGGTGTCACCCTCAGTTTTGGTGGAGAAGGGATCCCCAGGACCAGGGAGAAGTGCAATCCCAGGTTCCTGAATGGTGTATGAATGCACAGTGACATAATTGGAGCCGTGGCGTGGCGTTACTGCTCCCAAGTCCCAAAGGGGGGGGGGGGACTTGGATCTAATCCAATTCGATGTGCATGTGATGTGTCTGTGCAAGGAACCACAGTGGTGTGCATTCATGCATTATCATTGTGACTTTATTGATGTGCATTTACAGGGAAAAGATACATTCTTATTCTGACATTAATCATGTACATTTACTGGGAAAAAATGCCTTTGGCAAGGCCTCTCCTGGCTGCTGTGCCCTCAGCAGACCGGGTAGAGTTGGTTGGGGGAGTATTGCCTGGGTCAGGGGTCAGGTCATCACATAAGTCAATATGCAGTCCCCTTCTGAGGGCAAAGTTGTGGAGTATACAACATGCCCCAATTATTTGGCACACAAAGTCAGGGGAATACAGCAGGGTACCCCCAGACTTATCCAGGCATCTGAAGCGGGACTTCATAAGCCCAAAGGTCCGTTCAACCACTCCCCGGGTTCGTATGTGCGCCTGGTTGTAGCGTTGCTCTCCTGGGGTTTGGGGGTTCCTGAATGGGGTCATTAGATGAGGTCCCAAGGCATATCCTGAGTCACCTGTAAGGGAAAAGACAGGAGGATATTAGTCATGCATGTGCCCCTTGTGATGTGAGCATCATGGGGGGGACATACCTGACACACATGTCACTCACCAATCAGCCAGCTGTCTCCATACATGTTCTGGTCAAAATCTCTTGAGATCTGGGTCTGCCGGTAAATATAACTATCATGGCAGGATCCAGGAAATTTAGCACAGACGTGCCAGATGAGGCCATGGGCATCTACGATGACTTGCACATTGATGGAATGCCAGCCTTTACGATTCCGGAACATGTGCTCAGTATCATGGGGTGGTTGTAGTGCCACATGGGTACAATCAATGGCCCCGATGGTGCGTGGAAATCTGGCAATGTGATAAAAGTCGGTCATGGTCTTTAAACGCTGATCCTCCTGGGTGGGTTTTTGAAACTGATTTCCCATGCGCCGCAGGATTGCAGGGACCACTTGGTGCACACACCTGCTGATGGAGGATTGTGCCATCCCAGCCACGCCTCCACTTGTGCGTTGGAATGAGCCAGTGGCCAGAAAATGCAAAGTGGCCAGTACTTTGGTGAGTGGCTGCAGTGCATGGGAGCGTTGGGTTGGGCTGGTAAGATCATCCTGAAGTATTGTTGTTAATTCCAGGATGGCCTCACGGGTAAATCTGTAGTTGCGGTAAACTTCAGAAGCAGGCATGCCAAACAAATCTTGCCGTGGGCGGTAGACCCTCTCCTGTGCCCTCCTCCTCCTCCTCTGTGCCCTCCTCTTTCTTTGTGCCTCTATAGAGACTAATGCAGCTAGTATCATTGATGGTCCTGGCATTTTGGCAGAGAGATTTCAGTCCTGAACGTGTGTGTGCTGAGCTCTTCAGCAATGGTGTTGCTTCAGCAGACATTCAGACGGCATGTGTAAAATTAGGGCTGCTTTTATAAAGTGTAAATTCCCACCAGAAAACTAACAGGTGCGCACAGGGCGTAATCTACGGCGCACACACTTAATTCTGTGGATCGCCCTATCTCCCTCATTTGCATCTTTGCCTATCAAATAAAGCGGCGTGCCTAGCGTAATTTGCGCACGAGAATGCGCCGGCGTAATATTTTTAGGTAGGACGGAAAAGCCGGAATTTCAGGCGCTTCTCGTTTTGAGGATCGGGCGCAAAGATACACGCCGTGTAAATTTAGAAAAATCGAGTTAAGTCGGCGTATCTCTTTTGTGGATCTGGCCCATTGAGACTATTTCTTACAGCTTCCCATTAATTTGGGTCTCCTGGTTTTATTTTTACCTATATCAATCCTTGTTTAGATTAATTAATCACCAGCGCAACTTCTTTTCCCCTGTTTCTATTTATATTGTGTAATGTATGACACTCTGTTGTTGCAGCTTTCTTAGTAATTTTTTCTGATTGTTCTCTAGCGCGGTAATTTCTTTTCTACTTCCAGATCATTTTTACTAATTTAGATTTTAAGGGTAATTGGGGATATTCATTTATACATCAAATATAATCTACTTATTCATATTACATATTAACGTTCAGCTGGTATTTTTACACATTGTTTAAATTGTCTAGTATTTTGGAACTGTAATATTATTGTGATTATTTTATGTATATCTGATATGCACGGGTACATAATCTTGTAGACATTGGGTGAAAACCCATTATATTTAATATTAGAGGGAACAATGTGAAATAGTCGTTCATAGCTCCAAGGGATTGTAACGTAAGTGTGACAATATCTAAATCAATCTGGTAATTTTTGGTAATATTAAAATAAAATATATAATGTGGCTAATAAGTAATCAGGCTTAATCCATATATAGTATAATGAACAAAGTGTAAAAAATATATATGAAGTGACAATAAATAGAGGGCCAGATCCACAAAAGAGATACTCCGACTTAAAGCGGTTATGCCACTGCCAAATCGTTTTTTTTTTTTTAAGGTAGTTAAATGTGTCTTCTGAATACTTAGATAAACTCACGTTTCGCTGGTGACACGTCCGCTGCATTCGCTTGCAGTCTGTAATAATAAGTTATATTCTGCTCCGTGCGCCGTTGCCATCTTTAGTGTGGGCATTACAGTCCCACCAGCAGCTACTTCCTCCTTTCGCTGGCCCTGTAATCCCAGCGTGCAGCGCGCGATCTCGCGCATGCGCACTCTTACCAGGGAGCAGCGGCGTCAGCGTCTCTGTTCCCCTAACAACGGCTGGGGTTTCCTGTCCCGCCCCCTCAGATGTAAACACAGGCACACATTTCAACAAAGGTCATTACCAAACAACGTATTGCAAGTGAAGGTAAGTTAGCTTTCTTTTAATTGTTATTGTTCTTCCTTTCTGTTATTTAAAAAAAATATAGATGTAATGTAATATTCGAACAGCATAATCTATTTATTAATAATTATTTTAAAAACTATATTTATATATTTTTTTTACATCGAAAATTAATTTTAATACATTTTTATTTTTTTTCTAAATTTGTGTGTGTATATTTACTGTATATATAATATATATCTAAAAATGTGTGTGTAAGTATAAAATGTATATAGATATATATTTCTCTGTGTGTCTGTCTCTCTCTCTCTCTCTCTAATATATATATATATATATATATATATATATATATATATATATATATATATATATATATATATATATATATATATATATATATATTAATCTATATGTTTTCTGATTTGAATAATATTAAAATCTTTGAAGCGCTTTAATGTACTGTGTGTGTGTATGTATGTGTGTGTGTGTGTGTGTATATATATATATATATATATATATATATATATATATACACATACACACACACATTAAATCAATATATTTTTTTATCATTGGAATATTTCCAATCCATAAATTTATATGTATGTATATATCTATATATATATCTATATATATATATATATATATATAGATATTAATATTAATATACATTTTTGTGGGTATTTTAATGATATAAATACTAATTATATATATATATATATATATATATATATATATATATATATATATATATATATATATATATATATATATATATATATATATATATATTTTGGGGCATATTTATCTTCTAAAATAAACAGACTAAATATATATTCTTCAGAATTGTAAATATAGAAAAAGTAAGTACACATATATATTTAAATATATATATATATATATATATATATATATATATATATATATATAGACACACACATTTTAGCAACCTTTTTTGGTTTATATTGTATATTGACGACTATAAATTGATGTCTGATTTTATTCTGGTCTTTTTGAAAATATTATTTTTCTGGCTATGTATTCATTATCAACATACCATTGGTAATGGCCCTAAAAAAAAAAAAAAAAAGGCCTCCTGTATTTATTCGTTATCTGATAGTGAATTCTTCCATTGTTACCCAGACACACTTCATCACTCATACAGACACATAGTAAATAACATTTAATCAGTAGATAGCAATCTCTACAGAATTCTAAAGAGACTCCAGGCCTGTTTAGCATATGTAAAGATTCAAAATCCTTGTAAAAAAAAAGCATTTAATCACATCAGACTATTGTTTACCATTCAAAAGGTTATATGTACCATTACTTGTAAAAAAAAATAAAACATGTGTTATTTTTTTTTGGTAATTTTAATATAAATCTATTTTAAAAATGAATAATATTGTTAATATACTATTTATACTCCTCTTTATTTTTAAAAATGTATATTGAAAAAATGATATGTAAATTTTTTTTAATTTAATTTCAGAATATATAGATACTATTGACTACACAACAAAATCTTATTTTACATTGAAATGGTAAGTGAAATTGTTACAATGTTTTGCTTTATATGTTATATCTATTTTTTTATAAATGGCTTTATTATTTCGTATTTTATTATCAGGACAGTGATCCGAGATCTCCTGCGTCAAGAGCAGCAAGCT